>NC_142870.1:115663750-116890312 GCF_051225735.1 Oryctolagus cuniculus | reverse complement strand
TCATATAAATAGGATCAAGTGTGTGGTAATACTAATAGATAGAATTAAAAAAGAAGAGAATGTTCCAACATGGGAAGCAGTCCACACAGCAGCCTTATAGAATGACAATTGCTTTAAGTAACACTCTGACATCAGAATCAGCCCTTATGGCATCCTGGTCTGGCTGAAAAGCCCATGAGAGCATTTCAGGCATAGAAAGCCAAGACACTGTGGCAAAAAATATTCTACATGAAGGCTCTCTGAGAGTGAGAACCTGGTGGAAAGAAGTGGCTATCAAAGAAGGATGTATTTTTCTTTACAAACTTTTTTTAACAATTTATTTTCAAAGAAAAATTAAGACAAAGATTTGCCATGTACCCCTTTCCCTCATACATGCTTAGCCTGCCCTATTATCAAGGTTCTCCAATAGAATAGTACATTTTGTTACAGTTTATGAATAATGTGGACAGGCATCTATCACTCTTAAGTCCATAATTTATACTAGGGTTCACTTTGGGAGTTGCACTTTTCATGAGTTCGGACAAATGCATAATGAGAAAGATCCATAATTATTGCAAATACAGAGTATTTTTACACAGTTCAAAAAAATCCCCTTTTCCCTGCCAGTTCATTCCCCAGCTGCTGCCTAACCCATGGCAATCATTGTTCTTTTTACTGTCTCTATGGTTTTAACTTTTCTTGAATTCTATATGGTTGGGGTCATATAGTATGTAGCCTTTTCTATTATTATGAATCTTAGGGTCTGCCAGATATTTTGTTCTCAGTGAGTCATTTCTTTTTGCCACTGAATTCTGTTTTCTGGTTATAACAGAGTGTATTACTCCTATTACCAACTATAGGACATTGTCCTTGCTTCTAAGTCTTAACCATTACGGATAAAATTGCTACAAATATGTATGTGTAGGTTTCTTTATGGACGTAAGTTTTCAACTCCTTTGGGTAAATTGCAGTTAGTATGGTTGCTGGGTGCTATAAAATCATATTTGGTTTTCAAGAAACCATGCCATTGCCTTTCAAAGTGGCTATATCCTTATGCTTTCCCACTATCAATGAATTTGAATTCTTGTTGCTTCATGGCCTCACCAGCATTTGTTGTTGTCAATGTTAATCCTTCTAACAGATGTGAAATAGTTTTTGGATTCTAGGGGCTGCCTGTATTCCTTGCCTCAGGACCTTCCCTCCACCTTCAAAGCTCATCACTTTACTAAAACCTTTATTTAACATGCTCACAATTCCTTTTTCTGGCTAGGAACTCAGCTCTTCCCCTTATAAGGCTAATTGTATTGAACAGGCCTGGAGCCAGCACTGTGGTATAGTGGGTACAGCCTGCCTGAAGTACTGGGGTCCCATATGGCCACCGGTTCAAGTCTTGGCTGTTCCACTTCTCGCCCAGATCCCTGCTTTTATGCCAGGTATGCAGCAGAGGATAGCCCAAATGCTTGGATCCCTGCAACCATGTGGGAGACCTGGATGGGGCAGACAGAATACAAATCAGTGCCCATATGGGATGCTGGTACTGCCAGCAGCAGTGACTTAATACACTGCCCCATGGTACCATCCCCATCAAATCTTCAGTTTAATCACATCTGCAAAGTACTTTTTTTCATGGAAAGTAGTACTTAGATTCTAGGGATTGGGGCGTAAGTATTTGGTAGTATTTATTATTGTCTCCCAGAGTATTGAAGTCATTTTAGCATTTTCACAACAGATAGCACCTGTTTGCATGTGTGTTTGTACATCTGTATGTGTGATTCAGAACAGGACATGGAATTTGCTCAGAGTAACTCAGCAGAAATGTCACAGAAGTAACTAGGTATGTATGTACTTACATTCAGTAAGAAAGCATGACTTTATTTAAGGAAATATCTATATTGTCATGTATTTCAAAGGAAACACTGAGGATTAGTATTTTATTCTTAGATGTATGGATATTTCTAATATTTGCAGCTATCATTTTTCTCTTTATTTATCAGGGAAATTTCTGTTATTTTATTAAAATTTTAAAAAATCATGGAAACATTGCTCTTTTAACATATTTAAGGACAAATGCTTATTTCTAAAGAAGTGCAGAACTAGAATTTTCTTAATTTGATATTTTTTTCTCTTTTCCTATTTGGAACTCATATGATTCATTTAATTTAGAACATAATTTAAAAAGTTCTCTAATTTGGAAATTATTCCTTTAATTTTATGTTTCCTGTAGTCTTTGCAACTACTTAAAATGTCATGCAAAGACAACTTTATGCCTGATATTAATCTCTTTTCTCTTAGGATATCTTTGTTGCTTCTTATGAAGTCTGTTCAAAATTGTTTGTAATTTCTTAACAATATGAATTTCTAATCCTGCCTTACTCAAAGATAACATAATTTTAAAAAATAAAGATTTATTTACATGAAAGGTGGAGTTAAAGAGAGAGGGAGAAGAAGAGGAGAAAAAGGAGGAGGAGGAGGGGGAGAGAGAGAGAGACAGAGAGAGAGAGATCCTTTATCTGTTGTTGCACTTCCAAAAAGGCTGCAGAAGCTGGAGCTGGGCCATGCAGAATCCAGGAACCAGGAATTCCATCTGGGTCTCCTTTATGTGTGGCAGAGGCCCAAGACTTTGGCTGTCTTCTACTGCCTTTCCCAGGCTCATTAGCAGGGAGCTGGAGCAGAAGTGGAGGAGCCAGGACTTGAACCGGCCCTCATCTGGAATGTTGGCATTGTAGGCAACAGCTTAGTCCACTAAAACACAACACAACCCCCAAATATTCCATGATTTAAAAACATCATGAAAACCTGCATTGTTAAGCTTTAATTTTCAGACACACCATATTAGTCTTCAGACTATTTCACAGTTCAATGTAAATCTCTCATGTGCATTTACAAAATTGAATACCCTAGAGAGAGCTCTGCAAGTGTTAACTTTCATTCTTATACAGATGGATCTGTAATTTTCCCTTTAATAAGTTGTTGTCTGCATTTTATATAATTCCAGTGAAATTAGTTCTTGCGGTTTATGGCAAGTTGGTTGATAACATCTGCTTTCTTTTTTCCTTCGTTCAAAGATAAGGTATCCACTGAATTTAGCAACAAAGCAGAAAACTGCTGAATTTGATAAAAATATAAGATTTTAAAAAGCAAAGTAAGGCCGGCGCCGCGGCTCACTAGGCTAATCCTCCACCTAGCGGCGCCGGCACACCAGGTTCTAGTCCCGGTTGGGGCGCCGGATTCTGTCCCGGTTGCCCCTCTTCCAGGCCAGCTCTCTGCTGTGGCCAGGGAGTGCAGTGGAGGATGGCCCAGGTGCTTGGGCCCTGCACCCCATGGGAGACCAGGAAAAGCACCTGGCTCCTGGCTCCTGCCATCGGATCAGCGCGGTGCGCCGGCCGCAGCGCGCCGGCCGCGGCGGCCATTGGAGGGTGAACCAACGGCAAAGGAAGACCTTTCTCTCTGTCTCTCTCTCTCACTGTCCACTCTGCCTGTCAAAAAAATTAAAAAAATAAAAAAATAAAAAAATAAAAAAAAAAGCAAAGTAGAAGATAAAAAGGGACTCACATTTTAGGGGCTGGAAAATTTAATTGAGAGGCATTGTGATGAAACAGGTTAGACCACTATTTGAGATGCTGTCATCCCATATTGGAGTGCCTGTTAGAATCCTGGCTGCTCTGCTAATGCACCTGGCATTGCAGCAGCACATGGCCAACCATGTGGCAAACCTGGATGGATTTCCTGGCCTCTAGATTTTGCCTGGTCCAGAACTGGCTATGGTGGCCATTTGGGGAGTGAATCAGTGAGGCAAGGCCTCTCTCTTGCTCTCTCTCTACCTCTTCCACCCAAATAATAAATAAATAAATAAATAAATAAAATATTTTTAAAAGAGAAAATTCAATTGTTGGATTATTTTGATAATTACTTTAAGAAGTTGAGTGCAAGGGAGTGTAAGGAGGTGTAAGGAAGTGTAAGAAACATAATTATGAAGAAGTGCTGTTGGGCTCTGAAGGAAGGATGGAGAACCTGCTTGTCTTTGGATGGCTGACATCAGCTTTGGTTTTTCTGACTTTTTAAAAAAGATTATGTATAAATTATTTTCTTTCATTGTAGATTGGAGGAGGAAGATACACATCATCTTCAATTATCAGTTTTCTACAAATCAGATAAAATAAATATTCTTAAATATTGGGTCTATAAAAATAACAATATATAGGCAGAAAAGAGCCAATATTATTATTTATTAATAGCATCCCACAAAAAGTGTATTTGATGAGTTTCCTGAGGAGATGAGAAACAATGCACATGACAATGTGAGTTTCATTAGCTAGCTTCAATATTTCTATCACAAATCTAAAATCAAGGTAAAAACAGTGGGAAAAAATTACCTGGAGGAATCGTAGCCCCACTGAAGTTGGAGGTCTTTAGGACGCTCTGTAAGTGCTGGCTAAAGCAAGATGACCCAGGATCTTGGGGCCCTGCACCCACATGGGAGACCTGAAAATTGCTCCTGGCTTCTGGCTTCAGAATCAATCCAGCTGTGGCTGTTGTGGCCATTTGGGGAGTGAACCAGCAGATGGAAAACCTCTCTCTTCCTCTCTTCCTCTCTCTCTCTCTCTCTCTCTCTCTCTGTGCTTCTGCCTTTCAACTGAAAATAAAAAAAAAAATAAATCTTTAAAAAAGAGAGAGAGAAATCAAAAGATATTCTTAATATTTTATGACTACTTATAGGGTGATCAACTATCCAGCACTGTACTTTACTTGAGATCATGTGTCTTTGGAAAATCTGTTTCAAGCAAATCAGGGATGGAGTAAGTGTCCCCTTCCTCTCCCTCTTGCTCTCTTGCTCTCTTTTCCAGCATAAATTATGAATCTTTCCAAGTACCAGAATTTCTCAATTCAAAATCTCTCAAACATCCCAGATAATTTGTTGAATATTACCGACATCTAACCCTAAATTTAGGTCTCAAGCTCTTGTATTGTTTTTGTTTTCCCAGAGAAGAATAAACTGTGGATTTCCATGGTATTTGATTACACATAGTGAAATATTTATATCTCTTGGTGCATTGTTGGAGTAAAAACAAAAAATAAAATCTCTCAGCAAGAGAGAGTCTGGAGGAGTTTGAGTAGCAGGTTTTCCTGTACCATAATCAAGAACAGCTATTGTCAGAGTTAAATAACTTGTTCCAAGTAGATTTGTTTTCTTCTGTGGCAGCATTGCCCTGATTCATGCTGCTGTCGTGGTGGAAGAAGGTGACCTAGAGGCACATTTGTGATGCATTGGCTGTGCTAATTTTGAAATTCTCTGCCTCATATGCAGTAATGATATATGGTAACAGTGACTTGGAGTTCCTTAGAGATCCTACTGTAGAAAAATGGATATCATTTGAAACTTGGATGTACTCATCCAATTTCCCTATTGTTCATTAAGCAGCATTGGTTGTGAATTATGGGAGGAAATTCTATAAATATTAATATCTTATGTCATTATAAGTAGTAGTTTCCAGCTTATTATTCTAAAATATTTTCTAGTACTGGGATTTTAGTAATATTAAAAAATTGTCCAACTGTAAGAAAGTGTTGGAGAAACAATTTAAACCAAATTATTGTCGTCACTGACAACAGAAGTTGCTTCCAATTAATTCTTTTCGGTAGGCTTTGTTTCCACTCAGTTCTTGCTGAATGTAGATGTATGGAAGTGAAAATACCAAAACTCTTGGAGTCAGAGAGATGCCAGTTCAATAACAGAGTTTCCAACCCTACAGTGTGATTTCTTAGGCAATTATGTGATTTCCTCAAGCCTCAGTTTCCTTAGTTGTAAAACATAGATATCTTGTTTTTATAATTTATTTAGGAGATTAAATGCTAACACATATTAAGCACAAGGCACAGAACAAATGCTTTTCAGACTTTTCTCTTCAAATCTGCTCAATACTTACTAATCAACAGGAGGGAGACTTTTCATCATCTGCTTATTCAGTACAAGACTTCTCTGAGGCAGCCCGAACCCTTTGGTTTAGGTGGAAATAGAAAGGGTTTCTCAACTTCTGGTACAAAAGACGGAAATCATGGGTAGAGGAATACAGGTGGCAGAAAAGCTACTTTTTTAAAGATTTATTTATTTATTTGATTCAGAGTTATAGAGAAGGAGAGGCAAAGGCAGAGAGAGAAAGAGATGTTTCATCCACTGGCTCATTCCCCAAATGTCTACCAAGGCCAGGGCTGGGGCAGGGCCAAGCCAGGAGCCAGGGTCTGGGTCTGCCACATTGGTGCAGAGGTTCAAAGATTTGGACCATCTTCCACTGCTTTTCCTGGGCACATTAACAGGGAGCTGGATCAGAAGTGGAGCAACCGCGACATGAACCAGTGCCCAGGAATGCTGTTCTGAAGATGAGGGCTGCCTGCCCTGCTTGTCCTACCAGTGATTACTTTCTTGACCGAGAGACCTAGATACTTAGGTGTATAACAAATGAGGTTTGGGGGGGCCGGCTCTGTGGAGTAGCGGGTAAAGCTGCTGTCTGCAGCGCCAACATCCCATATGGACACCTGTTCCAGTCCTGGCTACTCCACTTCTGATCCAGCTCTCTGCTATGACCTGGGAAATCAGTAGAAAATGGCCCGAGCTCCTGGCTCCTGGCTTCACATCAGCATAGCTCAGCTATTGTGGTCAATTTGTAGTGAATCAGCAGATGGAAGACCTCTCTCTACCTCACCTTCTCTCTCTGTGTAACTCTGATTTTCAAATAAATAAATCTTAAAAAAAAAACAAATGGGGTTTGGGACAAGCACTGAGCATAGCAGGTTAAGAGGCTATCCTCCGCCTGCGGTGCCGATACACTGGGTTCTAATCCTGGTCTGGGCACCGGATTCTGTCCCGGTTGCTCTTCTTCCAGTCCAGCTCTCTGCTGTGGCCCGGGAGTGCAGTGGAGGATGGCCCAAGTGCTTGGGTCCTGCACCTGCATGGGAGACCAGGATAAGTACCTGGCTCTTGGCTTCAGGTCAGCGCAGAGTGGACAGTGAGAGAGAGAGAGAGAGAGAGAGAAAGGTCTTCCTTTTGCCCTTGATTCACCCTCCAATGGCCGCTGCAGCTGGCACACTGCGGCCGGCGCACCACGCTGATCCGAAGGCAGGAGCCAGGTGCTCCTCCTGGTCTCCCATCGGGTGCAGGGCCCAAGCATTTGGGCCATCTTCCACTGCACTCCCTGGCCACAGCAGAGAGCTGGCCTGGAAGAGGGGCAACCGGGACAGAATCCGGCGCCCCGACCGGGACTAGAACCTGGTGTGCCGGCGCCGCAAGGTGAAGGATTAGCCTAGTGAGCCGCGGCGCTGGCCCCAAAATGAGAATTTCAACAATGAAAATCAACACTGGAAAAAACTATAGGTCAAAGCGAAAAGACCTATTTCTGTCTTCCATAAATAACTTCACTTGTTATGCATCGGTTTTTCATGAAAACCAGAAATCCTAGATCACAAGGATGTTTTCGTGCTGACATTTCACACACTTATGTCCTCCATTCAATACTGACTCACAGGCTGAGAATCTTTCCCTTGGTACTGTTTCCTTTTACACTAGGGTTTTGCCACGTTCTCGTTCTTCGCATATCTATGCCTTCTCTTCAAATATAGGAATGATGTTCACTTAAAAAAAAACTATAGAAAATGTTCTTTAAAATTTCTACACGTATATTAAAATCATTTGCTTTTAAGGGAAGAAAACAATATGTGGTTTGTATATATGCCATTTTTGCCACCAAGATTGCTTGGCATTCTTATACGAGAAGTGTAAAATCCCCCTATCAGGTTTTCAATATTTTCTCATAGATAAAGCAGAAACATACTACATGTCAAATTATTCTAGAGCTTAGCTGCAGTTGGAGAAAAGTGACTGAATAATTATTCTGAGGAACATTACTAGAAGAAATTCCAATATTCAGATTTTGGGTGACAGCTGGAGGGAGTTAGGAGCATTAATTCTCTATCCTCTTGATATCATTTTCTTAATCTATATATATAATCTTTTTAGTGTCACCAAGCATGGAATGATAGAAAATCTACTTTCCTAAAATGATGATAACACTACTACTACAAAATTGACTGAGATTATTAGATGTCTTTGATTGTCATTGTGTTATCAAGTGGAACTGAATGATCAATTTGGACTATTTTTTTGGTCAGTTTCTTATCTTACATGATTTATCCTTCTCTTGACTTTAGAACACTTATTTTATTTACTTTTGAGTGTATCTTTGCAAAGTATTTGTTTTGCTCACCTGTTTTTCTTCTTGTCCTTTTCTCATTGTGTTCTCTTCTCTCCTTTTCCTTCTCTCTCTCTTTTCTTTCTTTCCTTCCCTTTCTCCCTCTATTTTGTTCCTCCTTCCCTCCCTCCCTTCCTCCCTCCGTCCCTTCCTTCCTTCCTTCTTTCCTTCTTTTATTCTTTTATTTTGAAAGGAGTGGACACATACAGATAGAAACATAGAGGGGCCAGAGAACAAGAGAGATATCAGTTGCATCTACTGGCTCATTCCCCAGATGTTCATGATGACTGGAACTGGGCCAGGCCAAAGTCAGAAAGCAGGAACTCAATCCAGGTGTCCTATGTGGGTGTCCAATCACTGCTGTTTCCCAGGTCTGCATTGGTGGGACGTTGGAATTGAACCCTGGTGCTCCAATGTAGGACAGAGAAATTCTGTTATTTTTACTGCTAGGCCAAATACCTGCCTCTTCACTGTTTTCTTTCCTAATATATAATCTAGGTTTTTTTTTGGCTTATGTGATGCAAACTTTATTTTTTAAAACACTATAGATTTAAGGGCCAACGTCCTGGCGTATTGGGTTACATGGCTGTCTGAAATGCAGGTATCCCATATGGGCACTAGTATGAGTCCAGGCTGTTCCACTTCAGATCCAGCTCCCTGCTAATATACCTGGAAAGCAGCAGAAGATGGCCCAAATGCTTGGGCCCCTGCACCCACGTGGGAGACCCAGAAGAAGCTCCTGGCTCCTGGCTGCAGATTGGTGGAACCCTAGTTGTGGACATCTAGGGAGTAACCAAGCAGATGGAAGACCTCTCTGTGGTGCACGCACTCTCTCTCTCTGTAATTCTGTCTTTCAAATAAATGAAATAAATCCTTAAAAAATTTAAAAAACAGGGGCCGGCACTGTGGCACAGTGGGTTAATGCCCTGGCCTGAAGCGCCGGCATCCCATATGAGAGCCATTTAGAGATCTGTCTGCTCCACTTCCAATTCAGCTCTCTGCTATGACCTGGGAAAGCAGTAGAATATGGCCCAAGTCCTTAGGACCCTGCATCCATGTGGGGGACCCAGAGGAAACTCCTGGCTCCTGGCTTCGGATCGGCGCAGCTCTGGCCATTGTTGCCAATTGAGGAGTGAACTAGCAGATGGAAGGAAGATCTAACTCTCTGCCTCTCCTCTCTCTGTGTAACTCTGACTTTCAAATAAACAAATAAGCAAATAAATCTTTAAAAATACTGGAGATAAAATATTTAAAAATTAAAAAATATAGTCTGATAATTTCTAAATACTTACTTTTCCTTACATAAAATACTCATACATTATAGAAAATTCCTTTGTATATTTGTCACTGCCATAATATTATACAAAATACCTTGATAAGAAATTTTAGTAATTTTACTATTCAAATAAATAAAAAGTTGAATGCTATTTTAGCTACTACTTTCTTCAGCTATAATTGTATTTCTAAACTGATTTTTTTTTTTTTGGAGGGGAAAAACAGAATCTTGATTTTTTTAAAAACATCCTCTTGGATTACCCATAAGGGCTCTAAATATGTACAGACTGTATAATTACTTGTATTACATACATTCTCTATAGGAGGGAAGGTGGGTCCTGATAGGAAATTCCTGATGAAAATTATTTCACTCTCACATCAGCGACCAAGCTACTGTTTTATGTAGAATTTCAAAAAAAAAAAAAAAAAAAAAGGATCTAAGATAACAATATACCACTTTTGGCACAACTTTATATTCATGTTCCATTCTTTTTTGTTCCAAATATTTTTATCCAATCAAAATTTGTGCCAGAACGCCAGCCCCACATGTCTGCACTTTTCAGTGAATCCTAGAAGTGTATGTTGGGTGTGGGTTTTGAGCTCCTGTCAGTGTTCCAGGGTGGGCAAATATACAGAGTAACGCCCAAGTTGGGCATGGTAAATGTCAATGCCTGGGTGTTAGCCTCCAGTGTGTTCCACACCACTGTATGAACTGCACAAATAATCTGCACTGTTCTCATTGTGAGCGCAGTTCCCACTGCAATTATCTGCTCTAGGCAACCAAGGAGCTTCAAGCATGTGGTGTCCCAGCTACAACCTGCACCCGCTCATGTATCCACTGAGTTCCTTCAGTCTCAGAACAGAAGGCTCCCACGATTGTTTTAAGGTATAAGGTATAAGGTATCAGGTATAAGGTATAAGGTATCAGGTATAAGGTATCAGGTATCAGGTATAAGGTAGTGCTCTGTTTTCATACACCAGCACGTGCAGATCCAGTTTTCCCAGTATCATTTGTGGAAGAGACTGTCCTTTTTCCATGGATTGATTTTGGCTCTTTCATAAAATAATATTAGGTTCTAGATGCATAAAATGATTTCTGAGGTTTTGTGGGTGTGTGCGTGTGTGTTCTGTTGGTCTACAAATCTATTTTTGTGATAGTACCAGGCTGTTTTTTTTTTTTTTTTGACAGGCAGAGTGGACAGTGAGAGAGAGAGACAGAGAGAAAGGTCTTCCTTTTTTGCCGTTGGTTCACCCTCCAATGGCCGCCGCGGCCAGCACACTGTGGCCGGCGCACCGCGCTGATCCGATGGCAGGAGCCAGGTACTTATCCTGGTCTCCCATGGGGTGCAGGGCCCAAGTACTTGGGCCATCCTCCACTGCACTCCCTGGCCACAGCAGAGAGCTGGCCTGGAAGAGGGGCAACCGGGACAGAATCCGGCGCCCTGACCGGGACTAGAACCAGGTGTGCTGGCCCCGCAACAGGGAGGATTAGCCTAGTAAGCCGTGGCGCTGGCATTACCAGGCTGTTTCGATTATAACTGCCCTGTAGTATGTCTTGAAATCTGGTATTGTAATGCCTCCAGGTTCATTTTTTATGTTTACAATTGCTTTAGCTATTCCAGGTCTCTTGTGTTTCTATATAAATGTTTGCATGTTTTTTTTTTTCTAGATCTGAGAATGTCATTGGTAT
This sequence comes from Oryctolagus cuniculus, assembly GCF_051225735.1. Taxonomy (NCBI): domain Eukaryota; kingdom Metazoa; phylum Chordata; class Mammalia; order Lagomorpha; family Leporidae; genus Oryctolagus; species Oryctolagus cuniculus. Next base: position 116,879,128 of record NC_142870.1, on the reverse strand, counting down.
TTTGATTGTGGTCACATTGAATCTGTGAATTTCTTTCGGCAGTATAATGATGATATTAATTCTTTCAATTCATGAACATAAAACATTTTTCCATTTCTTGTCTTTTTCTGTTTCCTTCTTTTATGATGTATAAGTTTCGTTGTAGAGATCTTTCACATCCTTGGTCAAATTTATTTCAAAATATTTATTTTTTGTAGTTATTGTGAATGATACTGATTTTACAAGATCTGTATAAGCCATGGCATTGTCTGCATGCAAAGCTATTGATTATTGTATGTTGATTTCATACCCTACCACATTAACAAACTCTCTCATGGAGTTCCAATAATGTCTTAGTGGAGACTTTTGGTATATATATATATATATATATATATATATGTCTTTTTTAAAAGCCTGGTAGAATTCAGCAGTGGAGCCATCTGATCTTGGGCCTTTGTTTGCTAGGTGTGTCTGTATTAGAACTTAATCTTTTTCTTGGTTATTGGTCTATTTAAGTTTTCTGTGTCTTTATGGTTCAGTTTTGGTAGATTGTACGTGTCTGGAAATATATCCATTTCATCTAGATTTTCCAATTTGTGTGTGCAATTTGTCATAATTTTGTGGTGATTTTTAAAAATTATGTGATATCCATTATAACTTCTCCTTTTCATCTCTGATTTTATTAACTTGGGTTTCTCCCTTATTTTTTGGTTAGTTGGTCCAATGGTGCATCAATTTTGATTATTTTTTTCTGAAAACCAGCTCTTCATTTCATTGATCTTTTCTATCAATTTTTGGTCTCAATTTTGTTCATTTTTTTCTTGAATTGTCATCATTTCTTTCCTCCTACTAATTTTTGTTTGATTTGCTCTTATTTTTCTAGGTCCTTGAGAGGCATCGTTAGATCATTTGTTTGACGCCTTTCTAATATCTTGATGTAGGCACTACTTATTATAAACTTTCCTCTTAACACTGCTTGTGTTGTGTTCCATAGGTTTCCGTAGGTTTTGATGCATTGTGCTGTCATCTTCATTTGTTTCCATGGATTATTTTTAATTTTACTATTGATTTCTCCTATGACCCACTGTTTATTTATGAGCATTTTATTCAGACTCCATATGTTTTCAATAATTTCTGGAGTTTCTTAGCTTGTAAATTTCCAGATTCATTCTATTGTGGTCAGAAAAGATAGATGGTATGATTTCAAATTTTGTTTAAATTTCGCTGAGACTTGCTTAATGGCCTAGTATGTGCTTATCCTAGAGAAAGTATGATGCTCTGATGAAAAAAAATGTGTATGTATTCTTCAGGTGTGCATTGAAATAGTCTGTACATATAAATTAGGTAAATTTGGCTTATAGTGTAGACTAGCTCCCATATTCCTTTGTGATTTTCTGTTTAGTTCATCTGCCCACAACACTAGCCCCATGTCTGTATCTTTAAATGGAGAATTTAGGTCATTTACATTCAAAGTCATTACTGGTAAGTATTGACTTGGCTCCGCCATTTTTCCATAAATATTCCAGTTTATTGCTTTGTACTTTTGCTAGGAGATTTTCTGCCTTCACTTTCTTACATATTGATGACTATCTTTCTGTGTTTCTTTGTGTAGCACACCCTGAAACATCTTTTATAAGGCTGGATGAGTGGTGATGTATTCTTTTAATTTTTCATTTTTATGGAAGTTCTTTATTTCACCTTCATTCATAAAATAGAGCTTTGTAGAGCACAGTATTCTGAGTTGAAAGCTTATTTTCTTTTTCTTTTTTAAGACTTGGACTATGTCTCTCTACTCTCTCATAGCCTGTATTGTTTCTGGTGAGAAATCAATGGTGAGTCTATCTGGAGATCCTTTGAAGATAATCTAGCATTTCTCTTGTGTACATTATAGAATCTCTTCTTTATGTTTTACTTTTGAAACTTTGACTATAATGTGTCATGGTGAAGATCTATTTTGACCATGTCTATTAGTAGTTCTATGTGTTTCCTATACTTGGACGTCCCTTTCTTTCCCCAAATTAGGGAAGTTTTCTGGCATTATTTCACTGAATAGATTTTCTATTTGTACTCTCTTTCCACACCCTAGGAACTCATGAAAAATGAAGTCATTTTATAGTTTCCTATAAATCTCAACCACTCTTTTTAGTTTTTCTAATTTCTTCTTCTTTTTTTGTTTTTGTTTTGTTTTGGTATAACTTACATATTTCTAAAAATTTGTCTTCTAGCATGGATTATCTATTATTAAGTCTTCCCACTGTATTTTTATTGGGCCTATTAAATTCTTAATTTCTAATATTTCAGTTTGATTTTTTCTACAATATCTCTATCTTATGGAAAGATTTTTTATCCCTATCATGTATGAATTTTTTTAACTAAAAAACATTATTTTTCTCATTACTTTGCACCCAAATTGAATAAAATCATGCTTCAGTCATGACCCTTATTCTCATAACCCCTAATCCACTGATTTCAAATCTTTACCAAGTAATAAGATCATTTTACAAACATCACTTTCATATCAAAACCTGAAATTAATAAGTACAATAAATGCTTGCTAATGAAATTAATGAATAACTTGTTAGTGATAGCATATCTTTATGGATGTTTTCCAAAATAAGCAATAATATAAATATCAAAATTTAAAATATCTTCTTAAAATTTCTCCAGAAGGCTGGCTGGCATTGTGGTACAGTTGATTAAGCCACTGCCTGCTATGCCAGCTTATATATCTGAGTCTTGGTTTCAGTTCAGGCTGCTCTACTTCTCATCCACGTCCCTACTAAATGCACCTGGGGTAGCTACAGAAGATGGTGCAAGTGCTTGGCCCCCTCCCACTTAGCTGAGAGCCTTGGATGTACTTACAGGATCCAGGCTTTGGCCTGGTCCAGTCCCTGCTGTTGCAGGCATTTGGGGAGTGAACCAGTGCATGTACCCTCGCTCTCTCTCGCTCTCTCTCTCTGTCTTTCCCCATTTCTTCAGTTGTTTTCTCTCCCCACTTCCATCACTCTGCTTTTTGAATAATAAAATAAATTGCATTTTAAAAGTCTGTAGAAACTGTGAATACTTTTTCAGGCAAGGAAATACTAAATGAGGCACAGAGAGAGAAAAAAATAACATTTGTGTATGTGCTCCCATTCACTCTTTCCTTCCCCCAAGTACTTACAATGGCTGGGACTGGACAGGAGAAGGAGTCAGGAACTGAAAGACAATATAGGTCTTCTACATGGTGGCATGGTCTGAAATACTTTGAGCCATCACTAGCTGCCTCCCAGAGTCTTCACTTCACTGGAAACAGAAATCAAAGCTGAAAATTGTACTCAGGTACCATGAAATAGGGAGTGGGGCACCTTAACAGATTTCCTCAACACTAGGCCAAGTACCCATCCTGTAAGATAACTTTTTCTTATTATGAATCATAAACTTTATAAGAAACAGATTCAGGCTGCTATGTCTGCTCTCAGAACCAAATAAATCCTCAGGACAAAGGCCAAGGGAGGCCTTTCAGAGGTAGCTTCTGGCCAGCCACACAGCTGTCCCCAGCCTGAGTCCAGCTGTGTGGACCTTTGCTTCAAATTCAAATCAGCCATTTTTATGCTGACCTGGAACTTTGGCCTTGTTTTCCAAATTTAACGTAGCTAATGCGAAACTCTGCTTTTCTTTCCCAGTCTATCTTTTGCTTTGATTCCTTAGGTTTCTTTTGTTTCTGTTTGTCCATACGCGTATTTATTCATGGGTTACCCAAAGCTATTTTTGATGGCTTTCTTCCTCAGACCAATCACTTGCCAAGCTCTATGCAGCTTTTGTGTGTGTGTGTGTGTGTGTGTGTGTGTGTATGTAAAATCTTTTGGGAGAACCCTTTCACTTTTTGTTTTTGCTGTTAATACAATGATCTAGGCATTTGCAAATGACAGAGTGCTTAAACTGGCTCTTTTTTCCTCACCCAATCTGTCCCACATGTCAGCGTCAGATTGATTTTATAGAAATGCAACTTTGTAGACTTCTCAATTTTTTCATAAAGCACTCTCATTGGCTTTTCCATAAAATCTAAACAATTCAACAAGCATCCATGTCGAGACTTTTTGCTAATTCCGGTATTCAGCTATAGCAAATCTGATGTAATTTCACTGTTCCTAATGCAGCTGCTGGCTTCCTGCCTCCTCATGTTTATGCTTGTCATTTTCTGTTCATGGGATGCTGTCGTCTTCCCAAATTTGATAACACCCACTGCAGATGTCAACTTATTTTTGAAATCATCCCGGTATTCACAATTCATGTATCATTGTTGTTGGTTTTCTTTTTTTATAGTTAGCTTTTACTTTATGGTTTGTGATATAATGAACATTTTATGTAGCTTACAAAAGTTCAGGAAATAGAAACTATTTCATATATATATATATATATTTGCTCACATGTCATGTATATAATTATTTAAAAATTAAATACAGAGAATTAGAGGAATTACTGAAGCCAATAACTAAAGGAAGAAAAAAGTGGAAAGTTATCTTTTTGGGGAGAGATAGACATTTGGTATTTGGTAAAGTGGTTCAAATGCTGTGTAGAGTGCCCATATCCTGTATCAGAGTGCCTGGGTTTGAGTTCCAGCTCTGTTTCTGATTCAGCTCCCTTTTAATGATCACTGTGGGAGGCAGAAAGTAATCACTCAAGAACTTGGGAATCTGTCAAACACATGAGAAACCAGAATTGCCCCACTCACGTGGAAGACCAGGTTGGAGTTCCAGGCTCCCAGCTTCCCCTGCCGCAGCACTGGGTATTCTGAGCATTTGGGGAGTAAACCAGCAGTTCAAAGATTACTTCTATCTGTCTGTCTATGTGCGTGTCTGTCTCTGACTTTCTTGGAGGAAGCTTTTATAATGGTACAAATAAAATGTTGTTTACCAAATGACTGTAATAGCCAGGGCTGGGCCAAGCCTAAGCAAGGATATGGAATTTCCATGTAGGTGGTAAAAATCCATCCACTTGAGCCATCATGTATTGTCTTCCAAGGAGTGCATTAGCAGGAAGGTGGATTCAAAGTGGAGTTGGGGCTGAAACCCAGGCACTTCAATATGGCATGTAGGTGTACCAATCCACATCTTCATCTCACGACATACATCTGCCCTATCATTTTATAAGTTAGTCACATTAATTGCTTCTTTGTGAATATAGTATAAGAGGCCTAAAGAAAATTGTATAAGCTTTTCATATATGCAAAGCTATCAATTCTGTCATCATTTAACTGAATTTTCAGAACTGAAATAGTTATGTCTTGTAACCTTATTACTTATCAAACAGAAAAATAACTTTCTGAAATTAGCATGAGTATAAAATGTAAAATATTTTTCTTTGTGCGTATCCAAAGATAATTTATATGAGTTTAATGATCATCTTTCTAAATATCTGTTATCTAAAATGAGTCTAATTATATAGTTACATGTGGATTCAGCCTTTTCACATAATATGAACATGTTTCCACATAAATCTAATATGTAATCATATAATATTCTGTATTATCCTAGTAAGCAAATATTTTTGAAAATATTTAAAATTTATTCTGTTTTCCTCCTTCATGTAATCTTTTGATAGGTCTGTGGAGAATGTTAAGTTTATAGGTATCTATCCAACATAAACAATATATGAGATACTTAAAAATTGATGAAAAATACATAATATGAAAAAATTTAAACATCAATTACAAAAATATTTCGTACCAAAATAAAGTCTCTTTTAATTACATTTTACCATGAGATTTTTAGAATACCCCCATACATGTGTATTTGATTTTTAAAATCTTGTAAATGTCAGGGCATTAAGAAAGAATCAAAACACTGATCGATACAAAACCATTCTTTAAGTGGTTACAATTTGTGTCTACTAATTGATCAGACAGGGAACCTTCTCATGTTCAGGGATACCTGCAGGTTAAAAACAAGATTTCTTTATTTCTATAACGAAAGGCTTAGTAACAATGGAAAAAGTATTGAAAAAGTTATACCCTAGAATTAGATTGAATATATTATTGTTTTATATATATACATAAATCAAAATACATTACATTTGAATTGATTTTAGATGAATGTGCTAATCTATGGTTACATCAAATAGTAGTGGATATCATTGACGGTACTCAGGAACATGGTGCTGGGTCTTATAAACCATTTTCTGAGCTTCATGAGAATCTGAGTTGTCACTGCATTCGCTATCATTTACTTCATATGTTGATGCCAAGCACTCTCTAAATGTTCATAACAAAAATAATTGCTAATTTTCTCCATTTTAGAATAGCTAATTAATTAAAATTAATGTTTGAAGTTCTCATCCTTTTATTGTTAGTGGCATAAGGGGTGAAAGATAAGTAATTAATCTGGTTTAATATTTAGCGAACATGCTGAAACAAAGTGGAAATAATTTCCACATAGAAAGATACATAGAAAATTACTGTGGACCATAAGTTGTAATGATTATTAATTAATTTGAAAGATACTTGAAGGGTTTGTTAGGGGTTTTACAAAGTGTGGTGCAAAACCAAAACACATGAATAAGATCAAACACAAATGGAGAATCTTCAAATATTGAAATCCAAGCACATTTGTTTCAAAATGTGCATTTCTGTGAAATTCTTGAAGACCCCTCATTATAAATACATTCATACACACATACACACATGTGTACACGGTCATTTTTTTATTATTTTTTTGACAGGCAGAGTGGACAGTGAGAGAGAGAGACGGAGAGAAAGATCTTCCTTTTCCATTGGTTCACCCTCCAATGGCCTCTGCGGCCAGCGTGCTGCAGCCGGCGCACTGCGCTGATCCGAAGCCAGGAGCCAGGTGCTTCTCCTGGTCTCCTATGCGGGTGCAGGGCCCAAGCACTTGGGCCATTCTCCACTGCCCTCGCGGACCACAGCAGAGAACTGGCCTGGAAGAGGAGCAACCGGGACAGAATCTGGCACCCTGACCAGGACAAGAACCCAGGGTGCCAGCACTGCAGGCCAAGGATTAGCCTATTGAGCTGCGGTGCCGGCCTATCATATTTTATTTAATGATGAGAATGTGTTCTGAAAAAATGCATCATAACTTGATTTCACCATGTCTGACCTTCATACATGTTCTTATAGACACTTAGATGGTATAACCTATCAAGGTTCTATTTTATATATATATATATATATATCCACATATATATATGTGGATATACACATATATAAGCAAAAGATGCAGTAAATATGAGATGAGTGAGGCTGCTGTTTAACAGTATATTGTTTTTATATAAAAATTAAGAACAAATGCTCTATAAAATAATAATATAAAGTATCACATAGTAAACATATAAACCAACAACAGAGCTTCATCATTGTCAAGCATCATGTGGTGCACATATATGAGTGTGCTATAGTTCCGTACACTTAGCTGCACAATATGTTTCCTGTACCAGCATCACTACAAACCTCTAAGTACACATGGGATTTTTTAATTTCATTATGTTCTTATAGGTCCATGTTGAATATGTCCAACTGCTTGAATATATGGAACTAAATGACTATATCTATTAGGGTATTCCCAAAAATTTATGAAAATTAAAATAAAAGGTAAATTTATTTTGGTGAGAATTTTTTAAATTAATGCATGCTGGTAGCTTTAGGATCTGCAAGGAGGGAAGGTCTATACTTCTGGGAATGGAGAGTCCCTACCAGTACTTCCAGGGAAGAAAAGTGCTTGTCAAGGTCCCTGCAGGTGCCTAAAGGTCAACCAATGAGGATCAGACCCGCCTCAACCTTTAACCCCCATGCCCTGAATCTATAAAAGGAGCCCTCCCAATCTCTGACATGCGACTTCCCCTGCCCCGCTCAGTTGGGACTGGGGAACCTCACCCGGGAGCGGAATCCCAATAAAAGCTTGTGAATTAATTGATTTGTCTGCCTGGGAAGATTTCTTACACGCCTGACACCTTGCACATACATTTTTCATACATTCATTTTTCATGGACTTTTGAATACATCTCATATGAATGAATTTAAACATTTTTACAACAAAATTATTTTTTACATTCAAATTTATCTTTTAATTGCATTTTCCAAGAGTGTTTTGAAGTATCTTTGTACATTATATCTGAAAATAGCTTACCAAGCTGTAATTTTTCAAACTAAAAATAAAAAAATACCAAAAATTCCCTAAATATACTCCAGGATTCAGACTTCAGCTGTAATAAAACTTTTTTTTCTCCTTCTGTCCATAATTCCTAGCTTTCTTAATTGTTTCTCATTTATTCAAAGATTTTAATCCACTGCTGCTTTCCAGTGCATTATGAAATGTTTTTGAAATTTGTTATAAACTTTAAGTTTATTTTCATTCAGTGAAATCAATTTGCTTGAAGCTACATGCAGTCTAAAAAACCTTAATCATAAATTGGTAGTTTTATGTGCCTTAGAGACCCAGCATATCAAGTTTAAATTACATTTGATATTTCTAATAGTGAGTATATAAAGGTACACCAGCCAGGATCCAGTAAAGGATCAGAAATCATACTGGTATCCTGAATAAAGAAAATTTAAAGAATTATTAACTGGTGACAGAGCATTGATTATTAAGAGGCTTAAGAAATCTGTAAAGGACACAAGAATGGCCACAGTGGGTGCAGCGATGATCTGTAGGGTTGAAGGAGAATACTAAAACGTGAATCAAACTTGAAAAAAGGAGGCTTCTACACCCACACCCACCCACCCACCCAGCTCCCCACCATGCACATACATACACACACCACTGGAGAGGATGGGACCCTTGGACACAGAATGGTGGAGAGATTTGTTGAAGCAATGCAGTTAGAATTAGCAAGTCAAATCCCACCCCAGGATCTAGTGAAGCTCATTGGGAAGCCACCACACAACTGCCAATGAGGTTTGCTGACAGGACGCCAAATAGATGCCACATTGAAGACAGAAAATTGCTGGCACCAGGAATAGAAACCCTTTCATTTGAAATGTTCTTCCATTGCCCTCTACTGACAGAACCTGACACTGTGGCAGTGGGCAAAGGGGAAAATGTTTAAAGTGTTCAGCTTTCACCATAAAACTGGATGAGGGACAGCCATTGTGGTGTAACAGGTTAAATCACAGCTTGAGGTACCTACAATTCATAGGGGAGTGACAGGGATTGAGTCTTGTATCTGCTATTAACCCAACTTCCTGCTAACATGCACCTTGGGAGGCAGCAGGTGATGGCTGACGTATGAGTCCCTCTTATGCATTTTGGAAGAGCCAGATTGAATTCCTGGCTCTTACAGGCATTTGGCAATGAAATGACTCGCTCCAGACACCTTAATGCCCAGCTTTTCAAATAAATAAAGAATAACTAAAGACAGCAGTGCAACAATGGGTTGATTTGCATCTGGGAAGCCGTTGATAATTGGCATAGAAGGAAAGGATGAAAAACTGAGCAGTTTATTGGAGTGTGTGGAATCCAACAGCTTTTGGAATTTGTTTTTGGTTGTTTTCATGTGTGTGGGTCTTAACATCATCTCAGGTCTCTCATTCAAAGGAACCTCTGATATGTAAGTAATGATAAAATATTTTAACAAGTTTGGCTTCAATGAAAGCAATGGATTCTTATATGCAGATATGTTTACTTTAGGATCACATTGCGCTTATTACACACTATTTCATTTTGTGTAGAATGAACTTCTATTCTTATTATGCTGAAGAGACATACTTAGTATATGAGCAAGAAATAGCCACCCAGAGTTTTAAAGCTATCAAAGAGAGAAGTTAGTATTAAGGAAACAAAGGAAATTTCTGATTGCAAGTACCTCCTGTTTCTCTTGGACACAGATGATGTTTCCTCTTACCTGTGACATCATTTTGGTCAGTGAATTTCTTATCCTCAATCAATTGTTAGAAGAGAAATCAGTGCTACAGCTAGTCTTAAATTATTTTTTAATTATGTCAGTCATTGTTGAAACTGTTAATGAAATTTTCTGCATATTTTTAAAACATAAGGGCTTCTCACCACCATTAGTGGCCAATGCTTGTTAGGTAACAGTAAAAATTACACAATTAAAATTTATGTAAATAATACTCCTTAGAGCAAGGTTTGAACTTTTTAAAACCCCATCTGACCTATCCCTCTTGATATTGAAAGTAACTGTTGGAAAAATAGCTTTATCTCCAAATAAGAGGCATTGAAATATATATATATATATATACACTATATATATATATATTTCACAACATATATATTCACTATATATATATATATATAGTGAAATGAAATTTCTAAGTACAGATGGCTGGCTAGTATTCAAATCCATGTTTTTTTCAATTTATATTTAAATTTTAATTAGTCTTTTAAAAGATTTATTTTATTTATTTGAAAGAGTTACAGAGAAATGGAGAAGGGTCTTCCATCCACTGGGTCACTTCCTAAATATCTGTTACTGCCAGAGTTGGGCTAATATGAGACCAGGAGCCAGGAGTTTCTTCTGGGCCTCCCACATGTGTGCAGGGTCCCAAGGACTTGAGCTATCCTCTGCTGCTTTCCCAGGAGCATTATTAGCAGGGAGCAGGATTGGAAGTGGAGCAGCTGGGATTTCAACCCACGCCCACATGATATGCTGGCTTGCAGGCTGGGGCTTTAACCTGCTACACCACAGTGCTGGCCCCCATAATTTTTAGTTACTTTTAACAAATTAAATGTGATTTGTAGATAGAATTCTAAGACATAATGATATTTCCTCCTCTCTCTTTCCCTTCCACACTCCTTTCTTTTCCCTTTCTTTTTTCAGTTTTGTGATAGCATGTTTTAAGTTTATATTATAGCAAAAGGGCTTAATACTTCACTGAATAAGAAGTTTAAAATCTAAAAACCAGGAAGATCCAAGTTTAGTGGGAATATAGACAATGGCTATAAACAATAGTTGAATGGAAAAAGGAGCCATTTCACCAATATACTGTGAAGTTTAAAGTAATCATAGATACATTAAAACTATAGCAGTATAACACTTTTTTTTTTTTTTTTTTTTTGGACAGGCAGAGTTAGTGAGAGAGAGATAGACAGAGAGAAAGGTCTTCCTTTTCCGTTGGTTCACCCCACAAATGGCCGCTAGGGCTGGTGTGCTACGCCAATCCGAAGCCAAGAGCCAGGTGCTTCCTCCTGGTCTCCCATGCCGGTGCAGGGCCCAAGGACTTGGGCCATCCTCCACTGCCTTCCCAGACCACAGCAAAAAGCTGGACTGGAAGAGGAGCAACCGGGACAGAATCCAGCACCCCAACCAGGCCTAGAACCCGGGGTGCCGGCACTGCAGGTGGAGGATTATCCCAGGGAGCTGCGGCTCTGGCCAGTAGTATAACACTCTTAAATCATTGGTTTGACAAAGTATAAAACAAAATTTTACAAAACTATGTTTGTTGCAATACTGATACAAACAGACATTTATTTTTCTTTTCTTTCTTTTCTTTTTTTTTAAATTTTATCTCCCATGTATAAGGAAGAACATGTGGTACTCGTCTTTGTGGGTCTGGCTTATTTCTCTCAACATGATGGTCTGTAGTTGTGTCCATTTGGATGTAAATGTTGGAATTTATTCTTTTTTATAGCTGATAATATTCTATTGTATATGTATACTATATCTTCTTTATCCGTTCATCTGATGATGGTCACCTTGGTTGAGTTTTTCAAAAAAGTCACTTCACTAACAATACAATTTTAAAAACATGCTATTGGATTTGTTTGTTTATAACACAAATTAGAAAAAAAAAAGGCATTTCATTTGTTTAATTGTGCAGTATAGAAAATGAGGAATGTGCATCAGAATTTGTAACAAAAGTTCTTGTAGCAGAAAGCATCTGATTTTTCAATACACCTTTGTTGCTGTACTGTGGTGATTCAGGTTACTTGTATTTGTGACTTGCCTTACGATTCACATACCTGTTACTATATTTCAATTGTTTTGTCTAATTGATAAAGTCTTTTCTTTTGTGTCAATCTAATTTCTCCAGCCACTGGGTTTTCTTTTAATATAAACAGAACCAGACATGGTTTTCAATTAAGAACTTTTTATACTTAAAATGTATATTTAACTTCACACTTCTATTCAATTTCTTATCATTACCTTCTATGATCTGACTTGGTTATGTTCCTCATTTCTTGTTGTCATGAATGACAAGCACTAAACATCAGCCAAAAGTATCTGTTTTCATTTGTTTTAAACATAAAAGCTTTTTCACTCCCAGAGTTAGACATACTTGTTCTCTTCTAACATAATCTTGACCCTGGTTCTTCACAGGTTGAATCTTTCTTATTTTTGAAGTTTCAGATTAGAAATTATCTACCAAGAAAGTAGTTCCTTGTCAATCTGGGAGAAAGAGAAAAAAAATCAAAAATAAATTAAGAAAAGCACATTCCTTTTAGCCTTGAACTTTGGTCTGTTTTTCAACAGTATGCAATTATTTTAAATCAAAAGTTATTTTCTTTTTATTTCAAGTACTTCAGTTTTGATAAAACTAGAGAAGATCAAAGTGCCCAATTTCTTATTTTGCAATCAGTAAGATCTTAATTCATTGAAGGAATACTGAATCAAAAAGATCTAACACAATTAAGAACATGTGCATATATAGTTGTTGTTGACATGATTTTTTAAAAAGATATTCATTATTGTCAATTCATTGATTGGGCTGAGAGGCTGTAACCCTACGTAACTAAGTTGCTCCGTGCCTTTAAACAAGGTCATCCAAATTTGCAGTTTTGGTTTTGTTCAAATACTCAAGAACTCTGTTTTGTCAATGGTCATTTTTGTAGAGTTGTTAATATTTCCCAAGTTCATCTCATTTTTCTTATTAAACAAGTATCGACTCATCCATGTTGGACTTACTAATTTCAAGTTGCCTCCTCCTTTATTATCAATCTCTTTTTGTATCATTGTTTTACCACTATTGAATTCAAAACAATTCACTTTTTAAAAAGCCATTCTGCTAACAAAGAACTTTCTCTTCCTTTGATTTATTTCATCCTTGGGAGCTTTTATCTTTTTTTATCCACTATAGCTAAATATTGTAGCCTTCTTCAACCTTAGAACTTTTGAAGAGTTCTTAGTAAAAATATTTCCTTATGTATTGCAGCAAGTTATTAACACTTGGGAAAAAAAAAGAGGGATAGGGCTTCGTGTATTCTTTCAGAAACAGCTAATTAATAGTTGTGTACACAGATAGTTAAAACAAATTTCTTTTTCTTTTTCTTTTTCTTTTTTTTTTGATAGGCAGAGTGGACAGTGAAAGACAGACAGAAAGAAAGTTCTTCCTTTTTCCATTGGTTCACCCCCCAATGGTGGCTTCGCACTGCAGCCGGTGCACTGCGCTGATCCGAAGGCAGGAGCCAGGTGCTTCTCCTGGTCTCCCATGGGGTGAAGGGCCCAAGGACTTGGGCCATCCTCCACTGTCTTCCCAGGCCACAGCAGAGAGCTGGACTGGAAGAGGGGCAACCGGGACAGAATCCGGCGCCCCAACCCGGACTAGAACCCGATGTGCCGGTGCCGCAGGTGGAGGATTAGCCTATTGAGCCGCGGCGCCGGCCTGTTAAAACCAATTTCAACTAGGATCTGTGTTGTGGTGTAGTGGATTAAGCTGCTGCCTGCCATCTTGGCATACCATATTAGCAGTAGTTCAAGTCCTGACAAGTCCATTTCTGATCCAGCACCTAGGAAAGCATCAGAAGTTGGAACAAGTGCTTGGGACTGTGCACTCACGTGGTAGACTTGGGTAGAATTCCAGCTTCCTGCCTTTGTCATGACCCAAATCAGTCCCTTGCGACCATTTGTGGAGTGAACCAGTATATGGAAGACATCTTTCTATCTCCATCTCTCCCTTTCTCAATGAAACTCTGACTTTCAAATAAATAAATAAATCTTAAAATACAATACACCAACAAGTAAAGAAAAAGAATAAAATCAGATGTTACAAATGATTTCAAGTCCAGTTGAGATTTATGGTTCATTGACTCTATACTAAATAGTAAATAGCCGGACAAACAGACAATAATTGTTGACTGTGTCATTCCTTCTCCCAACAATACCACACAACCAAGGGACCATCTACAGTATCCTCTATGTAGACACAGTATAAAACCTGGTCACCTTAAGTCTTGCTTAGTGTTTTTATTTTGTTATATATAAATTAAACTGAGGATAACCATTAAATATTTAATTAGTATTAAATGAGATTTTTATATTGCAACTAACATTTCTGCTTTTTTCTTTCTTCTCTTCTATTGGTAATAAAACTTAAATGTTATTTTACCTAAGGAAAAGAATGAGAAAACTCTGGTACAAATTTTGCTTCTGCTCTGAGAATATTTTCCGCTAGCTATCCTTTGTGAAATAACAACAAATATCATCTAGTACTTCTGAATTTTATATATATATATATATTTCAGATTATGAAAACTAATTTAATGGATGTCTTTGTGTAAGTTCTGACAGCCAATAAATTCAATCTTAATCTATTATCATTGTCTTATACATGGTAATTGTCATTCACATACTTATAAGTAGCCTTCACTAAAAATATATTTTTGTAAAAATTATTTTCATTTTTATATATTTTTAGGTTTGAAATTAACTTGATTTTTTTGATCGCTATGTAGTTATGTGAGTTTTAACAGTTTATAGATTTGCTTGTCAGTCATCACAATCGAAACAAGTGACAGTGCCATCAGCCCAGAAAACTTATGCCATCCTTTGTCATCACTCCATTGACAACCTTGGGAGATTGCTGGATGTTTCTTTGTCACTATAGTTCTATCTTCCCAAAATGCAATGTAAGTGAAATCATACATTAGATACACTTTCAAAACTAGCTTATTTTACTAATAATGCCTTTGGCTTAGAGGTTAGGCAGAGTTCTTAGCATAAAACTTAAGGCATAATGATGTAAGAATGATAAATTCTATTTTATATGTATTTTTAAACAAATCTGCTATGTGAAATAAATAGCTAAAACTGTGAAAAAGTGAGCTACAGATGGGGAATATTTACAAATCATATAACTGGCAAGAGATTTGTATACAGATTATTTTTAACATTGAAAGTTCACAGTAAGAAATAAACAGCTCAGTTACAAAGCGGGCAAAATACATTGAGAAAAAGTTATTATTTTAAAACTATCTCATAGTTTTTTAAACTATTTCATAGCCCAATTTTAGAAAACAATGTGCAATATGCATAGTGAGTTTATGAGTCTTTCCTGTTTTTCCCCTAATATTAAGTTTTACGGTAGATTTTCATGTTTGAGTATTCTTGCTCCAACAAATTGAGTCCTTCTATGCCTTTCTGAAGCCTTCATAGTGTCACTGAATAAGTGAGACAAACACAGTCACCCTTCGGTATCCGGAGTTGCAGTCACCCTTCGGTATCCAGAGTCGGTTGCAAAACCCTTTGAGTATACCAAAAACTGAGAATATGCAAGTCTATTATGTAAAATATAACATTGCATCTGATGAGAGTGGCTTTTCATCTGCTGGTTCATTCTTCAAATGTCGGCAACAGCTGGGATCAGGCTTCAATCAGCACTCTGAAAAAGGATGCAGGAGGCCCAAGATGTGGTTTAACACCACTGCTCCCCAATGGCCTGCCCACGAAAGAGAGCTATTAAAAGCTTATTGACTATTATACCATTTCCAGGAATTGTTCTCTTTTACAATAGCTCTAATAAACTCTGACTTATACTCACATGACTATTCTGCTATTTTAAAAATTACAAATAGTTTTTGCTAGAAAATGTAGTATGATTTTATAATGAGGTAGATTAGATTGATAGGGTTGCTGTAGCAAAACACCAGATTCAGTGGCTTAAAAAAATAATTATTTCTTGGAGTCTGGAGGATGGAATTCTAATGTAAAAGTATCTGCAGGTTTGGTTTCCTCTGAGGCATCTTTCTTTACTACCAGATGACCATCCACTTGCTGCCTTTTCACAACATGATCGTTGTTTGCCTTTGCACCCAAGGTTTTTCTGTGTGTCCTATCTCTTGTTAGAAAACCAGTCAAATTGGATTAGGTCCCATCCTAACAGACTCGTTTTAACTAAACTTATTTTTTAAGTGCCCTGAATACAAATAGACATATATTCTGAAATCCTGGAGGTTAGAGCCTTAATGTAAAAATTTGAGAGCAAAGCCATTTAGCTTATAAGAAGAAGAAGAATATGGATGCATGTATTATGTTTATTATTGACATTTCATTTGTTTTTGTAATAGTTGTTTATTTTTATATCTGATCATATCCATTAATGTAATATGTTTGATTACTATACATAACATGGCTTCTCAATGTCATTTAAATATGTTAAACCCTAGTATTTTTAATAGATATGGAATATGCAATTTAATATCTTTGCCATCAAGTATATAAAATATAATATTTCAGATCCATTTTTACATAACTAATGAACATCTACAATTTGGTTTATTAATCAAAACTTTCAGCTTTCTATAATTTATCTCAAACCCTAAGACTGTGGATAGTTGAGAAGTCTAGTTAAGTGAATTTTTCTAAACAAAAGCAACATAGACGTATTTAACAATCAGTTTATATTCCACATATAAGATATGGACCTCTTATAAACTAATTCAGAAGTTAATTTCACTGTTAATTTGATTTAGAAAATATTAATGGTAAAATTAAATCTGAAACAAACTAGATCAAGCTACATTATTTCACACTGTAAAAATTAGTGATCTATGGATTGTTTATAACATTTTCCTGCAAATACTAAAATCACGTCCATGACTAAGAGCCCGAATCATAGTTCACTCATATCATCAGTGTTATATGTTGGATTATATTCATTCTGGCTCTAGTATATTGACAACAATAATTATAATATATATTTATTGTGAATATTATAACTAACTCACAAATGACCCTAAACTAATTCATTGTTAACTGTCTTGGCCATCATTACTCAAACAAAATTCAGGCATATTTTTTCATAATTGTTTTAAGTATTTATTTATTCATTTCAAAGGCAGAGATACAGATACACAGATGCAGAGAGAGAGAAGTCTTCCATCTGTTGGTTCACTCCCCAAATGGCCTCAATAGCCAGAGCTCAGCTGATCTGAAGCCAGAATCTAGGATCTTCTTCTGGGTCTGCCACACAGGTACAGAGTCCCAAGGACCTGGGCCATCCTCAACTGGTTTCCCAAGACTTGGCATAGAACAGGATCAGAAGTGCAGCAGCCAGATCTCAAACCAATGCCAATATGAGAGCCAGCACCACAGGCAGATGTTAGCTCATTTCACCACAATGCTGGCCCCGGGCACATATTTTTAATAGGTGAAAAGCAGTGTATGTATGGTGGAAACTATATACACCTGAATATTTCCAAGAGTGTTAGCTTGATATGAAGACAGGAAAATCCTACATTGGCATAAATGAAAAAGTCAAAGACACAGGAGAACAGGAACAAGTAAGAGGAAATTAACTCCTTGCAAGCACAGTGAAAAACATGACATTCTCTCTAAATACTTCACTGTAACTCAAAGAAAAGCAAACCTGAAGAGTCTTCAGCATAATTCTTGAGCCCGGATCAAGCTCCATGAGTGAGACTCTCAAACAGGAAGTTACCAAATGTCTAGGAAGGGGAATAGAGCCAAGATTGAAAGCAACTGCTTTGGTGAGTTGGGAAAGAGTCTTGGTAATTTCTTTAGGAACGCCTGTCAAGTGGAATTCTGAATTGAATAAGTTCACGGAGAGGTTACATTAATTCAAACACAGGTTCTAAAAAAAACAATGAAGGCCAACTTGTAGTGGATGAAAAATGAACACAAATTTCACATATAACATGGTGCTGAAGAAACACTGGTTGTATGATCTAGCCAGAGTGGATGATTTCTAAGATAGTTTATTATTTAGAACATCATTCCATGTTTTACTGATAAGCTCAATAGCAATAAAATGTATTTTCAAACAATTGGAAATCTTTAAATAATTCTTACATATTGGTTGTTAACGAATGTTCGTGTGCAATATTAGGCAAGATAGTGCATTTTTGTTAGCAAATCCTTTTCATTAAAATGCACACAAAAATACTAACTAAATATTTTGCAAAAGATATGCCTGTAAATTAATCTGTAGACTTAATTAGCTAATTATATAATACAGAGATATCTTTGAGAATGAAATATAATCCTAGCAGTATTTACAAGACTTAGTCTTCAAAAATGTAAGCATCGCATTAGGGGAGAAAAGCTTTCACTACTTTTGACATCTTACTTATTCACCTGCTAGTACAGTACGAGTGCTGTTCTCTTTTTGCATCAACTGTTGATCCCAGAGAAATGAACTGTCAGCAGCAGAGAAACTTGTCATCTAAATAGAAACATTGAAATAGAGTGGCTCTGGAAGCTATTTATTATAATATAGACTGCTTTGGAAACATTAAACCATATTGCTAGGTATAATAAATTGTTGACATAACTAAAATAATTATGTGGTTCTATAAGGAAATATCATATGTATTAATATCATATATAAGGTTTTGAATCATATTTCAGTATTTTATACCCTAATTTTGCTGCAATTCAATGTTTCTGAGGAAGAGGAATAATTCTATATTGGTTATGTTTACTTATGTAGTAGATTTTTCAATTGTGCAATAAAATAGACAACTGAGTATGTCGAAGGAACATTAGGTGAGGTGACAAGTGGCCATATCAACTGATTACATCAGCAATCAAGGGTGTGAGAATTGCAGTTAGATATGGGGGTTAAATCACCGTTTCTCCATAATCTTCATTTAGCCATCTGCTAGTGGAAAAATGAAGAATACTTATACGATTATTTATATTGTTGAAACACTAAATCCCAAGCTGTTTTAAAAGGCACTTTTTTAAAAGACAATGTTTTTAAAGTGCTCTGAGTTAAAATCAGTTGTCACTCCTGATTATCAAACCTTGGCTATTTATATTTTAATTAATTAATTTTATTTGTTTTCAAAGTAGAGAGACAGTGAGAAATATCCCATCTGCTGATTCACTTCTCAATTGCCTCAAAAGCCAAAACAGGGTAGAATCAGCCAGAACTCAGAAACTAGGACCTCAATCTGTGTTTCCCATAAGGTTGCAAGGATCCAACTGATTGACCCACAACCTATTACCTCCCAGGGCATACATCAGTAGGAAACTGGAATTTGGACTGAAGGCAGGACACAATCCTAGGCACACTAATAAGGAATGCAAGTATCTTTACAGGCT
The DNA here is from genome assembly GCF_051225735.1 of Oryctolagus cuniculus. NCBI lineage: Eukaryota > Metazoa > Chordata > Mammalia > Lagomorpha > Leporidae > Oryctolagus > Oryctolagus cuniculus. Next base: position 116,859,913 of record NC_142870.1, on the reverse strand, counting down.
TTTAAACCATGGTAAAAATGCACGTCCACACCTCTTTTATTTATGTTTTAAGCTATTTTTTCATAAATATTTTTAACATAATTTATGCATGCACAGACTTTTAAACTATAGCATGATGTGACCTCAGGCATATGTCATCTGTTTTTTTCTTTCCCACAATAGTGACATCTCTAATTATTATAATAAATTATCAAAAGCAGAAAATCCATACTGGCATGACATGTATGTTGAGATTTTATTCCATTTGATATCTTCTTGATTCTATTAATGAGGAATACATTTTTATTTTTTATTTTTTTTTACTTTTATTTAATGAACATAAAATTCCAAAGTATAGCTTATGGATTACAATGGCTTCCCCCCCATAACATCCCACCCACCCGCAACCCTCCCCTTTCCCACTCCCTCTCCCCTTCCATTCACATCAAGATTCATTTTCAATTCTCTTTTTATACAGAAGATCAGTTTAAAATACATTAAGTAAAGATTTCAACAGTTTGCTCCCACACAGAAACACAAAGTGAACAATACTGTTTGAGTACTAGTTATAGCATTAAATCTCAATGTACAGCACACTAAGGACAAAGATCCTACATGAGGAGTAAGTGCACAGTGACTCCTGTTGTTGACTTAACAAATTGACAATCTTGTTTATGGCCTCAGTAATCACCCTAGGCTCTTGTCATGAGTTGCCAAGGCTATGGAAGCCCCCTGAGTTCACTGACTCTGATCATATTTAGACAAGGCCATGGTCAAAGTGGAAGTTCTCTGCTCCCTTCAGAGAAAGGTACCTCCTTCTTTGGTGACCCGTTCTTTCCACTGGGATCTCACTCACGGAGATCTTTCATTTAGGGTGTTTTTTTTTTTTTTTTTTTTTTTCCCCCAGAGTGTCTTGGCTTTCCATGCCTGAAATACTCTCATGGGCATTTCAGCCAGATCGGAATGCCTTAAGGGCTGATTCTGAGGCCAGAGTGCTGTTTAGGACATCTGAAATTCTATGGGTCTGCTATGTATCTCACTTCCCATGTTGGATACTTCTCTCCCTTTTTGATTCTATCAGCTAGTATTTGCAGACACTATTCTTGATTATGTGATCCCTTTGGTTCTTAGTCCTATCATTATGATCAATTGTGAACAGAAATTGATCACTGGGACTAGTGAGATGGCATTGGTACATGCCACCTTGATGGGAGTGAATTGGAATCCCCTGGTATGTTTCTAAGTCTACCATTTGAGGTAAGTCAGCTTCAGCATGTCCCGAATTGCACATCTCTTCCCTCTCTTATTCCCACTTATATTTAACAGTGATCACTTTTCAGTTAAGTTTCAGCACTTAAGAAGAACTGTGTATTGATTACAGTATTCAACCAAAAGTATTAAGTAGAACAAACAAAAAAAAATACTAAGAAGGATAACATATTAAGTTATAACATATTAAGTTGCTCATCAACAGTCAGGGTGAAGGCTGATCAAGTCACCGTTTCTCATAGTGGTGAAGCCACTATGGAAGTCAGTCTGGAGATTCCTCAGAAATCTGAATATAACCCTACCGTTCGACCCAGACATCCCACTCCTTGGAATTTACCCAAAGGAAATTAAATTGGCAAACAAACAAGCTGTCTGCACATTAATGTTTATTGCAGCCCAATTCACAATAGCTAAGACCTGGAACCAACCCAAATGCCCATCAACAGAAGAATGGATAAAGAAATTATGGGACATGTACTCTATCGAATACTATACAGCAGTCAAAAACAACGAAATCCGGTCATTTGCAACAAGATGGAGGAATTTGGAAAACATCATGCTGAGTGAATTAATCCAGTCCAAAAGGACAAATATCATATGTTCTCCCTAATCAGTGACAACTAACTGAGCACCAAAGGGGAAACTTGTTGAAGTGAAATGGATACTATGAGAAACAGTGACTCGATCAGCTCTTGTCCTGACAGTTGATGTACAATGTAATACTTTATCCATTATAGTATTTTTTTTTTGTTCTAGTACCATTCGTTGAACTCTACAATTAACACACAATTATTCTTAGGTGTTTAAATTTTAACTGAAAAGTGATCCCTGTTAGGAATTTGGAAAACATTATGCTGAGTGAAATAAGCCAATCCCAAAGGGACAAATACTACTTGTTCTCCCTGATAGGTGACAACTAACTGAGCACCAAAAAGGAAACCTGTTAAAGCATTTTTATTTTTATATGTGTTTATTTTAGGAAAAGTAAAATCATAGAGAGGGAGGAATATAGACAGAGATATTCCATATGCTGGTTTATTTATTTTCAACTGCTTGAAAAATAGAATGACATAGAGAGACATTGTTTAATTCCCCAAAAGCCCACAACAATTAGAGCTAGGCTAGGCAGAAGCCAGGAATTCCAACCAAGTGTCCCACGGGGGTGACAGGAACCCAAGTCCTTGGACCATTATCAGCTACCTCCCAGGAGCGCTAACAGGAAACTGATTCAGAAGTGCAGTGTAGCCAAGACCAAAATTTGGCAATCTGATGTAGAATGTGGCTATCCCAAGCTATAGCTGAACCTGCTGAGCCAAAACACCAGCACCAAAGGAGTAACTTTTTTAATTAAAAACTATATGTTTAGGGTGTTAAGGACTATGGGGAGAAGGCTCCTTTCGGTGGTAGCTAAGGTGAAAGTCTCAGCTCTTCACTCCCTACTGCCACTGCAGGCATGGGGACCATAACCTTTCTGGGGTGTTTGGACAACAGCAGTTATTGACTAAATGTTTTCTATCATAACATACCAGCATGCACTACTAAACTTTGCTTTATTTGTTTATTTGTTTTGTCTGTGTCTGGCTAATTTTTTTTTTTTTTTTTTTTTTTTTTTTGCTGCTTTTTGTTTGCTGACTTCTTCAGCTCCACGTTACAGCTACATAAAACATGGAAAATTCTGAGGAAATTTATCACTGTGTCATTCCTTGTATGTTGTGGACCCACAGGCCAGATCCTTGCTTCCACTTCTAACAGTCTTAGGTTTGTTTTACATGACTATCAAGAGATTTTAGTTCTGCTATCCATAAATAATAGAAAAAATATATGTACTCCAAATTCTTGGAATAATACTTAATCATTGCTGCTTACTAAAATGAGAAGAGAACTCTCCAATGACTTTAAGTCTCAAGTGAAATTCTGATGAAGGTCCACTTTCTCTAATCATGTGTCCTCTACAAATCTATGCAAAAATTTGAAGTCTCCATGAATAAAATGCAGAACATTATGTTTCTTATTTGAATAGTATGCAACTCTACAAATTTGTTTTACACTAGGTTTGACTATAAACTACAATTATCTAATACTTACTGTGAGACATCTATGGGATCGTTTTAGTGAAAGCTGTCCAGCTAGAACATTGTGATAGCTGTCTGCCTGTCCTCTTCTGATGATCTTCCTATTGATTTCATTATAACTCCTTCATCTACCAAACCTGAACACTGGAGGCAACAGTGTGTCTTCTGATACTGATAAGTCCATGATAACCCTAAATCTAGGCTCTATAACCTTTTATATTTCATAGAGAAGCAGGTAAATACAAAGTATGATTATCAAATTTATCTTCAAGTACAGATGTGTTACATGTGTGTTTACATGCATGTATGAAGATGTCTACACACATACATACTTACCATAGTTTATACATATGTAATGGAGTCTGCCTGCCTTTGATGACTTCAAATGAGGGAGAACTAGCAGCAATTACGTTTGGGGATTTTGGGAATGTTAAGTGAAGCATCCTTTGAATGTACAAGACATGTACCAAAACGATAAATTGCAAAGAGGAGAGTGAAAAGTCGTATTTTAACATTGGAGTGTTGACTGAAGACGAAGAAATCGACTGCAATTTTAAGAACACAAACAAGGAAAAATCTCAGTGGGAAATCTTCAAAGTCAATAAAAAACAAATTAAGTACTGTAATGACTCCTATGGCAACCTGGGAAATGTTAGTTGTGCCTTCACCCCTAAAAATGATGCCTGCTTATAAATAAGAGCAGCAAACTGTTTTTTCATATACTAAACACTCATGCGGAGAGGGACGAAGGCAAAATTATCTGGTAGTTTTGCCCATGTGTGGAAATATTTACCATTATTGTAGAAATGGAAATGAAACCAAGATTTAAATAGCTGTCAAGAGTTACATTTTCTCTTAGTTTTCTATAACATTTTTCCTTGCAAAAGTTAAATATTAACATTAACTTAATATTTGATTCAACATTATTTAAATGAATCAGATATTAAAATAAATTTTAAATGATTTTTCTTTCCGTGATAAAATCTCACCAGAGAAATTTGTATCCATGTATTTCTTGCATCTATCAGTGTATTGAAAGACAACATTGTTGAGGTTTGTTTCTGATTTTATTGTAAGCTTTTATAATTTTATTTTTTAATGCTTTATTGAAATAATCATAGCAAAAGCAAGATTTGATAAATTGGTGTACTTCTATATCGTTGTTTTCACTCTTGGATTTACGCTTAAAATACAAACCATATAATACATCCCGATTTTCAGATTTGAAATGAAAGCAGAGACTTCTATACAAGTTATACAATTCACTAAACACTAAATGGATATTTAGTAATAAATGATAATGCTCAGATCATAGAAAAAGACAACCTGTATCTTCCATTTTAGTTTTAAACATAAAAAGTTTAAAAAATTCTCAGAAAATTTCACTGATATTTACATTAATTCACACTTCTTTCAAAACTTATAAACTTGATGAACATGAAAAAGAGCCTTTGTAATTAATCTATGCTTATTTACATATATAAATTTATATATATAATTATGTTGTACATATATATGTATATTTGCTTTAGTCTCCACCAATCCTCCTATCATCAAAAGATTGATAATTTTGTAATAAATCATTTACATAGAAGCGTTAAACCAATCATTGAAAAAAAAAATTGCTGAATTAAGTTAATATCATGGAATCATGGAAAGGACTTGAGTCTGGATCTGAAAAATGAGAAAGCAAACTCCAACTCCTTGTCTTATGTGCTTTGAGACTGTAGATAGATAAGCCGATCTTTTATCAATCTATAGTATTCTATATGTAAATTGTGGAGAATATCTGACCATTTATTTTGAGGGATTGATGATAATATTTTTGTGATTTTTCTTGATTTACATATAAAAACCTGAATATGTTTATTTTATCTTTTTTTTTTTTTTTTTTTTTTTTGCCAGGCAGGTTTAGACAGTGAGAGAGAGAGACAGAGAGAGTTATAGACAATGAGAGAGACAGAGAGAAAGGTCTTCCTTCCGTTGGTTCCTTCCCAAATGGATACTGTGGCTGGCGCAATGCACCGATCGGAAGCCAGGAGCCAGGTGCTTCCTCCTGGTCTCCCATCTAGGTGCAGGGCCCAAGCATTTGGGCCATCCTCCACTGCCTTCCCAGGCCACAGCAGAGATCTAGACTGGAAGAGGAGCAACCTGGACAGAATGCTGCACCCTGACCGGGGCTAGAACCCAGGGTGCCGGCGCTGCAGGCGGACGATTACCCTAGTGAGCCGTGGCACAGGCCATATTTTATCATTATTTTTAATAGACTTGATACCTGGTATCATTGTATTATCTTACTTTTGGTATAAAATTACCTATGGTAAATTTTAGCAAATTAAAATTTGATTAAAAAATCACATTATAGAAAAAGAACCTAAATCCACACAATACTTATTGTTAAAAGTTATTTAATGTCCTTTCTATAAAAATTATAGCTTCACCACAGTAAGCATGAGATGATATAGTATTTTCAATTAAACATGTATACTTACTTAGATAACATAGAAAACCTTCATGTTACCAATTGTTAATTTATTCCATTCGCCTGTATACTATTGAAACTAAATTACTTTTATATTTCCCTCAATAGAATTTTATTGTTTTATATTGTCATGACATGGAACTAACTTCACACCCCATATATGATTCGTAATCAAAATGCAGAAATGAATGACTAGCCAAAGTGCTCCTTAGAGAAAGGAAGTTCTGTAATTTGAAGTACTGTCTTACTACTCTGAAACTTTGGAAATGTTTAGAACTAGCTACAAGAAAATTATGTTTGTATGGTGGATCTTTTGGCATCATTGACTCAAAAACAACATGATAGAATAGAGAGAAAATAAATGATGCAGAGATGTGAAAGTCAAAGTGCAACGCTTTAAAACTGAGCTTGCACATATGAGTTGTGTGACTGTATGGAGGAAAGCAAGTCCTATCCTAAAAACAGGTGCTCTGCTTTACTTCATTTCGTTCTTCTAGTACATGACAATTATAAAAAGAAATCTTTCTATGTGTTGGTTGAACAACTGACTCAGTCTTTTATATGTACTGCTGCTTTTGTGTGATCTCCAAAGGCATGCACAGACAAAAGTAAACAATATTAGAGCAGTCTCCTACATTTGATTCTCTCCAGTTAAACACATTACAAAGCAAGTTTAAAAAGACAAAACCAGCAAATAATTTCTTTTAATTTTTTTAAATTTTTTATCTTTTATTTAATAAATATGAATTTCCAAAGTATAGCTTCCCCTATAACTTCCCTTCCACCCGCAACCCTCCCATCTCTCGCTCCCTCTCCCACTCCATTCACATCAAGATTCATTTTTTTTTTTTTTTTGACAGGCAGAGTGGACAGTGAGAGAGAGAGACACAGAGAGAAAGGTCTTCCTTTTCCGTTGGTTCACCCTCCAATGGCCGCCACAGCTGGAGCGCACCGTGCTGATCCGAAGGCAGGAGCCAGGTGCTTCTCCTGGTCTCCCATGGGGTGCAGGGCCCAAGCACTTGGGCCATCCTCCACTGCACTCCCGGGCCACAGCAGAGAGACTGGCCTGGAAGAGGGGCAACCGGGACAGAATCCAGCGCCCCGACCAGGACTAGGACCAGGTGTGCCGGCGCTGCTAGGCGGAGGATTAGCTTTTTGAGCCGCGGCGCCCATTTGGATTCATTTTCAATTATCTTTATATAAAGAAGATCAGTTTAGTATATATTAAGTAAAGATTTCAACAGTTTGCACCCACACAGAAACACAAAGAATAAAGTACTGTTTGAATACTAGTTACAGCATTAATTCACATTGAACAACACATTAAGGACAGAGATCCTACATAGGGAGTAGACTCCTGTTGTTGTTGACTTAACAATTGACACTGTTGTTTATGGCATCAGTAGTCACCCTAGGTTCTTGTCATGAGTTGTCAAGGCTATGGAAGCCTTTTGAGTTTATTTAGACAAGGTCATAGTCAAAGTAGACATTCTCTCCTCCCTTCAGAGAAAGGTACCTCCTTCTTTGAAGACCTGTTCTTTCCACTGGGATCTCACTCACAGAGATCTTTCATTTACTTTTTTGCCAGAGTGTCTTGGCTTTCCAGGCCTGAAATCTTCACATGGGCTCTTTAGCCAGATCCAAATGCCTTAAGGGCAGATTCTGAGGCCAGAGTGCTGATAGGACATCTGCCATTCTATGAGTCTGCTGTGTATCCCACTTCCCATGTTGGATTGTTCTCTCCCTTTTTAATTCTATCAGTTAGTATTAGCAGACACTAGTCTTGTTTATGTGTTCCCTTTGGCTCTTAATCTTATCATTATGATGAATTGTGAACTGAAACTCACTGCTTTGACTAGTGAGATGGCCTTGGACATGCCACCTTGATGGGATTGAATTGGAATCCCCAGGCATGTTTCTAACTCTACCATTTGGGGCATGTCTGATTGAGCATGTCCCAAATTTCTAATTTTTCTATATGTATGTTGTATTTAAACACCCTAATGTACATATCTACCTACCACATAGTAATCCCTAGTGTAGAAACTCTTTTACTAAACTCGGGATATAAATGTTTATACCTAGCTTATGTAGTATGTTAAAACAATGAAGCACCTCAACATATCAAAATATAGAAGTAAAATATAAATTAGTGTGTTGCATTATACCTGACAGTCTCTTGAACCCTGCATGACCACCTGCACTCCCATGGTTACTACAGAAGGATCATATGTCCCTCAGTCACACCCCCAGCTCCACAGCAGGAAGAGGCATTTGCACCACAAGGGATGTGTGCAAAACATCTGCCTGCTTTGCTACTAAGGGGTCACCTTGCCCCTGAGGAACTAACAATAACACCTGCTGTTGAAGCTAATCTTGCTTTGTTTCTTCTTCTTGCAAGTACACATTATACCCTTCAGTGCCTATGTGAGTCACAAGTTTCTGGGTGACTCTGGAGCATGGGGTGGTCTGACTCTGCTGCCTGGAGGAGTAGTACTGGAGCAGTTCACAGGTGGTCCTTACTGACAAAAGCACCATAAATATGTGTGGCATTGCAGAGGATACTTTGAAAAAGGCAAGACACATCCCTTTAAAGTTCTGAAAATATTGCAATTTGTTTACTGTAAAATATCATCTGAATTGATCATTATTTAAACTATGGATAAAAACCATATATTAAAATAGTTCATTTAACTATAAAATAATTTCTTTGCCTATATTAAAATTTTAAAATGAATCTAATTAAAATGTAACTTGTATTTCACTTGTTAGAAAATGCTAATATTCCTAATCTACTATGTACATGTACAGTAGGCATAGAAAACACTTTGTTAAAATTTCTCATTTGTAGCAACATTAAAAACAGCAAAACTTGAAATTATGAATTTATTGTACATATGCACTGTGTGTTTTGAGATTAATTAAAATTGAAATTCTCAATTTATTATTTTTAACATTTATTCAGTTATTCAGTGTGTGTTAAGGATCTTGGAAAATGAAGGCAAATTCAATAGATCAACTCCTTAGCAGAAAAAAGAGAATATCTATAAAATAAATTAGAAGATATTCTCATTAAATTTTAAAATTATACAATTCTGGAACTTCGCTTAATATTAAGATAGAAAATTGTGTATAATAGATATATTCCTCTTTCTAACTCTGGGTTGAAGAAATTTGATAGGAAATGAGGAGAAAAACAGTGAAGACATGTTTGCATAATTAAATAATTTCTGTATTTTACATGCTTTTAAATTCTTCCTATTTTGATTCTTCGGTTTAGCACTTTCTCTATGCTTATTTTCTCTTTATTGATTTTTTGTAAATTTTTTTCTTTTTTTTTTTCTTTTTGACAGGCAGAGTGGACAGTGAGAGAGAGAGAGACAGAGAGAAAGGTCTTCATTTGCCGTTGGTTCACCCAACCATGGCCGCTGCGGCCAGGGCACCACGCTGATCTGAAGGCAGGGGCCAGGTGCTTCTCCTGGTCTCCCATGAGGGTGCAGGGCCCAAGGACTTGGGCCATGCTCCACTGAACTCCTGGGTCACAGCAGAGAGCTGGACTGGAAGAGGAGCAACTGGGACAGAATCCTGTGTCCCAACCAGGACTAGAATCCCGGGGTGCTGGCGCCGCAGGCAGAGGATTAGCCTATTGAGCCGCGGCACTGGCCTCTTTATTGATTTTTTTAAAAAAATCATCACAATGTTAATTATGAATATTATGTAATTACACAAATTGAAGTAAACAGTACCATGTACTTCAAGCCTATCATTGAAAATAAATCACATCTCATTAATTAAAAATAAGGTTTTTAATGTAAGCCACAAAATTTCAGAAGAACAGTTTTTAAAAAAGATTTATTCAGTGGTAGGCAGAGTGGGTCAGGCTGAAACTCAGAGCCATAAGCTCCATCTAGGTCGAACACCTGGGTACTGAGGACTTAAGTCCATTGTCTGCAGCTTCCCAGGCACTTTGGCATTGAGCTGGATTGGAAGTGGAGCATCAGGGACTCAAACTACTACTCCCCTATAGGATACAGGCATCCTAAGTGAGGGCTTAACCCATTGTGCCACAAAGCCTACGCCTGAAACATATTTGAAAGTGATCCTTACTGGTATCTTTAAATCTATGTTCCTATTGTGTATATGTAACTGTCCATGGGAGCAACAAAATTGGAAATTCAATATGATAAAAGAGTTATACCTTCAATTCATTATTTTAGAACCACCACCACTACAAAAAACTGTCACGAAAATTAAATTATCTGCGTCTACTTTGTTGGCCCAGCCTTTTCCAAACGGAAGATGAAACACTGAATACAATCGACCAATAAATTATCAGGGGATAAAGCTACTCTTTCTGAAGGCACTTAACCAATGTGCGTATTTATTTTATCCCCAACTGAACGTGAAATGCTAGATAAAATTTAAAAATAGTTCTGTGGTTGAGAAAAATGGTTTAAATTTTGTATATATCTATGCCATTAATAAGCTGAATGTGGCCGGCGCCGCAGCTCACTAGGCTAATCCTCCGCCTAGCGGCACCGGCACACTGGGTTCTAGTCCCGGTTGGGGCACTGGATTCTGTCCTGGTTGCCCCTCTTCCAGGCCAGCTCTCTGCTGTGGCCAGGGAGTGCAGTGGAGGATGGCTCAGGTGCTTGGGCCCTGCACCCCATGGGAGACCAGGAAAAGCACCTGGCTCCTGGCTCCTGCCATCGGATCAGCGTGGTGCGCCGGCCACGGTGGCCATTGGAGGGTGAACCAACGGCAAAGGAAGACCTTTCTCTCTGTCTCTCTCTCTCTCACTGTCCACTCTGCCTGTCAAAAAATTAAAAAAAAAAAAATAAGCTGAATGTTTCTCAATGTGGTAAGGTTAACAACTTGTTGCTTCTGTAGGTGCTGAACATTAAAATGCACAAGAATGATATTGAAAAATAAACTTATGGTTGCATTTACTGTTGCTTGTGTTCTCTAGAGTAGAGATTTTTATTCTTTTTCCTTTCACTTTAGCCAATCAAATAGCTTTCTTGTGTTTCGCTTTGGCGAGCTGATCAACTTCATTAAGAAGAAAAAATGCGGGGAGGAGGCAAGATGGCGGAATAGGAAGGGAGCACACTGAGTCCGGGGAGAGATAGTTGAATAAAAGTGGAGATACTGCAGGTTCAAGGAAGAGTAGGGGAGGAAACAGCAGAAGAAACTCTTCCGGAACGCGTGATTCACAGCGGACCTGAGTGGAGAGCGTGGGAGCCCACAGTTCGGGACACCAGCGGCAGACTCAACACACCAGCGCTGGAACGCGAGGTGAGCCGAACCTCAATAGCCCGAGACACCGGCAGGCAAGCTGAGAGAGGAGACTAGAGAGAACGACCCCCGGGGGGGGGGGATTTCACCAGGCTAACTGGAAGAGAGAGAGAGAGAAAAAAAAAAAAGGTGACTGGTATGGACACGGGTTTCTCTCTCTCCGCTCACCTCTCAAGGGCGAGCAAGACAAAGAGCAGGCGCCATCTTGGACATACGTCATAAGCAGAGCGACCTCAGGTCTGCACCGGCCCTGAGCCTAGCAGAAAAACCTGACTCTGGGCGGGGCGAATTAACAGGAGATTAGGACCTAGTAAATTTGTAGTGCTACTGAACTGAGACTGTGAAAAAAAGAGACGGTGGGGGAGAGAACTCACGGAATTCACGTGAGCACTCTCCAGAGATGCTACAATTCCGTAACTTTGGCAACCCAGTGGGAGACTGAAGGAGAATTTGAGCCCACTCTGAGGGCCGAACAGATTCCCTGTGTGGTCCTTGTGAAGGAGCTTCCAATCTCTGGCTCCTGTGGGTATATCATTTGCCTGCTAACTACCTCCAACTTCATTCAGCTGTGTGGAATTACTTCCCTTTTGAATCAAAAAAAGAAAGAGAGAGAGAGAGAGAGAGATTTACCACACCTAACCTGGGAGTGTCACCTTTGGCACAACAAACAAAGCTCTCAGCCCACACCCATCTCAAGCCCTAAGGCTCCATCAAAAACAGATAGTCCACTTAATCTAGAGTCATAGTATAACAAGAAAAAGCACCACAGTGAAGAAACCAAATATCTCCAATATGCCAAATACCAAAAGCAAAAACCGAGGTAATAAAAACAAGGAAGTCACCATGACGCCCTCAAATGAAAAAGATTATGAAGATGATGACATAGAAGAAATGCAAGAAACAGATCTCAAAAAATTGATAAGAACATTAAGAAGTTCTCAAAAACAAATTCTTGAACTACAGAAATCCTTAATGGACAAGATAGAAAATCTCTCTTGTGAAAATGAAATATTAAGGAGGAATCAAAATGAAACTCAGAAACTAGTAGAACAGGAAAGTGTGATAGTGACTGAAGTGAAGAATTCAATAGATCAAATGAAAAACACAATAGAGAGCCTTACAAACAGAATGGGTGAAGCAGAAGAGAGAATATCAGACTTAGAAGACAGAGAACAGGAAAGGATACAGTCAGACCAAAGAAAAGAAGAGGAAATTAGAAATCTAAAACATATTGTCAGGAATCTGCAGGATACTATTAAAAAACCCAACATTCGGGTTCTAGGAGTTCCTGAAGGCATGGAGAGGGAGAAAGGATTAGAAGGCCTTTTTAGTGAGATACTAGCAGAAAATTTCCCAGGTTTGGAGAAGGACAGAGAAATCCTGGTACAGGAAGCTCACAGAACCCCTAATAAACACGACCAAAAGAGATCCTCACCACGACACGTTGTAATTAAACTCTCCACAGTGAAACATAAAGAAAAGATCCTAAAATGTGCAAGAGAGAAACGTCAGATTACTCTCAGAGGATCTACAATCAGACTCACAGCTGACTTCTCATCAGAAACCCTACAAGCTAGGAGGGAATGGCGAGATATAGCCCAGGTACTAAGAGAGAACAACTGCCAGCCCAGAATATTATATCCTGCAAAGCTCTCATTTGTGAATGAAGGTGAAATAAAGACTTTTTATAGCAAACAGAAATTGAAAGAATTTGTCGCCACTCGTCCAGCCCTGCAAAAGATGCTTAAAGATGTGTTACACACAGAAACACAGAAACACGGTCATCAATATGAAAGAAGATAAAGGAAGGAAACCTCACAACAAAAGATCACAGGGAATTCAAAGCATATATTAGAACTTATCTTTGGCAAATGGCAGGGCAAAGTTACCACTTTTCATTAGTCACATTGAACGTGAATGGCCTGAACTGTCCAGTTAAAAGACACGGATTGGCTGATTGGGTTAAGGAACAAAACCCATCTATTTGCTGCTTACAAGAAACACATCTGTCCAACAAAGATCCATACAGACTGAAAGTGAAAGGCTGGAAAAAGATATACCATGCCAACAGAAATGAAAAAAGAGCGGGAGTAGCCATCTCAATATCGGACAACATAAACTTTACCACAAAAACTGTTAAGAGAGACAAAGAGGGGCACTATATAATGATTAAGGGATCAATTCAACAAGAAGCTATAACAATTATCAATGTATATGCACCTAACTACAGGGCACCAGTTTATCTAAAAGATTTGTTAACGGACTTAAAGGGAGACTTAGACCCCAATACAATAGTACTGGGGGACTTCAATACTCCACTCTCAGAAATAGACAGATCAATAGGACAGAAGATCAACAAGGAGACAGTAGATTTAAATGACACTATAGCCCAAATGGATCTAACAGATATATACAGAACTTTCAATCCTACAGCTAAAGATTTTACATTCTTCTCAGCAGTACATGGAACCTTCTCTAGGATTGACCACATACTAGGCCACAAAGCAAGTCTCAGCAAATTCAAAAGAATTAGAATCATACCATGCAGCTTCTCAGACCATAAAGGAATGAAGTTGGAAATTAGCAACTCAGGAATCCCTAGAGCATACGCAAACACATGCAGACTGAACAACATGCTCCTGAATGAACAATGGGTCATATAAGAAATCAAAAGAGAAATCAAAAACTTTCTGGAAGTAAATGAGGATAACAGCACAACATACCAAAACTTATGGGACACAGCAAAAGCAGTGTTAAGAGGAAAGTTTATATCAATAGGTGCCTACATCAAGAAATTGGAAAGGCACCAAATAGATGAGCTTTCAATTCACCTCAAGGATCCAGAAAACCTACAGCAAACCAGACCCAAATCTAGTAGGAGAAGAGAAATAATTAAAATCAGAGAAGAAATCAACAGGATTGAATCCAGAAAAACATTACAAAAAATCAGCCAAACGAGGAGCTGGTTTTTTTGAAAAAAATAAACAAAATTGACACCCCATTGGCCCAACTAACTAAAAAAAGAAGAGAAAAGACCCAAATCAATAAAATCAGAGATGAAAAAGGAAATGTAACAACAGACACCACAGAAATAAAAAGAATCATCAGAAATTACTACAAGGACTTGTATGCCAGCAAACAGGGAAACCTATCAGAAATGGATAGATTCCTGGACACATGCAACCTACCTAAATTGAACCAGGAAGACATCGAAAACCTAAACAGACCCATAACTGAGACAGAAATTGAAACAGTAATAAAGGCCCTCCCAACAAAGAAAAGCCCAGGACCAGATGGATTCACTGCTGAATTCTACCAGACATTTAAAGAAGAACTAATTCCAATTCTTCTCAAACTATTCAGAACAATCGAAGAAGAGGGAATCCTCCCAAATTCTTTCTATGAAGCCAGCATCACCTTAATTCCTAAGCCAGAAAAAGATGCAGCACTGAAAGAGGATTACAGACCAATATTCCTGATGAACATAGAAGCAAAAATCCTCAATAAAATTCTCGCCAATAGAATGCAACAACACATCAGAAAGATCATCCACCCAGACCAAGTGGGATTTATCCCTGGTATGCAGGGATGGTTTAATGTGTGCAAGACAATCAATGTGATACACCACATTAACAGACTGCAGAAGAATAACCATATGATTATCTCAATAGATGCCGAGAAAGCATTTGATAAAATACAACACCCGTTCATGATGAAAACTCTAAGCAAACTGGGTTTGGAAGGAACATTCCTCAATACAATCAAAGCAATCTATGAAAAGACCACAGCCAACATCCTATTGAATGGGGAAAAGATGGAAGCATTTCCACTGAGATCTGGTACAGACAGGGATGCCCACTCTCACCACTGCTATTCAATATAGTTCTGGAGGTTCTAGCCAGAGCTATTAGGCAAGAAAAAGAAATTAAAGGGATACAAATTGGGAAGGAAGAACTCAAACTATCCCTCTTTGCAGATGACATGATTCTTTATTTAGGGGACCCAAAGAACTCTACTAAGAGACTATTGGGACTCATAGAAGAGTTTGGCAAAGTAGCAGGGTATAAAATCAATGCACAAAAATCAACAGCCTTTGTATACACAGACAATGCCATGGCTGAGGAAGAACTTCTAAGATCAATTCCATTCACAATAGCTACAAAAACAATCAAGTACCTTGGAATAAACTTAACCAAGGACGTTAAAGATCTCTACTATGAAAATTACAAAACCTTAAAGAAAGAAATAGAAGAGGATACCAAGAAATGGTAAAATCTTCCATGTTCATGGATTGGAAGAATCAATATCATCAAAATGTCCATTCTCCCAAAAGCAATTTATAGATTCAATGCAATACCAATCAAGATACCAAAGACCTTCTTCTCAGATCTAGAAAAAATGGTGCTGAAATTTATATGGAGACACAGGAGACCTCGAATAGCTAAAGCAATCTTGTACAACAAAAACAAAGCTGGAGGCATCACAATACCAGATTTCAGGACATACTACAGGGCAGTTGTCATCAAAACAGCATGGTACTGGTCCAGAAACTGATGGATAGACCAATGGAACAGAATTGAAACACCAGAAATCAATTCAAACATCTACAGCCAACTTATATTTGATCAAGGATCTAAAACTAATTCCTGGAGCAAGGACAGTCTATTCAATAAATGGTGCTGGGAAAATTGGATTTCCACGTGCAGAATCATGAAGCAAGACCCCTACCTTACACCTTACACAAAAATCCACTCAACATGGATTAAAGACCTAAATCTATGACCTGACACCATCAAGTTACTAGAGAACATTGGAGAAACCCTTCAAGATATTGGCACAGGCAAAGAATTTCTGGAAAAGACCCGGGAGGCACAGACAGTCAAAGCCAAAATCAACTCTTGGGATTGCATCAAATTGAGAAGTTTCTGTACTGCAAAAGAAACAGTCAGGAGAGTGAAGAGACAACCGACAGAATGGGAAAATATATTTGCAAACTATGCAACAGATAAAGGGTTAATAACCAGAATCTACAAAGAGATCAAGAAACTCCACAAAAACAAAACCAACAACCCACTTAAGAGATGGGCCAAGGACCTCAATAGACATTTTTCAAAAGAGGAAATCCAAATGGCCAACAGGCACATGAAATAATGTTCAAGGTCGCTAGCAATCAGGGAAATGCAAATCAAAACCACATTGAGGTTTCACCTCACCCCGGTTAGAATGGCTCACATGCAGAAATCTACCAACAACAGATGCTGGCGAGGATGTGGGGAAAAAGGGACACTAACCCACTGTTGGTGGGAATGCAAACTGGTCAAGCCACTGTGGAAGTCAGTCTGGAGATTCCTCAGAAACCTGAAGATAACCCTACCGTTCGGCCCAGCCATCCCACTCCTTGGAATTTACCCAAAGGAATTTAAATTGGCAAACAAAAAAGCGGTCTGCACCCTAATGTTTATTGCAGCTCAATTCACAATAGCTAAGACCTGGAACCGACCTAAATGCCCATCAACGGTAGACTGGATAAAGAAATTATGGGATATGTACTCTTTAGAATACTATACCGCAGTAAGAAAAAACGAAATCCAGTCATTTGCAACAAAATGGAGGAATCTGGGACACATCATGCTGAGTGAAATAAGCCAGTCCCAAAGGGACAAATACCATATGTTCTCCCTGATCGGTGACAACTGACTGAACACCAAAAAGGAAACCTGTTGAGGTGAAATGGACACTATGGGAAACGGTGACTTGATTAGCATAGCCCTGACTGTTAATGAACAACTTAATACATTATCCCTTTGAGTAGTTTTTTTGTCTGTTCTACTTAATATGACTGGTTTAATTCTGTAATTAATGCACAGTTATTCTTAAGTGTTGAAATTTAACTGAAATGTGATCCCTGTTAAGCATAAGAGTAGGAATAAGAGAGGGAAGAGATGTACAATTTGGGACATGCTCAAGCTGACTTGCCCCAAATGGTAAAGTTAGAAACATACCAGGGGACTCCAATTTAATCCCATCAAGGTGGCATGTACCAATGCCATCTCTCCAGTCCAAGTGATTAATTTCAGTTCACAATTGATCATAATGAAAGGACTAAGAGTCAAAGGAAGCCCATAAACAAGTCTAGCACATGCTAATACTAACTGATATAATTAAAAAGGGAGAGAACAATCCAACATGGGAAGTGGGATACTCAGCAGACTCATAGAATGGTGGATGTCCTAAACAGCACTCTGGCCTCAGAATCAGCCCTAAAGGCATTCCGATTGGGCTGAAAAGCCCATGAGAGTATTTCAGGCATGGAAAGCCAAGAAACTCTGGCAAAAAAAAAAAACAAAAAAAAAAAAAAAAAAAACACCTAAATGAAAGATCTCTGTGAGTGAGATCCCAGTGGAAAGAACAGGTCTTCAAAGAAGGAGGTACCTTTCTCTGAAGGGAGGAGAGAACCTCCACTTTGACTATGACCTTGTCTAAACAAGATAAGAGTCGGTGAACTCAAAAGGCTTCCATAGCCTTGGAAACTCATGACTGGTGCATAGGGAGATTACCGATGCCATAAACAGGAGTGTCAATTTGTAAAGTCAACAACAGGAGTCACTGTGCACTTACTCCTCATGTAGGATCTCTGTCCTTAATGTGCTGTACATCGAGACTTAATGCTATAATGAGTACTCAAACAGTATATTTCGCTTTGTGTTTCTATGGGGGTGCAAACTGTTGAAATCTTTACTTAATGTATACTAAACTGATCTTCTGTAAAAAAAAAAAAAAAAAAAAAAAAAAAAAAAAGAAGAAATTATCAATTCCCAACTTGACTCTCACTGGGATTAAACATGACAATAGGTCTGATCTGATTTCATCATCATTTAAAAAATCATCTATTATTTTTCACTTTATGTTTGTGTGGGAGCAAACTGTTGAAATCTTTACTTAATGTATGCTAAACTGATGTTCTATATATAAAGAGAATCGAAAATGAATCCTCATGTGAATGGAAGGGGAGAGGGAGTGGGAAAGGGGAGGGATGCGGGTGGGAGAGACGATATGGGGGGGAAGCCATTGTAATCCATAAGCTGTACTTTGGAAATTTATATTCATTAAATAAAAGTTAAAAAAGAAAAAAAAAAGATGTGCATAGTGAAAAAGCTATTCAAGGATTTCTAGTTCTTTGCATCAAATGAAAAAAAAATTTAAAAAAGAAGAAAAAATGCTTAATCTCAGAAAAAAAAAATTGTGGGGAGGGGTGCTTAGGATGTGAGGGAATGACATATCCTTGACTAATAAGACCCTAGACATTCTTTGTCTCTGGATTCCAACAAATTTATTTTATTTGATCTCATTTTACTTATTTTTCTGAAATATTTACTTATTTGAAAGTCAGAGAGAGAGAGAGAGGGAGAGAGAGAGGAAAATAGGGAGATGGAGAGAGAGAGAGAGAGGGAGAAAGAGACTGAGAGAGATAGAAAGAGGGAGAGGGAGAGAGAGAAGAAGAGGGAGAGAGAGAGAAGCAGAGGGAGAGGAAGAGGGTGAAAGAGGGAGAGGGAGAGACAGGAAGAGGAAGAGGGAGAGTGAAAGAGAGAAAGAAAGAAAGAGAAGAAGAGATGGAGAGAGGGAGCGATAAAGGGAGAGGGACAGAGAGGGAGAGGGAGAGAAAGAAGAGGGAGAGGCAGAGAGAGAGAGGGAGAGAAAGTGAGGGAGAAATAAAGAGAGAGAGAGAGAGAGAGAGAGAGAATCTTCTATCTGCTGTTTACCCCTGAAACGGCCCCAATATGTAGGGCTAGGCCAAAATCAGGACACAGGAGTTTCTTCTGAGGCTCTCACATGGGTACCAGGTGCCCAAGTTTTTCGTAGCAGTTTGCTTCTTTCTCAGGCATATTAGCAGGGAGCTAGACTGGAAGTCAACCAGCTGGAACTCGAACTGGTGCCCATATGGCATGCCAGTGTCACAGGCAGGGGTTTAATCCACCATGATACAACACCACCTGCATTTCCCATAATTTTAGAGAGGAAAATAATTATCTCTGTTCTGTTGCATAAAGTTCCTTAGCTAGAAGTTATAAACAGTCTTTGGTTACTTTTTCATGTACATGTTGGTCATTTATGTGCCTTCTTTGGTAACATGTCTACTGAGACTCTTTGTCCATTTTTCAATTGTGCTATTTGGAGCTATTCATTTGTTTCTTATTTATTTTGCTTTGCTTCTTTGAAGTTTTTTTTGCTATTTATTTATCTCGTGGATATGGATTTCAAAAACTTTTATTCCAAAATAAGTTTATCTTTTAACTCTGTAAATATTTTGAAGTACCCTCTTATATCAAAATATTACTTTATATGCCATTCATATGTATAATTTTTATTTGTTAATTATACCTCAATAAAGCTGTGGGGGTGGGGAAGATCAATCTTATTAACAAAAGTGATGAAGAGATTCACTAAAGATCTGTAATAGTGTATATTGTGTCAATTCCTTCTACATTTTGTTTTATCTTATTCCCTCAACATGTAGCCCTAGGTAGCTCCAAGAATTCATAAATTATTTTTGAGAACACTCAGAAATAACATGAATTCCATACATGCTCTTATATTTTTCAAATTACAGGAACTGGAAGTAAAAAAGTAACTTTTAAACTTGATAAAGTGTTATTATTTTATTTTTGCATGTCTGCTTGGCACTTATCAGACATGATGCATTATTAAATCTTACAGCAATCATGAGAGGAAGTTTTTAAGTTTTCCTACATTACTCATCATTGAATTTAGGCACAGAAATAATTAATTCATTCTAAAATATTTAGCCGTAAAGACAACTATGTTTGATAGTTTCTCACTCTATAGGTTTTTCTACCTAAATATTTTTTAACTCTGTAATCCCTAGTTGATGTGCAATGCATCTGCAGGTATACAGCCATCAACTATAAATTTTTATTCTGATCTGCATTTAGTATAGCTAACATGGAATATTCATATATATTTGAATACATATATGTAAATATCTCCTAATGGGATAGTTATTTGATTATCATAACAAATCATTTTGTGATAATTAAATAAAATTAGTGATAGTCAGTAAATAATAATCTAAATATACTGTTGTTCTAAATGAAATTTTATATTTTAAAAATACACAATTTGGAAGATAAAAATACTAATACATTAGAAAGTACTAGATAAAAGTCACTATTTTTTCAACATCCTTGTGTCTATCTAAAAACAAGTATATTATATTTCACTATGTCCATGGATATGGGTGAATGATGTCAAATCCAATGCCAGCTCTCATTGTGCATATTTTATGCCAGGAAATATACATAGGAATAAATACTCACAGAAATAAATGTAAATGTATAACCTTACAAAATACAAAATAAAATACCAATAGTAACCTGGTGCTTTGGGTTGTTAAGATAGCTATTAGAAAGTCAATAAGGGGCCAGAGCTGTAGCATAGGAGGCTAAACCCCAAGCTGCAACGTCTGTATCTCATTTGGGCTCCAGTTTGTATCCTGGCTGTTCCTCTTCTGATCCAGCTTTCTACTAATGCCCTGCGAAAACATTGGAAGATGGCCCAAGTGCTTGGGACCCTGCCTCCACCTGGAAGAACTGGAAGAAACTCCTGGCTCCTGGCTCCTGGCTTGCTACTGGCCCAGCTCAGGCCATTGTGGTCATTTGGGGAATGAACCAGCAGAGGGAAGATCTCTCTCTGTCTCTCCCTCTCCCATCTGTAACTCTACCTCTCAAATAAATAAATAAATAAATCTTTTTTTTTTTTTAAACTTTTATTTAATGCATATAAATTTCCAAAGTACGACTTATGGATTACAATGGCTTTCCCCCCATACCGTCCCTCCCACCCACAACCCTCCCCTTTCCCACTCCCTCTCCCCTCTTAAAAAAAAAAGTAGTGCAGATGAAACTTGGACAATATACAGTATGGCAGATTTGAAACCTAATTAAATAATATCATATGTAATATGTGGACTGTTCTGTAAAATGGATAATACCAGAAGAGAAATAATATGAATAGAAAATAAAGGGGTGAAACTACTGAGTTTCATCACTTCACAAAATGCAGAGGCCATAGCAATGAGGAGTAAATGGTAAGTGCACCAGTAGTAGTTAGTAATTGCTAGGGACTTAGAACTAAAGTGTATTTTGTCTTGGAAAGTAGATTTTCCCAAGCATGCTATTTCTCTAAGCGCTTAGAATTCTATGTTCCCAAATTAATTTGGAAATGTGGGTTCATTAAGGTTAATATTCCATTTTTTATGTCCTTGCCTCCCCTCCTCCCAATATTCCATCTTAATTGGACATCAAGCTTTTATCTCTGGTATGGCTGTGGAGAATAGCCTTTGGTCACAAGTGACCAGTAAATATTTTCATGGGAGGAACTAGCTTCCGTATGTACTATCTCTCTAAATTCTTGGTTGAGGGGAGGAGGAGACAGAGGACAATTGTTAAACGTTAGCCATACTATCAATCAGTAAACAAAAATAATGCTTATTATTATGCAAAATTTTAGTTGTCTTGAGGAATAGGAATTTTTTTTCATGTACTTACTCTTTAATATTAAGGGAAATGTAAGTGCAGTGTATGCATTTTAATTCATGATTTCACACCAAATAGTTATCAGCAAAATTTTAAGCTCTGTATGTCATACTAATCTTTAAAATATTTAATATATGGAACATATGTGTTTATTCTAATATTAAGCTAATATTTATTGTGACTCTCATATAAATGACTACTCAATTGTCATTTATCAATCATATATTAATATAATTTGCCTTTATATCTATTAATGTGGTAGTAACAATTTTCTCTGAACCATTTATAATTCTTTCATCATTTACATTAAAGAATTATGATCATAGGCCGGCGCCACGGCTCGCTAGGCTAATCCTCCGCCTAGCAGCGCCAGCACACTGGGTTCTAGTCCCGGTTGGGGCGCCGGATTCTGTCCTGGTTGCCCCTCTTCCAGGCCAGCTCTCTGCTGTGGCCAGGGAGTGCAGTGGAGGATGGCCCAGGTGCTTGGGCCCTGCACCCCATGGGAGACCAGGAAAAGCACCTGGCTTCTGGCTCCTGCCATCGGATCAGCGCGGTGCGCTGGCCGCAGCGGCCATTGGAGGGTGAACCAACAGAAAAGGAAGACCTTTCTCTCTGTCTCTCTCTCTCACTGTCCACTCTGCCTGTCAAAAAAAAAAAAAAAAGAATTATGATCATAGTGTTGATGATGATGATATAAGGTGTACAGAAAAAAGTATAATAGCTACATTTAGTTTATATCTGCAACTGTTTTTAAATGTTTACTCTGTGGAGTTCTCTGCTAGGACACTGCTTCTGATGCTATAATGATTAAATAGATGGATTCTGTCCTTAGGATCATCCAATAAATAAAGCTTCAGCTGATGAGAGCAACAAAACACTATCACTGTGATTACTAGTACTGCCAGTACTAACACTAGAGGTTAAACACAAGAGTCAAATCTCCTCTTGATTTAATGAGGAGTCAATGAGTAACTGACATCTATCTTGGCAAATAAATTAATGAAGTAGTGGTTAGACAGTATCAGAGATGGTTGAAAAGCAAGTATTGAAAGATTAATGGGAATGACTATATATGAGGGGGAAATTTTGCATTTATAATTGTTATAATCAGTAAGTATTAAAATGTTTTAAAAGTTATATTTCTTATGTTATATTAAATTTCTGTTTCTTCATAAGTCACACGTAGACACCTGCTGATAAGGTAAGCATCTTAGTGTATTATAAATGTTTACTACCAGATTCAAAAACAGGTCCTCCTAATTCTTCAACATTTTATTTTTTTTTCCTTTAGGAAATTTTAAATACATTTCCTAGATCCTCCAACAATTCTTTTTGTATTACATTTCTGCCAGAGCCTCTAAGGTTAGAAATAAACTAGATAATTTCTCCATCTACTATCTTAGTAATAGTATGCTTTAAGAGGTTATGCCTAGATATAATTTTATTTCTTTTCAGAATGCTATTCAACATTATTCAACAACTGATATTTCACTTTATATAGTACCACTTGATTATGTGTTTCAGTTCAATATGTACTTATATCGTGATTGTTGTATTTAAGATTCAATATGGTTCTTCTATAATATTGTTAAATATATGTATTATATTGTGCTCAAGAGGCAGAAATCTTAAGGTGCATAGTATCACAAGGTAAATGGGTTATAAATAACATTAAGAATGTAAATGGCTAGAGATGACCTCATATCAAATATCTTATTTCAGAATAAATCCAAATACTTTCTCTACTTCTAGCCTTAAACATTCACAGAACAAAAACTGATTTGTAGTTTTAGCTAATCATTCCTGTTGCTGGATTTCCAGCATATACCAGATTCCTATTCTGGGCCCTTCAATAATCTATGATTTGGATTGGGCATTGAGGCATAGTGGATAAAGCCCCCACCTGCAATGCTGGCATCCTTCATGGGCACTGGTGCATGTCCCCACTGTTCTACTTCTGATCCAGCTCCATGCTGATGACTGGGTAAAGCAGCTGAAGGTGGCTCAAGTACTTGGATCCCTGCCACCCATGTGGGAGGCCCAGATGAAGCTCCTGGCTCCTGACCTCAGCCTGGCCCAGGCCTGGCTGTTGTGGCCATCTGGGTAGTCAACCAGTAGATTGAAAAATCTCTATCTCTCCATATTTCACTGAACTCAGACTTTCGAATATATAAATAAATCTTAAAAAAATTGATTTGTTGAGTAATATACTGAACTTACTTCAATTTAAATTTTGTTTACATTGTCCAGAATCTTGTGAGGTAGTATGCCTCACATATATGTATCATGAGATGTTTAGCCCTGGGAAAATTTTACCATCCATAATATATATACTTTTATGTTGTATTACACTTTTTCCTACAATCTATTGGGATAATTGCCTTGAATATACTAGCAGGAAATTATTCCTTTTGTCTTAGCTTTCCCTTTCTCTTTGCTCTTAGCTTTCTTCTTTGCTCCTTTTTCAAGTCTTTGAACACGTATATATGTTTAGGTATTGTCATTCTCTACAATGTGGGGTGAACAGGGAGTCAGCTCTTTAGGTCTGCATGATCTTGAAATCACTGTAGCAACCAAAATGCAATACTACCCACACACAGGCCAATGAACACGTCCCATTTCCCAATACGCACCTGCTTCCTCTGGGACCTAAAGGAGAATGCAATGAAAATATAGAAATTAAGCTCCCTTTGGAACTTGTAGTGGTATCACAAAATTACCAGAAGACTTCTTCCGTGTGGAGACCCCACTCCCTACCTCCTAACTCAAACAAGGAGCCAACCTTATGGGGGAGGAAGTGCTCTCTCTTTCTCACCACAGACCATGACCAGAGGTGATACACAGGCACTCCTTCTCTTTCCTGCCTCTCCTCTTCTTATGCAATCTTCTAGCCCACTTATAGTGGCTATTTCTACATGTGGATCAATCCACACTCATGCGTGTATGTGTGTTCACCTTCTCACCTTTTAAATAAATGTCACTTGTGTACCTTACACCTGTTTGTTTATCTTTGTGTGAGCAAGAGCCTGGTGTAGGATTAATGCACCCTTGCCTATGTCACCTTAATATGAACTCTTTCATGCAAGCAACATATAGATATTTGATTTTAACCATTACCATGTTTCTTGAGAGTCTCATGTCTCCTATAAATATCTGATGACATCACATGAATAACATCAATTATCTTACAGCTGTTTTGTATGAATTTAAGTGGATTTTTTTGCTTATTGTAGCATTGTGATTTATACAAATGTACAAATGCATATATATGTCTTTATGTATTTGGAATATATGTATAAACTGCTACATAATTCAATGCCTTTATTTTAATTTATCCAGTTTTGAATATTCAGAAAAAATTTCCATTTCTAAAACTCTTCAGAAACATTAATATCACTTCACTTGGATTTGTTTCTGGTTCCATTTGCACTTAGAGAAACCATTTAAGTCTAATCACAAGAGGATGCAATCCATCCTAAAGTGGCATTTCAGCAATTGACTTATCCATGTCCCTATGAAGTGGTTCATTCTCATATAGAAGCCTCCGGAATAACAAAAATAAGCATGTATTAATGCCTTGAAAATACTTGAAGCTGAAAATAATAAATTATTATTTTCTGGAATCTGATGATATATATATTTGTCATTATATAAAATCATTTTACCATTTTTTACATCTTATCTAGTCTTGCTATGTCTGTCCCCTTCTTTGGTGTCATTACCAAAGGTCCTTTTGGTGGATATTTTACCTTTAAGGGTCTGCTTGATAGGGGAAAAATTAATGTGAACTTCAAGACTCTTTTATAATTAGGCTGTAATCTATACCCTAAAAGATAACAACAATCTTAACAGAATTGTTTGAGAAATTTCCCCATTTAGGAGTGTTTCAATAATTCAGGAGCTCTACTTCTCTTGAACTATTATTAAAATACTACTTGTCTGCAGATAAACATAGAGTGATTGATCTATTTTTTCCTGAAACATCTCATGGTCTAAGTTGCTACTTTAAGCTGTTAGCTTTTTATCATCTATCAAACAGAACCAAGTTTATATTAACCTTCTATCTACTGCCAAACTCAATTTCAATTGCTTCCAGAATAAACCATTTTAAAATGTCTTAAACTGCTATAGTAATTTTTTAACTTTGAAAACTAATGCTACTTATTTGGATCATCAGCATCTCTCTCTAAGAATACATACAACACTCACAGCAGTATTCATAACTGTTAATTATTTTCCTGTTGCTTTCTATTAAGAGTCTTTATGAGGGAATGATCATACAGGCCAGTAACTCTAAATAAGATTATGGATTAAACCATTCAACTTTTTTCCTGCTTTTTTCCCAGACAGTCACGTGTTTCTGGTTTTCTTTAGGGTAAAGACTCAATATTATAAATATACACTATAGTTTGATACAATGCCATTTGTCTAGTTTGATTTTGTTACCTATATTTTTAGGATATTATACAAAAATCATTTCTTGTCTCCATTTATTAAAGTGGTTCCCTTGTGTTTTCTTTAAATTTCAGAAGTTTACATAGTTAATTTATTTGAAAGGCAGAGAGGGAGAGTGAGAGACAGAGAGAGAGAGAGTCAGAGACAGAGACAGAGACAGGCACACACAGAGAGATAAAGACATTCTATCTGCTTACTCATTCCCTAAATGCCTGCAATACGTGGCTGAGTCAGGCCAAAGCTAGTAGCTGAGAGCTCAGTCTCTGTCTCCCATACGGGTGACATGGGCCCAATATTTTGAGCCATCGCTTGCTGACTCCTAAGGTGCACATTAGCAGGAAGCTGGAGTTATAAATGGAGCTGAGACTTGAACCCAGGAACTTCAATATGGAATGTGAGTGTCTCCAGAGGCACTCTGTCACTGTGTCAAATGCCTGCCTCATTTCCCTTATATTTTCCTCTAATAGTCTTTAGTTCCAGGTCTTACAATGCTTTATCCATTTAAAGTGGATTTTTAATGGTGAGAGACAGCGGTCCAGTCTTATTTTTTCTGCATGTGTATATCCAGTTTTTCCAGAATCATTTACTGATGAGACCCCTACATAGCAAGGAAAAAAATCAGCAGAGTCAAGAAGCAATTTGCGAAATGGAGAAGATATCTGAAAATTATTCATCTGACAAGTGGTTAAATCCAGAATATATAAGGAACTCAGCTGACTTGAAAGGACATTTCTCAAAATATAATATACAGGAAATCTTAAGGCATTCATGAAAATGAGTATTTATTTTTCATATATATGAAAAATTGTATATGCAATTCAGAAATTTTTGCATCAAAATAAGCTTATCTTTAATTTCATTTTCTATAATTTTTAAGTGTTCTCATACCAATGGCCATATATAAAGAAATGTTAAATAGAAAAATGCTCAATATATATATAAAGAAATGTTTGATATCACAAATATTAAGTAAATGCAAGTGAAAACCACTATGAGATATCATCTCATTCTAGATAGAATGGCTCTTATCAAAAAGATAGTAGCAAATACCTATGAGCAGGCAGAGAAAGGGGGACATATAGATTATTGGTGGTAATATAAACTAGAGCAGTCACTGTGGACAATACAGAGATTCAATCCTGAACTATTTTATAATCTAGCAATCTCACTTCTGAGTCTAATTTCATCTATCAAAGATATACCAGAATGCTAATGTAGATTGCAGCACTATTCATGATAGTCAAGATATGGATGTAACCTAGATGTTCATTAATGGATGAAAGGGCAAAAATTTGTCAATATACACAAAATAGACTATTATTCAGCAATCAAAATGGAAATCATTTCATTTGTGTCAAAATGATTGGACCTGGAGGGCAATGTTAAATGAAATGTCAGGCACAGAAAGACAAATACTTCATGTTTTCACTCATTTGTTGAATCTAAAAAAGTTGATCACATAAAAATGCAAAGTAGAATAGAGGTCACTTGGGTCCTGGGATGGGAAGAGGAGAGAGGTAATAGAGAAGGGGTAGCTAATGGATACCAGATACAGTAAGAATAAGAGGTGGGGAATTACTTTTGATTTTCCATAACTCAGTATGGTAACTACAGTCTACAACAATTATACATTTCAAAATAACCATAGACTGGAAATAACACATAGAAATAAAACGATTGAGGAGATGACAAGGCTAATTGCTCCGATCTGATCATTACTCATTGTATATACATGTACCAAAATATATTCAGAAGACATCTTATAATCTCAGTCCTCCCATTTGCCTCTAGGTCAATGATTTTCAATTTTTGTTTGCTTAGTTTTGTTTCAATGACAGTTTATCCCTTACTTCAAAAAATCGTTAGTGTAAACTTTGCACATGTCAAGTGATCCTACATTGGACTCTTTTTCCTCTGGTTTGAGGTGAAATCATGGGCTAGAGACACATCATCTCCCTTCTCATTCTGTTAAAATTCAGTGGAAGCTATAAAGAAAACCAAAGACAACAAAAAGAGAATAAAAATCAGAAGCCTGTCTTCTGACAGCAAAGTTAGAATAGTGTTGCTCTAAGAGTGAGTGCCTGAAAATTTGACTTACACAGGAAGGCCAATGTTGGGGTCTTAAGCCTGAGGCTGGCCCCTGACCAGTAGGGAACAGTACAAGCACTCCCCGACAAGAACAGGAAAGCTAAGGTCCCGGGTCAAGAACACGGCAAGCACAAGTGAGTTCTGTTGAAGCAGGAACCACTTTATTGAGGAAGTGTACAGGCTTATAAGGCTTACAAAAGACATGTGCAGCAGGGGAGCCAATCAGCGAAAAGGTCATGCAGGCGTGGGTGGACCACGCACAGGGGCATCTTAAGCAAAGTATAGGGATCATGCACTGTCCACGTGTCCGGAACTAAAGTGGACCTATCCCTGCAGGTGGTCCGATCTTACGTGGCTTAACCGCAGCAGCCGCAGACACGCACCTCGAACATCTGCCAGGTGCCATATTGTAATGGAGGTTTCAGGCAATGCCCAATAGGCCAATGACATCTTTATTGTCGCTGTAGGTTAATCATGAAGTATTTCTTTCATTGAAGTAGTTGAGGTGACGTTTGAAAATCAAACATTAACTAAAATAATAAGTTTTTATACTTTTTTTGCTAAATGGTAATGGCAATATGTAAAAATTATGTGAATTTTTTAAATGAAGCCTATATTAAAAGCATATTTTCATTTCCCAATAAAAATGTTTCAGGATGTTATCTTTATGCAAATGCACTAGTACCAGCTTGTTCCAAATAAATTTCATGTAAAACAGAATAAAGGGAGTGATATTGTGAAACAGCAGGTTAAATCTCCACTTTCAAGACCTGCATCCCAAATTGGAGTTCCGGCTGTTCCACTTTCAATCCAACTTCTTGCATTTGAACCTGCAAAATGAGAAAAACATGTGCCGTGTCTGGCAGATGAGACACCAGGGTGGAGTTCTTTGCTCCTGGCTTCAGATAGGCCCAGACATGGCTATTGCATACATTTGTTGAGTGAACCAGTGGATAGAAATTCAATCTCTCTATCTCTCTCCCCACACACAAATATTTACAAAAATAAAATCAAATTACTTTAAAAAAAGACTTATTTATTTATTTGAAAGGCAGAGTTAGAGAGAGGCAGAGGCAGAGAGAGAGAGAAAGAAGTCTTCCATCCACTGGTTCACAGTGCAAATGGTTGCAATGGCAGGAACTGGGCTGATCCAAAGCCAGGAGCTAGTAGTTCCTCGAGGTCACTCACATAGGTGCAGGGGCCCAAACACTGAGCCAGCTTCTATTCCTTTCCCAGGCCACAGCAGAGAGCTGCATCAGAAGTGGAGCAGCCAAGACTTAAACTGCTGTCCATATGGGATGCTGGCACTACAGGAATCAGCTTTACCTGCTATGCCACAGCGCCAGTCCCTCAATTACTTTTAAAATGAGTACTTGAAAAATGTGACAGTGTTCTTAAATGTAAACTGACTGACTACTGGCATTAAAGGCCTATATGGGAAATCAAGGCCTTGGTGTGTCCTGAGGTGAGAAATAGAAAGGAGGTAGGATTAGAATGGCAGATTACATGTGTGACACATCCAGCAAGGATCCAAAGTAATGAAACATAGCAGACTTTCAAGATGGTGGTCTAAGGTTCTTGGTATAGACATGTAATTTAAAATTGATGAATTTTCTTATAGCACAAAGAAAGAAGGGGGCTGGTAGAGAAAAAGAGAGGCACAAAACAGGATACAAAAACCAGAATCCAACTATTAATAAAGATGTGATCTATCCAATTAGGCAAGGGGATAGTTGCCAATAGCATTCTTCAAGAATGAGAAATGGGAGGAGGCAGGAATTGGGGAGACAGAAATCCAAGACTGCTGAGACTGGTCACAATGATTTGCTTCGTGACTGAGGAAAATGACAGGAGAACCAGTAGTAAATGTACTTGTGATTTTTAAAGCTGAAGAACTACTTATGCTTTTTGATTTCCTCAGCTGCACCTGGGATATTCTACATAACAACACTTTAGAATCATAAAAAAAAACTAACTTTGTGGCCGGCATGGTGGTGCAAGGAGTAAAGCTGCCCCTGGTGACACTGGCATCCCATAAGGTGCCAAGTGCATTTCTTGGCCTTTCCATTTTCAACCCAGCTCCCCGTTAATGTGTCTGAAAAAGCAGCAGGAAGATGTCCCAAGTTCTTGAGCCCTTGAACCCACGTGAGAAACCTAAATGAAGCTACTGACTTCAGTTGGGTCCAGCATTGGCTGTTGCAGCCATCTGGAGAGTAAACAAGCAAATGGATGATGTCGCTGTTTAGCTCTGTAACTCTGCCTTTCAAATAAATAAAATAAATTTTTAAAAAGACTAATTTAAACTCCTTTTCAGATCCTTTGGAACAGCATCTAGGGTAGGTGAGATTGGGCCCTCAGTTTTGTTATTATAATCTTAAAGTTAAATAAATTATTATAATGTGAAAGAAACTTAAAGCTGGTAGCCTAGGATTGACTGAAATTGTGTGTTAAGATAAGTGTATTTATTATCCATTCTTGGGATTAAACCGACATTTGCCATGCTGGCCGCCCATCCCAGAGTGCTGGTTCAAATCCTAGCTATTCTACTTCTGATCCAGCTTCCTGCTCATGTGCCTTGGAAGGCAGTGGGTAATGGTTCAAGCATGTGGATCTCTGCTACCCATGGCATTCAACATGTAATTCCTAGCTCCTTGATTCTGCTTAGCCCGCTCCTAGCTGTTGTGGGCATTTGTTGAGTAAACCAGCAGATGGAAGATCCTCCCTCCCTCCCTCCCTCCCTCCCTTCCTCCCTTCCTCTCTCTCCTTCCTTCCTTCCTTCCCTCCCTTCCTCCCTCTCCTTCCTTCCTTCCTTCCCTCCCTCCCTCACTCCCTCCTTCCTTCCTTCCTTTTCTTTCCTCTCTCTCTCTATCTCCACCTCCATCTCTGTTGCTCTTTCAAATCAATAAAGACATAAATCTTTTTAAAATATAACAGAACCTGTCGCTAAAGATACAAGAGGGGAAACCACTGACAGCTATAATCATTAATAGCAATTTAACAAAGATGAGCAATAGAAGGTGCCATTAGAATTTTAAAAATTAAAAAAATTATCTTGTCTCATTGTATAGATAAGAAAGCTGATATAATTACGGTTGACATAACCCTCCATGTTAAAAGCTTTTCCTTGTTCCTTGCTGCTCCTTCCTGCCAAATGGCCATCCACGCTGCCTTATAATATTCTGGCACCTTGAAGTTCATGCCTGCAGAGTACAGCAGCTCTTGTCCTTTATTTCAGTAATCTGCAGGCCCTAGGTCACTAATGTATTCCTTGAAAATGTCAGCACGTGGAGCCTTCTGTAAATCTTCCTATTGTGAATCTTGCATTAATTTCTTGAGATAGTAATAATTTCATCCAATACCTGTGTTTTTCCAATTCTTTGGCATTCTTTTCTAATTCGAAATCAATTATTTATCCACAGCCCACACCTAGATTATAGTTCTTAGCAATGCTTATACATTAAAACCACCTGGCATTCTATTTAAAAATCACAGAAGTAAATCATGATCTCAAAGTTCACCTTTAGCATTCTATCTATAGATATCCATGAATCCACTTTTTGTTTTAATCATTTTCCCTGTGCTTTCCATCCAAACACCTCCATTGGAACTGGAGCTGTATCATCATTTGTTCAAGAACACTGAATCCTGTCATTATTGCCAATGTGTCTTTTACCATCAGTTTTCACTTCTTATTGGACCCTCTCATGAGCACACTAGGTTCTTAGCTTGTATACCAGGTGCATGTCAGACATGGAGCGTCATATAACTTGATCAAATTCTATATGATGTAGAACTGTTAGTAATAGAAAAAGTGGCTTGATCAGTATACTACCAGATGAGTATACTACATACTTAACCAGAACCTTTGACTTATTAGATCTTAATTAGTGTGTGCATTCACTTATGGTTTATAAATCTTCAGAAGGAACAACTAGTTTGTCTTTGCTGGAATATTGATCACATAATTTCTTCTTTTAAAATAAAAAGAATTAATCAATTTTAGTTACAAGTATAGAACTCACACTATAAACCCATTGATTTTATTATGTATTGTATTTAAAATAGTATTTACATTTAATTTCCTTGACCTACTTAGTGTAGTTAAACTATGTTTTTAGAGTTAGGGATAAGAAACCATTTATTTATGATAGAACCAGTAACATTTTTGCTATTACGGTTGCAGTTTGTTATTGTATTGTTAGCCTTCCTGAGAATTAATAATATTTCTAGAATTTTTACTCTCTCAAATATTATATTGTGGATAAATTTAGAGATCAAGGTATAACAAACCCATCTTGAATATATTTTATATGTATAAATTTTAGGATTCTGTTTTGAATATTTCTCATTGACATCAAAATTTATTTTTTGATTAAGTTAAGGTATCGATAAGTCCATGGACTGCACATTCCTATATTTTAATAGAAAAAGAGATCTATAAGAACCCAAATTTTACAAAAGAACAAAATTATACTATCTGAAAATGAAAAATTTCAATGCTATGACAAAGTTAGATAACTTTTTGTAAAACAGTGATTTGATCATGTTTTGGTTCAAATTTATCATAGACTTTCCTAAAAAAATTCCTTTAGAATAGTTGGCCATTTTAAATACTCAGACACAATGTAAGAACAACTGGGTGAAACCACAATGTTGGTGCAGTGGGTTAAGCTGCTATGTGTCTTCAGGCATACCACATGAGCACAAGTTCATGTCCGGCTGCTCTACTTCCAATCCAACTCCCAGCAAATGATCCTGGGAAAGCAGTGGATGATGGTCCAAGTGCCTTGGCATCTGTCACTCATGCATCAGACTTGGCTTTGGCCTGGCCCTGTCCTTGTTATTATGGGCATTTGAAGAATCAACCAGCAGACATAAAATCTCTCTTTCTCTCTTCTCTCCCTGCTTGTGTCTTTCAAGTAAGTAAACAAGTATACCCAAAAAACAACAACTATGTAATAAATTTTAAGTGTTAGGTTCTAGTTTATTTATTTTTATAACATAGTATATGAAATTGGGAATGGAATTGAATAGGGAGATTGTAGTATCTGCTTTATAACTTTTAGATTGGAGTTTCTGCTGCACAAGTTGCAAATTTTAATAAATATTTATTAGTAATAAATAATTAGTAATTTATCTCCTTTCCAAAACTTCAGATGTTTCACTGGCATTATAGTGTTCTCCATAAGAATTTCCTATAAATTAAATTATAAGATACATTAACAGAAGATATATTAAAGAAGATATATTAAGGTCTAAGATATATGACCCAGGACTACCATATGACCCACCTATCCCACTCCTGGGAATTTACCTGAGGGAAACAAAATCAGCATATTAAAGAGTTATTTGTATCACCATATTTATTGCAGCTCAATTCATGATAGTTAAGATATGGAGTCAACCCAGATGTCCATCAACTGAAGACTGTATAAATAAATTATGGAATATGTAAGCCATGGAATATCATAAAGTAGTAAAAATGACATTCTGTCATTTGCAACAAAATGGATGAAGCTGGAAAACATTATACTTAGCAAAATAAGCCAATCCTATATGTTCTCCCTGATTTGTGGTAACAAATAGAACACCTAAAAGGTAATCTATACAAGTGAAATTGACATTTTGAGATGAAATGACATTGAACAGCCCTTGTCTCAAATGTTGAAGAACAGGTTTTTTTTTTTTTTCTTTTCATACTGTTTGTTTAGCTCTTTATTTCGTATACAGTGAATTGTATGTTTTTAAATTTATTGAAAAAGATCTCAGCAAAAAAAAAAAAAAAACAAAAAAAAAAACAAAAAAAAAAAAAACAAAAAAAGAATGAGAATAAGAGAAGGAGGAGGAAGGTGGGAGCACTAATGGGAGGGTGGATACAGGAAGAATCGCTATGTTCCAAAAGTTGTATTTATGAAATGCATGAAGTTTATAATCCTTAAATAAAAGGTATTGGGGGAAAATTAAAAAAAAAATCAAAAAAGATACATAAAAATATTGAACTAAATAGCTGGAACACAGAAGAGATCCATATGCATACTCATTACTGATTTTATTTAATAGCTTCAGGTAATGCTTCTATGTTAGATGTACAAACTTAGAAAACTGCAGTGTTTAAGGTTGTTTCACTTATGTGTTCGGCCTGAATATTTCAAACTATTGTCGTTCAGATGTTAGTCAGCATCCTTTTATTTACAACAAAAGAGAGTTCTTTACTGCATCCTGGGCCTCAGTACCTTCCACAGAGTGCTTCAGTAGTCTCAAGACACAAGCCCAGTGATCCTGTGGATTTTCTATTTTAATAAATGGGCAGCCACAGGAACCCACACAGTGCATTCCACAGTGTTCCTTCCAACCTTTTATGAACAGGTTTACACAGCTTATTGATCATGAAAACAAGCAAAGCAGAGAAGAAAGAAGAAAAATGCTTGGTGACTGTGTAGAAACAAGTTACATTTAACTCACATTTAGTGGCATGGTTAGAGCATATCTGTTCTCACCTATCCATGTGAATAAAGTAAATCTACTGTAAAGAAAATTTAAAAATCCATTAACTTTCCAAATTTGATTGAAAGTGTATTGTAGAAAGCCGGCGCCGTGGCTCAATAGGCTAATCCTCCACCTTGCGGCGCCGGCACACCGGGTTCTAGTCCCGGTCGGGGCGCCGGATTCTGTCCCGGTTGCCCCTCTTCCAGGCCAGCTCTCTGCTATGGCCAGGGAGTGCAGTGGAGGATGGCCCAGGTGCTTGGGCCCTGCACCCCATGGGAGACCAGGAAAAGCACCTGGATCCTGGCTCCTGCCATCGGATCAGCGCGGTGCGCCGGCTGCAGCGGCGGCCATTGGAGGGTGAACCAACAGAAAAGGAAGACCTTTCTCTCTCTGTCTCTCTCTCTCACTGTCCACTCTGCCTGTCAAAAAAAAAAAAAAAAAAAAAAGAAAGTGTATTGTAGAGTGTTTTTGGAATATTCTTTTGGGTGAAGTATGAGTTAAATTTCAAGCAGAAACTTAAGATAAAAACTTTAGGAATAAATAGAAATTCAAAGACTGTAAGCAGAGTACTAATGAAGGCAAGGAAATAATAATTAATTTGATTTAATCAGAATATATTTTATGCATTTGTTGAAATGTCACACTGTACTCCATATATATGTCATTATTGATAAAATATAAACAGTTTAAGCACTTTTAAATTTATTTAAATATTTAACTTACTTAAAAATAAAATAATAAAATTGAAAACGACACATTTCTGAGATACCTAAAAAAGCTTTACCCAAAGTCCAGGCTTTATTATACTTGAAAGTTGATATTTCAGAAAGAGGAACACAATAAAGGATGTTAATTTAGTCAAAAACTGTTAAAATATTAACAATAATGAAAGATTGTCATGCTTAGCATTATTAATCACCAAACTATGAACTTTATAGATTATTGAAAAGCATCACTAATGTGCTAATCACAAAACATAATAATAATTTAAATCTAAGCTTAGTTAACATTCATAAATTTGGAGTTGCAAAAATCTAAATATTGAAAGAAATTGTTAGCAAGAATTGTTACTTTCCTTCTGTTTTCAGCAGAAAAGTCAATATGCGAATGTTTTAGAAAGATTTTTATTTATTTAGATGAGAGGTAGAATTACAGACAGAGAATGGGAGAGACAAAGAAAAGGGTCTTCCACCACTGTTTCATTCCCCAAATGGCTGCAACAGCCAGAGCTGAGCCAAAACAAAGCCAGAGCTGCGAGCCTCCTCCAGGTCTCCTACGTGGGTACAAGGACCCAAGCACTTGGGCCATTTTCCATTGCTTTCCCAAGCCACATAAGCAGAGAGCTGAATCAGAAGAGGAGCATCCATGACAGGAACCAGTGCCCACATGGGATGTCAGGGCAGCAGATGGAGGCTTAGCCCACTACAACACAGTGCCAGTTCCAACATGCTAAATTCTAATGAAAGTACTTTTATTGGCTTTATATTCCTTTCATTCTATGTTAATGCAGAGATATTAAAAGATAATATAATCCTAAAAGTGACAGAAAAAAAATAAAAAAGGAAACACAATCAGGAATGGTTAAATTATACATGTATGACCATTCTTCAAGAGAAATAACATTTTTAAAAATTTATAGAGAGGTCTATTGGCCATTTCATAGAAGGCGATTCTCAAATTACAATATACAAAATGTATGATCAAATTAGTGTTATTTTAAGGAACATTGTTGATGATATATGAACTCATTTTTAAGAATTCATATAATTGGTGGGGCCAGCGATGAGGTGCAGTGGGTTATAGCCCCGGTCTGCAGCGCCGGCATCCTATGTGGGCGCCAGTTCGAGTCCCAGCTGCTCCACTTCCCATCTAGCTCTCTGCTGTGGCCTGGGAAAGCAGAAGATGGCCGAAGTCCTTGGGCCCCTGTACCCACGTGGGAGACCCATATGAAGCTCCTGGCTCCTGGCTTTGGATCAGTGCAGCTCCAGCTGTTGCAGCCAGCTGGGGAGTGAACCAGCGGGTAGAAGACCTCTCTCTCTCTCTGTGTCTCTACCTCTGTTTCTCTTTCTCTCTCTGTCTCTGCCTTTCAAATGAATAAATAAATCTTAAAAATAATTCATATAATTGGTATGTGAGCAGTATGCATATCATCTAAATTAGCATCCTTGTTAAGGATGCAAGACTATGCATGAAAATTTCAAATGTGTTTCATACACTAAAACAGTTATTCAAGGGTATTAACTCCACATAAACATCACTGACTTCATTTTATTCCATCCATCTATGTAACAAACCTGATTTTTTAAACTTTATTAAGAATTTCTTTCCCCCTCTTGAAATATCTTGACCTGCTTCCTCAATTCTCCAAGTAGCACCAACTAATCTCATTGCTACTTACTATTTCATTCATGTCTTTTTGTTTAGTTAGTATATTTCTGATGTGTTTTCTGTATCATCTCCCAGAGTTCTGCTGTTTCAAATGGTACTCTGCTTAATAATGCATCCTTCATTTTTTTCCTTCTTTCTACATTTGCAATTCCTCATTCCTTCACTGTTCTCCGTGGAATTACCCCCAAAAGCAATTAGCTCACAGATCCTTTTTTCAGCTTTGCTCCTGGGAATACCCAGTTGAAGACACATAGATTGTAACTGAATGTAAATTAAAAACCACAGCATTGCTTTAAAAGTCAATATAGTGAGAATATAGTTTTAAATTAACTTGTTTTTAAAATTAGTTAAGCAAAGCAGAGTTTTCTTATCTCCCATGAGCTATCATAGTGAATTTGAGGAAAACACAAAGCCTTTAAGATGTCAAGGAAAAGGAACATTAAACTATAATTTAAAATTATGTTTACCGTCTTTTGGTACTAGATATCTGTATTACAAGACCACTTGCTGAATAAGCAAGTACTTTAAAATTGCTGACAGTGGTTGTTAAAACTCATTTACACAAAACTGTGTAACTTACACACTGTCCAAATTAGTTTTGACAGCAAACTGAGAGATGGAACTTTGGGGCTGAAAACCCCAAATTAGCTGAGTAATGTTATCAAATCTCTCACATATTCCTTGAGTTATAAACTCTGTGTTAGTGGTTGTATGTGTACTTGCATGAATAAATTGATTCCATTTAGTCAGTGAGCTATGTTACGATTAACCTAATATTCATGGTTATTTCAGCATATTTTATTTTAAGAAACTTTAATGCAGAATTAAGTTATCAAATGGAATTCTTATGTAAATTATTTAACAGTAAAAAAATCTATGATTCTGTCAATATTAATTAGATATTGAAAATTAGAGTTATAATACTGTCTAAGCAGTCCCAAAAATAAGTGACACAAATGAATTATTTTACAGCATAACAAATAGCATAATATATATTTTAGAATTTTAATAGTTTAAAATAGTTTTCTATTTACAAAAAACTTGTGAAGTCACAGTGTGCTTCATACAAAAACATTTACCCTAGTACACAGTGTACTACTGTGATATATTTATTACAACTATGAAAGTGATGATAGTGTATTAGTTGCATAAGAACTCAACCTGTTATTCAGA
Source organism: Oryctolagus cuniculus (assembly GCF_051225735.1). Classification (NCBI taxonomy): domain Eukaryota; kingdom Metazoa; phylum Chordata; class Mammalia; order Lagomorpha; family Leporidae; genus Oryctolagus; species Oryctolagus cuniculus. The sequence goes on along the minus strand of NC_142870.1, from coordinate 116,821,673 downwards.
TTGCCTTAGTATTTGAGCAAAATCCTTTTCCTGTTCCAGAACTGCATCCAGGATATTGGGTTATATTATATTTATGTATTACGGCTTCTCAGAGATGTCTTGTCTGTGGTAGTTTCTCAACTGTTTTTTCTCAACTGTTTTTTGGTGAATTTGAAAATTTTGAAAAATATTAGGAATTCTGTAGAATATCTATTTATTGAAACTTGCCCGATATTTTTGCTAATGACTGAAAATACTGATTTATGGCACAAAAACCATAGAGCCAAATTCTTAACAATTGGTAATTGTTAAGTGATTTACATAAAACTGTGTAACTTACACACAATTATCAATTATGTTACTTCACCATGACTTATTACTGTTCATCTGAATCTGATCACTTGGCAGAGATAGGTTTTGACAAATTTCTCATTCATTTCACTTTTCTATAGGGTATAATCAACCAGAATATTATTACTATATCATCTTTTAATCAATTAATAGAAAATTAATTTTACCTTCATTTTTCCTTCTTCAAACACTTCCTGTTTATGGTTTCAAAAATTTCTGATGTATTATTTTCTTTTTTTAATTTTTTTTTTATTTTTTGACAGGCAGAGTGGACAGTGTGAGAGAGAGAGAGAGACAGAGAGAAAGGTTTTCCTTTTTGCCGTTGGTTCACCCTCCAATGGCCACCACTGCCAGCGTGCTGGGGCCAGGCACCAGGCTGATCCGAAGCCAGGAGCCAGGTGCTTCTCCTGGTCTCCCATGCAGGTGCAGGGCCCAAGGACTTGGGCCATCCTCCACTGCACTTCTAGGTCATAGCAGAGAGCTGGGCTGGAAGAGGAGCAACCGGGACAGAATCCAGCGCCCCATCCGGGACTAAAACCTGGTGTGCTGGTGCCACAGGCGGAAGATTAGCCTATTGAGCCGTGGCGCCGACCTGATGTATTATTTTCACTTAATCTCTCCTTAACAGTTGAAAAATAATATCACTGGATTTATAGATTTCTAAATGGTGAATTTTTCTTTCCAAAACTTTATTATTTCATTATGATCTGTTCTTGCCTGATGGAAGTCTTTTGGTTGTTTTAGTATAGTTTAGGTTTTTCCTTCAGCATATTTCAAAATTTTCTCCTTTTAGTTTGAACACAATAGCTTCAGTGATTTGCTGTTTTTTTTTTTTTCTATTTTTTTGGCATTTATTTTTGTTGATGCTTTATTGGTTTCCTAGATATGTAATTTGGTTTCTGTCATTAATATTGGAATATTTTCCTCATTAATTTTTTAACTGTTTCTCTCTGGTCCAGTTTGTCTCTCTGCCTCTCTCTCTTCTTCTCTCTCTCTCTCTCCCCTTCTCGCTCCCTCATCTGTCACTCTCTTTTGTATTTCCATTTTATGTTGTATCTTTGGAAATTGTAATGTACCTCTTGGAAGTTTTCTTCTTTTTCTCCTATCACTGTATTACAATTTCTTTCTCTGAATTTCAGTTTAGAAAATATTGTTGACCAGTCTTCAAGATCACTAATTATTTCACCTAAAGTGATGAGAATATATACGATGGGCCCATCAATATCATTTTTCATTTCCATTGCAAAGTTTGTTTGCTTGTTTCTAGCATTTACTTTTTGAAATTTAAAATTTCCATTACTCTGTTTACATTGTTTGACTGTTTTTCTATGATGTAACATTTCCCATCGAGCATTTTTTTTTTGACAGGCAGAGTGGACAGTGAGAAAGAGAGACAGAGAGAAAGGTCTTCCTTTGCCGTTGGTTCACCCTCCAATGGCCGCCGCAGCCGGCGTGCTGCAGCCAGCGCACCGTGCTGCTCTGATGGCAGGAGCCAGGTACTTCTCCTGGTCTCCCATGGGGTGCAGGGCCCAAGCACTTGGGCCATCCTGCACTGCACTCCCTGGCCACAGCAGAGAGCTGGCCTGGAAGAGGGGCAACCGGGACAGAATCCGGCGCCCCGACAGGGACTGGAACCCCGTGTGCCAGCGCCGCAAGGTGGAGGATTAGCCTAGTGAGCAGCGGCACCGGCCATCCCATCGGAGCATTTTATATATGGTTCGTAGTTACTTTCTATTCCCTGTCTGATGATTTTCCAATGTCTATAACAAATCTGAAACTTCTAACACTTATTCTGTCTATGGAAGTTCTGTTTCCCTTTTGTTCTCATATACCTTGATATTTCATATGAAAATATGATGTTGCATATTGAGTAAATGGGATAAAATGGGCTATAATGTGAGGACATGTGAATCTAAGAGTTGGAATGTTTAATATTTGCTGTTATTTTAGGTGTCAAAGGCCTCAAATTCATATATATTTTTGCTTCTTTCTCAACTCTCAATTTCAGCAAAGCTCTGTGTCCACATATGTCTAACTAGTCCTGTATGGAGTCTATCACTTGAAGATCTTTTGTATTTTTGAAACTTTTACTGAGATTAAATTTATGAATATTATGTTTCACCATTGAAGTCATTTTAAAGTGTGACTTGGTAGACTTTAATGTATCCAGAACATTGTACAGCCATCACCACTATTTAGTTCTAGAACATTTCCATCATCCTAAAAAGAAGCTTCAACTCATTAGCGGTTAGAACTAATTTCTTCTATCCTCTGACCTTTAACACTACTGATCTTTGAATATGTATATCGTTACATTTCATATGAATTTAATTACACAATATGCAGCCTTTTGTGTCTAGCTTTTCAATCAACATTTCAAGGTTCATCCATGTTGTAAAATATATATATATATTATTTAATTTTATATAACTGAATGATATTTAACTAACAATAATTCCTATTCCACTAACATATAGCATGTTTTGTTTATTTTTCACCAGTTGATGGGCAGTTATGTCTTGTTTTATTGTTTGTTTACTTTTAGACTGTTTGGAACAGTGTGCTCTGAATATTCTTGTACAAGTTTTTGAGTAAACATACTTGTTAAATTCCCTTGGCTATATACTTAGGAATGGAATTATTAGGTTATATAGTAATTCTATTTTTAATACTGTGAGGAGTTATCATGCTGTTTTTCCTTCATGTCTGCACCATTTTGCATTTCCAGTAACAATGCATGATAGTTCCAACTTCTAGCACTTTCTACTCCATTCACCGTGAATGGTCAGGTATAGGAGATAAAGAGCCTTCGATACTTCTCATGCCTTTTTTGAGCTGCATCTTGCAGAAGTATTTTGCCAGTGACTGCACTCTTTTCCTCCCCTCTTTTCTTCCCAAAACTGAAGCTCTAGCCTTACTCAGCTTTTAAGTATTTTTCTCCCATCCTTATATGAAATGAATGAACGAATGAATGAATATATAGAGTGCTGTGTTGGGAAAAATGCCCTCTCTCCAACAGAGATTAAACCTGTAACAAATGTTCCCTGTAGATTTATGCCTCCCTTATGGGAAAGAAAGTGGGTATATTTCTCAGTAATTCTTTTTTCCTGGCAGAGAAAAAAGTGTGTATTTTTTTACTTTTAAAATAATATGTATTTCATTTTTTTGTTTGTTTCAAAGAGAGAGAGAGAGTTTTCCATCTACTGGTTCACTCCCCAAATGGCCAAAACCACTGGGGTTGGGCCAGGCCAAAGCCAAAAAACAGGAGCTTCTGCCAGAAATCCCACTTGGGTACAGGGACAAAAGCAATTGCAACATCTTCCACTACTTCGCCAGGCACATTAGCGGAGAGATGGATGGGAAATAGAGAAGCTGAGACTCAAAGTAGTACCTATGTGGGATGCTGGCTCTTTCACAGCACTGGCCCCCAAAGGGTATATTTCTAAGATCATCATCATGATAACCATTTTTAAATGGTTGCCCATTTTTAAAATACTTCAGTAAACTAAAAAGTCAGAAATGTTTTCAAAAAGAGTGTAGAAAATGTATACATGATTTCAAAAAAATTCCACAAAAATAAACATATTTTGAAGTTTCTGTGTGTGTGTGTGTTTGTGTGTGTATTTCTGTAGGTTTGCATGTACATGTCCATGAAAGTACCGGGATTTATAAGAGAGCCCAGAGTTATGGCTCAGTGGTCACTGGTGAAGCTGACATCCCATACAGGAGTGCCCATTAGAGAATGCACTGCTCTGCTTCCAATTCAGCTTCTTGCCAGTGTGCCTGGCAAGGCAGCAGGCAATAGCCCTGATACTTGGGCACCAGTCACCCATATGGGTGACCAGGATGTAGTTCTAGGCCCTGGCTTTGGCTTGGCCCAAGTAGCCTGGCCATTCATGGAGTGAACTAATGGTATCTCTCTCTCTCTCTCTCTCTCTCTCTCTCTCTCTCCTGTTCTGCTTTTCACAGAAATAAACACATAAGGAGATAAAAATAAGTAAAAAAATACTACAAAATAATACATAGCCTTCAGAATAACAAAACAACAACAGTAACAACAAGGATAACAATAAAAAAACAAGAGGAACTACGTTAGATAAAACTGTGACCAATTTGTGGACACTTGGATACTGAAACGTGATATAGGCCTGTGACTTCAATGCAATTTAGAAGTTAGGAAGAACAGTCAATAATTCAAAGAAATGCCCAAAAGTAACTGTAAATATTGGTGAAAGAAGTTACAACCTTGTGTCAGGAATAGTGTGTGATGTGATTGTCTAGGGCCAAGAATTTGACATGAAACTCTTATGAAAATATACCATGCTGGGGCTGGTGCTGTGACGCAGCAGGTTAAAGCCCTGGCCTGAAGAGCCGGCATCCCATATGGGTGCCAGTTCTAATCCCGGCAGCTCCTCTTCCAATCCAGCTCTCTGCTATGGCCTAGGAAAACAGCAGAAGATGGCCCAAGTCCTTGGGCCCCTACACCCTCATTGGAGACCCGGAAGAAGCTCTTGCCTCCTGGCTTTGGATCGGCACAGCTCCGGCCATTGTGGCCATCTGGGGAGTGAACCAGTGGAAGGAAGACCTCTCTCTCTGTGTCTACCTCTCTCTGTAACTCTTTCAAATAAATAAAATAAATATTTAAAAAAATAGACCATGCTAATACAATCACCTTTCAGCACTGCAAATCTACAACTGAAGCCATGGACTACTTTCAAGGCTACAGCCAGCTGTTTTAGTAGTTTTTGTTATTCTCCTACAAAAGGGTTCTTGATGATTTTTTTAAATTTTTTATTTAGTAAACGTAAATTTTCAAAGTACAGTTAATGGATTACAATGGCATCCCCCCCCCCAATAATTTCCCTCCCACTCACACCCCTCCCATCTCCCGCTCCCTCTCCCATTCCATTCACATCAAGATTCATTTTCAATTATATTTATATACAGAAGATCAATTCAGTATATATTAAGTAAAGATGAATTTAAAAAAAAAAGATGGTTAGTCTTTATTCTTAAGGGATTGTCAGAGACAGTGTTTTAGTAGGAGTTAGAGATGTTTCTTTCAGTGCAAGGTTAAATATAGATTGTCTTTTTTTTTATCACAGAGGCACTACTGAGACTACTATAAAACTATGTCAAGCTGTAGTCAATAATTTAACATAAACTTGTAAAACAAACAACCACAGGATATTCTACCCATCCCAAATAGAGAGACATAGATATAATACAAAGTGTTCATCCATTTCCCTTACAAAGTCACAAGTATCTAATTGGACTGAATTAACTCTGATAGATGGGTCATTTGTTAAAAGGTAACTTGCTACACAGCAAATGATATTTTTCTGTTTATCAGACTAAGAAAAGACTGTTTTGTAAAGTCAGAGCAAGGTGAAACATTTGACCTAGGATTTATATAATGGACAGAGATCTTCCTTTTTTTAAAATAAAAAATGTCATAATGCCATTATTGATGATGAACTCAATGTAATACACATGATGCTGTATTAGCCAAGTTTAAACTAAAATAAATATTAGTAATATAGGAAAGTGATTGCTTATCTGTGTCAATATGCAATATTAAAGTCCAGGATTATGACTTCTTAAACTCAGTTTGATATTTAAGTAATTAAACTAAAAACTTAGTAAAATTGGAGGAGGGAGGAAAGTGTGATTATCTTCTTGGAACTATACCTTTGAAATGCATGAAATCTATTTTCTTCATATTAGTAAAAAATTTCCTTTTTAATTATCTTAACATTTTAAAGTTATGAGACATGTCTCCACTTTTTCTTTTGCATTTTAGGCTAAACTCTTAGTCAAACTTATTATTTACTCAACCATTTCTTTATAAGCATACATATTCCTAAATTTTTTCTTATAGAAATCTGGTATACATTTTCCAACTGGCAGTTAATATTATAATCTGTTCTTCCTCCCAAAATCCTTTCTAATAAGTCACAAAATTTTTTTAATGAATTTGTTAACAATTTTATTTATTCTAGCATCTACCTTAAATTCCTTTCATACCTTATTTACATTACTTTTGACATGTTGATTTTACATTTGTTTTAAATAACTACCACTTTTCTGAATACAATTTCACAACAATTATTTTAAGGACTAGGAACAAGATGGAGATAAAGTATGAGTTCTAGGAATGCTGACTATTTGAAATATATTTATTTAAAAGAATTAAAAATAAATTTGTGCTTACAGAAATTTCCAAAAACTCTACTAGATGATTATTTGAAGCTTATAGTTGAAGAAATAAAAAAATATGTTGTTGGTAAGTTATAGCAAAGATACTACTAAAATATAAGGTTATGGATATCTTTGGTATTAATTCACATATTACATATGAATCCCTAGTCCTTTTTTATGTTTGCTCCCTATTTACCTTTAATCACAAATTATAATTAAACTATTCTATAATGCTGGGATTTTTTTTCCTTTTCTTCATCTGTTACTACAGAGTCTAACTATCAAATTAGGTTATATGGCCCTTGATCATCAAGTTGGTTCTCCTGGTTCCTGGGGATACAATATAGAAGGCAAATGATAACTGTTTTTGCTTATTTCTTGCTATATTCATTGCATGTTGGCATTCCAGATGGCACAATATCTATTATACTTTGGCTACCAGATAGCCTTATGGCTACCAGAGTCTTTTTTTTTCTACCATTTGTATAGTTTTGTTTTTCTGTGTATTATTTACTTCTTCTTTTCAGCTAACCTTGTCAACTAGCATTGACAACCATCTAGCATAGAAAGGACATAGACATGTAGACAACTCTCACTGCTTCTTCTTAGAGTCACTCTCATTTTAGGAAAAAAAATTATTCCTGATGCAGTATTTAAGTTGCTATTTTTATGTCACATTTTCATTAAAAGTATTTACTAAATTGCATGGTACAGTGACCTGGAAATCAATGGACCTATAGCAAACTTGGAATTTTGCTACTATCTTGCTATATGATATTGAATGTGTTTGAAAAACACTTTTCTGAATATTATATTAATGAAACTGCCTAGTGCTATATTAATGAAGTAGTATATTAATGGAGCATCATGAAATGATTGTTGAGTAGTTCAAAGCATATAAAATTTCATGGATGAAGAATCAACATAATTGCAGTAAAGGAAGATAATGTCCATAAATTGCCAAGCATATCATGCTGAAATTCAAAGTACCAGATGTTTAGAGCAAAGAGTGGATATTGTAGGTTGGAATAATTTAAAAAGTAACTCACAGGGAACCACTTTATGGTTAACTCAAGGGATAAGAATGTAGATATAAAGATGTAGGTTACAAGTCACCTACATAGTGTGTTGGCATTAGATTTCAAACAGAAAATACCCATGTTTACTTTTTTCATTTTTAATTTTTATCTAGTCAAGCATGTATCTCACTGCAATTTACATTTGCCTTATTGGTAAGATTAATTAGTTTTGATCATTCACAGTTCATATTTATTTTGTGACGTGGAACTTCAATATTTATCTATTGAATGATCTGTCTGTAGTCAGATGCCATGACTTTTAATATTTTTAATTTATTTACATTATACAAGCTTCATGTATTTCATATATACAGATTTAAGAACATAGTGATACTTCCCGCGCAAATGTACCTCCCTTTGGCCAACACTCCAACCATTCTTTCTCCTTCCCCTCCCATTCCCTCTCAATTTTTACAAAAATGTATTCTCAGTTTTACATAATGCTAGTAAAGTAAAACCTACAAAAAGTAAAAGAGTTTAACAAATAGTATGAAGAAAAAAAAAACAGTTTTCCTCAATGGAAGAGACAAGGGCTGTAAACAATCATCAGATATCAAAATGTCTATTTCATGCTAATAAATTATATTTTAGGCACCCTATTTGTTACATTGGATCAGGGAATATATGATATCTGTCTTTTTGGGGCTGGAATATTTCACTAAGTATGGTGGAATCCAGTTGCGTTCACCTTGTTACAAGACAGGATTTCATTTCTTTAACACCTGAGTGTATATATACTATAATTTCTTTATACAGTCGTCAGATAATGGACATTGGGTTTATTCCATTGCTTAGCTATTGTGAATTGAGCTGCAACAAACAGGGGTGCAGATCACTCTTTCATATGCTGACTTCATTTTGTTTGAGTAAATTCCCAGCAGTGAGATTCCTTGGTGATATGGAAGATCTATTCAGTTATCTTAAGTATCTCCATATTGCCTTCCATAATGGCTGCACCAGTTTACATTCTCACCAACAGGGATTAGGGTGCCTTTTCTCCACATCCTCACCAGCGTTCATTGTTTGTTGATTTCTGTATGAAAGCCATTCTACCTGGTGTGAGGTGAAACCTCATTGTGATTTTGATTTGCATTTCCCTGTTGGCTAGTGATCCTATGCTTTTTTCCAACTGTCTGTTGGCTGTTTAAAATTCATCTCTTGAAAAATCTCTGTTCACAGCATTTGCATATATCTTATCTGGATTGTTTTCTTTGTTGTTGTTGAATTTTTTGAGCCCTTTATAGATTCTGGATGTTAACCATTTATCAGTTTCATAGAAGTTTGCAAATATTTTCTCCCATCCTGTCAATTGTCTTTTCCCTTGCTGAGTGTTTCTTTTGAAGTGCAGAAGGTTCTTAGCTTGTTGTAATCCCATTTGACAATTTTGTCTTTGCCTGTGTTGCTGGAGTCTTTTTCAAGAAGTTTTTGCCTATGCCAAAGTCTTGCAGAGTTTTCCCAATGTTCACTAATAATTTGATGGTACCTGGTCATAGATTTAGGTCTTTGATCTATTTTGAGTGAATTTTTGTCTAAGGAAAAGGTAGGGGTCTGGTTTCATACTTCTGCATGTGAAGAACCAATTTTATCAGCACCATTTGTTGACAAGACCATTTTTGCTTCAGAGATTGATTTAGGTTCTTTTGCTAAAGATAAATTGGTTGTACATGAGTGCATGAGTGGATTGATAACTGGAGTTTCTATGGTGTTCTATTGCTCTAGACATCTGTTTTTCTACCAGTACCTGGCTGTTTTGATTATAATGTCCCTGAAGAATATCTTAGATTCCAGAATTTTGATGGATTCAGCTTTGTTTTTTGTGGTATAAGATTGCTTTAGCTATTAGGGGTGTCTTTTTTTTCCATATGAATTTTAGCATCATTTTACTAGATCTGCAAAGCATGTCATTGGTATTTTGATTGGGATTACATTGAACCTGTAAATTGCTTTTGGTGGTATGGACATTTGCTGATGTTGATTCTTCCAACACACAAACACTGAAGATTTTTTCCATTTTTTAACTGTTATTTCATGATTATAAATTTCCAAAGTACAGCTTATGGATTACAATGGCTCCCACCCCATAACGTCCCTCCCACCTGAAACCCTCCCCTTTCCCACTCCCTCTCCCCTTCCATTTACATCAAGATTGATTTTCAATTCTCTTTATATACAGAAGATCAGTTTAGCATATGTTAAGTAAAGATTTCAACATTTTGCTCCCACACAGAAACACAAAGTGAAAAAAACTGTTTGGGTACTAGTTATAGCATTAAATCACAATGTACAGCACATTAAGGACAGAGATCCCACATGAGCAGTAACTACACAGTGACTCCTGTTGTTGACTTAACAAATTGACACTCTTGTTTATGGCATCAGTAATCACCCTAGACTCTTGTCATGAGTTGCCAAGGCTATGGAAGCCTTTTGAGTTCACTGACTCTGATCATATTTAGACAAGGTCATAGTCAAAGTAGAAGTTCTTTCCTCCCTTCAGAGAATGGTACCTCCTTCTTTGATGAACTGTTCTTTCCACTGGGATCTCACTCACAGAGATCTTTCATTTAGTTGTTGTTGTTGTTGTTGTTGTTGTTGTTGTTGTTTTTGCCAGAGTGTCTTGGTTTTCCATGTCTGAAATACTCTCATTGGCTTTTCAGCCAGATCCACCTGCCTTAAGGGCTGGTTCTGAGACCAGATTGCTGTTTAGGACATCTGCCATTCTATGGGGCTGCTGTGTATCTCACTTCCCATGTTGGATGTTCTCTCCCTTTTTTATTCTATCAACTAGTATTTGAAGACACTAGTCTTGTTTATGTGTTCCCTTTGGCTCTTAGTCCTATCATTATGATCAATTGTGAACAGAAATTGATCACTGGGACTAGTGAGATGGCATTGGTACATGCCACCTTGATGGGATTGAATTGGAATCCCCTGGTATGTTTCTAACTCTACTGTTTGGGGTAAGTATTACAATGTAATACTTTATCCATTTTAGTATTTATTTTGTTCTAGTACTATTGGTTGAACTCTGTAATTAACACACAATTATTCTTAGGTGTTTAAATTTTAACTGAAAAGTGATCCCTGTTAGGAATTTGGAAAACATTATGCTGAGTGAGATAAGCCAGTCCCAAATGGACAAATATCATATGTTCTCCCTGATTGGTGACAACTAACTGAGCACCAAAATGGAAACCTGTCAAAGTGACTTGATCAGCTTTTGCCCTGACTGTTGATGAACAACTTAATATGTTATCCCTCTTAGTATTTTTTTTTGTTTGTTCTACTTAGTACTTTTAGTTGAATACTGTAATCAATACACAGTTATTCTTAAGTGTTGAAACTTGACTGATAAGTGATCGCTGTTAAATATAAGAGTGGGAATAAGAGAAGGAAGAGATGTGCAATTCGGGACATGCTCAAGATTTTTTCCATTTTTTAATGTCTTCCTCTATTTTACTCTTGAATGTTTTTTAACTTTCATTGTAGAGATCTTTGACCTGGTTAAATTTATTTCAATATATTTAATTCTTTTATGTAGTCATTATATATTAGAGTTCTTTCTCAGCTCTGGCATTGTCTGTGTATACAAAGGCTATTGATTTTCCTTTTTGGTTTTATCTCCTGCCACTTTACCAAACTGTTTTATGAGTTCCGGTAGCCTCTCAATGTAGTTTTTGGGGTCACCTATATAGATTCAGGTCATCTTCCAATAAGAATAGTTTGACTTCCTCCTTTCCAATTTGTATCCCTTTAATTTCTTTTTCTTGCCTAATGGCTCTGGCTAAAACTTCCAGGACTGTATTAAACAGTGATTTGTTGAGAATTTACAGAAGTAATTTCTGAAATGTTTAGCATTAAGAGAAATTTTGTTTTATGTAGATTTTATAAAACACATGGTATTTTGCTTCACTTTATTCATCATGCTAACTATGAAATATAAAATTTTGGATATAATAATGCCTTGTTTCATTTAATTTAGCATAACTAAATCACATGCTTGGGGAAAAATGTTACATTAACTTAAGAAACAAATATTTTACAATTACATGCATTGACAGAAGAAGTGAGAAAAGATATACTTTTAGTTATTCTATAATTATCCATAAAACACTCACAGAATTTAATAGTATATGTTATAAAATGTTATCCTGTGTTTAGGGACACATTGCATCATACTAACTACATCATTTTAGTAAAAATATTCAAAGACTGATATATAAAATGAGAAGTATAGTTTACCATTAAATTATTTGATAGAACTAAATGTTATTTCTCTGAAAACTGAAAGATTTTAATATCACTGTTCTAGCCTTTAACTCCACAAATGATTAAAAAATAGATAGGATATATGAACACTTTTTTCGTATATTCAAACACTAATGACTAGAATTATATAATTTTAGATGTGGAGAACTAAAGTGAGTTTTTTGAAAACATGATTCCCTACTTATAAAAAATAATCATTAAAATCATAAGGATTGAGTGCAAAGATGTAGTAGGAACATTTCCAAAGCTCATTTTTTATTTCAGTAGTATTTAAATACAGATAACATAAGTCTTTATAAAAGTAAAAATTAAATTCTGCAGGTGATCAAAGGTGAAATTTTTCTTCTTTTAGCTGTAACTTGTATATATTCATAGAAGAGGTATTATTTGAATTAAAATTTGAAAACCAATGACATTAGATATTTCTTTTAGGTAAAGCTGAAATATATTTGAACTGTGGAGAACACTCAAGTAAAACTACTAAGCAAAAATAATAATAATAATAATAAATGTTCAATTCGGATGCAAAGAGATCAAAGAAACAGCTGTGTGAATCAAAGATTGTTCCAGAGATTGTAGGTAATTATACTAGAACATTATAGTTCATGAAACTATTAAGAAATGCATACCTAAATATATATTGCACCATTAGTCAAATTAATATATGTATAAAATATTGGCACCTATAATTTAATTTAAATACTTGGTTTATATGTGTGTATATGTGTGTGTGTAAATGTCTAGCTTTGATTTTGGAAGAACACAGTTGAAGTAATTCTGAATGACAAGAAAGTAAGGTAGTTCATATATTAATGATTAGAAAACAGACATAGCATTTGTTAGTATGTAAGGGGTCTGAGATAGTTTGATCATGACTTCTGGGCCCTGGCTTCATATGGCCTTGCCCTGAATTGCAGGCATTTTGGAGTGAATAAGTGGATGGAAAAAAAATCTCCTTTCTCTCTATTTCTCTCCCTCTCACTCTCTTGCTCTCTCGCTCTCTCACCTTTTCCCTTTCAAATAAAATGAAAATACATAAATTTAAAAATAAAAGCTAAGGGAAATAAATTATAGTCGCAGAATAGTTAAATATGTAGGACGATAACTTGTGTTACATGCATGCATTTTGATATTCTACTTAAACTTGTGTATTATTTAATTATTTCAAAAATATGAAATCCTAGAGTTGCTCCTTTGTGTGTATGTTATCCTTGTTCCCATTACTCTTCACTTTAAGCTATAACCATGAAGTCCCTATATAAATAGGATTAAAGTAGTAGACACTGCAGTCCAATACAAAAATTCTATCATTTCTTTAAAATGTAATATTCTCAGGGCCAGCATTTGGCACAGTGGTTATGTTGCTTTGGGCTGGCAATATTCTCTATTGGAGTACCCAGTTTGAGTCCTGCTCCTCAACTTCTGATTCAGGTTCTGATAATGCAAGTAATAGTTCAAATACTTATGTTTGTACCACCTGCAGAAACCTAGACTGATTTCAGGCTCGTGACTCAATCTGGCCCCACCATGGCTGTTGCTGACATATGGGGAGTGAATCAGTGATTAAATCGCTCACCATCACTCTTTGTCTTTCTGCTTTACAAACTAAAAATAAAAAAAAAAAATCAAATACTAACCAATAGAATAAAAAACAGAGAGAACAATCCAACATGCGAAGTGAGATACACAGCAGACCCATAGAATGGCAAATGTCCTAAACAGCACTCTGGCCTCAGAATCAGCCCTTAAGGCATGCGGATCCAGCTGAAAAGCCCATGAGAGTATTTCAGACATGGAAAACCAAGACACTCTGGCAAAAAAAAAAAAAAAAAAAAAAAAAAAAAAAAAAACAACAACAACAACTAAATGAAAGATCTCCACCAGTGAGATTCCAGTGGAAAGAACAGGTCATCAAAGAAGGAGGTACCTTTCTCTGAAGGGAGGAAAGAACTTCCTCTTTGACTATGACCTTGTCTAAATATGATCAGAGTCAGTGAACTCAGGGGGCTTCCATAGCCTTGGCAACTCATGACAAGAGTCTAGGGTGATTACTGATGCCATAAACAAGAGTGTCAATTTGTTAAGGCAACAACAGGAGTCACTGTGCATTTACTCCTCATGTAGGATCTCTGTCCTTAGTGTGCTGTACATTGTGATTTAATGCTATAACTAGTACCCAAACAGTATTTTTCACTTTGTGTTTCTATGTGGGTGCAAACTGTTGAAATCTTTACTTAACATATGCTAAACTGATCTTCTGTATATAAAGAGAACTGAAAATGAATCTTGATGTGAATGGAAGGGGGAGGGAGCGGGAAAGGGGAGTGTTGCGGGTGGGAGGGAAGTTATGGGGGGGAAGACATTATAATCAATAAGCTGTACTTTAGAAATTTATATTCATTAAATAAAAGTTAAAAAATCAAAATAAAATATTTTCTAAATTTATTAATATTTTGCATTGACTAATTCATGTATACTAAATTTATATAATTGGGGGCTGGCACAGTGGCTCACTTGGTTAATCCTCTGCCTGTGGCACCGGCATCCCATATGGGTGTCGGGTTCTAGTCCCAGTTGCTCCTTTTCCAATCTAGCTCTCTGCTGTGGCCCACGAGGGCAGTGGAGGATGGCCCAAGTGCTTGGGCTACTGCACCCACATGGGAGACCAGGAGGAAGCAATGGGCTCCTGGCTTTGGATCGGCGTAGCTCTGGCCATAGCAGTCATTTGGGGGGTGACCAACAGAAGGAAGACCTTTCTCTCTGTCTCTCTCACTGTCTAACTCTGTCAAATAAAAAAAAAATTAAAAAATTATATCATGGGCATCCCTAACTTTGCAAAATATTCTGTAATAGAAATTGATCTATTAAGGTTTTTTTATAAAGTCATTTTCTAATCATGTATCTACCTGAATTCACAGCTTAACAACTTATAGAGGATTTATCCAAAACATGATAAAATTATAATGTGTAGTGAACACTAATGGACAGTAGTGTTTACTACTCAGGAAAAGACTGAAAGCATCATTTTCATTTTTTTCTGTTACTAATTATTTTGTCAGTATTTAAATGAGAATAGAACAGAACTTCATATGTGAATATCTATATATCAATATATCTACATATATGCACATATAGATGAGAGAGAATATTAGATTTTCTCATTGTCTACCCTACAGTGTTTCTACTTTAAAGAATAAATGCTATAAGAACAAACAATTGAAGATCATCTACTATTTTCATATTTTCTGTCTCTGAAAATGTATATAAAACATTATCTTTTTAGTAAATAATCTTCAGATATTTTATTTTAAACTAAATTATTTATCATGGCCACATAATCTTCACAATAATTCAAAACACTTATGACATTGATAGCTTTTTATATTCACTCAGGGAATAAAGTTATTCATGTGCTTAGAAAACTGTCATGCTTGGTGATAAAATCGTGTTTTGTATATAGTCATGAAATATGCTGATAGCTCAAACATTCTCTTAGTTATATTCTTTGGAAATTCAGCTTTTTGAGAATGCTTTGGAAATGGTAGACTATTTATCCATCATAGTCTTTGATGAGAACTGTTTAAAATGGGGGCGATCTGTCATAGAAGTGCATGAAATGATTGCTAAGAAAGTTACTTCCAGGCAGTTATAATTGATGGTACTTGGGTTTTATATGCTAAGAAAAATGCTCCATTTGTTTTGTTTATGACTAGATCTTTGAAAGAAAACAGTTTCTCCATTATGCAATTTTAGTACCACAAATGAATTAGCTTAATTTCCCCTTGTTAATGAAGGGCCTGCTCCATGCTTTTGTATGCCCAGAGGATGTTACAGAATTCTTCTACCATTGCATTTTCCCTGCCCCTGAGCTGGTATAATATATGTCATGCAATCCAGGACAATCCGTTCTTTTGTGGAAGTCGGCAATATCAAGGATTTATGTCCGCAACTCCTTCTTGCTAGTGAGAAGAGAATGTGGCTCGATATGTTGTAAAATCAAGTGTAAATCAAAGTTGGTGAAAGGCAAAATTTGAAAAAAATGCCATATGTCTATAAAAATACCCAAACATTTGTGAGTATTTCTTTTTATACCTTCACCAGATGGTAGAGAACAGACAAGAGAAGAAAGAAAATCACAATCCATAATTTCAGCTGACATCATAGATTCTTTCATTAGTGACACTTGAGGTAGCTGAACACTTTTTGATGTGATTTGCAACAAATCAACTTTTCCCTCCTGAGAATACTTTTTTACACTAAAAAAGGAACTTTGAACAAGAACAGCAGTTGTATGGAAAGAGTATCAGCTTCGATGTCTGAGGCCTGAATCCAAATTCAGATCTACTGCATACTTACCCATGATACTTAGTATAAGTTATTTGACTTCCCAGAATTATCACTCAAGTTATTCTAACACAGCATTTTCATTATTGAGGAAAAATAATCTCAGTATATTATTCACTTCGTTCTTCACAAAGCTTACAACATCTATAAATTATTAACTGTTTTTGATGCAAAAAAAAAAAAACAATGAAGCCCCCATTTCCAAACTGCACAGTACCCAAATGCAACCACGGATTAAATTATTGTATATTTTCTCTGCAACAGTTCTCTCTTTTTTAGAGATTCTAGCACAGTTTTTCTTTTGAAATGTATGCCATTATGAAGAGATTATGGTTAATTATATGCATTTACATTAAAACTGATAAAGTTTTTTTTTTAATGATCACCACTTTTCTGTCATAAGGAATGATGTGATATCGACAATGTCAAGCCAGTTTTTTGCTCTCAGTGGAAAAGAGCTCAGTGGTCTCTTAATTGGCTTTATGGCACGACAAGGTAGCTATATCAAGAGCCTAATATATTCTATCTAAATGAGATGGTATTATGTAGTTGCAAATTTAAATCATGATGGGGCCATCACCATGCCGCCAGCATCTCATATGCAGGCTGGTTCGAGTCCTGGCTGCTGCACTTCTGATCCAGCTCCCTGCTAATGTGTCTGGGAAAGCAGTGGAAAATGGCGCAAGTGCTTGGACCCCTGAACCTATGTGGGAGACACAGGGGAAGCTCCTGGCCCCTGGCTTCCATCTGGGCAAGCCCTGGGCCAAGACTGGCATTGAGGAATGTGTAAGCACATGGAAGACCTCTCTCTCTCTCTCTCTGTCTCCCCACCTCCTCTCTGTAAATCTGCCTTTCAAAAAATATAATAAATCTAAAAAAAATTTAAAAATACTTTTCAAAGCAGTTGATTAGCTTGTAGAGATCTATTCAAATATTCCATGTGAAAAATGGGGAAAACCCTGGATACTTGTTTTATGTTTTGAATAAAATTCATGATGAAGGTATCAAACAAGAATCCTTGAAAAATTGAATTTCAAATAACTAAAAATGAGTGAAATGAAAAGCTCTGAAGAGGTGGACATTGTGGTCCAGTGATGAAGACACCAATGAGATATCCTTGAGCCATATTGAAGTGCCTGGGCTCTGGTCTACTTTGGTCTACACTTTATTTAGCAGGATGCACTCTGGGAGGTAACATACGTGCGATCCATTAATTTGGTCCCTGCCGCCCATGTGGGAGAAACTGATGGAGTTCCAGGCTCCTGGTTTTACCTGGCCTACCTCTGGCTGTTGCAGGCTTTGGGGAAGTAAACTAGTAGATGGAAGATTCTCTTTCAACACTCTCTGTCTCTCAAAAGATGCTCAAATGAGCTACTGTATTGTGTTAAATTTTAATCCCAAAATTTAATTTTAGAATTGAAATTGAAGGATAGGTTAAATAGTCTTCAGTAGCCAGTTCAGATGCCTCCTTTCCAATTAGCTTCCTAATGTTATGCAGACCATTGTTACTGGGTTATTATGTACTGTATTATTATGCAATGTTTACTATACCACCATACTAGGGTGTAAGGCATGCATTATGGAGTTAGAAGATAATTTATTAATGATTATTGTTTATCCCCATCAGCAAAGCCATCAATATTTTGTTTCAATGCCTAGCACAGAGTCTTTTCCAGAATAGAAACTTAGTATTTCTTAAATGCTAGACAAATAGATATCTCCATTTGAAAAACAATGTGTCTGGTATATTGAGATTGTTCTTGTTGTTGTTGTTATTGTTGTTGTTTTTATTCTGCTTACCTGAAACCTCTAGGTGCATATTTCCCAAGTTCAAAGTCTAAGGAAAATAGCTCTTTTTAATTTGCCGCATTACATTCAAAAGAGCATACTTAAAATGTAACATGATAAGTAATGAGGGGCTCAAAAGGAGCCGTTATTTGTTCTTTTTTATTTTAATTTTTCTTTAATTTTTAACAGGCTCAATGTCATTTGAAGATAAAATTCTGAGATATTCCCTTTTCACCCTCCCTCCCTCCCCCTCTCTCCTTTCCTCCCTTCTGCCCTCTTCTCTCCCTCCCACTCATTTTCCTTCTCCCATTCTTTCTGTTTTTTTGTTTTGTTTTGTTTTTCAGTTTTTGAGATAACATTTTAAAATTAAATTACAGTAAAATGTTTAGTACTTCACCAAATAAGAATGAAAAGATTCCTTTTCCTGGGAATCAGCAAGATGCCATTTTAGGCAAGCTCTTTTGAATGCCTGGGATTGGGGATAAGAGTTTTTGTATCTTTGTCGATAAGAATAAAATATTTAGGATTGCTTCCATGTGTCATTGACTGACAAATTTAAATTAGCTGGCATTCAAGATTAGTTTCCCCTGTGGTCATATATTATTGCAATCACCTGCTTTATCTTTATTGCACTTATTTTCATGCTGTTTTCTTGAAAAAAAAATTAAGTGCAAGTTTGTTTTCTTTAAAAGCTGTGCTGCCTGTAACTATAAAGATTTTTGAAGTGATGGAAAATATACTGTATACCAGTTAGTTCCGTCAATTGCATAAAATGTAATTGAACTGAAGAGTAAATACTTCTTAAGAATGAATACAATGAAAACATAAGTTTCTGGATTTACACATGGAAATAGACATAGTTGTATAGATATATGGATAAAGTACTCTGGATTACCAAACATAAAATCCAGCAGAAGTGCATATTCTCTGGTTCTAAAAATTAATCTCTCTCTCTGTCTCTCTCTCTCACTGTCCACTCTGCCTGTCAAAAAAAAAAAAAATTAATCTCAACTCACACAATTTGAAATGTTGTACTTACATGTTTTGTTCTGTTCTTTTAAGATTTACTTTACGTATTTATGAGTCAGAATTACAGAGAAGGAGAGACAGAGAGAAAGAGAGAGAGAGACAGAAACTGAAAAAGCTTTCATCAACTGGTTTACTCCCCAAATGCTGCAACATTCGAGGGTGAGCTAGACTGAAGCCAAGAACTGGGAACATCTTCCAGGTCTCCCACATGGATGCAAGGGCCCAAGTATGTGGGCCATCCTCCTCTGCTTTCCCAGGCACATTAGCAGGGAGCTGGATTGGAAGAAGAGCAGCTGGGACTTGAACCAGCATTGACATGAAAAGCTGGCGCTGCAGATGTCAACTTACCCTGCTGTGACACAGCCACAGAACCAACTCCTGTTCCATTCTGTTAATTTTTGCAAAGATGCTAGGAGTAACGGGATGTTTATAAATACCTACTTTGCAAAAATTTATATCAATCATGAGATATGAATGCCTCTATCCTGAACTATAAAGTACAAAAACACATATAAGTGTAAATCTCACATCATAGTTTGTTTAAGATAGTGGTTTTCAAGAGCATTTAGTTACTGTTTCAGCATAGCTTTAACAAGTACTTACTTTCTATATATATAACACTTGTTTTTGATACTATAACTCTTTCAAAGAGTTCACCATGTTTATGCATAGAATAATCTTTAAAAACATTTATTTATTTGAAAGTCAAAGTTACAGGGTGGGGAGTGGCAGGGAGAGAGCATCTTCCATCCAGCTTCTCCGATAGTCACGTTAAGCCAGAGACAGGAGCCAGGAGCTTCATCTAGGCCTTGTACCTGGGTGTTATGGGCCCAGACGTGGATATCTCTGCTGCTTTCCCCAGACAGTAGCAGGGAGCTGCATGGGAAGTAGAGTAGCCATGACATGAACCAGTGCCCATGTGGGATGCTGGTATCACAGGTAGTGACTTTACCGGCTACACCACAATGCTGGTCCTGTGTAGAATATTTTAAAACTCACAAATAAGTTTTATATGTGTTTTTCAGTTCTATTGACAATTTCAGAGGGATATTGCTCTACAAAAAAAAAAAAATCAAGAATCATAATGTTTTGGGAGGAATTAATTGAAGTAAAACGAAATGAGTGTGAGCCTCAGAAAATTCAAGGCAGAAATCCAATAGGTTAGAGTAATCTATGGGGTTACTATCTCCAATAACCAACCAAATCTTGAACTAGTTCCCTTTCTGAGGCTTTAAGGATGGAAAAATGTTTAAAATATCTCATTGCAGGTTCAGTTGTGCTTTCTGCACTAAGCTAACAAAGGAAGTTGAAGAGTTTGAGATGCATCTTTCTTAACTTAACTATGTAATTTTCCCTTGATTTCCCATGAAGACCAGAAGGGCTCAACTCTCCTTCCTAGAAGTATCTAAAGGGTCGCTCACTCTTATTCAACCAGTCACTTGAGCATTATATGTCTTCCTTTCTCCTAGACCTTTCAGACACTCTCCTCAAATCCTCACATTCACCTCTTCTCATTCAGCTCTATCATTTTTATTAGATCTTGGAGCACCGAATGAGCAGGAAAAAGTGGCTTTTAGTGTTCTCTGCCCACTTTATATGATAACTGCAAGAAAATTAGCTCTTTCCCAATGGTCAAATGAGCATTTCTGTAGGTATTGCCTATTCAATACCTTGCTAAAAGCATACTTACAAGTTACAGTTTCATCAAAAATGTGTAAATCACTAAGCTATCTTAGCAGGTAATTTAAAATAGCGAATTAAATGTGTCTAGAATCATTGGAAAGTGTCAAAGAAAAACTGATACTACATTAAATCATGGAAAACCAGAATCACAGGAAGCACCAGTGAAGCAACAGTTGCATTTCAGGAGCAAAGCACATGACTGGCATGAACATATCAGGGAACTGCAAAAACTGCCTCTGTTCATTACGCATGTGTCTGTCTATTATTAAAAACCTAGAATAATAGTTTCTACGTTTCTTTCATTTCAGTCTAGCTACACTATTGGATAAGAGATTAAACAAAGTATGGATAACAAGGTAAACATGATTGGAAGCCATTTTAAAAGTTGTCTACCTTACACTTTTTTCCAGATTTTTTAATTGATTCTATTCATTATTCATTTCTTTTTTTTAAAGATTTATTATTATTTTACACAGAGAGAGGAGACGCAGAGAGAGAGAGACAGGTCTTCCATCCGATGGTTCACTCCTCAATTGGTCGCAAAGGATGGAACTGTGCCTTTCTGAAACCAGGAGCCAGGAGCTTCTTCCGGGTCTCCCACATGAGTGCAGGAGCCCAAGGACTTCGGTCATCTTCTACTGCTATCCCAGGCCATAGCAGAGAGCTGGATCGGATGTGGAGCAGCTAGAACTAGAACTAGTGTCCATATGGGCTGCCGGGGCTTCAGGCCAGGGTGTTAACCCTATGTGCCACAGCGCCGGCCACTATTCATTTCTTTTCACTTATAATTGTGTCCACAATTATTTAAAGATCTATCTATTTATTTATTTGAAAATGAGAGTTACAAAGAGAGGCTGAGAGAGAGACAGACAGACAGACAGACAGAAACAGAGAGAGAGACAGAGATCTTCTATCTGCTGCTTTATTCCCCAAAGGGCCACAACAAGTGGGTGCAGGGACCAAAGACCTTGGACCTTCTGCCATTATTTTCCAGGTGCATTAGCAGGGAGGTAGATCAGAAGTGGAGCATCTGGAACTAGAATCGGTATGCATATAGGATGCTAGCATCTTAACTTGCGGCACCACAGTGCCAGCCCCAATGTCCACAAATTTAAACTGGAATTTTGTAATATGTTACAAGTCAATTCATGGATAAAACAGATTTAGAAAACTAAGGATTTTTGGAGCTAAATAATGTCATCAAATCAGTTTCGTTTTCTCTATTTCTTATGTTTAGCTCAGTGTATACAGTTAAAGCATAAGCTGTTGACAGAAAGATGGACATGGCTGGGACTATAGGCATGGGCTTTATACTTTTGGCTGGGACTACAGGCATGGACTTTATACTTATCACCAGAGAATTTTCAGTTTTCTACAACAGCAACCTTTTTCTAGGACAGGTTGGGGCTGTCTATGATGATCTAAAATACATTTTGGACATCTTATGGTTTCTAGTCCGGTAATTATTAGGCTTAGAAGAAATCACTCTGTCCTAAAAATTAATCCAAAGTTGAAATTGCAATATCAAGAGTCATTCGTAGATCTATCAGAGATTCAACAAGACAAAGCAGACAGTGTATAATAAAACTATGAAATATGAAGTGATAATATTAAAGCAAATAGACAGAGGAGGAATAGCATAGCTTCTTTGAACTTATTCTTGTTTTGAAGGGTTATACTTTTTTAATAATTACAAATCAGAGATTGTGAAGATTTGAACACTACAAAAGAAATTGAAGTTGTAGTTAAAACATATTTCAGGGGCCGGCGCCACAGCTCACTAGGCTAATCCTCCGCCTTGTGGCGGCAGCACACCAGGTTCTAGTCGGGGCGCTGGATTCTGTCCCAGTTGCCCCTCTTCCAGGCCAGCTCTCTGCTGTGGCCAGGGAGTGCAGTGGAGGATGGCCCAGGTACATGGGTCCTGCACCCCATGGGAGACCAGGATAAGTACCTGGCTCCTGTCATCGGATCAG
Source organism: Oryctolagus cuniculus (assembly GCF_051225735.1). NCBI lineage: Eukaryota > Metazoa > Chordata > Mammalia > Lagomorpha > Leporidae > Oryctolagus > Oryctolagus cuniculus. The sequence continues at coordinate 116,798,977 of NC_142870.1, read as the reverse complement.
CACAGTGTCAGTGTGCCGGCCGCAGCGCGCTGGCCACGGCTGCCATTGGAGGGTGAACCAACGGCAAAGGAAGACCTTTCTCTCTCGGTCTCTCTCTCTCACTGTCCACTCTATCAAAAAAAAAAAAAAAAAACAATTCAGAAAGAACACTCTGGGTCAAGATAGTTTCACTGGTGAATTCTACCAAAAATTTATACAAAAAAGTTAGAATTTTTGTGAAAATTAAGGAGAGAATACTTCCTAATAGTATAAGTCCATTTTATGATTCACAATTATAGGGAATGCTTTGTGTTGTCTAAGTGATATTCTTCTTGCTGGACTTTATAGATGTAATATTTCCAGTATTTTAATTGTGCTATGCATCAGGTTAAAAATGAGATAAAACTTTTGAATTTTAATTTTTATGGAGGATGAATTTTCATCATGAAGAAACAACCTTCCACTTCAGTAAACAGCAATAATGCTTTAAGGCCATAAAGACACTGGTATTAACACTGTACATGACCAATGCTTCAGAAAGCACGTGTTTGATACTGGCTATTCAGTTACAGTTGTCATGTACATTACTAAGAAATTCTACAACATGAAATTCAGGTATAACTCTTTAAGAAAAGGTAACTTCCTCCTCAAATCCACTTAATAATTTCTGAAACACATATGACTGCAGACTTAATACAATGAAATAGAAAAATCTGACAAGCATTATTAGAATTGATGTGGAATGTGTGTGATATCAGATGTGCCTATTTAAAGGTTAAATACCTCAATAAATACCTGAGGCTACTAATTTTGGAAGTTATCTGTCAACATTTTTAGCATTTTTTTCAAGATCCTACTACATTCGTTATATTATTTTATGATAATCATATTTATGAATTCCATGATTAGTCACTTTTATTACTAATAAATTCATGTACAGACTAGAACACTAGACAAAATAGATAATATAGTATACATTTGCCAGTACTTGAAAATTGCATTACTAGAATTAATGGATTTTCCATCCATTGGCAAAGGAACAACTCTGAGACTCTGATTTCTTGTCAATAAAATGTAAAAAAAAAAGTCCCAAAATTTTTGAAAATTAAAAAGGACCACACTGGTTATAGATGTTATATATGTGGTCCTTTTCTCTCACATGGCTATATGTAAACATATTTAGCATAGTTGAGCACAATGTGATTTTTATATTATTTTGTGCTTCCTGAACCAACATTAATTCTCAATCTCTATTTGTATTTGTTGCTCTTTTACCTGAGGTAAGAGGAAGTATGTCTAAATAAATTGGTATTTGTTTTACAGACATCCAAATATTGTCTAGCCAAGAAAATATCATTTCTTGATTTTTTTTTACTTCATGTTCTTTATTTCTTTTTTTTTTAATTTTTTTTTTTTTTTTTTGACAGGCAGAGCGGAAAGTGAGAGAGAGAGACAGAGAGAAAGGTCTTCCTTCGCCGTTGGTTCATCCTCCAATGGCCAACGCGGCCGGTGCGCTGCGGCCGGCACACCACGCTGATCCGATGACAGGAGCCAGGTACTTATCCTGGTCTCCCATGGGGTGCAGGGCACAAGCACTTGGGCCATCCTCCACTGCCTTCCCTGGCCACAGCGGAGAGCTGGCCTGGAAGAGGGGCAACCGGGACAGAATCCGGCACCCCGACCAGGACTAGAACCCGGTGTGCTGGTGCTGGAAGGCGGAGGATTAGCCTAGTGAGCCGCAACGCTGGCAAATGTTCTTTATTTCTTTAGACTTAAACCCTGCTTTGTCTTCTCTTTATGAATATAATTCTAATATTCATGGAATAAGAAAATCCTAGTTTGAAACTGAGTAATAAAAGTATGGCATGATGAGGCTGAAGCTTTACTATGATATCAATTATGTATTAAAAGTACATTTTTAATGTGATAATTGGCAATAAACTTTTGTGTCAAGAAATTAGGATGGGGACATTCAAAAGTGGTTAAGATGCCACCTGGTACACCCACATTCCATAATTGGACTGATGAAGTTCAAGTTCCAGTTTTGCTCCTGATTCTAGCTCCCTGCTATTGCACACCCTGGGAGGCAGGAGATTTTGGTTAAAACATTTGGGTGCCTGGCACATACATGGGAATTTTGGATAGAGTTATTGGCTCTTAGAATTGCCCTGACCTAATAATGGCTATTGTAAACATTTGGAAGTGAGCCAGTAAATGATATCTCTCTCTCTCTCTCTCTCTCTCGCTGTGTTTGTGTCTACTCCACACACACACACACACACAAAAAAAAAAAAAAAAAAAAGAAATAAACATTTAAAAAAAAATTTAGGAAAAGCAAAGTATGTTAAATTTTAATAAGTCAAATGAAATAAACACATGTAGCAGAGGTAATTAAAATAGAAAGCCGATGAAATATTAAGAAAATAAAAAAGGTAACTTTTTGAAAGAAAAGTTGTTTTTCATTGTAGCAAAGATGGTCCCCAAGATGGAAGGTGCCATGAACTTGATGAAGAAGGACAAATTCAAGATTACAGAGAATGTAATTTACTGGGGGGAACTTACAGATATATAAGTATGACCTCCAGCTACGGGAAGGCAGTCACCCTTAGTCAATAGTAAGGGGTTTATATGGGGTTTATATGGTCACAGTAAAGATGGACTGCAGCTAACTTCAGTGCTTTAGATTTTCTCAAGAAAATTAAAATGCCATTAAATAACAGACATTCCAGGTCCAGCCCAGCAAGACAAGCCTGCCAGATTATCTTGGTGGCTTAGTTTCTCCTATATGGTTGGCAGTGCTCACCACACTATCTGCAGAAAGAGATGGTGGTTAGCAACCATGTCAAACTGTGTGCCTGTAAAAATGCATTCTTAAAGCTATAATGTTGCCCCTCATAATTTTATTGCAGTGTTTTCTAAAACTGAGCATACAACTAATTACCTTAAAAGCAAAAAATTATACTCTTATGTGTGTATCTAAGGGACGTACATATATCAACCTGTGGTTTTCTCATGAGTTTGTGTGGGTGTGTGTGCTTGTGTGCAAAGGCAAATGAACTAGATTGTTTGTCTACCTCTAATATGTAATATTCCTAAATTGGCATGTGTTTGAATATACATGACTTAAGAAAACTGCCAATTTATCAGGATTACTCATGTTAAAAATCAAAAGTTACTGTGAGGCAAAAGGAATATACATATATATATATACATACAAACATTAAATTGTGAAATTGATCTTTATTAATAAAGCTGTAAATGCACACTAAATACATGTTTTTAGCTTTAGAAAATATTTCAATACTATTTTAAAGATTTAAGTCATTGAAAAGGCCCTGGATAGAATTATAAATAAAACATAACATTTTTTCTGAAGAGCATACTGACATCATGTAAGATAAATAAAAATGTATGGATATTTAAAAAAGGAAATGCTATTTATATATCTATCTTAAACCACTAATGTAAAAACGTTATTAGATTTGTGGTGAAGTGTTTGTGTTTTAATGAATTATATTGAATGAAATTAGAGAATTTCACTGACACCTTATTTAGATCAAAAATAGAGTCTTGTGTAAAAAGAAATAAAAGTGTTCTATTCCAAGTAAGAAAAGGCAGGTTTAGTTCAGTGGTGGTTAACTCACTTACTCGTACATTTTTCCATCTCTGTGTGACTGATGAGATGACAGCAAGCACGTGGCAGTACAGGGTGGGATATGAGCACCTCTGGTTTGCCTCCCGGCTAAGATATTACTCCCATTCTAGTAAATACATTAACTACACTCTCTTGCAATTGCCAGTAGTTAACAACATCTCTTACAAATATGGCCCATTACTGTAAGTCTAGTCATTTAATCCTAGAAGAAGTAAAGATAACAAATCATTATTTCTCTACATGATTTCACTGTTAGACTGCACAACATTTACAATTCTGAAGGCCTTTGATACGAATTATTCCCTGCGCATCTAGTATATATGTTATGAACTTGTTTATGTATGCATAAAATGTATTGTCCAGTATTAGCTTCAACTGATAAACCCTCTACAGACTTAATGTAGATTCAAACATCCTTGATATTTCAGAGAAAATGAAAGGCTAATTGCAAAATTAAATCAAGATTTTGTCCTTTGTAATATAGAAGATATCTATAACTTTAAATTGTGTTTTGAATTTGCTGAAATTCTAACACTGTATTCCTGATTCTGAGAAAGCTTGTTCCTCATAGATTTTTTTAATATATTAAATTATAATGATGAGAGAAGGTAATTCAACACAAATATTTGGTTAGAAAAACAATATAATGAATAATCCTCTAAAATGTGATTAGAAATTGCCAGACTTTGTACTGGCATTTTGTGGAGCTATGTTTTTCTAATTATAATTGTTTTACAATAATAACTCTTTCTTAAATCTTAGAAAGCAAAAAACTTAAAATTCGCCAGAAACAATATTGAGTTTTAGACCACTATTGAAAAAAAATCAAACTATATACTTGCCTTCCTCCTGCTGCTTTTTCTTCCTTCCTTCCTTCCTCTCTCTCTTGTTCCCTTTTCACCTCAGTTGTTTTTTTCTATTATGGTTTTCTTCATACCTTTCTTATGGATTTGGATGTTTTCTTCTTGTAAGATAAAAATATTTCATGATGACCGGCGCCGTGGCTCACTAGGCTAATCCTCCACCTTGCGGCGCGGGCACACGGGGTTCTAGTCCTGGTCGGGGTGCCGGATTCTGTCCCGGTTGCCCCTCTTTCAGGCCAGCTCTCTGCTGTGGCCAGGGAAGGCAGTGGAGGATGGCCCAAGTCCTTGTGCCCTGCACCCCATGGGAGACCAGGATAAGTACCGGGCTCCTGCCATCGGATCAGTGTGGTGTGCCGGCCGCAGCGCGCTGGCCGCGTTGGCCATTGGAGGATGAACCAACGGCAAAGGAAGACCTTTCTCTCTGTCTCTCTCTCTCTCTCACTGTCCATTCTGCCTATCAAAAAAAAAAAAATCATGTTTACAATATAGGCCTGGACGTAACAATTAAAACATAACTGGAAAAATTCTGCTTGCCTAATACCTAATGTATACCTAATATCCTTTTGGTTAAAACATTGCCTCTTATATACCCAGATTTAGAAATACACACACATTCAACCAGTATTTTTGAGGTATCTTCAATGAGGCAGATGCTCTTTTAATTCCTTGAGACAGAACATCAAGCAAAACACATGCCACTCCCACGTGGAGTTTCATTCCCACAGAGTGAGGAGTAACAGGATAGTACTAATGACAACAGAAAACAAGAGCACAGTGTTGTAATATATTGAAAAGCAGTAAGTGCTAAAATGTATAGGATAAAAGGGATTGATGGTAGCTGCAGGAGTGAAGGGAGAAGGCAGTATTCAGAGTTGTGAGGCTCACTTTTTCTGAGGAAGTTGGATTGGAGGTGGTGCAAGAAGTGTCTGGTTATGAGAGAGAAAAATGATGCTGGCTGAGGGAGCAAATAGAGTGAACTTTGTCAGGAAAGAGTTTTGGCATTTCCAGGAAGAATGAAACTCATGTGCCCTAAGTGGACTGTTTGAGGAGGAAAGGTATTGTAGATGACTCAGGAGAGGTGCTAATGAGCAACTAGACCATGTAACAGTAGGGCCTTTTAGGCAACTGTGAGGACTTCAGCTTTTACATTGAGGAAAATGGGAGCTGTGGCAAGATGTTGAAGGAAAGGAAGAAATTATCTGGGTATTTTCACAGATTACACTTAGAGTTATACTGTACAGTGGAGAGTCATGGAGAACAGCTGGAGATGAGTTAGGAGTCTGAGGGGCGATGATGGCTTGACCAGAGTAGGAACAATTGAGATGGTGAAAAGTGCTAGGATTCTAAATGGCAAAAATATGTGTGCATATGTATACATACCTACACACACACACACACACACACACACACACTCTGAAACAGATTTTGTTTTAATTTTAGAAAGGAATATGGTATACACTTTAAGAATACACAATTCCTTTAAACTCTAGTTAATATATTTTCTTACTTGCATCTGTCTCATAATAATATTTTAAGCAGAAGATATTTGCAGTTTTTCTAGAATTTATTTTATTTATTTCAAAGGCTGACAGAGAGAGAGGAAATGACAAAGAAAGAAAGAAATCTTTCATCTGCTGTTTCACTATCCAAATGACCACGAAGACCAGGGCTAATTCAGTCTGAAGCCAGGACTGAGGAACAGGATTTGAGTCATTTACATGGGAGACAGGGGCCGAGTACTTGGGTCATCATTCCCTGAATTTGGAGGCACATTCATAGGGAGATGGACTGGAAGTGAAGCATCTGGGATACTAAGAAGTCTTCTGATATGGGACGGTGGTGTCTCTGGGCAGGGGCGCGAAGCATAACTCACTGTATCATCATGTTGCCCCCATAGCTAAATTTTTGAAGCTTATGTATAAATTGTTGCTAAGAATAGATTAATAGAAGTGAATATGCTGGTTTAAATGGTTTTCATAGTGAATGGCTTTCATTTATGTTTAGCATGCACTCCTAACAGAAATGTTTAAGTGTGTGCAGTACTTTTCAGTGTCCTTACCACTCAGTGCTAATTGTGTTTAATATTATCTCAACTGTTATGTGAGTGAATATACATGGCTATCTTGACTTTTAAATTTTTACTCCTCAAGAAATACAATGTTTTTTTCATTTATTTCTGGATTTCTTTTTCTCTATTATTCTGACTCTTGCTCTCTTTTGGTATATAAATTTACTAGCCATTGATTTCAGATGCTAGGAAGAACAAAAGACCTAAAATTCAAAGCTGGATAGAATTTAAACAGTCATATAGTACTTCACAATTCTAAGTACTTGATAGACAATTAAATAATTCTCAAAAATCATTAAACAACTGCAGAAGCTAAAAACAAAAAAAACAAAAAACAAAATCCTATCCCCATACAACTCTAACTATAAAAATCACAATTCTGACTATAAAAGACCTGTGAACTATTTCCTGGCATCCTTCTGTTATAACATTATCTGGGCTTCTCTATGCCAATCTAATATCATTTTATAGCAAAACACTATCACAGCAGCATATCACATATTTCCACTGAAGCATCAAGCTTTTAAAAAATAGGAAACACTATATGTGTAGGTGGAAATCCATTATTGCTGAGCCAAATTAAAAGATGGACATACTGTCATTTTCAGTCACAGTAGGGATAAAGATTCTCTTGATGTGGCATTTTTCTTTTGTCTCTGATTGGCCATAAAATATACATTATAATTAAAACTTTTAAGTGACTTTAATTACTGAATTTAAAAAGACCTATGTCAAATTATCTCTGCGCACACTGACTAGTCATTACAATATGAAGTCATGGATTTGTTTAGCAGAAATGAAAATTCAATTTCAACTAAAGTTCCCACAAATAATCTATGTATGATTATCTGCTGTCGCTCCCCCTCTTCGTGGAGGAGCGACACAGGACCCTGCGCTGTTCTTTCGTCTGCTCGGCCCTCCCCGGGTTTGCTGCTGGTTCTTCCCGGGTTGGCTACTATCCCTTCCACCTCCGTGGAAGGGCAGTTCCCCCTGGCCGCATTCCCCACTTCCGCAGGGGAGCGGCACACCGCCGGCCGGTTCTCTCGGGGGCTGCACGGGTTCCCTTAGATGTTCCCCATAGATGTTCCTGGTGCATGCCGTCTCTCTCCTCCTTTATAGTCCTCCTCCGCCAATCCCAACTCGGCTGCCCACACACCGAGTACGCTGCTCTCCAATCAGGAGCAAGTCCTACAGTTTATTAGCCGAACTGGAGGCAGCTGTGCGGAAGCTGTTTACTTCTCTCCCAGCGCCATATTGTGGGAGAGCAGATGCATAGAATAAGTCCTAATTCGAGTAACTTAGTCTAGTCCGGATTGCTCCCCACAATCTGCATTTTTATCTAACCAGATATTACAATTACCCTATGACGGTTATCAATAAATTAACAATTATGATGAATTAAGGCTTTTGGAAGAGGAATTCAATTAAGAGAAATATTAAGAGGGATTTTTGTTTGAGAGGAAAAGATTGTTCACTTTGTTATAATTCAATACTTGATATTCTATGAACTACCACGTCATCTTTGGGAAGAAATTGTCTAGCAACAATAGGTATCAATTGCCTTAAAAATACATTGTGGAATTAGTTTTGACTAGGATGCTTGACTCCACATTATTCATGGATGTTGAATGTGCTAATCAGAAAGACATAGAGAATAACATTAAACAGACACAAATGAATGTTCTTCTTTCAAAAATAAAATTGAGCACTTAATATGCTCCTCCTCCAGAATCCTAGGAGATGCTCTCCTCTCCTTCACTGGAGCATTATGAGACTGCATGACACCAAAAAACCAAGACATTTCCATGACACTTCCCATTGTTCCAAAACACAAGCCTCCATACCGCTTCTATTAGAATGTTCTGTAATCTCAGAGGACTCTGTTAGTCCTTGCTGTGTCTAATGGGCTCACCATGCCTCTACCGCCTGTAAGTTTATTTAATGCAAAGTTTCACTTCTATAATTACATACAATGTTTTAGATGTCACTGTTGTTAAACTGCTTCTACTTTATAGAATATAATACTCACAAATCTCCCTTATGTCTTTCTAGAATCGTTCTCAAAGTAAATACACAAAATAGTTTTCATCCTTGCGGGAAAAAAAATACAGGTTTCCAAAGGATATTAAATTGTTCATAATGGTTTTTGTTGTTGTTTACTTAGTTTTTACTCTATTTTTATTTTGATTTCTGGTGAGAAAGATGAATAGTTTATTTTATTTCAAAGTAACTGGTGGTATGAATCTTTAAGAGTCATCATGTGACAGAAACGCAAACTCTGTGTGTGCTTGTGTTCATGAAACTGCTACACAATGACAAAGCAATATGAAAGGTAAGTGGGGGGATGGCAAAAAATTGTTTTGCTCAATAAATGGTACTAAGATATAACATTTATACTGTTGAGATACATTCATACCTGTCTCTTCCATCTCCATTTTCCTGCAATTAAATTAAAAGCAAAATTTTTATTTTAAAATATTTTTAATTTTTATTTAATAAATATAAATTTCCAAAGTACAACTTTTGGATTACAGTAGCTTTTTCCCCCCATAACCACCCTCCCACCTGCAACCACCCCACCTCCCATTCCCGCTCCCATTCCATTCTTCAATATTCATTTTCAATTATCTTTATATACAGAAGATCAATTTACTATGTATTAAGTAAAGATTTCAACAGTTTGCACCCACACAGAAACACAAAGTATAAAGTACTGTTTGAGTACTAGTTATACCGTTAATTCACATAGTACAACACATTAAGGACAGAGATCCTACATGGGGAGTAAGTGCACAGTGACTCCTGTTGTTGACTTAACAATTTGACACTCTTGTTTATGGCATCAGTAATCACCCTAGGCTCTTGTCATGAGTTGCCAAGGCTATGGAAGCCTTTTGAGTTCACCAACTCTGATCTTATTCAGACAAGGCCATAGTCAAAGTGGAAGTTCTCTCCTCCCTTCAGAGAAAGGTACCTCCTTGTTTGATGGCCCATTCTTTTTGCTGGGATTTCACTCGCGGAGATCTTTCATTTAGTTTTTTTTTTTTTTTTTTTTTTTTTCCAGAGTGTCTTGGCTTTCCATGCCTGAAATACCCTCATGGGCTTTTCAGCTGGATCCGATTGCCTTAAGGGCTGATTCTGAGCCAAGCGTGCTGATAGGACATCTGCCATTCTACGAGTCTGCTGTATCCCACTTCCCATGTTGGATTGTTCTCTCCTTTTTAATTCTATCAGTTACTATTTTACCACTGTATACCACAACTTTCTCATCTATAATATACTTTCTTTTTCCTCAGATCAAACCAGCTCCACACTTATTCATATTTACATGGATCAGCATCCTATCCTCCACATTCTTCAGTGATTTTTTAAAAAAATATTTGTAATACAGTTATATGTTTTTTAAATAGTTGTTTATTTTGAAATCTCTCTCTCTCTCTCCTCTCTCTCTCTTCTCTCTTTGTCTCTTCTCTCTCTCTCTCTCCCTCTCTCTCTCAGAAATGAGACTGAGAAAATGAGATGGATAGATAGAAATAGATTGATCTTCCATCCACTGGTTCATTCCTCAGATGGCCGCAGCAGTCTGGGCCAAGCAGGAGCCAGAATGCTCATCTGGATCTCTCACATGTTTTACTGCTTTTCCCAGACCATTAGCAGGGAGCTGGCTCAGAAGTGGAGCAGCTGGGATATCAAATGATCCCTACAGGTGGTGCCAGCATTGCAGGCTTCATCTGCTATTTTACAACACAAGCCCTAAGAGTTGTTTTCGTTTGTTATATTCTACATTCCATTTTAGGATTAACTGACTGCCTGAAAGACTTTAAAATATTCATGAATTATAGGTTATTCTCTGTATATTTCCTAGTAAATACAATTTTCATATATACAGATTAAGGAACAAAATGATACTTCCCACCCTATCCTCTCTTCCATCCATCCTCCAACCTTCCTCCTCCCTCTTCCATTCCCATCTTAATTTTTACAAGAATATATTTTTGGTTTACTTAATTATTGTAAAGTTAACCCTAAACTGAGTAAAAGAATTCAACAAATAGTATGAAGAAAAAAAAATACTGCTCCTCAACAGAAGAGACCAAGACTGAACAATCACTGAATCTCAAAATGTTCACTTCAATCCAATATATTATCTTAGTTGCCTTGAGACAGGGAAAACTTATGGTGTCTGTCTTTTTGGGACTGGGTTATTTCACTAGGTATAATGGTTTCCATGTGCATCCATCTTGCTGTAAAAGACAGGAGTGAAGACTTCTTACTAGCGTTCCCAATGTCCGGAATCAAATAACGTTAACTCCATCCGTATCACAAACTAGCATTTAGCATTGAGATCTTCCACCTACTTTCCTAACTATGATAGTAGGGGATGTTGAAACTTTGCTTTATTTTATATCACTTGTGTTTTTATTATTCAATTATGTATGTACAAACACTTCTTTTCTGGCTGAATTTTCCACTTTGCATTTCTTCATAACTTCCAAACCCCTTTCTGAGTTGATCTCAGAAAAAAATGATTCTTTAGCTACATATATTTCATCCAATGTTTTTAAATCAATTAATATTATGTTAAAGTATAATTTCTTTAGAATTTTATAACATTTCATTATGGTGAGCATTCTTCATTTACATTTGTGTACACCATTGAGTGTGTTATATGCTAATTTATACAACATAATATCAAATCTTGAGTCAAAACAAATTATAAACTCTGGGATTGTAAATTATCTCTGCCCCATTAATTTAAGCTTTTATAAATAAAATAATAAAATTCATCAATTCTTATTTATTTATTTTATAATGAACATATACTACAAAATATATTTAATGTTAAACAATAAAGTTTATTTATTATGAATATAAAATCAACTTCATGAATTGATAAAAAGTGAACAACATAATTGGGTAATTTGTTTTAATGTAAGACAATGTTAATGACAAAAATAATCAGGAACTACATTCAAAATAATTGTGTATCGCTTTTCACTTGCTCAACGAAGACAAAATGCTGTTGTTTTTAATAGAAAAATTGGAAAACAACAAGGAAAAAACAATTCCAGATGGATGACTATGCTGACAACTGCACTAACAATCTGTCTCTTTAACTTAGACTTTAGATTTGCTCCCAAAGCTAAAAATATTAGTCATTTCTGAGCTAAAACTTCTTTTCCAAACACGTTTTGTCAATATTCTCAAGATGCTGTTCTGCTTATGCATAATCAGCAATCATTCTTACCTTGACCTGTCTGTACCTTAATTCTCATTCATGCTATAATCAATCTACACCTAACTTTATTTCATTCTCATAAAATTGTCAGATTTCTTACCTTAAGTGAACTGTACCTAAGTAACTTCAAGATTTAGTATCTTAAGATAACTATTTAAAATAATTTAAACTTAATGGTCATGAAACCTAGTAAAATAATTTTGCTGATATTTACTAAAAAAATTCAAGTGTCTAACAGTTATAATCATTTGCACTTAGAACTTGTGAATTTTTGCTATAGCAAAATTTTATTTTGTAAACAGTTTTAGCATGAAAATATTGTTATACCTAAATTGCTTTTTTGATTTTTTCCAGAATGACATTCAAATTGTTGATACAATTTAATATATAAATTTGATACTGACTTTGCTCAAATTATGCTTCCTCATTTTTATTTGAAATGATGTTAAATTTATTTTCACTAATTTATTATCGATAAAAAATACTCTAAATCATTAACACAATTTTTGTAATTAACTAAATACCAACTCTTCTAATATTAAGGAGCTATTATTTTATTTTTAAATATTTATTTAAGAGGGAGGGAGGGAGAGAGAGAGAGAGAGAGAGAAAGAGATAACACCCATTTGCTGGTTTACTTCCCAAAAGATGGCAACATCTGGTGCTGGGTCAAAGCTGCAGCCAGGAGCTAGGAATGCCTTCCAGGTTTCCTAGGTGGGAGGAAATAACAAAATTATAAATTATTTCAGTCATCACCATTGCCTTTCTTTTTTTTTAACTTTTATTTAATGAATATAAATTTCCAAAGTACAGCTTATGGATTACAATGGCTCTCCCCCCCCCCATAACTTGCCTCCCACCCGCAATCCTCCCCTTTCCCTCTCCCTCCCCCCTTCCATTCACATCAAGATTCATTTTTGATTCTCTTTATATACAGAAGATCAGTTTAGCATACATTAAGTAAAGATTTCAACAGTTTGCTCCCACACAGAAACATAAAGTGAAAAATACTGTTTGAGTACTAGTTATAGCATTAAATCACAATGTACAGCACACTAAGGACAGAGATCCTACATGAGGAGTAAGTGCACAGTGACTCCTGTTGTTGACTTAACAAATTGACACTCTTGTTTATGGCCTCAGTAATCACCCTAGGCTCTTGTCATGAGTTGCCAAGGCTATGGAAGCCTTTTGAGTTCACCAACTCTGATCTTGTTTAGACAAGGTCATAGTCAAAGTGGAAGTTCTCTCCTCCCTTCAGAGAAAGGTACCTCCTTCTTTGATGACCTGTTCTTCACCATTGCCTTTCAGGATCTGCATTGCTACAAGCTAGTTTCAGAAGCAGAGCTGGGAATTGAACTAAGAAACTCTGACATTAGACAGGCATTTTAGCACCAATGATAAAAGCCTCTATCCTAAGGAACCATTATTTGCCTATTTAATAACTTTCTGAATTTTTCTGTATTTAGATAATTATTATTGAAACTTTCTGGTTAGAAATTTATTAGTATTTATATTAATTTATAAAAATTTATATTATCTTAAATGACTACTTCATTTTAGTTTATCATTATTTAAATGCTAAAAAGATTTTGGAAATAACCTATGCAGATGTATTAATTAATAGAACTTGCTTGAAATTTTTCAAAACAACCATTTCATGATGCAAAGATGTATGTTTTATTCTTTTTTTCTTTTTCTTTTTTTTTTTTTTTTTTGGATAGGCAGAGTTAGACAGTGAGAGAGAGACATAGAGAAAAAGGTCTTCCTTCCGTTGGTGAACCCCCTAAATGGCCGCTGTGGCTGGTGCGCTGCTGCTCTGATCCAAAGCCAGGAGCCAGGTGCTTCCTCCTGGTCTCCCATGAAGGTGCAGAGTCCAAGCACTTGGGCCATCCTCCACTGCCTTTCCAAGCCACAGCAGAGAACTGGACTGGAAGAGGAGCAACCGGGACAGAATCCGGCATTCCAAGTGGGACTAGAACCTGGGGTGCCAGTGCTGCAGGAGGAGGATTAGCCAAGTGAGCCGCAGTGCCAGCCTGTATGTTTTACTCTACCAACTCATTTTCCTCCTCCTAAAGTGTATTTTTGAAATAATTAAAAATTTATATTTCCTTTAGTACTATAGAACAGTCTCAGATATGCAGCATCTTTGAAACATGCTCTTTGGTATGTTTACTTCCATCACAATAAAGTGCAAAAAATTTTCATCCTTTAAATATTCTTCTTAAGAGTAATTCTTCTCTCATTGGGTTAATACAAATTATTTCAGTATAATGCTTTATGAATTCTTCTAAATTATTTGTTAATTAGTAGAAAACATACACATTTATTTTCCTGTTTTCAGTATGAATAACTCATATAAAGCATGATCTAGACTCTTCAATTAGGTGCTTGATGCCGTAATACTCTGTAATACTCTGTAATACTCTGTACCGATATTTCAGTTCATCCAAGGTCTATAGCAATCTTAGCTCTCTCTTGTAGTTAACTTTTAAAAATATCTAATTAATACAAAAAGAATATATTTAATGTATTTAATAGGTACAATTCTAGGAAGTTAACCATATTTCCCTCCCTCCATCAATCACTCTCCTTTCTTCCTTTTTTTAATTTTTGCAAACACATAAAATCATAATTTCAAACTATTATATAAATTCAGGATTAATGTTCTACTAGCCATAATATTTAACAACAAAAAAAAAAAAAGTGAAAAGACCACAGTTCCACAGAAGAAACAAGAGCAAAAAGCAGCAGTTTTCTTTCTTTGTTTTATCTTTTTGTTTTGGAAATAAGATGAAGGAATTTGGGAGCACTCCCTCCCTTTCAATCCTTTTGAATAGTTTGAGAAGTATTGGAATTAATTCTTCATTAAAGTGTGATAGAGTGGTAGAATTTTGCAGTGAAGCCATCTAGTCCTAGGCTTTTCTTTGTTGGAAGGGTCTTTATTATTGATTCAATCTCTGTCTTGAGTTACAGGTCTATTTTGGTTATCTATGTCTTTATGACTCAATTTTGGTAGATTGTGTTTGGAAATCTATCTATGTCTATTTTCTATTAGATTTTCCAATTGGTTGCCATATAGGTGTTTGTGGTTAACTCCTGATGATTTTTTTTTTATTTCTGTGTTATCCACTGTTACAACTGCTTTTTCATCTCTGATTCTATTAATTTGGGCATTCTTTTTTCTTGGTTAGTTTAAGCAGTGGTTATCTTCTTTTTCTCAAATAAAACAGTTCTCCATTTCATTGATCTTTTGTATATTTTTGTTTCATTTGTGTTTATTTCTTCTCTAATTTTAATTATTTCTTTCCTCCTACTAATTTGGGGTTTCATTTGTTCTTTTTCTAGGTCCTCGAGATTCATGGATAGCTCATTTATTTGATGCCTTTCCTATTTCTTGATGTAGGTATCAATTGCTATAAACTTTCCTCTTAACCCCACTTTCGCTGTATTCTATAAGTTTGATATGATGTGTTGTTATCCTCATTCATTTCTAGGAATATTTTGATATCCATTTTGATTTTTTCTATGACCAGTTATTCATTCAGGAGCATATTGTCCAGAATGTCTATTTGCGTGTGTGTATATTTTATGGATCTTTTTAAGTTGATAATTTCCAGGCTTATTCTGTTGTGGTAAAGATGCATTGCATGATTTCAATTTTTTGTTGAGTCTTGCTTTATGACTTAGCCTATGATCTATTGTAGAGAAAGTTCCATGCACTGATGAAAATAATGTGTATTCTGCAGCTGTGGGCAGAAATATTCTCCTGATATCAATTAGGTACATTTAGCCCACAGTTTAGTTTATCTCTGGTCTTTCTTTGTTGGTTTTGTGTTTAGTTGATGCGTCCATTGATGATAGTGGGGTATTAACCCCCTATTATGATTTTGTTGGCACATATGTCTCCATTTAGATTCATTAACATTTTAAATAACTGGGTGCTCTAGTGTTGTGTGAATATATATTTAGTATAGTCACATTTTCCTGTTAAACTGATTGCTTAATCATTACATAATGCCCTTTTTCATCTCTTTGAACTGTTTTTGTGTTAAAGTCTATTTTGTTTGTTATTAGGAGAGCCACTCCTCCTTATTTTTAATTTTTGTGTAGAATCCATTATCCCATCCTTTCATTTTCAGTCTTTTGATATCTTTATTTTTTTAAGATTTATTTTATTTACTTGAATGGCAGAGTTACAGAGAGAGGTAGAGACAGAGAGAGAGGTCTTCCATCTGCTGGTTCACTCCCCAGATGGCTGCAACAGCTGGAGCTGTGACGATCTGAAGCCAGGAGCCAGGAGCTTCCTCCAGGTGTCCCATGCAAGTTCAGGGGCCCAAGGGGCCCAAGGACTTGGGCCATCTTCTACTGCTTTCCCAGGCCATAGCAGAGAGATGGATCGGAAGAGGAGCAGCCAGGACTAGAACCGGTGCCCATATGGGATGCCAGCGATGCAGGCTGGGAACTTAACCCACTGAGCCGCAGCACTGGCCCCATATCTTTATTGGTGACATGTATTTCATGTTAGCAGCATGTAGAAGGGTCTATTTTTTTAAACCATTTATCCAGTTTGCATCTCTTAGTTGGATAATATATTTCATTATTGTGGTTAAGTGATGATTTGGTCTGGCCATATTTCTGTATATATTCCTATTATTTGAATTGGATCTCCTTTGTACTATTGTTAGATTTTGTGCTTTCTTATTCTTCATTATGCTGGTTATCTTTCCCCATTTCTATTTCTATTTGCAGCGTATCCTTAAGTATCCTTAAGGATTTAGTGACAAATTCTTTCAAGTTTTGTTTATTCTCAAACCTTTTTTTTTTTCACTTTCATTTATAAATGAGATTTGTTCTTATAGTATTTTGAGCTGACAGCTTTTCTTTAATGTCTTGGATCATAACTCTCCACTCTCTCCTCACCTGTAGGGTTTGTAATGACAAGTTTCTCATCAATCCTATTGGAGATCCACATTTTAGGATATTTTCTTTGTGTTTTACTTTGAAAGTCTGAATATAACATGTGATGGTGAAGATCTCTGATCATGTCTGTTTGGGATACCCCATGCTTCCTCAACTTGGATATCCAAAATCTTTCACCTAATTCATGACATTTTATGCTATTGTTTGCTGAATAAGTTTTATAAGTCATTCCATTTTTCCCTCTTCCAGGGATGCCTATGGCACATATATCTTGTCATTTGATGGTATTCTGTATTTCCTGAACACTGTTTTCATTTTTTCTTCTGACTGTGATATTTCAAAAGTCTTGTCTTCCAGGTCGGATATTTTTCCTTTGGCCTCACTGAGTCTGTTGTTCAGTTTTTTATCTTATTTTTTATTTGACACATTAAATTCTTCATTCTAATATTTCAATTTGATTGTTCTTTAATATTTCTATTTCTGGCCAGATTTCTCATCTTATAAATAAAAGATAAATCAATCACCTGATTGATTTATCTAACTCATGTAATTGCATCTCTGTGTTTTTGACTAATTTTATAATTAATTTTTGAATTTCTTGTCAGGCATTTCATCCATCTCCTCATCTTCACAGTCTAATATTGAAGTACTATTGTGTTCCTGTTGGTGACTCATATTGTCTTCCTTTTTCATAGTTCTTGTATTTCTATGACTTTTAGACATCTGGAAAACATTTCATGGTATCTCCTCTGAAATCTTTGTTCTTGAAATGTGCCCCTAGAAGTAGAAGAATACCTGTGCCTTTAGGGGATATCCAGAGGTGTGTGCTGGGTGGGATCAGGGAGTTCTGACTACTATTTGTGGGTGCATCAAAAGACCAGAGCAACACCTACAATCTGTATAGTAGCTCTCCTTTGTAGTCAGTAGGGGTGAGGGGATGCTCACCCTGACTGGCATGATCACTGCCTCTGCCCTTCTCTTTGTCAATGTGAACCTCTCTGTAACTATACACCCCACTCAGTCAGGTGCACATGAACTGCACAGTATAAGCGTGGAATCCTCCTGGCTTATAGCATGGTCCCAGGATTCCTACAGTCATAGGATGCAGGGTTCTTTCAGTCACTGTATATAGGGAATCCACTATCTGGCCTGGAATCCTCTTTCCAAAAAGAGAGCCACTCTGTCACTAAGCTGGGCACCTTGGTGGGGACAGAGTAGAAAGGCAGCATGCTCTCTGTTCACTGAGATAAGTGTACACCCTACTCCCTGTCAGCTCTTCTCTCCAGACTCAAAGTCAGTATAGACCACAGATTTCTCCCTCCGACAAAAACCCTAGAGACACACAAGCCACCACAGCCTCCATTTCCTTACTCTGGGAATATGGCTCTTTCCGTGTTAGTGGGTGAATAGAGCAATGTTCCCCGCTCTCACAAAGTTAAGTGGGCACCATGCTCCCTACCAAGGTGCCTGCTTGGACTCAAAGTCACCGGGGACAGCAGATTTAGCTCTATGACAAAATTTGTGAGGCACACAGGCTGCCACAAGCTCCACTCACCTTATTCTGAGAAGATGACGCTTTCCCCACTGGTGTAGGGAGGGGGCAATGTGCATTCTGTTCAAAAAATGGGCATGATGACTCCTACTCCCCACTAACTCCTCTTCTTGGAATCAAGTCAGTAGAGACCACAAGTCTCTTCCCCAGACAAGATCACCAGTGGAGCACAAGCTTCTGCAAAACTCCTCTCACCTAGCTCTGGGAAGATGACATCACTGCCAGCCACACATCTTGGAAACTGTTATCTGTGGGTTTCATTGGTGGTATCCTATGACCTGATGAATATCTGCACATTCTTTGTGGCTTCATGCAGTCTCTCTTCTTGAAAAACCTCACAAGGATCTCCCAGGAAAGCAGGTCCTCCTATTTTTCTGGTATTTTCCCATGATCAAGATCATCTTGTCTTTCCTCTACTCAGTAATCTTGGAAATCCCCCTTCCTATGGTTAATTTTAAGACAGCTTTATTGCCCTGTTTTTATCTTGTGATAAAATATATTTGAAATCATCATCTACACTCTAATGTGTATGATAAAAATTCACTTTAGAATAATTTGTTACAGTATTATTGACAAGAGAGCAGTATGTACTCTGTCTTAAACTACTTTTTCCTCACTCGAGGCAGCATTGTCCTCTGCCTATTTCATTGCAATTGTGTGAGTGCTCATTTTTTTTTTTTTGAGAGGACCGTGGCGATTAAGGATCCATTCTTGCTGTGATAGTAACATAACTATTTAGAATAACAAATTATTATAATATATCAAATGTCTTTGTATGCAGGAGAGCCAAGTAACTAAAGATACCAATGAGTTAAATACTCATACTAAGTTCTTGCATGTTCTACTTTTTTTCCTCAACAACTTTATCAACTTCATATACATCAAATAGTTTACTAACTTTTTTAAGTGTTTATCCCCTCATGCCATCTATGTGTCTGTTTCTCATCATCCTTCTAAGGTGGGAGTTATCTTTACTCTGCTCATAGGTGTAGCTCAAGCATAAAGGAAGGTATAAGTGGAATAAATATAAACTAATACATAACTGAATGGTGCTACTAACTCTTGTCTAAACTGATATATTAAGGTTTTAATTAACTTAAGTGTCATCAAATGCCTAATAGTATATTAAATTCATGTTCATGCTTTGGAATAAAAATGAAGAGTATATTTTAATGAAGTTCTTGACATCAGTTTTTAAAAATTAATTAAACAAGAATATTCTCATTAGGAAAGTCACTGATGTGACATTTAATCTTGAGAGCAGCATATTTGTGCTTCTTCATTGTTCTTTTCAATTTCTCTCTTAAAATTCTCTAAAATGCTGAGATATGTAATACTCACCAAACTCTGAGACAAGTTCAAGGTAATCTTAAACATTCTCTCCAGACAGAATAGAATCTTACACTCTCGATAGATTTTATAGTTTCCAATTCCCTTCACAAGTCCTAAGTAGTCTCCATTTCTCAAAGCCTAATGTATTTCAATGTATGCCATGTATAATTCAATTTCTCCTTTTTCAGCATTGCTGATATCTATTTGAATTCCAATATCTTTACAACTGCTGGAAATATTTCTTCAATCTTGGTATCATTTTAAGAACACAAATTCAACCCTGAAAGTGCAATATGCTGTAGACAAAAGATGCTATGACTTTTGTCACATTTAAAATTCTGCTTCAGAATCTTTTGTTTCATTTTTTTACTATTATTTTAATTTAATCAGCTATAGAGAGTTCATGAGAGTCCATAGGGAAAAATACATTTTAAATTTTCGAGTGTCTAAAACCACTGTCCTAATACATCTTGTGACACAGCACATACATCAATTTTTACGCTTTTTTTTACTTCAATTAAGGAAATTAAGCCACATAAGGAAGAAATCTTGAGGGATAGCAACAACTTAATTTTCAGATGTTCACTATTTTGTACATAAGGAATATATCATTTTAACTCATTTGTGAAGCAGAATTATCATTTCATATAAATCTTAGTGTACATTATGAAAAGTGATTTAATCTGAAATAATCCTCACAGTTTATTTATAAGTGTAAGAAAAAATATTTCCTTTTGTTCTGATGCCTTGTCCTCTCACTAAACTACTTTGATGAATCTTAATGAAGAGGATAGGAAATATTGCAATAAGGAATTGAGTATAGCTACATATAAGAGTAAGTTATATAAAAACAATAATTAACCCCCATATTCATGCTAATTATCTATATATAAGTGAAAAAAATACCAAGATAATTCAGTGAAAAAAAAATTCTCATTATTTATCCACAGTTCTGAAGAAAAGCTTGAGGCACTTTTAATGCACCTTATAAACCAGAACACTCTTCTCTCTTTAAAAAAAATATTTATTTATTTGAAAGTCATATTTATGCAGATAGAGAGAGTGGGGTGGGAGAGAGGTCAACCATCTGTTGGTCCACTCCTCATTTGGCCACAGGAGCCGAACTGTGCCAATCTGAAGCCAGAAGCCAGGGAATTCTTCAGGGTCACCCACATAAGTTCAGGGGCCCAAGGCTTTGGGCCATCTTGTACTGCTTTCGAAGGCCATAACAGTGAGCAGAGCAGCTGGGTCTTGAAACAGCGCCATATGGAATGCCGGCACTGTAGGCAGTGGCTTTACCCTCTAAGCAACAGCGCTGGCCCACCCAGAACACTCATCTTAAAAGTGAAACCAAAGACATCTCAATGGGAATTTTATTTGTTGAAATATTAACAGAATTTAATATAAAAATTTCACAAAAACTGATGATTCTTACAGCCTCCACTTTTGTTAAAAATCAATACATTACAGGGATCACAAAAACAAGACTAGTGTCTGCTAATACTAAGTGATAGAATAAAAAACAGAGAGAACGATCCATCATGGGAAGTGGGATACACAGCAGACTCATAGAATGGCAGATGTCCTAAACAGCACTCTGGCCTCAGAATCAGCCCTTAAGGCAATCAGATATGGCCGAAGAGAGTATTTGAGGCATGGAAAGCCAAGGCACTCTGGAAGAAAAAAAAAAAAAAAAACTAAATGAAAGATCTCTGCAAGTGAGATCTCAGTGGAACAGTGGAAAGAATGTTCATTGAAGAAGGAGGTACCTTTCTCTGAAGGGAGGAGAGAACTTCCACTTTGACTATGACCTTGTCTGAATAAGATCAAAGTCGGAGAACTCAAAAGGCTTCCATAGCCTTGGCAACTCATGACTAGAGCTTAGGGAGATTACTGACACCATAAATAAGAGTGTCAAATTGTTAAGTCAACAACAGGAGTCACTGTGCACTTACTCCTCATGTGGGATCTGTCCTTAATGTGTTGTCCAATGTGAAGTAATGCTATAACTAGTACTGAAACAGTATTTTACACTTTGTGTTTCTGTGTGGGTGCAAACTGATGAAATCTTTACTTAATATATACTAAATCGATCTTCTGTATATAAAGAGAATTGAAAATGAATCTTGATGTGAATGGAATGGGAGAGAGAGCAGGAGATGAAAGGGTTGTGGGTGGGAGGGAAGTTATCGGGGGGAAAGCCATTGTAATCCATAAACTGTACTTTGGAAATTTATATTTACTAAATAAAAGTTAAAAAATCAATATATTTTAGACTATTATCTATAAAATTGAATATTTACAAAAATAAAGAATTTGTGGAAACCATTCTAACATCTTTGATAAAAATTGCACAGTTAAGGATGTGAGAACAAAAATCATAATGGGAGGCTACAATATTTGCAATGTTGAAAAGTCTTTGGAACACCTTCTTCGGGACAGACATCTGGATACGTGAGATAGTAAAACTGGGAAAATATAAGTCTTTGACATTTATGCCCCCGGGAAATTAAAATGACAAAATTAAGCAAAAAAAAAAATGGCTATATCCTGGATGTTCTCAATAGGGTTGCCATGTTGAGTCACCTGGTGATGACCAACTGCAAGAGAAAAAAAAATATTATGGAGAAATGAACAAGGATAAAGGTGTGAGTGAATGCAAGCTAGACAAAGAGAAGTGCTTGCCACAGAAACAAAGAAACAAGCACATGAAACTCTTTTCTCATCCTAAGGATATATATCTTCAAATTTAAGAAGTAAAATTTGGCATATAGTTATTATCTCCAATTTATTGTAATATTTCAGTTTATGTTGAATATGATTATTTTTGATTATTATTCATTTGATTTCTGTTACACTGATGTTCCTAGTATTATTGTGTTTCTCTGTGTAAAACATCGCTTCTTCTGTAGCTTTTGTTTCTTCAAGGTAATTTCTTAATAATTTAACCAATACACACTGATAGGCATTTGTTTTTTATTGAGCATTATGGATTTTAGCAATCAAATGTATTTTCCCATTTAATATTTTATTGACTTAAACTTGTTATCAATATAAAAGTCATCATAACTAAATATTCATTCCTGTTTCTATATTTGGCTATAACTTTGACCATGCTGCCACGCTGTTGTTTCAACATTTATGATTAAGTTGGATTTAGATCTTTTACAAAGATTATAAAAGCATCTTGTTTTTTGAGTAAGATTGAATTTTTTTTTTTCATTTTTCAATTGAGTGCTAAGGAAATAAATTCAATTATTAATTAAATTTTATTTGAGAAGCAGAGACTGGGGGGGGGGGGTTACAGAAAGAGAAAGAGACAGGAAGAGAGAGAGAGAAAGGAGAGAAATATTTCTCATTTGGTGGTTCATCTCCCAAATGCTCAAAACAGTAAGAGCTGAGAGAGGCTGAAGCCAGGATTGGAAAATCCACCTGTTTCTCACAAACAGGTGTCAGGGACACAGTCATTGCAGTCATCATCTGCACTTTCACTTGCATAGATTTCAAACATTTCAAAATCTTTGCCCCAAAATGAACTTATTTTAATGACATTTTCTAAAAACTTTAAAAAGCTCTCTCACACAAGAAATGTCTTCAAACTGCTGATGATAGCTAACAGATTTAATTCCATTAATTATTTTTGTTCTAACCTTTTCCTCTTTTAGATGAACAAATAAAATAATTAAATAAATTTTCCAAGTTCACAAAAATAGTACAGTGAAGCAAGTTTTAATTTCTTGTCTTTAAATCCAAAATGCATATTTTAAAGAGCTATTCTAATTTATAATTTCTCTGCATCTCAGATTTGCAAAAACATTTTATCTGTAACAAATTTGAGAGCATTAAGTATATGTTATTTGCTTTACAACCAGACTAATGCTTATCCACCCAAATGCTCTATCATTTACTCTTTGGAGAACTCATGAGATTTACACATTTAGGAAAGATATATTTCCTCAAAAACAGGAAACAATTAAAAAAATACAATTTGGAGATACAACTCTTTTAGCAGCCACCTCTGACACCAGCATCCTATATGAATGCTGGATCAATTCCTAGGTACTCCACTTCAAATTCAGTTCTCCACTAAATTGTTTGGAGAAGCAGTGGGAGATAGCCTAAAACTGGTTCCTAACACCCAATGTGGGAGACCTTGATGAAGCTCCTGGCTCCTGGCTTTTGCCTAGCCCAGCCCCGGCTATTGCAACCATTTAGGGAGTGAACCAGCATATGCAAAACATCTGTCTATGTCTCTCCCTCTCCCTCTGTAACTCTGACTTACAAATAAATAAGTAACTAAGTATTTTTTAAAAAATAATTCTATTTTGAGGGATTCAAAAAATATGCAGCACTTAGCATGCACTTAAGCTTCTTATATTTTTAACTGTAACAAAATATATTAATGCTTTTCATTTCAATTATTTGCATACATTCACACCAAAAAAACATATAAAAGTATGTGATTTTTTCTGTTAAAGCTATGTCTTATCACTTCTTTGAACTTATATCTATGTAAATATTGTAAAAAAAACTGAACACTAATGTGTAATATTTAAAGATAAAATATCTGCATATTATTTACAACACATAAGATACCATATATACTGAATGTATAATATCTATTTCTCTACTGTCTGTTTGATGCCAAAGTAAATATTGAGCTTGTCTGTGAAATTGAGTGTTCTGCCATTCTAAATATTCACCATTATACACTGTCAGCAAGGACTTGCATCACACTATGGAATCAATCGATGTTTTACAGTTCAATTCATAGAGTATAAAGTGCAGTAACAACAACACAAAATAAATCTCATAAATGTACTCTGTGGATTTAGATTTTATGGCATGTATATGAATAGTAAGCATGTTTATAAAGAAAATAGGCATCAGTACCTTGTTTTCCAGTGTGACACCAATATTTCCTTCATGCTAAACTTAGTATGATATTCTCAGATAATCTTAAACTGCCAAACACATATATTAAATACTCAATAAAATTACAATTTGTTACACTGCTTTTGTAGATAAGATGATGTGATTTTGTAAAAGGTTATGGAGATCAACAGTAGCTTATGTTGTGGGATATAAAATCCCATAATATGACAAACAAACTGATTCATAAGAACATAAAAATTTAAGAAGCAACTAAGATTGCTAGTTATTAAAAATTGACAAATGTGAAAAATTTCAAAGTGAAGAATGAAAAGCTACATATAGCTATTTAAGTAATTTCCAAAGAAGCTAAATAGCTTAACACAGAGACACAGAGAAAGGTTGAAATCAGCGGTTCCTTCTTCTATTAAATCAGAACATTATATTTGAATGATGTATTGTTTAATTATTTAATCTATTGATTTAGTAACTACCACCCCTCACGCACACACATATTCACATGTTAGAGTAACTTGTAAAGTTTTAGGCAATTGAACTAAAATAGAATTATTTTATGCAAAAATTTGAAACCCTTGTTTCATATTTATCTGTCATGAAATTTTGGAAGAGCCCCTGTGTGACTCGAGTTAAGCCAATTCTTTATAACAAAAGTCCATATGTTGAATTCATCTCATCTTCTTGAAATTTAAGTTTTTATTATAGTAGTCCAAATTGTATCATCATTCAAGAAATCCACATCATAATCCCCATAATCTGTGATTTTATTATCTTTATTATCTTACACAAAAATCAGTGTTGATCCTTTGAAATTAAAGAGTTTGTGATGAAGACATTATCCAGAAGGTGCAATTGTAATTACAAAGTTACTTTTCAGAGAGAGGCCAAGGGGATGAGAGTCAAAGAGATACAGATGTGATAAAAGGAGGAAGGGGAGGAAAGGGAAATCAAGAGAGAGAGAGAGAGAGGAAGCATGAGAAAGAGAGAAAAAAGTTGAGAAAGGCACTTGTAGACGTCTACTGCTGGCCTGGGCCATGGAATAAGACGCCAGGATCTAAGTGCTAGAAGCTGGGAGGAGCAGATAAATGGATCATCCCCTAGAGCTTTAAATACTTTAATACTTTGTTTTTAAGATTTCTGACTCTATAACTAAGAGAATATGTGCTTCACCATAATTTGTTATAATAGCAATAATAGAGTTAATATTAATTCAGTTTTTAAAAATTTTAATGATGTTGTGTAACTTTTCCAATACATCAAAACCAGTAAGTCTAAAAGCAGAACTAGAACCTATGTGTGATATTTCCTGAAGCCATGTCTTTCTATGGACTCAACACATTGAGAGAATATTAATACTTGGGTTTTTAGAGATTCATTTTATTTATTTGAAATGCAGAGTTAAGAAATGGAGGAAGGGAGGGAAGGAGATAAACAGTGAGAGAGAGTAAGAGAGAGAGAGAGAGATCTTCACTCTGCTAGTTCACTCTGCAAATGTCTGCAATGGCTGGGTTTGGGTCACACTGAAGGCAGGAATCAGGAGCGTCATGTAGGTCTCCCATGTGGGTGTAGGGACCTGAGGATTTGGGCCATCCTCTGATGCTTTCCCAGGCACATTAGCAGGGAGCTGCATTGGAATCAGAGCAGCTGGAACTCAAACCAGTGCCCATATGGGATGGGAGTGTTGCAGGCAGTGTTGCAGTGTTGCAGGAAGTGATGCCCACCCCTAAATGTTCCTTTTATTAAACCTGGATCTTGGAAAATCCCAAAAAGGAAAGAAGAGAAAAAAATATCTCCACTGCATAAGACAATATATCATTTATTGGAACTGCTTGTAAGACAAAGCACTATAACTATTGAGCATCTAATATGCATCATTTATTGTCTAGATGTTTTAGTTGTAACATAGACATAACCAATGGAGTGTCTAACCTAATGAAGACCATATGCCTCTCATGAATAGTTTTTGTTTGTTTGTTTGTTTTTGCCCCTGGCATAATACGACATAGAAGGAAATGATCACAACATGGAACAAGAAGCCTAACTTTCAGTTTAACTTATATAGGATTTGTTTTCCCTAAAAGAACATGATCCTAATAAAAATATGTAAGCATAAAGTAGTTCATCTTGAGAAAGCTTACTTAGAACTTGAAGCAAAAATACTTGCTTGTCTTCTACATAAATATGTATGTAGAATACTTGCATGCACTACCAACATACAAAAGTGAATTATTTGAAAAAAAATAAAATGCATTAGAATTAAATTTCCTGTTCATCTAAATAATGTGCAGCTTTGCTAAAAAATTATATGTAAGTCCACATATCATTGAGCCTTTATTTTGATCACCTACTGTGTTCCTATCACTTATCCATGTGGTGCAGACCAACATAATAGGTAAATATTCTTTATGAGATTTGAAGACTTAAGGACTAAAATACACCTTAATTTGCCTCTTAAAAAAAGACTCATTGGCCAGTGCTGTGGCTCATTAGGCTAATCTTCTGCCTGCAGCACTGGCACACAGGGTTCTAGTCCCGATTGGGGTGCCGAATTCTGTCCCGGTCGCTCCTCTTCCAGTCCAGCTCTCTGCTGTGGCCAGGGAGTGCAGTGGAGGATGGCCCAAGTGCTTGGGCCCTGTACCCGCATGGGAGACCAGGAGGAAGTACTTGGCTCCTGGCTTCAGATCAGCACAGCACGCCAGCTGTAGCGGCCATTTGGAGGGTGAACCAATGGAAAAAGGAAGACCTTTCTCTCTGTCTCTCTCTCTCTCACTTTCTAACTCTGCCTGTCAAAAAGAAAAAAAAAGAAAAAGAAAAAAAGATTTACTTATTTATTTGAGAGACAGAGGCAGAGAGAGAGAGAGCTCTTCCATCTGCTGGTCCATTTCCCAAATGGCCTCAACAGCCCGAACTGTGCTGATCTGAAGCCAGGATCCAGGAGCTTCTTCCAGGTCTCCACATGGGTGTAGGATCTTAAGCATCTGGACCATTTTCAACTTCCTTCCCATGCAACTGTAGACAGCTGGATTGAAATAGAGCATCTGGGTCCCAAACCAGCACCCATATGGGATGTGGGCACAGCGGGTAGTGGCTTTACCTGATATGCCACAGTGCTGACCCCTAAATAAACTTTAAACAAGGACTAATGTTTTGGTGCAATGGGTTAAGCTGCCACTTACAATACCAGCATTCCATATTGAATGCCCTTTCGATGCTGGCTGCACTGCAACAAAATATGGCTCATATAATCAGGGCCATGCTATCCATGTGGAAGACTCCCGTGGAGTTCCTGGCTCTCAGCTTCTACCTGACCAATACCTGGCTGCTATGGCCATTTGGGAACTAAACCAGCAGCAGGAATATCTTTCTTGTCTCTCTCTCTTTCCCTCCCCCCCCCCAGAGAGAGAGAGAGAGAGAGAGAGAGAGAGAGACCACTTGTTCTGCCTTTCAAATAAATCTTTAAAAAATAAAAATTAAAAAAAAACAAACTTCAAACAAAAAAAGAAAAAGAAAACAAACAAATGTAGATAGCTATATTTCTCTTTCTATGGACATGCTAGCTTCTGCTCAGGGAGGTGTCTGTGCCATGCTCCAGGAAGAATGTTTCTGGGTCAATTAGACTGGGCAGGTACAAACCCAAATTCATACTTTCCTGGACAAAGCCAAACAGCTCCAGGACCAGGCCAAGCAGGGCTGGGATTTCTGGCCTGACATCTGGTTATGGAAATCCTGGCTATTTCCTCTCCTTGGCCCTATAACTTCTGTAATCTTGCTGCTTCTCTCTGGACCATGTATTTTTAATACCCTTGTTCATTTTGTCTCTAACAGAATAACAGCTGTCGAACTTCAAATGGTCATCAGGCAAGGCTTCCAGCCCATTCCATTGGACGACCTGATCAGCCCTCTAGACTGAGCAGGATAGTCTTTCCAAGGACACTGGCATACATAGGACAGATAGCAAGAGGAAATACCAATATCCATCTCTACACCCATATGTCTGCTTCGAATTAGCTACAGAAAACAGAACTCCATCCATTTATCCCAAAAAGAATTATGGGTATTTTGCCCTTGAGGGGGTATGTTAGGTAGGAAGTCAGAAATGAGCTTATGTGTGTGTGACAAGGGCCTAAAGAATTGACAGCGGCATCTCAAAGTCATCCCTATAACCTTCCAGGTGCAGCCTAGTATCTGCACTTCAAAGTCCTACCTGGATCCTGATGACCTTCCAGGAAGTCCTGACCCTTCTACCTGGCCTGATAAACATCCTTCCTCTAAGATGGGATGATGCCAGCCAGGCTTCCCCCGTCTGATAACTTCAGTGGGGAAAACTCAGAAAGGAATTTTTCATATTATACCCAACAAGTTCTTGTTTGGGAGGAGAAGAACGAGAGGGGGAGAGAAAAGATGGGAAGGCAAGACCCATTCCCTTAAAAATCCCAGCCTACATGTGAACTACACACTCTCTCTCAGATTCTGTCTAAAGTGGTGCCCATCTGTTTTTATGGATGTCCATACCCTAATAAACCTTGCTATTTTGCTTTCCAAAAAAAATTGTACATTAATATTTAAAATAGCACTTTTCATATTAAGCAAAAAATGAAAAAAAAAAAAAAACTCAAATGGCCCTCAGTTAGTGAATGGATAAATAAATGGATATAATGTAGCATATCACTTTTGTAGAACATTGTTCAATCATAAAAAATGAACTATGACACTTGTTGTCACAACATGGAGAAAGCAGCCGGCGCCGCGGCTCACTAGGCTAATCCTCCGCCTAGCGGCGCCGGCACACCGGGTTCTAGTCCCGGTCGGGGCGCCGGATTCTGTCCCAGTTGCCCCTCTTCCAGGCCAGCCCTCTGCTGTGGCCAGGGAGTGCAGTGGAGGATGGCCCAGGTGCTTGGGCCCTGCACCCCATGGGAGACCAGGAAAAGCACCTGGCTCCTGGCTCCTGTCATCGGATCAGCGTGGTGCGCTGGCCGCAGCGCACCGGCCACGGCGGCCATTGGAGGGTGAACCAACGGCAAAAGGAAGACCTTTCTCTCTGTCTCTCTCTCTCACTGTCCACTCTGCCTGTCAAAAAAAAAAAAAAAAAAAAAAAAAAAACACCATGGAGAAAGCTGTGAAAGGTACCAGACACAAAGGGTGTTTACCTCAGTTATAATGCCCAGGTTAGGTGAACCCATGGAGAAAGAAAGCAGATTAATGATGTCCATAGGCTGGTGTTTCAGACACATAGGAATGACTACTAATGTATTAGGCTTTCTTATATTCTGTAATTAAATAATAGTTTTGAATGTACAATTGTATCAATATTGTAAAAACAACTAATTATTATACTTTAAAATGGAGAATTTTATAGCACATAAATTGCTTCTCAACAGCCATTTTAAATAGTAATATTTTTTTTTTATTTTGAAAATTTGGGAGGAGGATTACTTCCTTTGATTTTAATAATAATTTAAAATAATTGTATTAAAATACATACTAAGAAATGCACATATGGTGCACAAATTAATGTGTTTTTTGGACATCTGATCACACCCATAATCAGCACCAAAATTAGGAACAAAGAATTATCCCAAGAGTTCACACTTTTCTCTCAACTCCATTGCTCATTCCCTAAGTGCAGAATAAGAGTATATTGTCACTTATGTGGTATGATTCAATGAAGCAATATTTATACCTATATACCAAATGATCTGACATCCATACCATTTTTAGACTATCTCTATGTGTTAAATACCACAAATAAGAGAAAACATTACATTTTTTTTCTTTTTGGAATTGGTTTATTTCACTTAGCATAATAATCTCCAGTTGCCTTCATTTTGTTGCAATTGTCATGATTTCATTTTTATGGTGCAATAATATTCCACCGTGCACATATATGTATATGTACAGCATTTTCTTTATCCAGTCATCAGTTAATGGGCATTTAGGATGATATCAAGTCTTAATTATTGTGAATTGAACTGCTATAAACATGTGGATTCAAGGAACTCTTTCACAAGCTGACTTCGTATCTTTGGATATATTCCCAGGATTGAGAAAGCTGGACCATATGGTCATATAAAACTAAAAGATTGAAAAAGGGAGAAAAATAATAACACTATGAAGTTATGGTAGATTCCTAAATATTAACTTGTATAATGTATGAAATATGCCTAGCATGGAATATTGAAATTAATCAAGACATAAAACTAGTATTTCTCTTTCTCTTTTCTACTTCTGAATTAATTCTGTATAATCAGAATTTAAAGTTTTTGTTCTATAACATTTATGTCCACTAAGAAGAATAAATTGCTTTATATTTAAAAAGAAAGAAAAAAATCTTAAAATTCATACAGAATCACAAATATCACAGTAAGCTATGGTGATCCTGAGCAAGAAAAATGATATTGATCACAATACCTGACTTCAAAGCGTACTACAAAGCTGAGGTAATTAAAGCAGCATGGTACTGGCATAAAAACCAATACATAGATCAATGAAAGAGAATAGATAGCTCAAAAATTAATCCACTTATATACAGCCAACTTATTTTTGACAAAGTGCTCAGATCATACATTAGAGTAAGAGTAAACTCTTCAACAAATGATGCTAGCAAAACTGAATGTATATATGTAGATGAATGAAATTGGAAAAATCAACTCAACAGGAATCAAAGACCTATATTTAATTCCTGAGACTATGAAATTGCTGAAAGAAAATGTACAGGAAACACTCCAAGACATTGGTGTAGGGGACAACATCATGAACCAGACCCTCAAAGCACAGGAAACAAAAGCAAAAGTAAACAACTGAGATTATATCAAACTCAAAGGCTTCTGCATAGCCAAATTAAAAAGCATGCAACACAATTGGAAAAAAATATATCTGGCAAGGGATTAATAGCCAGAATGTAACAGCAACTTGAAAAACTCAAAAACAAAAAAAGCAACAAAAGCAGTGAAGAAACGGGCTAAACATTTTAATATACAGTTGTTAAAAGAAGAAACATAAATAGTAAAGAAGTATATGTAAATATTTTCAACATTGCTAATAATCAGGTAAAAGTAAAATAAAACAACAATAAGGTATCACCCTACCACTATCAGAATGTTTAAAATTCAAAACACAGAGAGTAAAAAATGCTGATGAAGTTCAGAAAGATGAATACTTATATACTCTTGGTAAGAATTAAAATTAATGCAGTCACTATGGAAAAAAGTATGGAGATGTCTTTAAAAACTGGAAATAGACTTGCCATATGATCCAGCAATCTACTACTTGGGTATTTACCCAAAGCACTCAAAACGCATTGTATTAAAGAGATACCTGCACCACTATGTTTATAGCAACACTGTTCATAATAGCCAAAACTTGGAATCAACAAAGATATCCATCACCAGATGAATGGATAAAGAAAATATGGTATATATACCATGGGATATTATTCAGCTATTATAAGAAGAATGAAATTCTACTGTTTGCAGGAAAATGTACACAACTGGAGGAAATCATGTTGAATGAAATAAGGCAGAAGCAGAAAGAAAAATACTGGATATTCTCCTGTATATGTGAAAGTAAACAAAGAAAGAAAGCAAAAAGAAAAAAATAATTAACTAATTAATTAATTAATACAGACAATGTCATGGCTGAGAAAGAACTTTTTAGATCTATCGCATTCGCAATAGCTCTGAAGAGAATTAAACACCTTGAAATAAATTTAACTAAGGATGACAGGATGACAAAGATCTCTACAATAAAAATCACAAAACACTAAAGAAAGAAATAGAAGAGGACATTAAGAAATGGAAAAATCTTCCATGATCATGGACTCAAAGAATCAACATCATCAAAGTGTCTATACTACCAAAAGTAATTTGCAGATTCAATGTGCTTCCAATCAAAATATCATCAACATTCTTAGCAGATCTGAATTTCTTATTTGGTGAAGTGTTAACTCTTTTTACTGTAATGTAAATTTAAAATATTTTATCTCAAAAATTATAAAACAAAGACAGAGAGAAAGGGAGAAGGAAGGAGCTTGGGAGCAAGAAAGGAAGGGAGGCCTGAAGGGAATGTCACTGTGTTCTTAGAATTTCATCTACAAATTACATTGAATCTGTTAAAAATGAATTAAAAATTAAAATTCAATAAAAGAACAAAGACATTTAAAAAGAAATTAAAATGAAGGCCCGCGCTATGGCTCAATAGGCTAATCTTCTGCCTGTGGCGCAGGCACACCGGGTTCTAGTCCCAGCTGGGGCACTGGATTCTGTCCCAGTTGCCCCTCTTCCAGGCCAGCTCTCTGCTGTGGCCAGGGAGTGCAATGGAGGATGGCCCAAGTGCTTGGGCCCTGCACCCCATGGGAGACCAGGAGGAAGTACCTGGCTCCTGGCTTCGGATCAGCGTGGTGTGCCTGCTGTGGTGCGCCGGCTGCGGCGGCCATTGGAGGGTGAACCAACGGCAAAGGAAGACCTTTCTCTCTGTCTCTCTCTCTCACTGTCCACTCTGCCTGTCAAAATAAATAAATAAATAAATAAATAAAAGAAATTAAAATGAAAGATTATAGAATATCCAAAAACAATGAAATTCTACCATTTGAATCTAAATGAGTACAAGAGAATGACATCATGTTTAGTGAAATTAGTTGAACATTAAAAGAAAATACTGCATAATTTACCTTACATGTGGGATATAAAATTTAAAAGAAAGAAACAAAGAAGGAAAGGAAGGACAGACATACCTGTGTATTAATGTGGCTAGAAATATAGTATTGTAAGACTTTGCTTTATATTTTTGTCAATTCAATGGTTAAGATACAGTTACAACTGCATCTGGCAAGCAGTCAGTGAGAATCTGCATTCCATTGAGGAAATTTGTACCTGTACTCTCACATTGTACCTCTGGTGGAAAAACCATGTGGAAAATGGAATGTGAGGTATATATTGGTAAGAGAAGGATTATCAGTTGGCTCCCTAATATGGGGCTTTTTGATAAAAATGAAAAAAAAAAATGTTTTAAAGCAACATTTAAATTCTTGAATGTGATTTTCTATTTTTCCAAATAGAATGTAGCAATTCTAAAGTTAAATGAAACTTAATAGATTAAATATATTTATTGTCATATATACCTAATTGTTAAAATCTAAAGCAGAACTAGTCAAAAATTATTGACTGAACAGCAGGTGTATACTTATGTGTAATCTTCACACCTGCTGTTAAATTAGTGTTGTAGCATACCTTTTCTTGAAAAATTCAACAATTACTACTAGTTTTTTAATAATATACACCTTGGGGCTGGCACTGTGGTGCAGCCGGTTAATGCCCTGGCCTGAAGCGCTGGCATCCCATATGGGTGCCGGTTCAAGACCCAGCTGCTCCACTTCCATTCCAGCTCTCTGCCAAGGCCCTGGGAAAGCAGTAGAAGTTGGCCCAAGTCCTTGGTCTCTTGCACCCGCTTTGGAGACTGGGAAGAAGCTCCTGGCTCCTGGCTTCACACTGGCGCAGTTCCAGCCATTGCAGCCAATTGGGGAGTGAACAAACAGATGGAAGACCCCTCTGCCTCTCTCTCTGTTTTTCTGCCTCTCCTCTCTGTGTAACTGTGACTTTCAAATAAATAAATAAATCTTTAAAAAATATATACACCTTAAATCATAATTTTGAAATAAACCATAGTTTAAATTGCTTCTATATTTGCTTTTGTTTTCATAGATTAGTCATTTTCTTCCAGGAACATGAAGAATAAATTGAGTAAGCTTAAAGTTAAAAAAATAAGCAAATAGAGTTACAAAAAAAAACCCTATTTTTGTAAATGATTACCTGGAAGGCACCTGTTAACATTGAGCCTACAGATTTGAATATTATATTTCCATATTTATAAGCATATATACAAGACAACATGTCTTTGGTTAAGACAACTTGTTTTAAATTCCTTTATAGTCTACATGTCAATTAGGGAAGAAAAATGCACTTTGACTTCACAGAAAAATAACTTACTTATCTTGTAAATATTAAGAAGTGATTTCACTTGCTGTACCTTGTTAAATTACAACAGTCTACAACATGGTCCAATAAATAATGCAGTGCCACTATGCAAAGACACTTCTGTAACACATTTGTCACCCCATTTTAAATGTGAAAATTGTTATAAGACAAACTGTGATTCCCCCATCTCTTCCAAAAAGATAGCCTGGCAATGTAGTCTTCTCTTTTCCTGAGATTTTACTTCCAAAGTTTTGTTATATTTTTGTGATACTCATAAATTTTCACTGTATTTATTGAATTTCCTTAGATATTTATCATATCCTTTCTATACAAAGACTTTAGTGATAAGAAATATATTAAATTTTTTTAAAGATTTATTCATTTGTTTGAAAGGCAGAGCTACAGAGAAGCAGAAAGCAGTGACAGAGAGAGAGAGAGAGAGAGAGAGAGAGAGAGAATCTTCCATCCAGTGGTTTACTCCCCTAATGGTCGCAATGGCAGGAGCTGTGACAATCTGAAAAGAGGAGCAAAGAGTTTCCTCTGGTCTCTCATGTAGAGGCAGGGACCTACTATCTTGGGCCGTTTTCCACTGCTTTCCCAGGCCACAGCAGAGAGCCAGATGGGAATCAGAGCAGCCAGTTTCCGAACCAGCACCCACATGAGATGGTGGCACTGCCAGCAGTGTCATTACTGGTTATGCCACAGTGCCAGCCCCAGGAAATATATTAAACTTTGATTTATAATTCCATTGTTTTTATTTTATACTATTGATATATTTAACACAGAAAATAGTAATGTATTTGTAGGTTTCAAAGTGTTACATGAGGGACAAAAAAATGGAATACATTCATGAATCACTAAAATTAAAGTGACTAAAACCACTAATGACCTTGCTTCCAACGTCATCTCTTTTTCTATTTTCCTAACATTTTTAAAATGAAGCATACATAGAATTTTATGTTGGCTATTATTTTGCTTTCTATTATAGTTTAGAAATCATTTATTATATCATTATGCAAAATATCATTTGGTTTGCCTATTAGAAATTTTAAGTAGTCTAATAGTTTTTGCTAGCATTTATGAATTTATTCATTAACTAATCACTAAAGATTTTTTAATATATTACTATTATACAAATTATTATATGCATATCCTTGAACAAGTGTGCCTAAGTTTCTCCAGATTGTATAGGAATGAAGGGAAATGCAGGACATAGTTTTGATAACTATATTTTAAAATGTTATTGGATCAATTTAACACTCCTTCAACAATATGAAAATAAAAGTTTTAATGTGTAAGAGTACACATCCTCATGAGTACTTACCATTATCAAACTTAAATTTGACCAATTTAGTTGATCTATGATGTTACCTACTTGTGATAAAGATTTGCATTTATATCATTACCAGTAAGTTGAACATTTTCTCAAGTGACTATTTGTAACGGGTGCAATCATATTTGTCCAGTTTTCTATTTGGCTGACTCCTGTCTATTGACTTATTAGAGCCTCATAAAAAGATTGATATTTTGGACTAATGTTAGTGAAATATTTTGTCAATATCTTTTCTCATCATGTGAACTATGTTTACATTCTCTTTAAAAGAGAAGTGGCGCAGCAGGGACATGAACCAGCACTCATAGGAATGCCAGCATGGTAGGTAAAAGTTAATTTGCTATGCCACAGTGATGGCACCCGCACCATTGTGTTTTTTAAAAACTCTGTATTCTTTTTTTCTTGAGAAAGACACACACACACACACACACACCCTGAGAGAGAGAGAGAGAGAGGGAGATAGAGAGATCTTCCATCTGCTGGTTCACTCCACAAGGGCTCAGGCTGAAGCCAGGAGCCAGAAATTCTATTTGGGTCTCCCACTTGGATGGCAGTGGCCCAAGTATTTGAGTCATCATCTGCTCCCTCCCACGGAATGCATTAGAAACCTGGAGTGGAAACTGAGGTGGGACACAGTCCCACACACTTGATATGGGATGTGGACAGCAAAAGCATTAGTTTAATTTGCATGCACTACAATGCCTGCCTTCTTGAAGCAGCCAAAATTGAAACATACTTAGAAAAATTTCCTCTAATGTTATATTTCAGTCATTGCATAATGTAATTTAAATTGATTTGTAATATTGGGCTTTTTTTGCATATTATGTAAGAAACAATTAATTTTAGTATTTTAGAATCAGTGACATATTTTTCAGGATCATTTCCTAAAACCTATTGTCCCAGTGATGTGAGATGCTAGATTTATGAAATGTTTTCATATATGTTAGAAGGAACATATTAATTTTCCATTTTGTGCAGTTGATTTATCTGTCTCCTCAAGATTCATCATCATTTTTCCTTATAGCTTCCCAGGCGAGCATCAGCCATAATAAGTTTAGTATTCTGTACTCAGATCGAATATGTGCTAAAGGGATACAAGTTTCAAGTAACACATTTCAGAATGAACTTGGTAATGTTTAGAGTTGATCACAAGGTAGTTTTAGACTATTCATGGGAAGCTGCCCTTTAAGATAATTTAGTGACAAGAAAACTCTCTCTCACAGGCACACAGTTTCAAACTCCTAACAGAGATGTTCAGAGATGAAACTGATTTGTTGTGCAAAAGGATTCTGTGAAGCTTATAAGCAAAATGCACCAACTATATATGAGGTAAAGTCTGGTACAGCCTTCAAGGAGTGTTAGGAAAGAACAAGAACACTCGGAATGGAAAAAGAGTGCTTTTCGCCTGTAAGGTCATAGTATACACATGGACTATATTCTCCTGGAAATCACAGAGCATTGAGTAAGAAACAAACAAAACCACAAAAGAAAAACAACAACAACAACAACAACAACACTGGAAGGATACATTCCAATCCCTTTGGGAATCTCAGTAGTGGCAGCTCTTCATAGCTTTGTGTTGACAAGATATATTACTTTCTAGAAAAAAATTTCTTAGATTTTTAGAATGGCCAGATTGTAGCATTTAACCTATGGAAATGATGTGAAAGTAATTTTAGAAATAGGAATTAGGGTGTTGCTGTCAGGGGGATCTTGGCTCATAAAGACTAGTGGTGATGGTTGCTATGCTCATGGGTGACCATTTGCTTTATATGTCATAAAATATAAAAGTAATAATTTATCACCTATTATTTACAAGCATATCTACACAAACACATTGAATATTGCATACCACTTATTCTGTATTTATTCAAAGAGTTATGTTTTAACTATAGTCATGTTATAGGTATCTAGAGAATGAAAGCATACATTGCTCAGATAGGTCAAGCAGCATTTAGGAGAATATATTTCTCACACAGTTCCCTCCTGTCTCCTGCAGGTGTCCCATGGCAATGAGCTCAGGAGGGCCTCATTCTTCCATCTTCTGGCACCCACATCTCAGCTCTTGGCCCTGAGCTTGTTGACCTGGGACTCAGCAATGTCGGCCCTCTTCTCCGCCTCCTCCAGTTCGTGCTGCACTCTGCGGCACCTGGACAGCTGTGTGTTGGCCTGCTCCTCCGCCTCCTCAGCCTGCCTGTTGTAGGACTTGACCTTGGCCTGCAGCTTGTCCACCAGGTCCTGGAGTCTGAGAAAATTCTTGCGGTCCTCCTCAGCCTGGTACGTCATTTCCTTGACTTTGCGTTCGTACTTGTGGGCCCCCTTCAGAGCCTCGGCTCCCCTCTTCTGCTCCGCGTCCAGCTCGGTTTCCAGCTCCCGTACCCGGTTCTCCAGCTTCTGGATCTGCTTCTTGCCACCCTTGAGCGCCAGCTGCTCGGCCTCGTCCAGGCGGTGCTGCAGGTCCTTGACCATCTGCTCCAGGTTCTTCTTCATGCGCTCCAGGTGGGCGCTGGTGTCCTGCTCCTTTTTCAGCTCCTCCGCCATCATGGCCGCATCCGTGATGGCCTTCTTGGCTTTCTCCTCTGCGTTCCTGGACTCCTGGAGAGAGTTCTCCACCTCGGCCTGGCACTGAGCCAAGTCAGCCTCCAGTTTTCTCTTGGTGTTTATCAGGTTGGTGTTCTGTGAGTGCAAGAGCTGCACGCGGTCGCTGGCATCCAGCAACTCCTGCTCCGACAGCCTATGGGTGAGTAGATGTTTCCCTATCCTCTTGCATTGATTAATCTAAAGGTTATCAAGCAAAACACGAAATCCCTTGTTCTAATATACACATAGATATAACTGTAATATGTTATAATTTAATCACGATACCTGTGTACATCAAGTGAAGAATAAAAATAAATAAATGAATAAATAAATAAAAATAAATCTAAATCTGTCATGGATATTTTGGGAATGCTTTTTTGAAAAAAAAAATGTTGGCCACTAATTAAAGGATGGATGTACACTTTTAGTTAACAGATGCAAAATATCTGTTAAAGGAGAAAGTCGTTTTCAAAAATTGTACATTTTGAAATTCCTCATCTCTAAAGTTCAATGTGCATGAAAAGCCTGTATCTTATTTGCATGATTATCAATATTGATGCTCTATATACCTGAAGCAGAACTGCTGAAGAGAATGGTCAGGATTATGTATTTCATGATGCAATCTGAAAGAAAGTTATAGAATTCTAGGTTTAAAACCAGCAAAGCAAATGTAACAACTAATATGAACCATATTAAAGAATTATACATCAACAGTCAGGACAAGAACTGATCAAGTCACTGTTTCTCATAGCATCCATTTCATTTCAACAGGTTTCCCCTTTGGTGCTCAGTTAGTTGTCGCTGATCATGGAGAAACATATGATATTTGCCCTTTTGGGACTGGCCGAAAAGTGATCCCTGTTAGGAATTTGGAAAACATTATGCTGAGTGAAATAAGCCAGTCCCAAAGGGACAAATATCATATGTTCTCCCTGATCGGTGACAACTAACTGAGTACCAAAAAGGAAACCCCTTAAAGTGAAATGAACACTGTGAGAAAGGGTGACTTGATCAGCCCTTGCCCTGACTGTTGATGAACAACTTAATATGTTATCCCTCTTAGTATTCTTTTTTGTTTGTTCTAATTAATACTTTTGGATGAATACTGTAATCAATACACAGTTATTCTTAAGTGCTGAAACTTAACTGAAAAGTGATCGCTGTTAAATATAAGAGTGGGAATAAGAGAGGGAAGAGATGTGCAATTTGGGACATGCTCCAGCTGGCTTACCTCAAATGGTAGAGTTAGAAACATACTAGGGGATTCCAATTCAATCCCATCAAGGTGGCATGTACCAATGCCATCTCACTAGTCCCAGTGATCAATTTCTGTTCACAATTGATCATAATGATAACACTAAGAGCCAAAGGGAGCACATAAACAAGACTAGTATCTGCAAATACTAACCGGTAGAATAATAAAGGGAGAGAACGATCCAACATGGGAAGCGACATACACAGCAGCCCCATAGAATGGCAGATGTCCTAAACAGCAATCTGGTCTCAGAATCAGCCCTTAAGGCATGCAGATCTGGCTGAAGAGCCCATGAGAGTATTTTAGGCATGGAAAGCCAAGACACTCTGAAAAAAAAAAAAAAAAAAAAAAACCTAAATGAAAGATCTCCGCGAGTGAGATAACAGTGGAAAGAACAGGTCATCAAAGAAGGAGGTACCTTTCTCTGAAGGGAGGAGAGAACTTCCACTTTGTCCATAGCCTTGTCTAAATATGATCAGAGTCGGTGAAATCAAAAGGCTTCCATGGCCTTGGCAACTCATGACAAGAGCCTAGGGTGATTACTGATGCCATAAACAAGAGTGTCAATTTGTTAACTCAACAACAGGAGTTACTGTACACTTACTCCTCATGTAGGATCTCTGTCCTTAATGTGCTGTACATTGTGATTTAATGCTATAACTAGTACCCAAACAGTTTTTTTCACTTTGTGTTTCTGTGTGGGAGCAAACTGTTGAAATCTTTACTTAATATATGCTAAACTGATCTTCTGTATATAAAGAGAATTGAAAATGAATCCTCTCTCTCTCTCTCACTGTCCACTCTGCCTGTCAAAAAATAAAAAAAGAAAAGAAAAAAAGAAAGTTTAAGAAAAAAAGAAAATGAATCTTGATGGGAATGGAAGGGGAGAGGGAGAGGGACAGGGGAGGGTTGCAGGTGGGAGGGAAGTTATGGGGGGGGAACCATTGTAATCCATAAGCTGTACTTTGGAAATTTATATTCATTAAATGAAAGTTAAAAAAAAAGAATTATAAACAATGAGTGTCTCTGACCTTAACTATTTTGACCAAAGTTAAGGAAAGATGATGAGAATTCTCTTTGAATCTCCAAGCAAATTTACATTGCAACTTTATTTTCAGTTCTAGTAAAGAAGAACGTCCCAATAGCCCTGTCCTTTGAGCTTCTTACCACCTGTTCACCGCAGCTGAGAACAATTCACTGTTTATGATATACACACATGCTTACACTTAGACGCATACAAAGAATTGGTTTAATAGGAATCCATGTGGAGAATTGGAATAGATACTTAGACTCCAGGGTTAATCATGACTCCTGGGGTAAAGTCTTAAGAGAAAATTGCTGACTTAAAAAGATGAGATGCTAGACCCACAAAACGGTTGCTTAAAATCCGGGTGATTAAACTCCAGGTGGTTGTGGACTTTAATGTACACTGTTAGAGTCCCTTCAGCTCAACACAGATGAAGTAAAGTGATTATCAGGAGTTGTGCTGAATCCTAAGGGCAAACTAGTTGATTTTGTATTTTGTGTTTGGTGAGGGACAGCTGCTAAAATGGAAGTAGTAAATTGACATATAGGATAACATCAGGACCAAGGTCTCATTCTAGGACACATTTAAATCTTCTCAACATTTCCCTCTTGTAATTGCTCTGACTTTTGAGCTCCATTTTACTTAATGACTCTCAGTGAACTGAATTGCTTCAGTGAAATGAGAAAGCAGAAAGGAAATTCAGTGGAAAGTTTGATTACATCCCTCGTTGTAGCCTAGTTTCTGCGTAATCTTATACCTTGATTATATAATCTTCTTTTCATGGTTTATCCACCATCAAAATGGAAAACTATTCAGGGGTGATATAGTTCCCTACCATGTCTTTATAGTATTTATAGCTAGCACATTAAAAACAAGCTATAATATTTGAATTTGAATTCTTCTATTACTGACCTTAAATTTATTGCTTTTAAATCCTGCAAGTTGGAAAATTTCATACACTAATGCATATTATTTTTAGTGATTTAGTTTATTGTTACTTTTTCTGGTCATTTGGTTTAAGCTCTAAGCATTGATGATATTTCTGCACTAATATTTCCATTTAGGGTGAAATTTATATCTAACAAAAGATATTTTACAGAATCTATAAAAAGTAGATTACCAGAAATATAAGGTTTAGTAAATACTTCATTCACATGCTTGTATACAGGTTCTGATTTTTTATATTTAAGCAGATGAAAAAAGACGAGCCAAGAAATGCACCAGTGAGTTGCTAAGCCACCAGAAAAAAGCAAACTGTTCTCAGCATAAGAACCAGTCAAGCTGTGAGCTGTGGAATCCTTAATCTGTGTATAAAATGAGGTCATTGAATCATGATCTCATTGTGAGCACAATCAATTGGAAAACCAAGTAAATCGAGATGACTTATTTGAAGCCCACCAATTATCAGTGAAAATCACACAATACAATACAATGATAAGCACATACATAAAGGTAAAATGAAATATGCTTATTAGATAAAGGTATTTCCATCTGAAATCAATTAAATGCCAGTTCATGTTATTGTTGTTGTTGCTTTTAAACACATATTTAAAATAGCAGCTTTTCAACTACAGCAATTCAAACCCAGAGAATCCCAGAACATTTAAAATTAGACTAATCTTAGAAATCATTTAGAACTACAGGAAGATAACATATTACTGAGAGATAAATCTATAAAATAATACACTTTTGATAGATAACATTTATTTAATTAAAACAAGCAGAACAGATATTTTGTTTATCTTTTGTAAACAAGAAATGTGCCTCTTACTTCTTGACTTGCATAACATAATCACGTTTTGTAAACTATAAACGCAAATCCAGCTCTGTAAAAAGCTTATCTGTCAGAACACAAGGAATAACAACACTGTCTTGTGTGAATCATTGGGTAATGAAAGGGATAGAAAATTCACAAGGTCTTTAGACAGAAATTAAATGGTCCTAGGTACTGTATGGTCATGGTCCATGGCAAATAAAAGAGGGCCTTGTTTGGCCTAACAGCAGGGTGGAAAATTAAATTGTCATTCTGAATATGAAAACCAGAAACCCACCAAACACCAACAGATCTGTCAGATACTAACCTGAGTTAAAAATAAACTCAGAAAGATGACATTTTAAAAAGCAAAGATTGGTTAGTAATTATTTGCAAACTAAAATTATAACAGAATTTTCTATAGAAAATTATATGAAACTGGGATGAGCCTTTAGCCTAGCAGTTAAAATACCAGTGAAGATGCTCTCATCCCTTAAAAGAGTACCTGGGCTCAAACGCTGCCTCCCACCCTTGACTCCAACTTCTTACTAATGTAGATTCTGGAAAGCAGCAGTGATAGCTAAAGCAACTGGGTTCTTGCCAGCCATACAGGTGACTTGGATTGAGTTCCCAGATCCTGGCTTCTGCCTTGCCCAAACCCTGACTCTCAGACCTTTAAAGAGTAAACTAGCAGATGGTGGCTTTCTTTCTCTCTCTCTCTCTTTCTCTCTCTCTCTTTCTCTTTCTCTCTCTCTCTCTCTCTCTCTCTCTCCTTATCTTCTTTCCTCCCTCCAAAATTAAAAAAATTGAAATTTCAAAAACAGATGAAACTTACTTAGAGAATAAATGAAAAATTGAATAAATTTGTTAAAAGTTGAGAATTTATGTGTTATATTTGCTCCACTATTTCAGAAAGAATATGACAAACAGATAAAACAGTTATCAGCTTTAAAAAAAAAGATTTATTTATTTAGTTGAAAGGTAGAGCTACATTGAGAGAGAAAGAGACAGAGAGAGAGAGAGA
Organism: Oryctolagus cuniculus; assembly: GCF_051225735.1. Taxonomy (NCBI): domain Eukaryota; kingdom Metazoa; phylum Chordata; class Mammalia; order Lagomorpha; family Leporidae; genus Oryctolagus; species Oryctolagus cuniculus. The sequence goes on along the minus strand of NC_142870.1, from coordinate 116,755,536 downwards.
GAGAGAGAGAACCTTCCTTACGCTGATTCATTCCTCAGATGGCCACAATGGCTGGGCTGGGCCTGGCCAAAACCAGGATCCAGGGCTTCTTCCAGGTTTCTCACATGGATGCAGGGGCCCAAGTACTTGAGTTATCTTAATTGGCCTGTTTTCCCAGGCCATCAGCAGAAGGGGAGCAGCAGGGACATGAACCAATTCTCATATGGGATGCTGGAGTTGCAGATGGAGACTTAACCCACTACACCACGAAGTTGACACCAGGCTGTCAGTTTTTAGGTAAAGAGGACATCTTTGGTCCCACTTATGAACTAACATAATTGCAATAAGCTTGCGAAAATGTTGGACTACAGGGGTTGGTGTTGTGGGGTGGGGGGTTGATCACTGATTAGGAAACCTACATCCCATACCAGAATGTCAGTTCCAGTCCCAGCTACTATGCTTCTTTTTTTCTTTTGATTTATTTATTTATTTGAGAGGCAGCTATTGACAGAGAGAGGGTGAAAGAGAGAAAGGTCTTCCATCTGCTGGTTCACTCTGCAAATGGCCAGAATGGCTGTATCTGGTCCAAACTGAAACCAGGATCATCGAGCTTCTTCCCGGTCTCTCACGAGACCCAAGTGCAGAGACCCAAGCACGTGGGCCATCTCCCGCAGCTTTCCCAGCTGCTTTAGCAGGAACTTGGATCAGAAATGGAGCAGCCGGAACTCAAACCAGCACCCACAGGGGATGCAGGCACTGCTGACTGAGGCTTAAACTACTATGCTTCTGATCCAGCTTCCTACTAATGTGTCCAAGAAGCAGTACATGCTGGTTCAAGTACTTGAGTTCCTACCTTCCACATGAGAAAACCTGATGAAGTAGCTGACTCCTGGCTTCAGCTTGGTTTAGCCATGACAGTTGTGATCATTTAGAGTGAACCAGTGTGTGGAAGAACTCTCTCTCCCTCTCATACTCTCCCTCTCCAAGGGTGTGTGTGTGTGTATGTGAGTGTGTGTGTGTGTCAGCCTTTCAAATAAATAAATATGCATTTATGTGTTAGATTTTATATAATTTCCGAGGAAAAAGATTTATAGATAGGAGAGAGAATGTAGATGATTGTGGAAGACTATTTTTGCATTCAAAAATTCAGTTAAAAGAGCCCTGGAATAAAATAAGCCTATGCTTCTTGAGAAAGTTGAGTCTGGTTTAAAAGCTCAGTCAGGTTAAATGTTGATACGTAGTCAACTGTTACGGTTCTCTGATAGAATTGTATATAGTATATATTTGAACTAAAACAAAACTAAAGAAACTGAATATTATGCAGGGGGTTCATTTAACTTGCATTGTTTCAGTTGAAACATACAAAATATTTTATGTCCCTGGGGCTTTGAAAAATGGTAATTTTTCCTGAATTCATAGCTCTTACAGAGTTCAGAAATGTTGTATTCCAATGCTCTCTTTTGATAGGTAAGGAAACCAGTCCCCAAAATATGAAATTCCTTACTCAGATTCACATATCACCAGATCAGATAGAATTCATTCCTTTTGGCTCATTTCACTGGTACAACACAGCAAAACTTACAATGCAGTTAAATAATTCAAGTTACTGACAAAATTTCTGTAACTTTTTAATCTCTATAAAAGGAAGCAATCATAACATTTTACAAGGAATTTCGAAAATGAAAGAAAGTTTCTTTCTTTTTCTCTGTCACTCATGAAAGAGTTCTGCAAATGCAATCTAAAAACTTATTCAATTACTCTCTGGTTTTCTAATAGTGAGAGTTTAGATTGAGTACATGTAAGTGAAAGGAGAAGAAAGTACAACTCCCCTCAAAGCCAATAATAAACTGTTCTGATAACTTCACTATTTTAGGATAGTATAAAACATTCTTTCCAAGTATATGTTGTTTCTTGGAGGGTCATAGCCTCCTAGAACAGTGAAAGAACAAAGCAGTAACATAATCGGTGTTTCAATGAATGAGGTACATCAAATCTACAGTGACAAATGTATACAGATTTTCCAAACAAATCTTATTGGCCCTAAAGATAATTGCAACACAAGTCTCATCAATTCTTGTGTTGGTTGGTATCAATACAGAGAACAGAATCCATGTAGTTCACAGATAGCAATTCTTAGGATATAATTATACATCCCTCCCTCCTTTCTTCCCTTCCTCCTTCAATTTTCTTCGTTCCTTCCTTCCTTCTCCCTCCCTCTGTCCCATCCTTCCTACTTTATTCCCTTCCTTTCTTTCTTTTTAAATTTTGTATATAGCATTAATTTACATTATAGTAAGGCTTAATACTTCACTGAAAAAAAGAGCTCACCAAGTAAAAAGTGAGAAGACCATAGTTCATCAGGAATACAGGCCAGGGCTATAAAAATAAGCAACTGAAAAGATGTCCCTTAGTGTACTCTGAACTCAATCCCAAAATAGGTGAGATTTTATTGCTTAAAAATTACTTTTGAGTTAATTTTCTGATGTTAGATACGATTCCAGAGCCTAAGTGGAAATAAAATTTGAAAATCTTTAAAAGAGACCAAAGGGTGGAGAACCAATGAAGGGGCAATGAAGTAACTCATATATAGATGTGAAAGCCATACATACGCATAAACACACACACACATAGTTGCACAGACTTTGATGGAAAGAAATATGTGAGCGAGTTTCTGTTATCACCAAGGGTGTTTTGCAAGGTAACAGATACATTGGTAGATGGTGTTATAGCAGTTGGTAAATGGCTGAATCACACAATTTGAGATGATGAGACACACCTACTAATTCTTTTTCCTGGACTGTAGGTCTTCTATTCATGTGCAAACTACTACTGCTATAAAAACATAGAATAAGTCTTCTGAGAATGAAAATGTTATTAAAATATTAATAAATTCATTATTAATGTAATTACAAATCTCTAGGAGAAAGGAGCAGATCATGTTGAAGCCCAAATCAATCTCCCCATTCACAAAACTGTTGTGGTTTTTATAGAATTGGAGAAAATGTGGGTGGAATTGGGTGAAATAAAATGACAGGACATGATATGTGCAAAGGAAAATGGATGGAAAAAGTCCTTGAAGCATGTGTCTTGACGAATTATGTCTTTATCCACATGCATGTATGAGACAGTTGCTGAAATGTCACTGGAGATGTGTCAGTTAACTTCAAGATATACCGCAAGGTAACTCTTCAGTCACTGATTGCTTTGTGCAGGCTCTGCTTACAAAGTTGGTAGCAGCTAGTTTTGTCAAGTTTTACCAGGTTTCCTTTAAGACAGCTCTACAGGTTTTTTTTTTTCTTTGCAAAAACAACTATTATGGATTGCAAGTTACTATGCAACAAGCAACAGTAGTCAAAAAGTAGTAGTGGGCTGCTAGTATGTTAGGAAATCCTGGGAAGCTTACTGCTAGGCAAGAGGGGAGGGATCCTTTGTTGTCCATGGCTTCATTCCCTTTGCATTATGTGTTTCAAGGAGTATGAAAATGTGAGCAAAGAAAGTGCTCTCTAGTAGCAAGTTTGCAGTGTTGAAGAGTGAGGTTTGGTCTGGAAACATGCAATTTCAGCAAAAGTTAGAATGTGGATGAAATTCCTTTAGATATGTTTCTGAATGTGGGAGATTTGTCCCCTAAAAATGCGGTAGAGACCTTTGGTGGAAAGTTTGTCCACAGAGGATGTGTTTGGGATAAGGCAAAAGGATGGGAACAACACTTCACAAAGGATACCTGCCTCAACTTGGGTCTTCTAAAGTCGAGTGATGCTTTACACAATCCTGTGTCCATCATTTCACTGGAGTTGAGACACTAAGAACCACTCCCTTGGCACTGAGAAAGTGATTTAAAATTTGTTAAGTGTGTACTTAAATAGCTTACTTCTATGTCAAGGTTATCATGTCTAATGTACTCAGAAATGACAACCTGAATCCATATTTCTACAGCTTTTCAAACAGAGCTTTTCTTCAGAGTAGATCATCATTGCAAAATGTAGCTTAGCTTTCAAGCACAGTAATGGCCCCTGCTCCTCAACCCACATATGTTCACAAGATTAAGTTTGGGAACATATCATTTTTCACATTACCTAATTGCACACTCCTTACCAATGTAAATGAAATAATTTACTGTTCCAATTATTTTACACTGGAATTGAATGGAAAAAAGCAAACTGTTAAAATCTGTTTTAAATTAGCACCTATATTACAGCATTTAGAATAAAGGCATTTTAAATACTTAAATCCTACTTAAGTAACTTGAAATTCCTATGCTAATGTCTTGAAAAAATTTAAACTCTTTTTTAAAGAAAAAAATGTGGTAAGTAATATACTAGCATTGCCTATCCACATTGCACAGGTAAGTGAAACTTAAATTGCAGAAAGAAAAAAAGGTCAAATTGTTTTCCTAAATTTAATATTTTATTTAATATTTGTGAAATAAAAAATTTTAAATTTGTATTATATTCAGAGGCTTAATGCCACACTAAGTAGAGAGTTCAGCAAATAAAAAATAAAAAGACTGTAGTTGAACAGCCAAATAGGCAAGGCCCATAACAACAATCAAATGAAAAGAGGCTCAACTTCACTCATACAAATGAATTTTAAAGTAGTTACAAAATCATTAAAAGCATATTAGAATATTACTCCTTAATAATTTGAGGACAAAGATTTAAAGCAAAGTTTGACAAAACATTATGTTTGTAGAAAACTGATAACAAGTATTTCTACTTTGTGGGTTTTTTTTGTTTTTTTTTTTTTTGTTTGTTTGTTTGTTTGTTTGTTTTTTGGTTTTCTTTTAATTTAGATACCACATATAAGGGCAAGCATACAGTCATCCTAATTCTTCTAAGTTTCCTTTCAAAATTTTCAATAGTATTTGAAAAAATATTGATGGAATATACATTAAACAGAAGAAAATTTTCAGAGTAGTTTTGTGAATAAGGGAATATAAAAATACTTTAATTTAGATTTAAATGGCAATAAAACGTATACGTGGAGGATTAGCCTTTTTATAACTGGTCAATCGCTTCTCTCAAATGAGCTCATTTCAATGTTATTTCACTCTCTCTCTCTCTCTCTCTCCTTTCTCTCTTAAACTTAGAGGGAGTTAATGCTTCCCTTGACTGATGAGGCTTCCTGTGCCTGAGATAACAGATGGATTTTATTAATTTATTAAGCTGAACTGTTAGGCAAAATCCTGAAACTGCTAATTATTTGTCACATTGATTTCCCATGGAATTGGTAGAACAGGGCTTGTCCTCCCTAGCCACTATGGGTTATTCATAAGAATCTTTTATTTCCATTGTTGTGTCCCAGCCTTTCCCTAGTAACCTCACTCCTTTCTGAAATAAAATACCTACAACCAATTATGGCCATCCATGCCCTAATATACATTTTACCATGAATACTGGTTAATTAATATTTTATAAATTCTGAAATCCAGCATCTAGATCTACTTATCTGACACAATCCATTAATAACTCTATTATGCTGTTCTTAGTGAACTTTGTATTCACCTCCTTTTTTTCTGAAAGCCTCAGAGGTTGGCAGTTTGGCCTACTTATTTCTTCATACAGAAAATCAGTTAATCTTGATATATCTCACTTTTGAAAGGCATTCTTAAAGATATAATACTCATCCTCATTATTTCACAAAATTTACAAAATCAATATCACTCAAATTAATAAATTAATTAAAATACAATATGAAGCACTGATCAATTGGGTATAAACACTTCAGATAAATAATATTTTAATAATGAAAAATATGCTGCAAGAATGGATTGAGTTTAAAATCTAAAATATGCAGTTGACTTGTGTTAATACTTCTCCATATTTATAAATCTTTTGAGCTTCCTTATTGTTCAAGTCATTTGGTGTTTCATTCTTTATACTTCATACTTCTTGTCATCTACAACTGCCTTTTCATCCATTCTCATGAGGTATTTTCTTTTATGTTTCTTTCAACATCATAATTTAATCCAGTATTTTTAAGTACATTTATTTTTATTTATTTGAAGCACAGCACAACAGAAATATAGAAATTGTCCATCTACTGGTGTACTCTCCAAATACTTGCAACGCTAGGGCTGGACTAAACTAAAACCAGAAGCCAGAAACTGTATCTGGGTCTCCACATGGATGGCTGGGATCCAAGCACTTGTGATATCACATGCTGCCTCTCAGGTGTGATAGCAGGAAGCTGGACTGGAAGCAGAGGAGGGACTCAATCCCTGACACTTATATGAGAGGCAAATGTCCAAAGTGGTGGTTTAATCTGCTGTGCCACAACACCTGCCCCTCTGAATGCTTGAAAACACTCAGGAGCACCTGGATGACTAGATAATGATTTCTTCCCCTTCTCCTCAGCACGCCATTCCCATGTTTACATACTGGAATATGCCATCTTCCAAAATTGCCTCACCTCCAAGACTAGAAGGCAAATAATGGACTTGTTACAGCTGTAACCCCTTACACCTTTAGCTGTCCTGATCAAATATTTTGATTCAAATCTCATTATATTATAACTAACAATCCTTTAAATAGCTCACATCTTTTTCACCATTTTAAGCTGCATTTTATTCTATACTTCTTTTCAATGTATATTAGAGTCTATCGGTTATTGAAGATGATTATTTTATAAATTTGGTTTCTCCTTCCATCATACTACCATTAAAAATTTCCTTCATTTCGAAATATTAAAGAAAATTAGTTTCTGAATATTGGCATGACATAATTTGAACAGATATTATTCTCCCAAGCCTATTTGGGAGTTTAAGCCTATGTTAATGGTTTTAAGAAGGTAGAAATGCAACCTAGCTATGCCGTTTAGAGGGGAAACTTAAACAAATGATTAGGTGTACAAGAAATTATTAGAGTGTGGCTCCTGTATTGAATCTGGTGTCTGTATAAGAGTAACAGAGACTAGTCACAGACAAACACATGCACCTGCCTATCTCTTGCCATATGTTGCCCTATGCCACTTCAGAACCCTGCCAGTAATAAATTCATAAACAGATAAGACCCCTAGTCTTTGTAATTCTAGAACTCTGAGACAAAACAAACCTGTTTTTCTTTAAAAAAAAAAAAAGATTTATTTTATTTATTTGAAAGACAGGGTTACAGAGAGAGGTAGAGCCAGAGAGAGAGAGAGAAGTCCGCTGGTTCAACCTGCTGGTTCACTCTCCAAATGACCACAAGTGCCAGAGCTGAGCTGATCCGAAGCCTGGCAGAAGCCAGAAGCCAGGAGCTTCCTCCAGATCTCCCACATGGGTGCAGGGGCCCAAGAACCTGGGCCATCTTCTACTGCTTCTCCAGGCCATAGCAGCGAGCTGGACCGGAAGTGGAACAGCCAGGACTAAAACAGGGCCCATATGGGATGCCAGCGCTGCAGTCTGGGGCTTTAACCCACTGTGCCACAGCGCCAGCCCCAAACCTTTTTTTCTATATGTAGTATTCTGTGTTGGGTATTTTGTTAGATTAAAAAAGGTAAAGCTGAACATTTAGTAATTCTCCGGTATTTATTCTACTCTGAAACTTCTCTAGCTTACCATTTCCTACTCAAACTTCCTTACTTCTTCTCCTTTCATCTAAGCTAATGGATGATCCAATATCCCATTGACATAATACTCATGTAAAACACAAGAAAATTAAACCTTATTTTCTACCACACAATCTTCAATATGTACTATAAGCTATCCTTCCTTTTACAGCCAAGGATGTCTCATTCCCATTGTCAACTGCTATTACCTTCAACTGTACTCTGGATCACATTTCCATTAAGTTTCTTTTTTAAATTTTTTTTTTATTTGACAGGTAGGAATATAGACAGTGAGAGAAAGAGAGACAGAGAGAAAGGTCTTCCTTCCATTAGTTCACCCCCAAATGGCCGCTACGGCCGGTGTAGAATGCTGGTCCAAAGCCAGGAGCCAGGTGCTTCTCCTGGTCTCCCGTGTGGGTGCAGGGCCCAAGCACTTGGGCCATCCTCCACTGCCTTCCTGGGCCACAGCAGAGAGCTGTACTGGAAGAGGAGCAACCGGGACAGAATCCAGCGCCCCAACCAGGACTAAAAACCCGAGCGCCGGTGCCACAGGCGGAAGATTAGAGTAGTGAGCAGCAGGGCTGGCCTCTTTTTTCAATTTGTACCAATAACAGTCCATCTTATTCCTCATAATGTGACATTTGATCAGTATTGGATGGTGTGAATTCTTTTGTTTCATCTCTTCACTATGCTAACCTGTATGTAACCATTACATTAGTCTAAATGTCGATTTAACAATAAGCAGATTTTAATTGAACTAATGTTAACATGCTTTAGATTAAATTCTATTTCACAATTTTAAACACAATGATACTTTCTTAAATTCTAAAATTGTTAAGTCTTGTACATTTTATTTTCTAATTCTAACCACATTCCAATCCACTGTATCTTCTTTATATATTACTTCACCTATTCTTTAGGATGGTCACTAAGCTTACCTCAGTCTCCCCACTCACATAAAAGCACTAGGAAAAATGGCATCATCAGTGCTCCTAAATGTAGCATTGTTGAAGTTTTCTAGGTAGTTTTCTAGGTAGATACTTCAATGTTGAAGTTTTCTAGGAGAACGTACTACAAGGCTTTATTGTAAACATAACAGATTTTCTGTGAACAAACTGCTTGATGGAATTTTAACACATCAGTCACACACCCCCAAAGTACAAATTATGTGATAGTTCTTGCTTCTTGTCACCCTAAAGGGAAATTTTAAATTCTGCTATTTTCTAATTTTTTTTTATTTAGATAGGTGGAAAATCGTCTTATTTCTCCTCCTCCTCTCTCTCTAAATCCTTCTCCTACCACTTTGCTTCCATTATTTAATCACTATTTATACTGAAAACTATGTACTCTTCAACAAATCATTTCTCCTTTCCTATGGCCTTATCCATGACTGCTTTTTCCATTTCCTTGAACTTTTAATAGCAGAATATCATGATATTTTTGATTACTAAGTGTTATGATCTTTGTCTATTAGGCTTTTATCTACCTATTATATGTGTATGGTCTCCTATTTTTAAATGTTGACATAACCAAGTATTATTTCTCCATTTTGCTAAATCATAGTACCAATAATAATTATTATAATATTTTATGTTTAACCATGTGCTAAGCAATTATATAATATTTTTCTTTCATTAGCATATTTTTCATAACTCTAGAAGTAAACAGTATTATAAACATTGGATTAAACATGAGAGAATGGAGGCACTGAATGCTTAAATAACATACCCAAACAAAAAACAATAACTGACAGTTCGGACTCAAAGCTAGTCAGTTTAGTTATAGTTACAGAAAATCACTCAGCCACAACCATATACTGTCTAGCAATAAAAAAATATGTAACACAACATCTTTAGTGAAAGAGATATAACATGATTGAGACGCACATAAGTAACTTGAATAAATGGAGATGATATTTTGTAGAGAGTGCAAATTTCTATTAGAAAATATAAATTATGGTCAATAAATCTGTATATGTGATAAAGTCTAACCAAAACTCAGGAACATATTTTAAAGAAGTCAACAAATGTATTTTAAAATCTATGCTAAGAATTCAATTTTATTATCTAGAATGTATTTTATTTCTCTCAAATCATATTGCATTCTCTACAAATATATTCTTTTAAGATTATGTATTGACCTTTCACATTTGGTTTATAACTCATGTGTGAGCTTCACTTTGAATCTGTTTTAAGGTAGGATAGATTTTAGTTTTCTCTACACTGTGACTTTTATTTAATCCTCATCAACTAAACAATGCATTTTTGTTACTGATTCATAATGTATCATTTATAAACAAGCATGTTTATGCATTTGACCTGCTGTTAATTATTACTGTAAAATTACTAATATTACATGGAAAATGTTCCTATTAAAAGGTTATATTTTGAGGCCAATATTACAGCATAGATTGTTAAGCCTCCACCTGTGATGCCCATCCCATTTGGATGCAGGTTTAAGAGCCAGCTGCTCTATTTCCCATCTAGCTCCTTGCTAACGACCTGGGAAATGCAACAAAAGATAGCCTAAGTATTTGTTTCTCTTCACCCACGTGGGAGACCATTAAGCTCCAGGTTCCTGGCTTCAGCCTGGCCCATTCTGGAGCCTTTGTGGCCATTTGAGGAGTGAACTAGTGGATGAAAGTTCTCTCTCTCTCTCTCTCTCTGTAACTCTGCCTGTCAAATAAATAAAAATAAAATATTTTTTTAACTTTTATTTAATGAATATAAATTTCCAAAGTACAGAATATGGATTACAATGGCTTCCCCCCATAACGTCCCTCCAACCCACAACCCTCCCCTTATCCACTCCCTCTCCCCTTACATTCACATCAAGATTCATTTTTGATTCTCTTTATATACAGATGATCAGTTTAGCATACATTAAGTAAAGATTTCAACAGTTTGCTCCCACACAGAAACATAAAGTGAAAAAAACTGTTTGAGTACTAGTTATAGCATTAAATCACAATGTACAGCACATTAAGGACAGAGATCCTACATGAGGAGTAAGTGCACAGTGACTCCTGTTGTTGACTTAACAAATTGACACTCTTGTTTATGGCATCAGTAATCACCCTAGACTCTTGTCATGAGTTGCCAAGGCTATGGAAGCCCCCTGAGTTCACTGACTCTGATCATATTTAGACAAGGCCATGGTCAAAGTGGAAGTTCTCTCCTCCCTTCAGAGAAAGGTACCTCCTTCTTTGATGACCCATTCTTTCCAACTGCTTGTTCCAAGAATGGGTCATCAAAAAATAAAATATTTTAAAAAATATATTTTATTAGTGAGTTTGTTTGTTTTTAGATCCTGGTTTAAAATCCTATCCAAGCCCACTGTGGCAGTTGTGAGATGGGACAGGAATGGGCATCCAGACATGATCTATCCCCTTTGCGTCCAGGGATGAGAGAGTTCTGTCCCCTCCCTGCACAATTGAAGGCTATGTTGCCAGGCTTACAACTGCAGTGGGAAGCTGTGGTAAGTGGACCAGTGGACTGCAGGCTATATCTACAGAAACAGTTTACTCCAGTGCATTTTTTCTTTTCAATTTTTTTATTTAAAATTTTAATTAGTTTTTAACAGATGCAATGTATTTTGTAGATACAGTTCTAAGAACTTAATGATATTCTCTTCCTCTCTCCCTATTGATTTTAATTCTTGCATATGTATTTTGAAATATTTTATAATATTAAACAGATTCAGCAAACTAAATTATAATTCCATAATTAAAATTCTATGCATTTTATTGAAGATTAATTCACATTTATAATTGTAAGCCAAAATGCCCATGAACATGGCATATAACTCCATGTATTCAGATTCATATTTTCCTTTTTAATAGTCTTAAAGTTACATTATAAAGCACTTGGATAGTCTTAGTAACCTGATTAACAGAGCCATTATAATTATTTATTGCAAAAAACTATATTTATTCAATATATATTATAATGTATATATACAAAATTCATATTTTGTATATATTGGAACTATGCATATATATTTAAATTTATTTGAGATACATATTTTTAAAATTTCTTTGAGACCAAGAGAAAGAAAGACATAGATACAAAGACAGAAATCTCATCTTCTGTTTTACTATCCAGAATTCTAGAATGACAGAGGCTGGGTGAAGTAGGAACCAGGAGCCAGGAATTCAGTACAGGTCTTCCACATGAACGGCAGGAACACAGCTACTAATGCTGCTGAACCTGCACTGAAGCTGGAGTTGGGAGCATAAAACTGGAGACAGAGCTGGAACCAGGAATTGAAACAAGGTAATTGGATGCAGGACAGGAAATTCTTAGCTGGTATGTCAACTGCTAGAAGAAATGTCAATACCAATACTACTTTTTCTTGATTTCAGAGTTTAATTTCAACCTGTTTTTTTTTCCAAGTAGGTGATTATGACATCTCCAAATATAGATTTTTTTATTTTTTTCTTTATAACGCTATAACCACTTATTTCTTCTTCCAATTTGATTGAATTTTCCACCTGCTGATTTACTCCATTAATACCTGTGATTATCAGGATTGGGCCAATCAGAAGGTAGGAGCCTGTAATTCAAATAATGTCTCCCACATGAATGGCTGGAACTCAATTATTTGAGTTATCATCTGCTACCTACAAAAATGCACATTAACGGGAAGCTTGATTGGAAGCAGAATAGCTAGGATATGCACTAGCACTCAGATATGGAATTCAAGTATCCCAAGTGTGGTTTACCTCTCTGGGCCACAATGAAGACATTAACCACATTTTTATTCCCTCATTTTATTCACTTATGGAAAATATTTAACAGGGTGACCACTCCCTACATTTTGAGACAGTCTAACCTCTTTCTTGCTGTATTACATAAATATACTGATAATAATCCTCTTTCCAACACATTCCAGGATGATGGCTCAAGCTCTATATATTGTATATCATAGGGTTTGTTTCTTGACACTTTATTTTGTAGTTTGAAACATTCTTTCTAAATAATCATATCCTTTCATGACACATAGAGAAAGAAAGTGCTAAATTTACATCTCCATTATAAAATTTTTCTCTAGACCAGATGTTTTCTTAAACTATCTAAAATTTAAGCCTATTTTTTCTTTAATAACTCTTTTAATTCTGCTATATCAATGTGTCTTGTCATTTTTACCTATATGTATATTAGAGAAGTTTCTAATCACCATCATGTTTTCTTTTTGTTGTTGTTGTTACTTTTTCATCCCATTTTTAGACTACTGAGTTATTAAACCTCTGCTATTTTCTCAATTACCATTTGCATTGGATCCACCAGTCTTAGAAAAGTAAAAAAAAAAAAAAAATCTAATACATGGTGTTGATTGAATAATAGAAAATAATAACACCCTAATTTTATTTTAGTCATTTCAGATTACTTTTTATCCAAATTATACTGGCAAAATTATTTAGTTTTTGCCTTTATTTGAAAGGAATAATGATGAAGACAGAGACAGAGATACACAGAGATCTCTATCCACAGGTACACTCCCTGAATGCCAGCAAACACCCAGGGTTGGCCCAGACTAAATCCATGAGACAAGAATTGCATTCAGTTCTCCCACATGGGTAGTAGCGACACAACTACTTGAACCTATCTTTCAGGGTATACATTGTCATGAAGCCGGAACTGGAAGAAGAGATTTATACAAACCTAGGCACACCAAAACAAGATATAGGCATGTTAAGTGGCATCTTTCTCTCTCTCTCTCTTTTTTTTTTTCGGACAGGCAGAGTTAGACAGTGAGAGAGAGAGAGACAAAGAGAGAGTTATAGACAGTGAGAGAGAGACAGAGAGAAAGGTCTTCCTTCCGTTGGTTCACTGCCCTAGTGGCCGCTACAGCCAATGCTGCGCCGATCCGAAGGCAGGAGTCAGTTGCTTCCTCCTGGTCTCCCATAAGGGTGCACGGATCCAAGCACTTGGGCCATCTTCCTCTGCCCTCTCGGGCCACAGCAGAGAGCTGGACTGGAAGAAGAGCAATCAGGACTAGTACCCAGCGCCCCAACCAGGACTAGAACCTAGGGTGACGGCGCCGCAGGCAGAGGATTAGCCAAGTAAACCAAGGCGCCGGCCCTTCAAGTGGTATCTTAACTATTTTACCAAATGCCTGCTCCAACAGTGAAGGAATTAAGCAAAGGAGCAGCACCTTCACTTCAGTATTTTACATGGGTGGTTATTTAAGAACAAAAAAGTCAATATTCTTAACAGAATGTAGAACAGAAACCATATGATCATCACAACAGATGCAGAAAAAACATTTAGAGAAATATAACATTTCTTCAAGATACATACTTTCCATAATTAAGTATAGTAGGAGCATATCTCAAAATTACTAACTGTACATATAACAATCCAATGGCCAATATCATACTGAATGAGGAGAACATGAAAACATGTCCTCTCAAACCTAGAGATAACAAAGATTCACATTCACCATGTTTATTCAATGTATTATTGGAAGTATTAGCAAGAGCAATTAGATGAAAGAAAGTTATAAGAGCTATGGAAATTGGAAGGGAGGAAATAAAAATATACAAGGTTGCTGATGATACATAGAAAACCATAAATATGCTACCAAAAAGTTTTTAGAGCTAATAAAATAATTCAGAAAAGTTGCAAAATACAAAATCAATAAACAAAAAAGTAACATTTTATAAACCAACAATGATCTTGCTGAAGGGAAATCAGAGAATAAACATGATTCTTAGTAACCTCAAAAATTAAATATTTCAGATTAAGTTTAGGCAAAGAAGTGAAAGATCTCTACAAGGAAAATTATAAAACATTGATGAAAAAATCATGAAAGTCATAAAAAATAGAAAAATATTTCTTGCTCATGTATTGGAAGAATTGATATCATTAGAATGTCTATAATACCTAAAAATATAGATTCAATGCAATCTCTAAATCAAAATGCCAATGATAATATTTATATAATTAGAAAAAAATGTAAGAATCATATAGAACCACAAAAGACCAGAACAGCCACAGCAATTCTGAGGGAAAAATTAAACTGGAGGCATCACAGTACCTGTTTTCTTTATTTTTTTTATTTTTTGACAGGCAGAGTGGACAGTGAGAGAGAGAGACAGAGAGAAAGGTCTTCCTTTGCCGTTGGTTCACCCTCCAATGGCCGCCACGGCCAACACGCTGCAGCTGGCACACCGCGCTGATCCAATGGCAGGAGCCAGGTACTCATCCTGGTCTCCCATGTGGGTGCAGGGCCCAAGCACTTGGGCCATCCTCCACTGCACTCCCTGACCACAGCAGAGAGCTGGCCTGGAAGAGGGGCAACCAGGACAGAATCTGGCGCCCCGACCAGGACTAGAACCCGGTGTGCTATTCCACAGCTCTAGAAATTTAAGCAGTGTGAAAATGACGTAAAAGTTGATATATAGATCAGTGGAACAGAATAGAACACCCAGAAGTTAATCAATATGTATACAGCTTACTGATTTTTGACAACAGTGCCAGGAACATACACTAGAGAAAAATAGACATTTCAATAAGTTATGTGTGTGTGAGTGTGTGTGTGTGTGTTTGTGTGTATGCCAAATGGCTGCAACAGCTGGAGCCATGCCAATCCAAAGCCAGGAGCCAAGAAGTTCTTCTGGTTTCCTACATTGGTATGTGGGCCCAAAGACTCGGGCCATATTCTACTGCTTTCCCAGGCCATAGCAGAGAGCTGGATCAGAAGTGAAGCAGCCTGGACATGAACTAGGACCCATATTGTACGGGATGCCAGGGTTAGAGGTGGCAGCTTTACCTGCTAACCCACAGTGTTGGCCCCACTAATAATAAATGAACGTTTCTAGTATGTATCCTGACCTGAAAGAGATGTGAATCATTTTGGTCATTTTTTTATCTTTTCACATTTATTTGAAAGTCTAATCTGTGTTGTGAAAAGGATGGAAAATAGCTTATAATAAAATTCAAATGAAACCTTTGATACAAAACAATATTCAGAGTTCTGAAAACTTTGATCATGTTTGTAAATGACATTGAAAAAAATGTTTATCAAACACACATACAAATGTTAATTATGTACATAAAAAAGTCATCTTGATATATATAAACCTAAATACATTTTAAAAATTGGTCATTTAGAATCATAAAAGAAAATATAAAGTAAAAAGCAATGACATTCAATGCATATATCCACACATATTACCACATACATGTATTTGGTGAAGATTTTTCAATAAAAAGAAAAAGTCATTAAGTTTGCATTTATATTCTTGACTCCTTTGAATTTTATTATTAACTGAAGAAAAACAAATACATACTAACCAAGACACCCTGGGTTTCTCACTCTCATACCTGAGACATGACTATGTCTCAAATGGAAATGAGAACTGGAAATAGGAATCCTTGTCCTGAAGGTACCTTGGAAGCTCTTTGAAAAGACAGTGCAACCATAACTTAGGGTAAAAGGAAGTACATCATTACAAAGAATGCTAGCTAGTGAAACAAAAACATCTGTAAAAATTTGGAATCCCAATTTCATGAAATGAGATTTGTGAATTAGTTTCAATATTGAATATTAATATGATACTTGAAAACTTTTGGAGGCTGACAAGCAAATGCAAAACACAGAACTCTCAAAAATGTGTCCATTCTGCAGAGGCAAAGCAACAAGATCTAAAATAAAGCTGTAAGAAGACAATTTGAAATATATGTCTCATAGTTCATGTGCAAACAGTTCAGGGGGGAGATTGTGAGAGATGTGTGTTTGTGTGTGTGCACAAACTTCTAACATACAGGTTCACTTTGTGTGCCACATTACCATGCAATATACACAAAATCAAAAAGGATGCACAGGAGTTGCACGATCCAGTAGAAGAATTAACTTTTTTTTTTTTTTGACAGGCAGAGTGGACAGTGAGAGAGAGAGACAAAGAGAAAGGTCTTCCTTTGCAGTTGGTTCACCCTCCAATGGCCTCCGCGGCCGGCGCGCTGAGGCCGGCACATCGTGCTGATCCCATGGCAGGAGCCAAGTGCTTCTCCTGGAGTCCCATGGGGTGCAGGGCCCAAGGACTTGGGCCATCCTCCACTGCACTCCCTGGCCACCGCAGAGAGCTGGCCTGGAAGAGGGGCAACCAGGACAGAATCCGGTGCCCGACCGGGACTAGAACCTGGTGTGCTGGTGCTGCAAGGCGGAGGATTAGACTAGTGAGCCGCGGCACCAGCCTAATAATTAACTTTTGAATACTCATATTCTCCTCAGTTTTGTATTATTATACTAGTGGAATTGATTTATACTTTATATTTATACTGAAAACTTTAGGCTAAATGTAGTCACGGAAATATTTTTATTCTAAAGAGATTATAAGCTATTTTACAGCTAAAACATTAACTAAAACATTTCACTAAAAGTGAAATGTCGTTACTTTTTTTTATTGTTACAGAAGTATTAGGATGTAAGTATGGCCAAGTGGTTAAGATGCCCCGTAAAACACCCTTGTCCCAAATGGGATTACCTAGGTTCAGTATCCACCTCTGTCTACTGACTCCAGTGTCCTGGCAAGACAGACCCTGGCACTCAGCAATGATAGGCCAAGTTGATTGGGATCCCTCCACCAATTTGGAAGACTTGATTTGAGTTCTCCTGGCTGCAGCCCAAGGAGCAGAACTGCTAACATTTTGATATTCAGTCAGCAGATAGAAGTTTTATCTGTGTATTTTTCCCTCTCTGACTCTGAAATTTAAAAAAAAATCATAATCATTTTTTCTAAAATCTATTGAAATCATTTCTGTCATGTAATAAATACTGGGGCAGATGTGGAAGTAGTTAATGTGCATTTCTCTTTTTCAAAGATTTATTTATTTATTTGAAGGGGGGATACAGATAGGGGTAGCGGAATCTTCCGTCCATTGGTTGACTCTGTAAATAGCTGCAATGGCCAAGGCTGGGCCAGGCAGTAGCCAAGAGCCAGGAGACAGGAACATCTTCCAGGTCTCCCACATGGGTGCAGGGGACCAAGTAGTTGGGCCATCTTCTGCTACTTTTTCAAGAACATTAGCAGGTAGTTTTATCAGAAGTAGAGCAGTCAGGACTTGAACCAGCAGCTATGTGGGATGTTGACCCTGCAGCCAGAGGCTTAACCTCCTATGCCACAGCACCCACAACTTCATGTGCATTTTCAAAAAAAAATAACTTCTCAAAAAGAGGAGGATAAGTAGTTTTAGTCAAAATATCATGTTACAAATAACATATTTTTTTGACAGGCAGAGTTAGACAGTGAGAGAGAGAGAGACAGAGAGAAAGGTCTTCCTTCTGTTGGTTCACCCCCTAAAAGGCCGCTATGGCTGGCGTGCTGTGCCAATCCGAAGCCAGGAGCCAGGTGCTTCCTCCTCGTCTCCTAAAAGGGTGCAGGGCTTAAGCACTTGGGCCATCCTCTACTGCCCTCCCGGGCCACAGCAGAGAGCTGGACTGGAAGAAGAGCATCCGGGACAGAATCCAGCGTGCCAACTGGGACAAGAACCCAGGGTGCTGGTGCCCCAGGCGGAGGATTAGCCAATTGAGCCGCAGCACCAGCTACAAATAACATATTTTGAAAATTTTAATATTACTACATATTTTCTTCATTATTAAAATATTTCACTTGATAAACAAATGTGTATATGTATTTATTTATTTAAATTTAATTTGTTATACAAGTTTAATGTGTGCCATATGTACAGATGCAGGAACATGGTGATACTTCCCACCCTATCCTCTCTTCCATCCATGCTCCAGTATTTCTTCCTCCTCCCTCTCCCATCCCACTGTTAATTTCTGCAAAGATCAACATTCAGTTTACTTAAGGTCCATAGAGTTAACCCTACTCGAAGTGAAAGAGTTCAACAAATAGTAGGAAGAAAAAAAAAATCACTGTTTCTCAACAGAAACAGGGGTTGTAAACAATTACTGAATCTCATATTGTCCATTTCACTCTAATACATCACATTTTAGGGACTCTATTAGTTAACACAGATCAGGGACAACATATGGTATCTGTTGTTTTGGAATTGGCTAGTTTCAGTACATAAAATGATTTCCAGTTGCGTCTACCTTGTTGCAAAAAGATAGGATTTCATGTTTTTACACTGGCTAGTACTCCATAGTATATATATATATATATATATATATATATATATATATATATGTGTGTGTGTGTATACACATTTCTTTATCCAGTCAACAATTGATTGACATCTGGGTAGATTCTATATCTTAGCTGTTGTATGCTAAGAATTGTAATGTAATGAAAATGAGGATACAGAAAATACTTCCATATGCTGATTTCTTTTGGTTTTGGTAAATTCTCAGGAGTGGGTTGACTGGATCATGTGTTAGGTCTATATTCAGATTTCTGAGGTATTTCCATACTGTCTTACACAGTGGCGGCACCCATTTACATTCCCAACAACAGCAGACCAGGGTACCTTTTTTCCCACATCCTTGCCAGCTTTTGTTGTTTGTTGATTTCTGTATGAGAGCCATTCTAATGGGAGTGAGGTGAAACCTGGTTGTGGTTTTCATTTGCGTTTTCTTGATGGCTAGTGATTCTGACCATTTTTTCAAGTGTCTTTGGCAATTTGAATTTCTCCCCTTGAAAAATACCTGTTCAAGTCCTTTGCCTGTTTCTTCACTGGATTATTTGTTTTGTTGAGGTTGATTTTATTGAGCTCTTCATAGCTTCTGGATATTAACCATTTATCAGTTGCATATTATGCAAATATTTTCTCCCATTCTGTCAGGTGTTGCTTCACTTTGTTGTGTGTTTCTTTTGTAGTGCAGAGGCTACTTAGTTTGATGTAATCTGGTTTGTCAATTTTGTTTTGATTGCTTGTGCTTCTGGTGTCTTTTCCAGCAAGTCTTTATGGCAAAGTCTTACAGTTTCCCTAATGTTCTCTAGTAATTTGATGATACTGGGTCATAGAGTTTGATCCTTGATGCATTTTTTTTTGACAGGCAGAGTGGACAGTGAGAGAGAGAGAAAGAGAGAAAGGTCTTCCTTTTGCCGTTGGTTCATCCTCTAATGGCCACCGCGGCCGGCGCACTGTGGCCGGCACACCACGCTGATCCGAAGGCAGGAGCCAGGTGCTTCTCCTAGTCTCCCATGGGGTGCAGGGCCCAAGGACTTGGGCCATCCTCCACTGCACTCCCAGGCCACAGCAGAGATCTGGCCTGGAAGAGAGGCAACCGGGACAGAATCCGGCGCCCTAACTGGGACTAGAACCCGGTGTGCCGGCACCTCAAGGCGTAGGATTAGCCTATTGAGCCACGGTGCTGGAGATCCTTGATGCATTTTGAGTGGATTTGTGTGTAAGGGCTTAGAGAGGAGTCTGATTTCATACTTCTGCACGTGGAGATCCATTTTTAACAGCGCCATTTGTTGAAGAGAGAGTCCTTGCTCCAGGCATTGATTTTAGCTCCCTTTTTAAAGATAAGTTGGTTATAGATGTGTGGATTGATTTCTGGAGTTTCTTTTCTGTTCCGTTGGTCTACACAGCTATTTTTCTGCCAGCATCATGCTGTTTTGATTATAAATGCTCTGTAGTATATCTTGAATTCTAGTATTGTGTTGCCTCTAGCTTTTTATTTGTGGATAAGTTTGTTTTAGCTATTTGGGAAGAACTTTTTTTTCATTGTGAGGAAGTTTATAAAAACCTAATCTTTTGGCACAAGGTTATGAATTGTGGTTACCAGTCAGTCTAATATTTTGTTATCAAAAGATAAGTGAAACAAGTGTCCATAAGTATACGCGGAAAGAGAAATCTTGTACATTGCTAGTGAAAATGGAAATTTGTACCTCAGTTTTGGAAAAAAATGCAGATTTCTTAATAACTTATAAATTGATTACTATATTATGATTTTAAACAATGAATCTAAGGGCCAGCGCTATGGCACAGCAGGTTAATACCTTGGCCTGAAATGCCAGCATCCCATATGGGCGCCAGTTCAAGACTCAGCTGCTCCACTTCCGATCCAGCTCTCTGCTATGGCCTTGGAAAGCAGTAGAAGATGGCCCAAGTCCTTGGGCTCCTGCACCCATATGGGGGACCCGGAGGAAGCTCTTGACTCCTGATTTCAGACTGGAACAGCCCAGGCTGTACCCACGTGGGAGATCCAGAAGTTGTTCCTGGCTCCTGGCTTCGGATCAGCACAGTTCTGGCCATTGTGGCCAACTGGGGAGTGAACCATCAGATGAAATACCTCTCTCTCTCTCTCTCTCTCTCTGTCTCTGCCTTTCCCCTCTCTGTTTAGCTCTGAATTTCAAATAAATAACGAATAAATAATTTTTTCAAATAAAATAAAATAAATAAAATAAACCATGGTGCCAGTTGTATCCACCTTTGCAATTCTATGATCTATAGAATAAACAAAAATTGTGCTAATGTAATTTATTACCTTGATAAAGAAGCTGTTTGTTTTATTGAAAGTGACGATGGAGTATTTATTCCTACTTTTAAGAAATGAAACAACGGCTGGTGCCGTGGCTCACTAGGCTAATCCTCCGCCTAGCGGTGCCGGCACACCAGGTTCTAGTCCCGGTTGGGGCGCCGGATTCTGTCCCGGTTGCCCCTCTTCCAGGCCAGCTCTCTGCTGTGGCCAGGGAGTGCAGTGGAGGATGGCCCAAGTCCTTGGGCCCTGCACCCCATAGGAGACCAGGAAAAGCACCTGGCTCCTGGCTCCTGCCATCGGATCAGCGCGGTGCGCCAGCTGCAGCGCGCCGGCCGCGGCTGCCATTGGAGGGTGAACCAACGGCAAAGGAAGACCTTTCTCTTTGTCTCTCTCTCTCACTGTCCACTCTGCCTATCAAAAAAAAAAAAAAAAAGAAATGAAACAACAACAAAAACATTCTGTAGGACAAGATACATGGGGGCCGGCGCCATGGTGCAGCGAGTAAAAGCCCCAGTCTGCAGCACCGGCATCCCATTTGGGTGCTGGTTTGAGTCCTAGGTGCTCCACTTCTGATCTATCTCCCTGCTAAGGTGTCCAGGAAATCAGTGGAGGAAGGGCCAAGTCCTTGGGACACTACATCCACATGGGAGGACCAGAAGAAGTTCCTGGATCCTGGCTTCAAATTGGCCTAGATTCACTCATTGAACCAGTGGATGGACAACTTCTTCCTCTCTCTTTGTCTCTACTTCTCTGTGTAACTCTTTCAAAGAAATAAAATCAAAATTAAAAAAAAAAGATATATGAGGTAATGATTTTCAGACATTATGTGAGCTCCATGATGTTCAGTTTGCTCCCAGAGTAGAACAGAAAAATGTGCCGGGGAATGTTCAATCCTACCTATCCAATTGAGACAACTGAAGAGCCACTTTATAAAAAATAAAAATAGTACACTAAAATGAGGCATATTCTATATCTGGCCTAACAAAATCTGAAATGAAAATTCAGAAATAGCATCAGGATATGTAAAATTTCAGTGTTGGTTATAGTCAAGTTATATGAACTTAATAAGTACTTTGGCCTTTCCAGAAATACGGACCTACAGTCAAAGATCCAAGTCAGTACTGGTTCAAAGTCATTGGCCTAGTATTTGCTGAAACAAGAAATAAAGAAAGAAAATAACAAAATAAAGAGTTACTAAATGTATTTACCATTTTACCCATTTGTGCTCAAATTAAAAATTCTAAACTAAACCTACTTATAGAAATAAATTTTCAAGTACAAGTGTAGGCAATCACAACAAAATTATAGCATGCACAACAACCCTAAAAAAGACAAATTAGAATAGAATTGAATTTAAGTGATAAATATCAACATAAATAAAGATAAATAAATACCCCAAAATATCATTCTGGCATTCTAAGCATAATATTTTTTTTAATTTATTTGACTGGTAGAGTTATAGACAATGAGAAAGAGAGGCAAAGGGAAAGGTCTTCCTTCCATTGGTTCACCCCCCAAATGGCCTCTACGGCCGGTGCTGTGCCGATCCGAAGCACAGAGCCAGGTGCTTCTTCCTGGTCTCCCATGCGGGTGCAGGAGCCCAAGCACTTGGGCCATCCTCCACTGTCCTCCCGGGCCATAGCAGAGAGTTGGACTGGAAGAGGGGCAACCGGGACTAGAAACCTGCACCCATGTGGGATGCCAACACCACAGGCGGAGGATTAACCAAGTGAGCCATAGCACCGGCCAAGCATAGTAAAATTTTATTTGAAAAAGGAAAGATGTGTATTCCTATATTTTTCACTTATATAATTATAATTTGAATTATATACAAATATATTTTCTTGCAGGTGTGTGGTATGCTTGTAATATGTTATAAGGTTTAAGGTTTAAGGAAAAAATATAAGATATTTATAAAGGAAATGCCAGATATAATTTTGCATAATTTAAAAAGCAGTTTTTTATTTCAATTTTTTTTTACTAGCTAATATGTAGTAATTCTTATTCATATTTTTAAAAATATCTTTGCAGAGTAATGGATTATTTTGATTGTGTTGGTGATTTGGTGGTGATTTGTCAGCTACATACATGTCAACACATACAAATTGTGCACTTTAAATATATGTGGTTTATAATATATATATAATATATTTATAATATATACATCATAATATATATATATATACATCAATATATATGTATATGAATTACCCTGTATCTTAATATTTCTGGTAATACCACACATATTGGAAATCATAGACAAGGAAAACATAAAATTTCACAAAATTTTTGGAAATATAGTGGCAATCACACGGATGTATATAGGAATGCTTGAACATGATTAAAGTAAACCTCCAAAAACATAACTGTTCCACGAGAAATCACAGTGGTGATTACATAATTGCAAAAAGGTACTTACCTCTTACATCTAACTATCTAAATATATTTTGATTGTGGGTTCATATTGACATAATGTTTAGTTATGTATGATATAAATTCTTTTATCATAGCTCTATATCATTTAGAGTATTTTGAAACAATAACTTAAAGGCATGTTCTAATCTGTCTTCAGTTATCAACTTTAAAAACTCAAGTAGGATAAATGGCCTTATGACTTTGTTGAAGGTTATGTTTCTCCTATAGATTTTAAGTTATTAGAGATATTATTATAATTTTATATTATACACATATATTTTAAATATCAGCTCAGTGTAGAACAGCATTTGTTAAAAATAGTTGTGATCCTGATTATCTTCTGGAGAATGATTCTAACAATCGTGGTGTCCATTCAACAATTGTAAATGATAAGCAATTCAAAAGACAGGTAAGTGCAAAAGGTAAACTCTGAATTGTTTGAAGCATTGACCCACCCATACTTATGTTATCTTCTCTGGAAAGTTTTCAATTTCAGGATTATTTTTTAAAAAAATAGATTTTTAAGGAAAAATGTTTTTTTTTTCTTATTTATCCACCTTATTTATAAGAAAAAAGTTAATGAAATGATTCTCATTTCTAAGATATAGTCACTGAGTGAACCAAAAGTTTTTTAAATATCTATGAGTAAATCTCTTAAGACTATAAACACATACGTACGTATGCTAGTATTATTTCTCAGGCCTTTTAAATTTATTGCTCATTTTATGGGATGCTGGCACTGCAGGCAGCAGCTTTAGCCAGTAGGCCACAGTGTCAGCCCCTACTGCTTCTTAAAAATTGAGTTTTAGGGCTGGAGCTGTGGTAATGGGTAAAGCCTCCACTTCAGTGTCAGCATCCCATATTTGTTCTGATTTGAGTCCCGGATGCTCCACTTCTGAGCCAACTCTCTGCTATGGGCTGAGAAATCAGTGGTGGATGGCCCAAGTCCTTGGGCCCCTACACCGGCACGGGAGACCCAGAAAAACTCCTGGCTCCTGGCTTCGGATCAGTGCAGCCATCCGGGGAGTAAACCATTGGATGGAAAAACTCTTTCTCTCTCTCTTTTATTCTCTCTCTCTCTCTCTCTCTGCCTCTCCTTCTGTCTCTGTGTAACTCTGATTTTCAAATAAATAAATCAATCTTTAAAAAAAACAGCTGAGTTTTAAATTTTGTTGTCATTTATAATTGAAAATCTCTGTTTAGTGGAAAAATTAAATATATTGAAATAATTTGAGTATATGTATAAAATTTTTAGTAATTTTATAAATTGACATCTGCTATACATTTCCAATAAAATTAAAATTCTCAATTGATATGTGTGTATATAAACATTCTGACTATACACATATGAATATAGCAGACAATAATAGAGGAAGACATTAATAGAAAGTAAAAAACATCATTACAGATTTTTTCAGGTTTATAAAAAATTGTCTTTGTGTCAGTAGTGATTTTAATAAATTATCAATTACATTTGACTTTAATACAAAATTATTGAAATTAAATTTAACCAGATGATAGTTTTTTTTTATTATTCTTTTGACAGGCAAAGTGGACAGTGAGAGAGACAGAGAGAAAGGTCTTCCTTTTGCCATTGGTTCACCCTCCAATGGCCGCTGCGGCTGGTGCACTGCAGCTGGCGCATCGTGCTGATCCGAAGCCAGGAGCCAGACGCTTCTCCTGGTCTCCCATGGGGTACAGGGCCCAAGTACTTGGGCCATCCTCCACTGCACTCCCTGGCCACAGCAGAGAGCTGGCCTGGAAGAGGGGCAACCAGGACAGAATCTGGCGCCCCGACCGGGACTAGAACCCGGTGTGCCGGCGCTGCAAGGCGGAGGATCAATAATACAACACTGTTATTTGTGTGGGAATTGTATGGTGTATGAATGATAGAACTTGCCTCTTTGTGGGGAAATAATTTAAAGTATAGATCTCAGTATAAAGAAATTATTTTATGTCTTTTTTAACTCCTGAAATGTTAAAGCATATGTGCAATGAAGGGAAACTGTAAAATATGTAGAACACGCAACTTACAAAACTTGGAGGACTCTCTTCCCCAGAATAATACAAAAATAACTTACTTTTCAAATTGTACAGAAATGGGTGACCTTGTCAATATAGTACATGGGTGCCTTTTAAGTTTTATATGTGTTTTTTGTAAGTGATGATATTCTGAATCTAAATACAGTAGCATGTACAATTAATGAGAAATTATTTCCTCCTATGCCAGCCATATTTAAGGATTCTTTCACAATTATATGAATTGTTTCAGATACCATGATGCTAAAGCATACAAAATTTTACTTGTAAGAGATCTTAAAATAATTTTAAAATAAAAGTGATAATTAGAATCTTTATAACTTTAAACTGAGTTGTAAGCAACCATTACTAAGAAATATATTTCCATGACATAAGAAAAAACCATATTCAATGTTAATCTCACTTTATATATGTATATCAATGTAACTGCATGAATAAAAGCTCTTAAAAACTGTTTTCCCAGCTCCTAAACATCCTACAACTTCCTACTTCTTTTTTCCTTTTTTAAGATTTATTTATTTGAAAGTCAGATTTATAGAGAGGCAGTGACACAGAGATTCTCCATCCACTGGTTCACTTCCTAGATGGCCACAATGGATGAAGCTCTGAAGCCAGGATCCAGGAGCTTCTTCCAGGCCTCCCACGTGGGTGGGTGCAGGGGCTCAAGGACTTGGGCTATTTTCTACTCCTTTCCCAGGCCATAGCAGAGAGCTGGATTGGAAATGGAGCAGCCAGGACTCAAATTGGTGCCCATATGGGATGTCAGCACTGTCATGTCACAGCGCTGTCCACCCTCCCCACTTCTTTTTCAGCTCAACTTCAAGGGAGCTAAATATTATTTGTGTTTTACCTTGCCCAAATACACAAATAGTTTGATTTACTTTTGATTAATTTAAAATGGTTTTGCAAAAATTAACTCCTGAATTGTATAAGATAATGAATTGTACATCCTAGCATTATTTTATTATGGCTGAAATGTTGGCAAAAAGAATAAAATTTCTCTCTAGTGTTTCTAAGCTATAGGAAGTAATTTAATGTTCTTTCATACTAGCAAAAATATTTAGTACCCCTTGCATACTTGGTATTATTCTCAATGCAGACATAATGAATTAGTAGAAATTATCTTTGCTTTCCTGTAATTTACACTTTAGTGGCAAAAAAAAAAAAACAGAACAACAAAACAGTCTCTGCTTTACATCTTTTTCTTTCAGGGTATAATCTGCATTTCTGAAAATATTGCCCTAAAACATAGACTCTTCATTTAATTGAACATGAGTTTGTCTTCATAACTGTATGCATACTGACAGTATGTTTACTATACTTCTTAGATAAGTAATATATTTAGAATATGCTAGACTAGCCAATGATTATAATACCCTAAGAGCCAAATATCATTGAAATTAACTTGTCATGTTTCCAATCAAGGAAAATAATGAATGTATTCAGCTGTCTGCCTTCTTCATATGCAAGGAGATGTTTCTTGGAAATAAGCAAATAGCAGAGAAAAAAGTGGATCAAGAAAAAAAATGAAGAGAATGACATCCTACAATGACAACAGGCAGAAGAAATGAACATAAACTCAAGCAATAGACACAGAGGAGAGAAGAACTCTCCTGGGTTGTATCTCACTGGCTTCAGCTTTATCTTCGTAAACCGGTCAGAGTATCGTTGCCACTCATGTAATAAGAAACTTGAAATTTTAAAAGAATTTAATGCTTGAGCACTGGAAATTATTTCACTATTTTTTAAGGACTAAAGAATTTTTTTCTAGGTAAATATTTCCAAATCTGTTCATATGTGCTTAAAACAGTATGACTTGGACCACTGTAGCTTTAAACTCAACCATTCCTGAGAAATGTGCTCAAATTTCAAGGTCTAGATATTTTCTTGGCAGTGGGAACCATGCTTTCATATACTCTATTAAAACAAGGGGACTAATTATTCACTATAGTAAATGTTAACAATTACTGTTAACTCATAGAAAGGCTGTTGTTCATATGTTATACACTTTGAAGAACAGAGATTTTTAATTAAGTTCATTTTTATTATTTTCCTTTTTTAACTATAATATTATACACATTGTTTGCTATGAGTTGATTTAAATTTTCACATTGCTTTCGCATAGTGAATATTTTGGGAAAATTAATTGCATTTATGATCAGAAGAACTAACTTTTGTTGTTAGTCTTGTAATGAAAATACCTTCAGTATGGTTTGTAATTACTGGAGAATTTAATGAGCTGCCATTTCTTACATTTAATTTTTTCATTTATGCATACGTATATGTGTTTTTTCTTGTTGTTTTATGTGAGGTACTGCTAGAAAAGGAATATAAAGGAATGAAAAATAAAAGTAAATTATTGATATCCATTCTCATAGAGTCTTCTATCTAACAAGTGAAGTAGACAGTTATTTATAGGTTTATTTTATTTATTTGAAAGACAGTTACAGAGAGAGGTGGAGAGAGGGGGGGATAGAGAGAGCTTGTCTATCCACGGGTTCACTCCTGAAATGGTCGCAATGGCCACAGCTGAGCTGATCCGAATCCAGAAGCCAGCAGCTCCCACATGGATGCAGTGCTCCTAGGACCTGGGAAATCTTCCACCTCTTTCCCAGGTTACAGCAGGGAGGTGGATTGGAAGTGGAGCAGCTGGGACTTGAACTAGCGTCCATATGGGATGCCAGAGCCATTGGCCAGGGCTTTAACCAGCTATGTCACAGTGCCTGCCCTGAGGTAGATATTATTAAAACAACTGCACAAATAAAAATTTAGCTTTCATGGGATTAAGGAAGAAAAGTACACAGTATTCTTTGACAGAATATAATAGATAATTCAGTCTACATCCCTCATGGATTTCCTTAAGAACTACAATTTCCATCTAATTTAAATGATTAACAGAGACTTAGTTGTGTCTCTAGGAATATGTGTAATAAATAACATAAACTCCACTAGGGAATAGAGTTTTCAGTATTTTGTTCACTGCTCTATCCCATAATGCCTAAAGCACCACAAGAGGAAATTAGATGCATTTCTTCCACTGTCATATTGTGGTATTTAGTACATGCTCAAATAATTTTTAAACATCTCATTTTAAGCAACTTTAGATGTAAGATACATATCTGTTAATTCATCCATTCAGTATCTCTTCAACATTTATGGAATACTTTCTATGGACAAATGCTATGTTATTTACATAACTGTAAAATAAGTGCCATAGACTTTGTACTCAAAACATCCATGATCCTTCAGAGATAAATTTCAATAAAAGAATAAATAACAATGAGTTTAAGGAGTATTGAGGTGCACAATGATATAATTTGATTTGAATATTTTTCCCGCAATTTATCTGAAGGTACTTCTAAATGTTTGTGGAAAAATGAAATTAAAAAAAATCAGTCTGAACTAGAATAGTGATTGTAGAGCACATCAATGTATTATAAAATATACATATAACTGAAGCAGAGGAGCTCATTGACTACATGCAAGGAGAAAGAGTAGAAGATGGGAAAGCTGGTAACCTGAATTGATAAGTTTATACTGGATGTATCTGTTTAAATATCACTGCGCTGTGTCTCATGAAGTGTACAAACAAGTATTGCATCTTAATCAAAAAATTTTTAAAAAGAAGAAAAAAAAAGCCAGGATGAGAGTTAAAAAAACAACACCACCACCACAAATCCAGTTCTATAGTATTTTAGGGCTTAAATTCTAAAACATTTAAAGTTAGTACCTTATAGATGAGCAATAGAAAAGCAAACTAATATACGACGCTGCATTAGACCTGACTTTGAAATTTAAATGGTAATAACAAAAAATACTAAAAGAAGTGAATGGAGGGCCAATGCTGTGGTGCAGTGGGTAAGCTGTGGCCTGCAACACTGGCATCCCATTTGGACACCGATTCAAGTCCTGGCTGCTCCACTTCCAATCCAGCTTCCTGCTGATGTGCCTAGGGAAGCAACAGAGGACAGCGCAACTACTTGGGCCCCTGTCCCTACGTGGGAAACCTGGATCAAGCTCATGGATCATTGCTTCAGTCTGGCTCAGCTGTGGCTGTTGCAGCCATTTGGGGAGTTGCAGAGCATCTGGAAGATCTCTCTCTATGTCTCTCTTTCTCTCTCTTTAATTCTGCCTTTCAAATAAATAAACAAATATTTTTCAAAAAAGTTAATGAAATTTAAAAAAAAGAGCATAAACCAAGTTTCCTTATCATTGTTCTATTAAATGTACTTATATACATACCAAGTAACTGAATTATCTACCATGATCATGATTCTTATCATCATTCTTTACACAAAGCATATGTGAACCTCTATCACCGTAATATTTTGTTTTTGTTGTAAAGATCTAATTGATATGTTTATTAGTATGTATTCAAGATGCCCTCATTTACCAACTCTTTCTGTTTGAAAAGTATTGTTGCTTTTCAACACTTGTGTGTTTTGTGATTTTCAGCTTTTAGCATCCTTTGCTTAAACTGTTCCTTCTATACTCAGAATTTGAGAGTAGTATAAATCCAAAGTGGCACTTTTTATTGAGAAATTGAGCAGTGAGCAGAGTTTTGTGATCTTAAATCTCTGTTTACTCTGTTAGACAATAATTTGCAGTATATTCAAACATGAAACATTATGTAAGAAGATGGGAAGATTCTCAGTATATTAGATTTGTCTTTTCAACAGAAACAGATTGTATTAGCAAGGAGAACTTCTAAATTGAACTTTTTGAATAATTATGGTGTTTAAAGATTTCATTAAAGATGTGTTCACATCCTATCTGATTGCCTTTCAATGCATTTAATTGGCAGACAGGGCATATACATAAAATATTGTTGAAATATTTTAAATTACTGTTAAAATAACCTCTTGACTCTGAAACATCTTTAATCTATGTATCACCAAAGATAGATACATTTTCTGGCAGAGGGAGGAATAGTGGGTGTAGCCAAAATTTGGGGATCCAAATGAATAATGTTTTTTATTGGTTTTCATTGTTCAAATACTAGTTTTGATGTTGATGCTTTGTCATAACATTAATGAAAAAGTACTTCTTGCTTTATAAATTCACTTGCTGAATAAATTCATTGTATTATAAATTATAAATTTATAATAAAATTTAAATTTATAATTATTATAAACTTATAAATTTACAAACTACAATGATAGCTACAATTTTCAAACAGAAATGTGATTTTAATTTTCTGCCAAGGTAGTTTTTAAATTAAAAATAAATTTAGCAAATTTTCATAATTAGTTTCAAATTTGGCATAGTTTTGTCATTTAGGATACAAAGAGAGGTCTTTTGTAATAATGTAGAAGAGACAATAAATCAGTTTCTCAAAAATAAATTACATGCATGGTGAATAATGTAAGTTATTTTTTTAAATGTAATTTTATTTTCTTCTGGTTGTCTTTCTTGCCCACACCGTAAGAGCTGAAGAATTCCACCTCCACCTTTTTAGCATCCCAGCTGGGTCCAAGAATTAAATTGACATAGCATAAATTAATAAGTGAAAATCATCAAAATAATTTAATGGAAGTTAATGTGGACAAGAGTTCTCATAAGAACATGAAGACTCAAAGCAGAAGTTAAAATTGGTTACTCATATACAAAATTCAGCAAATAATAGTAAGTGTTGAAGAAATAAAGTATGTGGAGATGTTTAAATGATAAGTGTTATTCTAACAAGATATTTAAAGCAGTGCCTTGGTTCTCCTTCTTGTACTTGAATATAAAGATGCTTTCCTTCAAGTATAGGGAGAATATCCTTCACACAGGAATTTCATCTTCTGCTTTTAAGAAACAGCATGAAGTTCATAATGATTTTCTTGCACCTGCTGGCCTTTCAAGTGCCTTAAGCATAGTCAATACTCCAGAATAACACATTTTAACTCCTTCAACACAGTTGATGAAGCTTTCTATTTTTGGTTCTTTCATTTTTAAGATCGTGCCCAATCTATCGTGTCATGTGAGCTAATCATAGAAGGCCTGCAATTAGTAGGTTTTTTTGTCTTAAAACTAAATATAAGAAATGTACCCTCACTGACCACTGTTGAGGGCTTGAAAAGTACGGTGTCCAAGAAATTTTCAGGCAATTTATAGAAACTTGTAAATATTGCTCATTGATAACAGTGAGGTTGGTGATTTATGTATTTCTGATGAGACTCCTGCTACTGGTTATGTTACAAAAATAAGTCCACATAATCAGCAGAGTGTAAGAAAGTCTTCATTTTGGGTTCTCTGGTTCCTACATGGCTGTTGCATATGCTGATGATTCCCAATCTGAGATAAAACTGCTCTTAGAAAACACAATTCTTACTGGCCTCTCCATATCCTTACCCTTAAGCAAACTGACTTAAGCATATCCTTGCTGTAATGCTGATGTTAATTTGGACTTTTTTCTATTATAATGTCTAGATTGGTATGGATTGCCATTTGAAGTTTGTGAACTTTCTTTAGAAATAATCCCTATATGCTACTGCTAGTGCTGTATGTGGTTTTATAATACTTCAGGCCTATCCTAAGATCGATAAAATATTAAGGCTGAAAGGGGTTTTATCAAGCATCTCTCTTAACCCACCCATTTTAGAAAATAACAAATTAAACAGAAATGCACATTATTTTGCACAAAGTACATACCTATCATGATTTTAACTGAAAGTAGATATTCTTCATTCATAGAAGATAAACCCTCATACCAAATCCAAGCTTAATGAGAATATACCTAATTTACTGCAGGCATTGATATTTTATCAAAGCTAAGTATAGAAAGGAACACTGGTTTGTTAGTATCAATAGGGTTTTTTATTTTTAAAGACATATTTTATTTATTTAAAAATCAGAGTTAGAGAGAGAAAGAGAGAGATCTTCTGTCTGCTGATTCACTCTCCAAATGGGATTAATGATCACAGCTGGGCCAGGCTGAAGCTGGGAGCCCGGAACTTCATCCAGATCTCCTACATGAGTGCAGGAGCCCAATCACTTGGGCTATCTTCTCCCAAGCACATTGGGAGAGAGCTGGATTAGAAGTGGAGTAACTGGATTCCATACATTACACCAGCATTGTAAGCAGTGGCTTTACCTGATATGCCACAGTGCTGGCCCCTCAATAGGATGGATATTTTGTAACATGTGTGTGTCAAACTCATAAGGAAGGCTGTGTGTTATTTTTACTTGCATAGGACATAAGGATATCACCAAACCTAAATGGGAATCAGAAATTGTCATTACTCTCAGAAAATGGATCTTACTAAGATTAAATGAGGAAGCCAGTGCCTTGGTGTAGCCGGTAAAACCACCGCCTGAAGCGCCAGCATCCCGTATGAGAGATTGTTAATGTCCTGGAAGTTCCTCCTTCAATACAGCTCTCTGTTATGGCCTAGGAAAACAGTAGAAGATGCCCAACTGCTTGGGCCCTTGCACCTATGTGGGAAACCTAGAAGAAATTTCTGGCTCCTGCTTCAGATTAGCCCAGCTCCAGCCATTGTGAAATTTTGGGGAGTGAACCAGCAGTCAGAAGACCTCTCGCCTTCTCTCTCTCTCTGTAACTCTGCTTTTCAAATAAATAAATAAATAAGTCTTTTAAAAAATCAAATGACAACAGAGATACTAATAAAATCATATGATTCAAAATTTAGTATTAAAGATCATATAAAATTCAAAAATAGAAGATACACGTACACTTATTTATACATGCATATGCAAAGTGATTAAAAGTAGACATTACTTTTAATGGACAGCATTTCAAAAATTAATTGAGAAGGCCACTTGAGATGATAGATTCTTTCTACATAAATGTATTAAGGGCTTCAGAATTGACTTAGAGTCAAATGATATATATTGGAAAAAAGACCTCTATGATGGGCTGATCTTTTAAATATTTTTATATCTGAAATGATTTTTGATGCGATCTTAAAACGTCAGTATTGAATGTAATTTCAGGTTTCGATATAGTTACCGATATCTGTTTGAAAACAGATCTTCATTTAATACAGCCAATAAGTAATTTTATAAGAGTAAAAACTTTACCATTGTGAGGAAAGAAATTTATTTAACTAATAACCAATGCTAATAAACAAAATTACCTTAACAATTGCTTGCTTAGATGAATCAGGGCCTTTTCTACCTTGCTCTTGAGGAGTTTGACTCAATGATCACATAAACACTTGGCTTAGAAATATCTTGGCATATGTAACATTACAATTGTCTTCAACTGCACCAAACGTTTAGAAGTACAACTTCCTGACATTTAAAAGCAGCATCTGTAGTGTGGGTTCATATGAAAGAACAAATTTTGATTGATTTTTGGAATATTAAAATCCAATTGATGGGAGACTAGAAGTTTGAATATAAATATTGATGAATTGCATATCACACCCAAGTTTTATTATTTTTTCTATTACCTTTAAACTGTTAGAATTCTTTCTAAATTTGTTCAAATGATTTTTTCCTCCCATATTTCATGTCATTACTTTTTTGACTTATAATTTATCTTTATTTGGTGCTCTCCTTTTGGGTCTCAAGAACATACAATTGACAACAAAAATTGTTATGCAAAGAAACTTTAAGAAATCTATTTGTTTATTAGAGAAGCAGAAACACAGAGTGAAAGACAGAAAAAGAGAGCTCCCATCTGCAGGTTTGCTCTGCAATAGCCCACAATGACCAGGGCTTTTCTTGTCATAAGCCAGGAGCTAGAAACTCAATGCAGGTCACTATTAGTGTGACAAGAACTTAATTTCTTCAGAACCTTCACTGATGCCCCCCAGGGTCTGTATTAGCTGGAAGTTAGAGTCAGGAGTCAGACCCGAGTATTGAAGCCAGGAACTCTGATATGGGACATAGGCATCTTAACCAGTATCATAACCACTAGACCAAATGTCTTGCATATCATTAACTTGTTATACCAGTAGTTTTGTGATGACACTTTTTCTCCATCAAATATAAATTGTTATATTACATAAAGTTTTATACACTACTGCTGATAGTTATCAGAGAAAATGACATCTAAAATGCATTTCATTGAATTAAATGACCATGATTTTATTTTTATCAAACACAGATAAATTGATATATATGATTGTTTTTTGTAGATATTAAATATGAAAATGTTTAAGCTTTGTGTTTTTAGAGAAATCTGTAACTAAATAACAGATCCATTATAATTATCTTACATGGCAATTATTTATCTATCTTTTAAAATTCTTCCAATTTTAACATGAATGTTGCATATATACATATATATATAGTCTTAAAAATTATGTCAGAAATATATAAAAATTAATAGGTATACCAGTCATATACTATCCATCATAATTAGACTTGAAATAAATTATGATCAGTATTACATAAAAAATTTCAATTACCTTTATATTCTCAAATTAAACTCAGTGTTTAGAATCATAATATTCATAATCCTTCTATTAATGTAAAATGGGTCAAGAACAAATGCTCACATGTCCTAAGTACTTCCAGATAACACTTCGTTTGATGCTTATAAAGCCTGAATGAGGCTACCCTGTCCAAGAGCTCTATTTAAGAAAGATATGGGCAACTCACTAGGCTAATCCTTTGCCTTGCGGTGCCGGCACACCGGGTTCTAGTCCCGGTCAGGGCGCTGGATTCTGTCCTGGTTGCCCCTCTTCCAGGCCAGCTCTCTGCTGTGGCCAGGGAGTGCAGTGGAGGATGGCCCAGGTGCTTGGGCCCTGCACCCCATGGGAGACCAGGAGAAGCACTTGGCTCCTGGCTTTGGATTAGCGCGGTGGGCTGGCCACAGCGCGCCTGCAGAGGCAGCCATTGGAGGGTGAACCAACGGCAAAAAGAAGACATTTCTCTCTGTCTCTCTCTCTCTCACTGTCCACTCTGCCTGTCAATAATAAAAAAAGAAAGAAAGAAAGATATGAAACTACATAGTAGGTAGGGTATAAGACTTTTGGGTTATAGTTTTTCATTTTTTAAAAAATTTTCTGTGCTTAGACTATTTTATCCTACCTCCATCTAGACTTGATTGATTTTGATAATCTTATTCGGGTTTCTAGTCAGTAGTATGTAACTTTTTGCTGTTACTTTCAAAATTTTCTGTCTGATATAACATTTGACTATGATGTGATGGAATATGTTTCTCTTTTCATTCATTCTATTTGAATCTATGAGTTTCATAAATATGAACATTAATTTTTGATCAAATTTTGGAAGCTTCATCATAGATTTAGGCTAATTTTTTTTTTTCTGTTCTTTACTCTCTTCTTTCTTGTAATCCCACTGTCGATGTGTTGGTACATTCAACAGTGTCTTGCATTTCTCTTTATTTTTATTTATCTGTTTTTTGCTCTTGTTTTTCAAAATGAATAAGCTCAATTTGTCCATCTTTAAGTTTGTTGATTATTTGTACTTCAGTTTCTAATATATTGTTGAGTCCTACAACTGAATTTAGATTATTGCAACCTAATTTTTCTTCAGTTCCTTTTTATGGTTTATCATTTTTATCACAATTTTATGCTCTTTGTATTTTAAAAGACATAGGTGTTTCACTTTCCTTTACCTAGTTGAATACGGTTTACTTAAGTTCTTTGAACATATGTGTGTTAACAACTTTGGAGTCATTTGCTAAGCTTGACAGCAGGTTCTCCTCAAAGACAATTGCCATTGCCTGCTTTTTCCTGTCCAAATGCTCCTGTTTCTTTACATATCTTTACATAGCTCAAGTTTTTTTTTCACTGAAATCTAAAAAATGTAGGTAATATATTTAGCATCTCAGTGGTTGTTTTTCTTTCATTGGCATATTTTATTTTATTTTTGCATTTTTTAATTTAAGGCAAACAGATTTCATATGCTTCATATATACAGATTTCAAAACATCACTGGCTTCTTTACTCTAAGTGGAAGACGGTGTACACAGTGTGTAACCATCCTCAATCACTCTTCAGAGCACGTGGCTTTGGAAATGGTCATGCTTTGTCCTCTTGCACCCAAGACGACTTCAGTTTTAGCCACATATTTTTTTTCATCATCATATTTGTTGCTGATTTCCCTTTTAAGATTCTGGTCCTCCTATATTATTGTTAGCCACCATTGAACACTAACTGATTACTGCATTGTCTTCAACAACATCCTAAAGAGAAAAAAATGTTTTGACCTGCGACACCCCAAATGCGCGCCAGTTCTAGAACCGACTGCTCCTCTTCTGATCCAGCTCTCTGCTATGGCCCAAGTGCTTGAGCCCCTTCACCCACGTGGGAGACCCGGAGGAAGCTCCTAGCTCCTGGATTCAGATCAGCTCAGCTCCAGCCGTTGTGGCCATCTGGGGAGTGAACCAGCGGATGGAAGACCTCTTCCTCTCTCCTCTCCCTCTCACTCCCTGTAACTCTAACTCTCAAATAAATTTAAAAAATCTTAAAAAAAAGAAAAAATGTTTATGGTATGATTCATTGAATATGAAACCCCTTAAGAGTAGCAATCAGGCCGGCACCGCGGCTCACTAGGCTAATCCTCCGCCTAGCGGCGCCGGCACACCGGGTTCTAGTCCCAGTCGGGGCCCCAGATTCTGTCCCGGTTGCCCCTCTTCCAGGCCAGCTCTCTGCTGTGGACAGGGAGTGCAGTGGAGGATGGCCCAGGTGCTTGGGCCCTGCACCCCATGGGAGACCAGGATAAGTACCTGGCTCCTGCCATCGGATCAGTGCGGTGCGCCGGCCGCAGCGCCCCAGCCGCGGCGGCCATTGGAGGGTGAACCAACGGCAAAAGGAAGACCTTTCTCTCTGTCTCTCTCTCTCTCACTGTCCACTCTGCCTGTCCAAAAAAAAAAAAAAAAAAAAAAAAAAAGAGTAGCAATCATTAAGGCCAATCTTTAAAACTTGCTCCTACACAGGAGAGCTGTTCTTTACTTCCCTGTCCTTAGCTTACTTTCAGCTATTCCATATTATTTTCCCATCGCTATAATGG
Organism: Oryctolagus cuniculus; assembly: GCF_051225735.1. Taxonomy (NCBI): domain Eukaryota; kingdom Metazoa; phylum Chordata; class Mammalia; order Lagomorpha; family Leporidae; genus Oryctolagus; species Oryctolagus cuniculus. Next base: position 116,718,243 of record NC_142870.1, on the reverse strand, counting down.
AATTATGCAACTCCTCTAAACTGCTCATCATGAAGATCTCCGTTATTTTTCACAGGACTCTTATACTTGAATAACTTTACAGTCTATTTTAAATGATCTGTCCTCTTATGGATTGCAATAGTTTCTATAGTTTTCTTCACTTAAAATCTTGGTAGAATCTTTATGTCATTACACTGCAGCTGCAGAAAGACAATTGTCTTTTTACTTTCTTTCTATTTTTTTTTTTTTTTTTGAGTGACGTGCTTGCCTTAAGAGCAGGATGATGAACAGGAGTCTTGGGACTTTTTTTTTTTTAATTTTCCTATTCTGGCAGATTTTCCACTTTATTAGTGAGCTGATGGCAGTTGCTGAGACTGTATTCTTGCTTCCCAAGGGGTAGAGCTTTTGGCCTATGAATGGGAGCTAGTGAAGATACAAAGTACCAAGATGTCTTGGCCAAAAAAATAATTTTCCTAAAAAAATTTTAGGCTTGAGAGGAAATGAAAAATGCTGATGGGATACTCAATCAAGGAAGGAATGATCTCTGGATTGGAACTTACGGGGCAAAGAAGCCCTGATTCTTGATTGTACCCACCTGGAATATGACATTACTTTTAACATAAAGTGGTATGTTGAAGAAAATAAAAAAGTCTTTCACTCTTTTTGACAATATTTAGTAGATTTCCTTGAATTAACAGTTTTTTATTTGCCTTATTACCTTAAGACAACTCACAGAATACCACATATTTTATTTTCTAATATTACCCAGCCACAACTGTTTTGGTGGATAGAGTATTAAAGAGTACACATACTATCTTTCTGGGATTGCTCCCACTCTCTATTATACCCAATAACCTACTGACACAATGTTTTACTTTTCTTAATGGAAAATTTGAGATAGACAGTTTTGAAAGTCCTATTCCCAAGGAGTAAATGCTGCAACTGTGACTCAAAGTGGTTCTACTCAAATTAAAAATATAACTTCCAACAAAACATTTAAGGCATTTTGGATTCCAGTGCCACTTAACCAAAAAGTCATAAAAAAGAATTATGCTAGAAGTTAGAGTGATCGATACCAATAATCTAAGGCAAATTGGATCGAGGCTGTGGTCTAGCAGATAAAGAATTTAGAAAGGTGAAGTTTTATCACAAGACAAAGAAAATATAAAAGGACAGTGGGTGAATGAAACTATATCTGACAAATATGTCACCTGATGACTTAACGTGGGGCCGGCACCGTGGCACACTGGGTTAATCCTCCACCTGCGGCGCCGGCATGCAATATGGGCGCTGGATTCTAGTCCAGGTTGCTCCTCTTCCAGTCCAGCTCTCTGCTGTGGCCTGGCAGAGCAGTGGAGGATGGCCTGGATGCTTGGGCCCCTGCATGGCATGGGAGACCAAAAGAAAACTCCTGGCTCCTGGCTTCAGATCGGTGCAGCTCTGTCCATTGCAGCCATTTGGAGAGTGAACCAGCGGAAGGAAAACCTTTCTCTCTGTCTCTCTCTCTCACTCCCTGTAAACTCTCCCTGTCAAATAAATAAATAAATAATCTAAAAAAAAGAAACTATATGTAACAAAAAATATGTCACCTGATGACTTAAAGTAATGAGGTACGTAGTAGCTTTTCTTTTTTTTTTTTTTTTTTTTTTTTTTATTTTTTTTTTTATTTTTTTTTGACAGGCAGAGTGGACAGTGAGAGAGAGAGACAGAGAGAAAGGTCTTCCTTTGCCGTTGGTTCACCCTCCAATGGCCGCCGCGGCCGGCGCACTGCGGCCGGCGCACCGCGCTGATCCGATGGCAGGAGCCAGGAGTCAGGTGCTTTTCCTGGTCTCCCATGGGGTGCAGGGCCCAAGCACCTGGGCCATCCTCCACTGCACTCCCTGGCCACAGCAGAGGGCTGGCCTGGAAGAGGGGCAACCGGGACAGAATCCGGCGCCCCGACCGGGACTAGAACCCGGTGTGCCGGCGCCGCTAGGCGGAGGATTAGCCTAGTGAGCCGCGGCGCCGGCCGACGTAGTAGCTTTTCATATGTGTTTATTTCTAACAACATGTGAGTAAGCTTTTTTCTGTCCCTTCCATATTAGTTTATGTGCATGTTTTGGGAGACTAAACTTACAATTTACCGTTTAAGTAATAAAATATTCATCCAGACTACACTAAATTTAAAAATAAAAAATAAAACTTACTCTAACCAGATGGATACAGTGCCTGAGACTGCACACCTAAAGTTTGCCAAGAGGGTGACAGTTCCTTTACTTATATAAAGAATAGTTGGAGTGGGTGTTTGGCACAGTTGTTAGCACGCTGCTTGGGATGCCAGCATCCCATATCAGGGTGCTTGAGTAGGAGTCCTGGACCTACTTTTTTTTTTTTTTTCCTTTAAAGATTTATTTTTGGAGCCAGGGCTTTGCAATAGCAGGCTAAACTTCCACCTGTGGCACCAGCATGCCATATGGCCACTGTTTCGAGTCCCGGCTGCTTCTCTTCCTATCTAGCTCTCTGCCTATGGCCTGGGAAAGTAGTGAAAGATGGCCCAGGTGCTTGGGCCTCTGCAAATGCATGGGATACCTGGAATAATTTCCTGGCTCCTGGCTTCAGATGGGCCCTGCTCCTGCCATTGTAGCCATTTGGGAAGTGAATCAGCGGATGGAAGATCTTTCTCTCTGTCTGTAACTCTACCTATCAAATAAATAAATAAAGTAAATTAAAATGTTTTATTTCTTTACTGTACTTAAAAGGCAGAGTTAGAGAGAGAGAGAGAGAGAGAGAGAGAGAGAGAGAATCTTTCATCTGCTGGTTCACTTCTGAAATGGCAAGGACTGGGCCAGGCTGAAGCCAGGAGTCACAAGCATCTCTGGGTCTCCCATGTGAGTTCAGGGGCCCAAGTACTTGGTCCATCTTCCATTGCTTTCCCAGGCAGATTATAAGAGGAGTGGAGCAGCCAGGAATTAAAGAGCTTCCCATATGGCATGCTGGCATCGCAGGCATTGGCTTTACCTACTACCACAATGCTGCCCTCCTCTCCATTTTTTTTTTCCTGGATCCACTTCTAATCCAATTTCTTGATAATATGCATGCTGGAAGACAGCAGTGATGGTTCAGGTACTTGGGTCTATCACCAGTGGGGATCCTCTTACCTGCTTTCCTTCCCACCAGTGGAGTAACAGATTATAACTCAGAGAGATGAAAGTAAGGGTAGTAAAGCCAAACTTCATGGACATATATTCCAAAGCAGGCATGGGCCAGCTGAAAGAAAAAGTGGCAACCTCTCTTCCTGGTTTGGGGCTTTTATCCCTGAAGTATGATGTAGCTGACAGATTCATGCCACCTTCATGGGGGGGCAGCCATTGAATTCCAGCTCCTGGCTTCTTCCTCCTCAGCCTTAGCTGTTGCAAGCTTTTGGGGAATAAAACAATGGAGAGATGATTTCTGTTAGAATCTCTTGGCCTTTCAAATAAATTAAGACAATTTTTTAAAAATAATTTTTATATAAAGTGTTGCTACACTTTGTTAAGTAGAAACACATGTCTTTTCTTTTCTTTTCTTTTCTTTTCTTTTCTTTTCTTTTCTTTTCTTTTCTTTTCTTTTCTTTTCTGTGGGGAGCAACTCGGACTAGACTAAGTTACTGGAATTAAGACTTATTCTATGCATCTGCTTTCCCACAATATGGCGCTGAGAAGGGAAACAGCTTCTACACAGCTGCCTCCAGTTCAACCAATAAACTGTGGGACCTGCTCCTGATTGGAGGAGAGCAGCGTACTCGGCGTGTGGATAGCAGAGTTGGGATTGGTGGAAGAGGGCTATAAAGGAGGAGAGAGACAACATGCACCAGGAACATCTAGGGGGAACATCTGAAGGAACACCTGTGCAGCCCCCGAGAGAGCCGGCCGGCGGTGTGCCGCTCCCCCGCGGAAGTGGGGAATGTGGCAGGGGGAACCGCCCTTCCACGGAGGTGGAAGGGATGGTAGCCAACCCGGGAAGGGACAGTAGCCAACCCGGGAAGAACCAGCAGCAAACCCGGGAAGGGCCGAGCAGACGAAAGAACAACGCAGGGTCCTGTGTCGTTCCTCCACGAAGACGGGGAGCGACACTTTTCTTTTCTTTCTTTTATTTGGAAAGGATGTTTCAATGTCCTTAGACAAGCAGATATGAAAGTTGAGTAGTCTGGAGCCGGCGCAGTGGCACAGTAGGTTGGTCCTCCACCTGCGGTGCTGGCATCCCAAGTGGGTGCCGGTTCTGTTCCTGGCTGCTCCTCTTCCCATCCAGCTCTCTGCTGTGGCCTGGGAGTGGAAGATGGCCCAAGTCCTTGGGCCCCTGCCCCAACGTGGGAGACCAGGAGGCTGCTCCTGGCTCCTGGCTTCGGATTGGTGCAGCTCTGGCATTGCGGCCATTTGGGGAGTGAACCAGCGGACGGAGGACCTTTCTCTCTCTCACTGTCTGTGGCTCTACCTCTTAAATAAATAAATGGAAATCTTAAAAAAAAAAAAAAAAAAGGTTGAGTAGTCAAAGCCATGGGCTATATCCTGTATAGATTACGGTCTCTCAGATAAAAATCCAACCTTCTTTGTTTTGCTTGTGATACACAGTTAAATTTTGGAAAGAAAGATAATGAAAGTAAGGAATTTTCTTCATAGTGCTGGAGTGGATTTGGCAGGTTGATGCAGAATGTGGCAGCCAGCCACTTACTCTATCTCCCCATTGGCAGTTTACATAGCACCCCAGAGCATTTTCCAAGTGAATTCTGTCCAAAAGGCAGATGGCTTCCTTTGACAACACTCAGTTGTGTAGCATCTTTCAGAGGATGGCTTCTTTAAGTACCCTAAAGAACAATATTTCAACAAGTTATAGTAGCTCAGCGTCTCAGCAGACTTCGTTTTCATCAAATTGCCCATGGTCTTATGTTCTCCCATGGCGTCTGGAGGTAAACCCTGAAATAAAAGCTCTGTATGGCTCCTATTTTTCTAATCAATTTGCTATTTTTCCCTGTTGCTAACATCACCTCACCATTTTCATATAGTAAAGACTATTATATTAAACTATGTAGTATTTTTCTGATTGGATTCTGACTGATATATATATATATATATATATATATATATATATATTTTGACAGGCAGAGCAGACAGTGAGAGAGAGAGACAGAGAGAAAGGTCTTCCTTTTTCCGTTGGTTCACCCCCCAGTGGACTCCGAGGCCGGCGCGCTGCGGCCGGCGCACTGCGCTGACCCGATGGCAGGAGCCAGGTGCTTCTCCTGGTCTCCCATGCGGGTGCAGGGCCCAAGGACTTGGGCCATCCTCCACTGTACTCCCGGGCCATAGCAGAGAGCTGGCCTGGAAAGAGGGGCAACTGGGACAGAATCTGGCGCCCCGACGGGAACTAGAACTGGGTGTACCAGCGCCGCAAGGCGGAGGATTAGCCTAGTGAGCCATGGCGCCGGCCCTGATATATGTTTGTTTTCAGTTTTATGTATTTCACCATACTTATCATGAGATAGGTTCTATATAGTATTTTCAAATTCACAAACATTTTATTCATTCTAATAATTCCATGGAATTATTTTTATCTTTTCATATGTTGTAGTTTCAAACTACAGTAAACATATTTAATTATGTTTATATGTTTCATTTTTTGGCATTATATTTATGTTTTCCTTATATCCTTGTGTATACATGTAAACTTTTTAAATAACTCTATAATTCATACTATTTCTAGATTTATTACTGAATTGTCTTTTTTATGTTATATTTATCTAGTTATATGTAATTTTGATTTGATAATATGGATGTTATTTTTACACTAATATATCTCTAAAATGTGTTGTCTTCTTTCACAGAGCATTGACTTTTGTTTTGTGCGGATCTTCCTAGAGTGTTAAAATTACAAGTGGCAGATAAAGGCTACTAAAAGCTATCAGAAGAAAAGATTGGGGTATTTACTTCCATGAGAACATTTAAAAAATCTAATATCTAAATTATTACAAATATAAAATCTGATATCTCCTGTTTTTCTTATATAAATAATTCAATCTGAAGAGGTGGATTAGTAAGAGGAGCAGCAATGGATGCAAATGGAGACCATTATTCTTAGGGAAATAAGCTAGACTTAAAAAGACAAATGCACTTTTGATTGGTTTTAGCAAATATATAGTATACAAAAAAAGTTTAATATACCTGTTCTCTATATATTAATAAATAAAATATAACAATCTGTATGTTCCCAACACAAATGATAAGGGTTTGAGGAGATGGCTATTCTAATCAATCTGATCATTGCACATTGTACTCATTCATTGAAATACCACATTGTACCCCATAAATGTATACAATTATTTGTGTCTATTATGAATGAACATCCATATATTAAATTCTCAAAAAGTATTTTCTTTTTTAGATATTATTTTTATAAAGATTTATTTTATTTATTTGAAAGATAGAGTTACAGAGCAAGGTAAAGCCAGAGAGAGAGAGAGAGAGAGATCTTATATCTGCTGATTCACTCCCCAAATGACCACAACAGCCAGAGCTGAGCTGATCCTAAGTCAGAAGCCAGGAGCTTCTTCCAGTTCTCCCATGAAGGTGCAGGGGCCCAAAGACTTGGGCCATCTTCTACTGCTTTCCCAGGTCATAGCAGAGAGCTGTATAGGAAGTGAGCAGCCGGGACTCGAACCTGTGTCCATATGGGATGCCGGCGCTGCAGGCCACGGCTTTAGCCACTGCGCCAGAGCACCAGCCCCGATATTATTTTTAAAATACTTTTAGTTTAGCTTCTTTTCAGAATGAAAGTAAAAAATTTTCAATAATAGTAAATATTAATAAAAAACACTTGACTTGCAATCCTAGAGAAACACTTTTTTTATCTTCTCCAAATATCAGTATAGATTGCTTTACAAGGTGAAAAATAATAAACACCAATTTTTGGCCATTTTCAGAAAATTGAACTGATGCTTTGAATTATGCATTTTGATGTTATTAATAACTCTTCATTAAAATTTCTAGCCAACTTCTGGTGATAAAAATGTATTTTTTTATGAAGGAAAGAGGTTTATTTTGGCTCATGGTTTTAGAGGTTCACAGTCCAAGATTGAGCAGGCTCCATTATTTTGGCTTCTGGTAAAAGCGTTCTTGATGGCAGGGTCCTGAGGCAGCACAGGGCATCACATATCAAGAGGGAGTGCATGGGTCTGACCATCTAGTCTGTTATAAAGTGACCAGGATGCAATTCTAGGGACTCCACCCTAACAACCCAATCCCCTTCCAAAGCCCCACCTCCAAATACCATACTTGGGTTAAGTTTCCACCCTCTTAGTACAGTGAACATAAGACTCTGGGGCCCAAACCTTAAAAATGTATTTTAATTAGTTGTTTTTCTAAATGTCCATGAAACTGGATGAAAATGCATACTAAGTCCTTTCTTTTTTATTTTTTATATCTGTATTTTTTTGAAAGGCAGAGAGATGGGGAGAAAAATAGAGACAAGTAGAATCTTGCATCCGGTGATTCATTCAACAAAATGCTTGCAGCAGCCAGGGCTTGGCCAGGTCCAGGCCAGGAGCTGACAACTAACTCCAGGTCTCCACTTAAGTGTTACTGGCCCAGGTATGTGGACCATTACCTGCTGCTTCCCAGCCTGTGCGTTAGCAAAATGGAATCAGAAGTGGAGCTGGGATTCTAAGTTTAGGCATTCTGATACTGGATGCAGGCATTCCAGGTATCACCTCAACTGCTGTGTCAACACATCCCTAGTCATTTATTTTTCCAAAATTTATCCATGAAATTAGAATTCAATGTACATTTAAAATTCATAGATTAAACCAATGGAACTATCTTATTCATCATCGTCCTTCTCAATGTACAATTATACGCATTTGTAAAATTCCTAAAATCCTATGGATATTAGCTAATAGAATGAAACATTTTAATTAATGTAATGTCATAATTTGAGGATTAATGATATAATGCCATACTCAATAATATACATGAGACTATACATAAGAGTTGAATGTAGCAGAATTATAAAACACTTGTTTTATATATGTAAAATTTTGGAACAGACTTTGAGGAAAACAAACACAGCTAAAGTTAAGAGGTGAAGAGAGGATCCAAGATGGCCGAATAGTGAGAAGTCACACCGATCTCAGCCACAGAGAGGTGACAGAAAAACACAGGAAAGAGAGGAGTGACAGAACAGAGCAGAGTCTCTGTAGGACAGATAGGAAGAGGACAAACACGGGGATATGCCCAGGTGGGCCACCAGTCAAATCTTCATCCACGCAGCTGGCTGCTAAGTGCAAGGTAGGAAGAAACTGCTGTGCTGCCTTAACTCCAGCAACTTTAACTGATGTAGAATTTCACATCTTCTGCCAACTTCAATTCCAGCCTGGGGAACTGACTGGAATATGATCAGATACATTGCTCTCTCCTTTGCCCTCCGTTCCTCCTCAAACTGCAAGACTCAGTTGAGTGTGGTAGAGTCTGTTCTGACTTAGCAGACAGCAAAAAATAAAGTTTCTAGCAGATGCAACTAGATCCAGAGTCTAAGAATTGATGAGATCAGACCCCTTGTACCCTGCAACTGTGGGAGTGCTGGGCATAAGCCCCAGAGCTAAGCACACCCAGCCTTCATGATCCAGGGTGTTTCCCTCAGCTTCATGGGGATAGTATCAGCAGAACCTATAACATATCCTGACCCTACCTGATAATATCAGGTTCCACTTGTAAAAACCCCAGCATCACCCTTGCAAGCCACCTGAGAACTGGAGGAAGTTCCATCTGCCCGTTGCAGTATTAGGACTGCTTATGTTAGTACAATAATCTTTGAAATAACTTGCACTCACTCATGTTACCTATGATAATGCTCTACTGCATTATTCTGCTTCAGGCAGGTGACTACCAACATCACGAACACCTAGCTCCCACCCTTAGAGACCTGGTTAAAGACCATACTGCAACCTACAACACCAGTACTGTTAACAGTCAGTGATAATTTCCTCAAACCCACTGGAATCTAACTGGGATCTAAGGAAAAATCTACCTGCATGTCACCTCTGTAGACTCATACCTTCTTATGTTAAACCTCCTGCATCCTTTTCACCCTAGGACTAGAGCAGTCCATATCCCTCAGTCCTGGGAATAAAGTGTTTGGAGTTATGAGCCCAGCACCAGTCACACTCTCCCAGCAGAATATGAGGAATATCATACCCACATCACACAGTCCCGTAGCTAGAGCTGTAGGTGCCACAAGCTCCAGAATCACTCCGGCTTCCCAGTGGGACCACAGGACTGCTCACTTTGCCTCCCTCAGCACCGAGAACAAGGCCCTGGCTGTCACAATCACTAGTGCAACTGACACCCAACTCACATTCATCTCAAAGTCACACTTCTTGCCCTACAAACTGCTACCGCACAAGATCTCTGTGTTACTTGCAGACACAACTGATATTGATTAAAGCAAAAGAAGTCACCCAGAGATTACATTGCTGGGCTCATCTAGAATCAGACAAAGCAACAAGGCAAGTGATATCCTACTCTGTAAATAAAGCCCACTCTATAAAAAAGTGGATATTACACCAGATGTGCAAATACCGGCCTAGGAAGACATGAAACATGAAGAAGCAATGTAGCATAAAACCTCCAAAGAACACAATAGCTCTCCAGAAATAGATCTTGATCTGAAAAAATCTATGGAATGTCAGAAATAAAATTCAAAATAATGATTGTTTGGAAACTCAATGCAATCCAAGAGACTACAGATAGACACCTTAAAGGATGATGAAAACAATAGGTGACATGAATGAAACATTTTTTTAAAGATTTATTTATTTATTTGATAGGCAGAGTTACAGAGAGGCAGAGGCATTGATAGAGAGAGATCTTCCATCCTCTGATTCGCTCCTTAGATGGCTGTAATGGCTGGTGGTGAGCTGCTCCGAAGTCAGAAGCCAGGAGCCAGGAGCTTCTTCAGGATCTCCCATGCGAGTGCAGCAGCCCAAGGGCTAGGGCCATCTTCTGTTTTCCAGACCATAGCAGAGAGCTGGTTTGGAAACAGAGCAGCTTGGACTCGAACCAGTACCTATATGGGATGCCACCACTGCAGGTGGCAGCTTTACCCACCATGCCACAGCAGGCCCCAAAACATTTATTATTAAAGAGATAAAAATTCACAAAAGTTTCCTACTACAGAGCTATTGCCATCAAGTTGGAGTTAACTTTGAAGCAGTACAATGAATTAATCTAGAGATTCATGCAAACATTTCCAAAATACTTGGAATTTTATTAGTTTTAAAGGGAACATCATAATTGACAAAAATTTTAGTTAATGAAAGAATATGTTGAACAAAAAGAGAAAATTCTAAAATCCTACAAAAATATGACATATGGAAATTATGCCTATGAATTTTTTCTCAGAAACAAACAGATAAGAGGCCTAACATGAAACTTAATCAATGTGTATTTTTATATTTTAAAAAAATTGAATAATTATTCTTCTTTCCACAGTACCTTGCTATCAAAGATCCTATATATTTTTCAATTGATTTTCATCTTTTCTTTTTTTTTGGGGGGGGGGGGTTTGTACTTTTTTTTTTTAACTTTTATTTAATGAATATAAATTTCCAAAGTACGATTTATGGATTACAATGGCTTCCCCCACATACCGTCCCTCCCACCCACTACCCTCCCATTTCCCACTCCCTCTCCCCTTCCATTCACATCAAGATTCATTTTCGATTATCTTAATATACAGAAGATCAGCTTAGTATACATTAAGTAAGGATTTCAACAATTTGCTCCCAGACAGAAACGTAAAGTGAAAAATAATAGATGATTTTTTTTAAATGATGATGAAATCAGATCAGACCTATTGTCATGTTTAATCCCAGTGAGAGTCAAGTTGGGAGTTGATAATTTTTTTTTTTTTTTACAGAGGATCAGTTTAGTGTACATTAAGTAAAGATTTCAACAGTTTGTACCCCCATAGAAACACAAAGTGAAATATATTGTTTGAGTACTCATTATAGCATTAAATCTCAATACACAGCACATTAAGGACAGAGATCCTACATGAGGAGTAAGTGCACAGTGACTCCTGTTGTTGATTTTACAAATTGACACTCCTGTCTATGGCATCAGTAGTCTCCCTGTGCTCCAGTCATGAGTTTCCAAGGCTATGGAAGCCCTCTGAGTTCTCTGATTCTTATCTTGTTTAGACAAGGTCATAGTCAAAGTGGAGGTTCTCTCCTCCCTTCAGAGAAAGGTACCTCCTTCTTTGAAGACCTGTTCTTTCCACTGGGATCTCACTCGCAGAGATTTTTTGCCAGAGTGTCTTGGCTTTCCATGCCTGAAATACTCTCATGGGCTTTTCAGCCAGATCTGAATGCCTTTAGGGCTGATTCTGAGGCCAGAGTGCTATTTAGGACATCTGCCATTCTATGAGTCTGCTGAGTATCTCACTTCCCATGTTGGATCACTCTCCCCTTTATTTATTCCATCGGTTAGTGTTAGCAGGTACTAGACTTGTTTATGTGCTCCCTTTGACTCTTAGTCCTTTCATTATGATCAATTGTGAACTGAAATTGATCACTTGGAATACTGAGATGGCATTGGTACATGCCACCCTGATGGGATTGTATTGGAATCCCCTGTTATGTTTTTAACTCTACCAATTGGGGCAAGTCAGCTCGAGCATGCCCCAAATTATACATCTCTTCCCTCTCTTATTCCCACTCTTATGTTTAACAGGGATCACATTTCAGTTAAATTTCAACACTTAAGAATAACTGTGTATTAATTACAGAATTAAACCAGTCATATTGAGTAGAACAGACAAAAAAAAAAATACTATGAGGGATAATGTATTAAGTTGTTCATTAACAGTCAGGGCTATGCTGATCAAGTCACCGTTTCCCATAGTGTCCATTTCACCTCAACAGGTTTCCTTTTTGGTGTTCAGTCAGTTGTCACCGATCAGGGAGAACATATAGTATTTGTCCCTTTGGGACTGGCTTATTCACTCAGCATGATGTGTTCCAGATTCCTCCATTTTGTTGCAAATGACTGGATTTCGTTGTTTCTTACTGCGGTATAGTATTCTAAAGAGTACATATCCCATAATTTCTTTATCCAGTCTACCATTGATGGGCATTTAGGTTGGTTCAAGGACTTAGCTATTGTGAATAGAGCTGCAATAAACATTAGGGTGCCGACCTCTTTTTTGTTTGCCAATTTAAATTCCTTTGGGTAAATTCCAAGGAGTGGGATGGCTGGGTCGAACGGTAGGGTTATATTCAGGTTTCTGAGGAATCTCCAGACTGACTTCCATAGTGGCTTCACCAGTTTGCATTCCCACCAACAGTGGGTTAGTGTCCCTTTTTCCCCACATCCTCGCCAGCATCTGTTGTTGGTAGATTTCTGAATGTGAGCCATTCTAACCGGGGTGAGGTGAAACCTCATTGTGGTTTTGATTTGCATTTCCCTGATTGCTAATGACCTTGAACATTTTTTCATGTGCCTGTTGGCCATTTGGATTTGCTCTTTTGAAAAATGTCTATTGAGGTCCTTGGCCCATCTCTTAAGTGGGTTGTTGGTTTTGTTTTTGTGGAGTTTCTTGATCTCTTTGTAGATTCTGGTTATTAACCCTTTATCTGTTGCATAGTTTGCAAATATTTTTTCCCATTCTGTCGGTTGTCTCTTCACTCTCCTGACTGTTTCTTTTGCAGTGCAGAAACTTCTCAATTTGATGCAATCCCAATAGTTAATTTTGGCTTTGACTGCCTGTGCCTCCCGGGTCTTTTCCAGAAATTCTTTGCCTGTGCCAATATCTTGAAGGGTTTCTCCAATGTTCTCTAGTAACTTGATGGTGTCAGGTCGTAGATTTAGGTCTTTAATCCATGTTGAGTGGATTTTTGTGTAAGGTGTAAGGTAGGGGTCTTGCTTCATGATTCTGCACGTGGAAATCCAATTTTCCCAGCACCATTTATTGAATAGACTGTCCTTGCTCCAGGAATTAGTTTTAGATCCTTGATCAAATATAAGTTGGCTGTAGATGTTTGGATTGATTTCTGGTGTTTCAATTCTGTTCCATTGGTCTATCCATCTGTTTCTGTACCAGTACCATGCTGTTTTGATTACAACTGCCCTGTAGTATGTCCTGAAATCTGATATTGTGATGCCTCTGGATTTGTTTTTGTTGTACAAGATTGCTTTAGCTATTCGAGGTCTCTTGTGCCTCCATATAAATTTCAGCACCAATTTTTCCAGATCTGAGAAGAAGGTCTTCGGTATCTTGATTGGTATTGCATTGAATCTATAAATTGCTTTTGGGAGAATGGACATTTTGATGATATTGATTCTTCCAATCCATGAGCATGGAAGATTTTTCCATTTCTTGGTATCCTCTTCTATTTCTTTCTTTAAGGTTTTGTAATTTTCATCGTAGAGATCTTGAACGTCCTTGGTTAAGTTTATTCCAAGGTATTTGATTGTTTTTGTAGCTATTGTGAATGGGATTGATCTTAGAAGTTCTTCCTCAGCCATGGCATTGTCTGTGTATACAAAGGCTGTTGATTTTTGTGCATTGATTTTATACCCTGCTACTTTGCCAAAATCTTCTATGAGTTCCAATAGTCTCTCAGTAGAGTTCTTTGGGTCCCCTAAATAAAGAATCATGTCATCTGCAAAGAGGGATAGTTTGAGTTCTTCCTTCCCAATTTGTATCCCTTTAATTTCTTTTTCTTGCCTAATAGCTCTGGCTAGAACCTCCAGAACTATATTGGATAGCAGTGGTGAGAGTGGACTTCCCTGTCTGGTCCCAGATCTCAGTGGAAATGCTTCCAGCTTTTCCCCATTCAATAGGATGTTGGCTGTGGGTTTTTCATAGATTGCTTTGATTGTATTGAGGAATGTTCCTTCCAAACCCAGTTTGCTTAGAGTTTTCATCATGAACGGGTGTTGTATTTTATCAAATGCTTTCTCGGCATCTATTGAGATAATCATATGGTTTTTCTTCTGCAGTCTGTTAATGTGGTGTATCACATTGATTGTCTTGCGCACATTAAACCATCCCTGCATACCAGGGATAAATCCCACTTGGTCTGGGTGGATGATATTTCTGATGTGTTGTTGCATTCTATTGGCGAGAATTTTATTGAGGATTTTTGCATCTATGTTCATCAGGGATATTGGTCTGTAATTCTCTTTCAGTGCTGCATCTTTTTCCGGCTTACATTATTTTTCCTAAGTCAAAGCTTCCTTTACAAAAATGGACAATAAAACTAAATGGAGGGGTGCCGGCGCTTTGACAGAGCAGGTAAAGCCACCACCTGTAGTGCCAGCATACCATATTTGATTCCCGGGTGATCCACTTCCAGTCCAGCTCTCTGCTGTGGCCTGGGAGAACAGTGGAAGATGGCCCAAGTGCTTGCGCCCCTGCACCCATGTGGGAGAACCGGAAGGAGCTCCTGGCTCCTGGCTCTGGGCTTCAGATCAGCACAGCTCCGGCCATTGCTGCCAATTGGAGAATGAACCAGAGGATGGTAGACCTCTCTCTTTCTGCCTCTCTTTCTCTTTCTGTGTAACTCTAATTTTCAAATAAATAAATAAATATTTAAAAAAATAAATGGAGTAACATTAGAAATCATATAAAGGCAGGTGTTAGAAGGAAAGTAATAAGCCGGCGCCGTGGCTCAATAGGCTAATCCTCCACCTTGCGGCGGCGGCGCACCGGGTTCTAGTCCCGGTCGGGGCGCCGGATTCTGTCCCAGTTGCCCCTCTTCCAGGCCAGCTCTCTGCTATGGCCAGGGAGTGCAGTGGAGGATGGCCCAAGTCCTTGGGCCCTGCACCCCATGGGAGACCAGGAAAAGCACCTGGATCCTGGCTCCTGCCATCGGATCAGCGCGGTGCGCCGGCTGCAGCGGCGGCCATTGGAGGGTGAACCAACGGCAAAGGAAGACCTTTCTCTCTGTCTCTCTCTCTCACTGTCCACTCTGCCTGTCAAAAAAAAAAAAAAAAAAAAAAGAAGGAAAGTAATAGAAATTGCCAGAAATGAGATTACTAGTTGTGAGTAAAGGAGACAAGAGATCTCAGGTTAAGGGAGATGACACTTAGGGAGTTACTTTAATTCTATGAGTCTGTGGTGGTCAAGGCCAAGACTTTAATTATTCAAACATCTCTCATGTAATAGTTTTTTGTAAGTCCTATACTTGTGTTTATAATTTGGAAGAAAATAACAAACATGACATTCTAACTGAACAAATGAAGAAAGAAAAATGGAACAGCATAGAAAAGAAAGACATAATAAACACCAAAAAAAAAAAAAATAGTGATGAGAGGGAAAAAAGACAATAATGGCAAGAAGAAAATGAATCACAAAATTTCAATATAAATTATTTAGGTAGACAGTCTAATATAATATGTCATCATGAGTTCAGGGAAATATAAAAGTTTTCTGAATGATGAAAACTAAGGAATGATGAAGTAATAGTCATAGTACAGTAGATCATAGTCTAGTTTTCCTAAGTAACGTAACAATATTTTTCTTTAATATACAGTCTATCTGAATTTTCATCCTGATTTTCCCTTTACTTGTGTAGCCCTCCATATTTATAATAGTAAATAATGCGTACACATTTAGGACATCACATTTGTCTTGGAAACTCCAATAAAGATTTATTGGCTAGATCTAAAATATTTTTAAATAATAACACACATGTGGGAAGACAATTAAAAATTTATCTTGCCTTATTTTAATTAAGTCATCCATATTTTTAAGTATTTTCTACAGTTCAATAGCATAGTGTCCTTCAGTCTCTTAAGTGTGCTATTTCCATCTCATTTCATATTGTAACCTAAAATTAAACTTATGCAATTATGATATACATTCATATATGTATGTTTATTTTGTGTATAGAACATTGTTATTGAGGGTGTTTTGCTTTTTATATTTTCCTAATCTATACAAAAGATACTTATTAATATTTTATTTTTCTTATAAAATATTAAAGTAGAATATGAAAATACAACTGTGAAATTTAATTATGTGCACTGTTGCAAAATGTAATTAAGCATCTGTTTTGAAAAGACAGTAAAAATTCTATAAAATAAATCCTACAGCTAAGGGAGTACTATTTTAAAAAATCAATTATACTCTGAAACACAGGAAGCTGCTTTTCAGAAATCATAACAAAGTGAACTGCTGGTAACCATCCTACTGTATATCCATTTCTCAAAATAGTACAAGTGCTTTCACAAAAAAATGCCAAGTCATTCATTATAAAATGACCCCAAGGCATAGATTTTCTCCAAGTGAGCTCCACATTTCTCCTTTGCAAAGAAAATCAACTTTTTAAAAATAGTGAGAAATGCTTAGCAACAGCAATTCAGTTGCTTTAAGTATGTACTGATTATAGAGTGTATAAATATATAGATACTTGAATACTATTAATACTTATAATTTAAATACTTGAGTAGATATTTTCACTGAATGTTTAAATGCACAGCCCATTTGCAATAGCATTCATTATGCTCCATACCTATGTACTTAAAGTAAAAATTCATATAATAACATTTGTAAGCTTCTCAAGAAATAATTATTAAAATTATTTTAAGTGCAAATAAATAATTTCACTAGGTGGGTTCTTACAATACAGCCTCCTCAACATGTATAATCTTCAAAATATTTGAAATTATTCTTTTGAACCACTACTTCCAAATATCCACTTTGGTTACTTTGCCCAGAAACAATATAATGTTATTTTAACACCTAGTGGCAGTTATTTTAGTTTCTGTTTTGGAGTTTTACAGATTCATACTAATTAAAATATTTTCTCATTATATTAATGTAGTTAGATAAAATGAAAAGAGGCTTATTAGAACCCGAGTGCTGTAGTTTTGTAGAGATTGGTTTTTGGGGTCTGTAATTTAACTCATCCAAACAATACCATCTGGAAAATAAGTAGACAATTTTGGATAGTGTTCTGTTTACCCTTTGCACAATATTTAGCGAATTTAGCGACATATTTTAAAGTATATGAAAATTATAACTATGCAAATACCTTTCTTTTCTTTTAAAATTGTCTTTAATTATTTGAAAGGTAAAAAGATTTCCCATTTACAGGTTCATTTACAAAATGCCTAAAACAACTGAGGTTGGTCCTGCTGGAAGCAAGGAGCCAGAATCTCAACCCAAGACTTTCAGGTGGGTGGCTAGAGCCCATTTCTTAAGCACCACCACTGCCTCCCAGGATCTTCGTTAGCAGGATCTGGAATCAGGTATTCAACAGGTGTCGCTCCCCCATTCGCAGAGGAATGACACTGGACCCTGCGCTGTTCTTTCTGCTCGGCTCTTCCCAGGTTAGCTGCCGGTCCCTCACTTGTGGAGGAATGACGCCGTCCCGGGTTAGCTGCCGGCCCCTCCACGGAGGTGGAGGGGCCGCTTTCCCCGCTTCCGCAGAGGAACGGCACACCGCCGGCCAGCTCTCTCGGGGGCTGCTCAAATGTTATCCGGATGTTCCTGGTGCATGTTGTCTCTCTCCTCCTTTATAGTCCTCTTCCACCAATCCCAACTCTGCTACCCACACGCCGAGCACGCTGCTCCTCCAATCAGGAGCAGGATCAGCTCCTGCAGCTTATCAGTCAAATTGGCGGGAGGCAGCCACGTGGAAGTTGTTTGGACTCTCTCTCAGCACCATATTGTGGGAGAGCAGATGCATAGAATAAGTCTTAATTCCAGTAACTTAGTCTAGTCTCAGTTGCTCCCCACAAACAGGTACTACACTAGCTTTAATTACTAGGCTAAATGCATGACCCAGTACATAGACTTTTCTTATTTTTCAGGTTATAAATCCTTCTTAGTGTTAGAATGACAAACCCAAAATAGTCAACCATGCCACACACGATTACTGGGAGTCATGTTTGTATATGTAAAAATCTAGCCTAGTTTTTGAGACACGACTGTTTTCTTGAAATACTGGAAAAGAACTTGCCTATACCTTTAATCATAAGTCATATTTATTGTTTCAGTAGACTGAGTGTCTAGATATCTGTAATTCTGATTATTATATCTTTAGACATGCTCTCAACTGGCTACCTCTAAGGTAAAAATAGAAAAAAAAAAAAAAACCCTGTAAAATGAACAAATTCATCTTTGTTTTCTTAGCTTCATGAAATATTTTGGAGATAATATTAATTCATGGGCATAAAACAAAATGTAGATATGTTAACATGGTACAAAGATAACATCATTTTATTTCTGTGTTAGATTTTAATTTTAGTTGCTTCACATGTGTATCTTTGAAGCTCAAAATAATATACTAAACTAAGTGCTGCCAAGAGATCATGATGTTATTAGAGATGGGAAATGGAGGCTCAGTTTCTGTGCATCAAAAATCACAGGGCTGTAAGAATTACCCTTGTCTTCTATATTAAAAATGGTTTATTCCTGGTATTTCCTATGAGTTTTATATTCCATTACATCAGAAGAACCCATCACTTTTCCTTCCACTGGCCTGCATATTGCATAACTTTATATATTTCAAAAAGCATATATAAATTGTATGTATTTGGAAAAAGTTAGATCTACCTTTATTTATTGTCATTTTTAAACAAGTTTGTATGTAAGGGTTTTCAGAAATTAATTTAACATTCCCAATATTTTTACAATTAAACAGTATGAAATAAGGAGATTGACTCAACTTTGATGTTTTATTGCTGGCGAATTTTAAGTCCCACAATTTTCATTTATCTTCTGCATTACATCTGGAAATGTCTGGATGTCCCTTCTCTTGATACAGATAGGAAGCTTCAATTCTGAAAGGCCTGGCCCTTCTTCATAAAAAACAAAAACAATAACAAAACAAAACAAAACCAGACAAAACCTCCCTTCCTGACTACACCCCATAATCATCATAAAATCCCAGTCAGTCTTTTTTTCCTCCTGACAACATTTTAAAGATTTATGTAATCAAAAGGTGGAGCTACAGAGAGGCAGAGGTAGAGAGAGAGAGAGAGAGCGAGCGCATCCATCCACTGGTTCACTCCCCAAATGGCTGCAATAGTCTGAGCTGAGCTGCTCCGAAGCCAGGAGCCAGGGGTTTCCTCCAGATCTCCCACACGGGTACAGGATCGCGAGCACTTAGGCCGTCTATTACTGCTTTCCCAGGCCATAGCAGAGAGTTGGATCACAGGAGGAGCAGCCTGATCTCCAGCTCGCACCCATATGGAATGCCAGCACAGCAGACAGCAGCTTTACCTGCTATGCCCCAGCGCCAGCCCCCCGAGATCACTTTTCAGTCAACTTGGAAAACTGTACTGTACTCCACAGAAAGTCTCATTATGGATGCAGCATAACTTTCCATTCTGCCTTCCTGAATGTGGTGTCGTCAGCAATGCCTTTTTTTTTTTCTTTAATTTTAGATTTATTTATTTATTTGAAAGTTTGTTTTGGTGAAAAGTTTTTGATGAAACAAAAACTTACTGTTTCATATTATTCATTTCCTACGAGCTTTTTGAAAATTTCTCATGACTCAAAAAGAAATGTAAGTGAATTAAATTTATAATCAATGCAGAATGACTGCTTGCAAGGACATAAAACAACATCATCTCAGATCTGTGAGTCTTTAGATTTTTTTTTTTTTGACAGGCAGAGTTAGACAGTGAGAGAGAAAGAGAGACAGAGAGAAACGTCTTCCTTTTCCATTGGTTCACCCCCCAAGTGGCAGCTACAGCTGGCGCGCTGCACCGATCCAAAGCCAGGAGCCAGGTGCTTCCTCCCGGTCTCCCATGCGGGTGCAGCGCCCAAGTACTTGGGCCATCCTCCACTCCACTCTCGGGCCACAGCAGAGAGCTGGACTGGAAGAGGAGCAACCAGGACAGAATCCGGCGCCCCAACCAGGGCTAGAACCTGGGGTGCCGGCGCCGCAGGCAGAGGATTAGCCTAGTGAGCCGCTTCGCCTGCCATAGATATTTTTGTTAAAATCAGCCCATTTTCTTAATCATATCTTATTTTAATGTTCTGGTATTCTGAATGTGCCTATCCCATTGGCTTACATGAATATATTTACTGTGAATTATACGTTGTTGATATTTGAATACATAACCACTCAATGAAATTCTCTATACTTAAAAAGGGTTGACTCTATTTTGTGTGGCTAGAAAGCCATCTAATACCTTTACATGTTAACATTTTGCTATAACTGTGAATCATCTTTTAAAATAATCTCTTGAGTTGCAGTTGGATGTATAGGTGATATAATTTTCCCCATTGTCAATCACTTATCATGATGTAAAACATTTAACCAACAAATAAAATTAATTTAGTCCCCAGCAAGGTGTCTTTGCTGTCAACAATAAGGATCATATTTCTGCTAAAATTCATAACTATTTCTCTGCCATGTGAATATCTCATGCATACATCATCTGTTTTAGATAGATATTCTATACTATAGATACGATGTCAAAAGTATAATCATCTATTTGATCCATAGCATCATATTTGTTCTGAAAAAATGCTTCTCTATTTGTTTAAGCATAGTCTTATATCAGTGGTGGCAACTTTTTTTTTATCAATTTCTATGAATTTTCACACTGACCAATTGGGATTCAAAGTGTATTTCATGTACTGGACTGTGTGATGCACATCTTCATTTTCTATCATTACTTTGGAAAATATTCACAGTTTGGTTTTGATTCATTGGTAGTCTTTTTTTTTTTTTTTTTTTTTTTTTTTTTTTTTTTTTTTTTTTTTTTTTATCTAAAGCTGTGCTAACCTCCTGGACCTGGAGATATTTAGCATCCTGTCAGGCCAAAGAAGGAAAAAAAAATTACAAACATAAATAGGAAATCTTTGTAGGACAAATGATTTGAAGGAAAACCATGGGAAGTTGAAGCCCAAGTCATAAAATACCAAACAGGTTTGGCATTTCATTTCACATTTCAAAATTCCTTCCATTTGATATTTGGTTCAACAAGAAAAGGGTTCCATTAAGGTAACAAGAGATCTTGCGAAAAAATCCACTGCAACAGTTAAGAAAATGAGTTAAAAATAATACAACAATAAAAAGAAATGTTGAAAGTGAACAGCATTCTGGCTAGCAATTAACAGTAGGAGGTCAGTTTTATCCTTTCCTCATGTCATCATGCTTACCAATCCATTTTATTTCATTACTGAAATCCCTGTATACTCAGCACATGCATGCTAGAACTCCCTAATTCTTTCAACCATAAATTACCTGGAATCAATAATTACAAATATCATATCACTTTGGCAATCTGGACTTTGTTCTCTATGCTACAGCATATGCTTCCGCTTAAGCAATTTGCACTTTGAAAATGTACTCCCTGTTGAACCTCTGACTACCTGAATTCTTTATTTTATTATTGCAAGCAAGAGAGATAATCAGAATTCTGTTCTTGAACTAATTTGGAGAATATGCATGGGTCACTTAACATAGCTGAGAACCCTTTTAATATTTAGGTCCTTGCAGTCTCAAAATCACACAGAGAGGATGATAATAGATTTTTATATCAGTTCTCTCAAAGGGAAAAAAAATGACATTGTTTTAAAAATTTTAAACTTGGACAAGTGTTGTGGCATAGAGGGAAAAGCCGCTACCTGCAGTTCCGGCATCCCAAATGGGTGCCAGTTTGAGTCCCGGGTGCTCAACTTCTGATCCAGCTCTCTGCTATGGCCTGGGAAAGCAGTAGAAGAAGGCCCAAGTCCTTGGGCCCCTGCACCTGCATGGGAGACCAAGAAGAAGCTCCTGGCTCTTGGCTTAGGATCAGCGCATCTACGGCCATTGTGGCCAATTGGGGTGTGAACCAGTGGATGGAAGATTCTCTCTCTCTCTCTCTCTCTCTCTCTCCCCCCCTTCTCTTTCTTTCTCTTTTTAAATTTATTTATTTATTTGTTTATTTATTTATTTATTTGAAAGGCAGAGTTACAGAGAGCTCTTCCCCTGGTTCACTTACTGATTGACCACAATGGCCAGAGCTCAGCCAGGCTGAAGCCAGAAATTCCATCTGGGTCTCCCATGGGGTTGGCAGGGACCCAAACACTTGGATCATTTTCCACCCCTTTCCCAGACAAATCAGCATGCAGCTGAATCAGACGTGGAATGGTTGGATTTCAACTGGTACCCATGTGGGATGCCAGCATCGCAGGTGTCAGCTTAACCCACTGTGCCATGTTGCCAGGTCTGGTTCCCTTATTGTCAATTCCAAATCATACATATTCAATATTTCTCCTAAGACGTTTTCCTAGCAATGTTATTTTGCTTCTAATAATTTCCATCTTCCCAATATTGGCTCTTGTCTTCCAAATATTTATAGTTCTATAAAGTACATTTTTCATATAGTTGTTTTTGAGTCTCCCACACTATTATGCTCCTCATCTTTCTGTACATGTGCATATGCTTGTGTGCATGATATTGCTATTATCCATGTATAATATAGATATTGTATATACTTTTATTTACATTGTGAATCATGATTTTACATATTTTCAGTTTGATGCGTTAAACTTGAGTTAGTTAATGGGCTCATTTTTTCTGGAGTTATCAGCAATACTGCAATCATTTTTCCTAAAGGAGGATCAAAGAAGTACATAATTATGTACTGGTCCTGGTAAGATGAGGAAGAGGCCCAGTACCTGGAGAAAAACCAGTGATTAGATTCATTCATTGCTGTGACAGCACAGATTACTGCTGGTATGGATTTATCCCTGGAACTGTTGACATAGAGCACCCATAGGGAAATACAGGCTTTCAACCAACCCAGGCGTTTTGGACAGCAATTGGTCAGGGGAATAAAGGCTCAACTTTACCTTGTCAGTCTGCATATGTGTTAATAAAACCCTCACTTGAGCAGAAACCTATAAAGCTTCTTTTATGTTTCCTTCTGGTCTGGGTGGCTACCTCTAGTTTGCTAAAACTAGAATGACAAGATATGACTATCCTCAAGCAAATGAGAAGAAAGGCAACTTTTCACGAGTCTTTATTTTCCAAAGGTGGGTCTCTCTCCCTCTCTCTCTCTGTCTCTCTCTGTCTCTCTCTCTCTTTCTCTCAGCTAGCTACTGCAATCTATGTATCCCTTTAATTTCTGTAGATCCTCTATTTTTGATATTTAGACAGAGAATTATCCTCCTCACTTATATTGGGAGAAATTATTTAATTCTGTTTGGTAAATATATTATTTAATTACATAGATGTTATTCTTCAAAATTGAAATCTACAGAGACATATCTTATTATATATGTTAACACAATTCTGCCATTCCACTTTGTTTCTATCTTCATCATGACCTTGCTTTAAAATAAACTCTTAGAATGGAAAAAATTTTAGCTATTAAGAAGAATTAAATTCTACCATTTGCAGAAAAATGTATGCAACTTGAGGAAACCATGTTGAGTGAAATAAGTTAAATACAGAAAGACAATAATAGAATGTTCTTCATTTTATGTGGGAGTCAATTTATAGAAAAGAAAACAAAAAATGCTTGTGTGTATCTGCATTGCTTTAAACATAGTTTTGTAAAACTTTGCTTTACACTTTTTTCAAACTAATGGTTAAGAATTATACTATTGTTTTAAAGATCTGTGATTACTTTAAAATTTACAATATGTAGGTGAATTCTTCATTTTTCCATTTTATTATTGCCTATATTTCCTCTAAACTGGAGTCTTTTTGCTTTTTACTTGATCAACTCTTTATTTACTGGAGCCTTAACCCCTGACTTCAATGTAAATTAAATATTCCTAAAAACTTATTTTAATGAACAACGAAAATCTCTGTCCCTTTGATAAAAATAAATTACTTAAAATTAATTGAATCTCTAAAAACTCTTCAAAACATTCCTACAAATCATCATTCATTATCATTCCAAATATTATATCATACTCATTATCCTGGATTGTAGGATCATCCTAAACCAGACTCCAAAATATGTAAATACCCCATCTTCACTCTATCTCACTTTAAGATTCTATGTGTAGTGCTCTCCCATGCCAGTTAGAGTAAATTCAGGCTTATATCATCAGTCCTTTATTGTAGCGGTATTTGAAGAAACTCGGTATTTAATAATTTTAGAGGTCTACCAAGATCCAGATGGGACACCTCCATTATCCTGGTCAAAGATTCTTAAGTGGGAATTATTACAGTGCTCTGAGGCCCCTTGGATTTTCAGGAAAGACAAATTTCACGGACAGGTGGCCTGTGCATTCACACAAGTCCCACATTTATATGGCTCTCATGCTAATTTGAAGGATTTGCTATTAATACCTTAAATTTCATAGTAATGGGGTTGGTGCAGTGGTGCAGTGGGCTAAAACTGTGGCCTGCAGTGCTGTCATCCCATATGGGTGCCTGTTTGAATCTTGGCTGCTCTACTTCCAATCCAGCTCCCAGCTAATGTGCATTGGAAAGTAGTGGAGGATGGCCCAAGTTCTTAGGCAGCTGCACCCATGTGGGAGACAGAAGGAAGTTCTTGGCTTTGGACTTTGGCATGGCCTAGCTCCATTATTGTGCCTGTTTGGGGAGTGAACCAGAGGATGGAAAATCTTTCTGTCTCTCCTTCTCTCTCTGTATAACTCTGCCTTTTAAATAAAGAATTAAATCTTTTTTTTTTAAATCCACAGTAATATTTTAGAAAGAGAGCACTTCGTATATCTTTTGCATGGGGTCCCACACTGTTATAGTCAGTACTGCCTCTCTCGAGATTTGTTATAACTCAGTATGCAATGTTTAACATAAACATATTTGAAAATGGGTAAACATATGAGTAATTAATGCTTCTTTTCTTGATGTGCATTAATAAAAGAATAATCCCTCAGGGCATTTTTAACACTGCTGAAAGACCTTTCACAATGTGCACCTTTAATTAGATTTGGATATTGTAAAGCACACACTTATGAAGCGTTCTTCACAAAGATTACTATGGTAGAAGTAAGTGCATACATTCTATTTCTTGAGTAAAACACAGTAGTGTTAAAACATAATAGTAACAAATGATATTAATTTTGTCTGTGTTTTCCCATAAAAATGGATTAGGACATAAAGAGTAGTTCAATTATTATTTTTAAGCATGCAAATATTTAAAGCATAAACTTATTGTCCATTCAAAATAGAAAATATTTTAAAAGTTCATTGCTAACTATCTTTTAAAGGTAAATATCCATTTCCCAATAAAATATCTAAACTTGATAAATA
Source organism: Oryctolagus cuniculus (assembly GCF_051225735.1). Lineage (NCBI taxonomy): Eukaryota > Metazoa > Chordata > Mammalia > Lagomorpha > Leporidae > Oryctolagus > Oryctolagus cuniculus. The sequence continues at coordinate 116,693,075 of NC_142870.1, read as the reverse complement.
ATAAAAATTATCATTTTTAAGAGAACACTTTCTTTACAGACATTATCTCAATTTTTCTTTATAACAAACCTGTTAAGTGCCATGCCTTTGGATTCAGACATTTCAAATTCGACGTTTCTACATTAGTCAGCTTACATTACTACATTATTAGTCAGTTTTTCATTATTACAGCAGAAATTCCTGAAAGAAGCTACTTTGGAAAGAAAAAAGCTTACTTTGGCTCAGAGTTTTGGTAGTTCACAGTCTAAGATTGGGTGGCTCCAGTGTGTCTGGATCTGATGAGAGAAGACAGCAGGAGTCCTGCAGAGTGAGGTGAGCCAGGAAGAGACTCCGGGAGCACTTTCATCCATGTGGTCTCTGGTTTTAAAACCCCATTATATCCTCACAGGGCTCTACCTTAGCAACCTAACCCAATTCAATCACTTATCCAAGGCTTTGTATTCAGAGACTGTAATTGGATTAAGTTTCTACCCTCTCAGCATCATTAATGAAAGACTTTGGAGCTTAAATATCTCCATGAGCTGGGAAGCCAAAAGTTTTCAGACTATAGCACACTTCTTCAAAGGGTCGTTGAAATAATGCCTAAAAAAAGTGTAAGTATATCTCATTATTTTAGAGATGATATTAACATATTTAAAGAGTAATTATATAATTCAGAAAGGGAAAGTGTTTACCCAGTGCATATCAGATAGAACCTATATGTCATAGCCCAAATGAAAGCAACTGAGTACTGAGTAAATACTGAGGAAGCAGCATTAATATATAGCATATATGACACTTGTCCCTTTAGAGAAAGCAGAGGGTAAAAGCACTAGCATATTAATAATATTAATAGATTTTGTGTTTTAAATTTATTATATTTTATAATTTATTCTACCTTAACTTTAAAATTTTTTTCCTTGATGTATTTTTTAAAAGATTTATTTATTTTATTTGAAAGACAAATTTACCAACACACACACACACAGAGAAAGAGACAGAGATTTTTCCATCCATTTGTTATCTTCCCAAATGGCCTCATTGGCTGGGACTGGGCCAGGCCAAAGCCAAGAGACTGGAACTTCTTCTAGGACTTCCATTTGGGTAGCAAGGGCCTAGTACTTGAATGATATTCTGATACTTTCCAGGTGCACTTGCAGGGAGCTGAACAGGAAATGGAGCAGCTGGAACTTGAACTGGTACCTATTATGTGATGCCAGCACTGCAGGCTGCAGCTTAACCAGCTCCTCCAATTGTGTGTTTTTAAAATAGCCTGCCATCAAGTTCACTCATTCTTTCCTCTATTTGATCTACCTGCTATGAATGTCTTTTATCATGTTTTTAATTTCATTTAGCCTATTTTTTCAGTTGAACAATTTCTGCCTGATTTTATTTAATTATTTCCATCTATTTATCAAATCTCTATGTTGAATATTGTTCATTTCTCTGTTTTCTTGACTTCAATTGAGTTTCTTTTTTGAAATCCTCACGCAGATATTTGGAAATCTCAATTTTTAGGCGAAATTTCTGGTCGCTTATTTCGCTCTTCTGGAGAGGTTATGGTTCCCTGGAATTTTCTGATGCTTCTTAGGATATAAAATCTTTTGCCTAGAAATTCTAAATAATCTATTCTGATGCTAAGTGAGTTTACTTCTCAATACTTTACCTATCAGCCAAAGGTGATGCTTGCTTGGGGTATACCACAGCTCAGCCAAGACCATAGAACTCTACTGGGCATTGAAGCAAGCCCAGAAGCTGTGTCTGGGGTCACCGCTCTACAGATAAGAACCATTAGCATTTTCTCAATGCTAAGTTTTACAAGCTTGGCATTGAGTTCCAAAACAGTCCTGTGATTCCCTACTATCTGTGTAGAGATGTAAAAGGAGTGAAAAAGGTAGCTCCTAATCTACTCATGTGGTCCCTAAGTAGGTTACACCTTGGCCTCATAGTAACTGAGCCCCATATGATATTGAGAGTGCACACCAGGCCCACAAAAGACAGGTGATACTACGTACTAAATCAAGTCTGTCTTACTGTGCTGCAAATCCCCACTTAATACTGAGCAAGTCTAGATACTTCACATCCACTGGCCTAGGAATGGACACTTAGGACCTACCCAGTACTGGGTTTTTCCAATTCAACACTGACTTGCAAGACAAAGTCATTTGGTCCCTTGCTGTCTCTCAGAGTTGGAGGAGTGTGGTAATGGTCTCATGGATTCCCAGATTGTCCCCAGGCTGCTTACCTAAGTTTCTCAGACTCACAAAGCCCAAGTGGTGTCTTCCTGGTCCACCAGCAGAAAGCAGTGACACAAGCCTCAATGAATGTGGACCAATGGAGTGCTAGTCTGTCTGATGCTGGCAAGTTTGGAGGTCAAGAAGTCAGCACCGGCAGGGCGTTAGAAGTTCTTGGGCTTTATTTTGTACCAGGTCTTGGAACAGCATTCTCAGCTTTGATCACTAAGGGCAGCCCTAAGCGCCTTCTCCTGGCTTCTTTGTGTGCCTGGAGTTTTGCTTCTGTAACAGTTAGAGGAGCTCCATATTATAAAGTTTATTAAAATTTTCTATGCCAAGGCCGGCGCCGCGGCTCACTAGGCTAATCCTCCGCCTAGCGGCGCCGGCACACCGGGTTCTAGTCCCGGTCGGGGCGCTGGATTCTGTCCCGGTTGCCCCTCTTCCAGGCCAGCCCTCTGCTGTGGCCAGGGAGTGCAGTGGAGGATGGCCCAGGTGCTTGGGCCCTGTACCCCATGGGAGACCAGGAAAAGCACCTGGCTCCTGGCTCCTGCCATTGGATCAGCGCGGTGCGCCGGCCGCAGCGCGCCAGCCGCGGCGGCCATTGGAGGGTGAACCAACGGCAAAGGAAGACCTTTCTCTCTGTCTCTCTCTCTCACTGTCCACTCTGCCTGTCAAAAAAAAAAAAAAAAAAAAATTTCTATGCCAGACATGCCATGTTGACCTTTTAACTTTATTTTCCTGTGGTTGTCTATGGACTATATAATGTTCTCTTTGATTTTATTACTAATTTCAACATTTTATTTTCATGTTCTTGTTGATAGTGACTAACCATTTCATAACTTTGATATTTACTAATTAACTATAATTCTTATTTTATAAATTTCAAATTTTTACATAGCAAATTATTTTATAAATATGTTTTGAATGCAACAAGACTTTAAAATATTTTCTGACCAAAAACTAGATGTCACAGAGTAATTACTAGTAAACCTTAAAATATGTAAGGTAAGATGAAATTCTAGAATTCTCTTAAATTTATGTATCGAAAACATATCTAAGATTGGTATAAGAAATAATCTCAATCTTTTATATTTCTTCACCTAAAATGCTCACCAGGGTTACTAATTTCAATAGAGCCCCTAATGTCAGTCTATTCTCTACTCTCAGAGATTCATTTAAGTGGGTAAACTTCAGATAAAGCAAACATTTCTTAAACTTTGCTAATATGCTCCTCATACATACTGGATAAAATCACTCCACCCTCAGTTCCTACTGCTTTCTCTGGCTCATTTGAATCTTGCTACTCTGGTCATACACACTACAGCCAGGCATGCTTTGCTGTGTGATTAGTGACACCATTGTTCTCCCTACCTGAAATGCTTTCCCCAAGAACTTCAACACCAACCCCCTAAATTCTTTCAAAGTTTTGATCAAATGACACATTCTGTTTTTAGATATAGTTAGTTATAACCCCCTAATTTGTAGTTATAACCATTAACCTACCACTTCAAATTCTCACTACCTGCTTAGAATTAAATTTCCCAATGTATTTCTCATGTTTCAACGTACAAGAGAAGACCTGCAATCATAAACATATTCCATGAAGCTATGAAACTAACAATATCTTGAGTATACAGTTATTTGTGTATCCATATAAATTCAATATAAACACTATTTAATAAGATTGAGATGTTTAATAGATATTTTAACTGTTTAATAGATGCTGATTCTGTGTCACATATCAGAGTGCCTGCCATATCTTGCTGCCTCAAGCTTTCTAATAATAAAAACACTGCAAGGTAGCATTGATGGCACAATTTATTGGATTACTGCCGCCTGTGTAAGAAACCTGCACTGAGTTCCTGACTTCCAGTTCAGGCCTTGGCTCAGACTGGGATGTTGTGGGCATTTGGTGAGTACATCAGTAAATGGGAACTCCCTCCCTGTCTGTCTGTCTCTCTGCCTTTCAAATACATAAACCAAAAAAATTTTAAAATAAAAACTAAAACAATCCATTATTCAAATATGTAAGTGTGTAAATAGTGAGTGAATGGAATAGTGAATAACTCCAAGTTTTGAGGTTAAATAGATGATGGCTTGAGATAAAATTTAGACAAAGGTGAAATTTTGAGGGGTGGAAAAATAGTGGCAATGACATTAAATTCTATCTTTAATATGAAGGCTTGTGAGTGGATATCCATGGACACATGCTACTTTGGACTAGGAAAACACATTTATATCTATTTATTTATTTATTTATATTTATATATATATATATTATATATTTTATTTATTTACCTTCTCCTGGTCTCCCATACGGGTGCAGGGCCCAAGTGCCTTCCCGAGCCATAGCAGAGAGCTGGACTGGAAGAGGGGCAACCGGGACAGAATCCAGTGCCCCAACCTGGACTAGAACCCGGTGTGCCGGTGCCGCAGGTGGAGGATTAGCCTAGTGAGCCGCGGTGTAGGCCAAAAACACATTTATAGTAAAACGATATTTCATCTATGTGAATATTTGAATGCATATGCATGCGTGTATCTATTGCATTCATCATGTGAAGTTATCAAGTGGCTTACATTTGTTTGATTCTGTTCTTTATATCAAGGGTGATAATTCATACTCCTGTTCTTTAGAACTTTCATACTTCTTTTACATTTCCTACTTTGAAGTATTTAACTTTCACATTTAATTTGATTAATAAATGCACTATAGTAATAGCTTTTAAAATATATAATTTTTGTAATTATATGAGTGAGCATCCTTAATTGTTAAACTTTTCATTTAATTAGACAAGAAAATTTTCATTCTGATGGCTTTGATTATTGCTTTTGTTCTTACATTTCTAGTTCCTTTGTTGGGGAAATTATTTAATATAATATTCTTATCACCATAATCATCTTGTATTTTTGACTTTTTGATTCTCAATTTGAAGAACGCTTTCATGGCTTCTCCTTTGCATTATCATGTCACTACTTTTGTAGTTGGAAGTCTATTGACTTACTTTAAAATAATTTAATTCCATTTCCGTTTTCCCTGAATCTTTATTACATCAAACTATATAATCTTTTTTCTCACTGTTTCATTTTGGTATGTGTTTATCATTTTATACCTTAATTATTTATTAATAAACTATTTCAGAGGAAACAGTCATTTTAGAACCCTGTGTTTTCTTCTTCACTCAGGAAACCTTCACATGGAAGTAGGTTAGATTTATTTTGAATAATATGGTTTGGAAAGGTGAGTCTTTTACAACATGAATGAAGCTGGTGAACGTTTTCTAAAATAAAATAACTCAAACGCAGAAGAATAAACACTTCTTGATTTTACATTCATATGTGAAATTTTTACCAAACTCATGGAAGCAGACAATAGAAAGCAGAGGTTGGCAAGAACAGCAATGGATGGGGAAGTATCAGTCAATAATTTAAAATTTCAGTTAAATGCGATGAGTAAGTTCAGATTTATTGTGCAACGTGGTGACTTGTATGTGGTAGTATTGCAGACATTTTATTCATTAAAATCCCTGGCAGAAGCTTTAAATCATCTCAGATCAAGAAGAAAATAAAAAGGATGCATGTTACTCAGCTTTTTGTCACTAAAACAGAAGTATCTGAGAGAAGCTACGTAAGAAGGTAGGAGTTTTTGCTTCATTGTTTGGGAAATTCAGTCTGAGATGAGGCAGCCCATCAGTGACGTACGGTGATGGTAGTGAGTAAGGTAATACTACAGAGTAAAGGTTATGGGGTCCCCACTGTGGTGAGACTGGTTAGGCCCCAAAATGAGGTGCCAATATCCCAAATGGGCAACGGTTGGAATCCTGACAACACCATTTCAGATACAGCTCCCTACTAATACAACTGTGAAAGCAGTAGAGGATGGCCCAAGTTCTTGGGCCCCTGTACCCATGTGTTGAGATCTGGAGAGAGCTCTTGGCTTCAGACTTTGGCCTGGCCCAGACCTAGCCATTGCTTCCAATCAGGAAGTGAACCAGTGGAGGGAAGATCTCTCTCTCTCTCTGTCCCTCTCTGTCTCTGCAAAAAATAAAAATAAATTTAAAAAAAGATGAAGGATCATGTGATGAGCCAGGATACAGAGAAACACCAGGAACATGCTTACCCTCCATCTCCATGTAGCATATCTTTATAAGGATACCATGATTTGATCACTCCAACAACTTAATACAATCTAATCACTTTCCAAAGGTGTTTAGACATCAAAGATGGATTACATCTCTATCCTTAATTCATCAACCACAAATAAGGACTTCGGGGCAAGGTCCTAACACATGGACCTTTGAAGAACATCCAAACAAATATCTAAATTATAGCATTATCTGAGGACATGGATATGTTTATTACTTTGAATTAATCATTTCACAATGTACCGATATGTGACAAGTATATAAAATGTTAAATTAACTACTTAAAAAAAAAAAATTGGGGCCGGCGCCATGGCTCACTTCGTTAATCCTCCGCCTATGGCGCCGGCATCCCATATGGGCACCAGGTTCTAGTCCAGGTTGCTCCTCCTCCAGTCCAGCCCTCTGTTGTGGTCCGGGAGGGCAGTGGAGGATGGCCCAAGTGCTTGGGCCCTGCACCCGCATGGGAGACCAGGAGGAAGCACCTGGCTCCTGGCTTCGGATCGGCGCAGCACCGGCTGTAGCGGCCATTTGGGGAGTAAACCATCGGAAGGAAGACCTTTCTCTCTGTCTCTCTCTCTCTCTCTCTCACTGTCTGTAACTCTACCTGTCAAATAAAAAAAAAATTATAAAAAAAGAAAAATTGTTCTCTTTTTTTAATAGAAAATTTTCACAGATTATGTCATCTGAATTTGTTAGTTCTCTATGAGACTGAAATGCCTATTGTTTATATGATTAAATTGAAATAAACAATTTGTAAAAGACAATAGGAATTCTGTTATCTAAATTCTATTTAATGGATATAAATTCCATGGGGATGCCATGTGCAGATTAATACAGAACTCAAAATCTGAATATAGAAATTAAGCACTTGTGGGGAAATGTAGACAGAAATACTATACACATTCAGGAGGGTATCATTTACAGTTATAAATAAATGCAGAAAGAAACATGAACAAGTGTTAATGATCACTAATTTTATCTGATCGTTAAGCAATCATCAGGAATGCCCTAGAATAATATTTTCCACACATTACCAGCTTCAAAGATTTTCACAGTCATTCAAATGTAAAAACTAGTGATACAGAAAATGACTCCTTATTCCTAATTTGAACAAAGAATTTATCATTAAACCTGAACAATTCTGAGTAAAATGATTAGAATAAGTAAAATTATACAGGCTTTGAATTATTTAGTATTGACCAATAATAGTTAATAATATGAGTAAGATTACCGTAGCATTCTGATAACATTCTGAAACATTAAAATGAGGGGTTGATGCTGTAGAATACGCCACTTCAAGTCCTAACTGACTTGAAGTGGACTTGAAATGGACTGACAAGTCCATTTCCAATCCAGCTCCTTGCTGTTGTGCCTGGGAAAGCAGCAGAAGATGGCCCAAATGTTTGGACCACTACATCCATGTGGGAAACCCCGACAAAGCTCCTGCTTCCTGGCTTCATCCTGGCACAGTCCTGGCTTTTCTAGTCATCTCTGGAATGAACCAGCATATGGAACATCATTCTCCCTTTCTCTTTCTTTCTGTCTCTCCCTCTCTCTCTGTAAGTCTGCCTTTCAAATGAATAAATATTTTAAAAATCAATATGAGACATGTAAATATATTTTAAAGCAAATATAAAAATAAATTATATGTGTGGTATATTATTGTATGTTCTTATTTTACATTGTTCAGCTGATTTGATTGCTTTTGTTTGATTCTTCTATGGGTGTTAACATTAAATAGCTCTGGGCCAGCCCATATGGGATGCCAGCACCTCAGGCCAGGGCGCTAACCCACTGTGCCACAGCACTGGTTCCTCAAAGTAATTTTTAATTGAGAAATATGTTCATATAGATAATGAGGTCCCTGGAAATTCATGGCAGATTCTGATAATGAAAAGGAAATTTTTCTTCTATTTTGTTTTACAGAAAATGTTTTCTTTTTTTTCCACAATTTTTGGGAAGATGTACAATTCAAATTACCTTTAATTAAAAAAATATAATACTAACTCATCAAATAATTATCCTGTATTTGAAAATTGTGTTTTGCAAATTTGGTCATTGCTAAATCATAGGTCTTCTCAATTTTGTATCATCCTATCCTACTTCCAAAGATAACTTTACTGAATTGAAAATATGATCTAAATCTAGAGTCGCTTTGATAAACTGAGATTCTAAAGTATTATAATTACAAAATTAAATCTTGAAGATTTTTATCATCAAATATTTAATTTGTGTAATTATTCTCCTTCTACTATGGAGATAGATTTTATTTACTTTCTGCTTAGAAGTTTCACTTTTTTTTTTTTTTTTTTTTTTTACAGGCAGAGTTAGTGAGAGAGAGAGAGAGACAGAGAGAAAGGTTTTCCCTCCGTTGGCTCACCCCCCAAATGGCCGCTTTGGTTGGCGCGCTGTTCTGATTCAAAGCCAGGAGCCAGGTGCTTCCTCCTGGTCTCCTTGGGGGCCATCCTCCACTGCTTTCCCGGGCCACAGCAGAGAGCTGGACTGGAAGAGGGGCAACCGGGACAGAATCCGGCGCCCCGACCAGGACTGGAACCAGGGGTGCCGGCGCCGCAAGTGGAAGACTAGCCATGTGAGCCACGGCGCCGGCCAGAAGTTTCATTTTTTTTTAATAAATTTTAAGTCAAAGAATCTACAGAAACTGATGTGCTGAATAATTTTAATATAGATTCCCATTTGGTTATGAATGAAATTCAACCAAAATTTAAAGAAACCATTTACAAAAAAAGATTTACAAATCTTTTTATCTCATGGTAAAGCAGTTTTATTTAAAAGTATTTTTCTGGGGGCTCAATATTTCTAAAACATGATTTATTTCAGAAAGAAGGAAATAATCCTGCACTATTTTCAGCTGTGCTTTTCTTTATAAGGGTAATAATTTTGTACTTACTGTTTAACATTTAAATAGACTTAGATATTTTGCAATTACATGCTTCACTTTCTACAGAATAAATGTTAAAATTTCATTTTTAGTGTTTATATAGGATGAAGTCATCAAACAACTATTGGAATTAACATTTTTTTTCTATTTCAAATGTCTTAACACATATATATAAAACTGGATCATTAACTGTCCTTCTAATATTCTGTTCATACCTCCAGCACATTAAGAGATATCATTTTTCAGAGTGAGTGTAAATAAGCATGTCTTGAGAAATCATAGATACACCAAAGCTATTTCTATTGATTTGTTTTATTTTTTGTAAAGAGGAGATATATATGTATATGTGTGTCTATATATATATATACATGTGCGGAAGAGAAAGAACCTGACTAAAGCTAATATCAATATTTTTTTGTGAAAATATTTGATTGTATAAAAGCTACAGTTCAATTTGGAAACAACTCTTGGGAAGAACGGAAAATGGTAGTGAAGACAGAATTCTGTCTGTACTGATGATTTTAGAGACTATTCATGTATAATTCAACTTAGTAATAAGAGATTTCAAAATATGTACATTTTTTGGCCAGAAGAATGTGAAAGGCAATGAAAATTTTTACATAATTTGAATAAAGAATGAACATGCAATAGTCAGTATGTTTTCCAGTTAGTTTTAAGGAAGTGTTTCATGGGAATTGGGAAGGACACAGAGGTGTAAACATGAACATATAATGATGCCAGGAGTGGGGATTTGGCAACTTAAAAGAGAATGCATTGCACACATACAAACCTTTCGGGATTGCTGATTTGATCAGAGATGTATGTTGAAAGCATTTCACATCTATTTCCCATCTCTTGTTCTACTATGCAATTATTGGGAAAAGCAGTGCCAGTAGTTGAAAGGGTTTTTTTTTCTCAGGATAATTATCCTCTCAGAACTCATTTGGATTTTGGAAGTCATAAATGTCTGGTCTTGATTATTCACTTTGGTTTGCTGTCACTGACAGTTTCTGTTACTTACACAGTAACATGATTTAAATATATAAAAGAAGATAAAAAAAAATTAAAAAGAGAAAAATACAATTATCCAGAACACAATTTGTATAGCTTTTGTAAGTATTCTCTTGCTTTGTGCATATATATATATATTTATATATATATGAATATATCTTGAATTATATACAATGTGTTATAAAGCCCAATTCGTATATTTAAATTATTCATGATTTTTTTGATTCTTAAATAGATTTGTGAAAGTGATTCTTACCGGTGATGGCGCTGTGGCATAGTGGGCTAAGCTCCTCTTCTGATTCAGCTCTCTGCTTAGCCTGGGAAAGCAGTGGAGGATTGCCTAAGTGCTTGGGCCCTGCACTGATGTTGGAGACCCCGAAACAGCTCCTGGCTCCTGGCTTCCAGTTGACTCAGCTGTGGCTTTTGCAGCCATTTGGTGAGTAAATCTGGGTAGAAGACCTTTCTGTGTCACTCCCTCTCTCTGTCTGTAACTCTCTCTCTCAAAGAAATAAATAAAATATTTTTAAAAAATGGTTCCTCCCGCCTGAGGTTTCCACATGATTAATGTATTGTTATCATACAGCAAGTCACTTGTTACTGATGAACACCTTATTGTTGAACATCAAGTTATTTTTAAGTTTAAATCTTAGAATTAAGGGCACAGAAATATATTGCTTTATAGTCTTGCATTGAAATATAATTGTAATTTTTTATTTTATTTATACTTGTGAATTATGTTTTGTTCTTCTTTTCTTATTTTCCATACAAGGTTATTAGGTCTTTTTTTGTGTAATACAAATGACACTGAGTAAACATATTTTTGAAGATGGAAAGACTTCATTGTGCAAATATTTAAATAAGAAAAATGCAATTGAGACATTAAGTTTAAAATATGAAACGAGAGGGAGATTGGTAGCTTTTTGTAAGTTAAGAAGGAGATTATTTCATTATATTAATGAGGAAAAGAAGATAAAGCAGTGGTTAAACAAGATAAAAGTTTGCATTTCTTTTCACTAGGGAAACTCTCATTATTGAATTCCTATATGCTTTTGTCTTCTTGTATTATCATGCTAATATCTATGTTCCATCCAAAGAGATAATAATGGTGCTCATTGCTTTACCCAGGAACAATATAAAAAGGATTAAATTTCAAGTGAGTTACCCATTAATTTTCTTTTCTAGACTTCCCAATATATATTTTTGCTTTATCAATCTACCTAGGATTTTGTCAAATACACATAGACAAACAAAAGTAGTGAAATGTAATACTTTCATTGAGAGTACTGTTTCCCATAATAAAGTCAACTAGCATGTTCTTTTCATACTTAGAAAGATATGGTCTGAAAAATTCAATGATTTTATTTGAGATTTTAGTAATATATGTTAATTATTTTCTAATTTTCTTACAGATCATTGTGTGGCTCTTTCAAGTTTGGCATTATTTTAGCTTATTATAGTTTTCTGATTATTCCTCACTTTTGCCATCAATATTCTACGGAATATTCAATTGTTGCTTTCATTTTATATTTGCACACTACATTTAAAAATTTTAATTTACTATTTTTAGCAGTATTATAAATTTCCTGAGACAAGAACTACTATTTGAAGAAATGATGGATTAATGTGATGCAAATATGTTGAACACCATTAATCTACAGATTTAAGAAGTTCAATACACATCAAGTATATGACACATGAAGATCACTGTTATATTTAGTTACACATGCATATACATCTGCAGAAACTAAAAGCATATGATACCAGGGAAAAAGATCAAAGGAGATATATGTATCTACTTTATTATAGTTGTGTTATTGTGTTACGTATTTTTATAAAATATTGTCATTGCAAGAAATTGAGAAAAGAGCATGCTAGATTTCTTTGTATATATTTTCATAATTGACAGTAAATCGGCAATTATCTGAAGTTATTTTTTTTTACTAGCAACTAGATGGAAATAAAGATAATTCCAAATTTTTCTTGAGAGATAATTGTATGTGACAAGCAATCTGAAATACTTAATGAAAAAGCCCTTCTGTTTAAAATTCTGTACCAAAGTAAATATCTTTCACAAATGGAAAGAAATTTAAGGCTTTTTGAGAAATGCAATAATGGGAACAGCCCATCATTTAAGAGCATCACTATAGAGTGTTAATGTAAAATCAATGACAACAAATTAAAATATGGATCTGCTGGGATCAATGAAAATAATTTAAAATTATTACTATAAAGTTATTCTCTATAGTGAACTTTGTCCTGGAGAAATTGTACACATATCTGTCAATCTCAAAGTGTGAGCTATAATAAGGAATGATTGAATCAGTGGCTATGACTTTTGCCCAGCTTTCTCATAATCCATCCAACCATGCCAAAGTACAGTGTGACATTAACACAGAATGGTAGTTTTCTCCACTGGGTGGTAATGGCAAATGACATTTGCCACCACTTGGCCTTATTGACTACCAGAGGGTGAAACCCATAAAAATCAGCAAAACCTAGGACCTCCAGCACTCAGAAAACAGTGGTCAGACCATTGCTTCATTCCAAATACTCAGTCACTCAAGAAGTGGACGCCCAGTGAACTGAAATACTTCTTGGAAATGACTAGTGAATTCCAGGGAAATCACCTGCATGATTTCCTCACTTTGTTGGTAGACATGAGTCAGAGGATGCATAATCAGCTTGTATGAATGGAGCCACCTATAGACTGGATTTGAATTGGAATTTCATGGAGAATATGACCAACATTTATGTTAGCTTACAGGAGATGCTATGGGTGCCTGAACCCGTAGAACATGATTGTTTCTTTCTTGTAGGTTATCAATATGGACCAGGTACCTGTCACAATTAAGTGGGTTGACAAGTGCACCGTTACGTGAACTCTGCAATGCAGAATTTCTTTCACTAGAAAATGTACTGAATGATGTTACAGCTCTTTTGTGAACCTTATATTGGAAATAAATTTTAAACATTTGAAGTCATGTTGGTGTCTTAACATGTGTTTTTTGTTGTACATTTAACTGTTAAGGTGTTTGTCCCCCCCCCAAAAAAAAAAAAAAAACAGTAAAACAGTAACTTGTTATAAAGATAGGTCAAACACGATAAATAAATTACTGTTTTATAACTGATCATCCAGAGAATGTGGAGAAGAGAGAAATATTAAAATGTGAATTTCTTACAAAACTTAAGTTTTATGGGTTACTTATAGTTTGGGTGTCAGCCAAGGCCCTTGCATGGTATTCCTGGTTGACAACGTCTGATGATAAAGGTTAGTGGAGTGACAGTAAAGACTTGATAAAATTATTATATCTAGGACTGGACCCACTGAGAGATGTTTAGGTCACTGGAGATGTATTTCTCAACAGAGGGTTACTTATGAATTCTAAGCTGACCCAGGAGCTCTCTCTGCCTCCTGACTTGACATGCCATGTTTCCTCTATACATGTTCCACCATCGGCCACTCTCATCAGATACCAAGATATAGAGCCACTTGAACTTGCACTGTAAGCCTCCAAAACTGGAATGAAAAGAAACATTTTTGTTTACAAGTTAGTTTCTCACAGATACTTTTTTAAATAATGAAAGCTGATTAAATCGAAGAGCAATGGTTTTCATAAATCATGTAAAAATGTTTGAGTATTCCTTATAAATAAAAGGTATAATAATTCTGTGGCTGAATAAAACTGTTTCTTTCAGAAAAAGAAAAGTGTATAAAATTATGCATATTTTAAATATTATTTTTTGAGAATATTCTAAGCTTACTTAGAGAAACTTTGTGTATCACTTTAATAAGTTGTCATATATATATAATACACACATACATGCTTATTTTAGGTAAATAAATAGGAATTATAGCATAGGAAAATAAATTTAAGTGTTAGAAATAAATTGATGTTTAAAATAATGAGATTTTGAATTACATTTTTGAGGAATTGGGAAAGAAACACACGAATGCCGACTAACATTCATTATACTTAGTAATATCAAGAATTATTTGTTGTTATGGAAAACAAAAAGAAGGCAAAGAGATAGAAGACTTTGTACATATAATTGTCTTTGTCAGAACAAGAGGAATAATATAATTTTTGAAGGCAGGTTGGGTTAGCATTCTAAAAATGAATTATAGGATTCCTACTTTCACTACAGCTCTCCAAATCAGGGATGTAAATACTATTAATATTGTTATTTATAGCACTGCTAATAATAACTATAATGTAATTATTTTATGTATGTATGATATAACTATACTTACAATGTATATCGAATACTTGAGATTAATGGACTTTCAAATTGTGAAAAATAATATCAGGGTTGTTGAAGAAAATATAACATGAAAAATATCAAGGACAGCCCATACACAATAATATGAATAAACATTAAAGTGGCTTTAACAGGAATTTAATCTTTTAAGAATTTTCTTATGTCTCATTTTATATTTATTTGGGAAAATGCTAATGCAGTGCATTCCTCTATAATAGAAATATCCCTTTCCTCCAGAATTTCAAATAACATCCAAATAACTTTATTATATTTTTAAGATGTATTTATTTATTTGAAAGAGTTAAACAGTGAAAGAAGGAGTGGCAGAGAGAGGGAAGTCCTCCATCCTCTGGTTCACTCCCCAACTGGCCACAATGGCTGGAACTATGGTGATCTGAAACAGGGAGCCGGGAGCTTCTTCTGGGTCTCCCAAGTGGATCCAGGGGCCCAAGGACTCGAGCCATCTTCTACTGCTTTCCCAGGCCACAGCAGAGAGCTGGATCAGAAGTGGAGCAGCCAGGACTTGAACTGGCATCTGTATGGGATGCTGGCACTGTAGGAGGCTGCTTTACCTGCTATGCCACAGCATTGGCCCCCTTTATTATTTTTAAAGATTTATTTGTTTCAGTTTTAAGAAGTGTACAGTCATACTAGAATACAGAAAACTTAATAAACGTAGGAAACGCATTTTTATACTCTTGAGTCCCATTATATTAAAAATGGAGTTATTAAAATGGAAAGAAAAGAATTGATAACAGTCTTCTAAAACTGTCTATTCCTTTTTCTGTTTGTGTTCCTACTATTTTTAAAATAATATCTGAGACAAAACTTCTACATACCTGTGTTTTAGTCCAAACTATCTCAAAATATTTTCTGTGCTTGATACATTAAATTAATACACGTACTTAAAAGCCATGTAAAATTACATTCAATTGTGTTCTTAAATATTCCACTTCTGAGGTTTGTTAATTTCTTACTTTTGCTCAAATAATTATGCAATGCATATTGCATGCAAATTATTTTATTCTTGAGTATTAAATTGTATTTGTAAGACATTTTTCAATAGGAAACTGATGCATCTCAAATTTATTAAGTTTATTAAATATAAATATTTTATCAACTTACTTTATGAATATTGTTAAATGATAAAACTCTACATGTTAATTGATTAACACTGCAATTGATGAATTTCATTATGAGAAAATGCTAATTATTATAACTGCAAGATAAAATATTTATAATTTGTATTCCAATTTCAGTATTTTATTTTAAGTGATATTTTATTAGTAAGGAAATAGCATACAAATTTAATAAAACTCTAACTAGTGTCAAGTAGACTAATATGGAGTTTTACAATTGAATTCTTATGTCTTGTTTTTATAATTACTGGAATTAAGGAAGTTTTACTAAAAAATCATAACATTTTACAACATTATCCTTTATAGCTATTTGTTATTTCTTGGTTAAATGTATAATAATTTGTAATAATTTATTTATGTCAATATATCAATTTATTATTAAGTAATGTATAAATGTAGTTATATGTGTATGCATGAAAAGGT
Organism: Oryctolagus cuniculus; assembly: GCF_051225735.1. NCBI lineage: Eukaryota > Metazoa > Chordata > Mammalia > Lagomorpha > Leporidae > Oryctolagus > Oryctolagus cuniculus. The sequence goes on along the minus strand of NC_142870.1, from coordinate 116,676,988 downwards.
ATATAGAAAGTAGGTTTCTATAAATTAAAGTATGACATAAAAATTTGGGCAAAATTCCTGACATATCTTTAGGAGAACATGGTATTTTTTTTAAAGATTTTATTTATTTATTTGAGAGGTAGTTACAGACAGTGAGAGGGAGAGATGGAGAGAAAGGTCTTCCTTCCATTGGTTCACTCCCCAGATGGCCGCAACGGCCAGAGCTACGTTGATCTAAAACCAGGAGCCAGGAGCTTCTTCCAGGTCTCCCACGTTGGTGCAGGGGCCCAAGGACTTGGGCCATCTTCCACTGCTTTCCCAGTCTGTGGCAGAGAGCTGGATCAGAAGTGGGGTAGCTGGGACTCCAACTGGCACCCAGGGGGGATGCTGGCACTGCAAGCAGAGGCTTTACCCACTATGCCACAGCACTGGCCCCAGTGTTAGTCTTGGTCCAAGCTCCAGCTTTTTCAACTTCTAATCCAGCTTCCTGCTAAAGTGCACCCTGGAATGCAGTAGGTAGATGATGGCTCAAATACTTGGGTCACTGCCACGTAAATGAGGGACTCAAACTGAGTTCTGGGCTCCTGCTTTGGCCTAGCCTGGCCTTGGTTGGTATAGACATTTTGAGAGTGAACCAGAACATTGAAGTGGCACTCTGTCTCTCTCTCTGATTTTCTATGTCTCCCTCTATTTCTATTTCTTTTTCTTACAAATAAAATATATACATATATAATTTATAAAAAAGAACAAGTTTAACAGTAAGCAAAGAGAATGACACAACAGTAAAGGAAACAAAATGGAGACACAGGCAAAGAAGCTCCCATTAAGAATGAGCTATGAAATTAGCTATAAGATGGTTACGAAACTCAATTAAAGAAGACAAATGTTCTCTGACTGAAATAAATGCAATAAAGCAACCATAAATTGTTTTAAAGTTAGTGTTTTAGGAACCTAAATATATTCAAGCAATAATATTACATGAAAATTATATGTGAATAGGAAGAATAAAAATCTCGAAAATAAAAAAAAAAAAGATTCCATTACAACTAGCTACTGACAAATGTACTAAAATAGTAAAGAGTGCTGAGTACCTTACACAGAAGTAAAGAATTTAAAAATTTGAAATTCATACTAAGAGTTTCCCATGGTGGGAAATCTGAGAAACATTAAGGAACATTTAGTAGTATTTTCAATAGAGTATAACAGAAAAACTTGCAGAGGCACACACTTGATGATAAAATATTAAAATCACCAATAAAATTCTACAAAAATAGACCACTCAAATTTTAAAATATCAACACATCAGCGCTGGAATGCGAGGTGAGCCGAACCTCAATAGCCCGAGACACCGGCGTGCAAGTGGAAAGAGGAGACTAGAGGGAACGACCCTGGGGGGAAAAGTTCACCAGGCTAACTAGAAGAGAGAGAGAGAGAAAAAAAAAAGTGACTGGTACGGACACAGGTTTCTCTCTCTCCGCTCACCTCTCAAAGGCGAACAAGACAAAGAGCAGGCGCCATCTTGGACATACGTCAAAAGCAGGGCGACCTCAGGTCTGCACCAGCCCCGAGTCTAGCAGAAAAACCTGATCTGGGTGGGGCGAATTAACAGGAGATTAGGACCTAGTGAATTTGTGGTGCTACTGAACTGAGACTGTGAAAAAAGAGATGGTGGGGAAGAGAACTCACGGAATTCACGAAAGTACTCTCCAGAGACGCTACAATTCCGTAACTTTGGCAACCCAGTGGGAGACTAAAGGAGAATTTGAGCCCACTCTGAGGGCAGAACAGATTCCCTGTGTGGTCCTTGGGAAAGAGCTTCCAATCTCTGGCTCCTGTGGGTATATCATTTGCCTGCTAACTACCTGCAACTTCGTTCAGCTGTGCGGAATTACTTCCCTTTTGAATCAAAAGAAAGAAAGAAAGAAAGAAAGAAAGAAAGAAAGAAAGAAAGAAAGAAAGAAAGAGAGAGAGATCTACCATGCCTAACCTGGGAGTGTCACCTTTGGCATACCAAACAGAGCTCTCAGGCCACACCCATCTCAAGCCTCTAAGGCTCCATCAGAAACAGACAATCCACTTAATCTATAGTCATAGTATAACAAGAAAAAGCACCAAGTGAAGAAACCAAATATCTCCAATATGCCAAATAACAAAAGCAAAAACCAAGGTAATAAAAACAAGGAAGTCACTATGACACCCCCAAATGAAAAAGACACCCCAATTCAAGATTATGAAGATGATGACATAGAAGAAATGCAAGAAGCAGATCTCAAAAAATTGATAAGAACATTAAGAAGTTCTCAAAAACAAATTCTTGAACTACAGAAATCCTTAATGGACAAGATAGAAAATCTCCCACGCGAAAATGAAATATTAAGGAGGAATAAAAATGAAATGAAAGAACTAGTAGAACAGGAAACTGTGATAGTGACGAGAAATCATAATGAAGTGAAGAATTCAATAGATCAAATGAAAAACACATTAGAGAGCCTTAAAAACAGAATGGGTGAAACAGAAGAGAGAATATTGGACTTAGAAGACAGAGAACAGGAAAGGATACAGTCAGAACAAAGAAAAGAAGAGGAAATTAGAAATCTAAAACATGTTGTCGGGAATCTTCAGGATACTATTAAAAAACCCAACATTCGGGTTCTAGGAGTTCCTGAAGGCATGGAGAGGGAGAAAGGATTAGAAGGCCTTTTTAGTGAGATATTAGCAGAGAACTTTCCGGGTCTGAAGAAGGACAGAGACATCCTAGTACAGGAAGCTCATAGAACCCCTAATAAACACGACCAAAAGAGATCCTCACCACGACACGTTGTAATTAAACTCTCCACAGTGAAACATAAAGAAAAGATCCTAAAATGTGCAAGAGAGAAACGTCAGATTACTCTCAGAGGATCTCCAATCAGATTCACAGCTGACTTCTCATCAGAAACCCTACAAGCTAGGAGGGAATGGCGAGATATAGCCCAGGTACTAAGAGAGAACAACTGCCAGCCCAGAATATTATATCCTGCAAAGCTATCATTTGTGAATGAAGGTGAAATAAAGACTTTAAATAGCAAACAGAAATTGAAAGAATTTGTTGGCACTGGTCCAGCCCTGCAAAAGATGCTTAAAGATGTGTTACACACAGAAACACAGAAACACAGTCATCAATATGAAAGAAGGTAAAGGAAGGAAACCTCACAGCAAAAGATCACAGGGAATTCAAAGCATATATTAGAACTTATCTTTGGCAAATGGCAGGGCAAAGTTACCACTTATCATTAGTCACATTGAACATTAATGGCCTGAACTGTCCAGTTAAAAGACACGGATTGGCTGATTGGCTTAAGGAAGAAAACCCATCTATTTGCTGCTTACAAGAAACACATCTGTCCAACAAAGATCCATACAGACTGAAAGTGAAAGGCTGGAAAAAGATATACCATGCCAACAGAAATGAAAAAAGAGCAGGCGTAGCCATCTTAATATCGGACAACATAAACTTTACCACAAAAACTGTTAAGAGAGACAAAGAGGGACACTATATAATGATTAAGGGATCAATTCAACAGGAAGATATAACAATTATCAATGTATATGCACCTAATTACAGGCCTCGGTTTATTTAAAAGATTTGTTAAGGAACTTAAAGGGAGACTTAGACCCCAATACAATAGTACTGGGGGACTTCAATACCCCACTCTCAGAAATAGATCAACAGGACAGAAGATCAACAAGGATACAGTAGATTTAATCGACACTATAGCCCAAATGGATTGAACAGATATCTACAGAACTTTCAATCCTACAGCTAAAGATTTTATATTCTTCTCAGCAGTACATGGAACCCTCTCTAGGATTGACCATATACTAGGCCATAAAGCAAGTCTCAGCAAATTCAAAAGAATTAGAATCATACCATGCAGCTTCTCAGACCATAAAGGAATGAAGTTGGAAATTAGCAACTTAGGAATCCCTAGAGCATATGCAAACACATAGAGATTGAACAATATGCTGATGAATGAACAATGGGTCATAGAAGAAATTAAAAGAGAAATCAAAAATTTTCTGGAAGTAAATGAGGATAATAACACAACATATCAAAACTTATGGGACACAGCAAAAGCTGTGTTAAGAGGAAAGTTTATATCAATAGGTGCCTACATCAAGAAATTGGAAAGACACCAAATAGATGAGCTTTCAATTCACCTCAAGGATCTAGAAAATCTACAGCAAACCAGACCCAAATCTAGTAGGAGAAGAGGAATAATTAAAATCAGAGAAGAAATAAACAGGATTGAATCCAGAAAAAACATTACAAAAAATCAGCCAAACGAGGAGCTGGTTTTTTGAAAAAATAAACAAAATTGACACCCCATTGGCCCAACTAACTAAAAAAAGAAGAGAAAAGACCCAAATCAATAAAATCAGAGATGAAAAAGGAAACGTAACAACAGACACCACAGAAATAAAAAGAATCATCAGAAATTACTACAAGGACTTGTATGCCAGCAAACAGGGAAACCTAGCAGAAATGGATAGATTCCTGGACACATGCAATCTACCTAAATTGAACCATGAATACATAGAAAACCTAAATAGACCCATAACTGAAACAGAAGTTGAAACAGTAATAAAGGCCCTCCCAACAAAGAAAAGCCCAGGACCAGATGGATTCACTGCTGAATTCTACCAGACATTTGAAGAAGAACTGACTGCAATTCTTCTCAAACTATTCAGAGCAATCAAAAAAGAGGGAGTCCTCCCAAATTCTTTCTATGAAGCCAGCATCACCTTAATTCCTAAGCCAGAAAAAGATGCAGCATTGAAAGAGAATTACAGACCAATATCCCTGATGAACATAGATGCAAAAATCCTCAATAAAATTCTTGCCAATAGAATGCAACAATACATCAGAAAGATCATCCACCCAGACCAAGTGGGATTTATCCCTGGTATGCAGGGATGGTTTAATGTGCGCAAAACAATCAATGTGACACACTACATTAACAGACTGCAGAAGAAAAACCATATGATTATCTCAATAGACGCTGAGAAAGCATTTGATAAAATACAACACCCGTTCATGATGAAAACTCTAAGAAAACTGGGTATGGAAGGAACATTCCTCAATACAATCAAAGCAATCAATGAAAAACCCACAGCCAACAATCCTATTGAATGGGGAAAAGCTGGAAGCATTTCCACTGTGATCTGGCACCAGACAGGGATGTCCACTCTCACCACTGCTATTCAATATAGTTCTGGAAGTTCTAGCCAGAGCTATTAGGCAAGAAAAAGAAATTCAAGGGATACAAATGGGGAAGGAAGAACTCAAACTATCCCTCTTTGCAGATGATATGATTCTTTATTTAGGGGACCCAAAGAACTCTACTAAGACTATTGGAACTCATAGAAGATTGTGGCAAAGTAGCAGGGTATAAAATCAATGCACAAAAATCAACAGCCTTTGTATAAACAGGCAATTCCATGGCTGAGGAAGAATTTCTAAGATCAATCCCATTCACAATAGCTACAAAAACAAACACCTTGGAATAAATTTAACAAAGGACGTTAAAGATCTATACGATGAAAATTACAAAACCTTAAAGAAAGAAATAGAAGAGGATACCAAGAAATGGAAAAAAGTCCCATGCTCATGGATTGGAAGAATCAATATCATCAAAATGTCCATTCTCCCAAAAGCAATTTATAGATTCAATGCAATACAAATCAAGGTACCGAAGACCATCTTCTTAGATCTGGAAAAAATCATGCTGAAATTCATGTGGAGACACAGGAGACCTCGAATAGCTAAAGCAATCTTGTACAACAAAAACAAAGCTGGAGGCATCACAATACCAGATTTCAGGACATACTACAGGGCAGTTGTTATCAAAACAGCATGGTACTGGTACAGAAACAGATGGATAGACCAATGGAACAGAATTGAAACACCAGAAATCAATCCAAACATCTACAGCCAACTCATATTTGATCCAGGATCCAAAACCAATCCCTGGAGTAAGGACAGTCTATTCAATAAATGGTGCTGGGAAAATTGGATTTCCACGTGCAGAATCATGAAGCAAGACCCCTACCTTTCACCTTACACAAAAATCCACTCAACATGGATTAAAGACTTAAATCTATGACCTGACACCATCAAATTATTAGAGAGCATTGGAAAAACCCTGCAAGATATAGGTACCGGCAATGACTTCTTGGAAAACACCCCAGAAGCACAGGCAGTGAAAGCCAAAATTAACATTTGGGATTGCATCAAATTGAGAAGTTCTGTACTGGAAAAAAAACAGTCAGGAGAGTGAAGAGACAACCGACAGAATGGGAAAATATATTTGCAAACTATGCAACTGATAAAGGGTTGATAACCAGAATCTACAAAGAAATCAAGAAACTCCACAACATCAAAACAAACAACCCACTTAAGAGATGGGCCAAGGACCTCAATAGATATTTTTCAAAAGAGGAAATCCAAATGGCCAACAGACACATGAAAAAATGTTCAAGATCACTAGCAATCAGGGAAATGCAAATCAAAACCACAATGAGGTTTCACCTCACCCCAGTTAAAATGGCTCACATTCCTAAATCTACCAACAAAAGATGCTGGAAAGGATGTGGGGAAAAAGGGACACTAACCCACTGTTGGTTGGAATTTAAATTGGTTAAGCCACTATGGAAGTCAGTCTGGAGATTCCTCAGAAACCTGAAGATAACCCTACCATTCAACCCAGCCATCCCACTCCTTGGAATTTACCCAAAGGAAATGAAATTGGCAAACAAACATGCTGTCTGCACATTAATGTTTATTGCAGCTCAATTCACAATAGCTAAGACCTGGAACCAACCCAAATGCCCATCAACAGTAGACTGGATAAAGAAATTATGGGACATGTACTCTATAGAATATTATACAGCAGTCAAAAACAACGAAATCCAGTCATTTGCAACAAGATAGAGGAATTTGGAAAACAGCATGCTGAGTGAATTGAGACAGTCCCAAAGGGACAAATATCATATGTTCTGCCTGATTGGCAACAACTAACTGAGCCACAAAGGGGAAACTTGTTGAAGTGAAATGGACACTATGAGAAACAGTGACATGATCAGCTCTTGTCCTGACGGTTGATGTACAATGTAATACTTTATCTATTTTAGTATTTTTTTTGTTCTAGTACCATTGGTTGAACTCTGTAATTAACACACAATTATACTTAGGTGTTTAAATTTTAACCGAAAAGTAATCCCTGTTAGGAGTTTGGAAAACATTATGCTGAGTGAAATATGCCAATCCCAAAGGGACAAATACCATATGTTCTCCCTGATCGGTGACAACTAACTGAGCACCAAAAAGGAAACCTGTTAAAGTGAAATAAACACTATGAGAAACGGTGACTTGATGAGCCCTCACCCTGACTGTTGATGAGCAACTTAATATGTTAACCCTCTTAGTATTTTTCTTTTGTTTGTTCTACTTAATACTTTTGGTTGAATACTGTAATCAATACACAATTCTTCTTAAGTGCTGAAACTTAACTGAAAAGTGATCACTGGTAAATATAAGAGTGGGAATAAGAGAGGGAAGAGATGTGCAATTTGGGACATGTTAAAGCTGACTTACCTCAAACGGCAGAGTTAGAAACATACCAGGGGATTCCAATTCAATCCCATCAAAGTGGCATGTACCAATGCCATCTCACTAGTCCCAGTGATCAATTTCTGTTCACAATTGATCATAATGATAAGACTAAGAACCAAAGGGATCATATAAACAAGACTAGTATCTGCAAATACTAGCTGATAGAATAAAGAAGGGAGAGAATGATCCAACATGGGAAGTGAGATACACAGCAGACCCATAGAATGGCAAATGTCCTAAACAGCACTCTGGCCTCAGAATCAGCACTTAAGGCATGCGGATCCGGCTGAAAAGCCCATGAGAGTATTTCAGGCATGGAAAGACAAGACACTCTGGGGAAAAAAAGAAAAAAAAAAACTAAATGAAAGATCTCTGCGAGTGAGATCCCAGTGGAAAGAATGGGTCATCAAAGAAGGAGGTACCTTTCTCTGAAGGGAGGAAAGTACTTCCACTTTGACCATGGCCTTATCTAAATATGATCAGAGTCGGTGAACTCAGGGGACTTCCATAGCCTTGGCAGCTCATGACAAGAGCCTAGGGTGATTACTGATGCCATAAACAAGAGTGTCAATTTGTTAAGTCAACAACAGGAGTCACTGTGCACTTACTCCTCATGTAGGATCTCTGTACTTAGTGTGCTGTGCATTGTGATTTAATGGTATAACTAGTACTCAAACAGCATTTTTCACTGTATGTTTCTGTGTGGGAGCAAACTGTTGAAATCTTTACTTAATGTATGCTAAACTGATCTTCTGTATATAAAGAGATTTGAAAATGAATCTTGATGTGAATGGAAGGGGAGAGGGAGTGGGAAAGGGGAGGGTTGCGGGTGGGAGGGACGCCATTGTAATCCATAAGCTGTACTTTGGAAATTTATATTCATTAAATAAAAATTAAATATTTTTGAAATATTAAATACGATGAACTACTCTTTTTTTTGCTTGCAAATAAATAAAATAAATTTTAAAATATTGTACCTTTGGGGAGCTGTTTGGCCTCGTGTTTAAGACAGCTTTATCCTATGTTGTAGTGTCTGGGTTCAATTCCCAGCTCCAGTTCCCAACTCCAGTTTCTCATCGAAGCTTCTGCTTCTCCATATGCTCAACAGCACTTCATATTGTTGTGTTTTTTGCTTTCAAATAATGTTTTAAAAAGTATGAATGTCAGGGGCCAGCGCTGTGGCACAGTGGGTTAAAGCCCTGGCCTGAAGTGCCGCATTCCATATGGGTGCCGGTTCTAGTCCTGGCTGCTCCTCTTCTGATCCAGCTCTCTGCTGTGGCCTGGGAAATCAGTAGAAGATGGCCCAAGTGCTTGGGCCCTTGCACCCATGTGGGAGAACCAGAAGAAACTCCTGGCTCCTGGCTTTAGATCAGCACAGCTCCGGCTATTGTGGCCATCTAGGGAGTGAACCGATGGAAGGAAGACCTCTCTCTCTGTCTCTACCTCTCTTTGTAAATCTGTCTTTCAAATAAATAAAATAAATCTTTAAAAAAAAGTATGAATGTCATAATTTTAATTTGTATCCCTCTGGTTATCAATGAGTCTGAGAAACTTCATATTTCCATATTATGCTAATGAATCTATGAATTTGCTATTTATGCCTTCATCAATTTCTCCATTTATTCCAGTACTTTAATTTTTAGTTTATGAAATTTGTTTACATATTGTGAATATTACTTTTAATTATTTCTTTCTGTGACTTTTCATCCCTTTCTTAATGCTACCTTCTCATACCAAAAATAAAATCAGGCCTGGGTTTCTAAACCTGACCACCTTCCCCCTCCAAGCTGTGGCTCAAGGGCTCCCTCCTAAGCACAGGTGCTTCCAAGGCAATCTTGTTACCAGAGAAATCATCAGCAAGAGAGGCAGGCCCTGTCCAGGGAGCTCAGATACTCTGTGGTCCATCGCAGAGTTCGTGAATAAAGGAGGCTCAGCCCTATGAGTACTGGAAAAAGGAAGGAGAAAGGATTCAGAAGAAATATGCAGACAGGGTCTCCATAATGGTAGAGAGGGCACCAGATCTGGACAAGAAGAGTCACCTAGGGCCCTTTGACCTCACTGTTCGCCACTTTTTCTTCTTAATGCAGAAGAGGATTCTCCTGAGACCCTGAGAATACCTCATTCTTCAGTGTCAACACCCTCCTGCTAGTGCCAGCATGGGCCATCTGTATGTGGACAGCAGTGAGGAAGGCTATTTGCTGTATGTGGCCTATGTAATGAGAATGTCTATGGGAAATGAGTGTTGGGAGCCCAGCAGAAGGGATCGCCTGGACTTGAGGATAGGGGAGGGGGTTTTGTGATCTCCTGCCATGGAGAAGACAGAACATGAGGAAATTAAGAAAAATTGCACCTAGTCTACTGTCTTATTTTCACATACTCAGTTGACATTTTTTGCTGCTTCCTGGGCCCATGGAGAAAGTGTTAGAACAAAGCTGATGGAGCGGTTTGATAGAGTAACAGGCATGGTATAGTTTCACAGCATCGCTGAGAATTTTTGTGTGATTTCAAAGAAGGGTTAGAGGATGGGCCAGTAGGGGCCAGAGGCGACTATGGTCCAAGAGGCACTCCCTTCTGACTAGATTCTGTTTTTGATATTCACATGAGACAAATAGAGGAAGGAGACAGGAATGTTTACGACTTGTGGTGATAGACCTGTTGGGGGACCAAGTCCATTCCAAGTGAAGTATTATGTCCCTCTCACCCCCTCACCTCCATGCAAGTCTTTTTTTTTATTTTTATTTTTTTTTTTATTTTTTTGACAGGCAGAGTGCACAGTGAGAGAGAGAGACAGAGAGAAAGGTCTTCCTTTGCTGTTGGTTCACCCTCCAATGGCCGCGGCGGCCAGCGCGCCAGCGCACCGCGCTGATCCGATGGCAGGAGCCAAGTACTTATCCTGGTCTCCCAAGAGGTGCAGGGCACAAGGACTTGGGCCATCCTACACTGCACTCCCAGGCCACAGTAGAGAGCTGGCCTGGAAGAGGGGCTACCAGGACAGACTCCAGCGCCCTGACCAGGACTAGAACTCAGTGTGCTGGCGCCGCCAGGCGGAGGATTAGCCTAGTGAGCCGCGGCGCCGGCCCATGCAAGTCTTAGGTCACACTGCCACACATCTCAGCAACACCCCAGCAGCGGCAAGAGACGTAGACTCAGAAATTGCGATTCAACTCTCTCACCCTGAAAATAGAGTCAGGCATGAAAGTGGTTATGGTTAGGAGGCAGTTAGGCTAGTACTGCACTGGAATTAAAAGTGTTTAGCCTCTCTGGCTAACCTGCTCCTCTCTCTCTCTCTCTCTCTGTTTTTCTGATGCCGCTTATCCCACAGCCACCTTGGAAAGTAATAGACTTCAGGCCTTTCCAGTTGCAGGCTGATGCTACTTCTTGGCATATCCTGCAGCGTTTCCATGTGTAGGGACAGGTATGTCTGAAGTATGAAGAGGCAGGCAGACCTCCGCCTTCAGTTCACCCTGAGTTCTCCCCTCCTAGCTGCTGTCCCTCCAGTCGCGCAGGCACAGGAATGCTCACTGCTGGCCAGCTGCTTTCTCCTGTGGGTGCCACCAGGGAAGCTGCTCATTAGAGAAGTTTGCAGGGCTGATTTTCAGTCATTCATGGTGATTTTCCTGACTGATTTTCACTTCAGGTGTTATGTGGGGGTGGGGTGGGGACTCAGGAATTGCACTGAGGCCATTTCACTTCATCTCTGCTGGTAGAAAGTCTTCTTTGTTGAGGGAAAACTATGTGTCAGTTCTGCCAGCTGCAGGTTGTTGCATCACAATGTCAATGCTGTCAGGCCTTGAAATTAAAATTCAAATTTTAAATTTAAATTAAAAAAAACTTAGCAATACATTTTAGTGCTTTTTAATAGATTTTTAAAGCTACAATGATGCAATTATTTTTATTAAAAACATTCTAACATTCTTAGATATTTAAAAACTTAATCCTTATCACCTTACTTTTTGCTATGGTATGTGGCAAAAACATATTATTTTTCAATATAGATAGCTAGATTACTAAACCATCTAGACCGCTCTCACATTTTTTATAGTTCATGTGCTATGTGGATATATGAGAAATATAGAAATATAGGTTACTTTTCAGTAAAAATTATGCCACTGTAATTCAATTTTGATTACAATTGAAATGAGTACTTTCTCTTAACAACAGACCAATGATAATATTTATATTATGGAGTCATGACAAGTAAACCCTAAACATTTTTGAAGAAGAATAATCTAAAAAAGTCACCTTCAAAATATCAACTTACTATAAAGCTATAGTAATTAGAATAATGTGATTTTTACAGTGATGGCAACAGATTATGTGAAGACAACACAAAATAATACTTCATGTATATGGCAATTTGGCTGTAATTCACCAGAAAGAACCAGTAAGAATTTAGAGATACAACAACAATCCATGAAATACTGCATCCCTTTAAGGTTCCTTGGTTTTGAAATAGTATTTTCAAGGCAAAGTTATTTTTAAAATGTGTCAAATAACATGATATTTTCTGCATCCTCAGAACCAGAGAAACTTTCTTCTTGTACTGTTCTGTTTTACATTATTAGAAATTCATAAAGGCCAAGTGTTTTATGCTTTGTGGCATGATTTCTATTGAGTGACACTGAGGGGGAATATAAGCCAAAGAAGCTCAAAACCTATTAAGTGTAAGAGAAAAGAACAAATATAAACATTTTGAAACACCAATGGAATAGTTGCACATGTTCATTTACATTTACAATGATAATATGGTTTGAAAGCATTTAATGGCAAATTAAATACACTTTGTGAGTCTATTTGCACAATTATTCTCCCTAGTACTACTCTGAAAATTTTGAAGCACAGAATGATGAAATTACTTGCTCAAAATTACATTGTTAATATTTGAGGAGAGTCCTCCCCCATACCATTCTAGATTGTCTACGTTATTTTAAAATAGCAACAATTTACTTCTATGAATATTTAATGTCATTAACCTAAAAACCAAAATTAAAAAAAAAAATTAGCCACTGGGAAACATCTTCTAATGGAGATTTGTGTCCAAATTAGTCCCCTAGCATGTAGTAACTCTTTCTGCAAAAATCATACTTAGTCTAACAGTTAATTAAGACCCAGAGCTATTCTAGTATTATAGCGTAACTTCTCTGAGAAGACTAAACATGTCCTATTCATCTTTGTATTTTTCACAACATTAGGAAATGTTTTACACAGAGGAAATTCTTAATAATTATCTAGATAATTACAAATTAATATGTTTATATATGTTATTTATTCGCACTGAAGCATTAAATTTACAACAGAAATATTTTCTTTAAAGTAGTGTGCAATGGATGGAGTACAGGTGCAGGAAGATGGCCGAAGCACTTTTAGATGGCTGAGCTCCGAGGATGTGTCTGTTTCTATGCTGCAGAGGGAGACTGCCTGTGAGGGCTTCCGTGACTTTGCTCCAAAAACACTTACTGCATAGGTTCTAAATCCTGTGCTTACTAACTCTGTACTTGAGATATATAAAGTGACTTCTGATTTCTTGACAAAAGACTGATGTAAAATTGGAGGAAATAAAAAAAGATAAAATATTCACCTGTACTGTTTCAATAAATCATCTGTTTTTGACTTCTGCATCTTTTACTTTTTTATGTCTGTGTGTTATTCAGTGCATGGGTCAGTGTAATTTTACTCAAATATAACCAATGTTAAGTAGATATTATATCAATATCCTCATTGAGACATAACATCATATCTTAATTCTCATCTTGCCAATATTTATATTTTAAGAAAAGCATGGTAGTCCATTACGTCAATATGTCTTCACTTTAAATCTGAGATTCAAAATCATTGCTTAAAAAGTTATGTGTGTAAGCTCCTTTGTTTTTGAAGCTTTTTCTAATTGTTCAGTAATGCCAAATTTATCTGCTTAAAGATTTTGCTAACAAGTTTACATCAACAAGCTATGGATCACAAGATAATGTTTTCTTCTTTTAAGCTAACCATAAGTTAATCAAAATTGTGCATGTTCTTGGGTCTCTTTTCTTTTTCCAGTATTATGTTTTTGAAATTTTAAACTGTGTAGTAGAAGTTGGTTTTCAATATGAACAGAAAATAGAATAGATTTGAAAATAACATAATATGAGGCTAGCATTGTGGCTTGTGGGTTAAGCTGCCTCACGTCGTGTCAGCATCCCATATGGATATCGGTTCGTGTGACAGCTGCTCCAGTTCTTATCTAGTTCCCTGCTGTGGCCTGGGAAAAGCATTGTAAGATGGCCCAAGTGCTTGGATCCCTGCTACCCATGTGGGAGACCTGAAGGAAACCTGGCCCTACTCCAGTTATTGTGGCCAACTGGAGAGTGAACCAAAAGGTGGATGATTCTCTGTTTCTCTCTGTCTCTGTCTCTCTCTCACTCTCTCTCTCTGTGTAATTCTGCCTTTCACACAATCTTTAATAAAAGAAAATAACACAATTTAATTTTATTTTTAGTGAATAGTTGGTAGTTTCAAATTTCTATCAGTATAAATAACGCTGATCTGAACATCTAGTCCTTAAGTGTTATCTCTTTGATATAAGCATTCAGAAGAAAATTGCTTGAATTTGGGTGTGTATAGTTCTGACTTTATTTGACGTTAAAAAGTTTTCTGAAGTTGGCAATAAATTTACATTTTTAGAGGACTGAGAGAAATTGTTCTGGGACTTCATACCAGCAATATGACTTTCAAATCATACTTTAGGATGTTTCCCTATGGGAAAGATATTTCTCTGGATATTGAACAAGTAATTGCACTCTTTGGGAATTTAAGGTAAGGGAAGTAAATATAATAGAGAGAAATAAGGTTTCTGTCCAGGCCTATTATTCAACTGACACTGCCTACAACTTTCAAAATGGTGACTATAAGATCCTCTTCAAATTTATTTAATTAATCCACATGTAGACACTTAACTATGCTTGCTAATTGAGTAAACTTTCCTTGGGAAGTTTGAGAATGAGGTTCTTTTTACAGATTGCCAGCATCCTAAAATAAAAGTGGGAGCTGTAGGGTTGAAAATATGGCACCGTTTTATGCAGACTAAAGAAATAGACTTGATGTTCAGAAACAACAGAGAATGGTGCATATAGGAAGAGAGGTAGGAAATATAATACATTCCTTTACATCAGAATCATTAACTTCGCCAAATGGTTCGTTGCTTCTTAAACCTTCACTCTCTTATTCCTTATCCGCTGTTCTCTTGAATTTATCTTTTGTCATTTTGTTGCAGTGATTCTTACATCCATTTATATCTATTTTTCCTTTTTTTCTGCATTTTATTATTTTTATTATCCTGCTAAGCTCAGTTTACAATGGGAGACAAATTGTATACTATTCAATTTACTAAATATTGCCTACAGAATGTTATATACATAGATTTTACATTTGTGAATGTGACTATGTGTTAGCATTATCTTCTCTTTCAGCTTTGCAATTTCTTTCTAGTAGGGGTATACTGTAAATGTTCATCTGAGATACATCCACTACTGCTTTTGTTTTCAAAAGATGGCAAGTCTTTTTGTCACTGAAAGGCACAAATGATCTCTCAAGGAAGCCAGGGCAGCCTGGGTAGAGTACAGACAGAAACCAATGGGAATCCCACAGGAATTATAGAACAAAAGGTTTTAAGTGCAGAATTTGGGTGAACTTGCTATGCTAACTGGGAAGGGCTCTTCCAAAATGACTTTGTTGGTGACTGGAGAAGACCATGGCCCAGAGGGATCATGACAATTCCCAAAAGAGATGTACCGAGTGGGAGAGCCCCACATAACACTGCGAGCACTGGCACACCTTGGGGCAGAGGGGTGAGGACCACTGCACCACTTGTGTGTCCCACTCCATGGAGGCTGTAATAGAAGGCTTGTGGGTTGCCTCCTTAGCAACATCACAGAAGTCACCACGGGGTGACCTTGCATAGCACAATGGAACCATCCACAGCAGGGATGCTATCTTCCTAAACCTGGCACCTCTGTTTCCTTGACTTTTATTTTTATTTAAAGGCAGCAAATAAAAAATACTGCAAAAAAGTAATTTCTAATAAATTATGATTTACACATAGAACTTGATAATCATCAACATTTTATACATTAAAGAGCTATCAAAGTTTTGTAAAATTTGCTAACCAACATCATAAAAAATATGTCTTAAATTATTGATTCTAACAAATATGTCTTGGGGACACAGAGTACTTCTTATTGACTCTTTGTCATTGTGGGAAGTAGATTTTACATTTCTTAGCCTAAAATTTCAGTGTAATAATGATTTTTGAGAATAATAATGATTTTTGAGAAAAATATTTGATGTCTTCCACATGAAAAACATATGTGAGGAACAGGGCTTAGTCCTAGGCATACAAAGCTTAAAAACCACAAAGTAGACCAGTAGCCTTCAAACAGTTTACTACCAGACTACAGTTATTGTAAGTCATAATCTGCCTTTAGGAGGGTAATATATGCATGAGGTATGTTATAGTAGACTATGACTCTATTGTGCCCCTGCATGGCCCTGTGAAAATGGATCTGCAGGTCACAGCATAAGGAACACTGTTGTAAAAAAGCATACAATGGCCGACATTTTTCTGTAAGTCTTATTAGGACTACCAGCTACCAGGTTTAAATTTTGTACAAAGCATTTCTGTCCTAAGGCAATGATTAAAAGCAGTACTTTTTTTCCTTTTTCTTTTTTTGCTCTGTTCACCTCCAGAGCTCATGAAGAGCTCAAAATCTTTAACACTGATGTTGACTACGAGGGAGATGAAGGCAATACCATCAATCAACAGTGACACTTCCCTCATCTCATTTTGTCAAGTGCAGCAACACGCATTGAAGACATCTGTTTGGTGATATATTAAATGAATTGCTATACATATCTCTTTTCAGATGCAAACTTTGCTACACACTGAAGATAATTCACAAGAAACATACAGATTTTAGTTTGTATAAGTTGCCAAAAACATCAAAATATATGGATTCTTAATTCATGTGTGTCTGTTATATTTCATCCAGTTATAAATTACTTTAAGCTAGCACATTAAGGAGACCTATGTGTTGTCATCCATATAGAAATGTTTAGAGGATGCAGAAAATTTCCAAGTGTAGAATTCTGAATCAACTCATTTAACTCTATGTTATATTTTAAAATAAATAATTTATGAACTATATTAAGATAATATACAAGTGTGATCATCTGAAAATGTTGAAATAAAATGTTTTTAGTATAGTATTTACCTAGTGTTGACACTCAGGATAAATATCCTTAGCATTTAAAATAACATGAAGATAGGAATTTAAAGTTCCCCAGCCTCTGCGTCATATTTCCCACTTTTGAACCTTCCTGAGTTCCTATTATTTTCCCATACCCTCTGAGCCCCTGAGTACCTTCTTGAACATGTTATAGATTTTCTTCCCTGTGTCCCATCTGCTTAACTGACGTTGATTAATGTTTGATACATACTAGAGATCTCAGAAAAAATAAAACGGCACACTCCTGTCTCAAGGTTTCAAGATTTAGCAAATAAAAATTCAAGATTACCCATTAAGATAGAATATCACAATTAATAAAATAATTTTATATCTGCAGTACACTTTATGTAAATCTCGTTTGTTATCTAGTTTCAACTTTAACCAAGTGTGCAACATTTCAGCATCAACCTTATCCTGTTCTCAGGGTGTTCACCATTTTGCTGGGAATCCTGGCGTATATATAAATAACTGCAACAAAATGCTCACATGTCAGATTTTGGATTTTTCACTAATCCTCAAATATCTGTTGAGTACTGGTACCTCTGTGGTAATTCCACTCTTGGAATTGTGTGTGTGTGTTTTGTTTTGTTTTGTTTTGTTTTGTTTTTTTGGACAGGCAGAGTGGACAGTGAGAGAGAGAGAGAGAGAGAAAGGTCTTCCTTTTCCGTTGGTTCACCCCCCCAATGGCCTCTGCGGCCCACACGCTGCGGCTGGCATACTGTGCTGATCCGAAGCCAGGAGCCAGGTGCTTCTCCTGGTCTCCCATGCGGGCGCAGGGCCCAAGGACTGCATCCTGGGCCACAGCAGAGAGCTGGACTGGAAGAGGAACAACTGGGACAGAATCCGGTGCCCTGACTGGGACTAGAACTCTGGGTGCTGGTGCCACAGCGGAGGATTAGCCTATTGAACTGTGGCGCCAGCCTTGGAATTTGAATATAAAGAAATAGCATTAGGCTTCTCAAGGGAGTTAATGAAAAATAACAAAACAGTAGAAATTTAGGTCAGGTGTTTAGGGAAGTAATTTAGAAATCTTCAATACATGTGAAGTAGTAAAAATCACAAGTGAGTCATCCAAAAGAAGTAGAGAATGCAAACTGTGAAGACATCCAATGGCAGAACTTTACAGCATATTTACAGGGGATAGAATGGAAGACAAAGAAAAAAGAGGGCTCAAAGAAAGAATAATGAAAAAAAAAAATGCCTTGGAAAGAGGATAGTTTTACATGTCAATAGACAGCAGAAAACTTTCCAAAAATAAACTACATTTTTTTAAGATTTTTTTATATATTGTCAGAATTGCAGAGAGTGAGAGCTAGAGTGAGCGAGAGAGAAAAATCAATCTTCTGATGTCCTAAACAGCACTCTGGCCTCAGAATTAGCCCTTAAGGAATTCAGATCTGGCTAAAAAGCCCATGAGAGTATTTCAGGCATAGAAAGCCAAGACACTGTGGCAAAACAAAAAAAAAAAACAAAACAAAAAAAAAAAAAAAAAAAAAAAAAAACACCTAAATGAAAGATCTCTGCAAGTGAGATCCCAGTGGAAAGAATAGGCCATCAAAGAAGGAGGTACCTTTCTCTGAAGGGAGGAGAGAATTTCCACTTTGACTATGGCCTTGTCTAAATAAGATCAGAGTTGGCAAATTCAAAAGGCTTCTTCCTGGTCTCCCAAGTGGGTGTAGGGACCCAAGCACTTGGGCCATCCTCCACTGCCCTCCCGGGCCATAGCAGAGAGCTGGACTGGAAGAGGAACAACTGGGACTTGAACCCGGTGCCCATATGGGATGCCGGCGTCACAGGCAGAGGATTAACCATGTGAGCCATGGCACCAGCCCCCTTAACAGACTACTTTTAAAATGGTATTATGTTAACCAAAGTTCCAGCATAAAGAGATGATGTTCTTCAATTAGCATAATTTGGGGGACAACCAATAAATATTATTTCTAAATATTGGGCAGTATAAATCCCTAAGCTATAATGCATTTCTCCAAGTTGATAATATTCTTGAACCATTCCTTGACCTGAAAATATGACACATAGAAGTCTGTTAGTGTGGGAAGACTGTGTGAACAGAGTGGTTCATGTAGAGAATGTTACCTTACAAAGGTGAGAACTTCCATGCAAAGAAACCATTTAAATGGCAACAGAAGAATAAATATCTCCATTTCAATACCTCTCCTAGCATTCAGCTGGGGGCTCTGCATTGGCTAGAACCAGGTTAAAAGGAACATGGAATCCCTACCACTCAGACTATATTAGATCAGGTTCTTAGAAAACAAAAAGGTGAAGAAGGACAAAGTATAGACATGCGAGGCAATTGGGAAGTTTCCAGTACAATCTCTGGCAAGTTGACACAGTCAAATCCAGCCAAATAATATGTGGTATTCAGAGTTTCCACTTCAAAACTCATCTTGACTCTTTATAATTTAATTCATATTGCAAAATTGCCATAGCTCAACAGTATATGGATTCTAGGCAATTTTCCACAAACATGGAAAGTGTTTAGGACTATAAGCTAAGACTTGGAATAGTTCCTGATTTTTAGCTCCTTAATTTGATCTGAAGTTTTTGTGTCCTTCTGAAAATTAAGAGGTAACTTTAAGCCAGAAAATATATGAAAATGAACATACCTCAGATTAAAACTTTTTAATTAACAACAAAGTCACTTTTTCTAAAATAGAAATGTTTAGTTGGTTCTTATAAGGTAAATTTAAATTCCCCTTGTCCCATGGCAGTTTACAAAATCTAGACATCTCATTTATCTTTATCAAGACCAAAAACTTTCAACACAGGGACAATTCTTCAGAAAACAAATTAAGCTATTACTTTAGAACTATCATGTTGTCATTAAACATCTTTAAAATAACATTAGAATCAATGTATTTTTGATGAACCTTTAAAATATGTACTGTTTTGTGAATTTTAGAAATTTTTCTAGTTATCTAAATGTATTTTTAGTCATTCAAATGTGTTTTCAAGTTGTTTATGTATATTATGTATATATAATATGATTTACATATGCTATAGATTTACTCTAACAATAAACATTCAGTAGAATAAAAATGTTAATTAAAAACTGTTTTCATGAATTGGAAGACTCAGTAAATATGTTGTCTGTCTAAACTTAAATCTATAAGATTTAAAACAATACCACTCAAACGTCCAGCAGGAATTTTCATGCATACAGGCAAGCTGTTTCAAACACTTAAAGAGAAGGAAAAAATATTCAACTAGCTGAAACAATTTTAATTTTAAAAGTTAAAATTCTTAAAATCAGCTACTTATTTTTGGAAGGATAGAAACATAGTTAGATGGAAGATGAAAGACCATCCAAAAATAAATCTATACAATCATGAATTAAGTTTTGGTGAAGGTACAAAAGCCAACTGATGGAAAATGATAATTTTTTTCAACTAGAATGTGTGCAAACAAAAAGTAGTATCTCAGTTTAAACCCACACTTAATATAAAACTGAACCCAAATGATCAAAACCCTAAGTGTAAAATATATGAGAGTATCTCAAAAAGTTTATGGAAAATGGAATTTAAAGATCAGTTTAGGGACAGCTTTTTGGCACAATGATGTGCCAATTGGAATACTAATGCTAACTGGAATACATGTATTTCATATAGGAGTATCTGCTTTCTGTACAGACTTTGATCCAGCATCCTTCTAATATGTACCCTGGGATGCAGGAGATGATGACTCAAGTAATTGCATCCCTGTCACCTATATGCTAGACCTGAACTGATCTCTTAGCTTCTGGTTTCAGGCCGACACAGTCCTCCCATTCATGGGCATTTGTGGGATGGAAGAGTGGATGTAAGATATCTCTCTTTCTCTCTGTCCTTCAAATAAAATAGAAATATGTAAATATGTTTTTTAAAGCACAAATTCATTTTGTTATAAAATACATTTAAATCTTATTTACTTGAAAGGAGGAAGGGAAGGGAGGAAGCAAGAAAGAGAGAGAGAGAGATTTATCTACCAGTGTCCACTCTCAAAACACCTGCAACAGCTAGAGCTGGGTCAGGCCAAAGTCAGGAGTCTGGATTCCATTCATGTTTCCCATATGGGTGATAGAGATTCAGATGTTTGTTTCAATTTTCACTGTCTTCCCAGGTGCCTTAGCAGGAAGCTGGATCAAAAGCAGAGTAACTAGAATTCAAATTAGGAACTATATATGAGATGGGGGTAAACCAAGTACTACCTTCCCCATTGTGCTAGAACACCCACCCTACAAAATATTCATGAATTCATGCATATGAGGAATTCTCAAAGAGTCCATAGAAAGTACTTAATCTGAAAAAGTATGTATGCATAGATTTCAAGTGTTGTTTGAACCAAAATAAACTTAATTGTTAATTCCACAATGTTTGTGTAGTACTTGTGAATAATAACTATAAATATTTTAGTAGAAAATATGAAAACAACATTGAGAGTTGTGAAAAGCACACTAAGTAAATATGTTAAAATGGTTTACATTATAATAACAGCAAAAAATCTCTGCAAGAGACACAGAGAAAGAATGAAAAGGCAAGGCATATATGAAAATCAGACACTTGAAAAAGGATTTTTGTCCAGAATATATTAGGGATCTTCAACATCATTAGTAAAAAATGGGGGCAAGCACTGTGGCATAGCCAGTAAAGCCAGTGCCTGAAGTACCAGCATTCCATATGAGCACCAGTTCCAGACATGGCTGCTCCACTTCTGATCCAGCTCCCTGCCAAGGCCTGGGGAAGCAGTAGAAGATGGCCAAAGTCCTTGGGCCTCTGCACCTGCATGGGAGACCTGAAGGAAGCTCCTGGCTCCTGCCTTCAGATTATCACAGCTTTGGCCATCGCAGGCATTTGGGGAGTGAACCAGCAGATGGAAGACTTCTCTCTCTCTGCCTCTGCCTCTCTGTAACCCTTTACCTTTCAAATAAATAAGTAAATAAATCTTTTTTAAAAGAAAGTAAAACATGGGCCAGAGCCATGGCTCACTTGGTTAATCCTCCACCTGCAACACAGGCATCCCATATGTGTTCCGGGTTCTAGTCCTGGTTGCTCCTCTTCCAGTCCAGCTCCCTGCTGTGGCCTGAGAGGACAGTGGAGGATGGCCCAAGTGTTTGGGTCCCTGCACCCACATGGGAGACCAGGAAGATGCACCTGGCTCCTGGCTTCAGATCGGTGCAGCGCCGGCCACAGCGGCCATTTGAGGAGTGAACCAACGGAAAGAAGACCTTTCTCTCTTTCTCTCTCTGTTTATAACTCTACCTATCAAATAAATTAAAACAAAAGAAAAAAGAAAGTAAAACATGAACAACCCACTTTAAAATAGGTAAAAGACTAAATAGATACCTCACTCAACATGACATATTAATGGCAAGAACACATGTGAATATATTCAACATTTATTAGCTGTTAATAAAATATAAATTAAAACCATTATTAGTTAGCACCACACACCCATTGGAATGAGTAAAAAGAGAATAAAAAGAGAACTATTAGCATTTTCTTTTTTTTATCTTAATGAATCATTTATTTGTTTTTTGTTTGTTTGTTTGTTTGTTTTTGTTATAGTCCATTTTTATTTTACTTTTATTTAATGAATATAAATTTCCAAAGTACAGCTTATAGATTACAATGGCTTCCCCCCCATAACGTCCCTCCCACCCGCAACCCTCCCCTTTCCCACTCCCTCTCCCATTCCATTCACATCAAGATTCATTTTCGATTCTCTTTATATACAGAAGATCAGTTTAGCATACATTAAGTAAAGATTTCAACAGTTTGCTCCCACACAGAAACATAAAGTGAAAAATACTATTTGAGTACTAGTTATAGCATTAAATCTCAATGTACAGCACAAAAAGGACAAAGATCCTACATGAGGAGTAAGTGCACAGTGACTCCTGTTGTTGACTTAACAAATTGACACACTTGTTTATGGCATCAGTAATCACCCTAGGCTCTTGTCATGAGCTGCCAAGGCCATGGAAGCCCCCTGAGTTCACTGACTCTGATCATATTTAGATAAGGCCATGGTCAAAGTGGAAGTTCTCTCCTCCCTTCAGAGAAAGGTACCTCCTTCTTTGATGACCCGTTCTTTCCACTGGAATCTCGCTCGCAGAGATCTTTCATTTAGGTTTTTTTTTTTTTTTTTTTTTTTTTTTTTTCCCCCAGAGTGTCTTGTCTTTCCATGCCTGAAATACTCTCATGGGCATTTCAGCCGGATCTGCATGCCTTAAGGGCTGATTCTGAGGCCAGAATGCTGTTTAGGACATCTGCCATTCTATGGGTCTGCTGTGTATCTCACTTCCTATGTTGGATCGTTCTCTCCCTTTTTTATTCTATCAGCTAGTATTTGCAGACACTAGTCTTGTTTATATGATCCCTTTGGTTTTTTGTCCTATCTTTATGATAAATTGTGAACAGAAATTGATCACTGGGACTAGTGAGATGGCATTGGTACATGCCACCTTGATGGGATTGAATTGGAATCCCCTGGTATGTTTCTAACTCTACCATTTGAGGTAAGTCAACTTGAGCATGTCCCAAATTGCACATCTTTTCCCTCGCTTATTCCCACTCTTATATTTAACAGCAATCACTTTTCAGTTAAGTTTCAGCACTTAAGAAGAATTGTGTATTGATTACAGTATTCAACCAAAAGTATTAAGTAGAACAAACAAACAAAAAATACTAAGAGGGATAACATATTAAGTTGTTCATCAATAGTCAAGGTGAGGGCTGATCAAGTCACTGTTTCTCCTAGTGTTCATTTCACTTTAACAGGTTTCCTTTTTGGTGCTCAATTAGTTGTCACCTATCAGGTAGAATAAGTGGTATTTGTCCCATTGGGATGGATAGACCAATGGAACAGAATAGAAACACCAGAAATCAATCCAAACATCTACAGCCAACTCATATTTGATCAAGGATCCAAAACCAATCCCTGGAACAAGGACAGTCCATTCAATAAATGGTGCTGGGAAAATTGGACTTCCACGTGCAGAATCATGAAGCAAGACCCCCACCTTTCACCTTACACAGCATTTTCATGTGCTAAAATGAATGTGGAGCAACAGAAATTCTCCTACAATACTGTGGGCAAAAAACACTTTGGAAAAATGTTTCACTTTTTTTTTTATAATGCCAAGTGAAACAAACTCACCACCTGACCCAGAAATTCCACTTTTAGTTTATTTACCACAGAAAAGTGAAAATTTACATTCTTAGAAACAAAGTATGCAAGTATATGATTGTAATCACTCAACCCAAGAAAAAATAAATGCTTTTAAACTGAAAAACAAATGATGTAACATTAATACAATGAAATTCTTTTTAGCCTAACAATGACTGAACTATTAATATCCATAGAATTTAGGTTGAGCTCAAAGATATGACTATGAGTGAAACAAGCAAGCCTTGGAATATTATATAATTTATGATTCCATTCTGATGTCACTGTCCAGAACATGGAAGTACAGTGATGGAGAATGGATTACTGACTGCCAGATCTTGGATGAGGCAAGGAATATGAAGATGGAGTTGTTTTGGGTGAAAAAACTGTTCTGTCTTATGAACATGGTAGTGGTTTCTTTAATCTATAATGTACTGAAATTTGTAGAATTCTTTATAATTACACAATTATACATATTCATATGAACATACAATTCAACTATATATAAAACTTAATTATATTTTTTAAAAACAAAAATTTCACAGAGATGCAAACAAATTCTTGGTTCATTCAATGTTCAGTTGAATTACTCTAAAGTCATTACAAGAACAAGAGGGAATAATTATATTTAAAATAACATTTTAATGTAGTAACTTAAAATCTTAGATATAGACTATTTTTTATTATCTATTGAAATAAAATTCATATAAACATAAACATAAATGTGGGATTTAAAACATCATATGAGTTAAATCAAATCATAGTTATTTAGATAAATAATAAAATAACAATTTTAAAATAATAACATATAGATTATATTGTTTGAATGTTATTTCATAAAATTCCAATAAATCCATCTTTTTTTAAATTTTTTTAAAGAATCTCCTTGTAGGAAAAAATTCCCTCAATTATGTGAAGATATGTTTTCCTTTTGGGAATTCTGAAAATGAAAGAATGCAGTAGTAAATTAATCATTCCATTTCAGGTTTATGGAGGAAAATGACTTTGAGGAAATGCTTTGAACTATCTCCTTGTTTAAATAAAGGAGAGATTTGGGGTATGCATTGTCATGGAGTGAGTTGAACAGCCACTTGGGAGACCTGCCTCCCATAATGAGTGTCTGAGACGAAATCCCAACTCTGGTTCTGATCCTGCTTTCTCTTAAAACACACCCTGATTGGCAGCAGATGATGAGCAAAGAATTGCATTCCTGCCACCCCAGCATAGTAGACTTAGCTCCTTGCTTTGACCTGGTCCAGCCCTGGGTTTCAGGAGATATTTGGAGAGTCAGTAGATGCACGATCTCTCTCTGTCTTTCAAGTCAATAAACATCAATATAAATGTTCTTAATGGTTAATTTTGAATAAATAAATGAACATAAGGGAGTTTTAAATTCAGCGAATATTTAGTAGTTTTTAATTATGAGAAAATATCAGGGTCTAATATATTTACCTTAATTAAAAAATAACTGAATTGTATGCATTTTATATTGACAATTAAATTTATAATTAGGTCTGATTCTTTGTTACCATTAGGAATCAACTGATTTTAAAGTAATCCTCAGTTTAGATGACCCTAAGAAACATATTCTATTTTATTTTCTGTATAGTAAGTACTTTGCTACAATTTAAGAACATTTAGCTGAATTTATAAAGAATGTAATTACTTTGTGTGACCTATCTAATAGTTTACCTAAAATTTCACTTACTAATTTAAGTTGGCAAATAAAAATTGTATGTATTTATCATATACTGCATGTTGATTGTAATATTTAATGTTGTGGAATGGTTTAGTAGAATTAATTAACATATGTTATACATTTTGTTATTTATGAAAAAAAATCAGCTTAAAGTTATAGAAACTGTTTTATCATATTTACTATTTCTTTTAAATTATTTTATGGGACTGGCATTATGACACAATGGGTCAAAACCCCAGCCTGCACATTCCACTTCTGATGCAGCTATCTGCTAATACACCTGGGAAAGCAGCAGAATATGGTGCAAGTTCCTGGGCTCTTGCATCCATGTGACAGATCTGGAAGAACTCCTGGCTCCTGACTTTGGCCTGGCCCAGCCCCTGTCATCGCAGCCATTTGGGAAGGTAACCAGCAGATGGAAGATTGCTGTTTTTTCAAATAAATAAAATAAATCTAAAAATATCTTATATTGCTTTTGGAAAAATTTGGAATAAGCCTCCAAAAGATCACTATACAGCACGATTTAAATTTTTCAATCATATTTTAAAAGCGTACTTTCAGGCTGGTGCCGTGGCTCACTTGGCTAATCCTCCACCTGTGGTGCCGGCACCCCAGGTTCTAGTCCCTGGCAGGGTGCCAGTTCTGTCCTGGTTGCTCCTCTTCCAGTCCAGCTCTCTGCTGTGGCCCGGGAAGGCAGTGGAGGATGGCCCAAGTGCTTGGGCCCTGCACCTGCATGGGAGATCAAGAGGAAGCACCTGGCTCCTGGCTTTGGATTGGCTCACGAGTGTGCCGGCCGTAGTGGCCATTTGTGGGGTGAACCAACAGAAGGAAGACCTTTCTCTCTGTCTCTCTCTCTCACTGTCCAACTCTGCCTGTCAAAAAAAATTATTCTTGTTCATTTGAAAGACAGATTTATAGAGAGAGGCAGAGCCAGAGAGAGAGGTCTTCCATTCCGCAAATTCACTCCCCAAATGATCACAAAGGTCAGAGCTGCGCCAATCCAAAGCCAGGAGCCAGGAGCTTTCTCCAGGTTTCCCACACAGGTGCAGGGGTGGAAGGACTTGGGATACCTTCTACTGCTTTTTCAGGCCCTAGCAGAGAGCCAGATGGGAAGAGGAGCAGCCAAGACTTGAACCGGTGCTCATATGGTATGCCAGCACTGCAGGCTGGGGCTTTAACCCGCTGCCCCACAAAACATCACTCACCCATTGATTTTGGTATCTGCAGGGGTCCTATAACCAATCACATACCAATTATAAAGGATGATTATATTGAAAGAGAAAGTGTCATCATAAGAAATAACCTATTCATCTTTCTGGAAATAATAAAACTTCCTGAATTGCTTAGGTACAAATCATATGCTCAGATTGAGAATTCCAATTTCACATTGAAAGTAAAGAAAATTTAATCCACAACTGAACATTGCCAAAATTAAAACTCCCAAGCTCTTCTAACCATATAACTAATATGAATTTAAAAACCTGAGTTCAAGAAAGCACTTCGACCACATGCTCTAAAAAGAGACATATTTATTAATAAAATTCTGTAAAATTTCAATTTTAATTTTCTAAAATCTAATTGTTGAAATATAAAATATAATTATATCAAATATAATTTTGTTTTATAATGACCAACAGCAGCATCTATTGAGAATTAAATTTTTTTCAATTACAGTTTCCCTCAAAAATCTTCAAATATAAAATGACATCCCTTTCTTTGTTTGCAGTTAATGTTAAACCTCTCAAGTGGTAAATATTAAGAACATAATAATTGAAAATAATTTTCAACACAATGTCTCATTTATAGAAGTAACAGAATACTATTTTTAAATCACTCATAAAAGATTTTCTTCCTTAGAATTTTAGGCACCTTACAAGCTTTTCTTTTTCTTTTTTAATAGTATAAGTCACCAGTTGTACCTCTACTCTACTACTCAGTGGTTAAAAGAGGACGGAAGGAAGGAAGGAAGGAAGGAAGGAAGGAAGGAAGGAAGGAAGGAAGGAAGGAAGAAGGAAGGAAGGAAGAAAGAAGGAAGGAAGGAAGGAAGGAGGGAAGGAGGGAAGGAGGGAAGGAGGGAAGGAGGGAAGGAGGGAAGGAGGGAAGGAAGGAAGGAAGGAAGGAAGGAAGGAAGGAAGGAAGGAAGGAAAGAAAAGACTTATTGTCTTTTGCAACAAAATGGATGCAACTTATGAAATAAGCCAGTCCCAAAAAGATAGATACTATATGTTTTCCCTGATCTGTGGTAACTAATAGAGTACCTAAAATGTAATGCATTGGGGTGAAATGGACATTTTGAGATCAAATGATTGTTTACAGCCCTTTTCTCTACTATTAAAGAACAGTGGTTTTTTTCTTCATATTATTTCTTGAACTCTACTTAGTATAGGATTAATTTATGACTACAAAGTAAATTGAAAATAGATTTTTTTTTTTTTGACAGGCAGAGTGGACAGTGAGAGAGAGAGACAGAGAGAAAGGTCCTCCTTTTTCCGTTGGTTCACCCCCCAGTGGCCACCACGGCTGGTGTGCTGCGGCCGGCGCACCACGCTGATCTGAAGCCAGGAGCCAGGAGCCTCTCCTGGTCTCCCATGTGGGCGCAGGGCCCAAGGACTTGGGCCATCCTCCACTGCCTTCTTGAGCCACAGCTGAGAGCTGGACTGGAAGAGGAGCAACCGGGACAGAATCCGGCACCCCAACCGGGACTAGAACCCGGGGTGCCAGCACTGCAGGTGGAGGATTAGCCTAGTGAGCTGTGGCACAGGCTGAAAATAGATCTTTGTAAAATCTAAGAGTGAGAATAGGAGAAGAAGAAGAAAGCAGTGCGGGAGTATGGGTGGGAGGGGTGATGTGGGAATATCACTGTGTTCCAAAATTTGTATATATGAAATACATGAAATTTATGTGCCTTAAGTAAAATCTAAAAAAAATATATATATAATACAACTAACTCATCAACTGTATCTCATTTAACACCATTACTTGAACTCATCTGTCTTTTCTGCTTTAGCTTGTTATTATCTAACTTTTGAACACATTGCCATAGAGGAGTATAGATGTCAAAACTATTAAAAATTGTTTTGAAGATTTATTTTATTTATTTGAAAGGCAGAGTTACAGAGAGAGTGAGAGAGATAGAGAGACAGGAAGATCTCCTGTCTACTGATTCACTCTCCTAATGGCCACAATGGCCAGACTGAGGCAGGCTGAAACCAGGAACCTGAACTCCATCAGAGTCTCCCACAAGAGTGGCAGGGGCCCAAGTAGTTGAGCCATCTTCTGCTGCATTCCCTCGTGCATTAACTGGGAGCATGACTGAAAGTGAGGCAGCCAGATCTTGGACTGGCACTCATATGGAAGGCTTAACCTGCAGCCCTGCAATGACTGTCCCAACACTAAATGTTAATTGTGTCATAATCTTGTGCATTGGAGACGTCTAGATCCAAAACTTTGTATTCATGATTAAAGACTTCTTTCTTGTACATTGGTCAAAATATTTTTCAATTTATATCCAGGCTTTGCTTTTAATGAGTTTTCATTCTCTGTTTTTATTTCTCTTTCAATAGCCACATATTTAAATAAGATCAATGTTAATATGTTAATATGATTAAGATTTAACTTCTTCACATATAAAAAGATAAATGGATTCTTTATCAAATGATATGTGTGAGAATAATGAACAAATTATGAAATCTGAACATATATCTATAGCCATTAAAAAATTTCTGCTTGCAGATAACACTGTGTCTCTCAAGCTGATTTTTCTGTATGGAGAATGCTTCTTAAGAAGCAGAATTGTGAGCCTAATAATTGCATCTTCCTTTCCTTTCTCACATCCTAACCTGTCACTAGCCATGCAGAGAGCTGTAAGGAAAGACATCCTCCTTTCCCTTTTCACATTCCAATTAACAAAAGCTGAAAGCTAACATGTGGCTAGTCAGAATGTTTGCTTAGCAAATAAATAAGGCTTGCCTAAGAAATGGTTAGAAAGACAGACCTCAGATAAGAAAGGAATTTATGAACAGCCAAGTCCATAGCAAAAAAAAAAAAAAAAAAAAAAAAAAAGAAAGGAACACAACAACCTCCACCCATTTGGCATAAGAATTGACTATCAGAATAGATCCTGGAAACTTGCCTGACAATCACTTAGACCTATTATCTCCCTTAAGCTCCCTTAAATACGCTTTCTCCTTTAAAAATGTTCCTAGTAACTTGCAAAATGAGAAAAGCATTTTTTAGGCTGAAGGTATTTGCTTTCCCCTCAAGATTGCTAGCCCCTTAAATTAAACTGTCCTCTTGCATCAATTATGCTCTTCATAATTTGCCCATCCAGAGTTGAGTAGATTGGGCCTAATTTTAAGGGTTATAAATATTCTTTTGAATAACTGTAAAAAGACTGTGTAATCATATAAAGAAGTCTAAGCCACATTTAGGACTATGTTCAGCTTTATCTTCTGTCATTCACACACCAAACAATAATTGATCCCTTTTAAAGTTGTATTTCTTTAAATTCTCAACTATCTTTATTTTATTTGTGAAAATTCAATTTACCAAAATATAATGTAAAACATTTTAAAATGCATGGAGTCATTATTTATAGCATAACTGATATTATTGTCATCAAAAGCTCAGTTGCTGTCCTTGGTGCCAAACCAAATAACCAGGACAAGATTTGGGATTGAAAGAAAGAGAACTTTTAATCTGTCAACAAATGAGGAGCAGCAAACTGTCATCTTAAGGACCACCTCCATCCTGAATGAAGATGTTTTGGGTCTTTAAAGAGGGTGCAAGGAACAGGGAGCTGAGCTGGTCTGCTGAAATCATGATGGAGTAAAAAATCTCAGGGGTTAAGTTAGCTGCATAGATAACAGCCTATGTTTGTCAATTATGCCCAGGGGAGGATTTTTCTGGAATTCCATACTCAAAAAGCCATCCAGCCATCAATTTTCCAGAAGATAAAGGAAGGGAGGAGAAATGGGGGACCCATACTCATATCCACAAAATCTCCAGTCTGAATACAAAGTGGTCCATCAATTCTTTACTGAGATGCCCACCTGATCTGTCAGGTGTACTCTTTTCATTAACTTTGGATAGCATGCTTAACAATTCTGTCTCATTCATGTTAGTGAAATAGTGCCATCTTATCTGAGGCGCCATCTTAAGTCCTTGGTGCCATCTCAGGCTCTGAACCAGTTGTCATCTTGTTCAATAAGTTTCAGTTTCCAGCCTGGCTCACTAGAAGTCAGGTGACCAAAATAGTCCAACTACAAGTGTCAACTCAACCCCTACCCTAATGGGATTCTCTGCTCCCACTTCCCTACCTATTTTCCTGCACATTGTCTTGCTCTCTCTTGCCCTCTCTCCCTAGCCTGTCAGGTTCCCCCCACTCTGGCAATAAACTTTTCATTTAACTCCAGTTTTTGGTGTGTTTTGTAGTGTCCTTTCACTGGTGCTGTGACTTGGATCCAGGCACTCTGCCACTGACCTTGCTCTCCCATCAGGGATCTGAGCTGCCTCAGGATCCTGGTTTCCTGCCAAGCACACAACTCAACCCTGAACGTTCTATGATTCCCATGCACACATCGGCCCACCAAATCCTGAGGTGAGATCGGGAGTGGGGAATTATCCCTCTGCAACCTCTACCTCTATTTTGCTTCATCTCAAAGTCCTGATACCAGGCGCCACAACCTCCATGGGTTTTATATCTCTCCACGGGCTTTACACCTCAGGTAACAGTATGTGCAGGTGACAACCCCACCCTTTTCTTTGCCCCTTACCCTCCTCATTGGACTGCTATGATAGAGGGAATGCTTGTTCTCTACCAGCCCAACCCCACAGGTCACTATGGGAGCTTCCTTATCCCACATTTCATCCATCTTTCCCCTCAATTGTCTCCTAAATAATCTTGTCCCTTTCAAATTGGCCCCAGATCTCAAACACTGTCAGCTCATCTTTCTTTGTAATTAGGCATGGCCCATATACGATCTTGGAAATCAGTCTACATGGCTGCTTAACAGCATGCTCAACACTTTACATTATTCAGGGGCTTTACCACTTCTGTGAGCATTCCGGAAAGTGGTAGGAAATTCCCTATATTCAAGCTATCCTGTACCTCATGTTCTCCAGCTCAGGTTCTCTTAGCCTCCAAGGTTCCCAACAAAGATCCAGAGCATGGGCCAAAACCCCTTTTGCTTTCCATCCTGAAAATGAGCCTCCATCCAGCTGCCCCCACCTTACTGATCCCACCCACAGGCACTAGCTCGGCCCCTCCCAGCTCAGGCCCCGGCACAGTCAACTCCCACTCAACAACTTCAAAGCCCACCATCCCCTCCAGTTCTCACTGTCTTGTCAGCACCTCTCCCTCCTGCCCAGAGATTCCAGGGGGCAACATCTGCTTCTGTTTGGGCTCTCACTGTGCCTCCCCCTCCTTCCCAGGAATTCTGTGAGGTGGCATCTATTTCTATCCCTCCTGTCTTATGTCAAGTCTCCTGCTTGCCCTTATCTCAAACCCAGCCCTTGCTTCCAGTTTCACCTCCCCCATTCCACTGAGCCAACATACTATACTCATCACTGCTTAAAGCCCTGGATGCCCCCTCTCTGGTGCCCAGTCCCTGAGTCACTCACTCCTGAATGGCAGCCAGGGAGCCCACCTCCATGCTACCTCTGTGGGAAGTGGAGGGGCAGAGGGCAGAGTCAGGGTCCATGTTCCTTTATCACTAGCTGATCTCTCTGAAATCAAACAAAAATTGGGTTCCTTCGCCTCTTGCATAATGGTGTACATTAAAGAGCTTCAATATTTAACCAAGTCCTATGATCTGACTTTGCATGATGTCTTTATGATCCTCTCCAATACCCTCCTTCCAGAGGAGTGATGGCGAGTTTGGAAGCAGACCTGTCTCCATGATGATGGGACCCATCAGACTGACCCTGATCATCTGATAGGAGCAAATGCAGTCTCCAAACAGGAGCCTAATTGGAATTACAACTCTCCCAATGGCATAATGGCCAGAAATCAATCCACTACTTGCTTATTAGCTGGTCTCAAAAAATCCACCAGAAAGGATTTAATTATTATAAACTGGGAGAAGTTATTCAAGGTAAAAAGGAACATCCTTTTGCCTTTTTATAGCACCGCAGGCAGACTCTCCTCCAATATACAAACCTAGACCCAGAGTCTCCCGATAGTCTTAGCCTCCTCATGAACCATTCCTTTGCCCAAAGTTTTCCTGATATCAAAGCAAAGCTAAAGTGGTTCAAAATGGGCCCATTAACTCCACAGGTAGAAATTCCAGAGGTGGCCTTTAAAATATATAAAGGGAGGGTGAGAGAGACCAAAGGGAAAAATTTCAAATGCTGGCCAAGGTTTTTCAGTGACCTGCTACCTCCAGTAACCCCACTGATCACAGGACTCCTGCTGACCACAGGAGTTCTCTTGATCCATGCTTCAAATGTGGCCAAACGGATCATTGGGCCAAACTATGTCCTAATCCCTGAGATCCATCGGGTCCTTGTCTTCAATGTCACCAAAGGGCTATTGGGAAATGAACTGTCCTCTTGTCTGTCAAGTCAGTAGTCCATCCACCCCACCTATGCCCCACGTTGACCTTCTAGGGCTGGCTACTGAGGATTGAAAGAACCTGACTCCCACCACCCAATTATGGTCATCACTCTGCAGAGCCCAGGGTAACTGTGACAGTTGCAGATAGGCCAATTTCTTTTCTTATTGACACAGGGCAACTTTCTTAGTCCTTGCCCATATTGGGGGCCCACCTCGACTGCCTGAACCTCCATAGTTGGGGTAGAGGAAAACCTTACCTCTACAGACTCCCAATCTACTTGCATGATTGTTGGGACACCCTTCTTTCACTCTTTCCTTGTTATACCTCAATGTCCTGCTCCACTTCAGCAAGGTGAAATACTCTATCAGTTTGATACTCAGGTAGTTTCACCCTCCAGTCATTGGAAAAAGGATAAGTATGGTTATTTTAGATTACTAAGAGCAGAAAGAAATTCTAAGCACTTGATGGTAATTAAAAATAGATTCCAAGAAACTATTACTGAAACTGCTTTATTGTTCTATCTTGTATAGGTCTAGGCCTTATAACTGGCAAGGCCTTAAAGCCTACCTGATTATTATCAAGTTTCTTCTGTTAGAGTCTGTTGGCCTCTCAATGGGAAAACTTGCTCATGGTTTAGACAGCACTTTTCTTAAGCCCTTTAATAATGATTCCGTCCTTTGTTTTAGACCTTGTCTACCTCACTAAGGGTCTCATTCCTTTGTAATAATACCCTCTACTCTTATATCAATGGTTCTACTCCCATCCTGTGTATATTGGTGGTCCTCTTCTCCACTTAATTATGATTATTAATAATTCTACAGACAAACCCCTCAACCATCAAGTCAGGTGGCCTTTCCCAGTTTTGATTGGGATCAATTTCACAGCTTCCCTCTCCTCAGTAGTGATCTCAGTAAAAGCATTGGGCCACAGTGTTATCTCAACCAACTGACTCCAAAAACAACTCCAATCATTACAAAATGTCACTAGGTCCATCCAAGATCTGCAAAGCCAAATCACCTCTCTAGCAGGATATATAACAGATAAAAAGGGAAAACTTGTATCTTTCTGGAAAAACGATATTGCTAATATGTTAATAAATCAGGCCAGGTAGAGCAAAATATTAAAACACTCCAACAAATTGCCACATCTATTAAACAATCTTGCCCTAGGGTCCAAAAACCCCACCTCTCTCCCTCTGTATGCAGCCCTTTCATTACTTGTTAACACCATTCATAAGACCATTGGCTACAATTCTCACCCTGGCTTCTATGCTACTTTGCATGTTTAAGTGTTTACAGGAGGTGATAATGGAAACAACCAAAGCCTTCACCAACCAGGCAGTCAACCAAATGATACTATAGGGATATATATAAGCTCCCCACCTAGGAGACCTTGACTTAAGATGTTGTCCCACTGTGGAGAGTGTCTCATCACCCTATGTCAGCAGGAAGTAGTTCTAGAAGATACGTCATCTTCTCTCCACTCCTCCTGGGCTTTTGGGGCCAATGTAATCCCATACAACATTTGCTTTATAAAAAAAGCAAAAGGGAGGAATTTTAGCAAAATGGTGCCATCTTATCCCCAGCACCATCTTAAGCCCCAGGTGCCATCTTAGGCTCTGGTCCAGCCCCCATCTTGTAAAATAAGTTTCAGTTTCCAAAATGTTTCTTGTACAATAAGTTTCAGTGACCAAAATGGCTCAACCACAAGTGTCAACTCCATCCCCACCCTAATGTGATTTGTTTTTCCAACTGCCCTTGCCCTGTTTCTCCAGCTTGTTGGATACCCCCCACCCTGATAACAAACTTTAGCTTTAACTCCAGTGATTGGTGTGTTTTGTGATAGCCTTTCAACTCACACACACACACACACACACACACACACTAGTGCATACATACAAACACAAACACATGATGCAAAGAGATATCCAGGTTATGATTATTCTTACCAAAAATTTACAACTGTATGAGCAATTAGGGGAGCCTACAATGTGTTGTAGTGGGTGGGACTGCCGATTGCAGTGCTGGCATCCCATATGGGTGCCAGTTAGAATACCAGCTGCTCCACTTCTGACACAGCTCTTTGATATGGCCTAGGAAATCAGTAGAAGGTGGCCCAAGTCCTTGGGTCCCTGCACCTGCTTGGGAGACCTGGAAGAAGCTCCTGCCTTCAGATTGGCACAGCTCCAGCCATTGTGGCCACCTGGAGAATGAATCAGCAGATGGAAGATCTATCTCTCTCTAACCCTGCTTCTGCCTCTGTGTAACTCTACCTTTCAAATAAATAAATAAATCTTTAAAAAAATTAGGAAGAATGAAAATACTCATAAAAGAATATGTGATTAAATCTATATTTTAATTTTTTCAGAAATGTATGAAGAATATATGCTTTAAAATTAGCTTTATATATTAAATATAATAATGCTATTAAGTTTTGAAAACCACAAAACCCTACCCTTATAGCCACCACAAAGTTGGTTGTTCAAAATTTGGGGATTCTAACAAATGGCTTCCTTTTGTATATTTCTATTCACCAAGTAACTTTTCAAATTAATTCTAAAATGTATTTCAACAAATTGAGTAAATATTATTGATCTTTCCTTGCTTAAGTTTATTGAGAAATTCCTAAGGCCAAGTGTATTCATTTTAAACTTCACATAATCTGTTTTAAAAGACTCAGGATGTGTTTCTTTCCATTGAATGACTTTTTTTTTTCTTTTCTCTATTGTGAGGGCTCCATGCTTTAATTCTTAATTTAATGTGTTTATTGCTTGCGAGAATTGGCATAATTAATTTTCTGTCTTTCAATGACCTTTCTCTATTATATGTTCATTTACTTATTCAATGATCTTTCCTTGTGGTAGGATTCAATATCCACCTTGTTTATGACTATTGTTGGATTTAAAAACTATGCATACTCATTTTGTGGCTGGTGCTGTGGTGAGGGTAACACCACTGCCCATGGCACTGGTACCCCATATGGGCACCAGCCGGAATCCTGGCTACTCTTCTGATCCAGCTCCCTGATAATGTGCCTGGCAAAGCAGAGAAAGATGACCCAAGTATTTGGACCCCTTGCTCCTGGCTTTGGACTAGTCATGTTCAAGCCATTGAGGTCCTTTGTGGAGTGAACCAGGAGATGGAAGATCTCTCTCTCTCTCTCTCTGTCTTTCCTCCTCTCTTTCTGTAACCAAGCCTTTCATGGAAATGAATAAATATCTATTTAAAAAAAGAACACTAATTCTACATAGTTATAACATAATTAAAAGTCATTTACAAATCAGTTACAACCCTAGGGTTGCAGATACCAAGCCTGCTTTTATTTGTTTCATCCATTTTCCTCTGATAAACTGAAATATCACTAGTGTTGTGATTGAGATAATTTATGGAGTAAACAAATAATCTTCCAGGTTTTGTATAACTTTAGTTGAAGTATTATGCGTGCTGTCATATCATCTTTAAAATCTTTATCTTTGCTGCTTTGTGATTTGTTTGAGACTTGGCTACAATTTGTAATCCCATTGATTTCTAGAGTTGTCTTGTCTGCCAAGATGGATACCCTTATCCTGGAGGCAATACAAGAGTGAAATGGGTTTTTTTCCCAGTCACAGTGTAAAAGTAGATAATTCAGTGTCCAGGGCTCCAAACAAGTTTTCAAATTCTACAATGTAATCTTATTTTTATTGTTTTAATTTGTTGCAGAAATATTTAGATTCTCAGAAACTTTCCTATCACTTGTTCCATGTGAATAGTAAAAATTTCTAGAGTTTTTGCATGTTAAGTTGCAATGCTTCTTTTTTCATATACATTTGTATTTAGTCATATAGAAAATAATAACTGTGTGATACACAGCCATACCCAGGTATTTGAATGTGATTTGTGCAAATGATTTTCTAAAAGTCAAATCTAAGTTTATTTGATTTCTAAAGTATTTTAGCAATGACTACTGACTATGGGTTCTTTGAAAATTTATAGTAAAAATATAATGATTCAAAAATGAGAAGCAAATTGTTCTACTTTCTCATTTTGATATTGCTGCTGCTTTTACTTAAGTGATGCTTATTTTAGTAAGGAGAAACAGAGATGTTATACTATTTTGAGATTTATCAGTAGGAAAACCAGACTTTGTTCAATAAGACAGTGTTGACAAATACATTTATTATGTTTAACTGAAAGAAAAATCAATAACTTTTTATTGTGAAACATATTCTATGCTGTTTTTGGTTAAGATTCTTTTCAAGAAGTTATACTCCATTGCAATTGTTTCACACAAATTTACCTCCTGACTCTGCCTCCTTTACCTACAAAGTCAGAGGAGTATTAAAGTGCCAGGTGCGAGCCAGCTACATTTAATAAATACCTATTTATATCATCATATGTGTCTCCATCTCTCTTCTAATTTCCACTACATTAATGATCTTATAGCTTATTCCTATTTCTTTACCCCCAGTGATGGAACAAGGACATAGCCTCAGCCATTCTAGCTCCTTCACTGAAAGAAGTTGAAATCCCAATTTACCTTTTACCCATATATCCTTTGAAGTCCCAGAATTTACTCATAATCCTTGCATTCCTTCTTCTTTAAATTTATTTATTTATTTTGACAGGCAGAGTTAGACAGTGAGTGAGAGAGAGACAGAGAGAAAGGTCTTCCTTTTTCTGTTGGTTCACCCCACAAGTGGCCACTATGGCTGGCTCATTGCAGCCGGTGCACTGCTCTGATCCGAAACCAGGAGCCAGGTGCTTCCTCCTAGTCTCCCATGGGAGTGCAGGGCCCAAGGACCTGGGCCATCCTCCACTGCACTCCCGGGCCACAGCAGAGAGCTGGACTGGAAGAGGAGCAACCGGGACAGAATCCGGCACCCCAACCAAGACTAGAACCTGGTATGCCAGCGCCGCAGGCAGAGGATTAGCCTAGTGAGCCATGGCCCTGGCCTTTGCATTCTTTCTAAGAGATCCATTCTGTCTCATATCCTGTGTTGTTCCTGATCCCACTCCCTACATTCTTTTCCAAGTTGGAAAGCCAGATACCAGTCTAGATGGAGAAACTCACCTCGTCTCTCACCACCCCCTCACCTTCCCTCTTGTCCATAGCCCACCCTAAGACTTATAAAGCCCTGCCCACCAAAGTCTGGACCCTCTGTCATGTATTTGGTCTGTATGCACGCTGGCAGATTGTCATCCATTTCTGTGAATAAATTATTGACTTTACTGGGAGTTCTTATCTTGTCTCCTCTCTAATCTGCACCCTTTTCATCATTTGGTGCCCCACGTGAGGAGGGGAGTGAGGGATATTCATCTTGCTCAAACCAACCACTTGGATCCTCTGGGTAAGACTTCTGACCCTCCCTACTTCCTCCTTTCCGTTCCTCTCTTTTCCGAACTCCTTCCCCTTTTTACTGTCTCTGCCCATCCTTTATCCTCTCTTTCCTACAACCTCCTTTTTCCCTTTCTAGAGTAAGATCTGGAATGCGTGTGACCAGGGCTAGCTATAAAAAGAAGTAGAATCCCTAGCCAATGCTACTCTTTGGTGGGAACCAAAGTTCCTCAGGGGAATACTGGCACCCACCACCAAACATGGTATTTTGGTGTCATCCTCCCCTTTTTACTGTTGTTCTACCAAGTGCCTTTCCTCAGTAGAAGGAGGCTGTAACTCTCAAGTCACACTCAATCATTTTCAAGGTGACCAGGATGGCCCTGAGAGATGCCGCTCCAAAATTCCCCAGAATAATTGAAAATCACCTTCATCTTTTACTTCCTCACTCCCACTTGGACATTCTTGTTTTCCAATGTATTTACAGCCACCTTTGCCAGATCTCATTACTACATGCCACTTCAAACCTAATTCCCAACCCATCACATTGGTAGCAGAGGTCTCTGTTGCCTCATGCATGCTGGGGCTATGATTAGACTAGTTCATGCCCCTATAATAAGCTATAAGATCATTATATATAAGCTGTAAGATCATTAATGTAGTGGAAATTAGAAGAGAGATGGAGACACATATGATGAGCTTAGGGTGTTCTGTCGGTGTCCCTCATTCAGGGGAAATGCTCATGTGGCACAGCTGAGAATTGGGATGCTGACCTAAGTGTGGGGGTTCCTGCTGTCTCCCCTTCCAGGACTCAGAACTTAGGGTCTTGGTTGGAGTGATTCTTTCCTGGGGGACATCTTGTGAAAGGACCCTCTGCCCTCAGGCCATATTTGATTTAATACATGGGTTCTAAATTGCAGCTCCCCTTTGGCATACCTCTTAATAGACCTGTAGTAGCTGGGCCTGAACGGGAGATAAAAATGGAAGTGAATAATCCACCTATGCACTAAAATTTGGAATCAATATGAGTTGGACAATGATTCTAAAATTGCCAGAATTGGCAGAATTGGGCCTTTTTGTCTCAAAATTCTCCAAGATTTTAATAACTTTTACAGAGAAGCATTGAGTGGTAAGATCCCCTACATCCATGCCTTTTTCTTCCTTCAGGGCCAACTTTCCTCACTCCATGTTCTCATGCAGGAGAAGGCCTGGAGATTCCCATTGGATCTGATTGCTAGCTAGAGTTTTATAAAAAGAAGAATTCCATATAAATATAATCTTGACCTTAAATCAGACAAAGGTCGGATATAACATCAACATTTTAAGTCATCAAGGTGTAATTGCTGAATGTAAATTGGGTAAATGTAAATGAGTTAAATGTGTCTAAATGTAAATGTTGTTAGCATCTTATATTCTATGGAAAAACTTTCTGGGTTTGTTAACAAACATGTTTCCATAAACTGTCCATCTGAAAAAAATTTTAAGCTGCTTGAAAGTAAGGTTGAAATTTGATATGTTACCTTATTTAGAAAATGATACCTGAATTTGGATATTTTTATAGTTATTTCAAAATGTAAATCAAGGAATTCAACAGAAATATTTGAAAACAGTCTTAAATCTCCAATTTTGAAATCTGTTTGCAAACTGCAGCATCTCTTTTTTTGTTTGTTAAAAATTACTCTCTGTCAGTTTTCTAGGCAGCTCCAGTAAGCTGTCTTCATTCACTTCCCTTCTCTGACTGTTAAAACTGTTTCAAATTATGGGGTGATTCAACGTGCTAACTTGTATATTTAAGGTTTTATTTCCGATTTGGGGGATGACCAAAGAGACACAGATTTTGTGTTCTGTTGAAGTAATGTATTGTGTTCTCTGTTGTCTCTGTTAAGTTATGATGGTTTAAAAACAGCTGAGGTTTCATTAAAAGGGCTATGGTTTGTTACTTATCCTAAAGCGTTTGAGTTACTACTTTGTAACAATGACTAAATCTAATCTGCAGTGTATCACCATGTTACAGGATCCTATTTCTACCAGATATTTTAAGACTTCTTGACATCTTTGACAGGAATTCCAAAAGAATCAAAGTTTCAAATTCTTTTGACTTTGATATTTCCAGTCAGGCCCCAGGAAATGTCAAAGAATATATCTCATCTTGTAGAGATACCAACTAATTAGGTTACTCAGATTAAATTAAATGTGCTGTCAGGGTGTGAAGTGGTGCTAAATTTTAAGTTTATGATAATGTAAAATGATACTGATACAAACGTACAAAAGTTACAAAAATCTAATGATCTTGTTGCATTGTTATCAGACCCGATGATTATCTTAATGAAAAAGGCCCACAGGCCTAAAATGGATAAATATTTTATAAAATCCTAGAGGCACTTTCAAAAACATTGTATGGAGTAAGCAAGTACCTCTTCTTGTTGGTTAACAAGCTTTACAATTTTAAACATCGCTATTTAAAATCTTTCATTATCCGCAGTTTTGTATTCTCCTCCAAACACTAAAATTCCGATTTACTGCTCATGGCAATTAGAACATTGTTGATTCTATGTTTAAATGCGTTCCCACTTTCATTTTATTCAGTACCTTGGTACAGCTCTGAAAACAGATAAAGCCAAAGTCTAACAGGTTCCAACTGAGGAAAAAGTATGGTTTATTCAGGTAAATAAGAGCAAGAAGTAAGTCTAATCAATTGGTGGTAATTTTTAAAACTGAATTAAAGATTTTTTTGAAGATTTATTTATTTATTTGAAAGGTGGAGTTACAGAGAGCATAGGGAGAGAAAGAGAGAGAGAGAGAGAGATGTTTCATCTAATGGTTCACTCCCCCAGATGACCTTAACAAATGGGGAGATGCACTGATCTGATGCCAGGAGCTTTTTCCAGATCTTTCCACACAGGTGGAGGGGTCCAAGGACTTGGGCCATCTTCCACTGCTTTACTATGCCATAGCAGAGAGCTGGGTTGGAAGTGCAGCAGCCAGGACTCAAATAGGGCACAGGCAGCGGCCTTACCCGCTATAACACAGCCCTGGAACCTGTCAATTAAAGATTTTTTAAAAGACAAAGGATTTTATTTTTATCCTTAATTTAAGTAGCTTTGCCAGCATGTGTCCCCCAAATTTGACCATTAATTGTCAGTTTTGGAATAAGCAGTATTTTTTCCAATATTATTATTTTCAGGTACACCAATTTTACTAAAAACATCTTCATAATGTACTGTTTGTATCATTTTGTTGTTTCTATAATTCCAGCCTGATTTATTAACTCAGGAAACTTTTCTGTTGCTATCCATTCTGATATGATTTTCTTCTCAATATTTTTCTCCCGGGTGGGTAAGTCGACGCATCAATGAAAATGCTGTTTGGATGCCTGCATTCCATATTGCAGCACACTGACTCATGTTCCAGACCTGCTTCCAAGTCCAGCTTCCTTTTAATATGCACCTGGGAAGGCAGCAGGTGATATCTCTAACGTTTGGATCCTTGTCACCACCAGGCCGGGCTTTGGCCTGGGCTACCCCTGGTAATTGCAGGCATTTGGGGAGTGAACCAATAGCCAAGCTATCACTCCATGTCTATCATTCTTTCTCTCTTGCTTTATCTTTCAAATTGAACTGAATTGAATTATGTTAAGTTAATTCCACTGAATTTTTAAGTCCCTGTCTTGAGGCATTTTTATCTGTATAGATTTTTTATGTTTAAAAAACACACTGCAACCTTAATTACATAATAATTGTTTAAGTTTTCTCTGATCTTGGTTCCTCAATCAATTCTTTTTTTTTTTTTTTTTTTTTCCTGGTGCAGTTTCCATTCAACAATTCTTTGGCAAGATCTAGAGAGCATTCTTTAATGTTATAAAATATTTTCCAACGATCCATAGATTTAAGTGAATAATTTAATTTACCATTTTGTTTGAAATTCACACTTTTTTAGAATTGAAGATAAAGATTTTAGCAGATGTAATTTTGTAAAGATAATTTAGGCCGGCACCGCAGCTCACTAGGCTAATCCTCCGCCTTGTGGCGCCGGCACACCGGGTTCTAGTCCCGGTCAGGGCACCAGATTCTGTCCCGGTTGCCCCTCTTCCAGACCAGGTCTCTGCTGTGGCCAGGGAGTGCAGTGGAGGATGGCCCAAGTACTTGGGCCCTGCACACCATGGGAGACCTGGATAAGTACCTGGCTCCTGCCATCAGATCAGCGCAGCGGCCATTGGAGGGTGAACCAATGGCAAAGGAAGACCTTTCTCTCTGTCTCTCTCTCTCACTGTCCACTCTGCCTGTCAAAAAAAAAAAAAAAAAAAATTAGAATTTTATCTTTCAAATATTGTTCTGACTCAACTTAAAGTGAGAAATGGCATCTATGGGTAAAAGGAGTACTGAAAGTTGGGTTAAAATATAACAGAATTAAAAGTTTAAATACAGGGGTGAGCACTGTGGCATTTTAGGTAAATCCGCCCCCCTGCAGTGCTGGCATCCCATATGGGTGCTAGTTTGAATCTTGGCTGCTCCACTTCCAATCCAGCTCTCTGCTACGGCCTGGAAAAGCAGTAGAAGATGACCCAAGTCCTTGGGCCTCTGTTCCCACGTGGGAGACCTGGAAGAAGCTCCTGGCTCCTGGCTTCGGATAGGCACAGCTCCGGCCATTGTGGCCAATTGATAAGTGAACCAGTGGACAGAAGACCTCTCTCTCTCTCTCTGCCTCTTCTTCTCTCTCTGTAACTCTTTCTTTTTTTTTTTATTTTTATTTATTTAT
This sequence comes from Oryctolagus cuniculus, assembly GCF_051225735.1. Taxonomy (NCBI): domain Eukaryota; kingdom Metazoa; phylum Chordata; class Mammalia; order Lagomorpha; family Leporidae; genus Oryctolagus; species Oryctolagus cuniculus. The sequence goes on along the minus strand of NC_142870.1, from coordinate 116,633,605 downwards.
TTTTTTGACAGGCAGAGTGGACAGTGAGAGAGAGAGACAGAGAGAAAGGTCTTCCTTTTCCGTTGGTTCACCCTCCAATGGCCGCCACAGCCGGCGCACTGCGGCCGGCACACCACGCTGATCCGATGGCAGGAGCCAGGTGCTTCTCCTGGTCTCCCATGGGGTGCAGGGCCCAAGCACTTGGGCCATCCTCCATTGCACTCCCTGGCCACAGCAGAGAGCTGGCCTGGAAGAGGGGCAACCGGGACAGAATCCGGCACCCCGACCGGGACTAGAACCCGGTGTGCCGGCGCCACAAGACGGAGGATTAGCCTAGTGAGCCGCAGCGCCGGCCTCTCTCTGTAACTCTTTCAAATGAATAAAATAAATCTTTTTTTTTTTAAAGTTAAAATATAGCAATAGAGAATTAAAAAAACTGTAGACAAAATATAGGGCATTGCCTAAAGTAAAAAATTTAAATAAAGTAAAAATTATTCAATACTTAATCTAATTTGAAATTATAGATAAAAAGGTTTTGATCTCAGACTCTGGCTATTTATTTATAGGAAATATTAGATAGTTGATGCTGTCTCAAACCCAACTGTGTACAATAACTAAATGATGAATTTATGCCTCATTAAGGAAACAAAGAAACGAATAAAATCCATTTTTATGATATGCCAAACATTACTTATAAATAAAATAACATTTAGTTTAAAGAGTAACAGTAAAATAGTTACTCCAGTAGTGAAAATGCCAGAAAATAAATATTTTTCTTTACACAAGTCAGACAGTGGTGAAGGTGGTAAACATGAGTTTGTAACACTTACTGTCGGAATCTTCCCTTACAAACTGAAAAAAAAAAAGTGTTTTGAGAGGTAAATCACAGCATGCTGACATTTTAGCACATGGCTATAGTATTTTTTTCACCCAATCAAGACATGTCAGAATGGGTCTCCCCTCAGGAAACAGATTAGTTGATTAGGTTGATCCAGGTAAAGGCTATTCCTGCTTTACAATAAAAGAAAACACTCTGATTTTCTTACCTTAAGTGGATATTGACTTCTACAATGGAGAAGATCAGGATTTATTATCTCAAATGATAGTCAACAGACTGGTTGACAGCTATTGACTAAAAGGAAATCACAGCAGGACACTGAACGACCACTGAACTTGAAGAGGGAGCTTCTGTGTCTCACACAGCAGGATAAGGCCAATCTTACATGAAGATATAAGTCTTGCTGGAGACAACAGCCATTAAAACATGTCTTTCCATTGATCTGGTATGTGATGCTCCTCTACTATCTCCACACCTTTAAGACAGAGCAGTAAATTCTAGTATTAGAGGGACAGAGAGTAGAATATCTATAGAAATAGGCAAGTTTTAATTAATTAATAAAAATGTTCCTTAAATCATTCATTCAAACTGGCCTTGCTTAATACTGATATCATTTTAATAATATTAAACCCCATTCCTGAAACCATAATATTTATTTATGCATATTTCACAGTAATCGTCTTCCAATGTATAACGTGCAATTTCACAAAAATATTAGATGAAAATCACAAACTTAAATAATTGTTGAAAACTGAGAACTTAAGAGATTAATAGTATACCCACACTATATTACCAAATGCCTCTGTAGAAAGAATAAAGGGTACAGGGTACAAACATTGAAATAACATTTACTTATTTTTGTTTCTGAAGACACAAGCCTGATAACATTTAGACAACAAAAATATGTCCCAGTGGAGCTTGGTTAAGTAAACACTTTATAGTCTTCCTCAGTTTTGGTGATAAACATACAAAATCCCGACTATTTAATGAAGGCAACATGTCAAACTCTAAAATTCCAGTCCATAATTTGTACATTGTATAGAAAACACATAAAAATAAGAAGTGTGCATACAAGAGATTCTGCATGGGAAGGGATGAGTATGGAAGGCTGTCGCTCATGAGATTCCCAAGCCTGATATGTACACACATTCTCCGGATTATTCAATTCAATACTAGTGTTCTGCTGGGAAGTGATTTTACATGTATGATCAAGGCATTAATGTCAAAACTCAGTTAACTTTAAGTTTAGAAAAGCATTCTCGGTAGGCCTGACCTGATCACTTACAGGGACATGACTTTTCATGCAAAGGCAATTAAAGTATGAAAGGTAAAAGGTTCCATTTCTGGCCTTGAAGAAAGCGAGAGCTATATGATAAAGTAATTTGAACAGACTCTAGAAGTGAGAGTGGACACCAACAACAGAAACTGCATTCTGCAAGAACCTGAATGATCTAGGAAGAGAAACCCATCTCCAGATGAGAACAGACACCCCAGCATTGTGAGACCATGACCAGATACCCTACATAAGCCGTCACTGGGCTTGTGACCTGCAGAACTTATAGCTGGGAGGCTTTTAAGCTGCTAAACTAATGAAAATTAGTTGCCCACTAATAGCAAACTAACAAAATGAGAGAAATAGGATTAAAAACTATTTCTGTTGACAAATAAAGAATCTATTGTACAAACAACAACATCTGATATAAAAACTGAATTAATAAAAGTAAGAACAATATTTATTTTTTTGACAGGCAGAGTGGACAGTGAGAGAGAGAGACAGACAGAAAGGTCTTCCTTTTGCCGTTGGTTCACCCCTCAATTGCCACTGCGGCCTGTGCGCTGCAGCCGGCGCACCGCGCTGATCCGAAGGCAAGAGCCAAGTGCTTCTCCTGGTCTCCCATGCAGGTGCAGGAGCCCAAGTACTTGGGCCATCCTCCATGCATTTCCAGGCCACAGGAGAGAGCTGGACAGGAAGAGGAGCGACCAGGACAGAATCTGGCGCCCCAACCGGGACTAGAACCCGGTGTGCCAGCACCATAGGCGGAGGATTAGCCTATTGAGCCGCAGCGCCGGCCAAGAACAATATTAACAAAAATGAGTAAAAAATAGTAATCAGACAAGCAAACCAGAAAGGAAATAGTAGTGGACACATTGGTTTTACACAAAGTATAACTGAAGACATAAGGTATTTTTCAACTATTTAAAATGTTTTTAATTTCTAATTTTGGCGAAATTTCGAAAAAGTGTTTCAGATTTGGCCTTGAGTTATACCTAGAATTGAACACATGAATATAAAGAATAATCTCTTGCTTTTTAACTCAAAATCAATGTTCTCATTATATGACATCAAGAAAGAAATAAATTCATAAAGCGCATATCTGTGGTCATAGTATTTAAAGAGATAGTCCTCCCTTTGACAGTTTACATTTCTGATAGTTAATTCAATAACACCAGCTGTTTGATGACGGTTCAAATTTGGTTTTATAGTATAATAACTGTGAGAATCATATGAAATACAAATTTTACTACTAATTCTTCATGCAGTTTTCTAAGTAAACGATAGATACTTATTATAATCTGTAATGATTCAGTTCATTTTTCCAGGTATTTGTTACTCAACTGACACATTAACAGTAAAGTATATAGTTATGCTGACTCCTTGCTTCCTAGTGATAAATACATGTGAGATTTTTTAATGAAAATAAGTAATTAAAGTGAGGTAGCTTTTATTTTAGTACTATGCTATCCAATGGAATTCAAATTGAGATATACCATAAAATACACACTATATTTTGAAGACCTGGCTCCAGAATTAATTTTTATAGTGACATATTTTTTATTATTTTTTGACAGGCAAAGTGGACAGTGAGAGAGAGACAGGGAGAAAGGTCTTCCTTTGCCGTTGGTTCACCCTCCAATAGCTGCCGCGGCCACCACGCTGCAGCCGGCGCACCACGCTGATCCAAAGGCAGGTGCTTCTCCTGGTCTCCCATGGGGTGCAGGGCCCAAGCACTTGGGCCATCCTCCAGTGCCTTCCCGGGCAAACGGGACAGAATCTGGCGCCCCAACTGGGACTAGAACCCGGTGTACCGGCGCCACAAGGTGGAGGCCATATAGTAACGTATTAAAATAACTTAGTATTAAGCCAAAAACAGTAAAATTTCCCCTTTTTTATATTGGGACTATTTTAATTTTTGTGGGTATTTAATGATGGTATTTAACAAATTTAAATAAACCCAAAAATTATTTTAAAATCATGATTTAAATATAATTATAGATGGTAAATCTTCAGGTGTATATTACATTTATTTTAAAATCATGCATTTGTCAGAAACAACCAGACTATACTATGGCCTGTTAGTTGTCAAAGTAAATCAAAATATGCATCCTCCAACTTTGTCTCCACTGTGACTTAGGGATAATGCAGACAATTTCATGCTTAAAATGAAATGTTATTTCCAGATAGGAAAGTTAACAATCCAAGGCCCTAGAAGAAATGCACATTGTAATTCAAGTCTGTATTCTCGAACTTTCCCCCTGCTACCATGAAGTTTTTATTTTATTTATTTATTTATTTATTTTTACTTTCTAAGCATTTAATATAAGGACTATGGAGCCACTAAATATTTAAATAGAAGCATGTGATAACATTTCACATACATTTAAAATCACAGTTATAGTCTAATCCACTTCTGCTTAACTTTCAAATATAGTCATCTTCAAATCTCTGTGGGAGGCTGACCCTCTCGCACAAAAGGTACAGTAAGGAGATGAAAAGTGATGTTGAAGGAAGTGAGTGGGACTTAAATCAAAAAGAAGTTATATGAGGAAAAAGTAGACCACGTGAATGTTGATATTCAGGATATGCAGCTATAGAAACTCAATAAAAAAAAACACATAGTTGAAAACATTGTGAAAAAATGATGAAGATATTCCAGTGGAACTGATGTGATCAAAAATACTAATTCTAAGAAAATTTAAAAATATTTTGCAACGTTGAAAGTACAAAGGAAAAAAATATTGGGAGCAAGGTAGAAAGGAGTGTAAGCAATCTATTAAGACATAGAAAAGATATCTACTCCATATCCAAAGTTACATAATGAGAATAGGGTAAGCATAGCTCCAACTACATCTGGTAAGTGTTTTAATCCAAAAGCAAACTACTCAACTTTTAATAACTTTATGTTTAAAGTGCATTTTTATTATTTCCCTTGTATATTTACAACTGGCAGTGAGACATTCTGAGGTTCAAAGAACAACTGCATGTCTTCTCATTTACTACATTATTAAGATCACGCTGCCCAGATTCAGTGTGAAAGTTCATTACAACAATCACTATTCTGTGAAGTGAGGTTTGCCTGCATGAGTGTGTGTGTCTGTGTGTGCTTGTACAACTTACCAAAGGTTACACAACTATTCTAGTTTTTTATTTTTATTTTTGACAGGCAGAATTAGACAGTGAGAGGGACAGAAAGGTCTTCCTTTTTTCCATTGGTTCACCCCCAAAATGGCCACTATGGCTGGCGCGCTGCACCGATCCGAAGCCAGGAGCCAGGTGCTTCCTCCTAGTCTCCCACGTGGGTGCAGGGCCCAAGGACTTGGGCCATCCTCCACTGCCTTCCCGGGCCACAGCAGAGAGCTGGACTGGAAGAGGAGCAACCGGGACAGAATCCAGCACCCCAACCTGGACTAGAACCTAGGGTGCCGGTGCCGCAGGTGGAGGATTAGCCTATTGAGCTGCGGTGCTGGCCAAAGTTACACAACTATTCAAAATACTGGGGTCAGCACTGGGATATAGTGGATAAAGCTTCTGCCTGAGGAGCCAGCATACCATATCATCTCCTATTTGAGTTCTGGCTGTTCCGCTTCTGATCTAACTCCCTGCCAATGTGATTGGAGAAGCAAAGGAGGAAGGCCCAAGTGCTTGGGCCCCTGCACCCATGTCAGAGACCTTGAAGACACTACAGGCTCTGGCTTTAGTCTAGCCCAGTGACAGCCATTGTGACCATTGGCGGGGGGTGGGGAGAGGGGGGCGGTAAGCCAGCAGATGGAAGATCTCACCCTTCTCTCTCTCTCTGTCTCTTCTCTTCTCTCCATAAATAAATCTTTAAAGAAAGAAAAAGAAAAGGAGAACTAAGCCTTGAATATAGTAGTATGGTCCAGATAAATTGAGATTTTTAGATAGATTATTGTAGCAATGTGAAAGGCAGATAAAACTGGGGCATGGTGTAGAAGAGAATAGCTCAGACACTTTCAAAATGATCTGAAGAGTAACCTCCATGGTATGTACAGACTTTTGAACCATTCAGGAGGTAAATTAACATAATTTGGATACTGACTACTTAAAAAGTTTCAAGATAGGGAAGTGAAACTTCATGTTTCTCATTTGGATGACAGATGATATTCGTTGCACGTAAAGCAGTAAGTTTGACGAATAAAATGTACTTGTTTGATTGACGACATCTCGAACTGCACAGGAAAGAGCAATCTGAAAATGTAAATTTTGAGATCATTGATGTAAAGCTATGCTACAGTTTGAAGAAATGTCTCCCAAAACTTCATGTTTTGCAATTTAATCAATCTCATAGGAATTAAAATGTGGAAACTTAATCCAAATCTAGTGTTAAAGATGAGTCCTTTAGGCAGTGTTTAGTATAGAACTGGATTGGATTATAATGATAGAGCTCTCTTGAAAGGATTCCAGTGGCTTGAAGCAAAGGAAAAGGGGCACGCACACACACATTTCCTGTCTCTTGCTATGTGATGTTCCACACCACCTGAAGACTTTGTCAGCAATAGGTCATCACCATCTGAGGCCCCTAACTCTTGCACCTCTGGAACCATGAGCCAAAAGAAGCACTTTTTAAAAAACAGATTTATTCATTTGCAAGGCAGAGCATCAGAGAAAAGGAGAGAGATAAGAGAGAAGAATAGAGGGAGAGGGAGAAAAGAAAGAGTGAGAGAGGGGGAGAGAGAGAGAGAGAGACAGAGAGACAGAGAGAGACAGAGAGAGATCATCCATGTGTTGTTTTATTCCACAAATGACCACAGCAGCCAAATCTGGGCTAGGCCAAAGTCAGCAGCTAGAAAATCCATCCTGCTCCCCCACATGGGTTAAAAGGATCCAAGATAGGTCATTTTCTGTTATCTTTCTAGGCACATTAGTAGGAAGCTGAATCATAAGCTGAGCAGCCAGGTCTTGAACTGGCACTCCAATAGGATATTCCAGAATTGCAAGTGATGACTTAACCTACTGTGCCACAATACTGGTCCCAAAATATTTTTTTTCTTTGAAATAACTTGCTTCAAGCATTTTTATAATACCAAAATTGGACTAATAGATGCTATAAAACATAAGTATAGTAGTGGAAGTGGCTCAATGTTATTTTTCAGAGAAGAAGTATAATGAAACATTGGCAGATTGTTGAGGAACACAATATTTTGAATTGAGATACATACAGAACTCATTATAGAAATTGAGAAGGGAGGATTTAAAAAAAGTCAGGGCCGGCGCCGCGGTTCACTAGGCTAATCCTCCAAGTAGCGGCGCCGGCACACTGGGTTCTAGTCCCGGTCGGGGCGCCAGATTCTGTCCCGGTTGCCCCCCTTGCAGGCCAGCTCTCTGCTATGGCCCGGGAGTGCAGGGAAGGATGGCCCAAGTGCTTGCGCTCTGCACCCCATGGGAGACCAGGAAAAGCACCCGGCTCCTGGCTCCTGCCATCGGATCAGCGCGGTGTGCCGGCCGCAGCACGCCGGCCGCAGCGGCCATTGGAGGGTGAACCAATGGCAAAAGGAAGACCTTTCTCTCTGTATCTCTCACTGTCCACTCTGCCTGTTAAAAAAAAAAAAGTCAGGAAAAATAGAAGAGAATATTATCATTGGAGACAGAGGAAAACATCATTTCCAGGAAAAGAAAAAAAGTGTGACTGAAAATATCCTTTTTTTTAAGGATTTATTTCTTTTATTTGAAAGGCAGTTACAGAGAGGCAGAGGCAGAAGGAGAGAGAGGTCTTCCATCTGCTGGTTCACTCACCAAATGGCCTCATTGTCCAGAGTTGGGCCAATCTGAAGTCAGGAGCCAGGAATTTTTTCTGGATTTCCCATGTGAGTGCAGGGTGCCAAGGACTTGGGCCATCTTCTTCTGTCTTCCCAAGCCATAGCAGAGAGCTGGGTTAGAAGTAAAGCAGCCAGAACTTGAACTGGCACCCATATAGGATGCTGGCTTTGCAGCTGGCGGCTTTACTTACAATGCCACGGCGCAGGTACCCTAGCAATATCTTAAAATGCAGAAACGGTTGGGTAAGAGTGGAAAAATAGGGGCAGTGTTGATGGAGTAGTGACAACAGAAGGTAGACTGTAGTACATTTGAGTCATGAATTGAAACTGACAAAGCAGACTAATGGTGTGAAATGAAGAGGTGGAGAGAGCAATACGGCAGAGTTTGGGGAGAGGCAGATTCATGCATAATCAAAAGGAAATGTTTGGAAAAGTGGATATGAAAGCTTGCTCTAAGTGGAAGAAAAATATAAACAAGAATCATGGTAATTGATCAGGGAAGGTCCTAGTGGAAATACAGTGGGGAAGGGATTAAAAGCATACAAAAAAAAGACTGTATTTGATTAGATTAAGGAAACTCTCAGTCTCTAAGACTAAAGAAAGTTAAGACAAGAACTAATTTATATTCATTTTTGTTTAGAGGAACTAATTGGGATGTTGAATCATTCAGACTTGATAGCTTGGTAGACATCATTTTCTTATATTGAGAATGAAGGCTGAAAAAATAAGTAGAATCTTGACGAGAGTAATTTATTTTTGGAGATGTGACTGAGGCGTTCACCAAGAATAAGGAACTTGTCAAATAGCTTCAAAGATCAAGATAAACTTGTACATCAAAAATTTAAGAAATGTTTTTTGAGAGATGACATAATCTTACATATATTAGAAGACTCCAATGACAGTTCAGCAAATTTTCAGGATACAAAGTTAGTGTACAAAAAGATGTCACTTGGGACAAATGTATCTCACGTCAGAGTTTCTGAGTTTGTTTTTACCTCCATCTCTTGTTCCAGCTTCCTGCAAATAGACACTCTGTGAGGCAGCATGGGCTGGCTTCAATACTTGGATCCCTGTCACATACACCGGATACCCAGATTGAGGTCAGGACTCCTGCTTTTGGCTTGGCCCAGCCTGGCTGTTGTAGACATTTGGGGAATGAACAGTTAACAGAACTTTGACAATGATATCAGGAACTAACAATGGACAGGGACATTTTTTTCAATAACTGGTGTTGGAAAAATTGGATGTCCAAATGCAGAAAAATGAAACTAGATCCTCATCTCTCACCATGTAAAAAATCAACTCAAAATGGTTCAAAGAACTAAATATAAGATCTGAAACTTTGAAATTACTAGAAGTAAATGTGGGGGAAATGCTTCAAGACATTGGAAGGGCTAGAGCCTTTTTGAGTTCAATCCACAAAAACATAGAAAACAAAAGCAGACACACACACACACACACATGTATATATATAGGATTTCATCAAATTAAACTTTTGTAGAGTAAAGGGAATAATCAACAGGTTAAAGAATCAACCTACAGAATGGGTGAAAACATTTATAAGATTTACATCTGACATGAGTTTAAAAACCAGAATATGTATGAAACTAAGTCAAATCGGAAGGCAAAAGCAAAAATCCAATTCAACAATAGATTTAAACTGACATATTTGCAAAGAAATACATACAAATGGCCAGCAAGTACATGAAAAAAATGTTCAACACCACTAATTATCAGGGAAATAAAAGTTAAAATAAGATAGGGTTTTATTCCAGTAAGATTGGCTTTTATCAAATATGATGTGATTACAAAATAATGTGAAGAAAAAAGAGTTTTACAAACTTTTTATGAGAATATAAATTTGCTCAGCAATTATGGAATACAATATGGAAGTTTCGCAAATACTAAAACTAGGACTACAATATGATCCAATTCCCACACAAGCTTGGCATATATTCAAGGAAAATGAAATTGGTCTGTCCACGAGATATCTGCATTCTTTTATTTATTGTAGCACTAGTCACTAATGCAAAAAAAATGATGAATGGGTAAAAAAAAACATGTTGCATACACACAATATAATACTGCTAAACCATTAAAGTAATAAAAACTTGTCATTTGCAACAATGTAGATGGAATTGGAGATCTGTATGTTAAGTGAAATCAACAAAGCACAGAAAAATAAGTATCAAATGATCTCACTCATGTTGAATCTAAAATTTTAGTTAATTTAAAAATAAAATAAAATGTTTATCTGATGGAAATAAAGCATAATGGTGATTACCAAAGTTGGGAGAAAACAGATGGTGGAGGAATGGGGAAAAGTTGTTTAATGAGTACTATTTTTAATTATAAAGGAGTAACAATTTTGATGTTTTATTGGACATCAGGATGACTATAAATATTGATAAGGCACTGTATATATCCCTCTAAAAATAAAACTATAAAAAAGATTTTGAATGTTTTCACTATGAATGAATCTTATTTGTATAGAAAGGTATGTTTCCTGTGATTGGACATTACATAATATATATGTATCAAAACATCACATGATATTACACAATAATTGATTTTATGTTGCATGAAAATTTCATATTTAAAAAGTAATATTTTTGCCTTGAATAAAATAAAAATATCATTATTTATGTATTGATTATTAACCCTCCTATTCATAGAATTATTTGAAATACAGGCAAATAAAATAAAATAAGACATTTTTCTCATAATATAAGACTAGAAATTATCATCATTATCTTCTGGAAAGTAACTTTTTGATTGAAAGTGTTACAAAAATTAAAGGGCTCTTTCCTAAACATCATCCATACTATTTAAACTGGATAAAAAAAAAAAAAAAAAAAGATGGATCTAGCATGTTCTCTTGCTGTTCTCAGCCTCTCTGAATTTCTCAGCCTTTTCATTACTACAACAAAATTCCCAAGACAAGCTACTTAGGAAACTAGGAAAGTTATTTCAGTCCATAGTTTTGAATATTTACAGTCAAAGATCTATAAAGCCTCATTGGTTCAGGCTCTGGTGAGGCCTGAGGATAGCAACGTGTAGTGTTTGGAGAGTAATGATCATGTGGTGAGATAGGATACAGTAGATAGGCTCAGTTGGACTTTTATATCAAACCCTTTCACAAGAACTTCTTTCAGAGGTCATATTTCTAATGAACAAAGTACATCATATTCATCCCACCTGATCAACATGGTAATTAAATCAATTTTCCACCCTTAGAACCATCACTTCAGGATGAATCAGGGTTTAACGATTTGCATCAGTTCAGAAACCTTATTGTATTCCAACTATAACACTTTCTTACTTCCCTTGCCAATATTTAGGGACAAAACTGTTTGTTTAAATTATTTCCCCATGTATGTAGTATATGAATATTTGTATGAATTTTGAAGACAGAAATATATAAAGTGATTCAGACAACATTGCAGTGAAAAATGAGGATGAGTGCTACATCCCCTTACTTTTTCTTTATGCAGATTTTATGATTGGCAATTCTTCAGTCACTCAGGGTTAATACAATAGTATTTACAGAAATCACACTGAATTCAATATTCTGAACTTAGGCCATTGAATACTTCCAAAACAAAATACAAAAGCAAACAAAAACATTTTTAATGGCACCCAACATCATTGAACTCAAGCAGAATATATCATTCTTTGGAATAAGTTCTGGAAAAGGAGTAAAATGGATTCATAGAGGAAGATAAAAGTGAGGGGTTTCACAGTTCCCAGGAGGTCAGAAGAAGCTGGCTGGAGAGAGTGAGGACTGAATGAGTTGTGGCTAGCTGAACGAAGAGTGGGGAAGTGGGGAACAGGAAATGACAGGGGTAGAAGTGTAATGGCTTAGGGAAAGAAAGTGTATAGTTTGCAGATAGGGAGTATTTGAAAACTCAAGAACATTTTGGTATGAATGGTACAAGCACAAAAGTGTATGGGGGGCAGTGGCTCCACGGATCAGCTGAGGCCAGATTCTAATGAAATTCTTGAGGCATGTCAAGATATTTTGAAGTTGATACCAAAGACAATGGAATCAAAGGGGCTAGTGAGAGGTTTTAAGCAGTAGCGGCATTTCCACATTAGTATCAGAAAGCATATCCTAGTACCAGGAATTTTTTATTATAACTGCCCTGCAATAGGTCTTGAAATCTGAGATTGTGATGTTTCCAACTTTTTAATTAATAAATTAATTACTTTTTATTGTTTACTATTGCTTTAGCTAAAGTCACTGCCTGGAGTACGAGCGTACCATATGGGTGCCAGTTTGAGTCCTGGCTGATCCACTTTCAATCCAAGTCTCTATTAATGCACCTGGGAAGGCCATGGAGTATGCACCAAGTACCTGGGCCTCTGTGTCCACTGGGGGACCCAGAGGAATCTCTTGACACCTGGTTTTAGATCTGTCCAGCCCAAGTATCACAGACATTTGAAGAGTGAACCAACAGATGTAGGATCTCTCTCTCTCTTTCTCTCTCTCTTCTCTGTCTATAATTCTGCCTTTCAAAAAAGCAAATAACTCTTTAAAAATACACTGGAATTTTTAAGTCATGTGAAGTAAAATGAATAAAATCTATTAGAAATAGTGAATCTCATCCACAAGTAGGTATAGAATACTGCAATTGTTATTGCTAATCTGTTGATACTTAAATGAAATACATGCATCCATTGAAAAAATACCAGAAGAAATCTGAATGAATAAATGCCAAATAATGAAAAAGACATTTCTCCTTGAAATTTTTTTAAATCTAATCTGCAAAGTTTTAGATTTAAAATATATGAGTCCTCTTTTACCAATACAGATTTGTTTAACTTAATGTAATATTATTTAATTTTTTAAGATTTATATATTTATTTGAAAGGTAGAGTTACACTGCTATGGCCTGGGAAAGCAGTAGAAGATGGCCCAAGTCCTTGGGCCCCTGCATTCACGTGGGAAACCCAGAAGAGGCTCCTGGCTCCTGGCTTTGGATCAGCACAGCTCCTGCCTTTGCAGCCAACTTGGAAGTGAACCAGTAGACGGAGGACCTCTCCTTCTCTGACTCTCCTTCGCTCTCTGTGTAACTCTGACTTTCAAATAAATAAATAAATCTTAAAAACAAACAAACAAACAAACAAACAAAGGCAGAGTTACAGAGAGATCTTCCATCTGCTGGTTCACTCCACAGATGGCCACATGGCCGGAGCTGCGCTGATCTAAAGCCAGGAGCCAGGAGTTTCTTCCGGGTCTCCCAAGTGGGTGCTGGGGCCCAAGGACTTGTGCCATCTTCTACTGCTTTCCCAGGCCATAGCAGGGAGCTGGATTGGAAATGGAGCAGCTGAGACTAGAACAGTCTCCATATGGAATGGCAGCTCTTACCTGCTAGGCCAAGGTGCTGGCCCCAGTATTATTTCTAATAAGTATAAGCTTCAACATTAAGGCTTTTATTCAGGAGAAAATAAAAAAAAAATTGCAATGAGATCTAGAAACTGTAGACTGATTTGTTATGGTGATTTTGAATATTTTTGCATTTTTATATCCATTTTATTTGTTCTTCCTTTCAGCTGTGACCTAGTTTAGTTCTAACATGATTACTACTTAACTTCTGAAGTTGAACACATTTCACTTTTTATGGAATCGAGAGTAAATAAAGATTTTGTAATTTCAGCAACATCAATCAACTGGAATCCCACTTAGTGTTATTTCTCTGAAAGTTAATATGAACCAATGGAAAAAAATCTCAATTTCTAATAACAGAATATTTTTGCTATAAATCCTTTCTAATGTTTAGAAATTCATTTGCTATATTTACCAATTCACACTATTCCTTTGTCCAGTGCCACCATCTAGGATTTATTAAATCCCAGAGATATATCATTTTTAGATATAATTTTTAAATATTTCCAAATTTATAGGCTCATATAAAGCAATACTGATTTATGGATGATTTTGATTAATTAGTAAATGAGAGGAAATTTTGTAATTTTAAACATTTTCTAGGTGTTCTCTGTTAACAAATTGCCATTCTTAGATAATTTACATTTTGTCCTTTAAGATTGTATTCATTAGAAAGGCAGAGTGATAAAAACACAGAGAGATAGGCAGTGAGAGAGATCTCTCACCCACTAGTTCACTCCCCAAATTCCTGCAATAGCCATGGCTGAGCCCATCTGAGGCCAAGACTTCTGTCTGGGTCTCCTACATGGATGCATGGGGCTCGGGTATTTGGACTATCATGCCACAGCTTCCCAGATGCATCAGCGCAGGTTTGGGTTGGAAGCACAAAATAGCTGGGATTTCTACACTCTGATATAGGATGTGGGCATCCCATGAAGCAGTTTAACCTGCTGTACCACAAAGCTTGACACTGGCTAAATTTCATATATTCCACATAGTGAAAAAATGTAACAATGCCATTACATACAATAGATGGCTCTTTTGTCCATTAGGACAATACAGAACTTCATGCCTCTGCAGTTTCCTCATATTTATTTATTATTTGAAAGGCAGAGTTACACAGAGGCTGAGACTGAGTGAGAAAGAGAGAGAGTGGTCTTCCATAAGCTCATTCACTCCTGAGATGGCCACAATGGCTGGAGCTGCACTGATCTGAAGCCAAGAGCCAGGAGCTTTCTCTGGGTCTCCTGCGTGGGTGTAGGGGTCCAAGGACTTGGGCCATCCTCCACTGCTTTCCCAGGCCATAGCAGAGAGCTGGATTGGAAATAGAGCAGACGGGACTCAAACCAGCATCCATATATGATTCTGGCCATGCGGGAGGCAGCTTTACCAGCTACGCCACAGTGCCAGCCCCAGGTTTCTCATATTTAATTCCGGCTATGTTGTTTCTCATGACTCTACATCATCCATTGTGTCACCTGCAGATGATGGCTGTCATTTACTTTATCAAAGGTTTTTTTTTTTTTTAAGATTTATTCATTTATTTGAGAGGTAAAGTTACAGAGAAAGGGAGAGACATAAAGAAAGTTCTTGTATCTGTTGGTTCACTTCCCAAATGACGGCAATGGCCAGAGCTGGATAGATCAGAAGCCAGGAGCCAGCAGCCTCTTCTGGGTCTCCCATGTGGGTGCAGGGACCCAAATATTTGGGCCATGTTCCACTGCTCTCCCAGGCCATAATCAGAGGGCTGGATAAGAAGTGGAGCAGCTGGGACTCGAACTGGTACCCATATGGGATGCCAGTGCCACATGCAAAGGCTTAATGCAGAACACCAAATCCCCAGCCACAAAAGTTTGTTTTTGTGCTCCCTATGATGATCAAAAATGTAGGTCTTATCCAGATTACTCATGAATAAGTGATGGAGTAATCAGTCATTTTGTAGCCATGTTAAACTTACCATTTATCATATTTATACATGAAAAATAGGGGCCAGCACCGTGGTTCACTTGGATAATCCTCTGCCTGCAACACTGGCATCCCATATGTGTGCCGGGTTCTTGTCCTGGTTGCTCCTCTTCCAGTCCAGCTCTCTGCTGTGGCCTGGGAGGGAAGTGGAGGATGGCCCAGATGCTTGGGCCCTGCACCCGCATGGGAGACCAGGAAGAAGCACCTGGCTCCTGGCTTCAGATCTGCGCAGCGCTGGCCATGGTGGCCATTTGGGGAGTGAACCAACGGAAGGAAGACCTTTCTCTCTGTCTCTCTCTCTCACTGTCTATAACTCTACCTGTGAAATAAAAAAAAAAAAGCAAATACACGAAAAATAAGATATTTTCCAATGAAATCTCCTTAACTGTTTAAGGGGTTTTATGTAATGACTTTCTATTGATTGTACCTTTGTCTCCACAGAGCACTAGTTGGTGCATAGGTTAGGGGGTCACTGAATATGGAGGAGTGCAATGGTCCTCTTCTTTAGCAAGAAGTGCCCATCCTTCTCCGGCATAGCTTAGGATAACCCAGTGAAGAAATATAGCACCATTCAATTGTAGGTAGGTGAGTATGTGAACCAGAGGAACTGGTTCTTGTTCTTGGAGAGAATTATCTGTAAAATCCTCAGGGTTTCTGGTCATAGACAACCAATTCAACATGATATGCCCAAATAAGGCAGATCTGAGCCATAAACAATCAGGTGATTTCTTTATTCTGCTTCTGTACCTTGCCTATAAAAGCTTGCTTCTGACATTGCTCACTGAAGCTCTTAGGGTTCTGACTGATGGCTGAGTCATGAATTGCTTTTTTCCTCAGAAAAACTCTGCTACATTGAGTTTGTCAGAAGTTTTTCTTTCAACATATTTAGAAACATATTTTTTTATATTATTCCCACGTAATTATGAAGGGAGAGAGATTCAGACATTTCTGTAGTTGAATACTTACGATGATATTAAAGTTCTATAATTTATTAATACTTCATCATTTACTAATATATTCATGTTGACATTAAATGCTATTATTTGTCATTACAGTGACATATTGAGTGTCTTTTAATAACAGTGTTTTTGTAGATCTATAATAATTATTGGATAAATTTCTATAAAATTATATGCTGCCACAAAAATATGTTCAGAGTAAATGTTACAAATAATTTCTAAGAACTCTCTTTGATGCTCAGTTTATGTTCTTACTTTAAAAAGACAGTGAAAGATCTTCTATATATTATCACATGTCAACCTACTTGATCTTCATACTGACAAATAAAATATGTAAAATCTCATAAATTTTATTTGCATTTATCCAATTGTAAGCTGTCTTATCCATCTTACAATATGTTTCAGAGCCATTTGAATTTACTCAACATACTTTCATGATCCTTCAGGTAGTTTGTTGTTCTTTTTATAATATAGTCCTTTATCTCTGATAAGTATTAGAAATGTCTCCTAACCATCCTAGAATTTTCATTTTCACCTCAGTTTTATTTGTAACAAATGATTTTTCTTGAAGAAATTATTTGTTTTTATGTTTCCATTTGTGAATTCTGTGCATGAAGGATTCAGTTCTTCACATCTAGAAACATGTGTCCACTCATACTAAATATACATGTATACATACATAAGCATATAGCTTCAAGTTCTCTTTTGTAGTATTATGTTATCCAACTATTAACATTATACATTTAAGTGTATAATTTAACTGGATTTTGGAAAAAGCAGAGATGTTTTTCCTGTTGGTATGTAATGCCATATTTATTAGAAGTTTTAGGCACTCACAATATTCAAACTCTCTTCTTTATCTATAATTAGAAATGCTTTGAAATTTTACATTATAGTATATTTTCACTTCTTCATTAATGTATTTTGAGGATGACTGTTTAAGTTATTGTAATAACTAGCTGCACATTGAAGTATTACTTAGCCTGAATTTGAAAGAAATAATAATTGAAACTTATTCACTTTAATTCTAAATAAATAAAATAGCTATTTTGCATGAAACAATAAATTATAAATGAATATGTGATTGGGTCACATGGTTTTAACTCTTCAAAAGAATTTGCTTCAAGATAAAATGTAAATGTAGAGTAGGAAAGACAATAATGTAATTTTGACTTTTGCAAAGTGGAAGTTCAGAGTCATGGAAGTAAACTGCATTTGGGTTTGAACCTGGAATTTTATTCCTGCTAAATATGTGACCTTGGGCTTATGTTTTAACCCCTTTGAAGCTCAGTTTGCTCAGCAATAAAATAGAAACTAAAAAAGTCCTACATCAAACCTTTCAGCCAGTTTTGTGTTTCATGTACTATTTTTGGAAATGTTATATTAATATGAGGCAGTGCAAGATAAACAGTATGCAATATGTGAAAATAAAGTGACAAGTAGTATTTAAAATTGACCCTATAAAAAGCATAAATCATTTTTTTAAAAAAGATTATTTTATTTATTTGAGAGGCAGTTACAGACAGAGAGAGGGAGTCAGAAAGCGAGTATGCAGGTTCACTCCATAAATGGCCGCAACAGCTGGAGCTGAGCCGATTCAAAGCCAGGAGCCAGAAACTTCTTCCAGGTCTTCCATGTGAGTGCAAAGGCCTAAGCATTTGGGCCATTTTCCTCTGCTTTCCCAGGCACATTAGCCGAGATCTGGATCTGAAGCGGAGCAGCCGGGACACGAACCAGTGCCTATATGGGATGCTGTTGTCGCAGGCAAAGGCTTAACCATCTATGTCACAGTGCCAGCCCCTAAAGCATCTTCAAAATTCACGCATTTCACGCCATGATCCTGAGTATACGGCTAAGTCCCTCTTCTTCAAGAAATTTTCTTTTTTCTATGGCCATCAGTTTGTTTTCCTGAGCATATACCGCAATGTCATTTTTTCTACTCGGTTACACCACTCAGAGATGGGTTAGTAAATTACCTTGTGCCAAAATACATTTGTTTCCTAACAGAAATGCAACTAAATAGTTAAAATTTATCTACCTCATTTTGACTGCTATCTTAATATTTATCATAAATAACACATATTTTGTCAAGTTCTTCCGGGCATATACTAATAGGCATTAGTGATATAATGTGTGGCTGAAGTAGACAAAGTATACATGCATTTCCTTCACTCTTAGTTTCCACCCAATAACACACTAAAAAGACAATTACAAGGCAGTAAGTGCATGATGTTACAACAGTTTAAGGAAAACCGTGGGAGATGAGAGAGGCACTGAGATCACGCTCACTGTCAATGCTTAAAATGAAGAGCCAGGCAGAGTTAATCTCATCACAGAGAAGAAAAACGAACAAACAAAAAACCATGGAAAAGATGGCGGAAATGGGAAATTAAATTCATGTCATACTTTGAAGAAACAATAGATATAAGGAATTGAAAGAAATTTTGAACGTCTTAAAATCATACTAAACAAAATAGCAAATTAAGAAATTTTAATTTTAGAAGCATGGTTTCAGTTTACTTTTTTTCATTGTCAATATTAATTTATTATACTTAATTTATAATCTCCATTTGCCATTTTAATAAAACTCATTCAGAAGTATAACATCATGGTGTTCAAGATTAAGTATCTTCCAGACCTCATTCAAGAGGCTGACAAGAAGCACTTGGACAGTTTACAAGAATTACTGATGAGCTACAATTAAATTTCCATGTATCAGTTAATATCTACTAAGCACCTTCTCTTGCAGTTAGCATTGGATGGCAGCTCAAAAAAAAAAAAAAAAAAAAAAAAAAAGGCAGTTTTATGGCCTGGGAAAGCAGTAGAAGATGGCCCAAGTCCTTGGGTTCCTACACCTGTCTGGGAGACCCAGAAGAAACTCCTGGTTCCTGGCTTCCAATCAGCACAGCTTCGGCTGCTGTGGTCATCTGGGGAGTGAACCAGCAGATGGAAGACCTCACTCTCTTTCCCTCTGCCTCTCTGCAACTCCGCCTTTCAAATAAATAAATAAATCTTTAAAAAAATAGTTTGACTCAATATTAAAAAATACATATATAAGAGAGTTATTCACAGAACTCCTGGCAGAGTTAAAGTTTTTACTGCTGAGAAGTCTGAGGTTTATGTTGTTTCTTTCAGACCCAAAAGCTCCGTTCTGAGTTCTCCACGCTTCTGTGGGATTTCAGGTTTAGTTAGGTCCGCCAGTAGTACCTGTGCACCACTTCCACCCCTGCGCACCTGGCCAAGAAGCTGGTCGCTCAGGTAGGTGGGCCAGGACATGCCCGCAGGCATGGTGGGCAGCCTGGGCGGGGAGGGAAAGGAGGCGGCCTTAGAAGGTTCCCGGTGCGGAATGGCAACGCCGGGCTTCTCTGCAGCTCAGTGCCGGCGTCTCGGCTTCCTCTGACGGGACACGAGGAGGCTGAGGGGACGAAGGCCCCTCGGAGACTACAGCCGGCAAGGCGCTGTGCACCCGGGACTGGAGGAGCTGCACTTCCTACCGCCCCTACCTCTACCCTCTAGCTCAGTTTATTTTGACAAGGGATATTTGTGCAGTAGGTGTGGCAGATAAGAAGACAACTTGTTAGGCTATTTTAGTAAAGATGATGTTTTCCAGTTAGTTGGTGGCAATGGGATGAAGAGTCAGAGACTTTTCATCTGTCTCAGAGAAACTGCTCATTGTGAGGGGTAAAAAGGAAAAGATGCAGGAAGACACAGCAGCATATACTTGTTTCTTTTTAAAAAAGGTTTATTTATTTATTTGTTTATTTGAAAGAGTTACACATAGAGAGACTGAAAGAGAGGCAGAGAGAGAGACAGAGAAATTGGTTCACTCCCCAATTGGCTGCACCTATCCGCAGCCAGGAAAGAGGTATTTTTTCCATGTCTCCTGCGCAGGCGCAGATGCCCAAAGACTTGGCCATTTTCTACTGCTTTCCCAGGCTATAGCAGAGAGCTGGATCGGAAGTGGAGCAGCCAGGACTCGAACCGGTGCCCCTATGAGATGCCAGGCTTGCAGGCAACGGCTTTACCTGCTACACTGCAGCACCCAGCATACACTCCCAGCATATACTTGTCAATGAAGCTTCTAGCCATTGGAATATGGGGCATCGTATAGGGAAAAGGAAAAACAAAGTAAACATAATCATTGGTATTTGCTTATATTTTGTGAAAAGATGGAAGGGAAGGAAGCTCATCAATAGAGAATGAGAAAAAGGATATTGGAAATGTTCCAGACCAGCATCAGTGGCAAATATTGTTCTTTTAGATGGGAGAGGTTAACTGTTTTGAATCCTCTTGAGACATAAAGAACAGTTAAAAATGACAAATGTCTTACTGCTTTAGCATTTCTGAGATCAGATCCATGGGTGTGAAAAGGACAGCCAAATTATATAAACAGGGTAAGGAAGGTCGATGAGCTTGGCAGATTTGACTCTGAAGAAGTGTAAAAATGGGAGCAAATGATTGAATAGATCATGGCCTCCAATGCAGGATATCTGTTTGTTTAACGCCTTTTTTCATTCTGGTTTAAAAGATGAAGAAACTGTGGATGTCTTGAAATGCTGATGCACAGGAGCAAGCAGAGAAGTGGACAAAGTAGAGGAAGAAAGGATAATCACTGAGGAAGTGCCTAATGCAAGGAGGGAATGGTGCCCTACGCTCACTTGGAGACATGGGTTTTTGCAAGAATTAGGATCCCTTTTTCCGTGAGTCAAGAGACAAAAAAAAAAAAAAAAGTATATTGGGCAGTAAATTTTGTAGAAGGATATTAGGTTCATCAGGTTTCAT
Source organism: Oryctolagus cuniculus (assembly GCF_051225735.1). Lineage (NCBI taxonomy): Eukaryota > Metazoa > Chordata > Mammalia > Lagomorpha > Leporidae > Oryctolagus > Oryctolagus cuniculus. The sequence continues at coordinate 116,612,640 of NC_142870.1, read as the reverse complement.
GGTTACTATTTTTGGTGAATTTTGTAGTTGCTCATTTATTGAAAATGAAGCATGTGGTCTCAGTGAAGGGTAGTATTTTTAAGAAGTCTGCAAAATTTACTGAATTGATCATTATAGAAATAAAAAGATTTCTGCTCAACAACTGCAATAAACGTGTCTGCCCATGAATTTAGACCAATGTGCTATTGCTGTATTCCAGGATTAGAATTTTCTATATGAAAGTTCATGTAGAAAATTTTCTACATGGACATCAAATGAGTAAAATAAGAAGCTCATGTGTTGATAATGGCTAACAAAGTTGATTATGGAATCTCATCTAACTTAGAAAGTGGACTGAGAAGGTAGTATTTGGTGCAGTGGTTAAGATGCCACTTGGGATGTGTGAATTTCATATTGGAGTGCCTAGAATCAAGTTCCTGCTTTACTTCTGGTTCAACTTCTTGCTAATGCATATCTTGGGAGGCAGTAGGCAGTAAAGTACTGTATTCCTGCTGCAGGGAGACCTCAATGGAGTTCTAGACTCCTGACTTTGGCCTGTCCCAGATCAAGATGTTGTAGGCATTTGGACGGTGAACTAGAGAATGAAAGATATTTAGATTTTTATGCTTCTCTCGCTCACCCTCTCTCTCTATTGCTCATCATTTTATAAATAAAATAAAAATAAATTAGATAAAAATAGGGAGGTATTAATAGAGAAGAGAGAAGTTAAGAAGCCCGTGAAAAGTCAAGGAATATGCTTAAAAGGAATGACCGAGAAAGCTGAAAATGTAGGAGTTTGTCATAAGAATGCATCCCTCAGGGAAGGGCAGGCATTTGGCTAAGTGTTAAAGACGCGAGTTGTGATGCCCACAACCCATTTCCTTAGTGGCTGGGTCTAAGTCCTGGTTCCACTCCAATTTTAGCTTCCTAGTAATGTGCACCCGGAGAGGCAGTAGCTTATGGCTCAAATAATTGGGTGCCTATCATCCATGTGGGAGACCTGTGTTGAGTTCCTGACTCTCTTTCAGCCTGGCCCAGAACCAGCTATTGCAGGCTTTTGAAGAGTGAATCAATAAATCTGTACCGTTTCTCTTGCTCTTGCTCTTACTCTCAATCTCTGCCTATTGGCTTCTCAAATAAAGTAAATCTTGGGATAGAGTGCCTCCATGTTTTTAAGATAAAAATTATATCAAAGAGCAAAATATATATTCTTTATATCATGAACCATAAATACAAGTATTTTGGATTATGAGTCAGTTTTCTTGAGTATGGGAATGTTTGCTTTTTTAAAGCAAATTGGAGAAACTTCAGGAAGTTATCTTGCCTAAAGAGTCAATGAAAAATGAAAACCCTGGAATTCAACACTTCTAGCAAGAGTTTCTTCACAATCACTAGCTAACACAAAGCCCAAATCTAATCCCTGTGCTAAATTATTTTAATATTCATGAGATAACTGTGTTCCAAATAACTTGGTAAAAAAAATCCTTTGCATGTATGTAAAGTAGCTATTTTGGCTGTTACCAACCTATTTCCTATTCTATCTTTTATACATTGGCATAAAATCAGACTGTGCTGAATTTTTATCATGTGCCTTCATAATTCTTCTTTCCTGTACTTGCAAAAAATATTCCTTCCATAATATTCTCTTGAACTTGCCTTCTCAAAGTTAATCTGAAATAATCTATCTTTTATGCCCTGGCTGTGTCACTTTCACATATGTAATGCCTATAAATATGCATTATTATTTATCATATGCCCTGTCTCCTCCACATTACTATGGGACTCTAGGCCCCCTTGTTTAAATGTTTATTTGTAAGGTAGAGCTTTTTTTGGTAAGGTAGAGGTGGGGAGATAGAGAGAGATATCTTCCTTCTGCTTGTTCACTTTCCATATAACCACAAAGGGCAGTGCTGGGCCAAGCTAAAGCCAGGATCCTGGAACTCCATGTGGGTTTCCCATGTGGGTGGTAGGGGCCCAAGTACTTAGTACATCTTCTGCTACTTTCCCAGGCACATTAGTAGTAATCTGGATTGGAAGTGGACCAGCTGGGACTGAAATCAGGACTGCAGTAGGGGACATCCATGCCACAAGCAAAGGGTTAACCTGCATGCCAGCCAGCGGGCAGCCTCCCATAAACTCTTTCCTTTTTTTTTTTTTTTTTTTGGAAAGCATTTTTGCATATAGTTTCTTAATAAATGACAATAGAAAGTGGTTGTGTTTTCCCTCTTATAAGGATTAATAAATATTAAACTGAGACCTCATTATCTCTATTGAAAATAAGGGAAGTGACTTCTCTCTCCCTTTCACTTCCAGCATTTACTTTAGAAAAATTATCAGCACTTTTTCTTGCCTTTGAAATGTATATAAATCCTGTTGAAGGCCTTTGCAAGGACTCAGGAGCCATCTCTTTAGTATGTAAACTTGAAGGAGAGAGTGCCCTTATCTCAGTTTCTGTGGAAAGTTTAGAGCTTTACTTTCACCTTGATCCAACTTGCAAAACTATCTTCTGTCATAAAACTGTTAGATGCTTGTTTTTTCCTTTGGATAAAGCCAATTAACTAACACAGATGGTCACTCCAATTACCAGTTGAATTTAAGATGAATTATGTGTGACAAATGGTGCTGTCAAATCCTCTTACTTGAGGAAGGGTTATTGTTTATCTTAAGAACATGTGTGTAGTGCATTGTATCTGACTGGTCATTTTAAAGGGTAAGAATGATGAGAATTTCTTAGTAGATAAACTATGATGTGTCTAACAATCTGATTTAGTTCTTATTTTAATGATTAAACTATTTGCTTTCTTTAGTATTTTTGTGGGAAAGATTTCTTGGCTTGGGGAAAGATTTTGGCATAATTATTGTTAGTAAAATGATGCAGTCTTATCTGTGGCGAGATCTACGCCCTGGACACCATTTTAGGCTCTAACCTTGGCTGGAAACCAGATAATTACATAGCCCAACCGCAGATGTTAGCTCCACCCCACCCTAATGGGATTCACTGCTCTTACTTTCTGCCCAGCCCCCTGCAAAATTTTAAGAGGACCTGTTCCTGAACACATATCTCTCTCTCTCTCTCTCTGCATATTGATATCTCTCTTAAGCTCTCCTTTCTGTCTTTTTCCTTCATCTCTTCCCTCCAGTCTGTTGGGTTTCCCCCACTAATAAACCTTTTCCTCTAACTCCGGTGTTTAGTGTGTTTTGTGGCAGCCTTACAATTATAATTCCTCAACATTCTCAATATGAATGATTTTGCTTTATTGTAAATAAAATGAAATAAAAACTCTTCAACTCATAATCTGGATTGAATTAGTATTTACAATTTGATCATATAAAACATATACATAATTTTATAGAAATTGGTTTTATATATTAATATGCTTATATATTATGAAGATAAAAGGAAAAAGTCGTGATGAAGTCAGTATTGAAATGCCTTTTTAAAATGGACTTGGGGGGCAATTAAGAAAGCAGACCCTAGTCATACCTCCTCTCAAGCTGCTGTCCAGGAAGGTGAATTTTGGTCACCTTCACCGTTGACTGCAGTAGTCTGGAATCACTGGATAATTATACTGTGTCCAGAGACTGCAGATGCATACAAAAGGTTATCAAATTCATGTTTTAAGGACCTTTTTTTTTTAAACCAACTATGCTATTCTTTATTTTCTATCAACTCCATAACCCTGTTATTTCTAAAAAAAGATTACTAACAGAATTCTTACCACTATGTACTAAAAATAAATACTATTTGCCTACTTTCATTGCCTTCCTCAGAGTACCAGTTCAGATCTATCCAAATGTGATTTGCAACACACCATTGTGTGTGTTGGAGGGTGAACCAACGGCAAAGGAAGACCTTTCTCTCTTGTCTCTCTCTCTCACTGTCCACTCTGCCTGTCAAAAAAATAAATAAATAAATAAAATAAATAAATAAATAAAAGAGATAATGTGCAGAGCTGAAAGACCTCCAACCCCTTCAAACCTAGCTAGCTACCTATCTATCCACACTATATCAATTCCACATGGGTGGCAGGAACTCAGTCAGATTAGTCATCACGCCTGCCTCCCAGACAGCATTATCAGGAAGCTGAAGTAAGGAACTGGAACTCAGTATGGAACCATAGTACTCTGATGTGAGATGTGGGTATTTCTAATATCTTACACAGTAGCCAAAATGCTTTCCTCTTGTTTATACTTTTTCTACCTCAAAAATTCCTTAAAATGACTCATTGTCTTATGACTCTTTTTTTTATAGTATTTGGTAAAAGTTACCGTTAATTATACCTGTATTATATGAAAGTTATTTCAAGATTTATTAGTTTATTTCTATTTTGTTTGTTAATGAAAACATTTTCCTAAACATGTAAAAAACGTCACATATAAAGTCCGGGTAATTTAAATTTTATTAATTTTTTATTGTAATTTAAACATGTATTTACCTGTCTATAGTTTATTTTACGTATTTATGTGGGAAAGTATGTTGTTAAAAAGCAACATTACATTACTATGAATGATTAATAGAAAATTACATTTTTTTTATTTTAGGACTTCTTTTGAATACACAATAAAGGTTTATTTATTTACTTGAGAGGCAGACTTACAGAGAGAGAGGGAGAGACAGAGAGAGAGATATATTCCATCTGCTGATTCACTTCCCAAATGGCCACAATAACAGGAATTGGCATGGTCTGAAGCCAGGAGCCAGGAGCTTCTTTCAGGTCTCCCATTCAGGTGCAAGGGCCTAAGCTCTTGGGACCTCTTTTACTGCTTTTCCAGGTCTTCAGCCAGGAGCTAGACAGGAAGAGGAGCAGCAGGGATTCAAACTGGCACCCATATGGAATGCTGGTGCCATGGGTAGATGCTTAACATACTATGCCACAGCGCTGGCCCGGATACACAATCTTATTTGCTGTGGGTATATCTCAACAATAAACTGTATAAGACTTTTTAGAACAGTTAGACAAAGAAAAAATAAAAATACTTGAAATAATTGTTTTAAAATTTTACCAGCTCTATATTTGTAATGATGATTACATGGAGGGAATCTTAATGAATATGCTATGTTTGCATTAACGAGATAAACTTTGTGAATGACCTTCACTAATAAGTGTGCATGACTGTTTTTACATAATACTTGTACATATACACTATACACAGATATATAGATACACACTTTTTTCCTAGTAATTACTAAACTCTGGCTATAAATTCTATATGTTATTTTGAGCACTTGGGATTTAATAATTAGAAATTTCAAACTATTTTCTTCATAACTATCCATTTTGCTTGCCTTATTTCTTACATCAGTGGAACAAAGTTTAGGGATTTGAATGGAGTGGATCAAGGGTGATGCTGTGAGCTTTCTGGCTGTCATCACTGTCTTGGTTTCTTTCATTGGCTGTCCAGTACAAATGTAGGATTCAGAGTGCTAGTGATCTGCCTTATGTGTGCTTCTCTGGATGAGCCCATTTGTTAACTATGTGCTAAAGAGTTCCTGTAGGAATGCTTCACATCTCGAGAGTTCATCCCAGACACTTCTTTTAAGCTTCTGATCTCCTGGAAGTCTCAGTAACCCGGAGGGAGGAAGAAAACATATCTTTTTGCTTTGGACTTGATAAACACTGGCTCTCATTCAAGTTTCATATGTTTGTCTCTTTGAACCAGATTTCAACACTTTGTTTGATCAACAGAAAAACACGACTTTCCCAGCCTACTACCTTTTTAATGTTCTTTTCATTAAAAATTGATTTATTTTCATTTTATTTTAGAAAGAGAGAGAGGCAAAGAGACAGAGTTTCCATCCACTGGTTCATGCTCTAAATGCCTGCAACAGTGGGGCTGTGCCAAGATGAAGGCAAGAGGCAGGACCACCATCTGGGATGCATGCATTTGAGCCTCCCAAGATGTACATTAGCAGGAAATTGGATTCAAAGCAGAGAAGTCAGCTCCTATCTGGTATTCAGCATCCCAAGTGGTAACTTACTTGCTGCATCAAACATGTGCACTTTTGTTGTCTTTTTTTTTCTTTTTAAAATGTTTATCTGCTTATTGATTTGAAAGGCAGAGTGACAGGGAAAGGCAGAGAGATCTTCCATCCTTTGGTTCACTCCCCAAATGACCACAAAACTGAATCTGGGCCACGCTGAAACCAGGAGCCAGTAATTTTACCTAGGTCTCCCTAATGAGTGGAATGTCTCAAAGAGTTTGACCACCTATCGCTGCCATCTCAGGTGCATTAGCTGGAAGCTGGATTGGAAGCAGAGCATCCTGGGTGCAAATCAGCATTCTAATAAGGGATTTTTGCCCACTCAGCATAGCCCTGCACCACAACACAGGCCCTGTCAGTGTCCTTTATAATGAAAAGCATCTTTATATAAAATACTGGAATTCTCATCCTCCTTACTTCCATAAAGAATTATTTAACTGGCATCCAGAGTGCAAACAATTAGCTGAATAAACATGAGCTCTTCAACAAGATAATTGGGAGATCAAAGATGCAACGGAGACTGACTCTGCAAGATGTGGCAGTTGTTAATTGTTTTCCTATAATGGAAATAATAATTGCTCATTTTGGGGCCAATGTTGTGGCATTACATGCTAAGCTGCTACCTGCGATGCTCTTATCCAATATACATACACCTGTTCATGTCTGGAGTGCTGCACTCCTAATCCAGCTCCCTGCTAATGCTCCTGGGGAAAGCAGCAGAAGATGGCCCAAGTCCTTGGTTACTTGCACCCATGTGCGAGACCTGGATGAAGCTTCTGGCTCCTGCCTTCATCCTGGACCACCCCCAGTCAGTGCAGCCATTCAGGAAGTGAACCTGAGGATGGAAGATTTGTCTCTCTACCTCTCTCTCTGTAACTCTACCTCTTAAATAAATAAAACAAATTTTTAAAAAATAGCTCCTTCTTAAAGTATAGGAGATGGTTTCTGGGTTATAGAGTCTATTGAAAAGTCACAATAGTTGGTTAGGGATTAAACTGCAGTATGTCTTCACAGCACAGAGTATCTAGGCTGACTTGGGCCTTTGTAGTGCCTCCTAATTTTAAATCATTGACTCAGTTCTCCATTATTGATTTTAGTTTTGTTTGTTATCAATAAAATTATTATTAACAATCTCAAACAAATAGTTTGAGGTACTACTTCAATTCCCCTTGGATGAAACTGAGAGAAATACAAATGGTCAACAAGTATGTTACAAAAAAATGCTCATCATCACTTGCCATTAGTGAAATGTAAATCAAAATCACAATGAGAAGGGCGCCAGCACCCTGGCTCACTTGGTTAATCCTCCGCCTGTGGTGCCAGCATCCCATATGGGCTCCGGTTCTAGTCCTGGTTGCTCCTCTTCCAGTCCAGCTCTCTGCTGTGCCCCGGAAGGCAGTGGAGGATGGTCCATGTGCTTGAGCCCCTGCACCTGCATGGAAGACTAGGAGGAGGTACCTGGCTTCTGGCTTCTGGCTTCAGATAGGCTCAGTGCCGGCCGTGGTGGCCATTTTGGGAGTGAAGCAACTGAGGAGGACCTTTCTCTCTGTCTCTCTCTCGCTGTATAACTCTACCTGTAAAAAAAAAAAAAAAAATCACAATGAGATACCAACTCACCCCTTTCAGAATGGTTATTATCCTAAAGACAGAGAGAGTAACTAATGCTGGTGAGGAGGTGAAGAAAGGGGAACTCTTAAGCACTGTTGGTGGGAAATGTAAATTAGTGTAGCCACTTTGGAAAACAGTATGTAGATTACTTTAAAAACTGGAAATAGACCATGTATTCTCCAGCAATTCCACTCCTGAGTATACACCCAAAAGGCATGAACACATTGTATAAATAAAATACCTGCATCATCATGCTTAAAGCAGCACTGTTCACAATAACCAAATATAGACTCAACCGAGGTAACCATCAACAGATGAATGGGTAAAGAAAATGTGAGATACACACAAAGATGCACAATGGAATATTACGCTACTATAAAAGAATGAAATTCTATTATTTGCATCAAAATTATTGGAACTGGAGGACATAAACAAAAAGACAAATACTCATGATCTCCCATATACTTGGAGATAAAATAAAAATAAATAAATAAGAAACAAAAACAACAAAAACCAAATCCTTTATCAGTTTACCTGCAATTATGATGATTTTTCAATCTTTGTTTTACATATTTGTCAAATCGTTAAGAATTATATACTACCGGCCAGCGCCATGGCTCACTAGGCTAATCCTCCGCCTTGCCGCACCGGCACACCGGGTTCTAGTCCTGGTCGGGGCGCCGGATTCTGTCCCGGTTGCCCCTCTTCCAGGCCAGCTCTCTGCTGTGGCCAGGGAGTGCAGTGGAGGATGGCCCAAGTGCTTGGGCCCTGCACCCCATGGGAGACCTGGAGAAGCACCTGGCTCCTGCCATCAGATCAGCGTGGTGCGCCGGCCGCAGCTTGCCAGCTGTGGTGGCCATTGGAGGGTGAACCAATGGCAAAAGGAAGACCTTTCTCTCTGTCTCTCTCTCACTATCCACTCTGCCTGTCATAAAAAAAAAAAAAGAATTATATACTACCATAGTTTTACTGATTTTGTGACTATTTTATAATTTACTTTATGTGAATAAATCTCATTAGAGTATTATTTGTAGTCCTTGCCTATTTTTCTGCTCATCTCTAATCTTTTTACATTTTATTTGTAGAACTCTTTATTTAGTGGGTCATTAAGTCTTTGACTATAATATAAATTAAAATATTAAAAAAATGTAATCTCAATAAAATTAGAGAAGGATTATTGGCCAACTAGTAGTTATTTAACTTTGTGGAAAACTGCTAAACTGTTTTTTCAAAGTGGTCATACTCTATAACACAGCCACCAAAAATGTTTGAGAATTATATTTGCTCCATTTGTTCACCAACATTGCATATTAACTTTCATAATTACAGTAATTCTGAAGAGAATGAATTGGTATATCCTTATTTTTATTTGCATTTCCCTGTTATTGTGTTTTGGGGCACTAACATGCATTCTTTCGTGAAGTTCCTATTCAAGATACAGATAGGAGTGAGCTCATATTTCTGTGTCTTCCTTTGCAGGTGGTTACATTTATTTTCATAAACTTGTTTAAATGTTCCCTTTTTTGTCTTGTAATAAATCTGTACTCTTGTAATAAATCTATAATCTGATATCACTTAATTAATTCCTTAAAACTGGAATTTTTCTATTATTTCTATAAATACTGCTAAATTTATATGTTTTGTTATATTTTCAAAGAACTGATGGACTGTTCTAAATTTTCTATTCTTGTTTGTCTATTTTATGGAGTTCAGCTTTTATCTTAATACTTTCTTCCATCTATATTTTTATTTGTGTGGTAGTGGTTGGTTTGTTTCTAATTTGCCATCCTCATACAGTTGAAACAAAAAATTAAACTGTTTTAAACTTTTGCACTTTCATATGTACACATTTAAAATTATAAATTTCTCTCAAATTACTGCATTAATTTTATTTGACAAATTTGCAGTTGTTATATTTTAATGTTCCTTGCTTTATTATACTTCAAATTTCCTAAGGAACAATGACTTACTTGGTATGTCATTTAATTTCCAAATATGTAGGGATTTTTCCACTTTTACTACTTTATTGAATTCTAATTTAATTCAACTTTGATCAAAAACATATTCTATAAGAAATCAATAATTCCTAAGTCATATTTTACAGCATATAAGATAGTGTGGTACACATTTTATGTATACTGAAAATAAATTACTGTTATATCTTCCTGGATCTCTCAAGCTTCATTTTATTCTTTTTAAGATCAGGCTTACCTCGCTTTATGTATTGTACTTAGATTGTGGCAATTACTACATAGTTTGGCATTTACTCCAAAGGTTTGTCTTTCTGAAATCTCATCAAGGAACTTAGCGAGCTTTCTCCACTCTGCTGGATGATAAATCTAATGTGTCCCCCTGCAGCACAACCTTTCTTATCCCCACTCATCTTTTAGATTTGTAGCAGGTGAGCTTAGTGAAAACCTCTGTAGTTAGTCTGAGTATGAAAAACCAGACCTTGGTTGAACAGAAATTATGAACCTTCATGTGGACTCCCTTCAGAAAAATTGCCCTGCTGCTGCTTGCTGGTGTGAGACATCAGTGCTGCCAGGTACCCAGGTCCTTGACTGTGCCACAAGAAAGAATTCAAGAGTCAATCAGAGAATACCAACTTGCAAGCAGCAAGCATTTTGTTGAGAATGTGGAAGTACACACTCCACAATTACAATGTGGGCTCACTTAAGGAGGGGAGGTTCTTTTTGAACTGTATTTTACACGGGTTGTTTAAGGAATGGAGAGGTACATTCTAATAAGAGGGGGGAATACTCATGACTTTTTTGGGAAGAAGGTGATTTCCTAAAATTTCACTGCTGTATCATTTCATTCTGTCATGCCAGCTGATACATGTACCATGTAGCATGCTAAAGTATTATAATGAGTGCATGCAGGTAAGTCTAGGTCACACTTGACCCCAATACCAGTATGAATGATTACATTGTTTTTATGGATTTTTCTTCCTCCAAGGATATATTTTGCCAATTTTAACCTTACTTTTAATGGAAGAGTTAAGTCTTATAAAAGTCTTTCATAGCTAGAAGTAGAAAAATCCAACCAACCCTTTGGAATGAGTGCTTTCAGGCTCTTTTTATCATAGTATTTGAACTTATATGACAATAAAAATATTTGCCACCTTGTAGTAGGGAAGAAGTAGATATGATTATGGATAGTCACTTAATCTGTATGAGTGCAGTTTCCCTTATCGGTAAAACAGACATTAGAATAAATTGTTTCAAAGTTGTTACTATTTTTTAAAAGATTTATTTATTTGAAATTCAGAGTATATACAGAGAGGGTTAAACAGAGAGAAAGACGTCTTCCATCTGCTGTTTCACTTACCAGATGGCTGCAACAGTAAGCACTGGGGCAGGCCGAAGCCAGAAGTCAGCAGATTCATCTGAGTCTCCCATGTGGGTAGCAGGGGCCTAAACACGGGCCACCTGCTGCTGCTTTCCCTAGGCCATTAACAGGGAGCTGGATAGAAAGTGGAGCAGCAGGGGAAAGAACAGGTACCCACAGGAGAAGCCAGTGTTGAAGATGGTGGCTCTGCCTGCCACAGGACAACATCAGCCCCAGCTGTTACCATTTTAAATAAAATCATATAAGTAAGGAATTTCATATCTTGGAAAAATATACATTTTAATATTTTACCTCTAGTTTAATAAAAGGATTATATAAATATAACAATTATATGAATACAACAGATGTTGCTATTTTCCTCATATATTATATCCCTTTATTTCTTTTTTAAAGATGATTTATTTGTTTATTTGAAAGGCAGAGTTACAGAGAGAGAGAGAGAGAAAGAGAGAGAGAGAGAAGAGACCTTCTATTGGTGATTCACTCCCCAAATGGCCACAGTGGCTGGATCTGGGCTAGGCAGAAGCCAGGAGCCAGGTCTCCCACATGAGTGTGGGGGCCCAAGCACTGGGGCCTTCTTCCTCTGCCTTCCCAGGCTATTAGCAAGAAGCTGGATCTGGAAGTAGAGCAGCTGGGACTCAAACCAGCTCCCATTTGGGATGCTAGTGTTACTGGGGGTGGCTTTACCTGCTGTGTCACAGTGCTAGCCCTGACCTCCCTTTAATTCTACAAAACCTAATTGACATACATTTGTTATCAAACGAAGTTAAATATAATGAAACAGCTTAATAACCTCAGGATGGTTATAATGTACCTCTGGAAATATTTTCAAAATAGGATTATATATCAAACTATATTATCTCCTTTTCCATCTTTTCTATTTCTCTAACCCCATATTATTCACTCATTTGTTCTTGAAAACCAAGGAACCCTCCACTTCTTACACTTTCTTATTTGACCTCCATGCATTTAAAAGTCCACCTTGTTCCACTCAGTCATCAGTGCCACTCTGAAAATTGTCTTTTCAGGTGAACACCCAGAAATTATGTGAAGAATATAATCCATATCCATAAGCTCTTTTCAAAATTTTATCATTAAGTTCTTTGGTTTTGTTGACTTCCTTTCCTTTGTTGTCTTTCCCTGTAATGCTTTCAACTAAATCATTTTTCGGTTCTTTTTATTTGATAACCCTTAAGCACATTGTACCTACAGACATTTAGTGTCCTTTACAGTGACTTTATTCACTTGTTCACTTTCAGTATTTACAGAGGGAACTGATGAGGGTGGTAAGTGAGGGTTTGCTTAGCTCTGTGTTTCATTAAGTAAGTGCACTACAGATGGCAACACAGCACGATAGACTGAACTTCAGTTGTCAGAGGAAGACAAGGCCAAGTGGCACATTACAGGAGCAGCTACAATATCCTATAATCAGGAATTAATCCACAAACTTTCAACAAGAGCTTTTACAAACTCAATAAAGGATTAGTTCAATAGAAAATGCAGGAAATATGACTGGTTAACTCAATATTAAAAAAAAAGCTTCTGTGTTGCTAATTTTTGGCCTCATCATTGGCCCCCAATGTTCATTATTGACCCAATAATTCATTAGAAACATAGTAGTCCTTGATTTTCATTTTTCCACCTATTGCACATCCTATATGGACCCTTGTCATTCTATATTCTCTTAATCAGAAGCAGATTTCCCTGGAGCCTCCTGATGCCATTCAATTTTGAAGAATGGATTTTGCTTGTTTGTTTCTAATTTGGTTATTTTTTCAAAAAGACCAAATTAAGAGGGAAAATATCTATAGTCGAAGAATAACCTCAATTTCCAATTTTGGTTCATATTTTTAGCTAATAAACTCACTCAAACATGTTTAATGAACTTACAGTTATTGCTAGATTCAGCTGAAAGCAAAACTCACCTGCATAGAAGAGGAGGTATAAAATACATTAAATTAAAACACAATAGTATTACTAGCTTCCAACAAAATGGCATTGATCTGAGAAGGTGATGTGTCTTCAGACCTACCTGTTATACTTCTTCCCCCCAAAAATTGGACATTAACAAATGCCAAGGTTGCAATACATTTTAATGCTAAAGTGAGAAATTCCTCATGATGCAGTCAGAAGGATTGAAACCAAATTGAAAAGGGAATCATTTTCTCCCCCATGTAATTCAAGGTAATTTAAAGGTGCATCTTTAATACCTAAAATCATCTCTATACTAGAAGTTGCACATTTCCCACATAGTTGGAGACACTGCCCTAAGGGAAATGTTAATCCTAAAGTGTAGATTTACCTTAGCTCCTGATTGTCCCCTGCAATCTTCCTAATCACTGAAAACAAAGGATTACTCAGCTAATATAGAGAGCCAATGAAAAATGTCAATATCCTTTGAACTGTTTACTAATTAACTGTCAGTTATATGCTTCCCTTTTTAGTTAAGATTTTTAGCATGATGAAAACCTGTTTGATTTACAGATTCCTAATGTACTAATCTGATTTAATCAACATGAGAGGTCAGTGCAACTTGCAAGAAATACAGCAAATATCTACCTGAGCAGATATTTTAGAGTCAAGATTTTTAAAGATTAACTGGTCCTCAGTCATACTCTGCACATTCACTTTCTGTAATTGAGTCCCTTATTGAGTCTGTAGCTTCCTGAACTCAATCAAAATTGCCCTAAAGATTTTTATTTTGCTATAAAAGTCACATTTGCACCCAGAAACACACACGTACACACACACACACACAATTTCACATACACACATACCCTAGGCAGAGTCTAAACTATATTAAAAGTAAAACAGGAAACTCAAAACAGAAGATAGACACAAAGTTCCAAGAAACGTATTTCACAACGTTAAGTTTTTCTGTGTAAGCTTCTGAGGTCACCAAAGAGAGTTAACAGAAAACTTTCTTTCATTATGATAGTATTTGTTCCAGCGCACCTTACCTCTCGGGTCCCAAGCAATAGACGGGGCCTCCAGGACACGCACAGAAACATCTCAGTTTCTGAAAACAGGCCCAGGCTTAACTTCAGACGGGTACGAACAGCAGGATTTGATAATTATTTGGAAAAGACTCCTTTCCCACAGTAATGACTGATCATTTAGCACTCATCCTTATATAGATTTTTACAAGTTCTCTCAATCTGGAATATCATTCTTCACCTTTATTTACCTAGTAAACTCTTATTTAACTTTAAAGCCTGTTCAAATACTTCCATTATGATAATCCTTAAGCTTAAAATTCTCTCATTTATGCTCGCACAACCTTCTCCTTTAGGCTTCATTGTTTACTCTAAGTTTTACCTCAATGCCTCCCTCACTAATCTAGAAGTAATATTTGTTACCAGCTACTGATAGGTTCAAATACTAATTTGGCTTTTTAATTAGTTTTGGGTGTTTGGTAAATCTTTTTTTTTTTTTTTCTCTATTCATCTTTTAAAAATTTCAATGGGGGCCCACGCTGTGGCGCAGTGGGTTAACGCCCTGGCCTGAAGCGCCGGGATCCAAAGTGGGCACCCATTCTAGTCCCGGCTGCTCCTCTTCCGATCCAGCTCTCTGCTATGGCCTGGGAAAGCAGAAGATGGTCCAAGTCCTTGGGCCCCTGCACCCACGTGGGAGACCTGGAAGAAGCTCCTGGCTCCTTGCTTTGGATCAGCGCAGCTCCGGCCGTTGCGGCCATGTGGGGAGTGAACCATCGGATGGAAGACCTCTCTTTCTCTCTCTTGCCTCTCCTCTCTCTGTGTAACTCTGACTTTCAAAGAAATAAATAAATCTATTTTTAAAAAAAAATTCAATGGCCTAAATTCTTAATTAAAATGATTATTTCACCATTTGCATTTTTCTGAAAGATAAATAAATAATGTATATAAAACCTCTAGTACAAATTTGAGGATTAATAAATCACAGTTAGTGGTATTCTTTTTAACTTAGGGTTATTATAGTGACAGCGTTGTATCTGAACCTTAAGCGTGATGAAATATAAATAATGTACTTGTGTTTGTAATATAGTTTAAATATCTTGCTATGGTTTGAAAGTAAGTGCCACTCTAAAATTCCTACGTCGGAACCTGATCACCAATGTGTCAGTACTAGCGGGTTGGGATTTTGAGCATTGCTTAGACCATGAGGGCTCTGCCCTGGAAAATGGGATTAGTGCCCTTGCAATAGTAGCTTCAGAATGTTGCTTGCTCCACCCATCCCTCCTGTCAAGCAAGTGCATAGTTTCCTCCTTTGCATTTCTGCCCTGCCATCACATGAAGACGTAGCTACTAAGCACCATCTGTAGAACTGAGAACTGCTTTTACCAAACACTGCAACAATTGTCACTTTCATCTTGGACTTTCTAACCTCAACCTGTAAGAAATAAATTTATGTTTATAAAATTCTCCTCATCTATTTTGTTATAGCAACAGGAACAGAATGACACATATAAAATAAAATCTGGTATGTAATTTGAGTAATAATTTTCAAGATACAAGTAATCACAAAGCAGAGACAGTTTTAGACCTCTGACATTACTTCCTCGATTCATTATTTCTGTATGACACACACTTTGGTTTAGGGGGACAACTTGTCTCTATCTTTCAAAGAAGCATGTGGGAATGTCCCAAATACATAAGTATGTGCATTTATCAATAAACATAAGCCCACGTAATATTTTATTTCTATAGTTGAGCACAATGCACGGAATGTTTAAGTGTTTAGTAAATTATAGAAATACCTCTGAATTCATTCAATATCACTATATATTTTATAAATAATAGATTCTGTAAATTTTAGCTATATCCTCAATTCCCATTTGTAACCCATATACATTTTTCAAAAATGTACTGTAGATGCATTTTCTCATTACATCAATTTTATGAAGCAATTA
Source organism: Oryctolagus cuniculus (assembly GCF_051225735.1). Taxonomy (NCBI): domain Eukaryota; kingdom Metazoa; phylum Chordata; class Mammalia; order Lagomorpha; family Leporidae; genus Oryctolagus; species Oryctolagus cuniculus. The sequence goes on along the minus strand of NC_142870.1, from coordinate 116,596,831 downwards.
TCACCATTTAATAAGAAAACTGGATCTTGAAAGGTTGACCTGAATTTTTTGTACTACCTAATAGAGCCAGGATTTGAATCCATTTCTCTCTAATCTAGAGGTAATATGTTCAACTAACATGCAAATAATATTAACTTTAGGCTCATTACAATGGTGATATGCCTGGAAGGATAATATCCAAATTTCTATTGCTTTCATGTGAATGCAATTCTTAACTGACTTTTCTGTGTAAAATGTAACAAATTGTACTATAGGAAGGCATTTCATGGAGGCAACAGAAGCATTTAAATGGTAGACTAAAAGTTAAAGGGGAGGACATATGCTAAAATGAGAAAATCTGACATCCTTTACTTCTTACTTTGCTATAAAATATTATGATTCAAGCAGCTTGAAATGAAACATATTGAGATTGGTGCTGTGGCATAGCGAGTAAAGCCCTGCCTACAGTGCTGGCATCCCATCTGGGTGTGGGATCGAGTCCCAGGTACTCTATTTCCTATCCAACTCTCTGCTGTGGCCTGAGAAAGCAGTGGAAGATGGCCCAAGTCCTTGGGCACCTGTACCTATGTGGGAGACCCAGAAGAAGCTCCCAGCTCTTGATTCCTGGCTTATGATTGGTGCAGTTCTGTCCATTGCAATTGTTTGGGGAGTGAACCAGCAGATGGAAGACCCCCCCACCCCGTCTCTGCCTATCTGTAGCTCTGCCTTTCAAATAAATAAATAAATCTTTAAAAAAAAGACAAGAAGGAATGAAACATATTGTGAAATAGTGATATTACAGTGTTATTTTATGGCATACATTTCACACACTAAGCACACAGATACAAGAATGTGTCAGGCTGGTATGAAAGCAGTACTATGCTTTTAATATTTATTTCCTTTCCAAAAGGTTGGGATTATATAAAAGAAGAAAAAAATTGATGTCCTAATCAGTTTTTAATCAAAATTATTGTTTTTATTTATTTATTTGAAAAACAATTACACACACACACAGAGAGAGAGAGAGAGGTTCCATCCACTGGTTCTCTTGTCAAATGGCCACAAGGTCAAGGAGAGGCCCAGGCTGAAGCCACAAATTTAGAACTCCATTGTGTTCTCTCAGCAGCATATCAGGGGGGCAAGTACTTGGTCCATTTTTTGCTGTTTTCCCAAGCACATTAGGAGGAAGCTACATCGGAAGTGGAATGGAGCAACTGGGACTACTCAAACTGTTACTCACATGAGATGCTGTCATTGCATGAGTTGGCTTAACTATCCATGCCACAATACTGGACCCAATCCAAAATGTTAACTCTGGGGCCAACGCCATGGCTCACTTGGTTAATCCTCCACCTGTGGCACCAGCATCCAATATGGGTGCTGGTTTTAGTCCCGGTTGCTTCTCTTACAGTCCAGCTTTCTGCTGTGGCCTAGGAAGGCAGTGGAGGATGGTACAAGTGCTTGGGCCCTGCACCTGCATGGGAGACCTGAAAGAAGCCCCTGGCTCCTGGCTTCAGATCAGCGTATCTCTGGCCATAGCGACCATTTGGGGGGTGAACCAACGGAAGGCAGACCTTTCTCTATGTCTCTCTCACTATCTATAATTCTACCTGTCAAATAAAAAAAAAAAAAAGTTAACTCATGATGAGTTGTCTGTAAAGTGTCACTATGGAATCTTAAAAATCTGCTGTGTTCAGTTATCTGGTTTTTTCCATATGCATCAATATAGCTATCTATTGTGAGATCTAGAAATCTATTTAAATTAAATTAAAGGCCACCATACTTAATAGGACAGCAAGAATTATTCATGCACTCCAACTTTTAAAAATAGTATCTGGAAAATTATTCAAGATTATTTTATTATGCAACACTTGCATTCAATAACAAAATAGCAATGGGAGATAAGAGCATAAGGGTAAATCCATTTAAAGTTTAAAATGAAAAATCACTGAGGCATGATTTTTTCCGATATAGGGCACTGATATCTAAACAATTTCAGAGATGAAAGGCACACTATTTCCATGTGTTGACTTCATTGAGATATATATTGTAATGCAAGTGCTTAGTACTTTGAGTAAAGATACTTTGTTGAACTTATTTTTAAAAGATTTTATTTATTTGGAAGTCAGACTGACAGAAAGAGAGAGAGAGACAGAGAGAGAGAGAGCGAGAGAGGGAAAGAAAGAGAGAAGAGAAAGAATTTTTTCCTTCATTGGTTCACACCCCAAATGGCCATAACTCCAGGGTGAAGCCAGGAGTCTAGAATCCATCCTGATCTTCCATATGGCCCCAGGCGCCTAAGTACTGGATTCGTCACTTCATGCCTTCTCAGAAGCACTAGCAGGACGCTAGTTCAGAAGTGGAAAGCTAGAACTCAAACTAGAGTTCTGATATGGGATTGTCCACATCCTAAGAGGCAACTTAAACTGCTGTGACACAATTCAAGCCTCCTTGGGTGAACTTTGAGATTTCAATTTCTAGTTATTATTGGATCTCATGCTATCAGGTGTTTTTTGTTTATTTGATTATTTTGTTTTTGTAATTTCAGCTGCCTAAGAATAATTTGAAAACAGAGATCCTACCAGTTTATTTTTGAATTCTAGTGCTTTGCAAAATAACTGAAAATGAGTAAATGATCCTTGAGATGAGAGTTAAAATACATACTTAGGGGCTGCTGTGTGGCATCCCATGTGGGTGCCAGTTGGAGATCCAGCTGCTCCATGTCCTATCCGGCTCGCTGCTGTGGCCTGAGAAAGCAGTGGAGAATGGCCCAGGTCGTTGGGCCCCTGCACCAGCATGGGTGACCCAGAAGAGAATCCTGGCTCCTGGCTTTGGATTGGTGTGGCTCCAGCCATGGTGGCCAATTGAGGAGAGAACCAGCGAATGGAAGACCCTTCTCACTCTCTCTCTCTCTCTCTCTCTCTCTGCCTCTCCTTCTCTCTCTGTGTAACTCTGACTTTCAAGTAAATAAATAAATCTTTAAAAATTATATATAGGCCGGCGCCGCAGCTCAATAGGCTAATCCTCCACCTAGCGGCGCCGGCACACCAGGTTCTAGTCCCGGTCGGGGTGCCGGATTCTGTCCCGGTTGCCCCTCTTCCAGGCCAGCTCTCTGCTGTGGTCCGGGAAGGCAGTGGAGGATGGCCCAAGTGCTTGGACCCTGCACCCCATGGGAGACCAGGAGAAACACTTGGCTCCTGCCTTTGGATCAGCTTGGTGCGCAGGCCGCAGCGCGCCAGCCGTGGCGGCCATTGGAAGGTAAACCAACAGCAAAAGGAAGACCTTTCTCTCTGTCTCTCTCTCACTATCCACTCTGCCTGTCAAAAAAAAAAAAATATATATATATATATATAGTTAATATATTTACTCAGAATTAATTTTGTACCCCAAAATTCTTAATATTGGATCTGAATCTAGATAACTATTTAAAAATTCATGTTTTGCTTTCACACTTAACAGTTATATGTTTAAATATTTCTAATCTACATTCAATCTCAAAACTGAGAATAAGTGTTTATTCTGATCTTCCATATGCATTATGCATGGTGTCTGATGCTCCTGTTTTCACACTGTTATCAAATAACTTGTAATACACACATTTTGATGGTATTTTCATGAAATACTCTTAGTGCCACTGATGTGATTACCTAACCCAGACCTGAAAGTAAATGAGCCAGACAGTCATTTACATATGAAATCTCTTGAATTCTGTTAACTTCATCTCTATGATACCATTCGTAGTGTGTTCCGCCTTAGATAGGATATATGACTTAAAGTCATTGTACCTATTCTCCTTTACTTTCAAGTACTTTTTTAAAACACCCACACAAGTGGCTAGAGTTGTGGTGTGGCAGGTAAAGCTGCTGCCTGAAGTACTGGCCTCCCATATGGGCACCAATTTGAATTCTGACTGCTTGACAGTAGAGGATGGCCCATATGCTTGGTTCCCTTCACTCACCTGGGAGAACTACAGGAATCTCCTGGCGCTTGGCTTCAGACTGGCCCAGCACCAGCCATTGTGGCCATCTAGGGACAGAGTCAGAGTCTCTCTCTCTCTCTCTTAGTCTCTCTCTCTTTCTCTCTCTCTCTGTAGTTCTGACTTCTGAATGAATAAATAAATTTTAAACACACACACACAAAATTGGCAAAAGGAAATACATAATATTAGAGAAGAAATAAAAAAAAATTAAAAGGCTGGCAAGTAAGAAATTAAGTAAACTACAAATGGCAATCTCTTTACCATTCTAATAATTTGGCACCCAATCCTTTAACCAATAAACTATGTGCAGCAGTGCAAACAGTGCTGTTTGTAGTAATTCTTGAAGACTCTTTGTTTCTGTGGTATCCATTGTAACATCTCCTTTTTCATTTCTAATTTTATTTGGTTAAAAAAGTAACATATTTGAGCAAAATTGACATTTTGAGATTTATTTTTATAGCCCTTTTCTAAATGCTTGAGGAATGTTGTTATTTCTACTTAAAAATAAATCAGAGAAAAAAGAAAATTCAAAATGTCTTTAATATATACTACTTATATGACAAGTAGAATCTAAATCCATTTTGTTATTGTAGAATTCTTTTACCACAGATGAACTTCATCATAAAATTTGTAGTAAATGAGACTCACAATGACTGCTGTATGATCCAATTATGCCTCATGTCTTTTAAAATAAATTTCAACCTGTTGATTGGATCAGCCTCTGTGGTTCCTAATTTCTTTTTTTTTTTTTTTTTTTTTTTTTTTTTTTTTTTTTTTTTGACAGGCAGAGTGAACAGTGAGAGAGAGAGATGGAGAGAAAGGTCTTCCTTTGCCGTTGGTTCACCCTCCAATGGCCGCCGCGGCCAGCGCGCTGCGGCCGGCGCACTGCGCTGATCCGAAGGCAGGAGCCAGGTACTTATCCTGGTCTCCCATGGGGTGCAGGGCCCAAGTACTTGGGCCATCCTCCACTGCACTCCCTGGCCACAGCAGAGAGCTGGCCTGGAAGAGGGGCAACCGGGACAGAATCCAGTGCCCCGACCAGGACTAGAACCCGGTGTGCTAGCGCCGCAAGGCGGAGGATTAGCCTAGTGAGCCACAGCGCCGGCCCCTAATATCAACATTGTTAGAAAGCTTGCCTTTTTCCATAATGTAGCACTTATATAATGTAGCACTTACATGAGGTAGCACTTTCAATAATGTAGCACATGTAGCACTTGTGGGTTGCTGATTGGTGAATCGGTTGCTGTTCTTTCTCTGTTGCAAGTAGTTTATTGGTCAAAGGGTTGGGTGCCAAATTATTAGAATGGTAAAGAGATTGCTTGAATTCTTACCTGTCAGACTTCCTGATTTACATGTGAATGTTTTATTGATGGGATTTCCAGGCATAAACTGCCAATTTGTCTTCCTAAAATAGGCAAAGACTGGGTCCATTTTGCAATTCCTATGACTTTTTGTAGCCATCTGATGAACGGTTTCTTCATCGCTTGATTTTTGTTTCAGTGATTCTCTTTATATCTTTATACTTACCTGTATCTGTACCCATATCTATTTTTGATCCTATAGAGAGAAAGCTAAAGAGAGATAGAAAAGAGCGGGATGGAAAAAAAAAAAAAAAAAAAAAAAACAAAAACAGAAATAATGAATCTAAGGTTCTCTTTATCCAGATCCTGATGGTTGCTAAGAACAGGTAGACAGACAGATAGGCTAGCAAAAAATGTAGACAATTTAACATTGGTTATGTATTCAGTCCTAAGATAAATTTAAGAACTTACATTTTATGGGGGCCGGCGCTGTGTTGCACTAGGTTAATCCTCTGCCTGCAGCGCAGGCATCTCATGTGGGCGCCGGGTTCTAGTCCTGGTTGCTCTTCTTCCAGTCCAGCTCTCTGCTGTGGCCCGGGAGGGCAGTGGAGGATGGCCCAAGTGCTTGGGTCCTGCACCCACATGGGAGACCACGTGGAATCACCTGGCTTCTGGCTTCGGATTGGTGCAGCGCTGGCCATAGTGGCCATTTGGGGAGTAAACCAATGGAGGGAAGACCTTTCTCTCTGTCTTTCCCTCTCACTGTCTGTAAGTCTACCTGTCAAATAAATAATAATTAAAAAAATAACTTACATTTTAGCAGTATTACGCCTCAAACAGATTTCTCAGAAAGTGATCCCTAAGTCAATGTGGTTCTCAGACTTCAACAATAATCCAGTAATCTACAGGTAATATTGTTTATATAACTTATTTCCACTGGTTCCTGTTAATCTGACTACCTTCTGTTTTTTACAGTTTTATTATTTTCTATTGCTGTATCTTTTTTAAATATTTTAACATATTGAGTTTTTACATATTTTTATTTATTTATTTGAGAGGTAGAGTTACACACAGAGGAGGAGAGACAGAAAGAAAGGTCTTCCATACACTGGTTCACTCCCCAAATGACTATAACAGCTGGAGCTGAGCCAATCCAAAGCCAGGAGCCAGGAGCTTCCTCCAGGTCTCCCATGTGGGTGCAAGGGCCTAAGCCCTTGGACCACTACATTCCCAGGCAGTGAGCTGGATCAGAAGATGAGCTGGTGAGACCAGAACTGGCACTCATCTGGGGTGCCAGCACTGCAGGCGAGGCTTAGCTCACTACACCACAGTGCCAGTCTCCTATTGCTGTGTCTTAATTTTAACTTGCACATAGTCTTTTAGAGTTACCTAAACGTTAGTTCACATCAGACATTATGAGACGCAAATGTCACTAACTTAGTTGGCCAGGGTTTTCCAATACAGATTTTTAAGGACAAGAATCTTTTAGTCAATTTAATTATATAATCTAAATGTAATATTGGGTCATTTAACAGATTTTGCATTGATTAACTACAGATGAGATAACTACTGGTCCAAATAGCTTTTATTAGGTAGATGACATGAACACATGGTAAAATAAATTATGGAATACCTATGAAATGATAACTTGGTGTGACACTGCAGTTATTAGTTAGGGCTATTGCCAATCAGGAACTGAGATTGACATAATCCAACCATTTCTTTTGTTTGTTACTTTCGTCTCTTTTAATTTTAATTAGTTTTTAACAGATTCAGTGTGCTTTGTAGATTCAAATTAGAACACAATGATATTTCTTTCTTAAAAAAGTACTTCTGTATTTCTATATGTGCAACAGTTAGACTTTATTTTTTTTTTTTGCAACTCTGATATTGGTCTTTTTTTCTTCTGAAAAATGTTTTTACCTATATGCAAATATCTTAAGACTTTGTCCTTATATATAATTTCTAGTATGTGATATTTCTCAAGTCTTAACAGATCTCATAAATTCACTCATCATATTTTATGCATTTCTTGTGTCAATACATTTAGCCTCAACATACTCTCCATTATTAAATTCACCTTTGTAACTACCTACTTGTTTTTTCTCTTGAATATTCACTATGTTTGTATGAAAAAGTTACAATCTCATTATTTCTAATAGCACTGAATGGATTTCTTTCCCGAAGCTGATGTTTTCACTTATGCAATGCCAATTCCATTAATCACCAAGTTTTTCTTCAGATTATCTGTCAATTCCTCCTCCTTCATTGCCTACATTTAATCAATTGCTAAGTACTCTGCATCCTAACTCAACATTATTACCTATATCATCTTTTCTTCATTTTTATGTTCTACACCTAGTTCATGTCTTCATAATTGCTCTTAGCTAAATAAATGTATTCACCTCCTTCCCTTACTATACCATCTATTCATCCTTGTCAGATTAATCTCCCTGTGAGAATTTTAGTGATATCAGCCTCAATTTTATCAAGTCTCAGCAGCAAACAGATGGGGCATAGAAATTGGCTAGGATTAAAGATATTCTTACAGATTTAAAAAAGATATTCAGCAGCCAAAGGAAGAAACACAAATACTACTTTATATCCAGGGTTTCATATCTCAGTGTTTTAACATCATTAAATATGACAGGAGATAAAGTGCCAAGGGATTGGGAGGGGGAATAATTGGAAGCTGAAGCTACAAAGTACCATGTGGAAGGGCTGGCATTGTGGTGCAATAGGTTAAACCAGTGCCTGTAATGCAAGCATCCCATAGGGGCACTAGTATGAAACTGTCTGTTCCACTTCTAATCCAGTTCTCTGTAATGTGCCTGAGAAATCAGTGGAAGATGGCCCAAGTATCCGGAATCTTGTACCCACTGGGAGACCCTGATGAATCTCATGGCTCCTGGTTTCAGCCTGGCCCAGCCTTGCCTATTGTGGCCATTTGGGGAGTGAACCAGTGGATAATAGGTTCTCTCTCTCTCTCTCTCTCTCTCTCTCTTCTCCCCCCACCTCTCCATCAATTTGTCTATAACTATATCTTTCAAATACAATCAAACACATTTTTTAAAAAATACCATGTGGAAAGTCCATTGGTCATGAATGAGTTAGAAAATCCTGTAAAAGTAAAATTAGGAATATAACCCACCTCATTTTTCTTCCATGTCCCAGATGTTCTGCCTTTGCTTCTGATTTGGAAAACCCAACTGGAAGTCCAAAACCAAGTGATTCTATGGATGTGGTCCAGACTGGTGGGGGAAGGGGGTCTTGGCTGGTAGGATCAATAATGGAGAGGGTTTCTGATGGGGCAAATAAAGAACAATTCAGTCACATTAAACATTTTGTAACTTCCCATTGCCCTGTAGAACATGCAGAAGCCCTTCATTGAATGTCCTCAATATATATCATTAGCTTTATTTCACCTGTAGGAACAATCCCAATGTTTTAATTTTTCACTGTAGTTTATGCTTGGTTCTTTATTAAAATACATTCTTTCTTCCACTCACACATCTACTACTAACAGGAAACAGGTGAACTTTAAGATTAGCTTTACCATCTGTCATCCACATTTTTTCCTCAATGCATATATAGATTCCATAATTTCTATTTCCAAAATCTCACATCTGTCTTATTTAGATACATGTTTTATTCCAATATGTACTTTGTGGGAGGCATAATTCATACTTAACTCACACAATTCACTCTATTTCAATGCCCATTACTTGTAGAATTCCCTTGCTTTAAATTGTATTAAGGTCAAGAAACATCTTGAAATATAACTCCCAGGGTTATGCTACCTTATATAACAAAGGGATTTTTTTCATATGCAGTCAGTTAATTTATGGTAAGTGGGCATGACTTAATAAAAATGAACCCTTAAAAGAAACTAGAGCATTCCTTAGATGGCACAGGTAAATCGTAAGAATCTTCTGCAAGCCTTGAAAGGTTGGAGTGACAAGCTTTGAAGAAGGTCACAGGTAGGGAAAGGTAGGCAGGTATCCTTCAGGAAGTAAGCATTGCTCCCTGTTGATAATCAGCAAGAAAACAAAAGCCTCAGTATTTTTATAGAAAGCTTTTATTTAATAAATATAAATTTCGTATATACAAATTTTGTATTGTAGCGGTTCTTCCCCCCATATCCACCCTCCCACCCCTATTCCGTCCCACCTCCTACTCCCTCTCCCATCTTATAATCAGACAGAAGCAAGTTCTGCCAGTAAATAGTGAGCTTAGAAAAACACGCTGAATCTCCAATGAGATTGAAATCCTGGTCAACCTTGTGCTTTCAGGCTGAGGACCCAGGGATCCCATACTTAGATTCTGGCCCATGTAGGTGGTGAGCTAGTAAAATTTTTGTTGTTTCAAGTTTCATGGCTTTTAGTAATTTATTATGCCCAACACAAAACTAATGTATGCCTCAATTATATACATATGTAACTCAAATTTCTAATATTATCATTTTTAAAGGTTATTAACTATCTTCTACTATATAGCATAGGATACTCTCAACAGACTGATCAAAACCAAGTTCTTTTAAGAAATCAGGCACACAGCATCATTGAATAATCAAATTTTTGGCTTACCACACTGAGTAATGTCTACAACCCACAACTTACCCTGATGAGGATGTTTGATCTTAACAGGCAAATGGAGAGCCACAGATTGCATGGGTGGGTTCAAAACAACAGATGATGAAAATATTCTAGGGATGAGTTACAGCTATTCTCTTCCAGGCAATAAAGGATTTCTGGATTGAAATGATGAATTGGTGTTAGGGATATATAGGAAGATAAGTTTGTTTTCTTTTTTTAAGAATTAATGATCAGGGTCTGTGCTGTGGCTTAGCTGGCAAAGCCACCACCTGCAGTGCTCGCATCCCATACGGGCAGTGGTTTGAGGCCAGGTTGCTCCACTTCTGACCCAGCTCTCTGCTGTGGCTTGGGAAAGCAGTAGAAGATGGGCCAAGTGCTTGTGTCCCTGCACCTGCGTAGGTGACCCAGAAGAAGCTCCTGGCTCCTGGCTTCGGATCAGCCCGGCTCTGGCAGTTGAAGCCATTTGATGAGTAACCAGTGGATGGAAGACCTCTCTATCTGCCTCTGCCTCTGCCTCTGCCTTTCTGTAACTCTGCCTTTCAAATAAATAAATAAATCTTTTTTTAAAAAAGGAATTAACTATCAGTTTTGCTGCTGAAAATGCTTCTTTATTATGCAATGAGAGTTCTGGCTCATTCTTTCAAAGAATTCATGTCTAAAAAATTGTTTACATCTAGAACCCACAAATAAAAAATTATGATACATTTGATAGTATTGAATGGACAAGAATAGATGTCTCAAAAAAAAAAAATAAAACGAACAAACACTGAAACAAACAGAAAAGTCTGCAGAGAATGGAAGGAGGTAGTACTTCAAAAGATGAATGATTTGGAAGCCAGCATTTCTTTCTACAAATGGAGTGAGGAAACACAAGGCAGACGCTGTCTGATTATCTCAGATTCAGCTGAAGGGAGATGTCATTTGTTACTCCAATTTACAGAAACTGCATAAAAAAGTCATAACCGAAGCACAGTCTTTCTCTGCACCTTGTTAATCATCATTATGACTTTTTCTGAATACTCCAAAAAGAAAAGTTGCGGATGTGAAGGGAATGGGTCACACATAAAAAAGGAAACTATGCTCCTGATAGCCATCATTTTTCTGCTGATAAAGTGAACAGAAATAAAATTTTGTAATTTAGTAAGTAAAATGTGAAGCTATGTTTGTCTTCATGCTGGTCACTTTCTAATAAAATGCATAAAGGATTGAGTGAAACCTTTGTCCTTCATCTTTTCCTTTTTGTCAGGATATTTAAAATACCTTTGGAGAAAGAAATACAATAAGAAAACTTCTCTTTTGTTCTGTATTGTTTTTAGATTCTTTACTGGAGAATTATACTGAACTTGAACTTTACACAGACTGTGGTATTTTAGGAAATCATTTTTATAATAGCTCAGTATGGCTCTGAAACCTGAGTTTCCAGTTGATTTGGAAAATCGGCTGGATTGCCAGGGTGTCCAAAGCTTATCTAATGTTCACTTAAAATAAGATATATCTTCTTTTAAAAGCACAATTAATTCATCGAAAGTTTTTTACTTACAATTTGTAACTTAAGTGAACTTTGAAGGTAACTTTCATGGCTAATTTAAGACAAACCTAAGTGAAGATTTTTATCTCTCACTGAGGAAACTCAAAGCAAAGTAAGTCCCTACATACAGTGATCAAACTCCAAGATATAGTTTTAGACAAACTCTAGGAAAATGTGCTGACTTTGACTTTTGCAGCAATCTGAAACTAATATAAGCCTACCTAAAATGTACACAGAGAGAGGGAGAAACAGATCTTTTACCCTATGGTTCAGAGCCCAGATGGCCAGGAGACTGGAACCTCATTCAGGTCTCTCAGATTCGTGACAGGTGCCCAGACATTTGGGCATTTTCCACTGCTTTTCGCAGGCCATTAGTGGGAGCTAGGTTGGAAGTGGAGCAGCTGGGTCACGTCCGGGCATCCGCATGGGACGCCACTGGCTTTACTTGCTATGCCACAATGCTGGCCCCTAAAACCCTCCTTTCATCTGTGATTCAGAAGGAGCAGACTAGGAAGGATTCCTGGATACTGATACTATTAAATGAAACAATGAGTGTCGTAGTAAATCTAAATATAGTTCAATTATCCTAATACCAAGGGATAAGAAAGTCGGTAGAAACATTTCCTGTGAAATCATGATATGAAAGACTTGTCTTTACCTCCATGTTTATTGCAGCTCCATATACAATAGCTAAGATGTGGAATCAACCCAAATGCCATCAACTGAAGACGGGATAAAGAAATCGTAGGCTATGTACACCATAGAATTCTACACAGCGTTAAAAAAAAATGAAACCCTGTCATTTGCATCAAAATGGATGAAACTTGAAAACATCATACTTAGTGAAATAAGCAGTAACAAAAGGACAAATACCATATGTTCTCTGTATAACTAATAGAGCACCTAAAAGGTAATCTATAGAAGTGAAATTGACACTTGAAATGCAATGACTTTGAAAAGCCCTAGTCTTGACTCTTGAGGAATAGTTCTTTTTTTTTTTTTTTCATACCGTTTATTGAACTCCTTACTTAGTACAGAGTTAATCTTATGTGTCATAAAGTTAATTGAAAGTATATTTTAGTTAAAAAAAATAAGAATGGGAATAAGAGTGGGAGGAGCAAGAGGGGTGGGAATATGGGTGCGAGAGCAGGTACAGTGGGAAGAATCACTATGTCCCTAAAGTTGAATTTATGAAATGCATGGAGTTTGTATTCCTTAAATAAAGGTTTCTCGGGGAAAAAGAAACATTTCCTACAGAATCTAGAGTAAAGCATTATTTTCTACTCCCTTGGAAAATTAGACAATATGACTATTTATTTTCATTTCATATGGTGAAGAGCATTTTTTTTTTTTTTGACAGGCTGAGTGGACAGTGAGAGACAGAGAGACAGAGAAAAAGGTCTTCCTTTGCCGTTGGTTCACCCTCCAATGGCTGCCGCGGGAGTGCAGTAGAGGATGACCCAAGTGCTTGGGCCCTGCACCCCATGGGAGACCAGGATAAGTACCTGGCTCTTGCCTTCAGATCAGCGCGGTGCATTCTTTTTTTTAAAACATCTATTCATTTATTTGAAAGTCAGAGTGACAGAGAGAGTAAGAGAGATCTTCCATCTGCTAGGTTCACTCACTAGATGGCTGCAGCAGCCAGTGCTGGGACCAGGTGAGCCAGGAGCTTCTTCTAGATCTCCCAAAAAGGTAGTGGAGGTCCAAGCACTCGGGCCATCTTCTGCTCTTTTTACCAGGCACATTATCAGGGAACTGGGTAGAAAGTGGAGCAGCTCGGATGCTAACATTGCAAGTGGCAGCTTTATCAGCTACGCCACAATGCTAGCCCCAAAGAGCATTCTTAACAAATGCCTATGAAAGAAAAGAATGAGCATATTTCCTCCAAGGAACACAGGAACAGTACGAGGGTGTGAGCCTTTTGATTTTCTAGCTCTGACCAGACTACTTCTGGCTCCAAAGCAAGAACAACATCTGTCTACCATGTATAGGGATTTGCAGTTCATGAAACTTATTTGGCATGCAGTACTATCTGTTCTCAGCTTGTGTCCTGTGCTCAAAGTGCTCCTCTCACAGGATACATGTTAGCGGATATCAGTGGAATTGTATAAGACAAAAGGCTCTTCATTTTATTTAGTGCAGTATATACTGGCTTTGGAGTAGTAGAATCATAAGGTATATTACTTTGTGCGCACTTTTTTTAACTTTTATTTTACAAATATAAATTTCCAAAGTAAAGCTTTTGGATTACAGTGGCTTTTTTTCCCCCATAACTTCCCACCCACCCGCAACCCTACCATCTCCTGCTCCCTCTCCCATTCCATTCACATGAAGATTCATTTTTAATTATCTTTATATATAGAAGATCAATTTAGTATATATTAAGTAAAGATTTCAGCATTTTGCACCAACACAGAAACACAAAGTGTAAAGTACTGTTTGAGTACTAGTTATAGCATTAATTCACATTGGACAACACATTAAGGACAGAGATCCTACATGAGGAGTAAGTGCACAGTGACTCCTGTTGTTGACTTAACAAATTGACACTCTTGTTTATGGCGTCAGTAATCTCCCTAGGCTCTTGTCATGAGTTGCCAAGGCTGTGGAAGCCTCTTGAGTTTACCGACTCTTATCTTATTTAGACAAGGTCATAATCAAAGTGGAAGTTCTCTCCTCCTTCAGAGAAAGGTACCTCCTTCTTTGATGACCTGTTCTTTCCGCTGGGATCTCACTCTCAGAGATCTTTCATTTAGGTGTTTTTGGTTTTTTTTTTTTTTTTTTTTTTTTTTTTTTTTTTGCCAGAGTGTCTTGGCTTTCCATGCCTAAAATACTCTCATGGGCTTTTCAGCCGGATCTGAATGTCTTAAGGGCTGATTCTGAGGCCAGAGTTGTGCACACTTCTTAACCTGATATTTTAAGCCCTTATCTGCATATTCACATACACATATGATGAAACTATTTTATTTTGCTACCATATTTTTCAAACTTAGATTGTTGTTTGGCAAATGATAAATATGAAATGTATGCTATTGAACAAATTTTAAAGGGAATATGTGCATGTAGTAAGAAAGAAAATCACACTCTAGAAGACCACAAAGAAAAATGACAGACTTTCTCTTTTTCCCTTCTCTGCTACTTCCCAAGGAAAGCTCTTTGCTACTGCTGTTTGTAGATGATATTTTTTCCTTTACTAGAAAAAGGAAACATGTTATGAAACTTTATAATTCTGTTTTTACATGGTAGAGATATTGACATTTTTTGGATATGCTCTTAGTTATTTCAGCATGAAGATTTCAATCTTTTGTTCAATCTTTTATTATTCCTACAACAGTGTTTCTCTAAATGTATTCGAAATGTTTATTGTTTCATTATTTATTTTCCTTTAAATCATCTTTGGAAACCATTTCTTAGGTATAGAATTCCCTGTATTTACCTTCCATTATTTTTTATCATGTTTTTTCGTATTTTCCAACTGAATTTTTTAAACCATATATTTTAGAAGTTACATTGCAGCTTTATCTTCATTTTGGCAAATATTTTAACAATTTTTTTCTTATTATTGACCTTTACTTTAGTATATTAACCGATATGTCTACTGTTTAATATTCTTTTATTAATCCACTAATACTAATCAAAATTCACAACATGAAGACTAGATATATAATGGATGGGAAACACACTATAGTCAGATGTGTAATCTGAAATCATGTAGAACAGAGATGATACTGCCAAAACGATTAGGAAAGGAAAGTCTTCAACATGTTACTTCTTGCTTTATAGAAGAGTGTCTTTTTTACCCAAAACCTGAGTAAAAATTACTGTCCTTTTGTTTCTCCTATCATTACAAAGTCTCTCTTTTTTGACAGGACTCACATATATAGAAAAGTATCATATTTTCCTGTATTATAACCTGTGTCCAATGTTTTATTTTTTTCTAATATTCCTAACTGTTATGTACTTAAACATCTTGGAGTAGAACCAAATTAGTGTCAATATATTAACCTATATAGATTCTTTTTTTCTTTGTATTTTTAATGTGACATAATCATTCTAGATTAAAATAAATTTGAGTACACTTTGTTATAAATAGAAATGTAAGACTTGAATGTGAAATTATTTCAAATTTCTCCTGAAAAATATGCCTGCATATTTCTTTGCATGCAGCCTGATAAATGATAAGCTCTGTACTTGAAAGTCAATTAAGATAGAAAGCAGGATGTTAATTCACAGTAATTCACTAATGTGTATCTCAGTGGTAATTAATTCAACTCTTTGTAGAAATTCCAGGAACTAATTAACAATACCAAGAGACTGTGTTCAAGGAAAGGTGTCAAAACCTTATCCCAACGCCCAATCCTTGGATATGACAATGAATAAATATAAACTGAGATTTACTTTGGAAGGTTATTATTTTAGCTTAAGAGAAAAAGATTGATTTGTCCAATTTGCCATTTTTATTTGAAATTCTGAATGAGTTATGAGTTTATAACCAAGAAAAATACTGTACATTAATTTTCTACTGAACTATTTTTCTGTCCACATTCCATATTGCAAGATATTACTGAAAGTTCAAATTAAAATTTTCTATTATAATAGCTCAACCATCTATCCATTTCATCTAAATAAATAAACTAAATATTACGTTCTAGCATGCACAGGGTACCTCAAATTCTCATATTTTTAGAATCAACAGTATCAATGGAAATAACAATACTCATAGAGTGCTTTCTATTTTTAGGCGGGAAGACATCTTAAAAGCATAGTTGCCCTATCATATATTACATATTTCATATTAATTATATATAACTATATAATTATTTTATATTAAGCATCTCTAAATCTCTTTAGTAACCTATATTATTTTTTTGGTTCTTTTACTATGCTTATCACAGTAATGGGATAAAATTTAAATGTATTTAGCAATTATTCAATGTAACATCTTGGCACCAGATTAGTAACATAAATTTCCATAATTATTTAGTTTTCCATGCTACAGTGATAGAAAATAAACAAAAATTTTAGGGCTAACTTTTATAATAATGCTCTCCAGCATACCAATTAAGCATATTATATCCATGGCAATATATAGGAAAAATGGAACAGAGGAACACATTTCCTAAAATTCAAGAGCTGTCAGGAGAAATACGCAAGTAAATTTATAATTGTGAAAGGTAGCATGAAACAAACACCTAATTAGTGTTCAAAGAGATATGGAATGTGGTAAGGGAGTAGTCAACTATCTACAATTCAAAAATCATCTACATAAAAACTGTTAAACAAATTGATTAAAGACATAATGTGAACAAAGACTAAAAATGCCCACACATATACACATATTTCATCATTAAATTTGCATTTTGTGTCTAAAGAGAATGAGTAATAAAGGGTTCTAGATTAAAAGTATGAATTGGGGTTAAAATTTTGGTTTGATACTTTACATTTTATGTTGGGCTCATTTCATCCACATCTGTCCAAACAGACCATTAAAATGAAATCAGGACTATGCTTGGAAACATCAGAAGTATTGAGATAAATATTGAATACAAGCAAATTCATAAAATGACAGTTGAGAGAAATAGTTTGGTTCTAAGGAATGCAGCTAATAATTTACACAATTTTTAGTTTATGTAGAAGTAGAACCAAGGTAGCAAAATGGATTATTACTATGATTCAGCTTCTTACTCAGAGAACAATAATATAACTGTTTTTATTGGAGAAAGTGATCATGTATGGTCATGTATTTAGTACATGTGGCCATGTACTAAAACAAATCAATCATAAGGGGCACGAGAATCAAAACTATGAGCTTGAGAGAAAAAAGCAGGTAGACAGGAAAAAAATGACTGCCTGTTACATATATTATCCAATATATGTGCTATTAATATTCATATTAGCATGTTACTATCATTGTAACTATGTTGACTATAATTATATATTAATGTGAATTAATATATATTTAAACTGTATCATAGATGCATCATTATAGATACATTAGATACAGATAGGTATTGTGATACTATTCTAATAATTACTGATGATGAAAGACAAGGGTTATTATGTAAAAACAATGATTGCTTTTATGCTCTTTGTCCTCCATTTTTTAAAAAAATGACATAGGATTGAGAAGATTTCAAAAAGTAGCTGCTTTGATCCTTGGTTAAATTTAATCAAAATTTTTAATTTCTTTATACCTATTGTGAATGGGATTGATCTTAGAAATTCTTGCTCAGCCATGGCATTTTCTGTGTATAAAAAGGCTCTTGATTATTGTTTGTTAATTATACATCCTTTCACTTTACCAGACTGTATTATGTGTTCGAATAGTGGAGTCTTTTGGATTCCTTATCTATAGAATCATTTCATATGCAAATAGGGATAGTTTGATTTCTTCCTTTTCAATTTGTATACCTTTTTTTTTTTTTTTTGACAGGCAGAGTGGACAGTGAGAGAGAGAGACAGAGAGAAAGGTCTTCCTTTTTGCCATTGGTTCACCCTCCAATGGCCGCCACAGCTGGAGCACTGCAGCCAGCACACCGCTCTGATCCGATGGCAGGAGCCAGGTGCTTATCCTGGTCTCCCATGGGGTGCAGGGCCCAAGCACTTGGGCCATCCTCCACTGCACTCCCTGGCCACAACAGAGAGCTGGCCTGGAAGAGGGGCAACCGGGACAGAATCCCGTGCCCCGACCAGGACTAGAACCTGGTGTGCCGGCGCTGCAAGGTGGAGGATTAGCCTAGTGAGCCAGGGCGCCGGCCTAATTTGTATACCTTTGATTTCTTTTTCTTGCCTGTGGCTCTGGCTAAAACTTTCAGAACTATATTTAATCGCAATGGTGAGACTGGGCATCCTTGTTTGGTTCTACATCTCAGTGGAAATGCTGTTAAGTTTACCCCATTCAATAAGATGCTGCCCATGGATTTGAATGTGTTGAGCAATGTTCCTTCAATACCCAATTTGCTTAAGATTTTCATCATGTAAAGATGTTGTTTTTTATCAAGTGCATCTATTGAGATAATAGTTTTTGTTCTTCAGTTTGTTAATGTGTCGTATCACATTTATTAATGTGCGATTGTTGACCCATCCCTGCATACTAGGGATATATCCCACTTGGTCTGGGTGAATGATCTTTCTGATATGTTGTTCAATTCAATTAACTAATGTTTTGTTGAGGAATTTTGCATCTATGTTCATTAGGGATATTGATTTTCTGTCTAATTGATTTCTATATTGATGATAGTGGAGTGTTTAAATCCACAATTACTTTAGGTTTGGAGACCATGACTCTCTTTAAATCTATTAGCAAGCTTGGGTTTGGTCTTTTTTCTTATTCTAGGTCCTTTTAATATATTAAATCATTTATTTCACACCTTTCAGATTCTTTTTTTTTTTTTTTGACAGGCAGAGTGGACAATGAGAGAGAGAGAGAGGGAGAGAGAGAAAGAGAGAGAGAGAGAGAGAGAGAGAGAGAGAGAGAGAGAGAAAGGTCTTCCTTTTCTGTTGGTTCACCCCACAGTGGCCGCCATGGCCGGCACTCTGCGGCCAGTGCACCACACTGATCCGAAGCCAGGAGCCAGGTGCCTCTCCTGGTCTCCCAGGTGGGTGCAGGGCCCAAGGACTTGGGCCGTCCTCCACTGCACTCCCGGGCTACAGCAGAGAGCTGGAAAGGAAGAGGAGTGACCGGGACAGAATCCAGCGCCCCGACCGGGACTAGAACCTGGGGTGCTGGTGCCGCAGGCAGAGGATTAGCCTAGTGAGCCGCGGCACCGGCTTTTCAGATTCTTTTACATAAGCATTGATTGCAATATGCTTTTCCCTTAACACTGCGTTTGCTGTATCCCACAAATTTGATATACTGTGTTATCATCTTCATTCATTTTTAGGAATTTGATATTTCCATTTTGGAATTTTTATGACCCACTATTCATTCAAGAGCATGTTACTCAGTTTCCATTTGTTTGAGTATTTTCTAGAGTTTCTTAAGTTGAATTTCCAGTTTCATTCCATTTTTGGTCAGAAAAGAGACACAGTAGAAGTCAATGTTTTTAATTTTTTTTGTTCATATAATTCATTTCTTTTAATTTTTAACTTTTATTTAATAAATATAAATTTCCAAAGTACAACTTTTGGATTATGGCAGTTTTTCCCTCCCACAACCTCCCTCTAGCCCTCAACCATCTGATCTCCTGCTCCCTCTCCCACCCCATTCTTCATCAAGATTCATTTTCAATTATCTTTATATATAGAAGATCAATTTAGTATTATATTAAGTAAAGATTTCAACAGTTTGCACCCACACAGAAACACAAAGTGTAAAGTACTGTTTGAGTACTAGTTATAGCATTAATTCACATTGAACAACACATTAAGGACAGAGATCCTACATGAGGAGTAAGTGCACAGTGACTCCTGTTGTTGCTTTAACAATTTGCACTCTTATTTATAATGTCAGTAGTCACCCGAGGCTCTTCTCATGAGCTGCCAAAGCTATGGAAGCCTTTTGAGTTCGCCAACATATCCCATAATTTCTTTATCCAGTCTTCTGTTGATGGGCATTTGGGTGGATTCCATGTCTTAGCTATTGTGAATTGAGCTGCAATAAACATTGAGGTGCAGACAGATCTTTTATTTGCCAATTTAATTTCCTTTTGGTAAATTCCAAGGAGCGGGATGACTGGGTTTTATGGTAGGTTATATTCAGGTTTTTGAGGACTCTCCAAACTGTCTTCCATAGTGGCTTTACCAGTTTGCATTCCCACCAACAGCGGGTTAGTGACCCTTTTTCCCCACATCCTCGCCAGCATCTGTTGTTGGTAGATTTCTGTATGTGAGCCATTCTAACTGGGGTGAGGTGGAACCTCATTGTGGTTTTGATTTGCATTTCCCTGATGGTTAGTGATCTTTAACATTTTTTATGTGTCAGTTGGCCATTGGATTTCCTCTTTTGAAAAATGTCTATTGAGGTGCTTGGCCCATCTCTTAGGTGGGTTGTTTGTTTTGTTGTTGTGGAGTTTCTTGATCTCTTTGTAGATTCTGGTTCAGTAATTTAGGAAGATGATATGGAGATACCTCAGAAAACTGAAAATAGATCTTCCAAGTCACTCAGCAATCCCACTCCTGGGAATTTACACAAATGAAATGAAATCAGCATATGAAAAGTGATCTGTACCCTCTGTTTATTACATCTCAATTCACAATAGCTAAGATATGGAATCAACCCAATGTCCATCAAGTGATGCGTGCATAAAACAATTATAGTATATATACACTGTGGAATACTACTCAGAAATCTTGTCTTTTGTAACAAAATGGATGCAACTGGAAGTCATTATATTTAGTGAAATAAGTCAATCTATAAAAAGATATATACCATGTATTTTTCCTTATCTGTGGTAATTAATATAGTACCTAAAATGTAATGTGTAGGAGTGAAATTGGCATTTGGAGATTTGATAACTGCAGCATTTGTCTGTACTCTTGAGGAACAGTTTTTTTTTTTTCTTTACATTATTTGTTGATCACTTTACTTAGTGTAGGGTTAATCTCACGAGTATAAAATTAACTGAAAATGGATCTTTGCAAAAATCAGGGTTGGGAATAGGAGAGGAAGGAGAAAGAAGTGTGGGAGTGTGGGCAGGTGGGAGGTTAGGTTGTGAAGTATAACTATGTTCTTAAATCTGTATATATGAAACACATGAAAATTTAATGCTTTAAATAAAATTTGGAAAAATAGCTATTTTTAAACATTACAGAAAAGGCAATGTAAAAGTATCTACTCAAGCTCAAATATCCATAAGTTGGCATCAAGATCCATAAAAAATTAGTATCAAGGAAAATGATGGGGCAAAATTTGTTGTCTGTCTTTGCATCATTTGCAGATTGTCTTTTGCATTAAGTAAAGTTTTTTTCTGTGATGTGACTGTGAATTCAGGGACTACATTTCTTAGCATACTTGTATTTTAATGGGGTCACCTGGTTATTTCTTGCCAATGGAAAATGAGCTAAAGTATTGTGTTTTACTTTCATTCTTGGGCTGATGGTTGTTATGATGCGTTTTTGTGTTTTGTGTTTTTGTTTTTGTAGGAGCAGAAATGTCTTTTCTATCTTATTTCCCAGTCCTTTTTCTTTTTTTTTAAACTTTTATTTAATGAATATAAATTTCCAAAGTACAGCATATGGATTACAATGCCTTCCCCCACATAACGTCCCTCCCACCCGCAACCCTCCCCTTTCCCATTCCCTCTCCCATTCCATTCACATCAAGATTCATTTTCAATTCTCTTTATATACAGAAGATCAATTTAGCATACATTAAGTAAAGATTTCAACAGTTTGCTCCCACACAGAAACATAAAGTGAAAAATACTGTTTGAGTACTAGTTATAGCATTAAATCTCAATGTACAGCACACTAAGGACAAAGATCCTACATGAGGAGTAAGTGCACAGTGACTCCTGTTGTTGACTTAACAAATTGACACTCTTGTTTATGGCATCAGTAATCACCCTAGGCTCTTGTCATGAGCTGCCAAGGCTATGGAAGCCCCCTGAGTTCACTGACTCTGATAATTTTTAGACAAGGCCATGGTCAAAGTGGAAGTTCTCTCCTCCCTTCAGAGAAAGGTACCTCCTTCTTTGATGACCTGTTCTTCCACTGGGATCTCACTCGCAGAGATCTTTCATTTAGGTTTGTTTTTTTTTTTTTTTTTTCCCCAGAGTGTCTTGGCTTTCCATGCCTGAAATACTCTCATGGCCTTTTCAGCTGGATCCTCATGCCTTAAGGGCTGATTCTGAGGCCAGAGTGCTGTTTAGGACATCTGCCATTCTATGGGTCTGCTGTGTATCTCACTTCCCATGTTGGATCATTCTCTCCCTTTTTGATTCTATCAGCTAGTATTTGCAGGCACTATTCTTGTTTATGTGATCCCTTTGGTTCTTAGTCCTATCATTATGATCAATTGTGAACAGAAATTGATCACTGGGACTAGTGAGATGGCATTGGTACATGCCACCTTGATGGGATTGAATTGGAATCCCCTGGTATGTTTCTAATTCTACCGTTTGAGGTAAGTCAGCTTGAGCATGTCCCAAATTGCACATCTCTTCCCTCTCTTATTCCCTTATATTTAACTGTGATCACTTTTCAGTTAAGTTTCAGCACTTAAGAAGAATTGTGTATTGATTACAATATTCAATCAGAAGTATTAAGTAGAACAAACAAAAAAAATACTAAGAGGGATAACATATCAAGTTGCTCATCAACAGTCAGGGTGAGGGCTGATCAAGTCACCGTTTCTCGTAGTGTTCATTTCACTTTAACAGGTCTTTTTTCTTCTAGATACAGAATACTCCAGGATAAGAACTAAAAAATGGAAAGAATACCCATAATACCTCATGGAAGAAAGTTGGCTCCCAAACAGTACCATTTCAATGGAGTGCTATGCAAGCAAGATATAAACTTCTATTGTGTAAAATTGATAACATGTAGGATTTTCATTGTTATTGCTATTGTTATAATGACTCATATTATCCTTACTTATGTGCTGGAAATTTGTAACATTAACTGAATAAAGGAGTACTAATTAATGATTAAATGTACTTAGTGTAAACAAAGAGTTGTCCATAAACTTAAAATCAATAAAATTTATTTTAATCTTAAATTTCAGCAAATATTTTTTTAAAGGCTTTACAGTAAATATTTCTGAATTTGCAGGGCAAACATTATAACACAACCATTTAGCTTTGCCCTGGAAGTGCAAAATTAAGCATTGACTATATAGAAACAAATTATATTGGTCATGTTACAATAAAATTCATTTACAATACTAGAATGCTGAAGCATGTGATTTTAGTTTGCTGATCCTTACCTTATGACACACTGGCTCCAGTTGGTAGTAGCAAATTGAATAACAAGAATAACAAATGTCTTAAGTAAATTCTAAGAAACAAAGGACTTGGAAGAACAAAACTGTACCAACCGTCAAAGTATATCTATATGCTTGCAGGTATTATTCTTTTTTAAATCCATACAGCTGTGGTACTATTACAATGATTGAATCTCCAACTCATAGAATGTATACATACTTGTTTTTATTTTATAAATATTTTCTTTTTATCAGTCAAGGTTATTCAGATGAAATATGGGTAATTTTTATCTATTGTAACTTAATTTCTGTAAGGTACAGACCATTTAAATCAAAAAATTATGAAGAATGAATACATGGCAACTCATTTTTATCATATAATTTACTTGCCATCTAACTCAAGTTATACAAAATAAGATTAAAATATGTATGTTTGGAAAAGAGGGTATGGAAAATGAATTGTTGAGCAGGAATTTGATTGTGTTGGTTAGTTCAGGCTGTTGCATTTTCATCATTTTTTATTTGAAGAATTTATTTCATTCATCTGGTTTCAAATAATTAAAATGATTCTCATGTGTTCAAATAATAAAAATGAAAATAATGGGTAAATATTTGGCATAGCAATTGGAACCTGCATGTCATATCAGAGTCCATGGGTTCAAAGTCTTGGTTCTGCTCTGAATTCTAGCTTTTGCTAACATGTAGCCTGGGAGGCAGCAGGTGGCACTTCAATAGTTGGGTCGTTGCCACACAGTTGGGAGATTCAGATTGTGTTTCAGGCCCCTGGCTTTAGCAAGGCCAAGCTCTGGCTGTTGTTTCTGTTTTAGGAATAAATTAGCAGATATGATATCTCTCTCTGTCTCTCTCTCCCACTCTTTCTACTATGCCTCTCAGCCTTTCAAATAAATAAATAAATAAATAAATAAAGCTTATATTTTTAAAAAATAGAGCAAAAAAATAGAGATGGAATCTCTATTATGTCATACACATGAGCCACCTGAATCAGGGCTCCATCCCAGGAAAATTTCACTTCTCCTTATAATATAAATAATCAAGTTAAATAATTTAAATTGAACAATTTTGTCATTGAAAAATAGTAACATTCATCAAGAACATTCTAATAAAGAAAGGAAAGGTCAGTTTTCCTTTCTTCAGGCCTAGCTTCAAATTCCAAATGGCTCATTACTAACCTTTGACTTCTCAAGAAAGTGTGCAAAGAAACATATTATTTTAAATCAGAAAATATATTTATATATTAATTTTTGAAATGATTATTCAAATATAGATATGGAGAGCTAAGAGGTAAAATTTGCTCCTGAAAATGTTGGTTTGAAACATATCAGCAGTTAATATTCCTCCGTATATCACTGATAGTCATTCTTTAAATTTCAACTGCCAATTTAACTGCTCATCAATTTCTTTATAACTTTTTTGGTTCAAGTGAATCTAACATAGTGGATTTGGCAGTTAAGACCAGTCAGTAAAAATAAGAGTTTTTCTCTTGAGAATATCTGGACAAAGAATTAAAATGTGAACAGCCTTGTATATACAGACTAACTTACTGGCACCACATACATTGCAGAACTTCCAGTCTGAGTGCCATACGGATTCAAGATATCATTTTTTATGGGAAAAGATCATGAAGAGAAAGAATTTAAGGATATATATGTGTATATACATGTATGTATCAGAATATCAGAACATATGTATTTATAAGAACATATAAGACATCCATGTTTTTTTTTTCTACACAAATGTTTATTTTCCATTTGATAGCTTATTTTCAGTTAGATTATTTTAGACCTTTTAAAATTTTTTGAATTTGTTTTAAAGGCAGATGGACAGAGTGGGAAAGAGGGAGATGGAGAATGGGTGGGAGTAGAGAGACAGATGGATTGACAAATAGGGTCCTTCTATCCCTTACTTCACTCTAATTGCCCACAGCAGCGATGGCTGAGCCAGGCTAAGGCTGGAAGTTTAGGACTCAGTCTGGACCTCCCAGAGAGTTGGAGAGATCCAAGTACTTGAACCATCACTTGCTGCTTCCCAGGCTATGCATTAGCAGGAAGTTGGCATCTGAAGTGTAGCCAGAAGTGGAACTTATGATACAGGCATGTTGTCTCAACTGGCATCTTAACTGCTGCCCCAAATGCCTGCCCCTAAGCTTCTTTTAGATCATAAAGTGACACAGAATCTGTTGATATGTCAAGTTTAGTGCACTTTTAATCAACTCTTATTGCATTGGAAATAATTAAACCATTATGTTAAAGGTTTTAAGATATTTGTTTTTATTTCTTTGTGTTCACATGAGGAAATTTCTGATTTTCTCTGCAAAAAGAATTTGACAGGAACCACATCAGTCCTAACTAACATAGATGGATGCATACAAAAGCCATATAGACTACCATTAATGGCACGACACAATTGAAGGTTTTCATTTGCAATGTTTGTACTCTGTAATTTGACCCTCTGTAATTAAATAGACCTCCATTTCATAAAACACAAGTAAATAATCTAATGACAGTAACATAATCAATATAATGTGTAAAATTTGGGTTAAACATGAAATGATTTTTCCTAAGATCAGAATTAAATTAATGTACCCACTTCAAGCACTGATTAAATCAACAATATAATCACGTGTAAGAATTCAAACATGCATATGTATATAGACATCAAATGTGATTTATGAAGAAAAATTCTATTACTTTGACATGAACAGTAATATAGATTCCTTAACTTGATATATAGCCAGTATTATTTGATAAACAGTCTTAACCAAGAATCAATTTTATTTTAGTGCAAATTTCTGTTTTGACTTGTTTAGTCTCTTAGAGCTACAATTTTTATGTTCATATAGTCTGAATGTCAGCAAACTGAAATCTTGAGCAGCTATCTCTGCATGACTACCTCAAACTGAAATATGACAACTTATCATATATTCATTTATGTATGGTGATTTCCAAAACAAGTAATAATGTCTGACTTAACTAACACTTTTCACTTGAAGAAAACACTAATTTATCTCTGAAGATTTTCCTTACATTTATTTCTAGCAATTTTCAAAGCCTATAGTTTTCTATTTGACCATCCAGAATTGTTCTCTATCTTTTTACCAGATTGGGGTCCTAACACTGCATCAGCAGGCTTCTTTGCCTTCTATTTGTAGTGCAGCAACAAAGATACTGGAATGAGGGAAGAGATTGTATTCATGATATTCATTTCCTTGCTACTCCTTGTTGGCTCACCTTTGACTGACTCCTGAAAATATACATGTAATTTCTTCTTGGTATCCTGTACCCTGTTGTTGATACTTCTGTTTCTAGATCCAGTAGATGATTTCTGTTCTACATTTCTGTTTTTTTAATTTATTAATTAATTTGAAAAGCAGAGTTACAGGAAAAGAGAACACATGCATGCACAACCACACACACACACACACACACAGAAAGAGAGAGAAGGTGAGATGGAGAGAGAGAGAGAGAGAGAGAGAGAGAGAGAGAGAGATTGTCCATTTGCTGATTCACCCTCCAAATGGTCAGAACAGCCAGACAGCCTAATCAACATGCTTTCCCAGTCCCCACATTTGAGAGTCTGTTTTCATTGTTTACCTCTACTCCATTTCTGCTGGTTTATTCTCAGAAATGTTCACAGTTAATTATAGCAACATGTCTGTGTTGTCACACTACTCAATGTCATCACAAAAGAGATAATCTCTTCTGTCTGATATCAATCTTGATGTTCACTCTTACTTAAACATTTTAGTTGACAAGCTTGCTCTGAGTTAATCAGGAGACCAAAACAGAAAGTATGTTGACATATTATACCCCAACCATAGAAGACTATAGAAAGAAAATACGACTGTTTAAGGGATAGAGGCCAAGTCACAAAAAAAAATATTGTCTGAAGTGTACTGCCTACAAATCATTTATTTTAGGCTAGGGGGCATTTTTATATCTGTTACTATTAATAGACTTTGCATTAGCTTCCTGAAATTATTAGACAGGAGAGTGAAAAAACAGATTCCCGAATCTTCACTTTCACTGCCACACCATGCAGAGCTTGGCAGTTGTCATTTCCATCCTTATAATAAGAAAAAAATGGTTGAAAAACTGAATCAATGACTTTTATAAACTCAGAAAATTGAGTTTTCAATGTAAATCACCAACTCAAATGAAGAGTAGTGGTTACATCCAGAGAAATATAGTAACTACAATATTACTGGATAAGAAGGTGCTAGAAACGTAAACAGGTAGGAACCCTTAAATTTTAATTTTAGGGCCTGGTGCTGTGGCCAAGCATGTTAAAGCCCTGGCCTGAAGCACTGGCATCTCTTATGGGCGCCAGTTTGAGTCCCGGCTGCTCCTCTTCTGATCCAGCTCTCCGCTGTAGCCTGAGAGAGCAGTAGAAGATGCCCCAAGTCCTTGGGCACCCATGTGGGAGACCTTGAAGAAGCTCCTGGCTCCTGGCTTCGGATCAGCGAAGCTCTGGCCGTTGCGGTCATATAGGCAGTGAACCAGCGGATGGAAGACCTCTCTCTCTGTCTCTACCTCTCTCTGTAACTCTTTCAAATAAATAAACATAAATCTTTAAAAAATTTTAATTTTAATTAATTGCTACAGCTGGGTTTGAAATCTTAAGAATCTGAAAACTTTTGAAGCCACTGTTTTAGAGAAGCCCTACATTTTTGCAAACTTGCTTTTGAACTTCTCATCAGGAATATGCAAGAAAGATCCTGTGTCAGGGCTGGTGCTGTGGCATAGTGGGTGAGGCTGCTGCCTGTGATGCCAGAATCTCATATGTGCTGTTCCACTTCCTATACAGCTCTCCGCTTGTAGCCTGGGAAGGCAGTGGAAGATGGCCCAAGTCCCTGGGCCCCTGTGCCCACATGTGAGACCAAGAAGAGGCTCCTGGCTTCGGATCCACTCAGCTCCGGTCGTTGTGGCCATATGGGGAAAACTAGTGGTTGGAAGACCTCTCTCTCTCTGCCTCTGCCTCTCTGCAACTCTGCCTTTAAAAAACAAACAAACAAACAAACAAAAAACTCTTGTGGTTCTGACAAGGGGGAAAATACAACCTTGTGAATTGTAGAACTGGAGACTTTACCATTTAAAGGGTGGACTTTGTAGTGAAAAGTTTTTGCCAAAACACGTTCTAAGAACTTATCTCAGCTGATGGAAAGGTGTTGCTCCTGATCCCAACACCTCCAGTCTTTTTGTGGCACATAATGAGGTTAAGAGATGAACACAGCCAAAAGGGGGCACAAATTCAGGAAATATATACGGAAAGAGGAAGTCATGGTCAAGAACAGAATTCAGGGACAAAATGATGAGCAACTGAAGGAGGGGCAAAAATGTAAAAGATATACTTCTGAGACACAGTCCACAAATATATGGAATTTAGTGTTGGAATTGGTAAATTGTCTCCCTCCTAATATTTTATCAGTACATCAAGATAGCTCAAGTGTACTAAAAATAAATTATAACAAGAGTTTCAGGCATCAGATTCTGTATGAATAAAATATATATAGAAAAGTAAAAAGAAAAACAAAGGACACTAGAGGAATTTGAAGATTCAGACTATAGATACAAAATAATTAAACATGGGCCAACTTAAAACAATTGAGATTGTACAAGAAATACCTTTTATCTCATATTTTTTACTTAGTGCAGCATATCTGGATTTCAACAATTACAAGTCCTGTCAGAAGCAAAAAAAAGAACACTTTGACTAGACAATGTAATCATCAGAACAGCATTTAGACATGGCATAGGATTTGGAATCCCCAGGCTGGGAATTTTAAATAACAGTGATGTTTTGGGGCCAGTATTTGGTGTAGCAGTTAAGATACTGCTAGGAATTTCCACATCGCACCAGAGTGCCTGGGTTTGGGTTCCTGCTCAGCTCCTCCTCAGCTTCCCAGCAAGGCCCATCTTGGATGGCAGTGGTGATGCCTCAAGTCGTTTGGTATGTGCAGCCCTTGTGGGAGACCCAGATTGAATTTTGGTCTCTTTTCCTCAGCCTAACTCAGTCTCAGATGTTGAGGACATTTGGAGAGGCAAACAACATATGGGAGCTCTCCAAATATCTGTGTTTCTCTCTCTCTGTCTCTTTGTCTTTTAAATAAAATAACTGAATTTTAAAAATTAAAAAAGCCAATAGTTAACTTATTAAGGACTCTATTATCAGAATGAATGGGTAGAGTAAGCAGAGACAGAGACACCAAGAAAGAACCAAAAGCAAATGCTGGATATGAAAATCACTTCACCAGAGAGGAAGAATTTTTAGTAAGCCCATCAGTACACTTGACTGGCCAAGAATAGTTAGTGATCTTGAAGACTATTCATTAGTTATTACTCATACTGAAATTTATGGAGTATAAAGAGTGAAAAAAATAAGTAAAAAGCCAGAAAAGACATCCAAGGACTGTTCAAAATCTTTAAAAAATGTATCATATCTATAATTTAATCATCAGAAAGAAAACAGCAGAATTTTTAAAAATAGAAATAGGTAAGAATTTTTTAAATTAGTGACACCAAGCCATAGATCTAAGAAACTAAAATAACACAAACTAGCTGATCTTCTGTATATTAAGATAATCGAAAATGAATCATGATGTGAATGGAAGGGGAGAGGGAGTGGGAAAGGGGAGGGTTGTGGGTGGGAGGGACGGTATGGGGGGGAAGCCATTGTAATCCATAAGTCGTACTTTGGAAAATTATATGCATTAAATAAAAGTTAAAAAAAAAAAAAAAAAAAAAAAAAAAAAAAAAAAAAACCTAAAGCTGGGCATATTGTATTCAAACTGTAGAAAATCAAAGAGAAAAAAGAAAAAATAACTTAAGAAACTTATAAAATAGTAAGGATAGGAAATAAGCAGACTTCTCATCAAAAACTATTCAAATGAAAATGGAAGGAAATATAAATATTTTATGCAGTGTACGAAAAAATAAACACCAACTTAGAATTTATATATCCAATGAAAGTTTTCAGGTCAAGGTTAAGGATTTAAGGGTAAACAATGACTTTATCTGATAAAGACTAAGCGAAGGGGCCAACACTCTGGTGCTGTTTTGGCTGCTCCTCTTCTGCTCTAGCTCTCTGCTAGGGCCTGGGAAGGCAGTGGAAGATGGCCCAAGATCTTGGGCCCCTGAATCCATGTAGGAGACCCAGAAGAAACACTGGGCTCCTGGCTTTGGTATCATTCTCAGCTCTGACCATCGCAGCCCTCTGGGGAGTGAATCAGTGGATGGAGGACTTCTTCCTCTCTGTCTTTCCCTGTCAGTCTGTAATTATTCCTCTCAAATAAAAAATAAATCTTAAAAAAAAGACTAAGGAAATTCAGCAACAGAATATATATCCTCAAAAAAGGTTAAAACATAATTTTCAGGCAGAAAAAAAGTATTAGGTCAGAATTTTTAATTATTGTCATAAATAGAAAAAACGAGAAGAAATGAATAAAAGAATAAATAAACAATTTTTCTTATTCTTATTTAGACAAAAAGATAATCTATAAAAACAATAATAATAGTAACAATGTTTAAGTTAGAAAAGGATATGGAAAAGCAAAATGAATGACAATGTGAAAAAGAACTAGAGCAAAGATTTGTGAAGTTTTTAAAGATTTATTTTATTTATTTGAGAGGGAGAGATGGAGACATACAGACACACATACACAGAGAGAGAGAGAGTGAGAAAGGGAGAGAGAGAGAGAGGGAGAGGGAGAGGGAGAGGGAGAGAGGTATCGTCTATTTGTTGATTCATTCCTCAAATGGCTATACTGCTGAGACTGGGCCAGGCAGAAACCAGGAGGAAGGAACTCAATCCCCCATGGATTGTGGGGGCCCAAGTGCTTGGACCACCTCCGCTTTCTCATTCACATTACCAGGGGAGCTGAGTCAGAAGTGGAGCAGCTCAGTCTTGAAGAGCTGCCCCAATATGGGATGCTGGTGTCAGAGAGGGTAGTTCAACCTGCTGTACTGCAACACTGGTCACAAGAATGTATTTACACAGAGAATCTGCATTAGATGTAAAGCCATGTGGTTTTCTGCCTAGGTGAAAATGAGTACTGTAAATAGTACAGTAATAATCCCATTTATAAAAGGGTGTAAATAATTTTAAAGATCCAGAAAATAAGGGTCCACTCAAAAATAAGCAAATAATGCCACAAATACAGAAGCCAATTGAAAGAACTCCCCGTGGTTAAAATTGCAACAAATGAACAAAAACAAAGTAATATAGGAGTATAATCCAAAATAAATATAAATGTCAATGAGTACATACTGACATTAAAAATTGTGTATATTTCTTATTAAATTTGTAAGAATATATAAATCTCCTGAGATTTTCAACTATTGCATTTAGTTATACTGCCCTCTATGGGATGGGGTACAGCGCACGGCGAGTTCATTAGTTCAGTCCAGAAAAGAGGGTACCAGAGTCACTTCACAGTGCAAACACTTCCACTGCCAGGTGATCAAGATCAACAACAGTGTCAGCCACGCCCATAGGACCTATCCTTGACGAAATGCTAATGGCACAAGGACTCTATGGTTTCCCAAAAACCCATAATCTCACTCTAATCATGAGAGAACAGGACAAATCCGAACTGGGGATATATTACAAAATAATCTTCAGAATTGGCAAGTTCTTCATAGCTAAAGAAAGTCTGCAAGACTGTACCCAGAAGAGCCAAAATAGATATGATGAATAGATGAGATGTGGTATTCTATTGGAGAAACTACAACCAAATGGAACAGTAAATAAAAACGAGATAAATCTGAAAAATACACATTTTAATTAATAAAAATTATTGAATATTGGTTCATTAATTATAACTATCGCACGCTAATGTAAGTGGTTAATGATAGGGGTAGGGGCTGACGTAGGGCAGCAGTTTAAGCCACCACTTGTGATCACAGCTTCCCATATTTGAGTGCCAGCTCTGATCCAGTTCCCTGCTTACATGCTCTCAAAAGCAATGGTTGATGGCCACGTACCTGGGCACTTTCCACCCAGGTGGGCGATCCAGGAGTGTCAGGCTCCAGGCTTTGATCTGGACCATCTCTGGCTCTTGTTTACGTTTGTGGCATGAACCAGCATTTGGAAGATTATTTCTCTTTCTCCCTCTCCCTCACTCTCCCCCCACCATTTTCAGATGAATAAATACGTCAAATTAATAATAATAACTGCAACAGTGATAAAAGATTACAAAGGGTACGTGAACAAGTTAGTATCTTTAACACTTTTCTGTACATCCAAGAGCATTCTAAAATTAAAAGCCCTTTTAAATTGATTCAGCCTCATTAATATATATAAAGCCTAGAATTATTAGGTTTACCTGCTAAAAATGTTTTGCAGGTTCTTTAAAACTATTGAATCGAAGGGAATTTTAGTGACTTTTTCAGATAATTGTCTTGAGGATAAAACATGTCTTAAAGTTAATTTTTATTCATTATGATAATCTCAATGCATCAAATATTTGTTGATTAATTAAATCAAACAACTGAACCGCCCTTTCTTTTTTACACTAGCACATACTTACACAGAACTGCAATATACCATCTTTACTCTTCATCATGTTTATAAATCTAATATCGAAAATTACCTAAGTCAGAGAAGGAAACAGCCTTCAAATTCATGGAGAAGATCCTCTGCAAACTTAAGTTTCTACATTCGGATTAAGAAAATGAAAAGTGGGAATGTATGTTTTATTAGCTAGGAATAGACTCTGTGTTCAGAGACTGATAGTACTAAGGGAATGTTAGTAATTATTGGTGTTTTATCCAATTGATTTTTTTTAAGATTTATTTTATTTATTTGAAATTCAGAGTTACAGAGAGTCAGAGGCAAGAGAGAAAAAGGTCCTCTATCCGCTGGTTCACTCACCAGATGGCCGCAACGGCCGGAACTGTGCCAATCCAAAGCCAGGAGCCAGGAGCCTCCTCCGGGTCTCCATGTGGGTGTAGGGGCCCAGTGACTTGGGCCATCTTCTACTGCCTTCCCAGGCCACAGTAGAGAGCTGGATTAGAAGTAGAGCAGCCACTCAAACAGGCATCCACATGGGATGCCGGCCCGGCAAGTGGCGGCTTTACCTGCTACGGCACAGCACCAGCCCCCATCCAATTGATTTCAGTTAATCTTACTCCAGTAGTTATTTTGAAGCGTATGTGAGTATACAATATGCTGTAGATATGTTTATTGAAAGTTCATTGTGCACTGGAATAAGATGTGAGATCCCATAAAAATACAAAACTATAGATTGGGTGACTGAAAACAGCAGTTAAGCCTCTGGGATAGCTGCATCACATATCAGAGTACCTGAGTTTGAATATCAGCTCTGTTCTCCAGTTCAGATTCATAGTAATATGTTCCCTCAGAGACAGGTGGCAACAGCTCTAGTACTTGGGTCTCTGCCACCCTGATGGGTGGCCTGGATTGAGTTAGTGGCTTCTGGCTTCAACCTAGCACTGCCTTGGTTGTTGCAGGCATTTTGGGAGTGAAACAATGAAGAGGAGATATTCTC
This sequence comes from Oryctolagus cuniculus, assembly GCF_051225735.1. Taxonomy (NCBI): domain Eukaryota; kingdom Metazoa; phylum Chordata; class Mammalia; order Lagomorpha; family Leporidae; genus Oryctolagus; species Oryctolagus cuniculus. The sequence continues at coordinate 116,563,061 of NC_142870.1, read as the reverse complement.
TCTCTCTCTCTCTCTCTCTCTCATCCTTACAAACATGAATAAGTGACTAAATAAATAAACATGTAGTGTACATGTGTCTATACTATTGCTTTAAAATTCAAAAGTAATAATAATAAGTTGTGTGCAAATGAAAATAATGTGAGGCAATTAAAAGAAGCAAAAAGTGTTAATCCACTGAGAGCTTGCCACAACACTATGTGTCCAACACGTTTGGAATTATTTGGGCTTAGGTTGCTAAAGGTGGACATCTTAGATTGCTAAAAGCAGGGTGAAAAAAGCAAAAATGTTGTTGAAATTCTAAAGAACCAGATTTGCTCCATATGGAGAAAATGTAATTCTTTGAGGAGGGCAATAAAACAAGGAAAAAGTAGGGATAGTGCCGTTGGTTTTAATTTGTTTAAATAACACATGTCCTAAGAGTGAGTGATGGCTAGCAGGATATAACAGGTCACATTTTACTAGAGATTGAAACTGTGGGTCTAGAACTGTTTGGGTATTGACAAGACCCAGGCTATCCTTTTCATGTGTTTGCAAATAGAGAATATGATTGAAGTCAATATGGTGCCGGAGTTCTGTTAACACCCAGAAATCAGTGGGATATCTGTGTGTACTGCACTTGGAACAACCTGGTTTTTACCTGATGTCCTACTGTGATTTCCATGAAGACTTTTTCCACTCTCAAAAGTTTATCATTTTGAACAGAAATTAAATTAGCACTTTAACTTTGAGCTTGTAGCCAAACTCCTGGAATGGCCAGGAATTCTTTGGAAAATAGGATGAAGAAAAGCTGATGTTTTGAATAGGAACTGGATAGAGTTTTTGCCAGAGGGAGAAAGAGTAAGACTTTGGAAGCCAGCCAAACGTACCTTCTTCTCCAAAGCAGAGCTGATTTTGTACTAGTTTGGTTTATTCTATGATCTTAGTGTCTATCCTATACTTTATCATGAACTTTATTTGTACTATGCCCCTAACTAAAATAAATTTCCCTTTTCTCTTTCTGACAATTCCCTTACTGTCCAAAGCTTAGCTCACAAATGACCTCCATAAATTACCTTTGAGTAATAGAAATACATAGTCATCCAAATTCTGATTTAAGTAGCCTGAAGGATTTAATTTTTGTTGATCTTGTTTTGCAGAATATATATGCCAGGTCTTAGTGAATGACCAAGCAGTCGAGTCTCCAGATGTCTACTGAAAGCTGCAAAAAAGCTTGATGAGTTACATTTGATGATGATACTTAGTATTAAACATAAATATTGGTATATTTCAGTATTGAAGGATGTTTAATATATCAATGCATACTCACCTTTTATGCTTTAATAAAAATAAATTATACATGCTATCTTTCTGATGGCAGTTAGATTTGTATGGAAGCCATTCTGCTTACAAAGCTTGTCATATGACTTATTTTGTGTATTGGCACACCCCAGAAATAGCAGTATGTTAAGGCTGATATGATGAGAAGTTATTATACAAGAAAACATACACTAATGGTTAAAAAATGAAGATGCTGGCTTGAAGCAGGATAAGCAGCTATTTGGGATATCTGCATTCCATGTCAGAGTGCTGATTCCCATCCTAGCAACTCTGGCCTCCCATGCAACTAACTTCCTAAACACACCTCTGGGAGGGCAGCAAATGATGGGCATAATACTTGGATTCCTACCAACCAGGCGGGAGATCCACATAAAGTTCTTGGCTGTTGGTTTAGCCAATGTTATGGGCATTTGGGGAGTCGATGAAAAGTCTGTCTCTTTGTCATTCTGCCTTTGAAATAAATAAATGAATCTTAAAGAAGGTGTTTGCTATTGATTGTTAATATTGGTTGCTTTTTGTTTTATGTTTGCTGGATGTATACAAACTCACTTTCTTGGCTCTTTTTAACCTATTAAACATTAAATATTAAACATTTTTATATTCCTTTTTATTTCTATTTTGACACAATTAGGGAGTCAGTTGCCTATAGCCAGTAAGGTTCTGGAAAGCATGCCTGCTAATGCTTCATACTGATGATGAAAACTTATGGAAGATATTTAAGGTAGAACAATTATTTAACACTATATTTCAGCAGAAAAAAGAAAGTCTAACACACATTATGACCTAAGGAAATAATTTTTCTAATTTATATCAACTATCTCCAAATACACTATGGTGTATGTACTAACTACAGTTGTATTGCTTTTTTAAAAAAAACTTATTTTAAAGGGTACTAACATCTATGACTTGTTTTTCTCTCAGGAAGTTGTCTTTATTATATTAATGATTGATGGATGACTCCAAGGAAACAAGTCAACTTGTTTATAATGTTTGGTTCTTCTTATAGGGAATACCTTTGCTTTTGACAACATTTGAAAGGCAATTTTTAGGTTTTTTCCTAAGGAATTAAGGTACATGATGGGATGAAATTAAAAATAGATAATGTGTTTTTTTTTTAATTATTTTAAAGGCAGAGAGACAGAGTTTTTCATTTATAATGTTTCCTATTAGCATAAAATTCAATTTTATTGAAATCAAAATTTGATATGTATTCATTTTTTGAGATATTTAAATGAAATAAATCTGAAGAATCACTGGAGCATTTGGGTGTGAACAAAATAGTATGTGTTAAATTTTATCATTTTCCAAGATTTCTGCGAAGATTTTCTCAACACAATTCTGATAATAACATTTCTAGTGATTGTTCTAATAATCTAAATAAAAGTGAGTGAAATAATCTTTTAAAAGCTTGTGTTATGTAGATCCTATGTACATAGTATAATAAATTGATTATGAGAAAACCTCCTTAAAATCCTTTAATAAATATCATCAGCTAAATTGTAATATAAATTGAACTTTCTATCTCGCTGCATTTTTTGATGTGTCTTCATATATAGAGAGACACCATTGTTTATATATTATATATATATATATAATTCCATGTATATACTTAATTTAACCATTAATTCAGAAACCATTGATATAACCACTGGCATCTCCCTCATCTAATTCCTTCAATATAAGAATTGTTTGATTTTTACCTTTTCAATATTGACTGAACAGTCGCATAATTTTCCCAATGAATCAGAAAGTTTATAAACTTATTATTCATTAATGTATTTTGGCCTTTGTCCAAATTGTTACTAATGCCTAAATACCAGCCTTAATCTTCATAATCTTGACATTTTGATATTTTGGCTTTGGGATAGGAATTAGAGAGGCCAATTCCAGATGTTATCCCCAGAGAAATCACAGGAAATCAAAAAAATCTGGCATAAAAACCAGAGGTATTTTGAATAGATGAAGTCAGTCAAAGCTAAAATCAAAGGGCTTCTCTTAAAGGGCTACTAGTGCCGGCGCCGCGGCTCACTAGGCTAATCCTCCGCCTAGCGGCGCCGGCACACCGGGTTCTAGTCCCGGTCGGGGCGCCGGATTCTGTCCCGGTTGCCCCTCTTCCAGGCCAGCCCTCTGCTGTGGCCAGGGAGTGCAGTGGAGGATGGCCCAGGTGCTTGGGCCCTGCACCCCATGGGAGACCAGGAAAAGCACCTGGCTCCTGGCTCCTGCTATCGGATCAGCGCGGTGCGCCGGCTGCAGCGCGCCGACCGAAGCGGCCATTGGAGGGTGAACCAACGGCAAAGGAAGACCTTTCTCTCTGTCTCTCTCTCTCACTGTCCACTCTGCCTGTAAAAAAAAAAAAAAAAAAGGGCTACTAGTATTTCTTCCCATTCTCTTGTGATATCTGTTCTAAAATTGGATCCAATAATTGCATATAATCAATTAGATTATGTAGAACATTTTAGAAAAAATATTTAATTGAAAACAATATTACTCAATAATTTGCCTCAAGGAGCTATTATAATTTAGTATTTGAGGTGCTTGATGTTGAGTTACTAAAAATAAAGCTTTAAATTAATTAATTCTTTGAACAATACTTGTGAATGGTAACACACATTTAAGTAACCATTATTTACTTCCACTCAATGATTCTAGAAGTCATTAAATACTAATTAATGGCTCTGTAAGTTTAAACGATAATACAATAATACAGATCAGAAGTTAAGAATACATTCTGGTCATTTTTGTCAGCCAGACTTGAAATTTAATGACATTTGGGGCCAGCGATGTGGCACAGCGGGTTAAACGCCCTGGCCTGAAGTGCCAGCATCCCATATGGTCACAGGTTCGAGTCCCAGCTGCTCCACTTCTGATCCAGCTCTCTGCTGTGGCCTGGGAAAGCAGTAGAAGATGGCCCAAGTCCTTGGGCCCCTGCATCCACATGGGAGACCTAGAAGAAGCTCCTGGCTCCTGGCTTTGGATCAGTGCAGCTCAAGCCATTGCAACCAATTGAGGAGTGAACCATCGGATGGAAGAACTCTCTCTCTCTGCCTCTCTTTTCTCTGTGTAACTCTGACTTTAAAATAAATAAATACTTCTTTAAAATTTAATAACATTTAAGTCATGTTTTATTTGTGTGTTGTTCAGATTTTCTAACTAGTTTGTTTCCATAACTTATAAGTAGGAAAAAGTTGTGTTCTAAAGGATTTTGTTTTATAGATAAATGGAAGTATGTAGAATAATCACTTAGTCCAACTCTGGTACATAAATACTCAAAGCAAATTCATCGATGGGACCAGCACTGTAGCTCAGAGGGTTAAGCCGCCAATTGCCACATTGACATCCCTGATATGGTGCTGGTTTGAGTACCAGCTATTCCATTTCTGGTCTTGCGTTCTGCATACTCATCTGTGAAGGCAGCACTGAGAATGGACCTAGTAGTAGGGATCCGGCTAGCCATGCGGAAGACCCAGATCGAGTTCCTGGCCCCAGGTTTCGGCCTGGCCCAGTCCTAGCCATTGATGAAATTTTGGGAGTGAACTAGTGGATGAAAGTCTCTCTCTCTCTCTATCTCTCTTTCTCTCCCACCTCTGTCTCTCTGTCTTTAGAATAAATAAACAAGGGCCAGAATTGTGGCATAAGGGGTTAAGCTGATGCCTGCAGCACTAGCATCTCATTTAGGAACCAGTTCAAATCCCCAGCTGCTCCACTTCCAATTCAGCTCCCTGCTAATGCCCTTGAGAAAGTAGAAGATCATCCAAGTCCCTGAATCCCCTCACCCATGTGGGAGACCCTGATGAGGCTTCTGGCTCATGGATTTGGCCAGGCACAGCCCTGGCCATTGTGGCCATCTGGGGAGTGAACCATCGGATGGAAGTCCTTTCTCTCTGTCTCTACCTCTCTCTGTAACTTTGCCTTTCAAATAAATAAAATAAATCTTATTTTATTGCCATTACCAAGACTAATTCTGTTCTTTGGTCATTTCTGAATTTCCTTCATTGTGATTGATTTTTCTCATTAAGAGTCGTATTATCACATTTCACTATATGCTAGTGAATTTTTATTGACTTCCAGACATTTTGAATTATGTTATTGGGTCCAAGAATAATTTTTTGTGATTCGTTAAAAATATTTTTGGATTTTATTCAATGTAGTTATTTGGAAACAACTTGATTCCTTTGATGCTTACTTTTAATTTAAGCTTTGTAAGGCAAACACAGCACAGTCTTTAGTAATGTGCATTTATCATTTATCCCCATTACTGAGGACCCTACTTAGTACTTAGTACTGTGTGTTAAGAAAATTTTCTACACTGCAGTTCAGAACTTTGTTTAATTTTTAAAAATAAAGTAAGAGCTAAATCCAGTGCCAGTTATTTCATTATGGAAAACCACTTTCATTCACTGATCTATTAAAAATACTTCATAGTATTTGATATACTTATTTCTAAATTTTATTATTGTTTAAGTCTCATTATCCAGACTTTTTTTTTGTAGTTTTTGTTGTGAGAAAGCTTACATGGGATTATTTGTCAAGTAACTTTTTTTTTTTTATTTGACAGATAGAGTTATAGACAGTGAGAGAGAGAGAGACAGTGAGAGAAAGGTCTTCCTTCTGTTGGTTCACTCCCCAAATGGCCGCCATGGCCAGCATGCTGCGCCAATCCGAAGCCAGGAGCCAGCTGCTTCCTCCTGGTCTCCCATGTGGGTGCAGGGGCCAACCACTTGGGCCATCCTCCACTGCCTTCCTGGGCCACAGGAGAGAGCTGGACTGGAAGAGGAGCAACCGGGACTAGAACCCGGTGTCCATATGGGATGCAGGCGCCGCAGGTAGAGGATTCACCAAGTGAGCCACGGCGCCGGCCCCAAGTAACTTTTATTGCTATAAGCTTCAGTTTAATCTTTAATGTTTGTTCACCATATGTATTTATTTTGAGAGTTTTCTTTCTCATTTCTAGAATGAAAGTCTTCAAATTCTATTTTCTATCTTTCTTGCTTTTGAATAAATGCATATAAACGCATTCAAAATGTTATTTTTCTGGAGCAGGCGTTTAGCCTAGCAGTTAAGATTCTCACAGTCCACATCAGAGTACCTGAGTTCAATTTCTGGTTCTGGTTGCTGACTCAGCTGTTTGTCAATGCAAACCTTGGGAAGCATCAAGGATGGCACACGTGTTTGGGTTCCTGCCACCCATGTGAGAGACAGGGACACAATCCAGGCTTCACTTATGGGTGGCAGAAATCCATTAATTTTGTGCTCACTGTTGACTTCTGCGATCTAAACTGAAGTGGAGCTGGAATTAGGAGCTGTAGCTGAGACGCAAAGTCAGGTATTCTGCTGCAGAATATGGACTTTTTAACCACTATGCTAAAGGCCTGCTTACCTGGAAGGTATTCTCAGATGGAACTTTAAATCTTTTCAAACACACACTCAGACACACACACTCCTCTGGAGTAATTATGCTAAAAACTGAATTCCATCTTGTGATTATATTCTATTTAAAAACACATTATCTTCTAAGCCATCTAGGATGCTCAAATATTTTCTGAGTCTCTAAATATAATCTTTCTATTTCTACCTTGCTAGCAGTAGAGACAGGTTTCAGTTCTTCCAAACATGTTTTTCTCTTCACTTTAATGAGGCTAAGAAAAAAAGAAATAAATTCAAGTAGTTAATCAACCATCTTGATTCAGACATTTCAGAATCTTTTTAAGTACCTGTAGTGAGTGCTTTGTGCCACAAAGAACCCCATTCAAGAGAAAGTCACACTCACTCTGCTTTCAACAGTATTGACTGCTGATGACTCACAGCTGTGTCCTACCCGGTGGAAAACTTTCTGACGTACAGACTTCATCTGTACATATTTATCAGTTTATCAGCATTTTCGCCTATCATCCCATTTTTTACTGAAGCAGCTAAAAATTCAGCATTCCTTTTAGTTTTAAACTGATGCATTCAGCAGCCAGAGTTCTGTGTCCCATTTCTTCTTTTTCCCCAAATAATTTATGATTGATTATGTTGAATCTCAATTCTTTTATCTTTGCAAACTTCTTTTCTTGACAATTTTCTTTGGGCTGAGGTTGTGGTGTAACAGGTTAAAGTGTTGCTTGTGATCTCCCTTACTGGAGAATCAGCTCGAGGCCCAGCAGCTCTGCTTTTAATCCAATTCCCTACCAGTGTGCTTGGGAGGTATGTGGACCCCTGCCACCCACAGGGTGAGACCAGAATAGAGTTCTGGGTTTCTGACTCCAGCCTGGACCAATCCCCACCATTGTGGCCATTTAGCAAGTTATCCAGTAGATGGATTTCTCTTTCTGCTCTTTCCCTCTCTATCTCCCTTTCCCTTTCCCTCTTTGTAACTCCGCCTTGCAAATAAATAAAATAAGTCTTTTAAAAAGACAATCTTCTTCTATCCTCTATTACCTAGTACTGTCACATAGCTCATCACTCCTCCATTTTTTTGCAAAAAGTTGTTTGCACTCTCTTTCCCTGAGAGCTAAGTTTCACATACCTGTGATGAAAATATCACTGTATGAAAATGACAGATGGCTGGCGCCGCGGCTCACTAGGCTAATCCTCCGTCTACCGCGCTTGCACCCCGGGTTCTAGTGCTGGTCAGGGCGCCGGATTCTGTCCCGGTTGCCCCTCTTCCAGGCCAGCTCTCTGCTATGGCCTGGGAGTGCAGTGGAGGATGGCCCAAGTCCTTGGGCCTTGCACCCACATGGGAAACCAGGGGAAGCACCTGTCTCCTGGCTTCGGATCAGCGTGATGCGCTGGATGCAACGCGCCGGCCATGGCAGCCATTGGAGGGTGAACCAACGGCAAAAAAGGAAGACCTTTCTCTCTGTCTCTCTCTCACTCACTGTCCACTCTGCCTATCAAATAAATAAATAAATAAATAAATAAAAATTTTTAAAAAAGAAAATTACAGATAACCTTTTGATAAAATTTCGTATTTTGATTAATTATTCTGTAGCCAAAATACCTCGCATTTCCCTTTGTTGTGAATCTCTTTCTTCCCTTTATTTCTATAAAAATTTTTGCCCTCTGGAAATTTAATTTCAATGTTTCTGTTGAACTAAATACTATTTCCACTCCATACATAGTGCCATTCCTCAAGGTTTAATCACATTTCTCTTCTCCTCTCATTCTATACAAATTTCAAATAACCTCACTCTAGCCTGTACATTACTGGTATTTATATCATTTGTCTGGAACCAAATATCTAACATAAATTTAATATATCTAATGATGGGCATTTGGTCTCTTGCTTAAGATGTCTGTGAATATGCCATTGCCTCTTATCCGTGTAACTGAGTTCAGTGTCTAGTTCTAACTCTTGATTCCAGATTCCTTCCAAAACTAACCTGGGAAGATGGGTCCCTGCCATCCATGTGGGATACCTGGGTTGCATTCCAAGTTTCTGTGCTTAGCCCCAGCCATTGCAAGCATTTGGGAACTGAACTAGTAGATGGGAATTTTATCTGTCCATCTGTAGATATTTTTGTCTTTCAAATAGAAATAGGAATTTACTACTTAAAACTTGATGATAATATACATCTTATAATTAAAATGCCATAACAACTTTTTCATTATTTTTTCAGGCAACAAACAGTATTATTTTTTATTGCCTGCTATGGTAAGTGGTACCAGTATTCACATAATTATTCAAACAGGATCATTGTAAACTATTATCCCTTATCTCTTTGCTAATCAGTTTTCAAGGTACATCAACAACTTACTTAATCATCAAGCCTACTTTCCTTAGCACCATTCCTACCATACTATTTAAAATTTTGCTTCTGATTTATTTTTACTTGGATTACTGGAATTACTTGCAAATTACTCTGTAAATCCATATCATTTCTGACTTTCCAATATATTTTCAATACAGCTATCAATTGTTTTATTTCCTAATACCTAAAATTCCTCCTATGAGTAGAAACTTTTTCAAACCTCATTTTGTATAGGAATAAGTCTACATTTTCTAGCAGGTCCTATGATCTCAAGATGATTTGATTCCTATAAAAATTTCTAATCTGACTTCATGATATGCTTCAAGCCACCCAATTTGAAAAAAGTTTTCAAAAATTAAACTAAACAAAGATGACATCCTTCAGATTTCACTTTGTCACATCTATAACCTGGTGGCTGCTGACACACTTTACTTGGAATTTTTTCCCTCTTTCTTCTTCAACTTGCCAATAGGAAACTTCTCTTAATTATAAGGTTGTTCACCTCAATCAGTGTGAATGTTTTCTTGTATGTCTGTCTCTTGGGAATTAACACATGCCATTAACATCGTTTATTTACGTGTTAGGGTACCTATTAAATTACAGAGTCATGGAACTACGTTATGCATATTTGTAGTCCTGGTACCTGATTCTGGAGTTGCCACTTTGAAATTCTTAATTGTATTCTGTATTTTTTTTGACAGGCAGAGTGGACAGTGAGAGAGACAGAGAGAAAGGTCTTCCTTTGCCTTTGGTTCACCCTCCAATGGCCACCGCGGCCGGCACGCTGCGGCCAGCACACCATGCTGATCCAAGGGCAGGAACCAGGTACTTCTCCTGGTCTCCCATGGGGTGCAGGGCCCAAGCACTTGGGCCATCCTCCACTGCACTCCCTGGCCACAGCAGAGAGCTGGCCTGGAAGAGGGGCAACCAGGGCAGAATCCGGCGCCCCGACCAGGACTAGAACCCTGTGTGCCGGTGCCACAAGGTGGAGGATTAGCCTATTGAGCCGCGACACCGGCAATTATATTCTGTATATCTTAAGGACTATTTTAATATATTATATTCTCAGGGTCACAGCAAATGCATAATAATCACTATAACACAATTTTCATCAATTATCCTATTAATGTAATACTAATGCATATAGCAGATTCCATGTAGTTCACAGGTACAGTTCTAAGAATATAATGATGCTTCACTCCCTCCTTCCCTCCAACCTTCCTCCTTAATTTTCTTTCTTTCTTTTAGCTAAATCTCATATATAGATGTTGCTCCATAACCTTCCTGCCTCCATAGGGAGAATTATTAGCTACCAACTTCCTTTGACATTTTTAAACCAAGACTTTGTACAATGACTGTTGAATATTTCAGCCTTTGCTCCAGCTCTGACAGGATAAGAGTTGGGCTCATATACCCCATAAAGTCTGGAGAACTCTGTTGCATGATGGCAACCATACTGTATTTACCCAGGAATTTAGCATGTACTAGCACACAATTCCAATATCCTTGGGAGGCCACTCATTTATTTTGTGCTGTCCTGCTTGGTCTGTAGGAAGGAAAGATGACAAGCTCAGCTTCCTCACCTTGGAAGAAGAAAGGTGTGTGTATGTGGTGACTGGCAGAAGGGAACCTTGGCAACCTTCAAGGCTAAGCATGAATGTGTGCCCCAGTCCTCCTTTTCCCAATCCCAGGGTATGGACACCTATGTAAGTAACTTGTATTTAAGAGAATGCGTTCTCTCAGTATCTGGGGACCTCTGTTTCTCTCAAAACTTCCTGAATCTTGTTAAAATTAGTCAAGGTGCCATTTAAATACAAGGTACCAAACAGAGTGTTCATTTTTAGCGATTCTACAGGTGTTTAATGCTCTGATCTGTGCATTTAAAATGAGTGTTACACAATGTAAAGATAAAATCATACCAATAAGTTAATTTTTTATAAAAATATTGAGCACACTTTAAAAAACAGGGCAAGTAAAGGAAAAGACTGAAGATAACACTTTATTTGTACTACCTTTAACAGCACTTGTTTCCTGCTTTTAAATAACAAGCTCTATATTTTCATGTTGCAATGAACTTTGCAAATTTTGTTGCTGCTCCTGAGTGAGGCAAGTGTTAATTATTGAAATTAAATTTTTTAGGAAGATCTTGAAGGTTAGAGACAGTCGCTAATTTTTCTATTACTTAAGTGGAGTATCAAAAATGGAAACAGGGTCTCTTGATGCACATCATGCTACCCAATCTAAAAATGCTTCAAAAATTAAGAAATATCACAAGGGCTACATCCTTCAGACTTCACTTTGTCATATCTATAACCTTGTGACTGCTGCCATTCTCTGCTTGGAAATTTTTCTCTCTCTCTTCTTCAACTTGCTAATAGGAAGCATCTCTTAACCATGAACTTGTTCACCTCAATCAAAGATAATGTTCTCTGGTATGTCCCTACTGCACTTCAGAGGTATTTGTTTCTTGGGAATTAACACATACTATTATCTTTTATTTACTTGTTATGTTGACTATTCTATTAAAAATGATACAAATTTTCAAAGCCATGGAACTATCTTACACATATTTGTATTTCTAGTACATGACTTTCTAGTTGTCACTTGAATATCTTAATTTTATATTAACTTTATTTATTTTAAGAAATTTCTGAATACATTAGATTCTCAGGGTAACCGAAATTGCAGGATAATATAACACAATTCTCATCAGTTCTTATGTTAATGTGATATTAATAAAAACAGAACAAATTCTACATAGTTCATAGATACTGATGCTTAGAGACACTCATTTTACCAAGATTAAATAAATGCAGCATCAAAAATAGAAAACAGTATGAATCAAGAGAATATATACTTCAATATTGGAACATATTTTATCCTGCCTGGTTTAAACTGGGAAATGGCAATGATGATTACAATTATGATGATGATGATAATGCTATTGCAACTACTGATAGTAAGGATAATGATAACACATGCAACAGTGGTACTTTTAAGACATCAGTTTGAATGTTTTACTTATGTTATTTCATTTAATTCTCACATTAGCCATATGAGGTCAATGCTATTATTACAAAGTCCATTCTCATAGACTGAAACAAGGAGAAGTTAATTTTCTCAGAGTAAAACAATTAGCAAGTGTTAAAACCAAGATTCAAATATAGGGAGCTGTTATTTTGGTGCAGAGTGTTAAGCTGTGCCCTTCAATATCAGCACCCCATACATGAGTGCTGATTACTTACTATCTGTAATCAATGACATATACTGACCTTCGATAAATGGGGTGGATTATCAGGTACGTATTTATATCAAAAAAATTTCATCAGGTACATATTTACATCAACAAATTTGCAAGAGCAGAATGCCTATAATACTTAGCCCTCCTGTAAGTTTTCACTTAAAAAATATTTGAGAGGGGGGTGGCGCTGTGGTGTAGCAAGTAAAGCCGTTGCCTGTGGTGCCAGTATCCCATATGGGTGCCGGTTGGAGTCCTTGCTGCTTTACTTCTGATCCAGCTCTTTGCTCTCACCTGGGAAACAGTGGAAGATGGCCCAGCTCCTCAGGTCCCTGCCCCAGCATGGGAGACCAGGAAGAAACTCCTGGCTCCTGGCTTTGGATTGGTGCAGCTTCAGCTGTTGCAGACATTTGGAAAGTGGAGCAGTGGATGGAAGACCTCTCTCCCTCCCTCTCTTTCTCTCTCTCTGATTCTGCCTTTCTGTAACTCTGTCTTTCAAATAAATAGCTAAAAAAATCTTTAAAATATTAGAGATCAGAGGAGAAAAAGAAAGAGTGAGAGTATGTACACCCATCCTCTGGTTCATTCCTTGAATGGCCTGGACTGGACAGGAAAAAACTGAGCAGTAAAGCCAGAAATCAAATCCAGGAACTCCTATCTGAGTAATGGATACCCCAACTATTAATTCTAAGGTTCACTCCCTGACAAATTTTAAATTCATTAAGGATACTTTTTTTTTTTTTAATTTGTGGAGTGGGCTTGAGAAAAAGTGTGCTGCAACCTGTTGTACTTTATTGTCTATGAACTCTGAGGACATTTCAAGTAAATTATACAAATTAATATAAGCTTATGCTTTAAATAGTATTCTTTCCTGTGTTATAAAGAATAATTTTCAATATATTTACATAAGACTTTCATTTCTTCTATTCTTAAAAAAGACTTACTCTTCATTACATTGTTATTAAGTATACATGTCACATATGTTTACCATATGATATATTCTAACATTGGCATATATAAGAAAAGAGGTGAAGAGAAATATTTTGAGTAGTTTTATAAATGCTTATTGCTTTCCATGTACAATTTTGCTGATGATATCCATGTAATCTTTTTTCATTCTATTTTTATATTCATCTAATCATTCATTTACAGAGGAAATTTATGTATTTCTAAAATAAAGTCATATTTTATGATACCATTGTAACTCTATATACATTATTTCTTAGACACATATATGTGTTGATTATTAAGGGCTTTAATATTTTTGGTAAATTTACATTTTAAAATGACATAATATACATTTTCAAGATGATTTTTCTAATCATAAATGTATAAAATATTAGCAATAGATATTAGGCATTTAGAGATTTATCTCTAGCTATGGACAGTGCAATTGACATTTTGAGTTTTGATTATTGTTTATACCATTGTCTAGTCTTCAGAAACAGTGGTTTCCCACTTATTATTTGTTAAATTCTTTACTTAGTGGAGGGTTCAGTTTGTGATTAGAAAGCAAATTTAACACATGTCATTGTAAAAATTAAAAGAAAACTAAGGAGGAAGGAAGGTGTAAGTGAAGGAGGAAGGGAGGGCAATGTGTGCTACTTAAAACTGTATATATGAAATACATGAATTTTGTTTCCTTTATATAAAGAAAAAAAGATTTAACAAAAGAAAGTGAGACACACAATTGAAGCATCTCTGAGGTTGTTGGGTAAGTAGTGTTCATTTTCTTCTCTGTCCCATATTAGGAAAAGTAGAAAAGGTTCGTGTGAGCATTTTGTGGACTTGTAAAAGATTTTTGGCAGATAGATTTGTTGTATCTTATCTGCAAGTGAGTAATATATAAATGATAATGAGACTGATTTGTAAAATAAATAAAATAACCTTTTGTTATTGAATTAAAAAGATTATCTCAATAGATGCAAAAAAGGAACTCAAGAATATAGAATACTCTTTCATGATAAAAGCCTTAAGCAAATTTGGAATCCAAGGGACATATCTCAACATAATCATTGCAATATGACAAACTACAGCCAGCATTATATTGACTGGATAAAAACTGGAAGAATTTCCAGTAAGATCCAGAACAAGGTTGCTAACTCTCACCATTACTATTCAATAAAGTTCTAGAAGTATTAGTACAAACCACTAGGCAAAAAAAAATCAAAGGGATAAGAATTGGAAAGGAACGAGTCATATTAACCCTGTTTCTAGTTGGCATGATTTTATATGTATAGAAACCAAAAGACTCCACTAACAGTCTACTGAACTCATAAAAGACTTTGGTAAAGTTGCTGGATATAAGATTAAAACACACAGATCAACAGCATTTATAAACATAAATAATGTCATGGTTGAAAATTAAATTTTATGATGAGTCCCATTCACAATTTCAAAAAAACTAAATAGCTTCAGATTAATTTAACTCAGGATGTAAGTATCTCAACAGGGAGAATTACAAAATATAAAGGAAAATATAGAAGGCACAAAAATGAAAAAATCTTCCATATTCATAAATTGGGAGAATTAATACTGTCAAAAATGTTCATAATACCCAAAGCAATTTCTGGATTTAATCCAATCCCAATCAAAGCCAAGGACAATTTTCTCAGATTTAGGAAAAAAATTCTAAAATTCATGTGGAAACACTAGGCCCCTCAAATAGTGAAAGCAATCTTAAAAAATAAAAACAAAGCCAGAGGTACCACAATACCAGATTTTGAGACATACTACAAGGCATTTATAACCAAAACAGCCTAATACTGGCACAAAAATAGACATGTAGACCAACACAACAGTATAGAAGCCACAGAAATTAATCCACAGAGCCTTAACCAACCAATATTTGACAAATGATCTAAAAAACACTCCCTGGATAGAGCGCCGTCTCTTCAACAAATAATGCTGGTAAAATTGGATCTCCACATGCAAAAGTATGAACTAAGACCTTTTCATTATACCCTAAACAAAAATCAAGTCATGATGTATCAAGGATCTAAACATAAGACCTTAAAACCATCAAATTACTAAACAGTAACAATAGGAAAACACTGCAGGACATTGGCATGGGCAAGGATTTCTTGGATAAGACCCAGAAGCATAAGTAACAAAAACCAAAATAGACAAATGTTCAGCTAATAAACTTCTTCACAGCAAAGGATATATTCAACAAAGTAAAGAGCCAGCCAACAGAATGGTAGAAAATATTTGCAAATCATTCATCTGATAAAGGATTAATATACAGAATATATAAGGAGCTCAAGAAGCTCAACAACAGAAAAATAAACAATCAGGTTAAGAAATGGGTGAAGGACAGGAATAGGCATTTTTCAATGTATGAAAAAGAAATACAAATGGCCAAAAGGCACATGAAAACATATTCAGGATCACTGGGCATCAGGCAAATGCAAATAAAACCACAATGATATGTAACTTGACCCCAGTTTGAATGACTAACATCCAAAAATTGAAACACAAATGCTGGCGAGGATTTGAAGACAAAGGTGCATTAATACATTGTTTATGGTAATGTAAACTAGTACAACCTTTATGGACAATCCTCAGAAATCTGAAAATAGATTTACCATATGACCCAGTCATCTGACTCCTGGGGATATACTCAAAGGAAACAGAATCAGTACATGAAAGAGCTATATTTACTCCCATGTTTATAGTAGCACAAATAATAATAGTTAATATATAAAATCAATCCTGATGTCCATCAACTGATGGCTGGATAAAGAAAATATGGTGTATATACATGATATAATAGTATCCTGCCACAATAAAATGAAATCCTGCCTTTTGCATTATGATGTAAGTCATTATGCTTAGTGAAAAAAAGCCAGACACCAAAAAACAAATGTTTTCTCTGATTGTCATAGTCAATATGTAGAGTATAAAAAAACCCTGAATGTACATGAGTGAAATTGCTACCATATGATTTGATTATTGTTTATAGACCTCATCTGTATTCCTGTGGAACAGAGGTCCTTCTACTTTTTACTTGATAAACACTATATTGAGAGGTCTGTAAAGCCTGCAATTATAAAGTAAATTGAATATATGCTATTACAACATTTAGAAGAAAAAAAATGAATAAAGAAGAGGGAAAAGGAAGGAAAGAAAGTATATTTATGTTCTTATAAATGCATTTATTTTTAAAAGATTTTATTTATTTATTTAAAAGCCAGAGTTAGAGAGAGAATGAGAGGCAGAGAAAGAGAGAGAGAGAGAGAGAGAGAGAAAGGTCTTCCATCCACTGGTTCACTCCCCTAGATGGCTGCAATAGCCAGGGCTAGGTTACTTGGAACCCAAGACTCAGAGCCGCATGAATACTGACTTTAAGACGTGAATTACTGACAGCTCCATGAAACAACAAGTAGTCAGGTTCCACAAGAATGCAACAACCATCTACGCAATGGATGGCCACTTTTTTATTGAGACTGAAAATAGACATTCTACCCTGTGAGCTAAAATCCTGTACTATCTCCTTGTTTTATTCTTCATAGTCATGTGGTCAGGAAAATGATGACTAAATGATTAGACTCTTAAAGGATCCCCTATGTGAGGCAGAAGAAACTGATGGACCAGGGAGTTCTCTGAAGCTTCTTTGGAAAGATATTCATCCCTGTTACCAGGACAGAGCCTTATGGCATGATCACCTTCCAAGTGACTCACGTTTTACTGATGTCTTCTTTGAGTTTAGTTCCTGAGTATGTATTTTGAACAGATGTTTGCATTCAAATCATTCAAATGGCCACCAGTTTTTAATCAAAAGGCATGCAAACCACCTGAGATATCAGCTTTAAAATGTTGTAATGACTCTTATCAGAAAAGAAAGGAAAAAACATGACAAGTCTTGGCATGGATGTGAAGAAACAAACCTCATATTCATATAACTTTATTTAGCCCCAAACAAAAATTAGCTCTAAATTTATGGTCCATATCATCTCTCTTAAATTAAATACACTTCTTAAAATAATTAACTAAAATTAACCAAAATTGTAACATTATTTTTTGGGATAGATACTTATAAATATATTTGCCTGAACTTTGCTCTCTTCTGCAATTAATGCCAAAATTAAAGGTAAATAATTCAATGACTCAATTTATTTATTTTTTTTTATGGTGTGTGTTTCCATTTATTTATGTTTTATTTAATTTCCTTAATTGATATTTTTATACAGTTACTAGTGCAAAAATCTTGTACATCCTTGGTTAAATTTATTCCATAAGATTTTATGCTTTTTGATGTCACTGTAAATGAAATTGCTTTCTTAATGTGGTTGCCCATTTCTTGTGTACAGAAATACAACAATTTTTGTCTTTAAGGTTGTATACTACAGTTTTGCTGAATTCATTTATTCTGTCTTACAGGTTTTTCAGTGAGTTACTTAGGATTTTTTATATAATCCTATATTCCTATATTTCTTGTATCTTTTCCCAATTTCCTCCATTACTGTGATAATTTCTGATTAGTGATTTTTTCCAGGGCACTATTTTAATTTACTTTTCATTTATTTTTATGTATTTTTTCTTGATTACAATTAAGACCATACTTTATACCATTCACATTTGTATTGGCATCAACTCAGTTTCAATAGTATACACAAACTACTTCTTAACAGTGTTAGGAAAAGAGTTGCAGATTGGTGCCTCCTCACACAAGGGGCACCAAAATGTTAGGAAAAGAGGCGCAGAGTAGAGAGGAGGCAGCATAGGAATCTACAGCCAGACCAAATTTATTCAGAAAAAATAAATTCATAGAGGTGAGTGACCAACTGTCTGTGTGCCCATGATGAAACACATGGCAGAAGGCCCTGACCCCCAGGGGCCGGGCCTTTTCTATTTTAGGAGGGCTGGGGCTGGGGGTGGGGTAGGGGGCAGCAGGCAGAAGGAAATTCCTGGAACTGGTCTTTCAGGTTGCTGTAAGGGGTGGGGTATGAAGGCAATAGGTTGTGAGACCCAATTGAGTTTCAAGGGCAAGGAATACATTCCAGTGTTTATCTCTTTTGGGTAATGAGGGACAATGGCTGAGGCTTATGTCATTGTTCCATCAAACAGCATCTCTTATCTTTTATGTTGCAACTGTCTAAATTATATAACTGTGCATTGTGTTGTCATTAATATAGACCTGAATTTATTGTCTTATTAATTTGTATTTTAAACCACATATAGGGAAAAAGAGGACTTTCAAATCAGAATGCAATAATATAAGCCTTGATGCTTATCTGTGTATCTGCCCTCATTGAAGTTCTTTTTTCTTTTTTTTTCTTTTTTTTATCATTTTTTTTAAACTTTTATTTAATGAATATAAATTTCCAAAGTACGACTTATGGATTAAAATGGCTTCCCCCCCATACCGTCCCTCCCACCCACTACCCTCCTCTTTCCCACTCCCTCTCCCCTTCCATTCACATCAAGATTCATTTTCGATTATCTTAATATACAGAAGATCAGCTTAGTATACATTAAGTATGGATTTCAACAGTTTGCTCCCACACAGAAACATAAAGTGAAAAATAATAGATGATTTTTTTTAATGATGATGAATTTATCTATTTAAAAACATTGTGCTATGCAATTTACAGGATATAATTTTACAAATATGCATACAGTTGCTTTTTAAAATATCTATTCTTCTAGAAAGAAGTTTTTAATGATATATGAGCTATTTTTATAAAGGAAGATACTACATAAAGTAATTAAAATTTGGATATAGCTAATATTCAGTCACCACATCTGGTAGATTGTTACGGTAATAATGGATTGCATCCATCTGTGTTAACAGCATTACATAGCCCCACCTCACACTGACACTGACTTAGTCATGTGACTCACTTTGGCTACTGAGACAGCATCATTTGTGCTTTTGAATTTGTCTTTTGTGGTTACTGCAGAACTCTAATTGAGAAAGAAATCATTGTCTAGTGAAACATAGGATTACTGGAGGACAGGAAATCAGTTATAAGGTCCCAAAGACTTGGGGTTCCTAAACCAATATACTAACTGGCAGCATCTTTGTGAGCCATCCCAGCTGTTACCAGTGGAAAAACTTCTCAGTTGAATTCAGTCCAAAATCTGATACAAAATTTTACAAGCAATTTAAATGTTCTTATTTTAATCCAGTAAACTTTGGACTGATTTTCTATGCTGTGATAGGTAATAGATATACCATGCCTTGTTTTCATTTATCTATGAGAATGCATTATCAGTGAATCCTGGCACAATGAAAAGTAAGTACAACTACACCAGTTTTTACTACTACATGATCAAAGCACAGATTCTCTGGAAGTGACAGTTATTTGACTTTCCCGAGATCTCAATTTCCTCTGCTGGTATCACCAGTAGGAGTTTTAAAACCAGAAATATTCTTGATGTTATGTATTTCTAACTGCTAGTAACGAAATAGAGATACACAAATTTATTTCAAGCTAGCTGCTACAGTGGCATAAATACTTTAATAATTTATATTGGACTGAATATTCTATTAGTGAAACTTATTAATAGTACTAAGGAGCCCTAAATTTTCCTACATTCCAATAAATGCCTTTGCCAAGAGTAGATGGAATCATTTTAGAAACATTAAATGTTTTCATTTGAGTAATGTTGGATATTTTAGAAGTATGTATATTTTATTATTTTAAATGATTAGAAAGGTGAATCATTTAAAATTAATGTTCCTTACCTTTTTCTAAGAGAACTGAATCAATGGGGATATTGTAAACAGGTTAAAATATTTGTAGGGATAAACTTTATCTTCTTTGATTTGCTCCCTTTCTTTAAAAATTTCAAGGTACTTTAGAATAAGACATTCACTTATTATAATATTTGAGCTAGCATCATGTGCATAAACTATGATAAGCAGTAGCAGTGGCATTAGAGAATTTGGATATCAAGGATATTGAGTTTAGACACCAGAAGTACATGAATAGTTAATAGTCAAAGAAAGTTCACAGCACATGTAAGCATAAATAAATTTAGTTTAATAAAAGAAAACATTCATAACCTAAAGGTGACTTATATGTGTAGATAAATAATTCTCTCAAGGTTCCAGTCAAAATTAATGAAAAGTGACAGAACACACATTACCGTGAAACTTCTGAACAGCAATGGAAAATAAATAAGAATTCAGAAAGTGTGGCAGAAAGGATAGTTTCCTACAAAAATATAAAATTTATGTTGGGCTCAGACTTCTCTGGGACAATACTGTGTGGAAGTTTGCTTATTCTACATTCAAGTCCTGTGAGTAATATATAAGTATATGTATATATGTGTGTGTGTGTACATATATATATATATATATATATATGTCGTAAAGGGACATAAATACAGACATTGTGTCAGAAGAAAGAATGAATAAAACATGAATCCTACTTGAGACATCTTATTGTGATGACAGAAAGACAGACATGGAAGGCACTAAATAGCAAGCTCTATGAAAAAGGGTGGTAAGGAAGTACAGAGAATAGAAGGTTAATTCGAAATGGAAAGTTTTGAAATGATTCATAGAAAAATAACATTTCATCTTGCCTTAACTTACCTTTTTTGGTAATGAGGAAGTCAATAAGCATTCCTATTAAGGAACATAGCTTGGATTAAAGAATTTATCTGCAAATTATAAAGCTCAGAAGAACTGATGGTAATCCTTTTGTACTAAAAGAAATAGAAAAAGTTCCCTAAGCAGTGAGTAAGGAAGTCTTCATTGTGTTTCAAGTACACAATCATGCTGATTATAATAGACTTCAGGGAAATTTCAGAGTTTAGGTTGTAGGCAAGATGCTTTCCTTACTCCAGTGTGGCTCTCCTTAATACTAGCTTCTTTCCACATCCTTATAGAGACATAAATAAGATTCACTAAGAGAGAAGTAAAAATCAAACTACACAATTCATTTTCTGCAATAAGGCAACATAGATATTTTGAGAAATGATTTGATATGATTAACTTATTACTTGAGATAGCTAAATTTATAAATAATGTGGAAAATATTTCAGATATATTATTTAAAATGTTATAGATTAATCCCAGGAAACATTTGAAAATGCATCAAATATTAAACAAAATATAAGCACTTTTAAACATGTTAATTTTTAATGCAATTTAATTTCTACAACATTCTTTGGGAATTTGTTTTTCTTTTTGTATAAAAAAACAAGCAAAAGACCTTGTTTCAAAAATATAATATTATTTATAGAAGAGCAAACATTAAGTTGGTTTAAGTCCACTGGAAGAACATAAAGCTGATGTCTCCTAATGCTCCTATATATTTCTCATATCTCAGCTTGTATTTTTTACAGAAAATACAAAAGGTAAGTTATTGCTGGGTGAACAAAATAAAAAAAAGCACAAAAAAGCACAGTAAAACATTTGCTGAAGAATTTTTTTCTTTTCAGTTTTTTTTTTAATTTAATAAATGTGAATTTACAAAGTGCAACTTTTGCATTGTTGTGGCTTTCCCTCCCAACCTCCCTTCCTCTCACGGCCCTCCCGTCTCCCACTCCCTCTCCCATTCCACCCTTCATCGAGTTTCATTTTCATTATCTTTATATACAGAAGATCAACTTAGTATATACTAAGCAAAGGTTTCAACAGACCACGCCCACATAACCGCACAAGATATAGAGTATTGTTCGACTAGTAGTGTTGTCTTTAACTCTCACAGTAAAACACATTAAGGACAGAGATCCTACATGGGAAGCAGGTGCCCAGTCACTCCCGTTGTTGATTTAACAATTGACACTCTTATTAATGACGTCAGTAATCACCCGAGTCCCTTGCCATGAGCTGTCGAGGCTATGGAAGCCCCTTGAGTTCACCAACTCTGAACTTGCTTTGTCAAGGCCATATCACAGTGGAGGTTCCTTCTTCCCTTCAGAGAAAGGTCCCTCCTTCTTTGATGGCCGGTTCTTTCTGCTGGGGTCTTGTTCACTGAGACCTTTCATTCAGGTTGTTTTTGCCAGAGTGTCTTGGCTTTCCATGCCTGTGAGACTCTCATGGGCCTTTTAGCAAGATCCGAATGCCCCAAGGGTTGAATCTGAGGCCGGAGTGCTGTTCAGGGCATCTGCCATTCTATGAGTCTGATGTGTGTCCCGCTTCCCCCACAGGATCATTCTCTCCTTTTAATTCTATCTTTCATTATTTGCAGACACTGGTCTTATTTGTGAAATCTCTTCAGCGCTTACCCTACTTTTTGATCAATTATGTATTTAAACTTATCACTTGAACAAATGAGATGGCTCTACCATTGGAGGTAAGTCCGAGTGAGTATGTGCCGACCTGTGTATCTCCTCCCTCTCTTATTCCCACTCTTATATTTAACAGAGATCACTTTTCTGTTAATTTTAAATGCCTAAGAATAATTGTATATTAATTACAGAGTTCAACCAGTGGTATTAAGTAGAACAAACAGAACAACAACAACAAAAAACATACTAAAAGGAATAAAATAGTAAGTTGTTCCTCAGCAGTCAAGACAAGGGCTAATCATGTCATTGTTTCTCATAGTGTCCATTTCACTTCAACAGGTTTCCTTTTAGGTGCTTGGTTAATTGTCATCGATCAGGGAGAACATATGATATTTGTCCCTTTCAGACTGGCTTATTTCACTCAGCATGATGTTCTCCAGATTCTTCCATTTTGTTGTAAATGAATGGATTTCATTGTTTTTTACTGCTGTGTAGTATTCCATAGAATGCGTATCCCATAATTTCTTTATCCAATCATATGTTAATGGGCATTTAGGTTGATTCCATGTCTTAGCTATTGTGAATTGAGCTGCAATAAACATTAGGGTGCAAACAGCTCTTTTTTTCCCATTTACTTCCATTTGGGTACATTCCAAGGAGTGGGATGGCTGGGTCACGTGGTAGGGATATATTCAGGCTTTTGAGGACTCTCCAAACTGTCTTCCACAGAGGCTTTACCAGTTTGCATTCCCACCAACAGTGAGTTAGTGTCCCTTTTTCCCCACATCCTCACCAGCATCTGTTGTTAGTTGATTTCTGTATGTAAGCCAATCTAATCGGAGTGAGGTGAAACCTCATTGTGGTTTTGATCTGCATTTCCCTGATTGCTAGTGATCTTGAACATTTTTTCATGTGTCTGTTGGCCATTTGGATTTCCTCTTTTGAAAAATGTCTGTTAGGGTCCTTGGCCTATCTTTTTATTGGGTTGTTTGTTTTGTTGCTGTGGGGTTTGTTGATCATTTTATAGATTCTAGTTGTTAATCCTTTATCAGTTGTGTAGTTTGTGAATAAAGTCTCCCATTCTGTTGGTTGCCTCTTCACTTTCCTGTTTCTTTTGCTGTAAAGAAACTTTTCAATTTGAGGCAATCCCATTTGTTCATTTTATCTTTGATTATCCATGCCTCTGGGGTCTTCTCCAGAAATTCTTCGCCTGTTCCAATGTCTTGAAGGGTTTCCCCTATGCGCTCAATTAGTTTCATGGTGTCGTGGCATATCTCTAGTTCTTTGATCCATGTTGAGTGGATTTTTGTATAAGGTGTAAAGTAGGGGTCTTTCATCAAAATGCGACATGTGGATGTCCAGTTTTCCCAGCACCATTTGTTGAAGAGGCTGTCCTTGTTCCAGGGGTTGGTTTTAGGTCCTTTGTCAAATATGAGTTGGTTATAGATGTTTGGATTGATCTCCGGTGTTCCTATTCTGTTCCATTCGTCTATCCATCTGTTTTTTTGTACCAGTACCAGGCTGTTTTGATTATAACTGCCCTGTAGTATGTCTTGAAGTCTGGAATTGTGATGTTTCCGGCTTTGTTTTTATTATAAAGGATTGCTTTAGCTATTCTTGGTCTCCTGTTTCTCCATATGAATTTCAGCATCATTTTTTGTAGGTCTTTGAAGAATGACTTTGGTATTTTGATTGGTATTGCATTGAACTTGTAAATCGCTTTTGGGAGAATGGACATTTTGATGATATTGATTCTTCCAATCCATGAGCATGGCAGGTTTTTCCCTTTTTTTGTGTCATCTTCTAATTCTTTCTTTAGTGTTTTGTAATTTTCATCATAGAGGTCTTTGACATCCTTGGTTAAATTTATTCCAAGGTACTTTATTGTTTTTGTGGCTATTGTGAATGGGATTGATCTTAGAAGTTCTTCTTTGGCCACAGCATTGTCTATGTATACAAAGGCTGTTGATTTCCGAGCATTGACTTTGTATCCTGCTACTTTACCAAACTCTTTTATGAGTTCCAATAGTCTCTTATAGGAATCCATTGGATCCCCTATATATAGGATCATGTCATCTGCAAATAGGAATAGTTTAACTTCCTCCTTTCCCGTTTGTATCCCTTTAATTTCTTTTTCTTGCCTAATGGCTCTGGCTAACACTTCTAAGACTATATTGAATAGCAATGGTGAGAGTAGGCATCCCTGTCTGATGCCAGTTTTCAATGGAAATGCCTCCAACTTTTCCCCATTCAATATGATACTGGCCATTGGTTTATCATAGACTACCTTAATTGTGTTGAGGAACGTTCCTTCTAACCCCAATTTGCTCAGAGTTTTCAGCATGAAAGAGTGTTGTATTTTGTCAAATGCTTTCTCTGCATCTATTGAGATAATCATATGATTTTTGTTTCTCAATTTGTTAAAGTGATGTATCACATTGATTAATTTTTGAATATTGAACCATCCCTGCATACCAGGGATAAATCCCACTTGGTTCGGGTGAATGATCTTTCTGATGTGCAGTTGGATTCGGTTTCCCAGAATTTTGTTGAGTATTTTTGCATCTATGTTCATCAGGGAGATAGGTCTGCAGTTTTCTTTCTCTGTTGTGTCTTTTCTGGGCTTAGGAATTAAGGTGGTATTGGTTTCATAGAAAGAATTTGTGAGGAATTCCTCTCTATCAATTGTTTTAAATAATTTGAGAAGGACTGGAGTTGGTTGTTCTTAAAATGTCTGGTAGAATTCAGCGGTGAAGCCATCCAGTCATGGGCTCTTCTTTTTCGGTAGTGTTTATTACTGATTCAATTTCTTTCATGGTTGTGGGTCTGTTTAGGTTTTCTATATCTTCACGGCTCAGTTTAGGAAGGTTGTGTGTGTCCAGGATTCTATCCATTTTTTTCCAGGTTCCCCAATTTGTTAGCATGCATCTCTTTGTTAGTGGTTTCTGATGAATCTTTTTATTTCTGTTGTGTCTGTTGTTAAATTTTCATTACTATCTTTGATTTTATGGATTTGGGTCTTCTCTCTCCTCTTTTTGGTTAGTTGGGCCAATAGTGTGTCAATTTTGTTTATTTTTTCAAAGAACCAGCTCTTGGTTTTGTTGATCTTTTGTATCGTTTTCTTGGTTTCAATTCTGTTTATTTCTTCTCTAATCTTTAGTATTTCCTTCCTCCTGCTGGATTTGGGCTTGATTTGCTGCTGTTTTTCTAAATCCTTGAGGTGAATGGAGAGGTCATTTGTTTGGTTCCTTTCCAGTTTCTTGATATAGGCACTGATTGCTATAAACTTTCCTCTTAGCACTGCTTTTGCTGTATCCCACAGGTTTTGATAGGTTGTGTTATCATTTTCATTTGTTTCTAGAAATCTTTTGATTTTTTTTAAACTTTTATTTAATGCATATAAATTTCCAAAGTACGACTTATGGATTACAATGGCTTCCCCCCCATACCGTCCCTCCCACCCACAACCCTCCCCTTTCCCACTCCCTCTCCCCTTCCATTCACATCAAGATTCATTTTCGATTATCTTAATATACAGAAGATCAGCTTAGTATACATTAAGTATGGATTTCAACAGTTTGCTCCCACACAGAAACATAAAGTGAAAAATAATAGATGATTTTTTTTAAATGATGATGAAATCAGAGCAGACCTATTGTCATGTTTAATCCCAGTGAGAGTCAAGTTGGGAATTGATAATTTCTTTCTTTTTTTTTTTTTTTTTTTTCTTACAGAGGATCAGTTTAGTATGCATTAAGTAAGGATTTCAACAGTTTGCACCCCCATAGAAACACAAAGTGAAATATATTGTTTGAGTACTCGTTATAGCATTAAATCTCAATGTACAGCACATTAAGGATAGAGATCCTACATGAGGAGTAAGTGCACAGTGACTCCTGTTGTTGACTTTACCAATTGACACTCCTGTCTATGGCATCAGTAATCTCCCTATGCTCCAGTCATGAGTTTCCAAGGCTATGGAAGCCCCTTGAGTTCTCCGACTCTTATCTTGTTTAGACAAGGTCATAGTCAAAGTGGAGGTTCTCTCCTCCCTTCAGAGAAAGGTACCTCCTTCTTTGAAGACCTGTTCTTTCCACTGGGATCTCACTTGCAGAGATCTTTTGCCAGAGTGTCTTGGCTTTCCATGCCTGAAATACTCTCATGAGCTTTTCAGCCAGATCGGAATGCCTTTAGGGCTGATTCTGAGGCCAGAGTGCTATTTAGGACATCTGCCATTCTATGAGTCTGCTGAGTATCTCACTTCCCATGTTGGATCACTCTCCCCTTTATTTACTCCATCAGTTAGCGTTAGCAGGTACTAGACTTGTCTATGTGCTCCCTTTGACTCCCAGTCCCTTCACCATGACCAACTGTGAACTGAAACTGATCACCTGGAACAGTGAGATGGCATTGGTACATGCCACCTCGATGGGATTGAATTGGAATCCCCTGGTATGCTTCCAACTCCACCACTTGGGGCAAGTCAGCCTGAGCATGTCCCAAATTATACATCTCTTCCCTCTCCCATTCCCACCACCATGTTCAACAGGGATCACATTTCAGTTAATTTTCAACACTTAAGAATAACTGTGCATCAATTACAGATCTAAACCAGTCATATTAAGTAGAACAGATAAAAAAACTACTAAGAGGGATAATGTATTAAGTTGTTCATTAACAGTCAGGGCTATGCTGATCAAGCCACCATTTCCCATAGTGTCCACCTCACTCCAACAGGTTTCCCTCTTGGTGTTCAGTCAGTCGTCACCGATCAGGGAGAACATATGGTATTTGTCCCTTTGGGACTGGCTTATTTCACTCAGCATGATGTGTTCCAGATTCCTCCATTTTGTTGCAAATGACTGGATTTCGTTGTTTCTTACTGCGGTATAGTATTCTAAAGAGTACATATCCCATAATTTCTTTATCCAGTCTATCGGTGATGGGCATTTAGGTTGGTTCCAGGTCTTAGCTATTGTGAATTGAGCTGCAATAAACATTAGGGTGCAGACCTCTTTTTTGTTTGCCAATTTAAATTCCTTTGGGTAAATTCCAAGGAGTGGGATGGCTGGGTCGAACGGTAGGGTTATCTTCAGGTTTCTGAGGAATCTCCAGACTGACTTCCATAGTTGATGACTCACTGTTCATTCAGAATCATGTTGTCCATTCTCCATATATTTGCATATGGTATAGAGATTCTTGGGTCGTTGATTTTGAGTTTCAGTGCACTATGGTCTGAGAAGATGCATGGTATAGTTTCAATTTTTTTGAATTGTTGAGGCTCCCTGTATGGCCTAGCACATGATCAATCCTAGAGTACATTCCATGTTCTGGGGAGAAATATGTGAACTCTGTGGCTGTGGGGTGGAAGGTTCTGAAGATATCTACTAGGTGTATTTGGTCTATAGCATCATTTAGCTCTGTTGTTTCCTTGTTAAGTTTCTGTATGGTTGATCTGTCCATTGGTGAGAGTGGGGTGTTGAAGTGGCCTGTTACTATTCTATTTGAATCTATATCTCCCTTTAAGTCCTTTAATAATTCTTTCAAGTAGCCTGGCCCCCTGTAATTAGGTGTGTATACATTTATAATAGTTATGTCTCCATGTTGGATAGATCCTTTAATTATTATATAGTGCCCTTCTCTGTCTCTTTTAATAGTTTTTATGTTAAAGTCTGTTTTGATTTCTGTTAGCTTGGAGTATCTTTTCCCATCCTTTCACTTTCAGTCTGCGTGCATCTTTGCTGATAAGGTGTGTTTCCTGAAGGCAGCATATAGATGGACTCTCTTTTTTGATCCAATCAGCTAGTCTGTGCATCTTCGTAGTAGAGTTAAGGCCATTCACATTCAATGTGACTACTGTTAGGTACTGTCTTTTCTCAGTCATGTTTCCTGAAATGAGCTGTTGATGTATTTTGAAATTTGTTTGCAGCTTATTCTACTTTTGCTTTTTTTGTAGTGAAGTTCTTGTTTTTGTATTTCTGTGTGAAGCACATCTTTGAGCCAGTGTTGTAGGGTTGGACACGAGGATACAAATTCTTTCAGTTTCTGTTTGTCATGGAAGGTCTTTATTTCCCCTTCATTCATAAATGATAGCTTTGCAGGGCATAGTATTCTAGGTTGGCATTGTTTGTCTTTTAAAACTTGGAATATATCATGCCATTGTCTCCTTGTCTGTAGTGTTTGTGATGAGAAGTCTGGGGTGAGTCTGATTAACTTACCCCTGAATGTGATTTGTCGTTTCTCTCGGGCACATTTTAGGATTTGTTCTTTGTGTGTCACTGAGCTGAGTGTTGCCACAATGTGTCGCGGTGAATTTCTCTTCTGGGCTAACCTGTTGGGGCTCCAGGCTATTAGTTGAATTTGTCTGTTATTAGCCATTTGCCTTTGTTGGAAGTTTTCTGAAATTATTTCACCTTCCAATCCATTCTCTTTCCACACCCTCCGGGACTCCTATTATCCAAACATAACAATGCTTGATTGAATCTTGTATGTCTCCAACTGTATTTTTTAATTTTCTAATTTCTTCTTCCTGTGTTTGAACTGATTGTATTGTTTCTGGAAGTTTGTCTTTGAATTTTGACACTCGCTTTTCTATTTCATCTGTTCGATTTCTGAGGGATTCCATGGTTTTTTTTATATGGTCAGTTGAGTTTTTCATTTCCAGTCTTTCATTCTTGCTTCTCTTTAGGATCTCTAATCCTTGGGCTTGCTTTTCATTCAGAACTTGAAACTGTTTCTCATTATTTCTAAGTAATCTGATTATTAATTTTCTGAATACTTTTTCTGGCATGATTTCAAATTCTTCTTCATCAGCCTCTATTATGGATGGTTTAGCCTTCTCCATTGGCGAGTTTATAGGTTCTTCTATATTCTTATTCTGGCTTTTTCCTTTGTTCTTCGGCATTTTCGTTCATCTTGATTTTCAGGTTGATTTCCCTCTGCTATGGGCTGCTGTG
The DNA here is from genome assembly GCF_051225735.1 of Oryctolagus cuniculus. Lineage (NCBI taxonomy): Eukaryota > Metazoa > Chordata > Mammalia > Lagomorpha > Leporidae > Oryctolagus > Oryctolagus cuniculus. The sequence continues at coordinate 116,533,629 of NC_142870.1, read as the reverse complement.
GGTCTGTACCAATATCCCGTGTAAGCAGGCTGCTGTTCCTTCTAGAGTTTGTTTACTTATTTATTTATTTATTTGTTTTTTATTTGTTAATTTTTTTTTTGGTAACTTGAGTGGGCTGGTGTCAGGGTTTTGAGGTGCCAAGCTCTGCCCCTTGGGGCCAGTTTCCCTGTTCCTTTGTTTGCCCTGATGTGCCTGTCTGTGCTTGGGCCTTGTTGGTCAGCTGCTGTCCTTCACTGCACCCCCTGTGAGAGGAGTGATAAGTAGCTCCAAACCACCTTTGGACTCCACCCCTGAAGTTTCCTCCTTCTGAGTGCAAGAGCAGAGGCTGATTTCCTTTATGCCCGAATGTAAACAAACAAGATGGCTGGTTTCTGTCTGCTGCAGCTCTGATTGCAGGGAGGGCAGAGACACTAAAGTATCCTGGTGTGTTCAATCCCTCAGTTAGTCCCCCTGGATTGCACCCTCTTCCCGGGGGCACTGTTCACTTTGTTTTGATTTCGATTTCCTCCCCTGCTCATTCGTGCGTGTCTCACCTGTCCATCCCAGGGTGGGTTGGGGGGGCGGTGGCGACTGCAGTGGTGGCTGCGGGTGGCTGCCATGGCTGTGAGAGCTGGCTTGTCTCACCTCCCTCTCCAGCACTGGTGTGTATACTCCTCAGCTGGGGTCCTGTTCCGTGGGTGCCCATGTCCCCCGCATAGGTCCACTGTGTCCCCCTAGCCCCGCAAGAGTTTCCTCTGTAGGTTTTTTCTCTAACTTTTCCCCTGAAACTATGGAATCTCCACCTGTATTGAACTCTCGTTTCCCAGACTATCAGTGTGCTCCCTCCCTATTCTGCCATCTTGCCGTCTTTCTGCTAAATTATTACACTTATTACTCAACTTGTAAATTTGCGTAGTTAGTAATATCAGAAACTTCCATAATTTAAAAAAATTCATCCAGTGAAACAAAAACAGCTCAAAAAATAAATGTTTGTCTTTATTCTAGTAAGTTAGGTGTTTCACAGAGAACATGGCATACAGTCTGAATTTTCAGGAAAGGAAAAGAGACACTTTCTAAAAGGAATAAGAGATGACAAACCACAAAAGAATCAGTTTGGAAAATGTATTCTTAAAGAACCTCTTCTAACTATAGTTCATATCTGCACTCCAATTCTTAAATGCTAGCCATAATCACACAACATTAATACATTGGCTTTGTGTCTGATAACACCTAATTAGAAGTGATGCTCTACCTTTGTTTTTACAGCATTATTTCACTTAATATTTTATATTGATTTGGTGACTCCATTCACATTATTCTACCACCAGGATCCCTAAGTAATATGCTTTCTTTTTATAACTAGCATTCAAACAGAATTTTCTCTACACCTTGAAAAAGCCGCACTTTAAATTTTCTATATATTTCAAAATTAAAATTCTCAAAAATTCTGTGACAAAAGAATTCTTCCTGCAGAAATCTTTCTTTATGGAAGAACTATCTGAAACTTGTGGTGTAGTCTGAGTTCTATATTAATCAGGAGTAAAAAACATGTAAGGCTGTTTCCTAGAGAGTGCTGTTATTTGTGAGTGTCTTAAATCTTTGTTCCAAAAGGTTTGTTACTATTGAATTTTATATAAATGCTCCAGGCCCAGGGACATAAGATCTTTAAGTATGTAACATATATTTTAATTCTTATGAGCTATATATTCCAAGTAATAAGATTTACTTAATTAAATAAGGCTCACTGAATTTATTCGTACGTGACATTGTCTCTTAAAAATTACAATGTCTTAAATGATGACTTTCATGATTTGTTTTAAGATTTTTATTTTATTTATTTTAAAGGAAGAGGGAGAGTAAGAATGTCAGTGAGTGAGAGAGAGAGAAAGAGAGAGAGATATTATTTTGTACCATTAAATAAATAATGCAGTAAGTATCTATTATGCTAAGAAATTAAGGTTTATCAGAAACAAATGTGGTTTTGTAGGCTTTGCAAATGTCATTATTTAGGAGTACTATGGCCATCATCTCAAATATTCCTCATTCTCCTTGTTCAAATGACTTTCCTTAAAATAAATGGTTAAATTTTGTGTTGAATATTTATTTATATACATTATTATTTATTTAAAGACTTATATAGAGAGATCTTGCATTCACTGTCACTTCACAGGTAGCCACAGTGTCCAGGACTGGGCCAGACTGAAGCCAGGAGCCAGGGGCTTCTTTCAAGTCTCCCATGTGATTGGCTAGTATCCAAACATTTGAACCATCTTCCACCATTTTTCTCAGGCCATTTTCAGGGAGTTGGATCAGAAGTGAAGCAGCTGGAACATGAACCAGTGCTCACATGGGATATCAACATTGCAGTCAGCAGCTTTACTTGCTATGCTACAAAACTGTCCTGAATATTTATTTTTGAGTTTAATAAAGTCAATAGTTAAACAAGTGAACAAACAGCATATTTATCAAGGAACAAAAATTAAACAATTTGATATGAATACATAAGAAATCACATATATTGCCTTAGTATATGAGAGGCTGGTATTTACTTCCATCTTCTTTTCATAGGCGGATTGTTGAAGCTCTTTGTACATCATAACATGTCAGTATTTTAGACACGTTTTTCATTCAGAATATTTTTTCATATCCTCAAGTGACATACACAGAATTTCTAAACAAGGATGTGTTTCTACATTTTTCCTATGTATTCAAACCTTCTAATTCATCCTCATACTTAGAAAATGCTTGTCGTTTAATCAAAGGCCAACTACTATTCCAGTTACTGGAGAAGCAGTGTCGAATAAAATAGATCGACTTCCTATTACTCACATAATTACATAAAATAACAAGGCACAGTAGTTGAGAATAAAAATTCTGGGACAATATGCCTACCTTCAAACCCCAGCTCTTATAACTCTACAACATTCTACAAGTTACTTAATCTTATAATTTTATTACATCATTTTTAACATGGAAAGAACTGTACATCTCTTATATGGTTGAATGAGTAAATGAATGCGTAGAACATTGTTATATAGCAATCGCTCTATGTATGTTACTTAATTTTAAACATTTGTAGGGAAGATAGTGTACAGACAAGTAAAAAACATAGGAAGAGACAAATTATTGATCGTCTTTTCCAGTGAAGAGATAAAACTAAAAGAGCATTCAATGCAGTGGGAATAGTCTTTGCAGAAGAGCAAAGAAACTGAGAATGATCCCAGAGAGTAGAATAAATAGTCTTGAAAATTATTTAACCAGTTATTATCTCAATTCCTCTATCTTCTCTTTCCTTTTTTTCATATGTATCTTTCTTTTATAAAACATAGTTTATTTTACAAACCAAGTGACAAAGAGAGAGAGGGGGACAAGAGGGAAGGAGGGGAGAAAGAGAGATAGACAGAAAGAGAGAGAGAGAGAGAGAGAGAGAGAGAGAGAGAGAAACCAAGATAGAGATCTTCCATCCATTTCCAAGATAGCTTCAACAGCCAAGTCTAGGTCAGGCCAAAGCCAGGAGTCTCCCATAAGGGTGGCAGCACTTGGTTCATCTACCACTTTCCCAGGCACACTAACAGGGAGTTGAATCAGAAGCAAAGTAACCAGTACACAAAGAGACACTCAAATATGGGATTCTGGCACTTCAAGCAGTATCTTAGCTACAAAGCTGGACTGTTCCTTTATTTTTTCTGTTTTCTTTCTCCTCCTTTTTTCTCCTCTTCTTTTTCAGAGATTTCTATTCAACTTCTACACATATTCTTTACTTTGTGTCCTACAGACCCAAATCCTGAGTCTCTTAAAATTTAAGAGTATCAGTCAAATCTTGGACTAGTACAGTAGATGACTATGATTTATCCATCCTGATATTTCTTGAGGTACATGAGATCTTAGTATCACTGGAAAAAGAGTGAAACTCAAAGTGTCATGATGGTTTGCTGATTTAGTCTTGAGAAAAATCAATACAATCAAAGTACTGAAACTTCAAAGCTCTCAACTGAAAATATCTCCAGATTCAATTTCTTAGCATTTATAAAATTTTCACATTGTTTGGCAATCTGGGAGGGATGGGCAATCTAATCTACACGTGTTGATATATGTGGTGCTGAAATACCAAGTTTACCTTGAGATTCTGTGTAGAATTAAGCATTTTAAGCATACCTTCTTAAGTATCATCTCACATACTAATTAAAAGCTAATCTTATCAAAGGCACAATTTAAATTTATTCAACACAGTTTCTTCATGTACAGAATACCATCTTTGAATAAAATTATTAAAAAATTTCCAAAATTTGATGAAGCCATTGTACAAATACATCTAACTATAATTGCTTCTTAATTCAAATTGCTGGAAATTGAACACTGAGGTTTCTGAACCAATCTTACCTTCTTTAAAATTATCATTGTTCATTGTGTTACCTCTGTGTAGATCTGACATTTCACTCTCTAGAGTTTAGTGTCTCCTGTGTGCATATTTTTTTAAATTTTTATTTAATGAATATAAATTTCCAAAGTACAGCTTATGGATTACAATGCCTTCCCCCACATAACTTCCCTCCCACCAGCAACCCTCCCCTTTCTCACTCCCTCTCCCCTTCCATTCACATTAAGATTCATTTTCAATTCTCTTTATATACAGAAGATCAGTTTAGCATATATTAAGTAAAGATTTCAACCGTTTGCACCAATGTAGAAACACAAAATGAAAAATACTGTTTTAGTACTAGTTATAGCATTAAATCACAATGTACAACACATTAAGGACAGAGATCCTACATGAAGAGTAAGTGCACAGTGACTCCTGTCATTGATTTAACAAATTGACATTCTTGTTTATGGCATCAGTAATCACCCTAGGCTCTTATAAGGAGTTGCCAAGGTTATGGAAGCCTTTTGAGTTCTCTCTGATCATATTTAGACAAGGTCATCGTCAAAGTGGAAGTTCTCTCCTCCCTTCAGAGGAGAAAGGTACCTTCAGAGAAAGATACCTCCTTCTTTGATGACCTGTTCTTTCTACGGGGGAACTCACTCGCAGAGATATTTCATTTAGGTCATTTTTTTTTTTTTCACAGAGTGTCTTGGCTTTCCATGCCTGAAATACTCTCATGGGCTTTTCAGCCAGATCCGAATGCCTTAAGGGTTGATTCTGAGGCCAGAGTGCTGTTTAGGACATCCGCCATTCTATGAGTCTGCAGTGTATCCCACTTCACATGTTGGATCCTTCTCTCCCTTTATTATTCTATCAGTTAGTATTTGCAGACACTAGTCTCATTTATGTGATCCCTTTGACTCTTAGTCCTATCATTATGATCAATTGTGAACTGAAATTGATCACTTGGATTAGTGAGATGGCATTGGTACATGCCACCTTGATGGGATTGAATTCGAATTCCCTGGTATGTTACTAACTCTACCGTTTGGGCCAAGTCAGCTTGAGCATGTCCCAAATTGTACATCTCTTCCCTCTCTTATTCCCACTCTTATGTTTAACAGGGATCACTTTTCAGTTAAGTTTCAACACATAAGAATAAGTGTGTATTAATTACAGAATTCAACTAATAGTATTAAGTAGAATAAACAAAAACTAATTCTAAGAGGGATAACATATTAAGTTGTTCATCAACAGTCAGGGAAAGGGCTGATCAAGTCACTGTTTCTCATAGTGTTCATTTCACTTCAACAGGTTTCCTTTTTGGTGCTCAGTTAGTTGTCACCGATCAGGGAGAACATAGATATTTGTCCCTTTGGAACTGGTTTATTTTACTCAGCATTATCTTTTCCAGATTCCTCCATTTTGTTGCAAATGACCAGATTTCATTGTTTTTGACTGCTATATAGTGTATTAGAGAGTACATGTTCCATAATTTCTTTATCCAGTCTACTGTTGATGGCATTTAGGTTGATTCCAGGTTTTAGCTATTGTGAATTGAGCTGCAATAAGGTGCAGACCATTTTTTTGTTTGTCAATTTAATTTCCTTTGGGTAAATTCCAAGGAGTGGGATGTCTGGGTTGAATGGTAGGGCTATATTCAGGTTTCTGAGGAATCTCCAGACAGACTTCCATAGTGGCTTTACGAGTTTGCATTCCCACGAACAATAGGTTAGTGTACCTTTTTCCCCACATCCTCACCAGCATCTGTTGTTGGTAGATTTTTGAATGTAAGCCATTCTCACCGGGGTGAGGTGGAACCTCATTGTGGTTTTGATTTGCATTTCCCTGATTGCTAGTGATCTTGAACATTTTTTCATGTGTCTGTTGGACATTTGAATTCCTTCTTTTGAAAAATGTCAATTGAGGTGCTTGGCCCATCTCTTAAGTGGGTTGTTTGTTTTGATGTTGTGGAGTTTCTTGATTTCTTTGTAGATTCTGGTTATTAATCCTTTATCTGTTGCATAGTTTGCGAATATTTTTCCCATTCTGTCAGTTGCCTCTTCACTCTCCTGACTGTTTCTTTTGCAGTACAGAAACTTCTCAATTTGATGCAATCCCAATAGTTGATTTTGGCTTTGACTGTCTGTACCTCCGGGGTCTTTTCCACAAAGTATTTGCCGGTGCCATTATCTTGTAGGGTTTCTCCAATGTTCTCTAATAATTTGATGGTGTCTGGTCATAGATTTAGGTCTTTAATCCACGTTGAGTGGATTTTTGTGTAAGGTGTAAGGCAGGGGTCTTGCTTCATGCTTCTGCACGTGGAAATCCAGTTTTCCCAGCACCATTTATTGAATAGACTTTCCTTGCTCCAGGAATTGGTTTTAGATCCTTGATCAAATATGAGTTGGCTGTAGATGTTTGGATTGATTTCTGGTGTTTCAATTCTGTTCCATTGTTCTCTCCCTCTGTTTCTGTACCAGTACCATGCTGTTTTGATTACAACTGCCCTGTAGTATGTCCTGAAATCTGGTGTTGTGATGCCTCCAGCTTTGTTTTTGTTGTACAAGATTGCTTTATCTATTCAAGGTCTCCTGCATCTCCACAGGAATTTCAGCATCATTTTTTCTAGATCTGAGAAGAAGTTCTTCGGTATCTTGATTGGTATCGCATTGAATCTATAAATTGCTTTTGGGAGAATGGACATTTTTATGATGTTGATTCTTCCAATCCATGAGCATGGAAGATTTTTCCATTTTTTGGTATCCTCTTCTATTTCTTTATTTAACGTTTTGTAATTTTCATCGTAGAGATCCTTAACGTCCTTGGTTAAGTTTATTCCAAGGTATTTGATTGTTTTTGTAGGTATTGTGATTGGGATTGATCTTAGAAGTTCTTCCTCAGCCATGGCATTGCCTGTGTATACAAAGGCTGTTGATTTTTGTGCATTGATTTTATACCCTGCTACTTTGCCAAAATCTTCTATGAGTTCCAATAATCTCTTAGTAGAATTCTTTGGATCCCCTAAATAAAGAATCATATCATCTGCAAAGAGGGATAGTTTGACTTCTTCATTCCCAATTTGTATCCCTGAAATTTCTTTTTCTTGCCTGATGGCTCTGGCTAAAACTTCCAGAAATATGTTGAATAGCAGTGGAGAGAGTGGGTATACCTGTCTGGTGCCAGATCTCAGGGGAAATGCTTCCAGATTTTCCCCATTCAATAGAATGCTGTCCGTGGATTTTTCATAAATTGCTTTGATTATATTGAGGAATGTTCCTTCTATACCCAATTTGCTTAGAGTTTTCATCATGAACGGGTGTTGAATTTTATCGAATGCTTTCTCTGCATCTATTGAGATAATCATATGGTTTTTCTTCTGCAGTTTGTTAGTATTGTGTATCACATTGATTGATTTTCAAACATTGAGCCATCCCTGCATTGCAGGGATAAATCCCACTTGGTCTGGGTGGATGATTTTTCTGATGTGTTGTTGTATTCTACTGGTGAGAATTTTATTGAGGATTCTTGCGTCTATGTTTATCAGGGATATTGGTCTGTAATTTTCTTTCAATGCTGCATCTTTCTCTGGCTTAGGGTTTAAGGTGATGGTGGCTTCATAGAAAGAATTTGGGAGGATTCATCCAGCCTTGCAAAAAATGCTTAAAGGTGTGCTACACACAGAAACACAGAAACACAGCCATCAATATGAAAGAAGGTAAAGGAAAAGGAAGAAAACGTACCAGTAAAAGATCATAGGAAGCTCAAAGGATATACTAGAAAATATCTTTGGAAAAATGGTAGGGCAAAGTTACTAATTATCAATAGTCATATTGAATGTAAGCCGACTCAATTCTACAGTTAAAAGGCACAGACTAGCTGAATGGATTAAGGAATAAAACTCATCTATTTGCTGCCTACAAGAAACACATCTTTCCAACAAAGATGCATTCAGACTAAAAGTGAAAGGTTGGAAAAAGATATTCCATGCCAACAGAAATGAAAAAAAGCAGGTGTAGCCATATTAATATCAGACAAAATAAACTTTAACACTAAAACTTTTGAGAGAGACAATGAGGGGAACTATATAATGATTAAGGGTTCAATTCAACAGGAAAATGTAACTATTATAAATGTATATGCACCTAATTGCAGAGCACTGGTTTATTTAAAAGGTATGTTAAGGGACTTAAAGGGAGACTTAGATTCCAATACAATAGTACTGGGGGACTTCAATACTCCACTCTCAGAAATAGACAGATCAACCAGACAGAAGATCAACAAGGAAACAGCAGATTTAAATGACACCCTTGCCCAAATTCATCTAACAGATATCTACAGAACTTTCAATCCTACATTTAAAGATTTTACATTCTTCTCAGCAGTGCATGGAACCTTCTCTAGGATTGACCACATACTTGTACATAAAGCAAGTCTCAGCAAATGTAAAAGAATTAGAATCATACCATGCAGCTTCTCAGACCACAGAGGAATGAAGGTGGAAATTAGCAACTCAGGAATCCCTAGAGCATACGCAAACACATGGAGATTGAACAATATGCTCCTGAATGAACAATGGGTCATAGAAGAAATCAAAAGAGAAATCAAAAACTTTCTGGAAGTAAATGAAGATAACAACACAACATATCAAAACTTATAGGATAGGGCAAAAGCAGTGTTGAGAGGAAAGTTTATAGCAATAGGTGCCTACATCAAGAAATTGGAAAGGCACCAAATAAATGAGCTTTCAACGCATCTCAAGGATCTAGAAAATCTGCAGCAAACCAGACCCAAATCTAGTAGGAGAAGAGAAATAATTAAAATCAGAAAAGAAATCAACAGGATTGAATCAAAAAAAAAATTACAAAAAATCAGCCAAGCAAAGTACTGGTTTTGTGTAAAAATAAACAAAATTGACACCCCATTGGCCCAACTAACTAAAAAAAGAAGAGAAAAGATCCAAATCAATAAAATCAGAGATGAAAAAGGAAACATAACAACAGATACCACAGAAATAAAAGGAATCATCAGAAATTACTACAAGGACTTGTATGCCAGCTCCTGGACACATGCAATCTACCTGAATTGAACCATGAAGACATAGAAAACCTAAATAGACCCATAACTGAGAAAGAAATTGAAACAGTAATAAAGGCCCTCCCAACAAAGAAAAGCCCAGGACCAGATGGATTCACTGCTGAATTCTACCAGACATTTAAAGAAGAACTAATTCCAATTCTTTTCAAACTATTCAAAACAATTGAAAAACATGGAATCCTCCCAAATTCTGTGTGCATATTAACAGTAGCTTTCCTTAAAAATCTACTGCTGACTCTAACTGACGTGACTGCCCAAGACTAACTTGCTTTGAATAACATTTTCTTTAATGGGTTTGAGAACCTTCAGTATATATTCATTATCTGAAATCTCTCACAGGAAGCTTTTAGATAAAAGAATAAAACTTTGGAATACTGACATTGTTTGAATCTGGACTTCTTTTTAAAATTATTATTTATCTGTATTTGTGAGATGAGAGAAAGGGAGAGAGAGAGAGAGCGAGCACAGTAGCCATCTGTTAGTTCACTCTTCAAATGACTTCAAGGGTCAATATTGAGGCAAGCTGAAGCCAGGAAGCACAAACCCATTTCCCACATGAATGGCAGAAATCCAATTACTTGATTCATCACTGCTGCCTCCCAGGATATGTATTAGGAGAAAACTGGAGTCAGGAGCTGGAGTTGGGTATCAAATCCAAGTACTCTTAAGAGTTATAGGCATCCTTGGCTGGCGTCACGGCTCAATAGGCTAATCCTCCACCTAGCGGCGCCAGCACACCAGGTTCTAGTCCCGGTCGGGGCGCCGGATTCTGTCCCGGTTGCCCCTCTTGCAGGCCAGCTCTCTGCTGTGGCCCAGGAAGGCAGTGGAGGATGGCCCAAGTGCTTGGCCCTGCACCCCATGGGAGACCAGGAGAAGCACCTGGCTCCTGCCTTTGGATCAGCGCAGTGCGCTGGCCGCAGCGCGCCAGCTGTGGCGTCCACTGGAGGGTGAACCAACGGCAAAAGGAAGACCTTTCTCTCTGTCTCTCTCTCTCACTATCCACTCTGCCTGTCCAAATAAAAAAAAAAAAAGTTATAGGCATCCTAATTCAGGTCTTAACTTCTAGACTATGTACTTGCATCTGAACTTCTTTGAATAGCTGTTTGACTTTCATCAGATTCTGAATATTTCTGAACTTTACTTTCTGCCTCTGTAAAATCTGTATCATATCTTTTTGTGCTTAATGAAGATACTAGCATATTGCTGGTACTCAAATAAATGCTGTCTTTAAAATTTTTACATTGTATATTCATGTGTATGCTTATAGAATCTCCCTTACTAAATTTTATACTCCGTTATGGAAAACAAAATCTTTTCTTGCTCTGTTTTGTACTCTTGTCATTGCCAAGTTTTAAAGCCTAAAAATGGAAAAATGCATAGTATTCTTTGCTTCTGAAATAATATATCCACAGTTAGAATCGTCATATGTTTTTTTTTTTCAGATATATTTTCTGAACAAAGGAAGGATGTTTGGGGTCATATGGGCTCCTGAAGCATAGATAAAAATTTCAGAGCTGGAAGATGTACCTTATAGGCCCTGTAAATAGAAAACATTTGACATGATGAATAAAATAATACATTCATTTTTAATTCAATGGGGATTTCATTAAATTCTGCTATTTCTATGACTAGGGAAACAAATAATAAGAACATAAAGGACAAACACTTATTCAAACAGACGTGCAGTTTCTTCTTCTGAGCATGTCAAATGACCTACCACAGAAAAATGACTTTTGAGTTTTTATTTAATTTTGTTTCATTAAAGCTTTAACCACTACTTAGAAACATTCCAGAACTTTAACTAAATAAAAGTAGCAATCACATTCCTCCCTATGCTATATTAGAAACAGGACAAAGACCTCTTCTGCCATGATGAAAGCTCTTGTAGTTTATACACATCCAGTTACAAAATTGGTACAATTTCAATTGCTTTTCTTTTCCTTTGGTCTTAACCTAGGTCTGAGAGGAATTTAATCTCATTGCCAGAGTTTACTTCAAGTGCCTTTGTTGTAATAGGTTTAGAGTGGCTTAGGATCATCATCTATTTTCACAATGATCCCTCCACCTAAGGTAATGATTACAATTTCCTTCAACATGTAATGGAACACACTGCAAAGTACAGCAAACCAGCTCTGTCTCTAAAATTGAATCATTAGTGGAAGGTAATATACACACATACATTATGAAAGGATTTGAGTCCAGTATTATTGGCAGCAATAATTCTCTGTTGAAATGATTCATCATACTTAATTACTGTCTTCTAGAAAATTGTAATGATCTTGAAAAAGTTATAGTTATTTTCTTGTCCATAAGTAAAGGTATTTGGAAGAAACAATGATCCCCAGATCACTATGCTCTATCTTACTTCTTTAGAACATTTATGCAAATATGGCCCAAACTATTGTGGGGAGCAACTCGGACTAGACTGTTACTGGAATTAAGACTTATTCTATGCATCTGCTCTCCCACAATATGGCGCTGGGAGAGGAGTAAACAGCTTCTACCCAGCTGCCTCTCACCAACTTGACAAGCTGCAGGAGCTGCTCCTGATTGGAGGAGAGCGGCGTGCTCGACGTGTGGGCAGCCGAGTTGGGATTGGCGGAGGAGGACTATAAAGGAGGAGAGAGACGGCATGCACCAGGAACATCTATGGGGAACATCTAAGGGAACCCGTGCAGCCCCCGAGAAAGCCGGCCGGCGGTGTGCCGCTCCCCTGCGGAAGTGGGGAATGCGGCCAGGGGGAACTGCCCTTCCACAGAGGTGGAAGGGATAGTAGCCAACCCGGGAAGAACCAGCAGCAAACCCGGGGAGGGCCGAGCAGACGAAAGAACAGCGCAGGGTCCTGTGTTGCTCCTCCATGAAGAGGGGGAGCGACATAATGGTGCCGTGACTCGGATAGGAAACCTGACTCGGATATGAAGCCTAGGCAGGGTCCTGTGTCGTTCCTCCATGAAGAGGGGGAGCGACAACTATGGTCCATGTTTTATTCTTTTTTAACCTTTAATTTCAGAGTAATTTTAAATGTACAAAACAAAAATCATGAGGTAGTAATATAAACAGTCCCCATATATCTCTTGCTAAACTTCCCATTAGTAACATTTCATATTATTATATTTATCACATTTATTGAAGTTGGGGTGATTCATTAATTGTTCCGGATTTTAAAGTACTAAGTGAGATCATCTTAAAGCCAGATATTCAAGAAAATTAACATCACATTCCCTCTCTTTTGAGTTTATTTAAATTAATGAAGTAGTAGTTCAATAAGTAACAGTAGTATCAATAGGTATCTGTAGAAAGAAAGACAAAATAATGGCATAGATAAAAATGATAAATGAAACCCATGCCAATACAAAGATGGATGGTTTTGCTCAAATTTAAAATTTTTTCATGGACACAGCAAGATTTTTAAAAGCAAAATGAAATAACTGACATACCAGATTGTAGTAGTCTGAATTCCTTCAAAGACTCACTTATTAGTTTGGCTACATTTTCTTTATCTTTTCAGCTTCCCTGTAGAAAAATTGACAGAAAACTTGTATATAATTAAATCACACATTTTGGTGTTTTGATATCTGCCTACATTACAAAATGATCTAAGATATTTTTGTTGTATTTTGATAGAAGTATTTCACCTACACACATTGGCATACACATGTACTTGACTATGTACAGTATTTTATTAATATTGGATCATTTAATTTATGAAGTAAATAGAAGCATACTTGAGAATCAATAAATATTAAATTAAAAATCTTTACCTAGTAATTTCTCAGAAAAAGGATCTATGAGAGTAGTTATACAAAGTTCATTAGTAATAATTCTCAAAAAATAAATGATCTAAGCTTCATTTCAGAAGCCCTCATTAGTCACGATACAAAGTATTCAAATTATGATATGTGCCACTAGGCAAATATATTCTAAAGATCTTTGAAGATGCTTAAGAGGTCCAATAAACACATATTTATTATCCCAATGTCTATACCTGCTGTATCAAAATTGCTTTTCTGCACACTGATATGTTATTATTTAACTAATAGGTTATCCAAAATTACGTAATTAAAAACAGAATTTGCATTTTATCATGAACCTTGTTGTCAATAGATGGCAATAAAATTCCTTGCAGTGAATTCTTCCTTCTCTTTAGTTACTCTTTCCTGATAAAAATTTCATATAACAGTAAGGTTATTTATATCCAAAAAGTTCTGTATTTCTACCATTATAATTTTTCATGTCAACATAGGCCAGTTATGGGGGAGGTATAGCAAGGCATTGCTTTATTAATACTGACACTTTCCTGTGGATTGAAAGCATTTTCATCCTGTGTGTATATAGAGGCTTGCTATTAGCATTCAGATGCCGTTTCTCCACCAACTAATCCACTTCAAAATATTTGCATGAAATCAAATTTGCTTACTAGTCAGCTACATATAAAATATAATTTATAGACTTGAGTACACATTAGTGAAGTTCAGTTATTTAGGGAATAGGAGAACTATCTGAGTCTCATTACCAAGGGAAAACTGGTGCTGAATTCCATAGGCACTGTCACTGACTCTCCTGAGATGATTTATTCACTGTATATTTCAAATGCTTAAAAATATGTTGAACTTGGAGTCTTACTGATAAAGTTACTAACATTAAGATTTGCTATTTGTCATTTATACAATTTTGTGAAGTGACAGTCTTTTGCCATTATAAAATTTACAAAATATTTAACCTTATTGCAGTTGAACAAGTTTGAGGCTCAAGTCTAGTTATCTAAATAAAACAAATTGAATTGCTGTAAAAGCTCACGGATGAAAAAATGCCTAACTATAAAGACAATTTAAGTGATTACCACATCTCTTCATATTATAGTTGTACTTTTAATGTAAATAACTGTCTAGGTTAACCATTACATATTTTGGAAAGATACAGAAATGATGAATAGCTCTTCATGATGAATAAGAGTTCTGAATTTTTACAAGCACAGATTTGTATGCTCCTTAAAGAAAACTTGTAAGATAGGTACTCTAATTATCCCTTTTTACAGATGAGGGAACTGCATAGCAGAGATTTAAAAATTTACCCAGGAGATGGCTGGGATTCAAGTGCAAGCACTGCCTAATTTTGACTGTGGCACCATGTAACATGGGGTTCAACAGAAACAGAACCTGAGATACTCTGAAAGTGAAGGGAAAATGAGAATATGGAGATGAGGGGATGAGAACTGCTGTTAATGCTAAAATGTTGACTATTTTCTAACAGGAGAAATGAGTTCCTAGCAATGGTCTAAATTAAGAGGTTTCGAGTATTCCCTATCAAAAGAAAAACTGAAATGTTTACCAAGATCGTAGCTGACAATCATCACCACCTAGAGCACTTTGGAGTGAAATGGCACTTTATTAGCTTCTAGTTGATAAACTCTCTAGTTTTTAGCATCGAGTTGATAACATTGCAATTAAGATGATCACTGAGCAAGAAAGTAATTAGACTGGGTTTTGGGGACTGGTTGTAAGGAGGGGACCAACTATCCAGCCTGATACAGCAGAACAGAATAAGGGTAGACTTATCTAGGGCTTCACCAGGAGAATGGAATCATTTGTGTTAAAAAAAAATAACATTGACTTTCCCCTATCTGGGATAAGTGGTTTGTTTGTTTAGAAAGTTGTCCAAATTTGTATTAGAATATTATATATGATGCTTGTGGTTTGAGATAAATGTCATCAATATGCTTAAGTCTAGTAAAATTGTAGATAATACAAATTTCTGAAAGCAAACATTGTTTCTCAAATAATTTTAGGTTTTGTATTATATAAATTAATTCTTCAGTACAGTTGAATATTAAAGTATTACTTGATCTATATATATATATATATATATGGAAATTATGTTCTGTGCACCAACTAAAGCAAAATGGAGAGCTTTATATTCCATAAAAGAAATTCTAAAATTTTTGAATAAATTTAGAAAATAATCCTGCTCTCATAGAAAGAGGAGTTTCATTAATCTTAAATGGCAAAAATAGACACTATTCTGGATCTATAATTCTTAAGGATAAGAAGCTTGAAAATGTTGATCCTGTCCATATAGTGGATGAAAGAGTAAAATAATGTGCAAGAAATTTACACATTCATCAATTTTACAGCACTTTAAAGTTTAAAGAAACCTCTTTGTCTTGAAATCAATGACACTTGCCTTTGGAAATTCAAAACAGCAAAAACAGGAAAGAGTGGGCTCATTCTTACTAGTTTCATGTGCAGCCAGATAAATAAAGAGAAAAAATAACCAAAGTGTAGTATCATATTTGTTATTTCGTGTTGTTTTACCAACTAAGACACCTTCCAAACTACCAAGAAGTACTGCTGCCTAAATTTTGGGATAATATTTATTTACTTTTATTTATTTTATTTATTTTTATTTTATTTATTATATTTTATTTATTTATTTATTTATTTTATTTTGGGGGGAGGTTTCCACATGGGTGGCAGGGGGTTGTCATTTAAATATGGAATAAAAATTAGCATTGCCTTTAAACCCAGCTACTTTAACTACAATTGTGACATTTTGATGTACCATGCTGCTTTGTTGGGCCTGGGAATCCTCTACTTTGAAACACAGAAATTGTACGAAACTACTATCTACTACAATTATAAAATGAAGCACTACTTTTCTGTAAGCAGACAAGGTTCATTGAGCTCTGCTGCACTTCACAGATACTGCTGAATATATTTTTCTAAATCAACAAACTCAAACATTTTTAATGAGGTGTCTCTACAAGAGTTTAACCTGCTTTTCTTCCATTCTCTCCAGTGACATCAACTTTTGCAGAAGTGCTTACAAGTCTCACATTAAATTGTCTGACACAGATTAGTTTACTCTGAAATCTCTAACTTCTTTAGTTCAACCGATTGAATAAAAACAGACCAGCCAAGCAGTGAGGCTATTTGCTGAATAGATGAAGATGTCTCCTCACAAAGTAAAATGCTCAGTCTTTTGGAGCATTGATTCAGTCACAGGAATGGTCACAGAGGCGACTTCTCATACCAGCCCTATTGTCTATTCTCTTCTTGTTTATGAGTCACTGGCAACAGTTCTCTATCAAAGAACCACTTTTTTTTGAACTTTTATTTAATGAATATAAATTTCCAAAGTACGACTTATGGATTACAATGGCTTCCCCCGCAAAACGTACCTCCCACCCGCAACCCTCCCCTTTCCCACTCCCTCTCCCCTTCCATTCACATCAAGATTCATTTTCTATTATCTTAATATACAGAAGATCAGCTTAGTATACATTAAGTAAAGATTTCAAAGTTTACTCCCACACAGAAACATAAAGTGAAAAATGATAGATGATTTTTTAAATGATGATGAAATCAGATCAGACCTATTGTCATGTTTAATCCCAGTGAGAGTCAAGTTGGGAATTGATAATTTCTTTTTTTTTTTTTTTTTAGAGAAGATCTCAGTTTAGTATGCATTAAGTAAAGATTTCAACAGTTTGCACCCCCATAGAAACACAAAGTGAAATATACTGTTTGAGTACTCGTTATAGCATTAAATCTCAATGTACAGCACACTAAGGACAGAGATCCTACATGAGGAGTAAGTGCACAGTGACTCCTGTTGTTGACTTTACCAATTGACACTCCTGTCTATGGCATCAGTAATCTCCCTATGCTCCAGTCATGAGTTTCCAAGGCTATGGAAGCCCTCTGAGTTCTCCGACTCTTATCTTGTTTAGACAAGGTCATAGTCAAAGTGGAGGTTCTCTCCTCCCTTCAGAGAAAGGTACCTCCTTCTTTGATGACCTGTTCTTTCCACTGGGATCTCACTCACAGAGATCTTTTTGCCAGAGTGTCTTGGCTTTCCATGCCTGAAATACTCTCATGGGCTTTTCAGCCAGATCCGAATGCCTTAAGGGTTGATTCTGAGGCCAGAGTGCTGTTTAGGACATCTGCCATTCTATGAGTCTGCTGAGTATCTCGCTTCCCATGTTGGATCACTCTCCCCTTTATTTATTCTATCGGTTAGTGTTAGCAGGTACTAGACTTGTTTATGTGCTCCCTTTGACTCTTAGTCCTTTCATTATGATCAATTGTGAACTGAAATTGATCACTTGGACTAGTGAGATGGCATTGGTACATGCCACCTTGATGGGATTGAATTGGAATCCCCTGGTATATTTCTAACTCTACCATTTGGAGCAAGTCAGCTTGAGCATGCCCCAAATTATACATCTCTTCCCTCTCTTATTCCCACTCTGATGTTTAACAGGGATCACATTTCAGTTAATTTTCAACACTTAAGAATAACTGTGTGATAATTACAGAATGAAACCAGTCATATTAACTAGAACAGACAAAAAAAATACTAAGAGGGATAATGTATTAAGCTGCTCATCAACAGTCAGGGTGAGGGCTGATCAAGTCACCGTTTCTCATAGTGTCCATTTCACTTCAGGAGGTTTCCTTTTTGAAAGAACCACTTTTTAAATATCCTGATCCTGAGAAAGCATTCCAATTGTTCTGCAACAATTTGCATTCATAGAGTATTTAGGGGAATTATACTGAAACTTATCTCTTTGAAATAATGTTTTAAAAACATTCTATCTGAACAAAAATATTCTCCACACTTCAAAGATATGTAGAGCTTGTCTATCAGACAACAGATCTTATTGAATTACAGATAAGGAATGTTAAATCACAATTATCTCTGTTATAACATATTCACCGCTTAGTGTAACTCTGTCATCTTGGACATTTTGATTACTCATTTGACTGTAATGAAATAGATGATTATTTTTTTTCATTTTGTTTGAAGAAAACACAGGTTTTCTGAATCTGAAAGTGTTTTCTAATGAGGACAGGTAAAACTGCCAATTGCAACACCGTCATCCCAGATGGATGCCTGCTAGAGTCCTGGCTGCTCCATTTCTGATTCAGTTTCCTGCTAATGTGCCTAGGAAAGCAGCAGAGGATGGCTCAAGTCTTGGGCCCCTGACCCACTTGGGAGATCCAGAGAATCTTCTGGATCCTGGCTTTGGCCTGGACCAACCTTGGTTATTGCGGTCATTGGAAAGTGAACCAGCAGGTAGAAGATCTGTCTTTCCCTCTCTCTTTTTGTAATTCTGCTTTTCAAATTAAAAAATCTTTAAAAAAAAAAAAAAAACCTTCCAATGATGCTCTATCAAAAATCTTGAAGTAATTGTTTTCATTTTTGCTTTATTAATAAGTATATCATGTTTGAGCACTATTTTAACAGTTACCTCATTGGTGAACACTATGACATAAAATGTATGTAATTTTTCTTCTTATTCTGATAAATTTTGTATTTTGTCTTGTTTCTCTTACACCTCATAATAGTTTGAACATCAGAGAGACTTAATATATATACTCTATAATCAGTTTTGTTAAATCATTTATTCTTCATATTTGAGTTATAAGAATCCAATTTAAAAACATACAAATTTTAATGTTCTTAAATACAAACCATAGCAGCCATCTCTCTTCATATCTTAGACTGAAAACATGTTTATATGGAGAATAATATGTATTGTAAAAATCTCATGGAAAATGATCAAAAACAAAGAGATTCTACAAAGTCAGAATCACAGCCAAATTCATACCTCAGAGATTATTTAAAAACAGAACTATAGTCACTGCTTCTGAATACCAGATAGCACTATTGTCTTTGGAATGAATTATTAATTGCCCATGCTCTTCTGTGTTACATATTCCACATTCAACTTTTACTTGTAAGTATCCATTGACTGAGCTACAATCATATGCCTGCCCCACCAAAGTGGTAAATTAAAGGTTATAGGGAGAGCCAGAGTCTGTAACTTTCAGTCTCAGCAGTGTGAGTTTGTTTTCTGGGAGTAAACTCCTCCTAGAAAGATACATCTAGCAGTATCATATCCACCCAATATTCTTTACGTCTTTCTTTTGTTTTGCTTTTTCAAAATACTCTACCATAAGACATATTAAATATTTATATAATTTATTTTTAATTGTTTATTTTTTTTTTCTTCTAATGCCATCAGTGCAAAGACTTCCCCCACTATCACTTCTAATCCAGAAGCTGTGACGGTGCCTGGCAGAATAACTCCACAGTTAATTCTCCACTGAAATAAATGAATAATACTAGGTTACCCGCATTTACAAAGGATGGGCAAAAATAAAAATTATCTAGTATAGATGGTTCCTCTACCTACATTTTTGCCCCAGAGGATATGCATAAAGCCAAGAGCCAGGAGCTTCTTCCGGGTCTCCCACTCATGTGCAGGGGTCCAGGGCCTTGGATCATCTTCTGCTTTCCTAGGCCATAGCAGAGAGCTGGATCAGAAGTGGAGCGGCTGGGTCTCGAACCAGTGCCCATATGGGATTCCTGCATGGCAGGAGGCGGCTTTACCTGCTAAGCCACAGCACCAGCCCTTAGTTCACATTTTTAACAACAGTGAACAACACTGTACATGACTATATCTTCCTTCCCCATCCTTTGCCCAGTGCAGTAGGCTGAGTATATTAAGGGCTTGATAGCCCACAACCAGTTTGATCTTGAGTTTGAAATATTTGCAAAATAGGAGAATGGCTTCCAAATTAATAAAATTTTCCATTTGAAAACACTTTAATTTCCTCAAAATATTTATTTCCATTGTAAAGTTTGTTCAAAGTATAAAATACTTGTGTTTTAGTTAAATTTCATCCTTTAGCGTTTCTAATTAATTATAAGGTTTGTTGAGGAATTTTCTTCTAATTATTCTTTAACTGTTATGTATGAGTCTTGAAAATCACATTCTTACTTTTGACTAAAAATATTTCTAATTGCATTGTGATTTATACATCCTATGTTATTTTAAAAGGCAGGTTATATTTATAGCCATAGAAAAAGGAGTAATGTGTAGAAATGTAAGTGAGGTGCAGTGATAATCTGGCTAATTACAGCTCAGATTCACATCATTTGCACTTAGTATGAGATTCAGCTGTTTGTTAGAAGAATAGGAAGCAGTCTATTTTTACATCAACTTAGGTTACGGTTCACTATGCATAGGGAAAAAAAAACCAAACTTTTGGCAATACTTATGTTTGTAAATAGCTTTATGCCCAATTTCACGATTCTTTATTTTTGTTCAACCTCTCCATTTTGACCAAAGCTTTGGACATTATACACTCTGTCATCATCATAAATGGACTTATTTGGTCTCATATCCCATCAGACAATACCATAACATTGGATTTTATATGGTGAGGAAAAAGAAATAGAACAATAGAAAAGAATAAACATCAGGTCACTTTTTTGGATGAGTTAAACAGAGAGGATTTTTTGATCATGCTGATTTAGGTGGGCTAGACTTCTGTTTTAAGAAAATAATTGGTCTGTTTCAGGTTCTATCTGCTTCCTTAACATTTCCTTAACACTGTTATTTGATTATTTAGTGTTTAGGCTAAATTGCTTCATGTTGATTTTATATGGTCTTTTAGGGCCCAATATAGAAGCTCAGTCAAAAACAAAGTTCTCTGAATTTCACAGAATAATTTTCCCCATTTTTAGCAGGCTCTCACCCAGGTTAGAGTCATTAAGACATTAGTGCTACTCGCATTTACCATAATTTTGGGTTTGAGACCCAAATAGGTCATTCATGACTTTTAGTATCTTCATGAACATGCATTTAATTGAGATTTTTGTCATTCCAAGTGAAAATTGAATTTGATATTTCATGAATGGCTGCATGCAAACATTTAAACTTTTGAGAGAATTCATCAGGATGATAATAAGAAAAGTTTAGAGTGTATTCCTTAACTAAGCTCTCCATGAACCAAACAAATCAAGGTCAATCGATCAAAGAATGAGATAGAAGAGCAGTCAATACATTTGAACTAAGTACCCAGAGTACCAATTCCTTGTAACTGAGTCTCTGTAACATCTGATATATTTATGAGTACTTCTGTGCAACAAAAAGTGTTAGTAACTGCCAAAATGCTTCCCACTCAACTAATAGGTTATTCAGAGCAATTTTAGTACCTAGTAACAAAATGTAAGGAACTCTGTTGCACAACCCTAGTTGTTAAGCACATTCTGCCACAGAATCCTTAGTAAGGTTCATATTTCTAATCATTGCCACTTTTATTTACTCCAAGTAATAAAAGGAAACCTGTCCAGAAGGGTGAGTGTCCCCTGGTAATCTTTTATTTGACATAATTTGGATAGTGGAGGAATGGACTAATGGTCTGTTTCTTACTTATTACGAAGCAAGAAAGGCACCATTGAACTTTTTAATCCATATTGGCCCTTTACCTTTCATCGATCAAGACCTCAGATTACCCATGTATAAGGTTTGCCATGAAATCCTCATAAACATAATCATTAAAGGTTGTAAGAGTGCTAAACTATTTTGGCACATAAGTCAGTTTGCAAAGAAGCTCCATTTCAAATTTTGTGCAAACCTGACCTGTGACATAATCACTGATCCCAGTTCTTGTATCCCATGACTTAAATTAAAACAAGAAGTGAAAATAAATGAACCTATAAGTGTCAAGGATATAGGGTGAACTAAGGGATCTCTTCAGTCATGTAAGGATCTGGGTTTGGCATAATAGATTCAATATTTCATTAAGTTACAAAATTTAGTTATCCTGATTTTTTTATTTGAGTGGCAGAGAGAGAGATATGGACAAATAGAGAGAGATAATTCCCCCAAAGGCTGGGAATGAACCAGGACTGGGGAACTCAACCCAGGTCTCCCCCAATGGTAGCAAGGACTCAATTACTCAATATATCACTTTCTACCTACCAGGGTCTGCATTAGCAGTATGCTGGGGTTGACAGCTATTGCCAGTAGTCAAACCTAAGCATTCCAGTGTGCTTTCAGGTATCTTAACTGCTCAGCCAAACGCTAGCCCCTGATTTTGAAATGTTAACTATAGCAGTATCCTAACAAGCAAAAGAAGTAGACATAAGAAAGGAAATGTTAGGAGAGGTGAAAGCTTCATCATGGCAAAGAAATCTTGATCAATGATCTTGAGAAAGCTGTCTACAACTGAGGCTTTGTCTATTTTAGGGAAATAGTCCTAATGATTTGTGCATTAAAATATCCATTAGATGTTCAGTACCAACAGTTGAGGAATTCTCTTGAGTTGTGAGATGTCAGCCCTAAACTTTCAAGTCCTGAAGACTTATTGCAGTGTTGTTGTTGAAAGCAACTTGATATGGTCTTTTCCAATGAGGTTCAAAGACATGCTTTCTCTGAGCTCTCTTTTCTAGATCTTAAAGGTTTTAATAGGCTTCAGTTAGTGGATCCTGAGAAAAATACACTTTGACATATTGCATTAAAGTCTTGTAATATTTAGTCATTTCAGAGTTTAGGAAGGTGCAAGATTTATGAAGTTCTATTATTAGGGGCAATAACTATTTCATAAAAGATTCAAACTATGTTTCCCAGTGGAAGTGAATCCAATTGCCATTAACCTTAAATACCTGTGACCAAGGCAATCCAGAAGGTTCAATTAACTCTGCTTAAAGTCATTGTATTTGCAACATCTTATTTAACTGTTTTACAACTTGTCCAGTGAAATCTGCTTCTATAATTGGAGATTTTTCCAGGAAAGTCTCATGAGGGAAATACATAATTTGAATAACCTTTTTAGCTACTGTTATAGTATTGGCCTTCCTGCATGAAGACACTTCTATATATTCAGAGAACATGCACTGGGATGGTAACTGACTGAAATCCCTCTCTAAGAGTTTAAGTAGCCTATCAGGTAGAAGAAGTATATCTGAAATTTTGATTGTCTTCCCAAGATTATGGACTTCACAAGCCAAACATGTATCATAAACAATATAATAATTTTATAACAGTCACAACACCAATTTTTTTTTACAAATTTTATTGTTTTATCCACTCTGAGAAAGGAGTATAGGACTTTAATAATGGAAATTTAAAGACTCAAGGAAGAACCAGACAACTTTATAAGGTCTCTGGGATACCACATTTAACATTGGTGCTGCACTTTTATTTTGTTCTCCAATTCAGAAACATGAATAGCACTATTTGTTAAATAGGTTATCATTTGTAATTTGGAACCAATAGTATGGAGTTATTTGAAATTACATAGCTTAAAATTCAATTATATCTAATCATTCCTTCTTTTATTCTGAAACAGTATCCAAACTCTTTCTTAGTTGGAAAATACTCCTAATATCTTCCTTATAAATTCATTCATCAAAACACTTCTCATTTTACTTATTTTCCATACATACTACCATAGCATCCCCAGTTTGGAATACATTAATTAGAATTTTAGTACTTACTAATTGTGATACAGTATCCTGAAGACTAATTGAAATATATTGTTCCCTGTGACAAATTTTCCATGTTTTACTGACAAACCCATCTATTTAGCTTCGTTATATTGCAAAAAAGCAAGATTCTAAAGCATATATTTTAAAAATATACATTTATATTTTAGTACATTCAGTATTTTAACTTACTTAGAAATGAAACATACAATATCTATTAATTAACTGAACATGACTTTAAGATTTAAGTTACAAAAAATAATTGTGAAATTCTAACAAGTTTATATATAAAATCTTGATAGCATTATATTCAGACCTTGTTTCAACCCCATCAATGTCTTCTTCATTTACCTTTTATCTTAATAACTTTCTAAAAATTCCCACTTTCCTAGGATGAGTTCTTTGACTTCCCTTTCACCTTTCCATGTTCTCTTGTTAATTGGTCTAAGGATGTTATCAGTATTCACAAAAGCCATGGGGGAAAACACAAAGTAGATCTGATAAGACTTCTCTGAAAGCATATTGATTTTGCAGAAGGGAAGTTACATAGGGTGTCCACGTGAAAAGAACCTTCTTAACCACAGCATTTGCCATGATTTGGGAAATGGGGATATTCAGTGAATGGTCCAGTCATCATGCAGCCAGTGCCGTGTGGCTTGCACTTGAAGCATATCAGCTGCTTCAGCTACGGTAGTACATTTGGCATGCAGAGATGGAATCAGAGTTCCCCTTCTCCAGGGGCACTTCCAGTGACTTTTCTCCTGTCCACCAGGCTAGCTGTTCTATTGGAGAGCTTCTGAGAGTTTAGAATGTATGGAGCTATTTCTGTTCCGCAGAGAACTGTGACTTACATAAACTCAAACATGATTTCCCACTCTGCAGTATTGTGAACTCAAGACTATGCCCCTAAATTAATTAATTATTCTAGGAGTTTATTTTAGTAAAGGCTCCTCAAGAAGTTTGTGATACTGTTCTACAAAATGAAAACAATTTCCTCACATTATGCCCTACAGTTTAATTTCTTGATTTTGCTCTGCACTCACTACTCAAAGATAATTTCTCTTGTCCCTGCATAATTTTCGCATGAGAGAGGGGACAATTGTATGTCTGGTGGCTAAAACTCAGACTGACTAAAATCTGAATTTGAAGCTAGAATCAGGTCAAAGCAAGCACTCTCTGTTAACTTCATTTTAGCTATTGCATATAACAACCAGAGGATTATGTATTGTTCTATTTACTTTGTAAGCTTCATTTCCTTCTGCATCTAGTGAAACACTGTCAGCTATGGCTTAATAACCTGGGTGACAAAATGTCACCAAGGAATCGAAAGTTCTTCAACCTTATTTTATCTCTAAAATTGTTTAAGAGAGTGATAAATTATTTTGCTTAAAAATTTTAAATTATGGACTGAATTTTAAATTTTTTGCAATTCTTTGAGCTATTTTAGCAAAATGGTAATTGAGCAAAAAGTTAAAACTCAGAGAATTGAGGAAAAATTGGATAGTGGGAAAAGCAATCAAAATTAATTCAGAGCCCAATCCAATCCTATTTCATCACATCCTTAGAGTGTTTTTTTTTTTTTTTTTTTTCGTTTTCACTTGCTTTTTTTCAAAGAATTTTTAAGGAGAGAATGTGGATTAGTTGAGCCTTTTATATGCCTCCAGCTACCAATTAAACATGTCCCTATTCTTTTCGTTTGTTTTTGCAGCGGTTCCTGTCTCCTTTTATAACATAATTAATGAAAAAACAGTTTTCTGACCTCTGTAACTTACCTACATGTTAAATCCAATTCATTTTTTTCTGACCCCATCAGACAAAAGCTCCCTACACAACTCAGGCCTGTTTCTCATGACCTCCAAAGATCATACTCTATCTTATATTCTAAACTAACCCTGGATTCAAAAGTCAAAAGGTTCGAAGCATTAATATAAAGAGAGAAGAGTTTTGGCTAAAAGAACATACCCACAATCCAGGAGCTCAGTGAGAAAACAGAGGACCTCAAAGGGGTCAGTGGAAACTGATTTCTTTCTTCAAGGAGTCTATGCAGCTGCCAGCAATTATCTCACTTCCCTTTCTGGATGCCAAAGCTGTTAAAAAGATAAAGTTACAACAAATCTGATTTTGTAGGTCTTAATCGGCTTTATTTGTGATACTAGAATTGGCAGCAGTATGGACCAAAAGTGGCCCAGAATTCCCCATTCCACCACATCTTTTTTTTTTTTATTTTTATTTTTATTTTTTTTATAGAACAGGTGGTATCAATAGTTGGAGAAGATGCAGTGATTAAAAAAAAATGGAAGTGAGGGGCCCGCACTGTGGCACAGTGGGTTAACGCCCTGGCTTGGGGCACTAGCATTCCAAATGAGTGCCCCTTCAGGACCTGGCTGCTCCACTTCCTATCAAGGTCTCTGCTATGGCCTGTGGCAGTGGAGGATAGCCCAAGTCCTTGGGCCCCTGCGCCCGTCTGGGAGACCCCAAGGAAGCTCCTGGCTCCTGGCTTTGGACTGCCACAGCTCTGGCCATTGTGGCTAATTTGGGAGTGAACCATCGGATGGAAGACCTCTCTCACTCTCTGCCTCTCCTCTATCTGTGTAACTCTGACTTTCAAATAAATAAATAAATCTTTAAAAAAAATGGAAATGAGGTACAATGACAGCCTTTCTGGTTAGTGCTTGAGTGTGTCTTATTTGAACACTGTTTAAACAGTTGGCTACTTGTGATTGACTGAGACTTGGCTGCTTCTGAAAACATTGAGTTGAAGTCTACTAACATATCACATAAGGTTACTGTTCATGAAATAAAGCATAACCTTTAAGACAAACTTAGAGTATGTATAGAGACATCCTTAGACCAAATTTAACATGTTTAATTACTAGCTATTTGATAACTTTATTTAAATTTGTACTTTACTTCCATAATTACATGAGAATCACATACATTGTCTTTCCTATCCCCATCCATGTTTGTGCTATTATTTTAGTATACATATAAATATATATATTTAAGATTTATTTATTTATTTGAAAGGCATAGTTATGGAGAAAGAAAAGAGATGGAGGGAGGGAGGGAGAGGGAGAGAGAAAGAGAGGGAGAGAGACAGACAGAGAGAGACCCTTCCATTTACTGGTTCACAATCTAAATGGCTGTAAAGGCCAGGATAGTCCAAAGCCAGGAGTCAAAAGATTCATCCTGGTCTCTATGTGGGTGCAGGGGCCAAAGTCCATGGACCATCTTCCACTGCTTCCCCAGCTGTAGTAGCAGCGACCTTGATTGAAAGTGGGGCAGATGCACCCCTCCCCCCACAAAGTTCGTGAAAGCAACACACCAGGGCTGGTGCTTTGGAGCCGTTCGGGAAAGCACCAACCAAGATGGAGGAGAGAGAGGATGCAGGCAGAGAGAGAGTCAGAAGCTACAGTAAGTTCACTACCACCATGCTGTCTAGTTTTAAAATTTTCTAATCCCTTCTTAAAAATTATAAATCCCTTAAAATTTTCATATTTTATGTCCCTTTGTGGTTGCCATAAGAAATCAGAGAATACCCCCTAAAATTTTACCCTGAAATATGGCCCCTTAAAGTTCCCTAGAAATACTATCCGGGGTGCTACATGTACTACTGGAATTTGGGGCGCCTTATGATTTCACCACGGGTTATTACTAAATCCCCAATATTACTAAGCCCAAGAGGGTTCTTGCCTAATATTTAGAGAAGAATTCTAAATACTGGCACAGATAAACGAGGCAGCATGGTACATTTTAAGCTTTTATTTAGTTTGAAAGATGCATAGGAGAGTGAGAGCTTTATTTAGGAGGTATATAGGGGTTCAGGAAGAGCATCTAGGCCAGGAAGCCTAGAGCACATAGCCTGAAGGCCATGCGCCCTGGAGGCCTCAGGGCTACAGCAAGAACCTTCCTAGCAAGAGGCCAGGAAAAAAAGAGCCACCTGGGCCACACCATGGCCTGGCTTTTAACCCACTTCCAAAGGGGAGTGGTTAATTAACCTGATTGGCTGGTGGGCACCCAGGTGTGGCCAGGTACGGAAATGAGGCCACACAGGGGTGTGGCAAAAGCATCAGGTAGGGGCATGAGGCCACACAGGGGCGTGGCGAAGGCGTGGTCTTCCAGTTCACAAATCAATTTTAACCTGTATGCCTGCCTACTTCAGAAAGAGAAGGCCGTCTTTCATCCTCTGGTTCAGTCCAAAAGTGGCTCAAACAGCCAGGACTGGACAATTCTGAAACCTGAAGCTGAAAATTCCATCCTGGAATCCCACATGTGTGGCAGGGTCCCAAGTACGTGGGTTGGGTCATCATCCACTCCCTTCCCAAGTGAAAGAAATTTGATTTGAAGTGGAGAAGCTGGGACCCAAATCAGCTCTCCAGTATGAGATGCTAGTGTTGTAAGCAGCAGCTCAACACCTTGCATCACAATGCTGACCTCTACTCAGCCATTTTTGAAAGAAAAGATGTTCTGGAAGTTTTAACCAGAGCCATTAGGCAAGAAATCAAATCAAAAGAGATGCAAATTGGGGAGAAGAAAGTGAACATAGCCCTGTTTGCAGATGACATGATTCTATACATAGAAGAAGCAAAAGACTCCATTAAGAGACTATTGGAGAGGCTGGGCACTATGGCCTCTCCTCTCTCTGTGTAACTCTTTCAAATAAATAAATAAATCTTTTTTTAAAAGAAGACTATTGGAACTCATAAAAGAGTTTGGTAAAGCGTCAGGATATTAAATTAATACACAAAAACCAATAGCCTTTGAAAACACAGACAATGCCGTGGCTGAGAAAAAAATTCTAAGATCAATACCATTCACAATAGCTAACAAAAAAATTAAATACCTTGAAATAAATTTAACCAAAGAAATCAAAGAACTCTAAAAGAAATAGTGGAAGATACACACACACACACAGAAATAAAAAAAGAAAAGTCTTCATCTTTATGGACTGTAAAAATTAATATCATTAAAATGTCCATACTACTGAAAGTAATTTAAAGATTCAATGTGATCCCAATCAAAATAACAATGACATTCTTCTCAGACCTAGAAAAAATGACGCTAAAAATCATATGGAAACACAAAGGACCCCATATAGCTGAAGGAATTTTATACAACAAAAGCAAAGCTGAAGTATCATAGTACCAGATATAAAGACATACTAAAGGGCAGTTATAAACAAAACAACCTGGTTTTGGTAAATAAAGACCTGGAGACCAATAGAACAGAATCGAAACTCCAGAAACTGATCCATATATCTACAACCAATTTATTTTTCACAAAGAAGCTAAAATCAATCCCTGGAGAAAGGATAGTCTCTAAAACAAATGGTGCTGGGAAAACTGATTTTCTGAATGCAGAAATGTGAAACAAGACCACTACCTAACACCTTACACAAAAATCCACTCAAATGAACAATCTAAATCTATAGCCTGATACCATCAAATTACTAGATAATATTGGGGAAACTCTGCATGCCATTAGCATAGACAAAGACATAGCATTGGAAAAGACCCCAGAAGTACAGGCAATCAAATCCAAAATTGGCAAATGGGATTACATCTAGCTGAGAAGCTTTTGCGCTGCCAAAACACTCAAACTGAAGAGGCAATCAGTAGAATGGGAGAAAATATTTGCAAACTATGAAACTGATAAAGGATTAATATCCAGAATCTATAAAGACTTCAAGAAACTAAACAACACCACCACAACAAAAAAGAGTCCAGATAAGAAATGGGCAAAAGACTTGAACAGGCATTTTTTTTTAAAGAATTATTTTATTTATTTGAAAGACAGAGTTACAGAGAGAGGTAGAGTCAGAGAGAAAGAGATCTTCCATTCTGCTGGTTCACTCCCCAAATGACCGCATGGCTGGAGCTGTGCCGATCCGAAGCCAGGAGCCAGGAGATTCTTCCGGGTCTCCTATGTGGGTGCAGGGGCCCAAGGACTTGGGCCATCTTCCACTGCTTTCCCAGGCCATTAGCAGAGAGCTGGATCAGAAGAGGAGCAGCTGGGACTAGAACCGGCGCCCATATGGGATGCCAGCACTACAGGCTGGGGCTTTAACCCACTGCACCACAGCGCCGACCCCTTGAACAGGCATTTTTCTAAAGAGGAGATTTTAATGGAAAACAGACATATAAAAAAATACTCAGGATCACTAGCCATCAAGGAAATGCACATCAAAACCACAACAAGCTTTTACCACACTCCATTTATAATGGCTGTCTTTACAGATATCAACAAAAAATAAACATTTGCCAGGATGTGGGGAAAATTTTTCCCTAATCCAGTCTTCGTGCAGAAACAAACTGGTGCAGTCACTCTTCGAGTCAGCATGGAGATACCTCAGGAATCTGAATATAGACCTGCTATATCACCCAGCCATCCCACTCCTGGGAATTTATCCAAAAGATATGAAATCAGCATATGACAGAGTGATATGTTTATTGCAAATGTATTCATAATAGCTAAGATATGGAATCAGCCCAGATGTCCATATACTGATGACTGGATAAAGAAATTATGGTATGCATAGACTATGGAATACTACTCAGCAATAAAAAAATGAAATCTTATCTTTTGCAACAAAATGGATGCAACTGGAAACCATTATATTTAATGAAATATGACAGTGCCAAAAAAAAAAAAAAAGAAGAAAACCGGATACCATATGTTTTCTCCAATCTGTGGAAACTAATAGAGTACCTAAAATGTAATCTATAGGAGCAAAACTGACATATTGAGATTCAGTGACTGTTTACAGCCCTTATCTCAACTAGTGTTTTTTTTTTTCTTCATTCTGTTTGTTGAACACTTTACTTAGTGTAGGGTTAATCTCGTGAGCATAAAGTAAACTGAAACAGATCTGTGTAAAAATTAAGAGTTGGAATAGGAGAGGGAGAAGGAAGAAAATCAGGTATGTGGGCGAGAAGGAAAGTGGGGTGGAAAATATCATTGTGTTATTGAATATGTTTATAGGAAATGCATGGGATTTGTATACCTTAAGCAAAATAAAAAATAGATCTACCACATTATTAATCGATCCCACTTTTGAGTATATATTTGACAAAAATGAAATCAGAATATCAAAGAGGTACCTGTAAGGTATGGGTATTGTCCCACAGCAGGTCAATGCACTGCGTGGGACACTTATATCCTATATGGGAATACCAGTTGAATCCCAGCTACTTCATTTCCAATCTAGATTTCTGCTAATGTGCCTGGGAGGCAGCTGATGATGGCTGATTTATGGAGTTCCTGACATCTGGCTTTAGCCTGGCCTTACCCAAGCTTTTATGGGTATTTGGGTAGTGAAACAATGTATTGAATATTTTTTACCCTGTCTCTCCCTCTGCCTTTCAAATAAATAAATTAATCATTTCCTTTGAAAAAAGAGAAAGAGAAAAAAAGAGAATGGTTTATCTGTTTATTCCATTATGGATTGGAAGAAATGTATTTCCAGCATTTTGAAGAATATATTCCATTGTTTTTGATTTCCAAAATTTCTCTTACAAATCAGTGAACTTTTCGTTGCTTCTTAAAAGATAATGAATCTTCTTTTTTCTGATTTTTTTTTGTTTTTTTGAAACATAGTTTTTTTTGTATTTTTTTTTTGACAGGCAGAGTTAGACAGTGAGAGAGAGACAGAGACAGAGAGAAAGGTCTTCCTTTCCATTGGTTTATCCCCAAGATGGCTGCTACGGCCAGTGCGCTGTGCTGATTCGAAGCCAGGAGCCAGGTGCTTCCTCCTCGTCTCCTATGCGGGTGCAGGGCCCAAGCACTTGGGCCATCCTCCACTGCACTCCCTGGCCACAGCAGAGAGCTGGACTGGAAGAGGAGCAACCAGGACAGAATCCGGTGCCCCAACTGGGACTGGAACCCCGGGTGCCGGTGCCACACGTGGAGGATTAGCCAAGTGAGCCGCAGCACTGGCCTAAAGCATAGTTTTTCCATAATCTGCCTAGATGTGGCTGTCTGAATATACATTTTTCAACTGTTTTGCTGAACTTTATATTAAAAAAAATCATGGAGTTCAATCCATTTTCTCAGTTTTGGAAACTTTCAGGAAGCATTTCTTCTAATATTCTTCTCAAGTATATTATTTTTGTTTCCTCTTACACTCTCATTACAGGTATGTTAGACTTTATTATTATGTCTATGTATATTTGACAGATACTGTAGGAGTATTTTTACATTATCTTTTTCTTTCTTTTGGCTTAAATCTCAATGCTTTCTACAAACAAGCTTCACAGTTTAATAACTTCTATGCTTCTGTGTATATGATATCACATATGTCTTAGTTTTTCATTCAATTTTCAGAATTTTCTGGTTCAGAACTCTACATACTTTTTTAAAAAGATTTATTTATTTGAAAGTCAGATTTACACATAGAAAGGAGAGCCAGAGATAGAGGTATTCCATCCACTGGTTCATTCCTCAAATGGCAGCAATGGCCTTAGCAATGGCAGATATAAAATCAGGAGTCAGGTGCCTCCCCCAGGTTCCCACATGGATTTAGGGGCCCAAGGACCTGGACCATCCTCCACTGCTTTCTAAGGCCATAGAAGAGAGTTGGATAGGAAGTGGAGCAGCCTGAACTAGAACCGGTGCCCATATGGCATGCTGGCACTGCCAGTGGTAGCCCTACCTGCCACACAACAGTGCCAACCCCTCTACATACCTTTTAAAAGATTCAAATTTTCTTTTAACTTAGTTCACAAATTGCTTAATTTTCTTGTAGATATTAACACAGATTTTTTTTAAAGTTTTGATATTGTAATGCCAAAATCCATATCCATTCTATGAATGTTTTTTCCATGATAAATTTCCAATCTTTGTTATTGATTAACTGATTTTGCTTTTTGTTTTGGCTTATGAAGCACAAACATTTATTTCTCACAGTTTTTGCAGGCTGGGAAATCCAAGATCAAAGTGCTGTTAGATTTGCTGTCTGCCAAGAGCCTGTTGTCTTCTTGTGTCTTCATATGGTGCAATGAGTGAGAGAGCACTCCAGGCCTTTTTTTTTTTTTTTTTTTTTTTTTAGTTTTTTTTTTTATTTAGTAAATATAAATTTCCAAAGTACAGTTTATGAATTACAATGGCTTTCTCCCCCACCCATAACTTCCCTCCCACTTGCACCCCTCCCATCTCCCACTCCCTCTCCCATTCCATTCACATCAAGATTCATTTTCAATTATCTTTATATACAGATCGATTCAGTATATATTAAGTAAAGATTTCATCAGTTTGCACCCACACAGAAACACAGAGTGTAAAATACTGTTTCAGTACTAGTTATAGCATTACTTCACATTGGACAACACATTAAGGACAGATCCCACATGAGAAGTAAGTACACAGTGACTCCTGTTGTTGACCTAACAATGTGACACTCTTATTTATGGCATCAGTAATCTCCCTAGGCTCTAGTCATGAGTTGCCAAGGCTATGGAAGCCTTTTGAGTTCGCCAACTTCAATCTTATTCTGGCAGGGTCATAGTCAAAGTGGAAGTTCTCTCCTCCTTTCAGAGAAAAGTACCTCCTTTGATGGCTCTGTTCTTTCCACTGGGATCTTACTCGCAGAGATCTTTCATTTAGGTCTTCTTCTTTTTTTTTTTTAAACTTTTATTTAATGCATATAAATTTCCAAAGTACGACTTATGGATTACAATGGCTTCCCCCCCATACCGTCCCTCCCACCCACAACCTTCCCCTTTCCCACTCCCTCTCCCCTTCCATTCACATCAAGATTCATTTTTGATTATCTTAATATACAGAAGATCAGCTTAGTATACATCAAGTATGGATTTCAACAGTTTGCTCCCACACAGAAACATAAAGTGAAAAATAATAGATGATTTTTTTTAAATGATGATGAAATCAGAGCAGACCTATTGTCATGTTTAATCCCAGTGAGAGTCAGTTGGGAATTGATAATTTCTTTTTTTTTTTTTTTTTTTTTTTTTTTTTTTTTTTTTACAGAGGATCAGTTTAGTATGCATTAAGTAAGGATTTCAACAGTTTGGACCCCCATAGAAACACAAAGTGAAATATATTGTTTGAGTACTCGTTATAGCATTAAATCTCAATGTACAGCACATTAAGGATAGAGATCCTACATGAGGAGTAAGTGCACAGTGACTCCTGTTGTTGCCCCAAGTGGTGGAGTTGGAAGCATACCAGGGGATTCCAATTCAATCCCATCAAGGTGGCATGTACCAATGCCATCTCACTGTTCCAGGTGATCAGTTTCAGTTCACAGTTGGTCATGGTGGAGGGACTGGGAGTCAAAGGGAGCATATAGACAAGTCTAGTACCTGCTAACGCTAACCGATGGAGTAAATAAAGGGGAGAGTGATCCAACATGGGAAGTGAGATACTCAGCAGACTCATAGAATGGCAGATGTCCTAAATAGCACTCTGGCCTCAGAATCAGCCCTAAAGGCATTCGAAGCTGGCTGAAAAGCTCATGAGAGTATTTCAGGCATGGAAAGCCAAGACACTCTGGCAAAAGATCTCTGCGAGTGAGATCCCAGTGGAAAGAACAGGTCTTCAAAGAAGGAGGTACCTTTCTCTGAAGGGAGGAGAGAACCTCCACTTTGACTATGACCTTGTCTAAACAAGATAAGAGTCGGAGAACTCAGAGGGCTTCCATAGCCTTGGAAACTCATGACTGGAGCATAGGGAGATTACTGATGCCATAGACAGGAGTGTCAATTGGTAAAGTCAACAACAGGAGTCACTCCAGGCCTTTTTTTAAAAATTTTCATCTACTGATTTCATTTTGTTTGGGTAAATTCCCAGGAATTGATTTGCAAATGTTGATCAATCCCCACATACCAGTGATAAATCCCACTTCTGAGTGAATGATCTTTCTGATGAGTTGTTGGATTAGATCAGCTGTCACTCCCCCTCTTCACGGAGGAACGACACTAGACCCTGCACTGTTCTTTTGTCTGCTTGGCCCTTCCCGGATTTACTGCTGGTTCTTCCCGGGTTGGCTGCCGTCCCTCCACCTCCGTGGAGGGGCGGTCCCCCCTGCCACTTTCCCCACTTCTGCGGGGGAGTGGCACACCACCGGCTGGCTCTCTCAGGGGCTGCTCAGATGTTCCTTCAGATAGATGTTCCTCTTAGATGTTCCAGATGCATGTTGTCTCTCTCCTCCTTTATAGTCCTCTTCCACCAATCCCAACTCTGCTACCCAGACGCCGAGTACGCTGCTCTCCTCCAATCAGGAGCAGGATCAGCTCCTGCAGGTTATTGGTCTAACTGGAGGCAGCTGAGGAAAAGCTGTTTACTCCTCTCCCAGCGCCATATTGTGGGAGAGCAGATGCATAGAATAAGTCTTAATTCCAGTAACTTAGTCTAGTCCGAGTTGCTCCCCACAATCAGCTAGTATTTTGCTCAGGATTTTTACATATATATTCATCAGGGATATTGATCTACAGTTTTTTTTTTTTTCTCTGTTGTTTCTTTTTTGGGTGTAGATTGATGCTGACTTCATAGAAGGAGTTACAGAGAAGTCCTTCCATCTCAATTGTTTTGGGTAGCTTTTGAAAAATTGCAATTAGTTCTTTAAATGTCTGGTAGAATTCCTCAGTAAGCCATCTGGTCCTGGGCTTTTTTGTTGTTGTTGTTGGGAGTGTGGGGAGCAACTCGGACTAGACTAAGTTACTGGAATTAAGACTTATTCTATGCATCTGCTCTCCCACAATATGGCGCTGAGAAGGGAGAAACAGCTTCTACACAGCTGCCTCCAGTTCAACCAATAAATTGTAGGACCTACTCCTGATTGGAGGAGAGCAGCGTACTCGGCGTGTGGGTAGCAGAGTTGGGATTGGTGGAAGAGGACTATAAAGGAGGAGAGAGACAACATGCACCAGGAACATCTAAGGGGAACATCTATCTGAAGGAACACCTGTGCAGCCCCCGAGAGAGCCGGCCAGCAGTGTGCCGCTCCCCCGCGGAAGTGGGGAAGGTGGCAGGGGGAACCGCCCTTCCACGGAGGTGGAAGGGATAGTAGCCAACCCGGGAAGAACCAGCAGCAAACCCGGGGAGGGCCGAGCAGACGAAAGAACAGCGCAGGGTCCAGTGTTGCTCCTCCACGAAGAGGGGGAGCGACATAATGGTGCCGTGACTCGGATATGAAGCCTAGGCAGGGTTTACTGTCGTTCCTCCACGAAGACGGGGAGCGACAGGGAGGATCTTCATTACTGATTAAATCTCCATCTTGGTTATTGATCTATTTAGGTTTTCAGTATCTTAGTGCCCCAATTTGGGTAGATTTTATGTTTATCCATTTCTTTTAGGTTTTCTGATTTGTTGGCATATAGCTCTTTGTAGTAATTCCTAATGATTCTTTTTTATTTCTGTGGTATCTGTTGTAACATTTCCATTTTCATCTCTGATTCTATTGATTTGGGTATTTTTCCACCTCCACTTTTTTTTTTTTTTTTGGTTAGTTGGGCCAATGATGTATCAATTTTGTTTATTTTTCCAGAAAAAAAAAAAAAGCTCTTCTTTTCATTGATTTTCTACATTTTTTTAAGCTTTCAATTTTGCTTAGTTCTTCTCTAATTTTAATTATTTCTTTTCTCCTCCTGTTTTTGGTTTTGGTTTGTTGTTGTTTTACCAGGTTCTTTAGATGCATTAATGGCTCATTTATTTGGTGCATTCCCAATTTCTTGATATAGGCACCAATTGTTGCAAGCTTTCCTCTTAACACACTTTTTTTCTGGATCCCATAAGTTTGGTATGTTGTACTGTCATCTTCATTCTTTTCCAGAAATATTTGATTTCTCTTTTGATTTCTTCTATGACCCATTGTACATTCAAGGGCATCTTATTCATCTTCATGTATTTGCATATGTTTTAGGTATTCTTGAGTTTTTAATTTCCAGCTTTATTTCACAGTTGTCAAAATGATGCATGGTATGATTTCAGTATTATTTTTTTTAATTTGCTGCGACTTGTTTTGTGGCATACTGTATGATCTACCCTAAAGAAAGTTCAATGCACTTATGAAAAGAATGTGTATTTTGCATCTGTGGGATTAAGGGTTCTGTAGATATAAGTTAAGTGTATTTGGTCCATAGTGTAGATTAGGTCATAATGTTGTTTCTCTTTTGATTTTTCTGGCTAGTTGATATGTCCACTGATGAAAGTGAGCTGCTGAAGTTCCCCATAACAATTAGATCTGTTAACATTTGTTTTGAATAGCCTGGAACCCTGGCATTGGGTGGGTATACATTTATTATAGTCACATCTTCCTGTCAAATTGACCCCTTAATCATTACATATTGTCCTTCATTGTTCTTTTAACAATTTTTCTGGGGGCCAGAGCCATGGCACAGTAGGTTAATCCTCCACCTGAGGCACCAGCGTCCCATATCGGCACCAGTTCTATTCCAGACTGCTCCTCTTCCAATCCAGCTTTCTGCTATGGCCTGGGAAAGCAGTAGGTGATAGCCCAAGTGCTTGGACCCCTGCACTCACATCAGAAGACAGGCAAAAAGCTCCTGGCTCCTGGCTTCCAATAGGCTCAGCTCCGACCGTTGCAGCCATTTGGGGAGTGAACCAACGGAAGGAAGACCTTTCTCTCTGTCTCTTCCTTTCACTGTCTGTAACTCTATCTCTCAAATAAATAAATAAAATCTTAAAAAAAAACATTTTTCTGTTAAGATCTATTTTTTCTGGTATTAAGATGACTAAACTTTCTCATTTCTGCTTTCCATTAGCATGGATATTGTTTTCTATCATTTTGCTTTCAGTCTGTGTGTGTCTTTGTTGCTGAGATGTGTTTCACTGAGGCAGCAAATAGATGAGTCTTGTTCTTTAATCTATTCACCAAGTCTGTATATATTAATTAGAAAGTTTAGGCTTTTTACAAAAAAAAAAAAAAAAAAAGAGTTGATACTGTTTGCAGGTAAGTGAATTCAAAACTTCGCTTTTATTTTTGCAATCTGACTGCACCCCCTGCACTCTTTATTCAAAATAAATCAAAATATTGATCCTGGGAAATTGGCTCACTATAAACAGTGCAGGTAAGACTGATGTGAACTTCAATTCCCTTTCTCTGTATTTCATTTATGACTAATAATTATCTGTCATGGCCATTGCTGTGGCATAGTATGCTAAGATTCCGCTCACGGTATCTGCACACCATGTGGGGAGTCTTGGCTACTCCACTTGCAATCCAGCTCCATGCCAATGGACTAGGAAAGCAGTGGAAGGTGGTACAGGTGCTTGGTGCCTACACCTGTGTGGGAGACCCAGAAGAAGCTCCTGGCTCCTGGCTTCATATAGGTCCAACTCCCACTGTTAGGGTCATTTGGAGAAAGGTAGAAGACTTTCTCTCTATCTTTCCCCTTCCCTGTAACTCTGCCTCTCAAATAAATAAATCTGTAAAAAATTTGACATTGTCTTTGATGGTTTTCTTGAAGATATATATTACATAATTAGAAGTTTCTGCCTTTATGTTATCACTTTAAATTAATACACACCATTATTCATCACTTGTTATCCATATTAAGCTTTGCCAAATTAAATTCAGGAAAATTGAATTAAGTCTCTGATATAATCTCCACTTCCTAATCCAGTTCAGAAAAAAATTTCTTTTTTCTTCTGGTTAAATTTATTGCTCAGATTTTCATTTTCACTTTTCTTTTTCATAACCATTTCAGGAGTTTTTTATTTTTTTAAAGATACCAGTCTTGTCAGATTCATATTCTAATAATTAATTAAAAATTAGCCTTCAAATTTGAGTAGAATAGAAACATATCAGTTATTATGGTTGAGAAAATCTCATTTCCAGCACACACATACTCAAATATGATAGTTACAGTGTGTAATACAGATTAAAATTCTGAAAACAGGAAATACAGAAAATATGTGTTTAAAACCCTTTTTTTAGTGTTAAAACTCATGTTTGGGATTGGTGTATATCCATGTTATTATAAA
Organism: Oryctolagus cuniculus; assembly: GCF_051225735.1. Taxonomy (NCBI): domain Eukaryota; kingdom Metazoa; phylum Chordata; class Mammalia; order Lagomorpha; family Leporidae; genus Oryctolagus; species Oryctolagus cuniculus. Next base: position 116,494,946 of record NC_142870.1, on the reverse strand, counting down.
ACATAATGGGCTTTAATGGCAGTTGATATTAGGAAACTTGTATTTTACCTCAAAAATATAAGGAAGAAACAGAGCTGTTGATCCATTTCATTTTCAAACCAAATCAGTACTTTTGAATTTAAATATATGAATAAAGGTCTTGAAATTCCAGGGATTTCGCCAAAAGGGAACTCAGTCTGCAATATATGCTTTGTTATATGCCAGCAGATACATTTATTCAGTTAGCAAACAACCCAGCACTAATGTGAAATCAGGCTGTGTTTGAGACTTTAATTAAATGGAAATGTATTGTTTTAGCAGTGAGAAAGAAAACAACTTGCTATTACATTCCTAAGCAGGAAATGCTAGAATTGCAGTTTTTATTGTTTGAGATTCTGCACATACACAGGCCACAGCCTTAGATGGGAGTAAATGGGTTGCATCTATGGATAAGCTAAAATATGTAGATAAAAATCACTTCATTTGTAAAACTCAGTAAATAGTATTTATTAATTTGGATGCCATTTCAACATATATGGGTCAGTTCTTACCTTAGTGTATGTCTTTCTGCTCCCCACATTATTTTAACAAGAATACAATATCTTAGATCTGAATAAACATAGTGACTCTTTAATATCTCATGCTATACTTACACTGTAAAAGGTAAACTCTGGATCATTTTAATACCTTTTAGTAATTTTACAAATTGTGCTACATAAAATGAACACCTACATCTGAAAACTTTTCATAAAAACTATTCACAGATAGAATTTACATAATGTTTTGCCATAATTAGATATGAACTATTTTTGTTAATATTCTTTCTTCTGTCTGATGACTGTACACATCATCCATAATTAATTTAATTTAAACAAATAAACAAACTATTCAGGGATTTTGTATGCTTTATTCAATTTCCTAACTGAATAAATTGAACTGTTGGCATAAGTCAGTAGCAGGCATTTAGTTCCCTTAGTTCTACCTAAATATTATTCTCTGATTTATTCTTGTCTTGTCCATATGGTATGTCTCAACCTTAAGAAAGTACTTAAAATGACCTGTCATTTTCTACTTTTTTATAGTGTGGAGGATCTTAAAAATAAAATATGATGCCTTATGGTTAATTGTGCTTTATATTTAACTTGAATAAAATTGGCATTCTCTGAAAATAAGATCATGTCATTGCAAATATATTCAGTGCCTACTGTGTTAGATCTAAACTTACAGTGGAAATAGCCACATAATATATTTGAGAAGGGAAGGTGTATTGTTAATGAAAGGTGAAGCACATTTTTTTTTTATTTGTACTTTGTTTAGGGTCAGTCTGGAAAGACAGAAATGTTTAGATGAGGAAAGATGATTGACGTTCCAGGTCTAATTACCTTGTTGCTGAAGATTGCAGGATGACTGCCAAATTTATCATTGATTTGTAGAAGAGTTCCGAGTAGAAATTTGACGAGAGATAGCTGAAGCAATGCAAGAGGTGAAGCATAAATATCCCCAAACAGCCTATTTTCCATATTGAAATGTATTTCTTCTAAGATAGGAAAGCTTTAATGAAGTTGATGATGACTGTAAAGTGGCTTACCTGACAGATGAAGCAATAAGCCCATTCCCTCTCTGCAGCTAAAAGCTTGAAATTACCCATCTGTCATCCCTCTAGTGGGTGGGATTATAATGGAAGGCAGCATGCCATCTTAATTACATAACTATTCTAGTTCCAATTATATATCATGAAAGGTTTAAAACACATTATCTCCCTACAATATACAGAACATGTAACAATTATTCTACTCATTTTTTCTTTGACAATTCTATCATTTCCAATATGAATTTTTTACTTAATATAATATTTCAGCACATTTTAACTCATTGTGATTTCTCCCTTCTTTTTTGATGTTAAATTATTAAATATGCAGAAATTTTTGTTATTAACCATGTGCTTGGTATCCATTTGAATTTATGAGGACAAAGGAAAATGACATGATTTAAATGCTTTCTTTATTGTTATTTTCCTGTAAGGGATCTGTCTCTTTCTGCAACATTTCTCAATGTATATAATCAAAGGACTACACAGAGTGTATGGACTTATTCATGGACTTTGAGCTAAAGATATTTGTGATTGAATTCAATATTCTTTTATTCAACTGGATGCATGCTAAAAGTCCAAACTTGATACTTTCACTTTTTCTTTACCTGTCACTTGACTCAATGATAACCTTGAGTTTTTCCCTCACAAGTATTTGATGAGGATGTTGAACTTAGGGGGAAAAAGATAACATGTAAAGAAAGAACCTTTTAAGTTTTCTATATAAAAAGACATCAGGGTAGAGATAGTCCACACAGATAAAATGTCTTTAAAAACAGACTTTGAAAGGTGATATGTAGAAGAAATATATTCTCTTTTATTATAGTGAGAAACAAAAAATCTGAAACATTGCTATTATATAAGACTTTTTAAAATATGGAATAGCCTCAAAAACATGTCTAACGGTTAGTTCCTTCGCAAAATACACTCCATTAATACTCAACAGCACACAGCACATGTTTATTTAGCCCTTATGCATTCGGATGGGACAATATGGGTGAGGCTCACTTGCAGCTCATTGTCTCCACATTGATCTTCTCTGCACCGAGCAGCACTCTTCCCCTACCTGGGAGCAAACTTTGTTAATACATTGCTTTTGTGGCAGGAATAGGAACACAAGACACAAGTGAGAATACAAAACAAGGCTTCCTAAAACACAGGTGTGAAACTGGCACATAATTTCTCCAGCATTATTTTTTAGCTAAATAATTTATATGACTAAATAAGAGCAAGCATCAGAAAGCATACTTTGGGATGGGCATTGTGGTGTCTCAGGTTAAACTGTCATGTGACACCTGAATCCCGTATCAGAGTGTCTGGGATTGAGTCCTGACTCAGTATCCCATTCTGCCTCCTGTTAATGTGCACCTTAGAAGGCAGAGGTAATGTTTTGAGTACTTGTCTACGTGTCACATACTGTCTTTAGTGAGAAAAACAGAAAAAAAAAAAAACACTCGGAAAAGAATCTGAAATCATGATATGCCAAGTAGTAGACAAAAATCATAAGTAAGACTTTGTATGTCTGAGTTTACAATCTACTTCAGTAGTTAACAGATTGCTTGTGAAAGAATAAACAGTGTTACTGACTCTTATTTCAGTTACTCATTCAATTTTCAGGAATTTTCTACAATTATGTAAAATTTAATGCTCACTGGTGGATAGAACATGCTTCCCAGTATAGAAGCTGAAAATACCAGACTTTCTTCTCTAGTTTTCTTGATTCTAGGAATTTTGTCCAAAGATTGCAGCCCAACCAACTGTGATGGGTGATGATTGGGAGGATTTCAGAAATGTTAGATTTAAAGCCATGCTTGAATAGAAACAAGGAGTACGTTAAGAATTCTTTTTGGTACAGGGGTGATGGATCCAGGAGCAGCTGCGGCAATGTTATCAACAAAACGGTGGTTGTAGAGGCTATGACAACTGATGGTAGAAAGTGGTCTCTTCCCTGGGTACAGTTTGGCTACAATTCATTCCATCTTAACTGTCTAAGCCCTTTACATAACTCTGTCAAATATTATCAAATACCTATGTTCTTACAATAAATTCCAATTTTTACTCAAATAAGACAGGGTCGCAAGCTGCTGTGTAAAATTTCATATCATAATTTATGCTTTCATAGTGTATAAATTAACAGATAAATTTTGTAACAGTTCAAAAAGGAAAGAGCAGCATGAGCGGGGGAGTTAGGGAAAGGTTAGAGAGACTATAAAAGTTAGCTGATTCTTAAGTCTCTGGGGTAAAGAAAGAAAGAGGTGTGGGTTAGATATCCTGAGGAAGTAAAAGGGCCTGAATAATTTAGTTCACATGCTGCATAGATCAGGGTTGTGTTAACTGGAGGGAGATCTTTAAGCTGCCTGGTTCTAGCTCTCCTCCCCTGTTCACTCTGCAATACATTTCACGTGATTTCTGCTCTTCCCACCCTAGTGTAAGCATTTCATTTCAAACTTATAATAACTCTGAATGTATGGCTTCCATGGACAAATTAGAATTACATACATAGCCTTGTCTGAATGATTATGTTTTCCTATCACATTTTTGGACTCTGAGACATAGCCCCTCTGTGATTCTCTCTTGTCTCCCTGGGCTGCTTCTGTTCATCTCCTTCTAATGCCCCACAAATGCTGGTATTCTTCAAGGTTCTTTCAGAAACATACTTTTGTTCACTTTTTACACATTCTCCTATAGCAAACTGATCATTTCCCATACGTTCAATAACCATTTATGTGTTGCTGTCTTCCAGATCTGTATTTATAGCCCTGATCCCTCTCAAATTCCAGACATGCAGTTAATTGCCTGGGAGAAGTCTCAAATTGGATGTCCCAGAGGCAGCTCCAATTCCGCAAGTTCAAGCAGAACTATCTTCTCTTAGTTTGCCTTGGTGAATGACTCAACCAATGCAGACATATCTTGCTTTCCTTCTTTCTTATCTAGTCTGCGCTAACACCTTCTGTCTATAACGTCCCAAATTAAACATTAGGGTTTGTTGACTTTCCTTTTTATTATTTTTCAACTTTATATTTCTTAAAAAATATTCCCCTACCATTATCTTTGTTCAGTCTAGTATCCTCTCTCACAGAGTTTATGTTAAGAATCTCAAATATGCTATTCCTCATTCAGCTGTAGGTCCTCTCCACAATTGTTTCGTAATATAGCTTAATGTATTTTAAAACATTATGTAAGTATAACCATTGCATTTAAAAAGATTGTTTGTTGGCCTGTTAATTGTCCTCAAGGCAAAGCATTAACCTGTTGGAATAACGCATAAGATACTTTTAGGACCTATTTTTCTTCCTTTACTCTCTAAATTCAGCTTTCAATTTCCTCTCTCCCTCACTCCCAGCATGATCACAGAAATATTCTATGCTTCAGCATGAAATTTATTTAAATGCATCTATCTCAATGTGTCAATTTTCTTTCATCTCTCTACTTTTTTTTACAACTATAATTTGATCTCACAGCTGATGACTAAAGACCTCTTGCTATGCCAGGCACAGAGCTAAGTGACTCACACCTGGAACAGCTCAGTGTCGACTCACAACAGCTTTAGAAGATCCATGCTAGTGTAAGCAATCCCATTTCACAGTGCAGGAAAGGGGTATTGACAATGCATGTAACTCATCCAAGGACTCATCTGATGCAGGAAAGGCAGAGGAGGATGGCTCATGTGTTTGGGCTCCTGACCAATGTGGGAGACCTAGAAGAAACTCCAGGCTCCTGGCTTCAGCCTGGCGCAGTCACTGTTGCAGCCATTTGAGGTGTGAACCAGCAGATGGAAGATATTTCTCTCTCTCCTCCTCTTTCTGTGACTCGGCCATTCCAATAAGTAAAAAATAAATCTTTCAAAAAAAACTTTTAAATTTGGCACACCAGTTACTAGCTAACTTCAATTATTGCATAGTAAATATATGTTCTTAACTTTTCCATATTGCTGTAATAGCATCACTCTATATTATCACTGTTATTCTAATATTATTTCTTATTATTTCTCTGATTTCTTATCTAATATTTTTGATTACCAAGGTAACTACCTGATACAGTGATGCTGAGTCCTTTATTCAATACTGAACACTTCAACTTTAATTAATGTGTTTTGAAGAAAGAACTATAACTGAAAATCTATATGTAATGCAATATTATAATTGCCTAAACAGTGGTAATTATTTCTTTGTATTAAACTACTAAATGAATAATTTAAAAATCTCAGATACTGTAAAATTTCTTCTGTTATTTGTTTAGGTAATTTTTATTTCTTACTGCTAAATTCTTAGTATACATAAAAATGAATGAGACATAAGTGATTATATACTAAACTATTCCAACAGATTTTGCAAGGTGCTTCTGTAATGTGCTATATGCTAGGATGGAGCTAAGTCTTTTTAGTACATAATTCTATAAGAAACATTGCTTCCCTATTTTTTATTATGTGCAATATTAGTCAGCTTTTCATTATTTGAACTAAAATATTTGATAAGTGTGGGGAGCAGCCCGGACTGGACTGAGTTACTGGAATTAAGACTTATTCTATGCACCTGCTCTCCCACAATATGGCGCTGGGAGAGAAGTAAACAGCTTCCGCACAGCTGCCTCCAGTTCAACCAATAAACTGTAGGACTTGCTCCTGATTGGGGAGCAGCGTACTCGGCGTGTGGGCAGCCGAGTTAGGATTGGCGGAGGAGGACTATGAAGGAGGAGAGAGACAGCATGCACCAGGAACATCTAAGGGGAACATCTATCTGAAGGAACACCTGTGCAGCCCCCGAGAGAGCCGGCTGGCGGTGTGCCGCTCCCCTGCGGAAGTGGGGAATGTGGCCGGGGGGAACTGCCCTTCCACGGAGGTGGAAGGGATAGTAGCCAACCCGGGAAGAACCAGCAGCAAACCCGGGGAGGGCCGAGCAGACGAAAGAACAGCGCAGGGTCCTGTGTCGTTCCTCCACGAAGAGGGGGAGCGACATAATGGTGCCGTGACTCGGATATGAAGCCTAGGCAGGGTTCAGTGTTGCTCCTCCACGAAGAGGGGGAGCGACATAATGGTGCCGTGACTCGGATAGGAAACCTAGGACGGATAGCAAACTTAGGAGGGAAGAAACGGGAAGAACTGGGAAAATATCGGAGAGAGAGACTAGCAAACAGCCGAGGGAAAATATCGGAGAGAGAGACTAGTAAACAGCCTAGGGGAAAGCCAGACGAAAAAGGTGCCGGAAGAAGCTATTGAAAGCCTAGGCATAGACTCAGATACGGACTACGGGGGGAAGCTGGGAGAAATCTCTAAGGTCGAAAGCGAAAGTGAAAGCTAGAACAAACAGACTCGGATGCGGACTGTGGGGAGAGGCCAGGAGAAATGAGGGAGGAGTATTGTTGGAGGAAAGCTTGGGGAAACATACCGGGTAGAGAAAAATGTTAGGGAAATTGAAGCCGCGGGGGGCAGGCCGAGGCGGAAACGAAAGCCACTTTGGGATTCTCAAGTTAGCCCGGGAATAGGGGGCGAAAAGTTAAAACCAGAAGCAGAAACGTAAGCCTGGTTGGGATCCATCTGATTAGCCCGGGGAGCAAAGGACGAGTAGCCAAATCGTGGGGCGGAGACGTGAGCTGGGTTGAATTCGCCAGGTTAGCCCGGGGAACTTAGATTGAATGCTAGTGGCGGAGACGTGAGCTCACGCTGTGTGGTTCGCGGAGGCTGCCGCGCGCAGAGAGAGCGTGCGGGGCACAAGTAGATAGGGAACGCGGGGCTAGTGCGGAGACCGCGGAGTGTGCGTGCGAAGCCGAGCCGCGCAGAGCCGCGAAGCCGCGCAGATGAGAGAGGTGCGGGCTGAAGCGGCTCAGAGCCGGAAAGCCACCGAGAAGCGGCCTCGGGGCGGGCACCAGAAAGCCGCAGGGATAAGAGAAACAGAAGTTTAGAAGTAAAATGAGAGAAATAGGAATGCTGGAAGATAGAAGTAAAATGGGAGAAATAGGAATGCCCGGAGATAGAGAAATAGAGAAATAGAAAGGCCTCCCCTCAACATGGCAATGAGAAAGCTTGGATTCGGTCTGCCTGATTAGGGAGGCGGTGAGCACCTGCGGGCGGCTAGCAGCTTATGCGCCGCAGGTCACCGAAGACAGGCACGAATTAACATCAGTAAGGCCTCCCCACAATACGGCAATGAGAAGGCTTGGATTCGGTTTGCCTGATTGTTAGGGCTTGTAAGCCCCTGCAGGCAGAGCAGAGCATGCGCTGCAGGGCACCGAACACAGGCACGTATCAGCGCCTAAAAACCTCCTCACAACATGGCGAAGAGAGGACCCGGATTCGGTTTGCCTGATTGATAGGACTTGTAAGAACCTGTGGCAACTCTAGCAAGTAGAGCAGAGTGTGTGCCACGGGACACCGAAGACAGGCGCATATCAACGCCAAAAAATAAAAAGAAAGGGGGATCTGTGGGGAGCAGCTTGGACTAGACTGTTACTGGAATTAAGACTTATTCTATGCACCTGCTCTCCCACAATATGGCGCTGGGAGAGAAGAAAACAGCTTCCGCACAGCTGCCTCCAGTTCAACCAATAAACTGTAGGACTTGCTCCTGATTGGGGAGCAGCGTACTCGGCGTGTGGGCAGCCGAGTTAGGATTGGCGGAGGAGGACTATAAAGGAGGAGAGAGACGGCATGCATCAGGAACATCTAAGGGGAACATCTAAGGGGAACACCTGTGCAGCCCCCGAGAGAGCCGGCCGGCGGTGTGCCGCTCCCCTGCGGAAGTGGGGAATGTGGCCAGGGGGAACTGCCCTTCCACGGAGGTGGAAGGGATAGTAGCCAACCCGGGAAGAACCAGCAGCAAACCCGGGGAGGGCCGAGCAGACGAAAGAACAGCGCAGGGTCCTGTGTCGTTCCTCCACGAAGAGGGGGAGCGACAATAAGAGCTACTTATGGAAAAATAAATAAATGCAGATTTATTTCAACTTATTGTTTTAGAGATTGACAGTTCAGTGTTTTGTGACTCCATTGGTTCAAGCATTCTGTTGGGCAAATGGATGGTAGAGGAATGATCATGTGGCAAGTGAGAGAGACAAGAGTTGTGCTGGGCTTATATAACCAACCCTCTTGGAAGACCTACCTTCTAAGAACAAGCCTCCAATGATCTAAGGACTTCCTACTAGGTCCACCCTACAGAAACCATAACTGGACAATGTATCCAACCTAATGTACCAATTATTAACATTAATCCATTAATTGTTATATAAGATTTTGGGGCTTAAATGTCTTCATGCACTTAAGGAGCCAATTCATATTCAAACTACAGCAGTGAGTAAACATTTTTAACATTCAAAAAAGAACCACCCCAACCATATGGTCAATCAAATTTTGTCTTTAAGGAATTCTTTAACTAACTACTTCAAAGCTATCAGATTTAATGTCAGAAACAAAACAATGTAACAATAATCTAAATGTGAAAAATAATATTTAACTCTGCAATTATCATAGCATATCTTTGAATGGAAGAAATGTAATGAACCTCTGATAAATATTTCTAATTCTTTACTAGAGAAAAATGAAAAATCTACAACTTTGGTTAAACATTGATGTCTGTTTTACCTTGTTCTTCTTTTGTTGTATTTAATTTCAATTTACAGTTTTATAGTGTTCGTGATGCTTTCCACTTGCCCTTCCATGTATTTCACTTGTTATTAATAGTTACAAAATTTTCATTTTGAAATGCTATTGTATATACTAATGTATATTCAATATTTTAAATATAAATGCCTTGTGGGGACGGTGCTGTGGCGCAGTGGGTTGGCACCCTGGCCTGAGGTGTTGGCATCCCATATGGGCTTCAGTTCGAGACCCAGCTGCTCCACTTCCGATCCAGCTCTCTGCTTTGGCCTGGGGAAGCAGTGGAGGATGGCCCAGGTCCTTGGGTCCTTGCACCTGCATGGGAGGCCTGGAGGAAGCTCCTGGCTCCTGGCTTCGGATCGGCACAGCTCTGGCCGTAGCAGCCATTTGGGAGGTGAACCATTGGATGGAGGACCTCTCTCTCTCTCTCTCCCTCTCTCCCTCTCTTCCTCTCTCCCTCTCTCCCTCTCTCCCTCCGTCCCTCTCTCCCTCTCTGTGTAACTCTGACTTGCAAATAAATAAATCTTTCAAAAAAATTCCCTTGCAGTTAAAAATAAATGCCAAAAATAGTGGTTCCCTTCAATTATCTGAGTTGTCCAAATAATAACAAAGGTATGCCAAGCATATGTGGTTGTTTCTTCTTTCTTCTACTATCAAGTTGAGATAACCAAATACATAGTTAAGAATGATATAACAAAGTAATGGTCATGGTAGTAATAGGATTCTGTAATAAATGAAAGTTCAACACAGTCTAGAGTATGGGAAACCAACAGAAATATACCATGAAGTCAAACATCTGGAGTTAGGTAAAAACACAAAAACCATGTGTATAAATAAAAGCTGAGGAAGTCCCAGTCTTAAAATGGTATAATCCTCAAAGGACTGGAGGACTAAGGACAGCACCAATCAGATTACTGACTAAAGAGTGAGAAGTTAAACTCCAGAGACAATGATTTTGAGTTGCCAGGACAGAGGTGTGGTTGGTAAGTATTGTTGACAGGACCAAAAATTCTAGTATTATGAAACATGGACCCTTCAAAATTTTATAGTTAGAGCCTTCTTGGTTTAACAATCATCTTTCTTTTGAGAATATTTCAGTAACTTCTGCAAAATAGAATTAAAAGATAAGTTCATTTTGGGCAAAAGATTTTGAAACCCATGTACATGCATGATCTTCAAAAATTCATAGAAAATGTGTATTATAAAAGTGTTATGCATGATTTTCAAAATTTTTAAACTTTTAAAGTGCCTTTCTGTACATTAAACTAAATCCTGCCAGCTGTCACACTCCACCTATGACCACAGATCTCTCTTGCAGATTTCCTCTTCAAGGAAGAGGATTAGTAAAACCCTCAACATACATAATAAAAATCTTTAAGAGCCATCAAGGAAATTCAAGGCAGTTTATTAAAACACAAGAGTAATAGATCAAAGATCAGCAGGCTTGTGATACCAAAAAAAAAAAAAAAATCTGAGAAAAGGATAAATACATTTTAAAATCTTAAAAGAAGATAGTTAATTAAGGCAGATAAAACTAATAATAATAATAATAATATAATAATAATAATAAAGCTAGGAAATTTCCAGAGTAAAAACATCAAATATTTAATACATAAAACAAAAACTGAATTATAGAAAGTTCAAAAAGAGAGCACCAAGTGTTCTTGGAAGTTTAAAATTCTGATTATTTATCTACACAAGAATGCAATCTACAGAAAATAATAAGATAAATCCAAGAATAATATATAAATTCAAGCAAAAATATTTTTAGAAAATAAAGAAATCAAAGGAAAATGATGAGGAAATAACAGTTCAATCAGCCCAGAAGGGTATAATTATGAGATTAAACTCTTAGAAAAGAATTATTAAAATGAGTATCACATTAAATTATTCTTGTCCATCATAATGCATTCTGAAAAGAACTAAACAGAAAAGTTTTCTGTATCACCTCCCACCAATGATATCTTGAAAATAATTAGAGTTTCCACTAACTGATCCTTGCTCCTCTGATGTTAATATCGTTTGATTTCTACTTTCTTTGGTTTTGTTCTTTAATTTTTCTCATATGTATGTTGATCTTTGAGAGTTTCAATATTCTTCTTTTTACTGATTTATTTACTTATTTGAAATACAGAGATACAAACAAAGAGAAGGAGAATGAGAGGCAGAGAGAGAGAGAGAAAGAGAGGGAGAGAGAGAGAGAGAATCATCCATCTGCCGATTTACTCCCCATGTGGCCGCAATGACCCGGCTGGGCCAGGCTGAAGCTAGAAGCTAGGAGTTTATTCTGGGTCTTTCATGTAGATGTACGGGCCCAAGGATGTGGGACATCCTCTGTTGCTTCCCCAAATTCCTGGTTCCAGCTCTGGCATTTGTGGCCATTTGTGGAGTAAGCTAGTGGACGGATGATCTCTCTCTCTCTCTCTTTCTGCCTTTCAAATAAATAAATAATTATTCAAAAACCAATTAATTGGGGCCGCAATGTGGCGTAGTATGTAAAGCTGCCTCCTACAGTGCCGGCATCCCATTTGGGTGCCGTTTCGAGTCCCTCCCAGCTCCTTCATTTCTGATCCAGCTCTCTGCAATGGCCTGAGAAAGCAGTAGAGATGGCCCATATGGGACACCTGGAAGAGGCTCCTGGCACTTAGAATTGGCACAGCTCTGGCCATTACGGTCATCTGGGAAGTGAACTAGCGGATGGAAGACCTCTCTCTCTCTCTGCCTCTGCCTCCCTGTAACTCTGCCTTTCATATACACAAATAAATCTTTTAAAAAATTCAATTAAAAAATTAAAAAAAATAAAAAGGGCCAGTGCCGCTGCTCACTACGCTAATCCTCCGCCTTGCGAAGCCGGCACACCGGGTTCTAGTCCCAGTCGGGGCGCCGGATTCTGTCCCGGTTGCCCCTCTTCCAGGCCAGCTCTCTGCTGTGGCCAGGGAGTGCAGTGGAGGATGGCCCAAGTGCTTGGGCCCTGCACCCCATGGGAGACCAGGAGAAGCACCTGGCTCCTGCCATCGGATCAGCGCGGTGCGCCGGCCGCAGCGCGCCAGCCGTGGTGGCCATTGGAGGGTGAACCAACGGCAAAGGAAGACCTTTCTCTCTGTCTCTCTCTCTCACTGTCCACTCTGCCTGTCAAAGAAAATAAATAAAAATAAAAATAAAAAATTCAATTGATTACATCTTAAACAACAGAGGAAAGAAGTAAATTAAAAATGAATCAATTCCTTCTGAATTTTTTTATTCCACATTAATAACATATATTCTTTAATCTCACCAGACATAGATTGTGGTTAATACTGAAGAAACAACTGAAGAAAATTGCTGTTTTTTACCTCCTAGATACCCAAATGCACATCCAGGTTCTTTAAAGGCTTTATCCAAGGGTGACTGCTGTAGCACAGTGGGTTAAGGCACCACTTGTGATACCCACAACCCCTTTCAAAGTGCCTGGGATCAAGCCCCACCTTCATTTCCTTTTCAGTTTCCTGCTAATGTGCCTGGGATAAAGCAGCTGATTGTCCAAGTACTCTGGTTGCTGCTATTCATGGATCGAGTTGTTGGCCTATGGCTTCAGTCTGGTCCATCCTGGAATCTCGGGACATTTAGAAGTAAATCAGTGGATGGATAATCCCTCTCCTCTCCTCTCATCTCCTCTCTGTCACCATTTCTCCCCACCCCCTTCTCTCTGACTTCTCTCTCTCTGATCCAAATAAGTTAGTAAATAAATAAATAAATATTTCAGAAAAAAATAAAGACCTTATTCAAGTTTCCCAGGTGTTTGTCTCCCTTGTATTAGAGGATGTGGCTTAACCAGCTGTTCCACAAAGCCAGCCCCTAAGATGTGATTAAAAATAACTTTCTTTTTTTTTTTTTTCAAAGAAAAGATTTATTTCATTGACTTGAAAGACAGAGTCACGGAAAGAGATAGAGCCAGAGACAGACAGCTCTTCCATCCGCTGGTCTACTCCCTAGATGATCGCACCTGCCAGAGCTGAGCCAAACTGAAGCCAGGAGCCAGGAGCTGAAGCTTCTTCTGGGTCTTCCGCGGTGGTGCAGGGGCCCAAGGACTCGGGTCATCTGCCACTGCTTTCCCAGGCCATAGCAGAGAGCTGGATGGAAGTGGGATAAGCCAGGCCTTTAACCAGCGCCCATATGGGATGCCGGCATTGCAGGCAATGGCTTTACCCACTATGCAACAACATCAGGCCCTAAAGATAACTTTCGCAACAGAATCAAATCCAAACTTTTATAATGAGATTTTCTATAGTGACAAGAGACAGGCATATGGTATATTCTAGCAGACATAATTCTGAAGTAACGTTATCATGCAAATTTGTTCATTGTACTAAACAGTATTTACAAACAAGTATTACAGTCTAAGAAATTTTCTATATCCTCAAGTTGTATTGATTGATAAAATATCTGATGATGGGAAAATATATGACAAAACTTTTGACAATATGCTCACAGGAAGGCAGAAAAACGGCAGAAACTGTACACTAGTGTACTGATGCATTTTTTTTTCTACTTTGGATATAAAAGATAAACAATATCTGAAAATTCCCTTGAGCATAAAAGTCTTATGTTTCAAATTCTCTGTTTAAAATTTTATACTTGAGTATCTGTTTATTCTAGTGGTTAAAATGTCCATGTCCCACATCAGTTCACAACTCTGGCTCCTGACCCCAGCTTCATGGTAATGCAGACCCCAGGAGGAGGCAGTTCAGTGGTTCAAATGATGGTGTTCCTGTCACCCTTGTGGAAGACCTTGATTCAGTGCCTGACTCATGGCTTCAGCTTCAGCCCAGCTCTGGCCATTGTAGAAATGTGGGAAATGAACTATCGGGTGGAATTTTGCCTCTTCTATCTTTCCTATTCTCTCTTTCTTCTTGTCTGTCAATGTTTTCTGCCTGTCAATGAGAGAAGTTTGTATAAAAAGTTTAATTTAAAAAATCAGGTTTTTATCAGTATGTCCAAAATTCCCTAAGTATTATTCCCATGGACGTTTTACTAAGTTGTTTGCCTTTCTCATTGTGAAAAGTATCCTAAAGTGTTCTTCCAAACACTTTCACCTTTGTGATATTCTTCAGTTATATTCAAAGATCTACGTCAAGAATTCTGTAATTCCCCAACCCAGCATGAACTAAACGTCATAAGGTGACTGTCACAGAGTCAAGGCAATAAAGATTCATTATTTGATTATGCACATGCTACCAATATCTTCTCTTTCACCTGGTTAAAATCTAACCAGTTATTTTTATCAAGCTATACCAAGTAATCTAGACCTTGACCAATGTCTCCCTTAGGTATACCATCCCCTTTCTTGTTCCCTCATCTGTAAGAGGGTTCAGAAATTTGGCTCCCCTTTATCCATGAATCATATTGACATTTTTTCATTTTCTCCAGTAACATTCATTTGTCTAGCTTGGACATGCTTTTGCTCATTGACAACTTTTCTCTGATATTTATCCTTTTCTTCCAAAATTATTACACACTTTGTAACATTTGCAAATAGGGAATACTACTAAATATACAGCATTCAACTTGAGCATTACTCAGGTGCTACATAAGTGAATTATCTAGGTCAGCTATGGGGTGAAAAAGTAGCACCTTTTTCTCATCATCACAGAGATCCAAATTGAACCTCTGATAACAAAAGACAGATTAACAAGAGAAAAACACACAAATGCATTTAAGGAATGTTTTCCATGACACTGAGGCCTTTAGAAATAAAGATACAGAGGAAACCATGTATATTTTGCTAAGTTTAGGAAACAAATTGAAAGTTGTGGACCTGCATAGTTAACTGTAAAGAAGTATCATCCAATGGTAATAAACTGAGAGCAACTTGGTTTATTCATATTTACCTGACTCCCCTGGTACAAGGCATTACTTACCCCCTACTAAGTGAGTCCATAAAAGTAAGTCAGAGAATTTCTTTATAACCATACTTTGAGAGAGAAAGTGGGAGAAGTCAGAGTGACCTCTTGCTTCTGTGGTTTTCTTAATTGCCAGAGTGCTGTGTTTTGATGCTCCAACATAGGAAGTGCAACTTAGGTAGAGTTTGAGTTTTAGGGTTTTAGCAGAGAAAAAAATCAAAATAATGAAGAGGTGAGTATTTCTAGAAACACTTTCAGAAAAAAAATAAAATTATTAAAGATATAAAACAGCATTTTTCTTTCTAAAATAATGAAGGATAAGATTGAATATAATTAGCACGCATTTGCAATGTAACAGAAGTTTAAACATTTTTGCAATGGAAGAAAAAGTGATAATTTATATGAAGAATCAGAAGTTTACATGAGAAAACCATTAGTGAAATATGTTTTTAAGATGGGTGAATAGGTGTACTACATGTCTATTGATGTATGAATGTACAATGTATGAATGAAAAATATTTTAAAGAACATTTCATGTAAATATAATCAGAAATTAGGGAAAATTACTTGTCTTTAATATATTTAATTTGACCTAAAGGGAGT
Organism: Oryctolagus cuniculus; assembly: GCF_051225735.1. Taxonomy (NCBI): domain Eukaryota; kingdom Metazoa; phylum Chordata; class Mammalia; order Lagomorpha; family Leporidae; genus Oryctolagus; species Oryctolagus cuniculus. The sequence goes on along the minus strand of NC_142870.1, from coordinate 116,479,309 downwards.
TAAATAAAATATGTCCAGTCACATCACTTTTAGTCACTTTGTGATTCTTGTGATATGTGACTTTAACAAACAAGGAATAATTAGTAATCTAGAATGAAAATTTGCTGTCTTTGAAATTAGTGATGTGGTCCTGGATATCTAATCATGAAATTAGTGATAAAATCAAAAAATTTGATTTTTAAAACATGGGCATCTTGCAATGATTACTTTGGCTTACACTTTCTAATAGTGAGATTTTCATGCAAGTTATTATTTCAATTTCATTATTTCCAAAATTAACATTAAACTACTCAAACGAAAAACATAGCTCAAATTATGATGCAACAATCTTTTAATTCATGAGTTTCAGTTCAAATTCTATTATAAAAATAATTAAATATTTTTATGTACCAGACAGGCATCTTAAACTATTTATGAGGTATAATACACAATAACTCACCAAGTAGAGTTTTCTGCTAGGTTAATATTTAATTCATAACTATAGCAGAAATTTACTTAAATTAAAAAAAATAGCAGTCTGTATCAAAATCTTTCCTTAGATACCAGAAAGATCTAAATCAAAAAATTTTAGGAGGTAAGTAAGATGCCAGCGCAAGTATGTGCACAGGTTGTCTCTACAGTTATGTAATTTCATTCAATTTTATTTTCTTTATATTTGTAACATCGTTGAATTGCCTTGGTCATTTTACATCACATATTTTATGCATTTTAAGTAAATCGTTGATGAGTCCTTATTTCATCACAGTTTTGAAACACGCACTGAAATCTCTGCCTTTCACAGTATGAGGGAAGGCAGAAGCTTGACTGATTGCATGTCCTTGATCTCAAAGAACAATGAGAAAGATGCACGTGCTCTTAAAGACATCGAGTTACAGTTCACATAGAAATGGGTAAAATGTGTTCTAAACACAAGTAGAAAGTCCTTCAACTGTGATTCTAAGAAAGAAAGGAAGGTGATAGAGTCAAGATAAATTTCTCTGAAAGCAAAACATTTAAGCTTGAGGTTGAAAGGAAAAAAAAAGAAGATATTCTTTAGGTTAGTAGAAGCAAAGAAAAGGGCTCCCATGTAGAGAAGAAATACAAACATGAAAGCATGCTATTTTTGTTTTATATAAAGATTTATTTTTGAAGTATAGTGTTATGAAAATGAATGCTGCACACTCTTACATTCTATATTAAGTTGAAAATCCTAAACTTTTTATGCGTGCAATTTTCGGTAAAGTAATTTTTCTAGCAAATCAAATCTATCTTTATACAGGAGCTCAGAATCGAGTTGTTTAAGCTTGTTCAACATTATTTTCAGCCATGAACAATATTTGGGCAGAAAGAAACTTTTAATTACCTGGAATACAGAACCCAAACAAGTGAACTCCCAGGTAGCTTAACTGTTTGACTGACTCAGGAAGATAGCCACAGTACCTCAGCTTCTAATGACTTCAGGATCCATATTTAGAAGCACCTTACTAAAGTGCATTGTTCTCGTTCTACAGAAAACACAATTAGAAAAGAAAACATGGTGTCTTTTGTCTCTCTAAAACTGAAATGAGTATAATTCTGATATGGTAATGAGGAAAAGGCATTTCAGAAAATGATTACGCATTAAGGTTGCTAATATTGAAGCTTTTTCCATGCTAAGGAGACAGGCAGTTTCTCCAGCCTTCCAGATAATCTGTTTTTACCTTGCTCTGCCACCTGTGGTCAATGCCCCGTCAATTTTTTATACTTTCTTCTACCACAGTACATCTACTTATGGCAAGGAGCATTAGTAACTTGATTTTTCATCAGTCTATATAATTTTTATTCTTTTGTAGAACAATTTGTGAGAGCTTTTAGTATTCAAGTTTTCACCAGTTAATAGTTGTTTACAATATGTTAGCTACAAAGACATTTGCTGATTGATCTATTCTTCTGCATCATAAATGGTAATTTTTGTCTGAAGCACTTCAAACACAAGAATTAACTGCAATACAGGTCCACATTAAAAAAAAATGTATCTCCCATCCCTTGGAAATCTCATCAAGTAAGTTTGTGGTAGAACACACACAAACACACATAGCAAAGGTACCAACCATCAGTATTTATTTATCATTTCACTTATGAGTAGATAGAGAATATTACCTGAAAGTTTTTTTCTTATGGTTCATATGAAAGAAACACGTACTTGATATTTTGAGATCATATGAAGGTATACAATTTAGAAAGACATGTTGCCCTTTGCAAAGAAGTTATATAGTCTAAGGATTTTCCAAATGGCTTCTACTCCAACCACATTTCCCACAGATGTCCATTATTTATGGAATGTAACCCTAAACACAGACAAAATTTTCTTTTTTTTTTTTCCTTCTAGATCTTTGAATTACCATTTCTGAAGGCTCTTCTGTCACAAGAAACTATATTAAATGAATTTGTTAACTATTTTTATTATAAATATGTCAAGAGTGACCCTTTTGATGTGTGAGGAAGGGTCTCACACATTTCTGTACCTACAGTTGGAATAAATGTTCAAATCTGGATGTGTTTTATTGGGCCTATAATTCCTTCACAACATCCTCGTTCTTTTTCCTGGGATGTGTTGTGCAGCACAGAGTTGGTAAATAACCTTAGACAATGACTTATTGGTTTCAGGCTCAGCTTTCAAACTTATCCTTGCCTCAAACAACACCAGATACCTTGAGAGCCTATATATTTGTTCTTGTCATACCATATCTGAAATTCTGTTTCAAATTCTCCCTGCTTTTACAGTGCCTATATATCCTACTACATAACATTATATTTCACTGATTTTCAACACAAACCTTGTGTTGTTTAATAAAATAGATACTGCTCTATAATTGGATAGTACCTGTTGTTTCTTCCCTGATGGTGTACATTTTGTTTGGACCATCCTCCATCCATTTTATCTATCTTCTGATTTTAGTCATTGTAGTCATCAATTAAAGACTATTCAAATTTCACAAAAGCTCCCCTACTAATTTTAACCTTGCATTTCAAACCTTGATAAATGGCAAAACAGGAAAAGATTGAAGACCAAAAGAAGGTGCCCTAAAATAGTTGCTGTTAGTTTTTTGAGGATGGTAGGATTATATGTATTCTTTTTTTTTTTTTAATTTTTTGACAGGCAGAGTGGACAGTGAGAGAGAGAGACAGAGAGAAAGGTCTTCCTTTGCCATTGGTTCACCCTCCAATGGCCGCCACGGCCAACGCGCTGCAGCCGGCGCACCACGCTGATCCGAAGGCAGGTGCCAGGTACTTATCCTGGTCTCACATGGGGTGCAGGGCCAAGCACTTGGGCCATCCTCCACTGCACTCCCTGGCCACAGCAGAGAGCTGGCCTGGAAGAGGGGCAACCGGGACAGAATCCGGCGCCCGACCGGGACTAGAACCCGGTGTGCTGGCGCTGCAAAACAGAGGATTAGCCTAGTGAGCCACAGCACTAGCTTATATATGTTCTTAAAATAAACTAATATGTGAAAACGTAATTTTAAGTATTTTCATAGAGGTAAGATACATATAGTAGTAGGTAAATATCACTATTTTAAAACTTTATTTTCTGAAACTTCAACTTAAAACCATCACTGTTTCCAAATTTAAAGTTAATTTTTTTTTTTTTGACAGGCAGAGCTAGACAATGAGGGAGAGACAGAGAAAAAGGTTTCCTTTTTCCGTTGCTTCAACCCCCAAATGGCAGCTAAGGCCAGTGTACTGCGCCAAACCGAAGCCAGGAGCCAGGTGCTTCCTCCTGGTCTCCCATGTGGGTGCAGGGGCCAAGCACTTGGGTCATCCTCCACTGCCTTCCTGGGCCACAGCAGAGAGCTGGACTGGAAGAGGAGCAACCGGGACAGAATCTGGCACCCCAACCAGGGATGCCGGCGCCACAGGCAGAGGATTAGCCAAGTGAGCCGCAGTGCCGGCATATAGTTAAATCTATATAGCCCTTGGGATTGAATTATCAAGAGTTTAGGATCCACATCAAAGATTTTTTTAAAAACTGTACTTAGTTTACTTTCTCATTTAAAACCACTGTAATAATTTCCAAGAAATCAATATTTTGAAGATGTTATGTATTTCTTTCTTTTTTGTTGTTGTGGGGGGAGAGTTGGTACTGATTTCTATTTGGGCTTTTCACAGTGGTTAGGGCCACTCTGTCTTTAGAACAATCACAGCACGGGAAATGTGTCTCTGAGACTGCCCAGAAATGTCTGACCAGATGAATCATTGCTTAAAATACACATAATCAGAGTAACTGACAAATGGGGATGGACTTTGCATAGGGAGGTTTAGCATTTGCAAATCTCCCCAACTGTAGCACCAAACCCTCCACCAACCCCTCTCTCCTCATTCACCTTGAAGACTGGACTCAAACTTTCCAGCCCACTAGCTTGTCCTTCAGTTCCCTATTTCCGTCTCTCTCACTGCAGGGGCCAGGATGAGTCAGGAATCAAGCCCATCTGCTTAGGTTGCATTTGCTTCTCAAGCCTTTCAGATAGGATGTTGCAGTGACTCCAACAGTCAACCCTTGGGCCAGATCCCCACTGTTCTGGGGGAAGATACTTGCAAGGTCCAGGTTTCTTCCATTTGATAAGATAACAGAAGCAGGATTCTTTCTGGGTAAACCTTTTCTCCTTTGAGAGAAGAAGATGGTATATGTTTCTGTCTTAGCAGTCAGAGTAATGCCTTACAAGAGGCATTATTATAAAGTAAACAATGTGAAGTGTGGGAATTGACTAACTGGTCAGTTCCTTCCTTTCTTCCACCTCTGCTAATACTAGTTGGCAAGTTGTAGAAGAAACTTCTCCCCTCTACAGGCGTGGAAATGTTGCTTGGCTCAAAGATGTGAAATGACTACCTCAGTGAGACAGGATGACACATGTAGCACAAATAGTGGTTTTCCATTGTACAGTCACTCCCATCTGTTCTATACAAAGTGTAAAAGATATTTTACAGATTCAAATGTAGGCTCTAAGAAATTTGAACTATTTTTTTCACTTAGTTTTTATTAAATACAGGTATTAATAATTTAGTCAATGAACTAAATATAAATTTGGTGATTAACTAGAATTTCTGTAGATTAAGAGTTCTAAATTGATATTTATGTCTATACACTATTTTACATCTGGATTCTAAAACATTCCAGGTGTTCAATGGTGGGATTCTAAGAAGAGAATTTTAATCAAGTGGGAAAACTCTGTGCTCTATTTCTACGTAATTTAAGGGTCTTTACAACAAAAAATAGATTTAAAAATAAATGAAGACTGTTACAGTTAATTAGTAAGAAGAAGTTTCACATTTATTACTAAATGTCTTTTTTTTAAAGATTTGTTTATTTATTTGAAAGGCAGAGATACAGAGAGCACATGCAGAGGGAGAGAGAGAGGTCTTTCATCTGCTGGTTCACTCCCTAGATGGACACAATGACCAGAGCTGTGCTGATCCGAAGCCAGGAGCCAGGAGCCATGTCTCTCACTTGGGTGTAGGCCTCTACTGTTTTCCCAGGCCATAGCAGAGAGCTGGATCAGAAGTAGAGTATCCAGGACTTGAACTGGTGCCCTTACGGGAGGCCGGCACTGCAGACGGCGGCTTTACCCGTTACACCTCAGTGCTGGCCCTAAATATCTTTATATTAACAAAGTACAAAAAAGGTTTATATGACATTGTCATTTTGGTGTTATGGTGCCATTTAATTAAGGAGAATATATAGAGAATCTTTCATAGATAAACACTATGATCTATCCTTGCTAAGAAGAAACAAATGAATTCTCTGTTTAAAAAGACTCATCATGAAGGGTTGTGGTTCTCAATTTTGAATGCACATAACAATGATCTGGAGTGATAATTAATAACTTAGTTAATGCTTTCTACTCTTTCTTTCTTTTAATTCATTTATTGGGGCTGGCCTGATGGCATAGCGGGTAAAGCTGCTGCCTGCAGTGCCAGCATTCCATATGGGCACTGGTTAGAGTCCTGGCTGCTTCACTTGCAATCCAACTCTCTGCTATGGCCTGGGAAATCAGGAGAAGTTGACCCAAGTCCTGTGGCCCCTGCACCTACATGGGAGACCCAGAGGAGGCTCCCGGCTTCAGATCGGCATGGCTCCGGCCATTGCAGCCAACTGGGGAGTAAACCAGCTGATAGAAGACCTCTCTATCTCTGCATCTCCTTCTCTGTAGCTCTGACTTTCAAGTAAATAAATCTTAAAAATAGATGAATTTGTTTGAAAGTCAGAATTACAGAGAAGGAGATGCAGAGGCACAGAGAGAGAGAAAAGGAGAGAGAAAGGAATATCCCATCAGTGGGTTCACTCCCCAGAGAGTAACAACAGTCAGAACTGGGCCAAGGCAAAGCCGGGAGCCAGGGGCTTCATTTGGGTCTCCCACATGGCTACAGGAGCCCAAGTGCTTATGCCATCTTCCACTGCATTCCCAGGTGCGTTAGCAGGGAGCTGGGTCAGAAGTGGTGTAACTAGGACTCTAACCAGCACCCATACCAGATACCAACACTACAGGCGGCAGCTTTTCTCCCTTCACCACAGCGCTGGCCCCTTGTCACCAAATTTTGACTAGATACTCCACAGTAGGCCCCCACTTACATATTTTAACATAATCAAATAATTTAGATTCTCATGGTACAGTTACATTTTTCAGAAAATGTTTTAAATGAACAGAGAAATGAATACATAGGAAATTATAATGTGATAAATCACTTTAGAGATAACAAACAGAGGGGAAGTAGACATGTAAACTATTAAACGACATCAGAATATCTAGGTTTAATTTCCAGCTCTGCCTCTTGACTCCATCTTCCCACCAACTCAAATTATGGGCAGCAGCAGGCAGTGATAGTTCAAGAAAATACCACCCACATGGAAGAACTAGGCTCCAGAAGCAAGCCAGCTGCAGTATTGCAGGCACTTGAGAAATGAGCCAGTGGATAGGCACATTCTCCCCAGACCCCTTTCTCTCTCTCTCTCTCTCTACCTCTCTCTCTCCTGTAATAAATAAAAGGGTACAAAAACAGTGCCAAAGAAAATGTGAACTCTCAGCTAAATACTTTATAAGGAAAATTTTAATTACAGGAAAATAAGCTCTATTCTAAGAAAGGAAGGTAACTTTTTTTATTAAAAAGGAAGAAAATGAGAAATACAAAGAAATTGCTGAATTGAGTAACTATAACAAGACATAAAAAGAAAAAATAGGATTTTTATGGTTTACAGTAAATGATAAAAATTATGGAAGAAAATTTAGCAATGTCAGTTTATAAAGACATTGAATACAAGAATGCGATGTCTGCATGTCATACCAATGGCAAAACTGGATTTAAAGCTACAGAATGGTAGAATTTCTAGTTTTAAAAAAAGAAATTCTAGTAAGCTAATCTTGCAGAAATGAGAAGATGGAAGAAAAAATAAAATTTTATTCTTTTGTATAATTTGATATTTGTAAAAAGGTTAAAATATATGTTTTCATTAATTTTACATAGTCAGCAATCATTTATCATTAAGATAAAATAATATGATTTTAGCATTTACTCTCTAAAGATGTCGAATGTGAAATTGAACTTTGTGCTACTCAAAAGCAGCACAAAGTAAATAAATGTCTTGAATTATTTTGTTTTATTAACTTTGTGATATTTAATTATTTAACTATAATTTCACTAATAGGCACAAATACTCTAAACAGCGTCTAAGTAAATGTACCTTGTAAATCAGATCATATATAATCCAGTGTTAAAGGAAAGAGTACAAGTTAACCCAGCGGGTTTTAGATTCACTCTGAGAGTATAATAAAATACAAGATTTGCTTCTAGAAAGGTCATGATCAAAATGCTTTTGGTCATGTATATGCATAAAACATATCTGAGAGTTATAAAAACTGAGCAGCATAATGTAATCCTTTGTTAATGCAAAATTAATTCCTCTGGAGATAGGGATAGGAAGATAAAGGCAATGGCTTTACCTGTTTAAGAGTTTAAGAGTACCAAATACTTGACACTATCAGTCTGCATTGTAATGCCAAGCCCTTGGTCAAAACATTCTGAGAAATGCATATGTGTGTGTATATGTATACACACACACACATCTACACCCTTAACTACTGAAACTCATTCAAGCCTTTGTAGAATTAAATCACAACTTGGTAACAGATTACACTCTTGTCCAAAATTGAGATATAGAAACAAATGACTTTAAATAAGTCAACTCTTTTACATGTTTAGGCCAATTTTTCCTCCTGCTGTAAAAGCATCATTGCACTGTCACATATTTCCATGAAGTAGATAAAGGAATAGCCTGCCTCCTGCTCCAGTATCATCAGTTCTGTGCAAAAGCTTGAAGAGAACACTCCAGGGATTGTAAATGTGCCTTAATGCAGTGGGGGGTTGGGAAAACAAGTTAATATACAACTCTAGAAAAGTACCCAGATGAGCTCAGCAATATTGCAACTTAAAATTTACAAATCCACTGAAAATATCAACAGAGAATAAATGAACTCACATAGCAGGATTAGTTTACAATGGAGGGTTGAATAGCTTGCCTGGATAAAGCATTAGGACTGCCTGTCATAGACCCTTGAATTAATGATCTTCGTGGTCAAAGTGTCAAGTGAAATCAGATCTTGCTTTCTTGTGTTCTTTTTAGTCACTAGGAATAATATTAGAAGGAAAAATGAATTGATGGAATTTAAATACATATCAAAGACTAATTATTAAGTTTGGATCAAGTGATTCTACTGCCAAAGCCACCAGATAATTTAGATTGGGATACATGTTTGGGAAAATCTATAGGGCATCTCTCTTTTTTCTTTTTTTACTTCTTTCTTTCACTTTTCATCAGGAGTCCCGGAGTCAGAGAATTTAGAAGTTGAGTGCCTATTTGCAACAGGCTACTTAATCCAAGTGCCAGTTTCCACATAAGTCAATCTGGATAATGATGCATAACTTTAAGGATGATTGCAAGAAATAAATCAGTTACACAAATTTAAACTTCTTAACAACAATGTTAATGTCACTAATTTAATCGTTAAATAGATTTCTTAAAATCGCAAAACAACAGCTAAACATGAATTAGAATATAAAATTGTGAAACCATGGAATTTAAAATTGGAGACTGTAAAATAAATGAATGGTTTCTTTTCTTGCTACATTGCTTTCTAACAGTGCACAAAGTTAATATAAATATATTTTAAAATTTATACTCAGAGTTAGAAAATCGTAGATAGTAATATATTGAAATAAAGTCAGTACAAATAAATACATATCCTGTTTTCAAAACAATGGGTAAACACTTTTATTTAATTATGTGTTTCATTAAGCATAATTCTTAAAACCATGAGATAAAATTCCCTCTAGATTCATAAGAGCATATACATCTTGCCAGTTTTTTTACTTAAGTATAGCAAATGTTTAAAGCATGTTTTTCTTTAATTATCATGTATTCCGATACATGATATCATGTTAATAAAGGAACTATTGATCTAATAACTAACTATTTTTTAAACTAGTACATTTACTTGTCCTATATTAATTATTCAGAATCACTTTGGTTTTTATTGTTGTTGCCACCAATTTTTGCTATCTTCTCATGGAAGGAACTATGCTTCAATAGGGAGAAAAAAGTAAATTAGTTAGCACAGCTATATTATGATTTTTTAAAAAGATTTATTTATTTATTTTAATGTCAGAGTTACAGAGATAAAGGGGGAGAAACATAGAGAGGGATCTTCTACCAGCTGGTGCACCCCCTAAATGGCCCCATTGTCCAGTTCTAATCCAGGCTGAAGCCAGGAGCCAAAAATTTCACCTGGATCTCCAGGGGCCCAGATTCTTGGGCCATTTCTCACTACATTCACAGGCTTATAAACAGAGAGCTGGATTGTAAGTGGAGCAGCCAGAAATTAAACATTGCCCTTATGAGATGCTCGCGTCACTGGTGGTAGCTTTACGTGCTAAGCATAACATCAGCGCCTATATTATGATTTTGATGAACAGATATGTTGAATTTTATAATCAATTCAGCCATAATTAAATAAACAATTAGTTCTTCAGCTGAAATAAGTGTGAGTTAGTTTTGTAATATTCTTGACATTTCAGTTTCTATCAAGCATGATGGTGTGCAAAAGGAATATGAAACAGTAATTCTTTTCCAACAAACTGATGACTAACATTCTTAGCAAAAATGGCCATTAGAAAGAAAAATTGGGTTCTATATTCAAGACAAATATTCTTTCAAAATGTGATAAAATCATATTCAGTTGTATAAAATGTAATGGTTACCTTAGACTGCCAGGTATCAGAACTGGTTCTCTCATAGAAAAACCCATTCTGTTTAAAACACTTTCTATTAAACAATGGCAGTGACTCACTTAGGGATTCACTTGATGTATAGAGTAGGTACCTATGGAGGTTATTGGATATTTTTGGTTATAGAAGCTAGTTAGTTATTTTGATTACTTTAAATATTGAATGCCACTTTACTCCTCCATGCTATGATGCCATTCTATTTTATCACGTGCTATTAGTATTTTATGATTAGAGATAGGAAAAACTAAAACACTTAACTATATATGCATCACTTTCCCATTCCTTTCTGAGAAAAGCAGGAAAGTTCACTCCAGTATAAAAATCAAACTTTGGGGTTATACTGTAAGTGACCAAGCAGTCCACACACAAGGCTGGACAGACCAAAGTTTATTAGGAAAAATCATGGACAGTGGCAGAAGTAAGTGCATTGTTCTGCCATCTCAGACAGTGTACAATAATCTGAAAGGACCAGGAAAGTTTCCCCAGCACTTCAATTGCGGGCTTTTGAACAGTGTGAAAGGGAAAGCACTGATCCCTCTACCTATATGATTGACAGCAGTTAGCAGGCAGAGTCTTTGGTTTCCAGTCTGGCCTTCTTGATAGCTCTGCATTCCTAGCTAGGAAATACCAGCTCCTCCTCAGTTGTGATTAAAATTTTTGAGTTGAAGCATCATCTTAGTATACAATCTGGTGGAAAAGGGGTCTGATCCAACACAATACTATTCTAACCGCGTAAACTGCCCCAAGCAACAGGTTGAAAGAGGTTTCTATGGAGTGCTACAGTAGACCAAAGCTCTCTAGAAAAGTAAAACTTTACTTTAGTCAAACACTTTAGGCAAATGTCTGAACCTCATGTAGTCCTAGTCAGAAACTTATTTCACTCAAATCAGTGAGTTGCAAATTTCAGCTGTGACAGTGCTGTTGGTGTCACTTGAAGATAGATTTTTTTTTTTTTTTGACAGGCAGAGTGGATACTGAGAGAGAGTGAGAGAGAGAGAGAGAGAAAGAGAAAGGTCTTCCTTTTCCATTGGTTCACCCCTCAATGGCCGCTGCGGCCAGCGCACCACGCTGATCCGGTGGCAGGAGCCAGGTACTTCTCCTGGTCTCCCATGCGGGTGCAGGGCCCAAGCACTTGGGCCATCCTCCACTGCACTCCCGGGCCATAGCAGAGAGCTGGCCTGGAAGAGGAGAAACCGGGACAGAATCCGGCGACCCGACTGGGACTAGAACCCGGTGTACCAGCGCGGGGGATTAACCTATTGAGCTGCGGTGCCGGCCGAAGATAGAGTTTTAAGAAAAGGAAAAGAAGGAGAAGATATACCCTGAAGCCTTCCAATAAACAGTGGGCAGAAGGACCCTAAACATGTCCAAAGAAATAGGCATCTGGCATCATTTCCAGCTTTGGATCTTATTAGATAAGTGAACTGCTAATGTTGATCAATGATTTGTAGTAATATGTGACATGGCATGATATCCATGTTATTGGAGAAGAGGGAGAATAGAGCAGGAAAATATGTTAACAATGATATATTAGAAAATATACAAATTTGGAGATTTTGTGTATGTGTGTGTGCATATTTGCCATAAATTTTAATATAATTGCTGCTATCACGTTCATTTTTTAGGTCTGACCCAGTCTACCCCATCAACTTTGCACTAGTTAAAAAAAAAAACCTTTATAGTGGTTGGTTTTTGTGCTGTGGTTAAGATCCTGCTTGTAATAACCATGTCGCATATCAGAGAACCTTGTTTGAGTCCTAGCTCCTCCACTTCTGATCCAGCATCCTGCCAATGCACACCCTGGGAAGCAGCAGGTACTGGCCACTAATGTGGAGCAGTCAAATTAGTTCAAGACTCCTGAGTTTGTCGCGATTCTGCCCTGGCTGTTTCAGAAATCTGGGAAATGAGTCAGCAATGGAAGCTATTTCTCAGTTTCTGCTTCTGTTTCTGACTTTCATAAATAAATAAAAAAGTTAAAACAAGAAAATCCCACTCTGTGTATACTTGTTTGTGATTTAGCCAGCTCATCTCACTCACCTATAAAAATGTTCTTCTTTATTTTATTAATCCTACCTATTTGATATTCACTTAAATACAAAATAATAGTAAGCTTAGTTCAATCCTATTATCCACCATTTACTTTATCTACATGGAAACTCACATCACAGATAAACAAGTTAAGTAGCCTAGGTCATAATGACTCAAATTTAAGATGCTTGTTTTATGGCTAATAATTCTATGGTTTAAATTGGAAGCAATCACAGAAAAAAGTGTTAATTAAATTTGACACTTGAGGGTCCAGCACTATGCCACAGCAGGTAAAGCTGCCACCTGTGGTGCTGGCATCCCATATGAACACCAGTTCAAGTTCCAGGTGCTCCACTTCCCATCCTACTCTCTGCTATGGCTTGAGAAAGCAGTAGAAATGGCCCATGTCATTGGGCCCTTGCACTCATGTGGGAGACCCAGAAGAAGCTTCTGGCTCCTGGCATCCGATTGGCACATTGTGGTCATTGTGGCCATCTGGGGATTGAACTAGCAGATTGTAGACTCTCTCTCTCTCTCTCTCTCTCTCTCTCTCTCTCTCTCCCCCCACCCCAATGCCTTTGCCTCTGCCTCTCTAACAATCAAATAAATAAATAAATCTTTAAAAAAATAAAAATTTGACCCTTGACATTTAATAAATATGGAATATATAATAGTGAGTGAATAAATTTGATTTTTCGAGGATAAATGATATGTTAGCCATCTTTCACTGTATCCTGTTTCTGTCCTTTTCAGTAAAATCTGGCAGTGATTTGCTGATTTAATAGTCTCAAGAGCCTCATGGATCTCACCATTATCATAGGAATTCACTTTATGAGACATAGATCTTTTACAAAGATCTTTCCTAAATAATTTCACTTATATTTTGTTTTATGCTAGGATGGTTAAGAGGAACTGTAAGTTGCTTGCTTAATCCTTTTAAAGAGCTTTTTCTGCAACAGTATTAGAAAAATGTTTTCCAATCATATGCATGAAATTCTCAATAGAAGCTATTCTCCATGGGGCAAGGATTTAGCACAGTGGCCCACATCTCATATCAGAGTGCCTAACTCAAATCCTAGCTCCTCTGTTCCATTCTATCTTCCTGCTAGTGCTTACACTGGGAAGCAACAGATGGTGGCTCAAGTACTTGTGTCCCTGGGATGCTTCTGGTTTCAACCTAGCCCACCCTTGGCTGTTGCAAGCATTTGGAGAGTAAATTAGGAGATAGAAGGTCTCTTTTGCTCTGTGTCTGTTTCTCTGCCTTCCAAAAATAAAATGATCTTTTCGTCAAAAAAAAAAAAAAAAAAAAAAAGAAGAAGAAAACATTCCCCTGACATGAATCTTATAATTTTAGGGTCTTTTAAAATCTGAATTGAGAGAATTTTCCAAATCAAGTAGGCATGTTATCCTTTGGTCTAAATGAGTTTTCCTTAATATATTTCTTTCCTCTGGAAATCTTCTAAGATTGGATAGAAGCAGGCAGCCTCACTTTTAACACTTTGATTACAATCTCCTTGGCTAAAAGCCCAACCTCTTTACTTACACTTCTTTCTATGTAACTGCAGGACACATTTCTTCCACTATCTATGTAAAGATCCCTTTTATCCCAAATAGCGTGGTCCTGCATTCTTTCTAATTCATCACCAGCAGCACGTTTATTTTCCATATTCTATTAACAAGTTCTTTATGATGACTTAAGTATTTCTTCAAGAGTTATTTATTTGAAATGGGAAGGAAAATGGGAGAGAGAGAGTGAGCAAGCGAGCTTCCATTAATTTGGCTCACTTTGCAAATGGATGCAATGGCTGGGGCTAGTGCCAAGACAAAAACTAAATCTTGATCTTCTACATGGGTGGCAGGAGCCCATGTACTTAGGACATCATCTAATGCTTTCTCAACTGTACCAGCAGAGAGCTGGATCAGAATGGAGAGGCTTGGACTAAAACGTGGGCTCCCATATGGAATCCCAGTGTTGGAAGAGGCCACTTAGCTGGTATGCCACAATGCTGGCCTCTTATATAATTTTTAAAGACATTTACTTATTTATTTATTTATTTATTTTAAAGGCACAGTGACAGAGAAAGAGTTAGAGAGACAGGGACAGAGCAAGATCTTCAATCTACTGGTGTACTCCCCAAATAGCTCAACCTCTGTGCCACAATGCCAACCCTTTAAATATTTTCTATATTTTTATGTTCTTCAGGCTCTCATTTCTGTCTACAACCTTAATGATAAAGTCTTTGAAATCCATTTCTCTATGGTATAAGAACACATTAGTCCTTTGGTCCTCCAATTCCTTTCCCTCTCCTGTTTCGTGACTTTTTCTAGAATATGCCCACTTCCCAATTCCAAAGTCACTGGCAAATATTTATATATATTTTACAGCAGCATCTCATATCCGGTAGCGAAATAGCAAAATATGTATGATTCTGCAGCTACTCAAACAAGTTTCCAAAAGCTTACTGTCAAAAACAAAAATCATTACAGTTCTTGAGATCAGACATCTGGAAAGGGTTGCAGTTGTTTAAAATCAATCAATCGGAAGGACTCTACTCTTTCTGGATGTTCCAAGGGAGAATTTTTTCTTGTCTTTCCTGATTCTAGAAGTCACCTGCTTTCCCTGATCCATGTTCCTGTTCCATTTCTAGAGCCAGTAATTGTTGGCTAGTCCTTCTTACATTGAGTTCCTCTGTCTGTGTGTTTCTGCCTCTTGATTCCTCTTTTAAGCATTCTTGTGATTGTGTTGGATCCAACTGGTATTTCAAGATATGCTGGCTATTTTAATATCACCTGATTAGCAAATTTCATTGAAGCTGACACCTTAATTCACCTTTTGCCATGTATTATAATATATTCACAACTCCCAAGGATTAGACTGTGGCTAGCTTCCTGAATGATATTCAGCTGCCTCTGAAAGAGGTATTGTTCTTCAACTGGGTCATGGTCCCCAGTATTATTTATCAGGATTTCCAGTAGTGACATCTGGACCAGTTTTTTATTTTGGATATTTTTAAGGGTTTATTTATTTATTTGAGAGATAGAGCTGCAGAGAGAGGTAGAGACAGAGAGAAAGGACCTTCATCAGCTGATTCACTTCCCAAATAGCTGCAATGGCCAGAGCTGGGCTGATCCAAAGCCACGAGCCCAGAACTTCTCCCAGGTCTCCTACATGGGTACAAGGGCCCAAGTACTCAGGCATCTTCCACTGCTTTCCTAGGCCTAGCAGTGCCCATGTGAGGTGCAGGCACCTCAGGCAGAGTCCCAGCCCACTATGCCACAGCACTGGCCCCAATCTTGCATATTTTTCCTCTTAAATCTTCAGAGCCAACCACAGTATACAGTACTACATAATTGCTTAACGTTGTGGTGCAGCAGATGAAGCCGCTGCTTCAGTCTCTGGCATCCCACATGGGCACCAGTTCAAGTCCTGGTCGTTCCATCTCTGACCCATCTCCCTTCTAAAGGCCTGGGAAAAGCAGCATAAGATGGAGCAAGTGTTTGGGCTCCTAGCTGCTGGCTTTGGTCTGGCCAAGTCTGTGCCATTGTGGTCATCTGGGGAGTGAACCAGCAGATGGAAAATCTTTCACTTTCTCTGTCTCCCTCTCTCTGTAACTCTGACTTTGTAATAAATAAATTAATCTAAAACATGCTCAGTGTTACCTGGATGAAATAAATTATGGCTACATGAAAGTGGAAAGCTATTTGAATCTCACCACATTTTAAAGGTTTGCTTACACTCTCTTTCCTGAAGCACAAGCAAAATGTCCTCTCTAAAGTATGGCTGCCATTTTGAAAGAAAAATTAGTGTTATATCTCATTTGTTTTTTGTTTTTATTTTTTATGCTTTAATGTTTAAAGTAAATGTAAAGATTAAAGCATGTGACTGACCTACCCTCTGATCTACCTCAGCAGGAGCTAAAAAAATGAGATTATTTGATAAAGCTCTTGGTTAAAGTCCCATGTCTAATATAATGAATTCCCATACAAACATGAGGTTCTTGAAACTGTTACATCAGCCAAACACTGCCAGTTTTTACTGAAAAGAACATAAATAGAGCAAAGTGAAAGAAGGTTGTCACACATCCACAGTTCTTTTTTTTTTTAAGATTTATTTATTTATTTTGAAAGTTAGATTTAGAGTGAGAGAAGAAGAGACAGAAGAGACACCAAGAAAAAGAGAGAGAGAGAGAGAGAGAATCTTCTGTGTGCTGATTCATTTCGTAGATGGCCACAACAGCCAGAGCAGGACCAAGCCAAAGCTTGGAACCACCACACGCCTTGAAGGAGCCCAAGTATGTGGGCAATTTTCTGATGCTTTTCCCAGGCCATCAGCAAGAAGCTGGATCAGAGACAGAGCAGCTGGGACACCAATAGGCTCCCATATGGGATGCCAGCATCAAAGGCAGCAGCTTTACCCTCTACACCACAACACGGGCCTCCAGATCCCCACAATGCTACCGCCAATAATATATTGCAAACACGTAGTATTTAGATATTTTTAAAAGTAGCTTCAGGAGTTGCTGCAAAATTCATAATCAATTAAATTACAGAATTCAAAACCTAAAAAACTCTAATATTATTTTTCTTCTTAAATCAAGTTCAGAAATTAGGGACATAAGATCCAGAAAATTTGTCTCTGTCCAACATTGTCAAGTTGAGAAGAACTAGAATTCTTGTCTCCTCATCACCTTTCTAAGTATTATTTGCTCACAACTTAAACATGATAAAACGAAATTTTGTACTAAATTAACATGGGAGTAAATATCTTACAACAAATAGGTATATTTGAGGTTGATGATGTGATCTTATTAAGTTTTGCTCAGTGTTATTTCTATTTTAATGAAGAAGTAAATGAAACATTTTATTTCTTAAATCTCTTATTATATTCAGATTTTTTTAATATTTATTTACTTATTTGAAAGTCAAAGTTAGAGAGAAGGAAATGGAGAGAGAGAGAGAGAGAGAGGTCTTCCATCTGCTGGTTTACTCCCAAATTGGCCACAGCCAGAGCTGCACCAATCTGAAGCCAGGAACCAGGAGCTTCTTCCCTGTCTCCCATGTGGGTACAGGAGCCCAAGGATGAGGGCCATCTTCTACTGCTTTCCCAGGCCACAGCAGAGAGCTGGACTGGAAGAGGAGTAGCTGGGATTCGAAAGGGTGTCCATATGGGATGTCGGCAATGCAGACAGAGGCTTTACCCGCTACATCACAGTGCCAGCCCAGATTATTTTTATTTTGTATTTTATATTTATATTTTAAATTTTATATTTATTTTTATTATTTTCCCTAGCAAATAAGCTAAAAGCCAAATCTCTTGAGGAAAAGCTTAAAAATCTTTAGAATAAATTTATAGGCATTTTGAAAGATTATCATTGCTCATGCAAATCCCTATTCTAATCTGCTTATTGTCCAAGTAAATGAATATATGTTCCAATGTATTTGAATTATACTTTTTTCTCTCTTATGAGGCATTTTTTCTGTTAGGCAAATTTTTGCTTTAAGATTAATTTGTCTTTTTAAACCAGAAAATGAATTACTTCAAGTCATGCATGCCAACTTATATTTTATAATTATTTTGCTATGCTTATTCACCTGATTTTTATTCAAGTTATAGCTGATTTTGAGCTTTTCAAATAAAGCCACATAACATGCAAATGATATGTTGTACTAATGATACTTCTGTTTTCTAAGTTTTCAAAATAGTAACAGGAATCTTGCAGCATAAAAATAATCATTTATCACTTCACATTTGGCTGTTGTCCTTATACAATAGAATTATAATATATTGTTTCACATATATAAATGATTTTTGGAATATTTATTACAATTAATTAAAATTCCCATATACTTCTAATTCATTAATGTAATAAAAATAAAAATAATTCATATAAAATACTAGGTTATATTTTCTTTAAAATTTTATATATAATTTGAAGCAAACTGAAAAGTTATAGCACAGTCACATGTTGGAAAAGTTAAATCAACTATTTAATTTTTAATGTTTTCATTCATTTTATCTGAGATAGTGACATAGAGCTTCCGTTTGCTGTATAACTTACCAAATTCTTTCAACAGCTGAAGCTAGACCAGGCAGAAGCTGGGAGCCAGGACTCAATTTAATGTCTCATGCAGATGGCAAAGTACTTAATAATCTGAGCCATTATCTGCCCTCTCTCAGGTTGGGTATCAGTAGGAAGCTAGAATTGGGAGCGGGCTTCCCAAAAGGCATCACATCTGCTGAGTCAAATGCCAACCACTCAGTGCCATTTTAGATATGATTTTTTTAGGCATGCAAACTTAGTTCAAATTAAGGCTTATATGAAAGAGAGATGTACAGTTTGGGAAATGCTCAAGCTGACCTGCTCCAAAAGGTAGAGTTAGAAACATACTGGGGATTCCAATTCAATCCCATCAAGGTGGCATGTACCAATGCCATCTCACTAGTCCAAGTGATCAGTTTCAGTCCACAATTGATCATAATGATAGGATTAAGAGTCAAAGGGATCACACAAACAAGACTAGTGTCTGTTAATACTAACTGAAAGAATTAAAAAGGAGAGAACAATCAAACATGGGAAGCAGGATACACAGCAGACTCATAGTATGGCAGATGTCCTAAACAGCACTCTGGCCTCAGAATCAGCCCTTAAGGCATTCGGATCTGGCTGAAGAGCCCATGAGAGTATTTTAGACATGGAAAGACAAGAAACTGTGGAAAAAAAAAAAAAAAAAGAAAGAAAACAAAAACCTAAATGAAAGATCTCTAAGAGTGAGATCCCAGTGAGAGGAATAGGCCATCAAAGAAGGATGTACCTTTCTCTGAAGGGAGGGGAGAACTTCCACTTTGACTATGGCCTTGTCTAAATAAGGTCTGAGTTGGTGAACTCAAGAGTCTTCCATAGCCTTGGCAGCTCATGAGAAGAGCCTTGGGTGATTACTGACGCCATAAACAAGAGTGTCAATTGTTAAGTCAACAATAGGAGTCACTGTGCCCTTACTCCCCATGTAGATCTCTGTCTTTAATGTGTTGTACAATGTAAATTAATGCTATAACTAGTACTCAAACAGTACTTTACACTTTGTGTTTCTGTGTGGGTGCAAACTGTTGAAATCTTTACTTAATATACAATAAATTAAACATGACAATAGGTCTGCTCTGATTTCATCATCATTTAAAAAAATCATCTATTATTTTTCACTTTATGTTTCTGTGTGGGAGCAAACTGTTGAAATCCATACTTAATGTATACTAAGCTGATCTTCTGTATATTAAGACAATCGAAAATGAATCATGATGTGAATGGAAGGGGAGAGGGAGTGGGAAAGGGGAGGGTTGTGGGTGGGAGGGACGGTATGGGGGGGAAGCCATTGTAATCCATAAGTCGTACTTTGGAAAATTATATGCATTAAATAAAAGTTAAAAAAAATATATACAATAAATTGATCTTCTGTATATAAAAATAATTGAAAGTAAATCTTGATGAAATGGGATGGGAGAGGGAGTGGGAGATGGGGGGGTTGCAGGTGGGAGGGAAGTTATTGGGGGGGAAGCCACTGTAATCCAAAAGCTGTACTTTGGAAATTTATATTTATTAAATAGAAGTTAAAAAAAAGACAAGGAAAAAAATAAAAAGAGGTAATAAGTCTTTGTAGATGCATACCTGAAAATCTTAAAAATAAAACTTTGCAACTAACATTGGTGATAACATCAAGTTGAATGTTGTTTATAATTCATGCCATTAATTGAGGCCAAAGCTGCGGTTATTCCCAGTTTTCTCACAACTAAGCAATAATCATGTATGTTGTTAAGTAGGGACTAAAACACCTCTGTCTTGCAAATGCTTTAGCTGTTTATGTTTCCCTCTTCATTATATTGTCTTCTAAGGCAATTTACAGACTTGGTAAGAAACTGTGCATCATAGTGTGAAATTACTTTAGAAACTATTCCTAGAACCCTATCAAAAATGATAGATTCTGCCGGGCAATTGATGAATCAGAGATCCCTCTCATGCAGTTTCATTATTATTAGTTGCATGTCATTGCCACTATGATATTTTAAACAATTTTAGAAGAGGAAATTTCACAATGTAGGGGATGTGATTTTTTTCTTATATTAAAAGAACATTTAATTTTAAATAAGATACATTTGGATGGTTTTTTTATTTGATGTGTATTACTTCAAATTACATTTCTTCCACGGTGTACAGAAAGCTGAATCTTGACAAAAATTACTTCTGTTAGAGGGGAAAATGTATAGTCTTAAATAAGTATGTGATGCTTATATTAAATACTTGAGAAATAATCATCCATAGAAGATGTGATACACTGTTGACAGTTTGCATTTTTTGTGCATTAGTTTCTTTCTGGTATGGGTAAGTCTTATTATTAACAAATCTTTATTGTTAGGGATTTAAATTTAATTCCCTAGCATTTTAACTTGTCATCACTATTACTGTATTCACTCAATTCATAATTATTATTTCATTCAACTGTTGCATAAATAATTAAAATTATTATTGTTTAGTTCTCCTTGTTAACCTCTAAATTTTTTCTTTTATTGTCTTACCTAAAATATTATTTTTTCTGGATTATAGTTTTGTAAGCTTGCATTATATAGCACGCTTACTGGAAAAACAGTATGCTACAATGACAGGATTTTAGATTTGCAATCAGATCACCTTTTCCCATATCCTTCCCCTGTCATTGACTAATCTCAGATATTATTCATCTCAGGCAAATGGCTTTATTTCTGTGAGCATTGGTTTCTAGGTCTGTTATATAGATGACTGTTGATTATTTTAAGAGCACAGTGCCTGAGACAAAATAGATACAAAATGGTATATTACATTTATTGTTACTACAAGGGTACTGCAGAAAGTCTGGCAGGGTTGGGCACTTACATACTTGTTAAGACAGTGGATAATACATTCATGCCCCATATCAGAGTAACTTGATTCTTGACTTCTGTTCCTGATTCTAGCTTCTTAGTAATGCAGACCATAGGGAGCAATAAAGATGATTCAAGTAATGTGGTTCCTGTCCCTTGCATGGTAGATATGAGAGATCTAGAGTAAATTCCTGACTAATGGCTTTGTCTCTCCCCCCTGGAAGTTATAGGCATTTGAGGAATGAACCAGGGGAATGAAAATTCTTTATCTGTCTCTGACTTTCTCACTTCCCCTCAGTCTCTGCCTCTGAAATAATTTTTCTTTAAGAGCTCATCACAATTGGAATTAATAAATACGTTTATGTTGATGCTAAAAGTTTTGAAATTCTACTAAAAATTATCTCTTAATTCCAATATCCACAGTGTCTTACTGCTGATAGTTTTTGAACTGTATCTTTCTATATTTTATTTTTGTGCATATCTACAAAACTGGTAACACAGCCTAGGATTTCCCTCCTTTGGCCCTGGCAAGCAATTCAAAGTATGCACACCACAACCATAAGAGGGAGCCCTCATCACAACCTCATCTCCTAGTCTCCATAAAACTCCTTGCCAGTTGCCACTCTGCTCCCTTAATCCATTATTAGGCCTGCTGGAGGCCAACTTTGGTCTCCTCAGAAAGCCTATTACAAGAGTGGTACTTGTATGTCATTATCCATCTTCATACGCAAACCAAATTCTAAATGGGTGAATGTGGGTGGATCGTTTCCCTGTCTAAGGCATTGTTACAATAATTTAATTTAGGCAATTCAAAATCTTTCTAATAATCTTGCTCAATTTCCATAAATCATAGGCTCAGTAGTTTATTATATGTAATCTTGAGATAATACTCATTATTTACTTTAATTGATTTCTTTGTATGATCAAAGCTCTCTTTTAAGTGTTATATATCTAGATAATTAATGTATTGATTACAACTATATTAGGTGAGTGGAATTATTATCCTGTATTTATATGAGAGGAAAAATGAAGGTAGGGAAATTGACACAGTAACTCAGATATACACCTAAACCGAAGACAACTTGTTCTTCATAAACCCATATTTTTTTCTGTGTCAGAATTTCCTTGAAATAATAATGAGGTAAGAATTCAACAAGTTAAATAAAAAGGTATGTTTGTTTGTGAGATCCAAATACTCATTCCTTAATTATATCTAGACACATTGGAGATATTTTATCACTAACACTCTGAGAAACTCTTTGATTAAAAGAGGACTAGAATCCACAAACTGTATCTTTTGTTTTTGTTTTCTATAGAAGGAGAGTTCTGGGATGATACACTACAATCAAAAGTCTCTTTTAGATTTCAGAAAATAAAGCGCATAATCTTGAGGTCCTTGAGGCTATTAAGACCTTGAGAGTTGACAAAGCAGATACTTAAATTCTTCCTTTTTCAACATACCTCCAAAAGCAGCTAGCTAAAAAAGTTTCTAGGGACCTCAATGTTCTTTAGGAAGTTTAGTTATCCCCTCTGTGGGTCATGATAGCACAAATACATTTATGAGCCAGTATGTCACAGTCCTCCTATAACTATTTTGTTAGTGGTGTCATTCCTTTAAGAACGTCCCTGCTTCCATAGTCTCTGGAGTAAAACATTGACCCTCAGTAGGAGGTGGCCCTGCAAATTATGCTGACACTAGCAGAAAGTGAACAGGCAGAGCATTTATGCTGTGAGTTTTCCCATCAGGGACTATAGATATAGGAAATATTGTCAGCAGCTAACTTTTGAGAACTTTTTTTGTTTAGGATAATCAATCTTGTAATAGACTGATGTAGTCTGAACTTAGTACCTGTTATTCTATGTATTCTCACTCTCTTGAATTTAGATAATTAGGATCATGTGGTATAATGACATTCAATTAAAGCCTAAGAGACAATGTAAGGAATGTCAGTATTGTCTTTCAAACTTCCTTCCCCAGATGTAGCAGTTGACTATGACTAGTATTCCAAATGGCACAATTACCAGGCACTGAAATCTCTATCATTGTGCCATTCTAAATAATTTGTAGCAGAACCTCTTATCTTTCCAACATAACATGCTTTGTCTTTCTAACAGTAATGAAAGGAAATATATGCTCTGTTAAGAAACTGAGATAGTAAGATATTTTTCCCTTCACATATTCTAGCCAATTGTATTAATATGAATGATAAATGATAATTCATTAGTAGTAATAAAGATATGACAGGATATTATACTATTTGAAAGGAACAAAATTAGAGAATACATTAACAAAGATTCTTAAGTTTTGGTTCAAAATGTGTGCCTAAACTGTTGAAATCTTTACTTAGTGTATACTAAGTTGATCTTCTGTATATAAACATAATTGAAAATGAATCTTGATGTGAATGGGATGGGAGAGGGAGTAGGATATGAGATGATTGTGGGTGGGAAGGAGGTTATGGGGGAAAAGCCGCTATAATCCAAAAGTTGTACTTTGGAAATTTATATTTATTAAATAAAAGTTTAAAAAAAACGTATGCCTAAGTACACTGCTAACAATCAAATGGAGAAAAAAGATTCCTATTATTTCATCAAAATGTTGTACTTCCACAAAAAAAATCTGATGTTTGATAGCTTAGAATTTTTAAGCCCAAAGACAAAATACAGGGAGATTTTTGTAATTTTTTAATAAATTTTTGAAGATTTATTTATTTATTTGAAAGTGAAAGTTACAGAGACAGAGCAGAGAAAGAGAGAGAGAGAGGAATCTGCCATCTGTTGGTTCAGTCCCCAAATAGCCACAATGGCCAGGACTGGTGCAGGCTAAAGCCAGGAGCCAGAAGATTAATCCAGATCTCCCATACGGATGGCTACGGATGGCAGAGGCCCAAACACCTGGGTCATCATCCACTGCTTTACTACATCACTAGAAAGGAGTTGTAGTGGAAGTTGAGAAGCTGGAACAAAAACTGGCACTCATATGAGATGCAGCAGCTTTCCTTACTACACCAAAATGTCAGAACCAGGAGTTTCTTTTATATTTGAAATGGAAGCTGATCCTGACCTTTTTTGTGGCTTTTCTACTGGTTGAGCAATTTTACTTTTTTTTTTTTTAAAGATTTTTTTATTTATTTGAGAGGTAGAATTACAGACAGTGAGAGGAAGAGACAGAGAGAAAGGTCTTCCTTCCGTTGGTTAACCCCCAAATGGCTGCTATGGCTGGAGCTACACTGATCCGAAGCCAGGAGCCAGGTGGTTCTTCCTGATCTTCCATGCGGCTGCAGGCGCCCAAGCACTTGGGCCATCCTCCACTGCCCTCCCTGGCCACAGCAGAGAGCTGGACTGGAAGAGGAGCAACTGGGACTAGAACCCGGTGCCCATATGGGATTCCAGTGCCGCAGGTGGAGGATCAGCCAAGTGAGCCACGGCGCCGGCTGAATGACTTTTGATGAGAGATGAAAATCAGCTCCAATTGTTCAATCTGAAACAATTATTTCTTAATATCCTGGATGCTTTTTTTTTTTTTTTTGTAGGGCATAGACAAACCTGAACTTTAATCCAATCAAATGTGCTTGTTCTACATTTTGATTTTTATTTTAGCAACGATGTTTACAAGGAAACAATTGAAAGAAGAAAATTCTATGGTGATGGCATTGTTGAAAATCTCTCATTATAGCCCTTGACTACAGAGTTGCTACTAGCAGCAACTAGTATTCAATCAAGCTTTACTTATGATACAATTCAATTCATTTGCTGGTCAGTAGTGCTTCTGAAGGAGGGTTCAAATACTGTGTTTGCTGGACAATGTGAACTTGATCAGGAATGTGCCATCCTATTGTCCATCACCAGCACTAATTTTGGGAGCTACCTATAGACCATTTTAATTTTTTTTTGCTTTAAATTATATGCTATTAATATCTACTGTTTCAAATGAGAATCCCTGAATAATCTATAAAATTTCATGAATTCAGGTTTTAATTTAAAAAGGAAAACCAACAAAAATTTTGATCAAACAGGTTCAAATGGAAAGGAGAAATAAATCCCAAAATTAATTAGATACAACATCATGGGTTACTGGAAGTAAGACTGAGATACAAGTGTACTTAATATCAAAAACCTTAAACTATATTCCTGACATAAAGACACCTGGATTATGAGAAATGGATATCAGAAAACAAGATAAAGTAGAATACAAATATAAGACATTTGAATTGAATTGATTTAATATGAGTGGATATACTTAATTTTTAATACCTATGAACAACAGAATTTTCACTAAATTTGCAATTTCAGGAAAATTATCTTTCTTGAAAGTGAGGCTGTAACTTAGAGGTCAGTAAAAATCAATGACAAAGAGAAGAAGAAATTAGTAGTATCCTTATTGTGGCTGAATGCTTTTTCTACCTGTCTCCAATACGTAGATTGAAATCCTATCTTCAATGCAATGAAATTAGAAACTGTGGACATGGGAGGTGAACAGGTCATAAGTGACCTAATTTCATTAATGGAACTAGTGTGTTACAAAGGGCTAAGGAGTTGAGTTCTCCCTTCTCCATTGAAAAGACATTATGTATGAGAAAACAAGTATTCAGCAAAAATTAATTTTCTGGAACCTAGTTCTTGGGATTCCCAGTATATAGAACTTTAAGAAATAAATTTCTGTTTCCTGTCATCAGATTTATATTTTTGTTATAACATCATGACCAAGTTAAGAAAAACGGTAACAAGAATGCAACAAAGATCTATAATGAAAGTGGCTTTGGAAATAAATAATGAGTACAGGCTAGAAGAGCTTTGAAGTGTATGCTAGAGAAAGCCTAAATCACTGAGAATTAAGGGCAATTTAGGTGAGGGTTCCAACATTAAAGAGTGAAACTTCAAAGAGAGTTTCAATCTTCTTAGAGATTATATAAGTCATTGTGAACAGATGGTTGATAGAAATATGCATTATAAAGACCATTCAGATAAGGTATCAGGCAGAAATAAGGATTTTATCATTGGAAACTGGAGGAAAGATATAGAGAAATGGCCAGGGCACAGAATTGCCTTAAGATAGATAGTAGGACCACAACCTAAGTTTATCCAAAAGGGCAGAACATTGAGTCAAAATGCAATGTTGCCTCCCTTGTTGGGCTTTGGGCTTGGTAGTGACATGCTATCACTTTCTCCTTTCCTTTTTTTCCATTTTGGAAGGGAAATGCCTCTTTTACTATTTTCAAAGCAATATATTTTTAATGAGCACGACACGTTATTTCATAGACTCCCAGCTCAAAGAACAATTTATTTCATACCTTACACTTCACTCGTATCTGTTTTATATGATATTTAGAGTAGACTTTGAACTTTAGACTTTAAAGATATTGTTGGAATAAATTAAAATTTGAGTCAGGCTCCCATTATTCTAAGATGGAGGACATAATGGCATTTTGCTCATTGGTCTCAATGTATCAAAATCAAATCAGATATCATTTTCAATACATTCATTATTGTCACTCCACAGTTAAATGACAGTATGCACTTTTTAGGTAAAGACTGATAGAATTATCATTGTTTATTCTTGTCAAAGTGCAGTTAGATATTTCTTTATGAGAGCTCAGACTCATCTTCAAGCAATTAGATCTGGATCAGATAATTGACTTAAGTTTAGAACTGGGATAGGAATGTGACTTTTATTGGAATAATGCCCTCAAAACCCTGATTTTCCATTCTTGATTTTGGGGAGTTTCAGATATTAATTAGCACATATTTGCTTATTCTTCCAATTTTCTTCTCATTTTTCATTGTAAAAAATATACATAAGGTAAAATTTATTTATCAACCTAACCCTTTTTAAGCAGTTGGAAGTACATTAGTATTGTTTTGCAACCATATATACCATCCCTTTCCAGAACTCTCTCCATGTTGCAAAAATAAAAATTGATTCCCATTTAATAAATATTATGTTGCAACCATCATTAAACTCTCTCAGTGATTATGATGGCCTTAAATACCTCATAAAATTCTAATCATAGAGTAATCATAGTTTTTGTAATTGATTATTTCACTTATAATGTATTCAAGGCTCATTCATTTTGTACTACATATCAGAATGGCCTTCATTTTTAATGCTGGACGGTATTCCATCATGCATACATGCTACATTATGCATATTGAATCATTTGTTGACAGAAATGGACACTGGGTGGCTTCTATGATTTGCCATTGATAATAATATTGCTGTGAACATAGGTATACAAATATTTCTTTGGGACTTTGCCTTTGGTTCTTTTCAGTATATATCTAGAATAGAAATCCTAAATCATATGATGATTCCATTTTTATTTTTTATGAGTTGCTCTATTGTTTTCCATAATATTTTCACAATTTTACATATACACAAGGAGGAAACAAAAATCTCAATTTCTCCTACTTCTCCTACATGTTTGTGTATCTGTGTTTTAAACAGTACTATTCTAATGAGTATAAAGTGGTATCTTATTATGATTTAAACTTAAATTTCCCTAATGTTAGCGATGTTCAATATCTTCTCATATACCTCTTGGCCATTAGTGTTTATTGTTTGGAGAAATGTTTATTCAAATCGTTTTTCCATTTTTAGTAGGAATTTTTAAAGTTATTGGTGAGTTTTAGTAAATCTATATTGGGAATGCTAATTCCTTATCACATAAATGGTATGCAATTATTTTTAGATTTTCACCATTGAGAATAATGTTCATGATGGATAAATGTTTCATATATGTTTTTTATTATACTGAAGTAATTTCCACTTATTTTGTCAAATAACTTACTCTACTGTGTACATTTAGATAATCAACTGGGTGTTTCTCCTTTATGTTTTTTTTTCAGGGTGGGGATTATTTATTTGAAAGGCAGATGTGAAGAAAGAGACAGAGAGATATCTTCCATCTGTTGGCTCATTTCCCAAATTCCTGAAAGACGCAGAGCCAGAGCCAGGGCTGGACCAGGACAAAGCTAGGAGCCTAGAAGTTCATCCTAGTCTCCCACATGGGTGGCAGGGGCCCAAGAAATTGGACCATCTTTTCCTGCTTTCCCTAGTGTATTATCAAGAAGCTGGATCAGAAGAAGGACTTGAACTGGTGTTGTCATTGGGACAACAGTCATTGGGATGCCTTCATTTCAAGCTTCAATTTTACCCACTGCATGCAACGTTGGCCCCCACTTTTCATTTTGTTTATGCGGTATATCATACTGAGAAATGTTCTATGTTGAACCATCCTTGAATTACAGAAGGATGGTTACTTGGTAATGGCATATAATCTTTTCAATATTCTATTGTATTAAGTATGCTGTATTTTTTAAGAATTTTAGTGTCAATGTTTTTAAAGGATTTTGTTCTGACGTTTTCTTTTCTAGCAGTGTCTTCAGCTGGCTTAATATAATGTTGACAATTGCCTCATCTAATGAGTTGCAAGTATTCCCTACTATTCAAAGTTTTAGAAATTTTTTAGAGATTCTCTTTTACTTATTTTGAAATAAAGAGTTAGAGAGATAGAGGACACACACACACACACACACACACACACATATATATATATGGAGAGAGAGAGGGAGAGAGAATCCTCCTCCTCTGTTTCACTCTTCAAATGGCTTCAGTTTTAATATCTGGGGATTGGCCAGGCAAAGCCAGAAGTCTAGAACTTTACCTGGGTTTTCTATGTGGATGGTGGAGCAGCCAGTATTTTAACTGACACTTATATAGCATGCCAGCGTCATTATTGGTGGTAGTGTAACCCATATTTTAGAAAATATTAGAAAACTCCATATTTTATAAAATTTTGAGGTATGGTGTTAATTCTAAAAATATTTGGCAGAATTCAGCAAGGAAGCCAACATGTCCAGCGTGTTCTTTGTGTATGTATATAGAGGATCATTTTTATTACTAACTCAATCTCTACTAGTACTAGGTCTAATAAGTATTTTTCTTCATAGTGTAGTCTTGGAAGTTATTATGTTTCTAAGAATTTATCCATCTCATATGTGATTTATTCTGCTAGTATTTAATTTCTCACAATATTCTTTTTTAAAACAAGAATTTTTTTTTTTTTTACTTGAAAGTCAGAGGCACACAGAGAGAAATCTTCCATCTGCTGTTTCATTCTCCAGATGGCTACAACTGTCAGGGCTGGCCAAAGTCAAATACAGGAGCCAGGAGCTTCCTTCAGGTCTCTGATGTGCCAAGATCAAATGTGAGAGTAGGGCCAACTTACTGAATAAAGTTTTACAAAATCTCATGTTTGCACTATTATGCATTGTATACTATATTGCTTCATAATGTAGCAGAGGCCTATGTTTTTTAATTAAATTTGTTTCTAACCAAGATGATTAAAGTTGTAGTAGAGGCATTCCTATAATCAGAAGAAGAAAAAGGGAGGCATCTGTCCTGGGAATGAAATGCAGTTGTTATCTATTTGCCTGTGAATGCTTCAACTGTGGTCCCTACCTGCTTATATGTAACCATTTCAGGTTCTGCTTGTTAGTACATAGTAATGATGTTAACCCTTGCCAGACAGTGTATGACTCAGTATATGTGTACAAAAAAAAATCCTAAGTAACAATATTTGCATTTGCAATACTATATCAATTTTGTGGCCACCAAGTAACATTAGAATATCCATTCATATGTATGCCGGTAACCATCTAAGGGAGACAAAGAGGCTAAAGCCATATATAAGTAAAAAAACCCCTCTTTGTTGGAGACTCAGGATTTTGTATATGAAATTCTACCTGGGCCTTATGCCAGCATAATAAAAGACTACTTCGTGTTAAAAGGCCATGTTGTCTTATTTGGGTACATGAATCCTGAAATAATATGTTTAGAAAGACACGTTTATGTGATAATCATAGACCACTGATAATAAATCTTGTGTATACTATTGATAAAGAGCAAATTAACTCCCTGGATGCTGATTGACTAAAGTACACCAGAAGGTATTTTACATTCACTAAGATATCTAAAAAATTATTTAAATTATCTTTTCATTAAATATACATAGACTATAAAGGCTCAGAGTTCACCTAGCTTAAAAGAGGGTTCAATTATTAAAAAAAAACATTATTTTGTGCCCAAAATTTTCAAATTTGTACCACAATTCCTATCTATCTGGAAGAAATATAAACAGCGGATGGAAGACATCTCTTTCTCTCTCTCTCTCTCTCTCTCTCTCTCTCTCAGCTTCTGCCTCTCTGTAACTATTCCATTCAAATAAATAAATAAAGCTTTAAAAAGTCATTGCAAAAAATTTATCATTGGAAAAATCTGACATGGAAAACACTAAAGAAGTAGAATTATTTAGATTTACTAGTTAAGTACTCATAGGCTGCTTCACTTAAAAAGATTAGCACAGTGTTGCTAACTAGATTCTTCTTGTCTAAGAAATCTAAAACTTGTTGATTATGTTCACTGAAAGGTTATTTATCCAATATGAACAAAAATAATATGGATCTCAATTAAAAAATGTATTTTCTTGCAAACTTGAAGAAATAATTTAATCTTCATCCAATAACCCTTGATGCTCCAAGAATTATTTGCTTTTCTTCTTTCTTATTTTGCTATGTCCCCATAAGACACCTTGCTTCATACCTACATTGGTCAGCTTCCTCTTGCTATCCTGAAATACCTGTAGTGTCGTAAGCCTATGAAGAAAAAAGGTTTGTTTAGGCTCTTGGTTCTGCAGATGTAAGGCTCAGGGGTCTCACTTGGCAATGGCTTTCTTGCTAGGGGAGTCCTAAGGCAGCATAGAACATCACATATTAAGAGACAGCGAGTGAGCACAGCAACCTGTTTCTGTGCCTAGTGGCCTTTCTTTCCATGTAATGCCATCAGGATTCAGTCATGGAGGCTACACACTGACAACTTAATCCTGTCTAATCACTTCCTAAAGGCTGCACCACAAAACAACTTTGTTGACAGAGGCTTCCTTCCTCTTAGTATCATTAATGAAAAACTTAGGAACTAAAATAATGAAGGATCTTGAAGGTAAAATATTCAAACCATACCCAAATAGTTACAATTTCCTGAAAGGAGCCAAACTTTTTAAATTTTGCATATGATATCCACATTGCTTCTTCTGGTGTATCTTATCAATCTATAAGTATGAATTAAGCTCTCCATAGCTATGTTTCACGCAAAACACTGCCTCATCAAGGAGGCCATCCATACTAGACCTGGGCTGCTTTGAAGTTCCAAATCCATAACCTTTTCCATGCATTGGCTAGATATCACATCAACCATTTCAATTGTCTACTCCCACAAACTTACACAATAAATTGTAGACCTCTCAACTGAAGAAACCATTTAAAATATTCTTTAAAGATTTACTTATTGATTTGAAAATCAGAGTTATAGAGAGTGGGAGAGACAGAGAAAGTGATCTTCCATCCACTGCTTCACTCTCTAGAAGGCCACAATAGCGGGGCCTGGGCCAAGCCAAAGCCAAAAGCCAGGAGCTTCTTTTAGACATCACATTTGGGTAGAAGGGGCCCAAGTACTTGGACCATCTTCTGCTGCTTTCCCAGGTGCATTTATTTATTTATTTATTTTAAAATTACATTAAAGGAATTTGTATGCTTTTGTCTTTTTAAATATTTATTTGAAAGTAAGATTTACACAGAAAAGGAGAGGCAGAGAGATAGAGAGGTCTTCCATCTGCTGGTTCACTTCCCAGCTGGCCGCAACGGCTGGGGCTGAGTTGATCAGAAGTAGAGCGGCGGACAGGAACCAACGCCCATATGGGATGCTGGCACTGCAAGGCAGTGGCTTTACCTTCTCCGCCAGAGTGCCACCCCCCCTTCGGTGCATTTAAAGGGAGCTAAACTGGAGCAGCAGCTGTGTATTGAACCAGTGTTCATAAATGATACTAGCTGTACAGGAAGTGGTTTAATCAGTTGTGCCACAATATTGGCTCTGCAAATCAAGTGTTGGGTACTCTTTTTGGCATTATGACTCTGGAGGACTATGACTCTGTTTTTAGTGTTACTCTTGTATTATTAATTGATAACCTCAAATTTAATGTAGAAAATTTTATCTCAGCTCTATAACTACCTCTCCTCCAGTAATCCTGGTCTCTTCCATCTTATGCACCTTATTCCATCACCTTTTCCCTTGATTTTGCCCTATACTTTAACTGTAAGTTTTCATTCTAATCTCAATATAAACATATTGACAAATTTTTATGGAACACTCTCTGTATAACCCAACTCTGACAATCTTTTCACCATAAAAGAACATTTATTTTATTTGTACTACCTTTTGCCCTTTCTCTCAACCCAGTCAGAAGTCCTCTTCTTCCTTTGTTACTAATTTTTTTTTTTTTTTAAAGAAAGAGAGACAGAGAGAAAGGTATTCCTTTTCTGTTGGTTTAACCCCCAAATGGCCGCTACGGCCAGTACACTGTTGCCGGTGTGCTGCGCTAATCGGAAGCCAGGAGCCAGGTGCTTCCTCCTGGTCTCCCATGCAGGTGCAGCCTCCACTGCACTCCCGGGCCACAGCAGAGAGCTGGAGTGGAAGAGGAGCAACCGGGACAGAAAATGGCACCCTAACGCGGACTAGAACCTGGGGTGCTGGTGCCGCAGGAACCGTAAACTTTTTTCTTCCCTTCAAGTACATGCTTCAAATGGAGCAATATCTGGTTTTCCTTTCTTCTCTCTGGTCATTCTTCTGTCTTCCAAACTATAACCACTATTATGATATGGAATTAATCCTTTGATTTTTCTGTTTTTGTAAATTTTTTAATTTACATAATTTGAACAAATTTCATATATTTTATATATACACATTTAGTGTGTGATAGTTCACACACTTTCTTCCCACTCACACTCTGACTCTCTATCCTCCTTCCTTTCCTATTTTTTCTTTTAATTTTTACAATGACATATTTTCAGTTTGTTTTATAATCATAAGCTTAACCCCACACTAAGTAAATTATTTAACAATTAGTAAGAAGAAAAAAATTTGTTAACAATTTAGACAGTAACTATAAAAAATAATCATATCTCAAAGTGGCAATTCCACTCTTATATATTGCACTTTAGGTACTCTATTTTTATAACAGATCAGAAAAAATATATGATATTAGTGTTTTTTGGCCTGCCTTATTTCATTAAATATAATGGTTTCCAGTTGCATCCATTTTTCGCAAAAACAGGATTTCATTCTTTTTTATGGCTTAGTTGTATTCCATAGTGTGATTTCTTTATCCAGTCATCAGTTGATGGATATCTGCATTGATTCCATCTCTTAGCTATTGTGAATTGAGGTATAATAAACAGCGCACACAGATAACACTTTCATCTGCTGATTTCATTTCCCTTGGGTAAATTCCCAGGAATGGGATTGCTGGGTCATATGTTAGATCTATTTTAGATTTCTGAAGATTTTCCTAACTGTACTCATAATAGTTGTACTAGTTTATATTTTTATAATTTCTGTATTATAGCCTTTCTGACTAGGGTGAGTTTAAGACTTGTTATGGTTTAGATTTGCATTTCCTTAATTGCTAGTGATTCTGAATATGTTTCATGTGCCTTTTAGCTATTTGGATTTATTCTTTGAAAAATGCATGTTCATGTCTTTGTCCATTTTTTAACTGCAATGTTTGTTTTGTTGTTGCTGCTTCTTGAGCTCTTTATAGATTCTGGATATAAATGCTTTACCAGTTGCATGATTTGCAAATATTTTCTCCCATTCCATTGGTTGCTTCTTCACTTTGTTGAGTATTATCTTTTCAGTGCAGAAATTTCTTAGCTTGTCTATTTTTTATTTGATCGCCTGTGCTTCTGTGGTCTTTCCCAAGAAGTCTTTACCTATGCCAATATCTTGCAGTGCTTCCCTACTATTCTCCTCTTGTAATTTGATGGTTCAGGTCATAGATTTAGAGCCTTGATTTATTTTGAGTTTATTTTTGTAAAAGGTGTAAGGTGGAGGTCTCGTTTCATAATTCTGCATGTTGAGATCCAATTTTCCCAGCATTATATGTTGGAGATGATCCATTTTCGGGGGATTGATTTTAGATCTTTTGTGAAAGATTAGCGGAGTTTAGATGTGTGGATTGCTTTCTGGAGTTTCTCATTCTGTTCCATTGATCTACATGTCTATATTTGTACCAGTACCAGGCTGTTTTGATTCTAATTGCCCTGTATTGTCTCGAAATCTAGCATTGTGATACCTCCAGATCTTATTTTGTTGTTAAAATTGCTTTTTATATTCTGGGTCTCTTGCATTTCCATGTGAATTTTAGCATCATTTTCTATCTATATCTGATAAAAATGTTGGTATTTTGATTGAGATCACATTTAATCTGTAAATTATTTTGGGCAGTATGGACATTTTGATGATATTGATTTTTCCAAATCATGAATATAGGAGGTTCGTCAATTTTTTTATTTCTTATTTTTTTCTTTAATAATTTGCAATATTCATTGTAAAGATCTTTCACCTCCTTGGTTAAATTTATACAAAAGTACTAACATTTTTGTAGCAATCATGAATGGACTTATTTTATAAATTCTTTCTCAGTTATGGCATTTCCTGCGTATAAAAAGGCTGTTGATTTTTGGGTGTTATTAAATCCTGCAACTTTAACAAACTCTCGTGAGGTACAGTAGTCTCTTAGTGGAATCTTTAGGTTTCCCTATATTTAGGATCATGTTGTGAGCAAACAGGGATAATTTGACTTCCTCCTTTGCAATTTTTACCTCTTGGTTACTTTTTCTTGCCTAATGACTCTAACCCAAACCTCGAGAACTATATTTAATAGCAATGATGAAAGTGGACATCCTTGTCTGCTTCTGGGTCTTGGTGAAAATTCTTCCATCTTTTGCTCAATCAATATGATACTGACTGTTTGTCATATATTGCTTTGATTGTGTTGAGGGATGTTCCTTCAATACTCAATTTATTTAAGTTTTTCTTTTTTTTATCATGAAAGGGTGTTGTATTTTATCAAATGTTTTCTCCGCATGTATTGATATAACAGGATGGTTTTCATTTTTCTACGTGATGTATCACATTTATTGATCTGCTTATGTTGAACCATTCTTGTATTCCTGGCATAAATTCCACTCTGTCTTAGCGAATGATCCTTCTTATGTGTTGATGGATCCAATTAGCAAGTCTTTTGTTGATGATTTTTGTATTTATGTTCATCAGTGATATTGGGCTATAGTTCTCTTTCTTTGTTGATTTTTTTTTTCTGTATATGAAATTAAAGTCATACTAACCTCATACAAGGAGTTTGGGAGGATTCCTCCATCATGATTGTTTCGAATATTTTCAGAATTGAAATCAGTTATTTAAAAGTTTGGTAGAATTTATCAGTGAAGCCATTTGTCCTGGACTTTTCTTTTTGAGAGGGTTTTTATTACGTATTCAATCTTTGTCTGTTACTGGTTTCTTTAGGTTTTCTATGTCTTCATGACTCAAGTTTGGGAGACTATATATATCCAGGAATCTACCTATTTCTTCTAGGTTTTCCAGTTTGCTTGCATTATCTGCTTGTAGTGTTTCCTGATTTTTTTTTTTTAATTTATGTGGTGTCCATTAATAACATTTCCTTTTTAATCTCTGATTTTGTTAATTTGGGTTTAGTTAATTGGCCCAATAGTATATAAATTTTGTTTATTTTTTCAAAAAACAGCTCTTTACTTTTTATTTCACTTATCTTTTGTATCTTTTTTGGTCTCAATTTTTTTATTGCTTCTCTAAGTTATTTATTTCATCCTACTAATTTTGGTATGGGTTTGTTCTTGATTTTCTATGTCCTTGAAATACATCGCAGATCATTTCATTGATGCATTTCTGATTTCAAATGCAGGCAATAATTGCTACTAACGTCCCTCTTAAGAATATTTTCACTGTATCCCATAAGTTTCAATATGCTGTATTGTCTTCTTTATTCTTTTCTAGGAATTTTTTGATTCCAGTTTTGATTTTTTTCAATGACCCACTGTTCATTCAGGAGCATGTTTTTCAGTTTCCATGTATTTTCATATTTTCAGGAGTTTCTTAAGTTTTTAAATTCCAGCTTCATTCCTATTCATATTTCCCATCCTTTCAGTTTCAGTATGTATGTATCTTTTTTGGTGAGGTGTATTTTTTGCAGGCAGTAAATAGAGGGATCTTGTTTTTAATCCATTCAGACAGTTTGCATCTTTATGTTGGAAAATTTAGGACATTTACATTTAAGATTATTATTGACTATTAAATACTTGGCCTTGACATTTTTCATAAATGTTCCTATTTTTTACTTTAGATTTCCTTTGTACTTTACTAGGAGATTTCTTCCTCTACATTCTTTCATAATGATTTTTATCTTTCTGTGTTTCTGTGTATAGCACATCCTTAAGCAACACTGGTAAGGCTACATGAGTGGTGACAAATTCTTTCGATCAGTTTTTGTTATGAAAGGTCTTTATTTCATCTTCATTCATAAATGATACTTTGCTGGGTACATTATTATAGGTTGACTTTTTTTTTTTTAAGACTTGGACTAAGTATTGCCATTTTGGTATTAGCCTATAGGATTTCAGATGAGAAATCAGCTATCAGTCTAAGCCATTGAAACATACTTCAGAGGAGAAAATAAACAAGTTTTCCAAAAATATCCAAAAATAAATGTAAAATCGCAAGCAACAGGTACAAAGAAGACAATTTGACTCTTCCAATGGAACACAAAAATGCTTCAATTTAAGAATGTGAAGATGAAGAGACTGATGAATGCCTAAAAAGGAATTCAGAGGAATCATCATAACATTACTCAAAAGTAATGAGAAGCAAA
Organism: Oryctolagus cuniculus; assembly: GCF_051225735.1. Lineage (NCBI taxonomy): Eukaryota > Metazoa > Chordata > Mammalia > Lagomorpha > Leporidae > Oryctolagus > Oryctolagus cuniculus. The sequence goes on along the minus strand of NC_142870.1, from coordinate 116,442,307 downwards.
TTAATGACTTAAATAAATCCATACATGACATGAATGAAATATTTTCCTGTGAGATAGAGATATTGGAGTGAAAAAATTTGAAATATTAGAACTGAAGAATTCAATTTATAAAAAGTCAATGGAATACCTTAACAACATACTTGGTTAGATTAAAAAAAAGAAAGAGTACCCAAAATAGAACACAAATCTTTGAAACTATCTCAGTCACAGAAATAAAAAGAAGAAGAAATTAGAAAAACGGAAAATGTGTTCTAGATTTATGGGATACTATCAAATGTCCTGTCAAGCATATCCTATGATTTCCTGATAGTATGAAAAGACAGAATAGATTATAAGGCCTGTTCCATCAATTAATAACAGAAAACTTCCCTGATTTCAAGAAAGAAAAAGATACCCATTTACAAGAAGCACACCAAACTCCTAACAGAAATGATCAGAAAAGATTTTCACTATGACACATTATAATCAGGCTTTAACCAGTAAAACATAAATAAAATATTCTAAAATGTGCACAAAAGAAATGCCAGATTAGCTTCTGGGGATACCTTCTGTTTTAGAGCCTCACTTGCTCTCCAAGTGAGCTCATAAGTTCCATAGCTTTAATCACCAGTTATATGCTAATGCCTACCATTTTCATTTTTCAAGCCTCATCAAGCTCTCTTGGCTTTTTCAAATCCACCTCCCTATTTAAGTATCTCTATTTAAGTATCTAACAGGCATCGCAAACTGAACATATCAGAAATGAGCACCTGATGCTTTTCTTCACCTTCATCCTGTGCTCTTCCTCATCTTTTTAATGGGAATTCTCCTCAACCTCTCAACTTGGGTTTGTTACTAACTTCGCTTTTTTTGACATACTTCTAATCTGTCTGCAATTCATATTGAATACGTTTAAGATATTTGGGGGGCCGGCGTAGCAGGTAAAACCACTGCCTGTAGTGCCAGCATCCCATATGGAAGCTGGTTCGAGTACTGGCTGCTCCACTTCTGATCAGCCCTCTGCTGTGGCCTGGGAAAGCAGTAGAAAAGGCCCAGGTCCTTGAAACTCCTGGCTCTGGATCAGTGCAGCTCCTGCCATTGCAGCCATCTGGAGAGAGAAACAGTGGATGGAAGACCTCTGTCTCTCTCTGCTTCTCCTTCTCTCTCTATGTAACTCTGACCTTGAAGAAAATAAATATTTCTTTTAAAAAAAAGATACTTGGAATTTACAACTACTCATAAATGCTGTTTGATCTGCTTTACCAACCTCTACATTCTTGCCCCTGCCTCTAACCTTTGGGAGCAAAACATTTATGATTGTTATGTTAAAACTCAAGAGTGCATGTCACCCCTCTAATCCAAATTCCCCCATCTATTCCCATTTTAGTCATAGTAGAAGTCAGTGTTGTGACTAGGTTGGAAATCCCATGGATTAAATCTTCTCAAACTATTAGTGAAGTGAATGAAAACTTTGCTTATTGGATATTTGAGGATGTGTAAGTCCAGTATTTTAAAACAAATAGGCATAATATGACACTACTACTCTATGAAATTGCAACTGAAGTTTCTCAATGGTTATTCTTAATTTCTTGAATCTACCTTCTTGTGATGAGAGACTGATTGTTCATGCTTCACACACTGTGTCTATTGATCTGACAGTTTTGTCTTTCTTTTTACTCAATTCTCTTTTCATATGGGCCACTCCCCTTTTTTTTTCATCAAAGCTAGGGATCAGATCTCTTGGCATTAGAGTTACATTGTCTCTCAGGAAATTTTTTCTTTCCCTGATAGCTGCATGACTTATGCACTACTTTCCATAATGTCTTTTATCAACTGTTACTTTTTAATAAGGTCATTCTTGGTCTTCTTATCTAGAAATTATATTGAGTTTCAACATTTCCTTCTCTTTATGTTTATGCTCAGTTTATGTTTTTGTTTTGTTTATTCTCTAAAATCATATTTCTGCCTCTCTGGTTGTAATGTAAACTCTGAGTATAATAATTTCTTTATGTTAATTCATTGCTGCATTTTCAGCGCTTGTAATTGGGCCTGGCATATAGTAGGAACTTAAACAATCTTTCTAATTAATAGTTATTAGTGGCTATTGAGCTGCACAAAGTCATATGAGTAAAAATGAGGCATTAAGCATTTATAAACAAACTTTAATTGGCTTACTTACAAAAAGTGTAATAAAATATATGCTTCAAGTGTAATTGAAAGAAAAACTGATACTGTCAACAATTCTAGTACATTCTCCTAACTATGCATTATGTAAAATTTAGAAGTATTTCTTGTAACTTGAAGGAAAAATAAACTTAACTTGTTCATGTGATATTTTTAATGTATACCCTTACTATATATAAAATAGCAAATTATCTATAAGTGTTCTTGAACTCATAAAGGTTTTTTTTTTGTGTTAAAACCATAATTTGAGTTATCTGAAGTTTTTTTTCAATGTCTCCATAGTTAAAGATGTAGGAACCATTGATTTATGGAAGAAAAATAAATTATAATTGCTTGACATTGATTATAGCAAAATATAAGCAAATAAAACAAAAAAGAGTTGATAAAAATTTAAAAGTGATGACTTTTATGAACGCATCAGAAATGTAAAATTAGAAGACTAAAGTCAGCCTAAATCCAGAGAAGTAGCTAAATCCAGTCAAAACCAAGGTGGAAAATTCATAAATTCTAATGTAAGGGACACATTTTTCAACATTGTTTTCTGCGCAATCTTTTGTTATAATCTTTTAATTGAAGGTATTTGCATAATATGGGGCTCAGATCCTCAAATTTGAACTCAGGGATCAAAGAATCAGTTCATTACTGTGCTCTATTTCTTTGCAGGTGAAGGAAGTGATGAACTACAAAGGAGCCTGAGCAGTTTGAGCTTGCAAATCTGGGAGGGGAGCACTTACTTTGAAGACACAAAGAGAAATATCTGCACCTTTTCCTTGAAGAAAAACAAAACAAAAAAAAATCAGAATTTTTCTCATATAGGACTCATATTGCCTGGATACAGTGGAAAATGTGGATTGCATTTTATTTAATCCTTGCTGATCGACTTGAGGGCCTTAAGGGCATTAGGTCTTCACATGTTGTCGACTGTAAAGTAGACATTGCATATACTTTACATCGTTAAATTATTCTTTAAGTGACATTTATGATAAGATTAATTAATGAGGATTTAAGGAGTTTTATGACCACAGAGTGGTAAAAATGTGTTCCAGGTAACACCTAAAATTAAGATACTGAACAGGGAAGTTGTCTTGAGAATTGGATCTACATGTATGCAACATTGAAAAGCTATATGAAAACATCTGGTTTCAAGATGTTCTAAAGCACAGAGACTTAAACCAGCTCAGCCTAAGAATCATGAGCCGTCAGAGTCAAAAATAATTTGAATAATAATTTGATGTAAAATCAGTGTTAGTACATATTAATTACAGGATAAAGAATGATGAAAAAAACTCCATGTTGCAACTTACAAATTTTTATTATTATTGCTTCATGATTAATTGTAATTATTATTATATTTATATGATTATGAATAATTATTTTGATTATGTATACATTAAATGTATACTATGGATAACAGGTAAACCTCACGTGGCAGTTCAGATTACTTGGTCTACATCTTCACACAAATTGTAAGATGAAAATATTTTTATTGTCACATATTGGGTAAAATATATTAGAAAGGAAACAGATTGAGGTCAGTGCTGTGGTGTGGTGGGTAAGCATCCGCTTGCAGTGTCAATATCCCATATAGGCATGTGCTCCTCTTCAGATGCAACTCTATGCTGTGTCCTGGGAAAGCAGTAGAAGATGGCCTGTAGAAATGCTGCAGAAGTGCCTCTCAGAGGGGAATATACATATTTATATTTTGTGCTAAGTGGGAGAGTAAATTTTGAGGCAGCCAAGGTATTACTTTACATTATATAAGTCATGTGATAAATATTCTGCAAAAACTGTGATTAGAATACCTTCTGCACACACTAGTAAACCTGCACTCTCTCTTTTCACTGACTATGGAAATACCGGTCTCACAAGGGAGAAAATTGAACTGTTATTTTGGAAAACTGTGTCCACACAAAGTATGCATTTTCATAGAGAAAAACAAAAGTACCAAAAAAGTAAAGTGTGCTTTTAAAGTGTAAAAATAAATTTATGAATATTCCACTGCATTTTACAGAGGATGAGATGATTCATCCTGATTAGGTTTCCTGTTGAGGCTGAGTGCTTTTACTAAAAGAAGGAAATCAATGACTGACCATTGGAGTATAATGGATCTGAAATGCTATATTTTAATGATGCAGCAGTAGGAGGCCATTAGAATAAAATGGATTGACCATCAACAGCACATAAAATAATTTATTAAACATGCTGATGTGCAAATAATAGAGCCACAAAAAGTAATGCTTTAGAGACATACAGAAAAAGTTGTGCAGAAGTTCCCTGACAAGTTCTAAACTGAAGATTCATATCATACGGAGAAACTAATTCATGGTTGGCTAGTTATGAATACATTTAGGATCTTTTAAATTCACCTTGAAATTCCATAGCTTACAAATGTTTAGAATACAACAGCAATTCATAGTACTTTTGCTCAAACTAGCAGAAACATGTATATTCTTTGAAATAAGGTTAATAATAGCTAAAGATTAATTAGCATTAAATATTAATGTTGTTACTTGTCATATAATCGATTTTTGGCTCTCATTTTCAATTCAATGCATTTTTATGTAATGATACCTAATCAACATCTTTTTTGTCTATTTTTTGTTTTTTTTTGTTTTTTAATTCTTTTTTATTTAATAAATGTAAATTTACAAAGTACAACTTTTGCATTGTTGTGGCTTTTTCCCCCATAACCTCCCTCCCACCCACAGCCATCCCCTCTCCACTCTCAACATCTTTTTTTTTTTAAAGATTTATTTACTTGAAGCTCAGGGTTAACAAAGAGAGTGAGAGATTTAGAGAGAGAGAGAAAGAGAGAGAGAGTGAGAGAGAGATCTTCCATCAGCTGGTTCACTTCCCAATTGGTTCCAAGGACCAGGGATGGGTCAGACTGAAGCCAGGAGCTTCCTCCAGGTCGCCTATGTGCAAAGCAGGGATCCAAGCAAAGGGCAATCTTCTACTACTTTTCCCGAGCCATTAACAGGAAGCTGGATCATAAGTGAAGCAGTCAGGACTCAAACTGGTACCCATATGGGATGCTGACATTGCAGGCGGTGGCTTTACCAGCTATGGTACAATGCCGGCCCATCAATATCATTTTTATATGATCAAAAATAACTGATTCCACAAAGACACATAATTCATTTGAGAAATGAACAACTTTTGAGAAATTTACAGTTGTTCTTTATAGATCATTTCTTTCACAACTGTCAAAAGAGATATCTACTATTTTGGTATTTTTAGTTAATCTCCATCTTTCAGAATTTACATGAAAATAAGGACTCAAACTGCCAAAGCAGCAACTGTCTTAGTAAGATGAATAAAAATGTGATTACATTTAATTCAAACTAGAATTGCTTTGAAAATAATGGGCAAAGTCTAAGAGTGATATTTTGAAAGCAAACCAATGCCAATATTTAATGAAACAATTTTAATGATTATGCTAAAGTCATACAACCAAGAAGATTTAGACACACAAAATTTTGGCCTCACAGGGTTGCAAATGCTATTTTTATCTCTTTTATTCACTCATCACTACCTTGGCACAAGTCGTGCACAAGTTTAGTTTAAACGCTCTTCAGTAAAATTGCTCTTGTCCATTTGCCATCTTTCCTCTGTCACACATTAACAATATAAGAAGTTTGCACATTCTTTGTTCCTTCAACTTGTAAAACCTTTGTTGTAGATCTGACAGTCATTTTTTTCCCTTTGAAGTTGGGTGATTATGCTTACCATTTACCTCTACACATGTTCCCTGAGAACTGTCAGAAAATAAAAAAAATAACAAATTTCTTTTAGCAAAGACATATTTCATGCGAAGTTTTGGTTCTTAAATAATGAAGAAAGAAATTATTAACTAAATATTATATCCCAGAAAGCTTAATTAATTAATAACATAGCTCACATCCTTTCATATATAATCTATTAAAGAGTATAAAGAAAAAAATAATTGAAAATCCCAGAAAGACAAATACTGCATACCTTCCCTTATACATGGAAGCTAAAATTTAAAAATAAACAAAAGAACAAAGAAGTATCCATGTGTATAAATATTGCTGCAAATATGGTTTTATAAAACTTTCTTTTATACACTTATCAAACCAAAGTTTAAGAAGGTTATACTACTATAGTATTAATGATCTTATGATGATTACCTAAAAATTTATTGTATATGGATGAAATAGTCAATTTTCTATTCAATTATTATTTACAGCTATTGTCTATAATCCCACTAAATGGGTCTTGTAACTTTTTACTTGGTAAACTTCTTATTAGATAAAGTATTAAGCCTTTTTTAACTTTTATTTAATAAATATAAGGTACAGCTTTTGGATTACAGTGGCTTTCCCCTCCCTCCATAACTTCCCTCCCACTCGCACCCCTCCCCTCTCCCGCTCTCTTTCCCATCCTATTCACATCAAGATTCATTTTCAATTAACTTTATATACAGAAGACCAATTTAATATATATTAAGTAAAGATTTCAACAGTTTGCACCCACACAGAAACGCAAAGTGTAAAATACTGTTTGATTACTAGTTATACCATTGATTGACATTGTACAACACATTAAGGACAGAGATCCTACATGGGGAGTAAGTGCACAGTGACTCTTATTGTTGATTTAACAATTGACATTCTTGTTTATGGCATCAGTAATCACTCTAGGCTCTTGTTATGAGTTGCCAAGGATATGGACACCTTTTGAGTTCGCCAACTCCGATCTTATTTAGACAGGTCATAGTCAAAGTGGAAGTTCTCTTCTCCCTTCAGAGGAAGTTACCTCCTTCTTTGATGGCCCATTCTTTCCGCTGGGATCTCACTCACAGAGATCTTTCATTTAGGTAATTTTTTTTTTTCCAGAGTGTCTTGGCTTTCCATGCCTAAAATACTCTCATGGGCTCTTCAGCCAGATCCGAAAGCCTTAAGGTCTGATTCTGAGGCCAGAGTGCTGTTTAGGACATCTGCCATGCTATGAGTCTGCTGTGTATCCCTCTTCCCATGTTGGATTTTTAATTCTTTCAGTTAGTATTAACAGACATTAGTCTTGTTTATGTGATCTCTTTGAAGTCAGTTTGGAGATTCCTCAGAAACCTGAATATAGCCCTACTACATGACCCAGCCATCCTACTCCTTGGAATTTAGCCAAAGGAAATTAAATTGACAAACAATATGCTGTCTGCACCTTAATGTTTATTGCAGCTCAATCCACTATAGCTAAGACCTGGAATCAACCTAAATGCCTATCAACAGTAGACTGGATAAAGAAATTATGGGATATGTACTCTATAGAATACTATACAACAGTAAAAAAACAATGAAATCTGGCCATTTGCAACAAAATGGAGGAATCTGGAAAGCATCATGCTGAGTGAAAATAGCCAGTCCCAAAGAGACAAATATCATATGTTCTCCCTGATTGGTGACAACTAACCAAGCACCAGAGAGGAAACCTGTTGAAGTGAAATGGACACTATGAGAAACAATTACTTGATCAGCCCTTGTCCTGACTGTTGAGGAACAACTTACTACTTTATTTCTTTTAGTATTTTTTTTTGTTCTACTTAATACTATTGGTTGAACTCTGTGATTAACACACAATTATTCTTAGGTGTTTAAATTTAACTGAAAAGTGAACCTTGTTAAACATAAGAGTGGGAATAAAGAGAGGGAGGAGATGTACTGTTTGGCACATGCTCAATTGGACTTGCCCCAAACGGTAGTTAGAAACGTGCCAGGGGATTCCAATTCAATCCCATCAAGGTGGCATGTACCAATGCCATCTCACTAGTCAAAGTGATCAATTTCAGTTCATAATTGATCATAATGATAGTATTAAGCCTTTTTACATTAATGTAAATTGAAAATGTTGTCGCAAAATCTAAAAAAAAAAAGAAGAATGGAGGATGGGAGGATAAGAGTGAGAGAGAGAAGAAGGGAGGGAGAAATGAAATATCATTCTGTTCTTCGAATTTCATCTACAAATCACACCAAATATGTTAAAAACTAAAATTTAATACAAAATTAATATGCTATTTAAATATTTTAAAATAATAAAAGTTATTTTATCAGCAAAACAAATATATAAATAAAACAACCATTAGTCTGTATTATACAAATTTAAAAACCTTAAAGATACTTCAATCATTTGTGCTTTCTCTAGTAAAACTATGATTAATTCAGCTAATAAATATTCTATAAAAATGATTATAATTACTGACATGTAGTGTTGAGTCTTCAACAATAGTGCTAGCAATCTATTGAGGAAAAAATATTTTCCATTTCTTACCCCTGCTCTCTCTCACTCCTACTCACTCTTTCTCTCTCTGAAATTATACACATACATGCTACACAACTTATGATGGATTACATCCCAATAAAGGAAAAAAAAATAATTAAATTTAAATTACACTTAGCTCACTGAAAATCATAGTTTAGCTTAGTCTATCTTAAACATTTTCAAAATACTTTTGCTTGTCTATATTTGGGTAAAATTATCCAAAGCAGATACAATATTAAAACATAGGGTGGACACTATATGCAATGTATTGAGTACCTATGTTCAAAAGAGAAACAAAATAGTAGCATAGCACATGGCAGGGCATCATTTCCTGTTTTTTTTTTTTTTTAAAGATTTATTTTTTTATTTATTTGAATGGCAGAATTCCAGAAAGAAGAAAGACATACAGAGAGAGCGAGAGGGAGAGAGATCTTCCAACACCTAGTTCACTCTCCAAATGTCCACAACAGCCAAGGTTGGGCCAGACCAAAGGCAGGGTCTTCTTCTGGGTCTCCCCACTGTGTGCAGGGGCCCAAGCATTTGGGCCATCTTCTGCTCTTTTCCCAAGAGAATTGGCAGGGAGCCGTATTGGAAGTGCAGCAGCCAGGTTTCGAACCGGTGCTCATTTGGGATGCTGCATTGCAGGCAAAGGCTTAACCTGCTATGCCACAGTACCAGCCCATGACATCAATTCTTTACCCTCATGATCAAAAGGCTCATTGGGAGTTGTGACTCTCAGTCGCTACATAAAATCATGAGCGTTGAACTGCAGATGGCTAACCTAGGAATAGATCAAAATCCAAAATCTGAAGCACTGTTTCCACTGAATGCGATCACTATTATAATATCATAAAATTGAAAAATCATGCCAAACAGTCATAAATCAGGGACTGTCTGCATGTAAATCATCTGTATGAAAAGTTATCTGTCACATAGCAATAATATAGCCAATAATGGACCACATAAATGATTGTGGTCCCATAAGATCATGATGGAGCTGACAAATTCCTATGGCTTAGTGATGCGGTAGTCAACGTATTATACAATTGTAATGATGCTGGTGCAGAATAATCTATTGAACGGCCATTCATACAAAAGTATAGCATACATGATTATGCACAGTGTATAATACTTGGTAGTAAATGGCTGTGTTCCTGGTTTATACATTGACTATACTATATTTTTATTAATTTAAAGTGCTTTCCTACTTTAAAAAAGAGTTAACTGATAAACAGTCTCACATGTGTTCTGCAGGCAGTTTTCTGAAGGAAGCACCACTGTGACAGAGGAATAACATCTCCATGCATGGCATTGCTCCTGAAGATCTTCTAGTGGGACAAAATAGGAAGAAGGAAGCCAGAGATACTGATGAGCTGACACTTTATAAATCTAAGCTAAAATGTTTGCTTTGTGTTTAAGTTTATTAAAAAGTTTAAAAAGTAAAAAGAAAAATTAAAGTATAAAACATTTTCAGAAAAATATATTTTTGTAAGTCTGTAAAGTGCATTTCATTATAAGTGTTATAACAAAATAGTCAACTGTTTTTAAATAAGGTCTATAAAGAAAACAACTGTCAGTAAATAATTTTTATTGAATAAAGACAAATTTTAAATAAACTTAGGGTATCCCTAGTGTAAGTATTTTAGAAAATCTACAGCATTGTACAGACATGCCCTATGTATTCCCATGTACTCATCAGTCACTCATTCCCTCATTCACAACAAATTCTTGTCTGATAAGCTCCATTCATGGTAAGGGTCCTATATTTTATCTGTTATACACTGTTTTTATTGTACCCTTTCTGTGTTTAGATACACAATTGTGCTATAACTGCCTAAAACATCCAATATAGCAACATTTTGTACAGATGCGTAAGATAGCACCAATAGAGATAGTATAAGGCTTAGGGATATAGAAAGCTGTAATATGTAATAATGCGTTTCTCAGAATGCAATTCCGTTGCTGAGCAGTTGTGTATATTTTAGTGCATTAAAATAACCACTTCACATACAAAAACATATACTGTCTATTGAAACCAGAGGAACATTATAGAAAATACTTAAAAATAAGATTATGGGTATTCTATTAAGAGAAAAGAATATATGCATTTATGACTGAAAATGAAGTATAACTTCATTTTTTATTCATAAATCATTTACCCTCAAAAATTAGTATTACTTAGTAAAAATATAATTTGTTCCCATCCACAAAATTCAAATATAACAAATATGTTTTACGTTATAAAGGTAATGAACTAAATGAAAATATTCACAATGATACTAAAAGCTCAGGATTAATTGAAAAAAACATTAAAAATATATAAACATTATAGATAACTTTTTTCATTATATATGAAATTACATCACAAAAGAGTAATCAGAACAGAATCTGAAACCTTACATTAAAGTAAGATGTTACTGAAAATTAGGAGCAGAATACTAACAATATTTAAATAAAAATATTAAAACATTTCTGAAGAGCAATGAGTTTCCCCAGTCTAGCATTTCTGTTTCTTCACTTATGCATGACCTTCTCAGAAACAATGAGAATGTACATGCTTATGACATTTATGAAACAAAAACATCTATGGTTCTTTTTAGTAACAACAACAATTTGTTACTATCTTCTAATTCCTTGAGGTTCAACTTTAAGCTGTTAATTTCAGAACTTTCTTTTTTTTATGTAGGTATTTTTTGCTATAAACTTTCCTGTTGGTACTACTTTTGCTGTAGTTCATAGGTTTCGGTATGTTGTGTTTCCATTCTCATTCAATTCAAAAACTTGTTTAATTTTCTTTTTGATTTCTTCTTGGATTCATTAACTTTTTTGGCTAATTGTCTAATTTCTGTGTATTGTGTACTTTTCAATGTTTTTGTTCTTATTGATTTCTGCTTTTGTTGCATTGTGGTCAGAAAAGATACTCAACAAGATTTTCTTCTAAATATGTTGACACTTTCTTGTGAACTACCGTATGATATATACTGGGATATGTTCCATGTGCTAGTCCAAAAAATGTGGATTCCTCAGCTGTTACATGGAAAGTTGTCTAGATATTGGTACTATTAATATAAGGTGTCAGTTAACTCACCTGTTTCATTTTTCTGTTTAGAATTTATGTCCATTTCTGAAAGTGGCTTATTGAAGTTCCCTACTGTTATTGTACTGGTGTCTTTGTCTCACTTTATACCTAATATTTTTTTTGTCTCTTTGGGTGTTCCAATATTGGGTGCATACATTGTATGTATGTGTGTATATGTGTGTTTATATGTATGTATGTATTTCACAAATATTATATTCACACATATTATTTCTGTTGCTCAATTGACTCTTTTTTATATAATGATCTTCTTCATCTCTTTCTTCTACTTTTTTTATTTAAAAAGTGTTTTCTCTGAAAGAAGTGTAGTTCCTGCATTCTTTTAGGATCCACTGGCAGAGAATAATTTGTGTCATCCTTTCACTATCAGTCTATGTGGGTTTTCAGAGATGAATTGAGTTTTATTTAAGCATAATTCTATGTCTTTATTTTATATTATGTTTTATAGTCATTCATTCTATGTCTTTAATTGGAGAATTTACTCCATTGATAGTCAAAATAATCATTGATAGGTAAGATCTGTTCTTCCATTTTGATATTTGTTTCATGTTTGAATTGTGGTTTCTTTTATAATTGTCCCTAAATTACAACCTTCATTTGTGGTTAAGTGATTATCTCCATTAGTATACTTTGATTCCTGGATTATTATTTATAGTAAGCCTATTATGAGCTTTTACTTTGCAGTAACCATGAGGCTTACAAAAACTCTTCATATTAAAGATAAAAATCATTTATATACCATATTCTGTTATTATATACCATATTCTACAACATTAGAACTATTACATTTTAAGTTCTTTGGTATAATTACTTTCACTAGTGATTTTTCTACTTCTGACATTTTCTTCTTATTTGTTAACATCTATTTATTTCAGTCTGAAGAACTCCTCTCTACCATTTCTTATAGGTTAGGTATGGTGATGGTGATAAATTCTCTTGGCTTTTTGAGGGGTAGGGTTAGGAGTCTGGGAAATGGAGTTTTCTCTCCCTTATATACAAATGATATCTTTACTGGATGCAGCATTCTTGGCTTTTTTTTTTTTTTTTCAGTTTTATCCCACTTCCTACTGCCCTGAAAGCTTCCTGCTGAGATTTCTGTAAGCAGGCACTTTGTAACACGCCTTGCTGTAGACATGATTGGATTACTCTGACTGAGCTTTGACCATTCTGTGCTTGAATAGTTGTATCTTTCTCAAAGTTTGGAGAGTTTTATTTTATTTTCTCTTTGGATATACTTTCTACCCCTTTGGCTTTCTCAAATTCATCTTGAATCCCAATAACTCAGATACTTACTCATTGCTTGATATCCAATATTTCCAGATGCTTTTTTCATTCCTCTCGACTCTTTTTCTTTTTTCATACCCCAACTGTGTATTTTTGAATAGCTGGGCTTTGGAATCACTTATTCTTCCCTCTGTCTGTTATGTTCTGCCACTGATGTCTTCTATTGTACTTTTTACATATGTTTAATTTGGTATTTAAAAGCAAGTTTTATTTAAGTCAGAGACCTCCAGTCAGAGTGGCCTGAAGGGGGGCTCCAAGAAAAGCAAAACCTGAAGAGGCTGGTGGTATTAGAGTTTTTAACTATGATTTGAGGAAAAAAAAATCTTACCAGCTTGACATTCAGTTACAAGGGCAAGGACAAAACACATCAAAGACCTGATTTGTAATTTTTACCCTGTCTGGCTTGCTCGTGATAGAACAAAAGACCCAACAGAAGGGTTGGATATTTAATTTGTTCTACAGTAAACTGGGTGCTCAGATGGATGGAATCAACAATCCCTTGCTATTCTCATAGTAAGATTGGAAATTCTTAAAGAATGGGGCAGAAACTTCTGGCCTTTCTAAAGGTAACTTTCGGGGGAGTAAGCATTTTGCACCCTGATTTCCGCTAGAATAACCCTGTCTGTTAACATTGACATTTCCTCCCCTAGAAGAATGGACCCTAACTTCTGTTAGTGTGTAATGGACAACAACTGTTACTGTTTCTTCAAGTTGATTAGGGGTACAGTGGAAAACGGAAGTCAAGACCGGGTTCCAGCAGGAGGTGGCTTTTCAAGGGGGACACAGTGCCAGCTTGCAGAAACTACTTCCACTGCAGGTTCCATGCACACGGCCATCTAGAATTCCACTGTTTCAAGTCTGGAGAAAAAGAATCTATCAAGCAAATTAAATTCATAGGCTCTAAAACAAAGGACAGTGTCATTACTAGAGGATCTAAGAAAGGTGCTATCCAACCACAAGGAAGTTTTCCCATTGAGGGGCACATAGAAACTGACAGAAGCTACTTGACAATAATCAGATGGGCTTTAAAGCCCGGCCAGGTATGAGGTCCCAACATATCTATCCTGTCATATGGGGCACCAGAAGAAACATCTTAAGTGAGGTGTGAATCTCCTTAGGGAAGGACTCCTGGTGATTTCCATTACCTAGCAGACCTAGGAGGAAAGCTGGCCTGATCAGAAGGTAGGTGACATCTCTAAAAGATGTGAAGTAACAAAACTATACAATTCTGCCTGCAATGTTACTGACCCTAGTGCCCTTTTCTATTTTGGAGAAATTTATTTATTTATTTGAAAGTCAAGTTACACAGAGAGAGAAGGAGAGGCAGAGAGAGAGAGAAAGAGGTCTTGGTTCACTCCCCAACTGGCCACAATGGCTGGACTTGCACTGATCCAAGGCAGGAGCCAGGAGCTTCTTCTGGGTCTCCCACCGGGGTGCAGGAGCCCAAGAATTTGGGCCACAGCCAAGAGCTAGGTCAGAAGTGGAGCTGCCAGACTTGAACTGGTGCCCATATGGGATTGCCAACGCTGCAGGCAGTGGCTACCGCTACATCACAGTGCCGGTCCCACGTGTACTTTTCACTTGAAAGATTTCTGCTTGATTTTGTTTATTTCATTCTCCTTATCAAATCTGTTAGAATATTGAATTGTTTCTTTGCATTTTCTTGAATTTTGCTGTTTCTTTATAATAAATAATTTTGAAATATATATATATATATAATTTTGAAATATTAATCCAAATATTTTAACATTTTATGTAATTCCTAAATAGCTTTTCTGGTACTTTATTTTGCTCTTTTGGTGAAGGCATTGTTCTGTGGGAGTGTTCTTGGTGTATGACATTGCCTACCTTGAAGGTCAGTTTTAGAAATCTGGATTTGGATCCATCCTAGAAACTCTAGCCAGCGCCATGGCTCACTTGGCTAATCCTCCGCCTGCGGCGCTGGCACCCCAGGTTCTAGTCCTGGTTAGGGCACCAGATTCTGTTCCGGTTGTTCCTTTTCCAGTCCAGCTTTCTGCTGTGGCCTGGGAAGGCAGTGGAGGATGGCCCAAGTGCTTGGGCCCTACACCTGCATGGGAGACCAGGAGGAGGCGCCTGGCTCCTAGCAGCCATATCGGGGGTGAACCAAGGGAAGGAAGACCTTTCTCTCTGTCTCTCTCTCTCACTGTCTAACTCTGCCTGTCAAAAAAAAAAAAAAAAAAAAAGAAACTCTAAATTTTTTTTATTTATTGTCTGAACCTATGTATACTCCTGTTTTTTTGGCATTAATAGGACCTTATGTTGAGGTTTGCACACCACACACAGTTAATATGATTTTACTCATTCAGTCCCATAATACTTCCCAAACACAAATTTCTCCCAATCTGCAGATGATGTTCTGTTTGGTATAAATTGGGGAAGTCCCTAAAAAGGGGTAGTCCATCCCTACCAACCTCGTATTTGGCCTGTGGTGGGCTGAGACTCAGTATCCTCTATCCATGGATGCCACAATCATAAATCCACAATCCCAAATCATATCTGGAACCCACAAACCAAAAACAAACAAACAATACACACACAGACACACACACACAAACTGAAGGCTGAGGATAGAATCAAAGCTCACACTGCTATGGTTTGCTGCTAAGGAAGGCTAACTGCTGTATGGTGTACCTATTAGCCACCGGTGATTCTGGATGGGTATATATTGTTCAGAATGATTGAAGACTATGGGGTACTGAAAGCACTGGTCTAAGGAGAGGAGCCATTAGAGTCTGCTTAATGCTGCATTTTATTAACCTAGAATTGAGTCCCAAAGCAGGCCTATGATTCCTTGCTCTTCAGCCAAGGTTGTAGGAGGGCCAATAGAGACAGCTCCTCAGCTACTCGGGCCCTAAGTGTGTCACATCTGGGTCTTACAATCACCAGACCTTCTGAAATCTTGGGAGTGGACTCCATATCCATAAGAAGCTGGTGGTGAAATCTGCCAAAATAACTCTGTGGGGTAAGTCGAGAGACTCAACCCATGAGCACTGGCTGAGGATTAGAAACATGTGTGATCTGCCTAGCATTTGGCATTACCCGCCCACCACTGGGGCCCACGACACAGTCCCGTGCCCCCTTCTTGTCTGCCTAAGGTTGGAGAAAGGTAATAAGGACATCTCTCTGCTCTGACCAGCCCCAGAATGCTCACACCTGGATGCCACAGTCATGCTTTCATATAAAGTCCTTGGTGTGTCCACCAAGTACATGCAAGGTCAACAGTGGCACATATCAAAGTGAGCCTAACCTACTGACACCATAAACAAGAGTGTCAATTTGTTAAGTCAACAACAGGAGTCACTGTGCACTTAGTCCCCATGTAGGATCTCTGCCCTTAATGTGCTGTTCAATGTGAATTAATGCTATAACTAGTACTCAAAACAGTATTTTACACTTTATGTTCTGTGTGGGTGCAAACTGATGAAATCTTTACTTAGTATATACTAAATTGATCTTCTGTATATAAAGATAATTGGAAATGAATCTTGATGTGAATGGGGTGGGAATTGGGAGGGTTGCAGGTAGGAGGGAAGTTACGGGGAGGGGGGGAAGCCGTTGCAATCCATAAACTGTACTTTGGAAATTTATATTTACTAAATAAAAGTTAAAAGAAACAGATTAGAAACCAAAAAAATTTGTATGATAATGATTAAGTCTGTCTTTTTGCCCCTTACTTCTGGTTTAAATTACTTAAGCTACTTTCAATTTTGCTCAAGTAATTACGTCAATCATGTAACAAAACAAAATAGTTTGCACATACTAATACATCCACTTGGAAATGTGGTAAAGTGTTAGGTTATCAACCCATCAAAATTATTTTCTTCCCTTAATAGTATGTTCAACTAAACTTATTGCTTGAATAAGATGTCTATTATTTTTCATTGATGTAAACACATTATTTACTTGTCTTAAATATTTCATTTATTACGTTATTTGTTGAGCTTATATAGTGAGCATTCACAATGCAAATAATTCATTTTTAAGCATTTTCCATAGTGCCATATATAAATCATTATGTAATAAAATAAATAAAATAAACAGTAAATTGAGAAGGGTCATAGGAGTTAAAACCTATTGAAAACTAAGTTGGCCGGCGCCGCGGCTCACTAGGCTAATCCTCCGCCTTGCGGCGCCGGCACACCGGGTTCTAGTCCCGGTCGGGGCGCCGGATTCTGTCCCGGTTGCCCCTCTTCCAGGCCAGCTCTCTGCTGTGGCCAGGGAGTGCAGTGGAGGATGGCCCAGGTGCTTGGGCCCTGCACCCCATGGGAGACCAGGAAAAGCACCTGGCTCCTGGCTCCTGCTATCGGATCAGCGCGGTGTGCCGGCCGCAGCGCGCCAGCCGCGGCGGCCATTGGAGGGTGAACCAACGGCAAAGGAAGACCTTTCTCTCTGTCTCTCTCTCTCTCACTGTCCACTCTGCCTGTCAAAAAAAAAAAAAAAAAAAAAAAGAAAACTAAGTTGACTCTTGCCATCAATATCTTCAAAAATATATTAATGAAGAACTCAAGGAATGCAAGCTGTAATATTCTAATGGAATATGTTTATGGATAGTAATGTTATTTTATCCTTATATATGGAATTATGTATTAAAATTATCTCACATTCCTAGGGTAGATGGAATATTATGGTTTTAGCATGTTTATGTTAAATAAATATTATATGCTAGAAATAAAAAGAAAAACAAAGTGAGCCTAACCAACTAGAGCACAAGTCTCGACCCGATGTTGGCCAAGTCTGGAGGCTCAGTCTCCGAGTACCAGCTGGGGAGTTGAGGCCTTTGGGTGTGATCTGCAGCCAGAACTTGGTGGGGCTGGTTCAGCTCTGAGTTCTGATGTATGATCCTAAGCCATCTCACATGCTCTCTACGTGTTCCTAAAGTTTCTCTTTCTGCTGGTGATTAGAGAAATGGTTTCAGAGATTGTCTGACAGTTCAAGCTCCAGATAATCTCCCCACAGGAATGGGCCTGGGAGAATCAGTCTGACGGAATTTTTTTCACAGGGGTCCTGGCGGCAGGCTTCAGTTTGCTCTGCCTCTCCCAAGCTGGAAGCATCTATTCATACCATGCTCTTGGAAGCAGGGAGAAGGGTTATATGTCAACTTTTCTTGATTTCTCTAATGCAACTCTTACTATGATTGTAACAACACATGGCCTTGTGGTCTCTCATTTGGCTTTCACAGTTCTTATTAAGATGACCTGATTTGTGGATAGCTGTTAAAATTGTGTCTATGGGGAGGTGGTTGTTGGTGTCTCTTATTCAACCACCATGTTGGCTGTGTTCCCAGGTTTGTAGAATTTTCAAAAAGGAAACTTGACAAACATGAAATTTAAAATTCCTTAACTTTTTTGACAATATAAAGATTGTTAGAAAGTTAGGAAAGGACTGGTATTGTGGTATAGAGGGATAACCTAACGCCTGTGATGTCGGCTTTCCATGTGTGTGCTGGTTGGAGTCCTGGCTGCTCCACTTCCTATCTAACTCCTTGCTAATGACCTGGAAAGTCAGAGGAAGATGGCTCACGTGTTTGGGCACCTGCAACCCATGAGGGAGACCTAGATGAAGCTCTGGACTCCTTGGCTACAGCTTCAGTTTAGCCTAGCCCTGGCTATTGTGGCTATTTGGAGAGTGTACCAGCAGATCACAGATTTCTCTTCTCCTCTCTCCTCTCTCCTCTCTCCTTTCTCCTCTCTCCTCTCTCCTCTCTCCTCTTTCCTCTTTCCTCTCCTCTTCTCTCTCTTTCAAATAAATAAAATAAATCAAAAAAGGACAGAATTTTTGAGATGTTTTCTTTGGAGAAAGTAGCAGAATGAGCTCCACTTTGTTTAAGATGGAGCTGCCAGTGTTTTTCCTTTAAGTTATGAGAAGTAAATTTCAGTAGGACGACTCAGAATCTTTGGCTTCTATCTCTTGAAGTTAGAGAGTTCAATAGATGAGCAATTAACTTTTTTTAGGGAATATATAGCAAAAATTATGTAAGAAGTCCACTAATATTTGAGCAATATCCTAATTGAGGCTATTTTAGTTACTTAACTTTGTTGAAGATCTTTGAGTATTTAAATATATCTGCAGTAGTTATGAAGCCTTATTCATTTTATTTGTGTCAGGGAAAGTATACTTTCCTTTTAAAAAAAGAAGAATTATTTTATTTCTTTGAAAGAGTTGCAGAGCCAGAGAGAGAGAGGTCTTCCATTCCGCTGGTTCATTCCCCAAACGACTGCAACTACCAGAGCTGAGTTGATCCAAAGCCAGGAGCCAGGAGCTTCTTCCAGGTCTCCCACGGGGATGCAGGGGCCCAAGGACTTGGGCCATCTTCTATTGTTTTCCCAGGCCACAGCAGACAGCTGGATCAGAATTAGAGCAGCCAGGACTCCAACCAGTGCCTATATGGGATGCTGCCAGCTGCAGGCTGGCGCTTTAACCCATTGCGCCACAGTGCCGACCCCAAGTATACTTTCCTTTTAAACTTAATACCTTTCTTTCATTTCCTAAAAAAGTGTAAATTTGTATCTATCTCTAAACACAAATACATGATTGCATCTATTTTACCTGTGCTCATTTGACACCTATTTTTTTAATGTTGTACGAACAAATCAATAAGATATAATATGAAACAGGATTTCTTAGTAATCAAATTTGACATGTCAATCTATATCTTGAAATAGATAAAAGATAAGGCACATTAGTCACTATGAAAAAAATCTAGTTGGTGTTCCATTAGTGTCAAGTTTCATTTTTATTAAGATTTTTTCACAACAGCTTTATTTTTATCTGAAAATTTAAAAACATCACACAGATAAATGTTTATTAATAAATTAATAAATAATAACCCACAATGATTACTTGTAAGAACTGTCTAGTGAATAAAATATAAATTCTAATATTTATATGTGTATCTATACATTCACATGCAAACACAAACTCATACACAGATGCTGAAAATGGTAAGGGTGGGATATATGAAAGTGGAGAATAATATTGTCTTATACATCTTTGCTATATATTAGTTAATTTGCAAGAGCATGGATGTTTTGTGGTATTACATCAAAAATACATTTTTGTGAATCAAATTTGTCTCTGAATAGTTGAGTACTTGAAACTTTTGCTATGCTTATTTTAATGATATGAAACGTTATATAAAATTTCCTTTTAGGCCAATTTTGTCTCATTTTAGTTATAATTCTTAATGTAAAAATGCAGTTCACAACACAAATTAATGAGCCATAAAGCTCATTCTATTTTTTCATATTTAGAATTATAATAAAATAATAATTTTTCCTATTTATTTACACCAACCAGAGCATTAAAGTCTCAACATCTGCCAGTAAACATATGCTTCCCAATTACCCTACTTAGTTTCTTTTTTGGGCATTCTCAGCAACAAATAATTTGCAATGAAGGAGAAAAAGGTGCTCAAATATTCAAATCAATCCCAGTGAAATGAACCATAAAAATTCGACTTGTGCTAAATACATCATTAACTCCTAAATCAGACTGAGTAACTTTTGTTTCTATATCTAACATTTTTCAATTTGATTTACTTTTCTTTTGTATTTAATTAGCATTGTTTGAGTCTGCCACACACATTTTAGTAGTTCACCCAGAAACACAGTGCAGGCAAGTAGACAGCAAGTTATATCACTTAATAACATTTAGAAAAGGTGGATACCTAGTTATTAAAATGCAACTCATCATTGATTTTCATACATTCTTTTTTGTAATGTTTCTTAAAAGGAGTCAAAATAGGTAGTCCATCATATATTCATCAAATTTAGAAATGTTGATGTTTTTCTCTTTTTCCTTCAGACTGTAGGAGAAGATACAACAAAAGGAAAGTAGGCTTTTCTCATCTCTGTAAAGAAAAATTGGAGGTCCCACTACTGGCTCTTAAAAATGTCTTTGCTTGAAAGAATAAGAGTAAAAAGACATTATTTCCTCATTTATTGAATAGAGAATTTCAGCATAAATTCCAGTTTTTAGCGACACATAAACAACTGCAAAACATCGTCACCATTTGATAAAATTACTAAAATAAACATAGGATAATCCAAACTCAGACTTCTCCATAGAGAGTTAGATAACTAGTTAGTTTATACTTTTGTAGTCAGACAAGAGCATAAGTTAGACCATTCTGTACTTACAAAGTTATATGACTTCTTGATGTAGGGAAACCTAAACTTGATTTTATTTAAGCCCTTGTTCATTTTATATGTTCTATTTTTCTTTTACAAAAGTTGCTTTCCTTACCATCATGTAGAATAAAGCTGTTGCTTGTGGACAAGTTACCATATGGTTTTGCCTTGTCCTGTTGAACAGCAGTTAATATACAAATAAACAGCTTATGGAAGAATACAAGAACAGTGGAGAGACCAAAGTAATGTTTAAGTTGATAGCACCCCTGTGGAAGTCATTATTTTCATTGATTGCTGAAAATAAGAAAATTCTGTTTTAAAAGGCATAAAATCAGTTGTGAGATTTGACAGAGTAGGTAAGTTACCATTTGGGATGCCTATAATCCAGTTCAGAGTGCAGGTTCAATCCTTGCCCACTCTGTGCTTCTGATTCAACTTCTTGCTAATGTATCTGAGAGACAGTGGCTGATGGCTCAAGTACTTTGGTACCTGCCACTCATGTAGGAAACCTGTCTGAGTACCTGGCTCCTGTATGGAGTGCCTGGTTTTGGTTTGGTCTAATTCTGGCTATTGTGGGCTTATAGGGAATAAACCAGTGGATGCAAGATCTTTCTCTTTCTCATTCCTTGTTTCTCTCTGTCAAAATTCCTTTGGCAATAAACTTACCATGGTATGACTTCACTTTATCTTAGTATGATCCATAGTGTGTAATAATCTATGCATTATATGTGTAACCTATATAATGACCATCTCACTAAGAGTCAAACAAAAAAAAGGTTACATTTCAATTACTTTTAATGCTTAATGTTTGTCTTCAATAGTATTATAATAAATAGTTCACATTTAAAATGTCCGCAGATCAAATTGCAGGTTACAAGAAAGGCTTTTAACAATATAAATGACTGGTGACTGAATAATTTTTATTCCAATATTTTAATAAATAGAATAATATAAATATACACTTGATTTTCCATTAATAAATGTTAAAAGGTAATATGCATTACTAATAAAAACATATTAATTCAATTGCATAAATAATCTGCTTTTATTTAATGGGTGGACAGGAGGTCAGGACAACTGTGATTTTAAATAAACTATTCCGCTTGGCACATTATATTTCATGCATATTTCTTGCTTCTATGAGACTGTTTTCAAATTTCTAAAATAGTGACATCCACACACCCAAGGAATCACTGGTGATAGCTCCAGTTCTTGGGTCCCCTGCCAAGTATGTGAGAGACTGCATGGACGTTTTATCTGCTGGCTTTGCCCTGTTGCAGTCCTGATGTTGCAGGCACTGGGATGCTGATTTGGCAGATTTAAGTTCTCTTTTTCTGTCTCCGTATGTCTTTCTAAGTCTCTTTACCTCTTAAATAAACATAAAATAATTAACAAAAAATCCAGTTAAGAAATGGGGAAAGGATATGGACAGGCATTTTTCAAGCTATGAAATACAAATGGCCAACAGACACACAAAAAAAATTGCTGAGGACAACTAGCCTTCAGGGAAATGCAGATAAAAAAAAAACACAATGAGGTTTTACCTTACCCCAGTTAGAATGGTTATCAATCCAAAATTTAAAAAAAAAAAATCATTAAGATGTGGAGAAAAATGCACCATAATATACTCATGGTGGGACTGTAACCTAATACACTCAGCCTGGAAGACACTGGGGGATTCTTCAGATTTCTGAAGACGAATCTGAAAACAAATCTACCATATGACTCAGCCATCTCACTGCTGGGAATTTACCTGACTGGGAATGAAATCAGAGTATAAAAGAATTATTTGTATCTCCATGTTTATTGCAGCTCATTTCACAATAGCTAAGATATAGAATCAACCCAGATATCCATCAACTGATGACTGGGCAAGGAAATATAGTGTATACACACACACAAACACACACACACACACAAAATGGAATACTATTTAGCAATAAAAAGGATTAGAATTCTGTCTTTTGCAGCAAAATATATGCAACTGTAGACCATTATGCTTTGTGAAATAAGCCAGCCTACAAAAAACAAATGCCATATGTTTTCTCTGATATGTAGTTGTTAATATAGAATACAAAAATGTATAAAAATGCAACTGAGATCTTATGAGTTGATAATTGTTTATAGTCCTGTGTATATTCCTGTGGAACAGTGGTCTTTCTATTTTTACTTGTTAAATACCTTTTACTTGTTACTTGTTAGTGGTACATTAAGCCTGTGATAATAAAGTAAGTTCAAATTGTATTATCGCAAAAATTGAAGAAATAAAGAATAGAGGTAAGGAGGGTGAATGGGGGAAAGAAGAATGAAGGAAAGTATGGTCATCTTCTTAGAGTTTCATCTATTAAATAGATGAAATCTGTTTATATCAACAAGATTTTTAAAAGAAAAATAAAATAATTAGTATTTATGTAGGATAATTTGTGAAGTATTCATCTTTTTAATGGTCTAGCATATTTCAAAGCAAACCTGTAATCTGTGTCACATTAAGGATCATGATATACATATGCTGTGGTAATATCCCATATAAATCACACTCGTGTAATTCCTCCCCTGGAGCACATTTTGAATCTGTGACCTGTTTCCACCCTGTAGAAAGTGATAAAAGGGCTAATAGTTCCATAATACTATCACATTGTACATTACCTTAGGGCTGGTCCTTCGGCTTAGAGGTTAAGATGCTGCTTGGGATGCCCATGCCTTATATTGGAGTGCCTGGTGTTGAGTCCTGGATCCTCTCCCACTTCTAGCTTACTGTTTTTTCATATGCTAGGAGGCAGCAGGTAATGGCTCAAGTGTTCCGGTCTCAAGCACCCACACGGAAGACTCAGATTGAATTTCCAGCTCCCAGCTTTGGTCTGGCCCAGGTCCTACCTCCACTCCCACATTTTACTGTGCACACTTGGAGTGTGAACTGGTGAATGGAAAATCAATCTCTCTGTCTATGTCTCTGTCTCTGTCTCTCTCTTTGCACTTTCCCTCACTCCCTCTCAAGCAAATAAGAAACATTCTATCTTAGCTAACTAGAAGGAGACATTCTCCTGCTGGCCTGTCATAAGCAAATAGCTATGTTGTAAACTCCCCCTAAAGAAGGAACAACCCAGCAGGAAGCTGCAGTCAGCCAAAACACCTGTGGGTGATCTTCAGAGAGCCAGGGAGTCAGGGACCCAGTCAAGCAGCTGCAAGAAAATGCATCTGTCATCAATCTGAAAGAATTTGGAAGGGAATTCTTCAATAGCTAAGTGTCCATTGAGGATGACGCCTTTTTGTCATCCTATCATCCATGGATATTGAGCAGAGATGCTGTAAACTCAGAACCAGATTTTTGACCCACAAAACTGTGGTATAATGTATATCACGTTAAGTTGCCAAGTTTAAACCAGCAGAGAATACATGAGTATATTCACATATCTCTCCTGTCTTTCAAAAATTGCAGATTTAAAATCATCCAACCAAATAAGCTAAGAAGAAAAATGGAGACATTTTGAAACATATTTCACAATATTTTTGCACTTTTCTCCCATTTTTTGCCTAGTAGTTCATTTAGAGTGAGTGGTGAGTAACAGGCATGGGGAAATGCTGCTCTTATCAGGCATTTTTAAAGCTTCCTAGTGTTATGAGCATAATTTTGGATATAGAAATGTTAATTTAGGGCTTGGTTTTGTTAAATTAAGACTGATAGAAATGCATCATATTCTTTCCTCAATCACTCAGCCTATGACCAAGTGTTGGAATCCAGACACTTGAAAGAACAACTCTGTCACTTTCCAATAATTCTTTACAACTGTTAAAAATGTTTATTGAGTAATTCCCCAGCAAGTCAGAGTAAATACTCAAAGTCAATTTCATTTACTAATGAGCATTTCTGTACTTCTAAATAATTCATTATTGTTTACATTTTCATTTATAAACAGTAGCTCTAGAAAGAAACTAATCTCAGAGTTCAGATCTGAGAATAATGAAATAACATCTAATCAAGTTACCTTTTAGAACATCACAGAATGGGGCCAAGAACACGGTGCTTGGAATTAATAAATAAAATATATTTAATCATTTATACAGTTACATATGTTTTGGCATCTAAAATTAAATAACATTGAATAGTACATAATAAAATAATACTATGTTTTTCCTATATAAAATGAAACATTCCTAACAACTGGGAATCATTGTAACAGGACTACAGAACATACTACATTACATTTTACAAATATAAACTTTCACAAAGATGGAAGTATAAATCATTTGTTTCAAACTCCCCATCAGGAAATTGCCTTCTAAGTATTTGGTAAGCAACCATTAACACATCTGTAGAACGAGCATATAATGAATACTTACTATGTGTTTCACATAATTCTATGCACACATGAGAATTCATCTGAAATCAAAACAGGAAATAATAATAATAAAAAATTTCCTTGCTGTCATTAATCAGGAAATAAAATTGACACATGAAAGAAGAACAATAAAAAGTAAACTGTTGAAATCCTTACTTAATGTATACTAAGCTGATCTTCTGTATATTAAGATAATCGAAAATGAATCTTGATGTGAATGGAAGGGGAGAGGGAGTGGGAAAGGGGAGGGTAGTGGGTGGGAGGGATGGTATGTGGGGGAAGCCATTGTAATCCATAAATCGTACTTTGGAAATTTATATTCATTAAATAAAAGTTAAAAAAAAGTTATATTTATTGCTCAGTGAATATGATCCCAACATTTAGATATTCAAACAATAAATATATTATCTCATAAATTTTGCATATCAGGAATTTGCATATGGTTTACGTTAATCTTCTGGTTCAGGATCACCCACAAGGCTGCCATTAAGTAGAGCTGGGAGTGAAGTCATCTTAAGTTTTGGCTGACAAGTGATTCATCAGTGAGCTCGTAGGGCCATTGGCTGATTTTAGGGCCTCACTGTCTTTAAGGATTGATTTTTTTTGTCACATGAGTTTCAAGAGCTAATAACAACTCAAGTGAAAGCTCTGAAAAGAGAGCAGAAGAAATAAAATGAACAAGAGAGATGTCACAATCTTTGGTATCTAAGTTCAGAAGTAAGGTCCTATCGCTATGCATGCAATCTAGTCCTTAGAAATAGATTACTAGATCTACCCATACTTGGGTGCAAAGATAATGCGTGGACATAGGCATCAAGAGATGAGGACCATTGAAGTCATTCTATAAGCTGCATACCACAGAATTTTGTGAAGACAAATACAATGGAAAAGTCAGTGAGGAAGGTCAGGACCTTGGATATAAGGAGAGTTAACTCTCAAGTTTAAGTTAAATTAGTCTTCTTTAAGAAGATGAACTTCTGGGTCGGTGCTGTGGAGCAGTAGATTATTCCTCCACCTGCAGCAATGGCATCTCCTATGGGCACCAATTCTAATCCTGGCTGCTCCTCTTCTGATCCAGCTCTATGCTATCACCTGGCAAAGTTGGCCCTTGACTGGCCCTGCAACTGCATGGAAGACCTGGAGGAAGCTCCTGGCTCCTGGCTTCAAATCAATTCAGTTCCAGCCGTTGTACCCATTTGGGGAGAGAACCAGTGAATGGAAGACTCTCTGTCTCTGTCTCTCCTTCTCACTGTCTAACGCTACCTCTCAAATAAATAAATCTTTCAAAAAGAAAGATGATCTTCAAAAAAAGGAATTAAAGAGGTGATTGAGTAACCTCTTTGCAATGAGAAATATTATGAACAACCTATTCAAAGGCTCTGAGATAGAGAAAAGCCTCTTTTATTTAAAAATAAACAAGGATACACCTGTGGTTTAGCAAAAAATAAAAATAAAAAAAAGCTTTTCTGATGACCTACAATGCTTTGACAATCGAGTCTCCTATATCTCTGATCTCATTTGCTACCATATTCTTCCACGTTTATTTCAATGTTTTTTGCACCTAAGTGAATATTATCAGATGATTTTAAGCAGGTGAGTGCTCAATCCGACTTACTGTGTTGTTTAGTCATTTATTTTGCTGAATCAATAGTATATGGTGTGTCAGGACAATTTCAGTATAATTGGAAAATTAGATTTGCCTACTGTTTTGGTTTCATAGAGGTTAAAATATTAAAGAAGTCATGCTAGATACAGTGGGAGAATTTTAATGAATTATGATGAAATTTAAGCTTAGTTGGAATAAATTGCCTTAATGGTAATGTAATTGAAATGACTGACATGAATGTAAATTAGCAGAATAAATGAACTGGTGCACCATCAGTGAGAGAAGGAATGTGAGGAGTCAACACATCAAAGAATGAATTGAGTAGAAACAAAGGAGTCGTTGAAGAGAGTGAGTTGTGTCACAGATTACATTTATCAGTAATGCTAAATTTCAGTATTATTGAAAAGGAATGAGCACTTGGGGTGGAGGACAAGATAACAGGAAGAAGGTTGTTACCTCAGAGAGGGTAAAACCAGCTAGCACTTGAAAGGGCTACACAGTCTAGTTTTTCATAAAAGCAGAAATATTTAGGGAGGACACATTTCAATAGCAGAATACATAGAGAGACCATTTTAGTAATGTTCATTTGGACATCCACAAAGGACTGTGAGAGTATTTTTAAACAGTGGAAAGATGTAAGGATGGTACCTAGATAATATATGTAGAGAAATGCAGATAAAATATGTAGAGGAATGTAGATAAAATGTAATAAAATATGTAGAGGAATTTATGAATGGAGGAATTTAATAATTTAATACATGAAGAATGATTTTGAAGTCATAAACATATATATATATATGATGAAGAATATATGATTCACACTGGACAAGTCATGAAATTTCATGCTAATGATATTTAGAGTATTGAGAAATAGGAGCAGTCATTTTCTGACAATTGATTTCTGACAATTGAAGCAAAAATTATGCTTCTGTTAAAATGTGTGTTGCGAAAGGTACCTGAGCCCCCTTTAACTAGATACATTATACTAAACAATGGGTAGAAAGTTTACATAGCTGTAGTGTTTGATCTCCTCCATGGACCTTAATTTTGACCTTTGCTAGCAGATTAGCAAAACCACTGGAGTGGTACAAGGATGGTGCAATTTGAAATAATGTCCAGGGAAGCCTGGTGTAGTTTTAGAAACATGGGGTCTGATTGATTACTAATGAACAATATTTAAGAGATCTTGAAGGTGGCCTTCAGATAAAAGTTTGTAAATACATATAAATCTAAAAATATGAATAATATTGCATTATTGAGATTAATCAGTGATATTTTAATGCTTTCATTCATTCTAGCATATTGTCTTTAAACATTCTACTACAGTTTAGGAAATAGCTATGGTTTTTGGTCTTTAAATTTTATTTATACTAAAAATATTTAGGCTCTACATATTGAAAATGATACATATTTGCACAATTGAAAATCATAGGCTCAAATGAACATATTAATTATATTAAATTTGCTACATTGAGAAACTCACTGAATATTGTCAAAAATGCATAAGATATATGTTCTTGATTGAAGTGTACTGTACAATACAAATTTAAGTGCAATATGAAATGGATCTTTAGAACATTTATATCCTATAAAACTGAAACTTTTTAATTTAACAGTAATTTCCTATTTACCCAGCACAAATAATTTTTATTTAATTGATACATATAATTAATTAACTGAAGTTATATGATCACTTAATTCAATTATTTGATTAATTGATATATTTGATCATTTGATTGAACTAGCCAAAATTGTGAAATGTTGTAGGAAATTATGGTTTTGAGATCAGGAAATCATATTCTGATGTTACCTGTAAGATATTAAGTAGTTGATCCATTCTAATTCTAGATTCTCTAATGTAACATTTGTAGTAAAAACACCACTTCACTGGAATATTGGAAGAATTATGCAAGTTTGTGCACATGTTAAACAAAGTAGTCTCTGAATAAATGTTGGCAAACCCTTTCTTCATCAAGGTTCCAATGCCATATAAAACTTAAAACACCCACGCTAGTTTTTGGTTTCTAGCAAAATAGAAAATAATAGGTCTTTCCTGTACTTTGGCAAGTGTAAATTAGGAGGCAAATGTATGAAGGCAGTTGGAAATTCATCTTTATAGAAAAGAATAATGGCTGCAATTAACAAGGGATGATAACCAGCCACACTCTTATCTTTTAGGGAGATGGTCATTCTTTATTATGTATCTTAAAAAATAGTAAAGATTCAACTTTAAACCTTATCTGTGCCATTAAATTATAGATGTATTTCCCTAGATATTTTAGAGACTCTTCCTGTCTTTTTAATTACATAATCAGCTTAATACAGGTGACTTCCACATTAATCGTGGTCTAAGATTCCAAAATTAAAAACTTTGTGTTATGTATTTTACAATGAAATAGATACTAAATACTAAAGGAAAAATGAAAAATACATAATTGTATTTGGTGAAAAATTCCAAGAAATCTTTAAAAAAAGTAAAAAGAATTGTAAAATCAATGTAACTATAATATCTCTGAGGGATAAATGGTAAGAAATGGTTTTGTTAGATGAAATGCAAATAATATGCAACAGACTTAGATACAGTCCATATTATAATGTTTCTGTAAATAAATTTTATTATCAAATTTGTAGAACTTTTTATTCACATAATATTATCACCACAAATATGCTTATTCCTATGCTACTCATTTTCTTGCCATTGCAATTAATCCTTTTTATTTGTGTCTATAGTTGGCCACTTGCTTGGCCAAGTAAATTTTTCCAAGCTTTACTGAGGTACAATTCACTTAAAATTTACACCTGATTTAGGTGTACAATTGTATGTTTCAAGGTGTACAATATATTGATTAATACATGAATTCATTATAAAATCAAGGTAATTAAAATTTCCATTATTTCACATAGTTACTTCATTTCATGATAATATTTAAAATCTGCTGTCAGTAGGCTCCATGTGTGGAATGCATGTATACAATGTTTATTATTATTATTAATTATAGTCACCATTAGATCCATAGAATCTGCCTTTCACTGAAGTTGGTGTCATTTGTCCAACATTATGCAATTTTACTACAAATCATCCCTGGAAACTCCCCTTCTATTCCATACTTTTAGAAGTTTAAATTTTTAGATTTCACAAATAAATAAGATTGCAGTTTTATTATTTCTGTTTTGCTTATATCACTTTGTATGTTCTCAAGTTCCATTCATTTTGTCGCAGCTGTCAGAATTGCTTCTTTCTGGGACAATTGTATTTATTCATTCATGGACCTTAGTGAACCCTTAAATAGTTTTCATATCTAGACTACAGCAAGTAAGGTTGTAATTAACTTGTGACTACAAATATGGCTTCAGATAGTGATTTTATTCCCTTGTGATGTAACACCAGGCGTGAGATTGCTGGATCATTCCATAGCTTTAATTGCCTTATTGAGGAATCTCTATACTGTTTTCCATTTTGTTGATGTAGAACTTTGTATTTCCTTTAGTTTTCTTTCACTATGATTTTGGTATAACCTAAAATTTATAATCAAGACCAATGTTATGGAGCATTTACTTTGCTTTCTTATAGGAGTTTTACCATTTTCTTATAGTGCTGGGAAATAAAATAAATTGAAGTAAATTAACGACCTGTTCAGACATTTAAGGAGAAAAGATTCCATGTTTCATATCCTATAGAGAGGTATAACACTCTTTTTAATTATTTATTTATTTGTAAGTCAGAATTACACAGAGAGAGAGAGGCAGAGAGAGAGAGAGAGAGAGAGAGGTCTTCCACCCACTAGTTCACTCTCCAATTGGCCGCAAAGGCTGGAGCTGCGCCAATCCGAAGCCAGGAGCCAGGAGCTTCTTCAGGGTCTCACACGTGGGTGCAGGGGCCCAAGGACTTGGTCCATCTTCTACTGCTTTCCCAGGCCATGGCAGAGAGCTGGATGGGAATGGAGCAGCAGGGTCTTGAACCGGTACCCATATGAGATGCCAGCGCTTCAGGCCAGGGTGTTAACCAGCTGCGCCACAGCGCCAGCCCCACTTCACACTCTTTTGAAGAAAATGTTTTAATTCTGGGGCAGATAGTTGGTACTTGGTAAATACACTACTTGGGATGCCTGAATTCTCAATTGGAGTGCCTGTGTCTGTACTCTGCTTCTAGGCAATTTTAAGAGTGATTTGTACTTTGTAGCTCTTCAATCTTGTTTTGTATCTTTAATTTTATTTGGGTTATTAAACCACAGGCACACTGTAACCCTTTCAAGTCCTGAAACTGTAAACTGTCAATTCCTTAAACTCTGAACTTTTTCTCATATTATGACTTCTTCATATACTGTTCCTTTTTCCAGGATTGCTCTCTTATCCACTCCCTCCATTCTTTGCACTATTAGCTCATCCCTATTTCAAGCAGAATTTCTAACTTTGAATTTATATTTAGCTTATCTATACACAAAGCAGTGCATTATCTTATTTCCTAATATTTTATCTCTTTTTTCACTAAATTATACAGCTCACTACAATTTAAAAATAATTGGCTTATTTTTCATTCTTCATTTTTCTGTAATGTCTTCCCCAATAAAAGTTCTACAAAAGTATAGCAGAAGGTACCTATGTTATCTCTACAGGTAATATGATGCCTGGTATATGATCAGTTCTCAATGAAAATACATTATATTTTATATTAATGCATGAATTATTGGACCAGTGCTGGGTAATAGTAGGCTAAGCCTTCAGCTGCAGTACTGGCATCCCATATGGGCACCGATTCATGTCCCAACTGCTGCCCTTCTGATGCATCTCTCTGCTAAGACCTGGAAAAGCAATGAAAGATGGCCCAAGAGTTTGGGTCCCTGAAATCACATGGGAGACCCGGAAGAAGCTCCTGGTTCCTGGTTTCTAATCATCCAAGCTTCAGCCCCAGCAGTTGAGGCCATTTGGGGAGTGAACCAGAGGATAGATGACATTTCTCTCTGTCTCACCCTCTCCCTGTCTGTAACTCTATCTCTGAAAAAAAATAAATGAAATCTTTAAAAAATACATTATTTTCAGCCAAATTTTACATCTTGTTTTTGTTCTATAATGCTTATAAGAAGATAAAATATTCAAATTTTACAAAAGTCTATTATAATTTAGTAGCTTTACATAAATGAACATAAGGTCAAATCTGAAAAGATTTCATAATCTGTATTGTCTAGATGTTCAAAGAAGAGCTAGAAGCATAGATATAAATGATGGAAGAAGCTTCTGTCGAGCACTTACTGTGTTTCCAGTATTTGATAGCTCATTTATATCTATCTAAATACATTGTCACTATAATATGAATGTAATTAGCCTCTATGTAGAGTTGAAGAAAATTTGACATTGAGTAGCTTATAAAAATTCTCCAAATCAGTGATACTAATGAGTAAAAAACAAAACAAAGAAGCAAGCAAATAAAGAAAAAAGAGATTTTAATACAAGCCTACATGATATCATGGTTCATTGATTTGCCTGATTCAACACTGCTCACAGCCACAGGAGTAGTAAGAGAATAGAAAAGATTAATGTTCTATTTTTTTAAACTCCAACCCATGTTTTCATTCCATCATATTGTGGCTGCTTGTGCACTGTCCGTGATTTGAATAAGCAGCAAAAATGATTTATATATAAACATAATATGTTCATGTTTATCTCAATTTCAATGTTAACTGTCAAATTATTACCATTTTAGGTTTTGTAATATTCTTAAAAGATTCCAGAGCCAAGAATAACAAAAAAGTGATTAAAATTATATAAAGAAAATGCATGAAAGTGTGTATATATGTATGTATATTGTATATATTATGGTTCCAATACTGTATTACTAAGGATGAAAACAAACAGGACATGGTCCAAGTTCATGAGTTTATGGAATAAGTATTTGTCAAATAAACTATAAATTAAGAAAGTATGTTTAATTAGTAGTATACTTGCACTCATTTCTTTCTATAACATATAAGGGGATCAAGGTAAAATACATTTAGAAAGCATAGAGATGAAATGTTTCTCCAAATGGAACTGTAATAGTAGTCTGTAAGCAAATATTGAAACTAATTTTAGAATATTAAAATCCCAATACTTATTCCATTAATGAAAATCATTTGAACATATTTGCCAAAAGCACATTAGCAACTAAAGAAAAGCCACATGTAAAAGCTAATAAGGCAATAATAATTGGCATTATGAGTAATCTAGAATGGCCTAAAATTTGAGAATGTTATGTATTTTATTTGCTGTATTTTTCATAATTATGAATTAAGAACAATAATTATTCAGTGATATAAAACAGAAAAATACAGATAATATTTTTAAAATCTGTGGTGTTTTAATGCCAAATTTTATCCATTTTAAAGAACTATCTTAGTTTTTCTATGTTAGTTCTCAATGCTTATGATTCTGATGTTTTCTATACTGCAAATTATGTAATTTATGTTAGATTCACTTTCTTTTTTAAAGATGTATTTCTTTATATGAAAGGCAGAAAACAGAGAGAGAAGGAGTGAGAGAAAGATTTTCTATCGCCTGGTTCACTCCCCAAATGGCCTCAGGTGCCAGGGCTTTGCCAGACCAAGACCAGGAGCCAAGAGCTTCATCAGGTTATGCTCTGGTTCTTCCTGACAAAGACATTGAACCTCAATATTTCAAGAGGTTTGGGTGAGTGGTTGTCTCTTGATGTAGCAGTTTAGACTGCCACTTTTGAAAACACCATATTGTAGTGGCAGTTGAAGTTCTACTTGCTTTACTTTTGATTCTAGTACCTGCTCATGATACTGGAAAGATTTCAGTAGGTGTCCCAAGTGCACTGGCCCTGCCACCCTTGTCGGAGACCAGGATGGAGTTCCTGGATCCTGGCTTTGAGCCTGACTCAGACCAGGTTATTGTAGTCTTTGGAGGAGTGAACAAGCAGATGGAAGTATCTCTCTTTCTCTCTTTCTCTCTTTCTCTCTCTCTCTCTCTCCTTCTTTCTCTATCACTCTGCCAAGTGAATAAATACATAATATATTGTTTTAAATAATGTTTTATTAAATAATGTGAACACAATAGGTAGCTATAGACTATTTAAATGATTACTGGATTTGGGGGGTTCTATTAGAGATTTCTTGATTCAACTTTTTCATATTTGTTTATCTTTTGTGAGTAACAGATATCTTGGCTCAGAAAATTGAACTCAAAATATTCTAAGCCAAATGGATATCTGACATTCAAAATGAATTAGAAATCATTTTAACTGTACAAATAGCTGTACCTTTCAATTCAAGCACTTAAAATCAACACTTGAGTACTGCCACTGAGGTAGAAGGGACTGATATATTTTGAGAGGTTCCATTATGGCGGGAAGTACATTTGCTGATTGTACTTGAAAAAGACCAAGTCCTGCTCCTTTCTCTACAAACAGAAATAAACCAACAGATGTAAACACTTCAGAATGCATAATAGATTGTGGTTTGTATTTATTGGAAACTTACAAAACATATGGCTGTATGTTTTGTATCCATACAAAACATATGTATATATATATATATATATGGCATAAATAAAGAAAAAATTCAAATCATACTAGAGACAACCTCATTGATTTGAAAAAGTAAATACATAAAAGAGCTGAGTGTTCTACTTAAGATTCTCAGAAAATTTTGTTAACTGACAAGAAAACACACTTAAATATTAAAGAAAACTAAAATAGATCTTTAAGTTCATTTGCAACTGCATGGTTTTGTGAATGAATATATGCTTTATGCTTATGCATACTCAAAGTTACTAAAACATTCAAGAATAAGCTTCAATACAAACTGAAACCCCTTAGAAAACCCTTTACTCCCTCATCATTGACCGTATAGAGGATAGACTTTTTCTAAATTAGAGAAACACATTTTCACAATTAAACTAGCTTTCATGCAGTAGGGCTGAAGATATTTCTAATTACGTGTCAAGTCAGCAACTTACATGAGGCAAAGAAAGAAGGGCATGATGATAATAATAGCTAACATTAATTAAACGCATCCCAGGGCTCCTCAGACAATTAGGTTCAACAGGCTAAGAGGATAGTGGAGATATTACTAAACAATAATAGATAGGAAGTGCTATTTATTCCAACTACTGTAACTTCCCCATTGGGAATCTTGTCATAAACATATGTCCTACAAAGCTTGGTAGCAGCCATAGATTGTAGATTTGTTTAGAAGGGCATTCCTGCATCCTTACATTCAAAACTTCCACCCAGAACAATATTCATTAATAAAGACAAGGATAATTCAGCTTAAATTTAAGAGTGATAACTGAAATCCAGAAAAAGAAAGGAAACTGACACCTTAATTCAGGAATTGTACTTGGAAAAATAGCTTTACACTTTGATATGTTAGAGAAAATATTCTCACCTGAAACTCATTTGTACAATATATCCATGACAAAATCTATTGTTAAATTAGAAATTAATACTTGGATTCTTGAACTCATTTGCCTCTTCTCTGAATAATAAATTAACAAAATGAAAATTCTTAAATAACTCTGATGTTCAGTGTTTCGTTCTTATAGCGGTCATATGGATGTTTACATTATTTCCAAATCATACTCTCCTGTACTCAAATAACTAGCTAACTTTACACTTTAAATTTGTCTAACTTAACTTTCATAAATAGATGGTCATTATTTCTTTACTAAGCTTGTATACAGTGAAAAAATGTGTAATGGGAAATACAATGGATTTTGGAGCTAAGAGTTCTAGTTCGAATCCAGTTTAGTAACTGACTGTGAAAACATACGCAAGCTACCTAACATCACCTGAAAGTTGATGAGGATCTATACAGTTTATCATAGCAGAAAAATTAAATGCTGTTTGTAACAAACTTAATAATTAACTTAGTCAGCACTTAGCTAGTGTTAATGGTAAGATTTTTATTCTAAAATCCACCAACTTTCTCTATGAAGTTATGTTATACAAATTTCCTATTGTTTAAATTACCTAGGTTTTGCAAATTATATTCCCCAGAAAGCAGATACAAAGAGAGAAATTAGCATAGTCTAAATTTATTAGAATCAGATTAATAATTGGAAGGAAGGTCAACATGTGGTATAGCAGTAAATTTGCTGCTTGGCATGCCCTTGTCCCATACCACAGTGCATGAGTTAAATCCCAGTAACTACTTCAATTGAGCTTTCTGCTAATGTGTGACTTGGAAAGCAGTAGATGATGACTCAAGGACTAGGTTCCCTGCCACACACACGTTAGATCTGGATGGAGTTCCAGGCTCCTGGCTTTGGATTGCCCAAACCCAGGCACTGTGACCACTGGAATAATGAACTAGAGGATGGTTAATTTTTCTCTCTTGGCCGGCGCTGCGGCTCACTAGGCTAATCCTCCGCCTTGCGGCGCCGGCACACCAGGTTCTAGTCCCGGTCAGGGCGCCGGATTCTGTCCCGGTTGCCCCTCTTCCAGGCCAGCTCTCTGCTGTGGCCAGGGAGTACAGTGGAGGATGGCCCAAGTGCTTGGGCCCTGCAGCCCATGGGAGACCAGGAGAAGCACCTGGCTCCTGCCATCAGATCATCGCAGTGCGCCAGCCGCAGCGTGCCAGCCGCGGTGGCCATTGGGGGTGAACCAACGGCAAAGGAAGACCTTTCTCTCTGTCTCTCTCTCTCACTGTCCACTCTGCCTGTCAAAAAAAATAACAAAATAAAATAAAATGAATTTTTCTCTCTTTGTCTCTAGGTCTCTCACTATCTCTCTGCCTGCCTTTCAATTAATAAAAATGAATATTTTTAAGAGAAGGATCTAAGGTGAATAGGGTAAAGCTAGACTGACTTCAGCTACACTAGGATATGATAAAAAACAAAGGAAGGACCCTGTTTCCAGAGGTCTACATGACAGAAAATTTCAGTGGAGAAGTGACAAAATAGAACAAGGATTGCATGAGACAGCAAGGAAAGAGACTAGACAACCTGCGAAGGCTAGCCACAGGCAGTGGTGTGCAACTACCTGCCAACTGGGAGCTGTACTGTTTGTAAATCAAGGTAGAAGAAAGTTGCCATGCACCCCACCACCTACAGCTTCA
Source organism: Oryctolagus cuniculus (assembly GCF_051225735.1). Classification (NCBI taxonomy): domain Eukaryota; kingdom Metazoa; phylum Chordata; class Mammalia; order Lagomorpha; family Leporidae; genus Oryctolagus; species Oryctolagus cuniculus. The sequence continues at coordinate 116,405,342 of NC_142870.1, read as the reverse complement.
GCTGAGCGAGGAGTCTACAATCACCCCATGACTTCCACTCCAGCCTCAGGACTGAGAGACTGCTTGGTTTCAAGAATAGAAACCACAGTGAATCCCCCAACCCTAAAAATTACCAGACTTGGCTGAGAAAAGTTGCACAACTGATATCTACTTTGTGGTTATCTGAAACAATCAGAGTCAGAGTCAGGGCAGCATATATGCCAGAAGACCGACCTCTCACATACTGTAACGGTGGAAATTGTGCCCTGGAGCTATGCTCTTTCACTCTATATGATACAGGGAGCTTCCTCTTAGCTCTGGAAGCTAGCATCAGCAGTAGGCAATATAAAAATCAGCTCCCATAAATAAATAAATATTTAAAAACTTTAATCCCAGCCTGGGAAATATGGGTAATGACCCCACTGCACCCGACAATAACAGCACTGTACAAATCAATTCTAATTACCTCAATGGCACTGGAATCTACCTTGTAGACCTAGCAAAGAACCTACATTCCATATTTCTGGACCTACACCTACCAGAGCAAAATCTCATATACATCTTATAGTCACCTTGAAGGACTGGAGCAAGATTCATTTCATATCAGTCCTGGGGATAGGAATACTGGTGTTATAAGCGATATCACCAGTTGCATTCTCCTAGTAGAACCTGAAGAAGGGCTCACTCACATCACACAGTCCTAGAGCCACAGTAATTGGTGGCACAAGCCCCAGTATCACTCAGGCTTGCCAGCAGGAAAAGGGGACAGAGTTTTTCTCCCACATTGAGAACTGATGTTTTCAAAAATTTATTTATTTATGGAGCAGATATATTTTTTCAACTACTGCTGGTGCTAGTCCCCAGCCATCAATCATCTGCATGGCTACAGCCCTCCTCCTATGTCTGGTGGATGAAGAAGGTAAATGCCTGCTCTAAAGAGCAGACGACTGGATGTACACATTCATAGGAGGAAAAAACCATTGGGAAGTTGAGCTGACCATGCTGGCCAAAGCGACGAATGTGTGCACCTGCACCACAATTGCTGTGTGTCCTTACAGATGAATGATAGCAGGCTGGAAATTCCCTCTGCAGGGATCTGGCCTGACTGAGATGTTGTTCTATAAATACATATGTTTGTCTCATTATTTTGTATAGTTTACTGAATAAGTAATTATTTTTGGTTGCCATACTGACTCTTCATCTTTATATACTTCACACACACACACACACACACACCCTTAGAATCTGAAGAAAATAAATAAAAAGCTGAGTAAAAAGTAAAATAGAGACTTTTAACAGCAGTTGAGGAAAGAATTTCTGATCTTAAGGACAAGGCTTGAATAACCCAATCAGGAAAAATTAAGACAAATTAATTTAAATGAATGAAGTAAGTGTATATGAAATCTGGGGTACTTATACATGATCAACTATTGATATGACACATATTCTTGAAAGAGAAAAGAGAAGGGAAAAAACATTGGAAACCTGCTAAATGAAATAAAATTTGAAAATTTCCCAGATCTTGAAACAGACCTGGACATCCAGTTATAGGAAGTTCAAAAGACTGCATCCAGAGTCAATGAAAAAAAAAAAAAAAAAAAAAAGGACAAGGAAAGAAACCTAAAGACAGTAAGATAAAGGTGCAAAGTTATGCATAACCAAAAAACAATTAGACTGAGCAAATGGAACTAACAGACATTTATAGGACATTTCACCCAAAAGCTACAGAATTAACATTCTTCTCATGAACACATGGAACACTTTCTAATATAGACCATTTATTAGGCTACAAATGAAGTCCTTACCTTTATAAAGATTGAAATCATACCATGTATCTCCACGGTTCACAAGAAATAAACTAGAAGCCAATGACAAGAACAATAGAACATTCATAAATACAGGGAAATTAAACAACATGTTACTGAATGACCAATGAGTTTTTAAAGAAATTAAAATGAAAATCAAAAACTTTTTTGAAATAAATGAAAAAGAAACACAGCATATCAAAACTAGTAGGATATAGAAAAACAGTAATAAAAGGATGTCTAATGCATTAAGTGCTTACATTAAAAAAGGAAAAATGCTTCAAATAAAGGATATAATAATGCATATTGAAGACTTAGAAAAGTAAGAAGAAGCTAAGCTGAAAATTAGCAATGCGTGAGAAGCAAAAAAAAGAGTTTTTTTGGAAGATAAATCAAATAGACAAACTTTTAGGCAGGTTAACAAAGAAAAAATTAAATAAAATTAGAAATGAAAAGGGATGCATTACAACTTATATCACTGAAATACAAAAGACCATAAGAAATTACTATGAAAAGCATTTGCTAATAGACTAGAAAATCTAGAAGAAATGGATGAATTCCTGGATACCTATATTCTACCAAAATCAAGTCAAGAACACATAGACAATCTAATTAGAACCATAATAGTCAATAAGATTGAAAAAGTAATTAAAACTCTTCCATTGAGGATAACCCCAGGATCTGATGGCTCTATTACTGAATTCTACAAAACATTTTAAAGAGGAATTAATTCTAATACTTTCTGAACTTTTCCAAAATATTGAACATTGATGGAACTCTACCAAACTCTTTTTATGAAGACAATATCATTTTGATAACAAAACTGAACAAAGACACAACACAAAAAGAAAACTACAGACTTGTATGTTCTTTGATGCAGATGTAAGGATTCTTAAGAAAATAGTAGCAAACCGAATCCAAAATCATATCAAAAAGATCATACGTCACAATCAAGTGGAATTTCTCCCAGCCATGCAGGTGTGGCTCAACATTCACAAATCAACAAATGTCATAAGTCATGCCAACAGAATAAAGAGCAAAAAACCTATAGTCATCTCAGTAAATGTGTAGAAAGTGTTTGATAAGATTCAACACCTTTCATGATAAAAGACACCCCACAAAGTGAGTACACAAGGAACATACCTTAAAATTATAAAGCCTATGAGAAACCAACATTCAATATCACACTGGGTCGGCGCCATGGCTCAATAGGCTAATTCTCCGCCTTGCGGCACCTGCACACTGGGTTCTAGTCCCAGTCAGGGCGCCGGATTCTGTCCTGGTTGCCCCTTTTCCAGGCCAGCTCTCTGCTATGGCCCGGAAGTGCAGTGGAGGATGGCCCAAGTGCTTGGGCCCTGCACCCCATGGGAGACCAGGAGAAGCACCTGGCTCCTGGCTTAGGATCAGCGCGATCTTGCCGGCTGCGGCGGCCTTTGGAGGGTGAACCAATGGCAGAAAGGAAGAAGACCTTTCTCTCTGTCTCTCTCTCTCACACTATCCACTCTGCCTGTAAAAAAAAAAAAAAAAATCTGAATGGGGAAAAGGTAAAAGGATTCCCCCTCATGCCTGGAACAAGACAAACATTCTCAATTCAGTAGCTTTCATATATGCTAATGATGAACTTACTAAAAGAGAAATTAGAGTTGAAAATCCATTCACAATAGCCACAGAATATCAAATATTTGTGAATAAATTTAACCAAGAAAATGAAAGATCTCTACAATTAAATTATGAAACATTAATGAGTGATATTATCAAAGACAAAAATTTGGAAAAAAAATTTTCTTTCTCATGGATTGAAAGAATCATTATCATTACGCTACCTAAAACAATGTACAGATAGAATGCAATCTCTATCAAAGTACCATTGACATTCTTTACTAAGGTAGGAAAAAGCAATCCTAAAATTCATATGGAATCACAAAAAACCCAGAATAGTTAAAGTGATCTTCAGTAAAAATTCAAGCTGGAGGCATATAATATCTGACTTCAAAGCATACTAAAAATCTATCATAATTGAAATTCATGACACATTGGTCAATAAAACAAAACATGGAGTCCAAAAATAAATCTATGTATATATATTTTCTTTATCCATTCATCTGGTGATGGTTGCCTTGGTTGATTTCTTTTTATTTGAATTAAATTTTTTAACTTTTATTAGTAAATATAAATTTCCAAAGTACAGTTTACGGATTACAATGACTTCCCACCCCAAAAAAATTTCCCTCCCACTCACAACCCTTCAATCTCCCATTCCCTCTCCCATTCCATTCACATCAAGATTCATTTTCAATTCTCTTTATATACAGAAGATCGATTTAGTGTATATTGAGTAAGATTTCATCAGTTTGCACCCACACAGAAACACAAAGTGTAAAATACTGTTTCAGTACTAGTTATAGTATTACTTCACATTGGACAACACATTAAGGACAGATCCCACATGAGAAGTAAGTACACAGTGACTCCTGTTGTTGACTTAACAATTTGACACTCTTGTTTATGGCGTCAGTAGTCTCCCTAGGCTCTAGTCATGAGTTGCCAAGGCTATGGAAGCCTTTTGAGTTTGCCAACTTCGATCTTATTCCAACAATTCTCTCCTCCCTTCAGAAAAAGGTACCTCCTTCTTTGATAGCCCCGTTCTTTCCACTGGGATCTCACTTGCAGAGATCTTTCATTTAGGTTTTGTTTTTTTTGTTTGTTTTTTTGTTTTGTTTTGTTTTGTTTTTTTGCCAGAGTGTCTTGGTTTTCCATGCCTAAAATGTTCTCATGGGCTATTCAGCCATATCTGAATGCCTTAAGGGCTGATTGTGAGGCCAGAGTGCTGTTTAGGACATCTGCCATTCTAGGAGTCTGCTGTGTATCCTGCTTCCCATGATGGATCGTTCTCTCCCTTTTTGATTCTATCAGACACTAACCTTGTTTGTGTGTTCCCTTTGACTCTTAGACCTATCAGTGTGATCAATTGTGAACTGAAACTGATCACTTGGACTAGTGAGATGGCATTGGTACATGCCACCTTGATGGGATTGTATTGGAATCCCCTGGCACGTTTCTAACTCCAACATTTAGGGCAAGTCTGATGGAGCATGTCCCAAATTGTACATCTCCTCCTTCTCTTATTCCCACTCTTATATTTAACAGGGATCACTTTTCAGTTAAAATTTAAACAGCTAAGAATAATTGTGTGTTAATTAAAGAGTTCAACCAATAGTACTAGAACAAAAAAAATACTAAAAAGGATAAAGTATTCCGTTGTACATCAACAGTCAGGACAAGGTCTGATCAAGTCACTGTTTCTCATAGTGTCCATTTCACTTCAACAGGTTTCCCCTTTGGTGCTCAGTTAGTTGTCGCCGATCAAGGAGAACATATGATATTTGTTCCTTTGTGACTGGCTTATTTCACTCAGCATGATATTTTCCAGATTCCTCCATTTTGTTGCAAATGACCAGATTTCATTGTTTTTGACTGCTGTATAGTATTCTATAGAGTACATATCCCATAATTTCTTTATTCAGTCTACTGTTGATGGGCATTTGGGTTGGTTCCAGGTCTTAGCTATTGTGAATTGAGCTGCAATAAACATTAGGGTGCAGACCGCTTTTTTGTTTGCCAATTTAATTTCCTTTGGGTAAATTCCAAGGAGTGGGATGGCTGGGTTGTATGGTAGGATTATATTCAGGTTTCTGAGGAATCTCCAGACTAACTTCCATAGTGGCTTCACCAGTTTGCATTCCCTCCAACAGTGGGTTAGTGTCCCTTTTCCCCCACATCCTCTCCAGCATCTATTGGTAGATTTCTGAATGTGAGCCATTCTAACCAGGGTGAGGTGAAAGCTCATTGTGGTTTTGATTTGCATTTCCCTGATGGCTAGTGATCCTGAACATTTTTTCATGTGTCTGTTGGCCATTTGGGTTTCCTCTTTTGAAAAATGTCTATTGAGGAGCTTGGCCCATCTCCTAAGTGGGTTGTTTGTTTTGATGTTGTCGAGTTTCTTGATTTCTTTGTAGATTGGCTATTGTGAAAAATGCTGCTATAAACATGGTGATACAGGTATTTTTGATAGAATTTTTGTTGTTGTTATACTATAGCCCAGTAGTGAGATTGCTGCATCATATAGCAAGTCTATTTCTAGTGTATTTGTATGTATGTATGTATGTATGTATGTATTTTGTCTTGTAAGAAATCTCTATACTGCTTTCCCCAGTGGCTACACTAATTTACATTGCCAACTGAGGAGTATAAGTGTCCCTTTTCTCCACAGGTTCTCTCTTATTAGTGAGTTTGATTTTTTTTTTTTTAGATGCAGATATATTCTGGGTAGTAATCCTTTGTGGGCTATATGGTTTGCAAATATTTTTTCCCACTTTGTTGGATTACTCTTCACTCTGTTGATCATTTCCTTTGTTGTGCAGAAGCTTTTCAGTTTCATGTAATCCCATGGGTTCCGTTTTGCTTTTGTTGTGTGTGCTTTGGGGGTCTTATCAAAAATTTCTAATCTACACCAATATCTTGGGAGTATTTCGCTCACATTTTCTTCCAGTGACTTCATAATCTCAGGTATTAAATTTAGGTATTTGATCCATCTTGAGTTGATTTTTGTGCATAGTGATTGATATAGATCTAATGTCATTCTTATACATATGCACACCCAGTTTTACCAGAACAATTTATTGAAAATATTATCCTTACTCCAATATATTATCTGAGCACTTTTGTTAAAGCAAGCAAAGTTACGTTAGACCTGTCCGTTCAGCTATGTACAGGGGCTTTAGGGTGCTAAGGGTAGCCTGTGCCTCTGCCCCTGTTTACTAAGCAATATTACAGTCTGCAGGGAACATGCCTTATACAAACAAAGAGCTTACTCTTAAGAGACATGCTTTCCATAAAAAACAGAAATATAATCAATGAAAGCCTGAGGTTATAAGCTAGCAAGCCTGGGGTCTTGACAACAACTTAGGGGGCTAGACAAACCATAGATGACACACGTGGAGACTGAGACTGATCAAATGGGAGGGACAGGAGATACAAAGGGAGGGCAGCAGGAATATATGGCTAGGAGTGGCTAGGAGAAACGACCCATGCCAACTGCTTCATATGTACTTTGATATTTATATGAAGTGTATGAAGTGCATATATATATACTTCAGTGTTTCTTATTGTTATATAAAAGCTTAACATCTTCCTCATCCTATAATTAGTGAGATAATAATGGCAAGTACTCTTTTATTTTTTAAAAATTTTAGTCTTTAACACAGTAATGTGATTTGTAGATACAATTCTAAGAACATAATATTTCCATCCTCCCTACCTCCCTCCTTCCTCCTCTCTTCCTCCCATTCTCTTTCCTTCTCCTTTTCTTTCTGCCTTTTTTTTTTTCTTTTTTTGTTTTTAAGATAAAATATTTTAAAAATACATTACAATATAAAGACAATACTTCACGGAATGAAAAGTTTAACAAGTAAAAAGATCCCAGTTTAGTGAGAATACAGACAATGACTATCAACAATAATGGAAAAATGATAATTTTACCTATATACACTAAACTTTAAGTAATCACAGATCATTAACTATACTACTATAACATTCTTTTAAAAAAAGATTTATTTTATTTATTTGAAAGACAGAGTTAAAAAGAGACCTAGAGGCAGAGAGAGAGGTCTTCCATCTGCTGGTACACTTCTTAAATGACCACAATGACCAGAGCTGAGCTGATCCAAAGCCAGGAGCCAGCAGCTTCTTCCTGGTCTCCCATGTGGATGCAGGGGCGCAAGCACTTGGGGCATCTTCTACTGCTTTCCTTGGCCATAGCAGAGAGGTGGATCAGAAGTGGAGCAGCTGGGACAGGAACCGGCATCATATGGGATGTTGACTCTACAAGCCGGGGCTTTAACCCACTGTGCCACAGCACCAGCCCCTAAAATATTCTTAATCATTGGTTTCAAAAAGGCATAAAAAAAGTTTTATGAAACTATATTTGCAGCAATACTGATACACACAGACGTTCCTTTTTTCTTTCTTTTTTTGTTTTGTTTTGTTTTGTTTTTTAGATTGTAGCTCCCACATAGATAGGGAGTATAAGTAGTATTTGTCTTTTTGGGTCTGGCTTATTTCACTAAACATGATGTCCTCTAGTTTAGTCCATTTTTGTTGTAAACTGGAATTTCATTCTTTTTTTTTTTTTTTTTTTTTTTTTTTTTTTTTGCTGAATATTCCATTGTGTAAATCTACCACATTTTCTTTAGCCATTCATTCATCTGATGATGGCCACCTTGGTTGACTCTAAATTGCGGCTTTGGTGAACAGTGTTGCTGTACACATTGGGGGTGTAGGTATCTCTTTGATACATTGTATTGAAGTCTTTTGTGTATGTACCCAGTAGTGGGATTGCTGGATCATATGGCAGTTTAGTTAAGATATTTCCACACTGTTTTCCACAGTGTCTTCATGAATTTACATTCCTACTAACAATGTACACATCTTCCCCTTTGTCCACATCCTTACCAGAATTTGTTACTCTCTGTGTTTTGTATCTGAGCCATTCTGACAGCCATGAGGTGATATCTCATTTTGGTCTTGATCTGCATTTCCCTGAAGGCTAGTGATGTTGAGCATTTCTTTTTTTTAATGTTTATTGAATGAATATAGATTTCCAAAGTACAGCTTATGGATTACAATGGCTTTCCTCCCTCATAACTTCCCTCCCACCCGCAACCCTCCCCTCTCCCGCTCCCTCTCCCCTTCCATTCACATCAAGATTCATTTTCAATTCTCTTTAAATACAGAAGATCAATTTAGCATATATTAAGTAAAGCTTTCAATAGTTTGCACCCACACAGAAACACAAAGTGTAAAATACTGTTTGAGTACTAGTTATAGCATTAACTCACAATGTACAGCACACTAACGACAGAGATCCTACATGAGGAGTAAGTGCACAGTGACTCCTGTTGTTGAGCATTTCTTAATATATTTGTTGGCCATTTTATTTCCTCTTTTGATAAATGCCTATTAAAATCCTTTGCTGCTTCTTATCTGGATTGGTTGTTTTTGTGGTGTTGAGTTTTTAAGTAGCTGATATATTTGGGATATTAATCCTTTGCCACATAGCTGATTTGTAAACATCTTTTCCCATTCTGTTGGATGATGCTTTACTCTATTGATCATTTCCTTTGCTATGCAAAAGCTTCAGAGTTTGAAAAAGTCTCACTTACTTAGTTTTTCTTTTGTTGCCTGTGCTTTGGGGGTCTTTTTCAAAAAGTCATCCCTTATTTAATGCCTTAGATAGTTTCTCCTACATTTTCTTCCAGCAACTTCATAGTCTCATGTCTTTGAATTGAATTTTGTTTATGGTGAAAGGTATGTATTTAATTTTGTTCTTCCACATATAAAAATCCAGTTTAATGGCAGGTAATTTAAATAAATCATTGAAAACCATAACTGACATAAATTTTAGCTAGCTTATCTTAGTGTAACAATGATAGTTAATTTAAAACATCCATTAGGAACCGAGCTTAGGACCAAAGTTCCTCTTTGAGCCCATGGGAATACATTTTGGGAAAGAAAGTCAGGAAAAAAGTGCTAGAAGGTATTGGCCAAGGGAGCTGATGATCAGTAGTTATTAGGGCATTGGATCAAAGTGGAGCTGTGATTGCTTAGGTAATCTAAATAATACTGGCTGTATAGCTAGGGAGAAGTACATTAATATACCAATTACCATGAAATTAGGAAAAAACACTTAACATTTCAAAAGAGAGTATTCAATAGAGGAATTAGTTAAACATGTGGTACAAATGGCATACAGATTAAAACAGACAGCCACTACAGGAGGCAACTAAAACCTGATTGGTTTGGGGGACAAAGGGAAAGGCACCAGAACCTCCACTGTTTGAGAGGAGCCCCTGCAGAGTTGGGAGGCAGACCTCAGCAGGGGAACTGCTGACTAGAGAATGGCTGGTTCCCTAGGAGCTAGGAGGAGGGACCCACACAACAGAGACTCTGAGCCTTGAGAAGGAAGCAGCACGGCTGTGTACTTCTCAGGAACTGAGGGTGGATGTCATGGAGTTAGTGTTGAACACTGCTGGAATCCTTCAGGGACCTCTAAGAAACTGTGATCACATCATTCCTGACAGTAAGAGCAAGATATCAATGGAGACTGGAACCAACTGCCACAGCAAGACTGAAGCTGGACTGCTGCAGCTATGCAGAGACTGGAAGGCAAGTTAAATCAAAGAAGCAAGGTCCTTCTTGTTGCTATCTAGATTCCCACAAGAGTGGCAAAATAAAGCTGTGAACCATGTTTGACATGTCTCGTACGGTCTTTAGGTGAAGAACTACATTTTGCCTTTTTTTAAGTAAAAAAAAAAACTATTTTGTGAAATGTAAAAATTGGTTGTAATTTAATTTCAATGACCCTAAGTAAAATTGCACTGTAATACAATCATACAGTTATTCACTTATTTTCTATGGGTTCTTCCAAGCTGCAAGGGAGCAGCTGAATAGCAGCAACACAGACTACAGCTTATAAAACCTAAAGAATCTATCACCCAGTCCTTTAAAGAAAGTGTATGTCAATCTCGGTTGTTGTGTTCCTTACTGACAAAGGAGAATCAACTGTTTTGAGTAGAGATCTAGTTCCAGCATCACAAAGCAGAACACAGGAGGGTGGCCATGGGGCTGAGAGACAAAGCTTCCTACCTGGCAGTTTGTTCTCCATACATGCTGGGATTTAAAATGAGTTTTCCTGGCTGGTGCCGCGGCTCACTAGGCTAATCCTCCGCCTTGCGGCGCTGGCACACCAGGTTCTAGTCCCGGTCGGGGTGCAGGATTCTGTCCTGGTTGCCCCTCTTCCAGGCCAGCTCTCTGCTGTGGCCAGGGAGTGCAGTGGAGGATGGCCCAAGTGCTTGGGCCCTGCACCCCATGGGAGACCAGGAGAAGTACCTGGCTCCTGCCATCGGATCAGCGCGATGCGCCGGCTGCAGCGCGCCAGTTGCAGCGGCCATTGGAGGGTGAACCAACGGCAAAGGAATACCTTTCTCTCTGTCTCTCTCTCTCACTGTCCACTCTACCTGTCAAAAAAATACAAAAATCAAAATAAATAAAAAATAAATGAGTTTTCCTATTAATTATTGGAGTATGTGGCTGTATGCTAGTACATAAGACTGCTTCTCTAACCCGGTTAGGGCCTGTTGCCCTGATTCTAGCACCTTCTGTTTATTCATTCAGTTCTCCTTGTTGACAATTTCCAGAGTCTCATCATTAAGGTAGCCTATGCCTACTTTCTTCTTTTATTCCTGCAATCTCATTATGTTATTTTTCCTTCTCTTGCTCAGACACTTCCAGTTCTCTCATATCTTGTGAATAGTGAAATTTCTTATATAGCACTGTTTTGACCCACAGAGTAAATGGATTTATCAAAATATCAGAGTACTTGAGTAGTGCTATAGATAACACCAAAGTCGTATTGCTCTGTGATGTGACTCCAGGTGGGTTGAAGTGGGTGTCCTGTTGTAAAATGCTGTAGGTGTTCTTAGTGGAGGCCATGAGCTTCATTTATGATGTCAAGAATCTGAGAGTCATTTGTCATTATTGTTGTCTGGTTTCCACTTTGAATCAGGTGTATTTATGTAAAGAAAAGCTTAAAGTACAGAAATGTTCAGATAGCATCTAGGTTTAATTTTACTTATTACCTTTTCTCCTCTATCAAAATTCTGCAAGAACAATTACTAGAAATTACATTTTTAATTTATTTCTAGCCTTGCTGGAAAGCCTAAATATTAATTAAGGAGACTGACATATACACGAAGACTGGAAAGGAACAGAACTTGTGCATTGTGAGAGAGTTTGCCTTTTCTCACAGAAAGTATGAGGGTCTGCACAAATGCCATGGGGGCAGGTAACCTCTGACAGCAGGAGGAGAGGACTAGATCAGGGTAAAGTGCACACTGGCAAATGCTGAAAGGTATTCTCCTGCCTTCAAGAAAGTTAACATTGAGTCCAGAATGAGAATGTAAGAATGCATTAAACAAACAAAAATGACACACAATTCAACATGGAAATATTTTAAACTAATAGGATCTAAACTATGAGAATTTGAGTGCTTAGAGAGCATTAAAAGGCTAATGGAACTTACTTCTATTAGTTAAGAAAGTACTAATCAGTCAGTGTCTTCTATGTTTTAATTAACTTAAATTATACCTCTTCATATATTCCCATACACATTTTCTCTTCTGCCTTTTACATTTCTGCAGAATGTTGAATTAACAATACGTTATTTTCTCCATCCAGCTTAGTCCCTTGAGAATCCTGAGAGGTTCTGCAAAGTCTGCATTGACAAATCTAATCAGGTCACAAATCCAATACCTTCCTCTTAATGTATCTGTGTCGGAGAAGAAGTCAGATGGGGGTTTTACTCTTCAAAGAGAGAGTCTTTTCTTCAACTCTTGCCAGGAAAACTTGAGAACAGATTGATGTTATGCATTAGTCCAGTGTAGATTATTTGAGAAAGTAAATTTAAATCAATTTTTCAGATAATCAAGTCTTGTGCCATTCAAAGGGCTGATATCAAAGGGTCAGAACATGAATACAGATGGTATATTGAATTGAAAACTAGTTTAGAGTTTCTCCAAAATATTTTGGCTTCTGGTTCCTCTTTCATCTTGAAGAAATTCACTAAAGTATTCCATGCTTTTTATGGCATCAATATCTTCCAGTTCTATCACTGATGGGGTGCTTAATACTGAGGAAAATAATTTCATTTGTAGATGTAAACAATGTTGCCCAATTGGATATCAAGCATATTGGCGTTTCTATTAATTTCACAGTTATTTCATAAAGTATTTATTTTTTTAATTTCTTTTTAATTTTGCAAATTTATTAAAAAAGCAGCCAAACTGTATTTTTGTGTCAAAATACTTATCTTTTTGTTCCATTTTTCTACAAATCTTTTGGAATCCCCTTACAAAAAGAAATAAAAAAAATATTCTCTTAGGGACCCTATATTCTAGTCAATTTGAATCACATTCTATAGGTTAAAGAAATAGAAGGATAGATGAAATTTGTGTATGGAGAGGGAATGGGCATTTAGCCATTTGTTAAGATACCTGTATCCTGCATCAAAATACTTGGATTTCACTCCTGGTGCCAGTTGCTGACACCAGCTTACTGCTGCAGCAGACAGTGGGAGGCAATGGTGACGATACAAGTAGATGGGTTCCTTACACTCATGTAGAACCCTGGATTGTGTTCCTGATATCATCTTTGGTCCTGGGGCAGCTATAACTCTTGATTATAAGGGGAGTGAACCAGCAGATAGGAACTCTCCCTCCCTCTCTCTCTCCCCCCACCCCTCCATAGCCCCCCTCTCTATCTCTCTCTTCCTCTTATTTTAATTAATTAAAGAGAGTTTATATAAGGATAATCCAAAAACTTACTAAAGGACAAATAGAATAGTGAGTAGGAGATAGTGCCATGACACATTATATCAGCAAGTTATTTAGTTCATTTAAAGAGAATGTTAAGTGCAAAAGAATGTGAAACACTGCAATCTGTCAAAAGAGTGCTTAGTAATGCAGGTAGGATTAGCAGCAAGAAAAGAGTGAAAATGGCGCATGAAATATATTCCATTCAAAGTGTTGATCTGATTATGCAAGCTTTATTGGCTAGCTTTCAAATAATGAAGTGGCTCTGTTTAGGCATACCCATTAACAAGATAAAACAAATGAGTGTATTCTTAATATGAAAATACAAAGACTAGTGTTGTGTTACAAACCTCTGGCTGCAGAAAAAGACCCAGGGAACCACACTGTGGTGCAGCAGGTTAAAGCCCAGGCCCGCAATGCCAGCACTGGTTTGAGTCCTAGCTGCCTCACTTGCAATCCAGCTCTCTGCTAATGTGCCTAGGAAGGCAGCTGAGGATGGAACAAGTGCTTGGGCCCTTGCACCAGCATGGGAGACCTGGAAGCAGCTTCTGGCCCCTGGTTTGGGCTCGGCCTAGCCCCTGTCACTGAGCCCTTTGGGGAATGAACCAACAAATGGAGGACCTCTCCCTCTTGTTTCTACCTCTCTCTGTAACTCTGCCTTTCAAATAATAATAAATAAATAAATCTTAAAAAAGAAGACCCAGTAGCACAGGAAAATAAGAAAATTTGGTCTTGTTGAGACAGTATGGTGATTTGAATGTGGTTTGTCCTGAAATTTGTGCTGAAATTTGATTGCTATCGTAGTGGTTTCAAGAGGTAGCACCCTTTAGAGATGATTAAGTGATTTAGAGATATCAATGCATCCCTCACAGGATAGCATTAATTCTTCCAGGACTGGATTAATACCATGAATGTGAATCAGAATGAGGCAAGACTATGCCTCCTATTATCTGTTCTGCTTATACCCATTTGGCACTCTCTATTTCTACCATAAGGTAAAGCCACCAAAGGACCTCACAAGGTGCTGGTGCCATGCTCTTGGTCATCCAGAACTAGGAGCCAAAATAAACATCATTCCTTTATAAATTACAGTATTCTATATTCTATCTCTTGCTCTTTCTCTAACATAAACACACAGACACATACACACACACTCTCACACACACACTCACAATGCACACACATTCTGAAACAAATATAAAAATGGAAAATCAATATTTAATATTTGTGGAATTTTCATCATGTGGCAATATCTTTAGAAGATAATAATACAATAGATCCATGTATTTATTTTCAAAATGTATTGTAATAAAAGATTTAATATCAATTTATTATATTTAAAATGCATATAGTTGGTAGAAAGTGTGATTAAAAGCTAAAAATAAAGATATACTTTATTTCTGCAACACAAGCTCCATAAAGTTCAGTGTTCATTTTTAAGGGATATCAACCATTTAGTCTACCTCAAAATAACTGAGAGTCCTGGGGATTTAATCACTTCAAGGCAGCAAATTTTTTACATTAGAAACTGAAGAAAAATGGAAAGACCCTCTGGTGAAGAATTTCTCAGCATTTTTCTGCTACAGCTCTGGCTAAATTTTTTAAAATATTTTCACAGTAACAGAAGTTACTGTTTTCACATCCTCCTGTAAATTTACTAAGAAAAATTTCTTGAACATTCCAAAAAACTGCAGCCATGATCTTCGCTCTTGACTGATACAATTTTGCTTTTACTGGACCACTTCCACTTGTTGGAAGCTACTGCTTTGATTGTTTTTCATCTCCAGAATCATGCTGATGAAGTCATGTTTTATTTCCTGTTACAATTATTGGAAGAAATGCTTCAGGATCTTAAACTTACTTGAAAGTTTCTATTGAAAACTGCTTTTGTCTGCAACTGATCTGTGCACAACAGCTCTGGTACACATTGAGCAGAAAATTTGTTCAACTTCAGTTTTTCAGTAAGAAATGTGGAAGCTGAAGCAATTAAGATGGCTATGCTGTTACTACTATTTCTGAGTTTAGTCATCAATTCTCTTTAACAAATAAGTGAACAAAATTTTTCTCCCAAATTTCTTTGGGCTTCATTCTCCATATCATCTTGTCGCTAATTAAAATAATTCCAGTTAAACACTGATTATTTCATGGGGCATTGTCCTTATAAAGTTTTGGCAAAACATCTATATGAGAGAGAGACAGAGAGAAAGGTCTTCCTCTTTCCGTTGGTTCACCCTCAATGGCCACCGCGGCCAGCGCATCGCGTTGATCCGAAGCCAGGAGCCAGGTGCTTCCCCTGGTCTCCCATGCGGGTGCAGGGCCCAAGAACCTGGGCCGTCCTCTACTGTACTCTCGGGCCACAGCAGAGAGCTGGACTGGAAGAGGAGCAACTGGGACAGAACCAGTGTCCCGACCGGGACTAGAACCCGGTGTGCCAGCGCCGCAGGTGGAGCATTAGCCTACTGAGCCACGGCACCGGCCCCTCTCCAAGCTTTAATACCAATTCATTCTTGCTTTAGTTGTAAAAGAATATACATTGCTCTAATAGAGGATGTTCAAATAACTCCATGTGCTTCTTAATGTTTCAGATTATATCTTTTTCAGGTATATTATAACAAGATAGTATAAGTTGATTTATGTGCAAAAATATTTGAAATTCATTCATCATTTTTAAAATAATACATACTTCCTATGAACTATTTGAATACCTCTCCTATTGTAGATATTTCCCTATAGAATGAGTCATTCTAAGTGGCCAATTCATGTGGAGAAACACAGTCAAAGCACTATTTTTCAAGTTGAAGTCTATTTTCTTGGTAAACGTAGATATATATTTTATAATTAATTTTAGTTACCAAAAATTATCACCATAGACATTGAAGTATTTGTTAAAGTAATTTGTGTGTTAATTATATCTTTAAACATTTATAATTGGAAGACAAACTCACTTTGTATTTGTTGAATATTGGCTTCTAGAAAGAATAAAAAATTTTCAACTTTGTGTTTTGTACCTTTTCTATACTAATGAGGTTGAGATCTGGATATGCATCATGCATTCAAAGTTATAGATATTGACACTATTTATTGCATTGTTATAATATGGAAAATAATGTATACTTTTGGATCTGAATTTTTGAGTAATTTCCTGCATTACTGTATAATGTTTGTATTGCAAAGTTGGTTAAGACAGGGAAACTAAAAATATTCTACTCCTTGGGAGATGTGTCATCTTAAGTTCTACTGTATTTTCTCTTAGTTTTCTTTTGTTTGTTTGCAATTCTGAATGTCAAGATGTAGGTTTTCTAAATCATAAATACATTGTGAAGACATTTATCCCCAATGTCTGAGCAGTAGAGATGGTAAGAGTTTGAAACAATTGATTGAATTGATGTCAGTACATACTTCAGACTAGATTATGATACCATTGAGTGAGTGAAGACTGAGCCATTGAATTTGGTGCTAGACTAAACCATATTTCTGGATTGGTCTTAAAAATATACGTGTCCTTTCCCTCAAATTTCCCTCAGCACAGATAACTAAAAGAGTAGATTGGAGTTAAGGTCTAAAATCACGACTAACAATGTACTGACAGTTCTCCCCAATCCACTGGATATATATCCAATATGAAGCAGTAAGTGGTAGTAAGTGTTTTATATCAGATCAAAGTGCTGGGTTATCTGTATATTTCTGTCCAACTCCAAAAGATGTGGTATAAATGTGAATCCCAATACTGAATATTTGACACTTGACAACTCAAGGCACTGGTGATGAAGAATGATTTCTATATCAAAAAGTTATTTTACTGGCCGGTACCGCGGCTCAGTAGGCTAATCCTCTGCCTGCAGGCAGTCGAAATTCATTATTTCTGCATTTTAGCATAGAGTCAAAATATTTTCTAGTGTAGTTTAGTCATTTTACACTCATAATACAAATGCAGTTCTAATTGCTCTCCATTAGAACTCTCAATTTCATATTTTAGCCAAACGTGTAATTTTGTAGTATTATTTTATTGTTTTTTTTCTTTATAATAAAAGATATTCACTCTCATGAATTCCTTACTCATTCTTATTTTCTTGTCTTTTTATTTGTTTTGTCTTTTTATTTGTTTTCATTTATTTTAAGATTTAATTTTTTATTTGAAAAGCAGAGTTACAAGGAAAGAAAGAAAGGCAGAGAGAGAGAGAGAGAGATAAAGAAAGAGAGTTTTCCATCTGCTGCTTCATTCCCAAATGGTCACACCAACCAGGGATGGACCAAGCTGAAGCCAGGAGCCTAAAAAGCCATCTGGATCTCCTACATGGGTGGCAGGACCCCAAAGCCTTGGGCCATTTTCTGCAGTTTTTCCATGTGTGTTAGCAGGCAGCTGTACCAGCAGCACCATTGCCTGTGTGAGACATTGGTGTCGAAGCTGTAGTACTTTAAGCAAGCAAGTCTTGCATTCTTCTTTAACTGCTTTCTTGAACGCACTCATTACTTGGCCTGCGAGTAGATACAAAAGTTAATTATAATACTTCAAGGTTGGTTAAATTTCAGCTTTCCAGACAATCTACATCATCAGACAGAAACCACATTAAACGTATAGACCTCACCTTCTAGCCATCAAATCTAAGAATTTGATGAAAAAAGAAAGGACCACAAAGTGTTCACATTTTAGTACAAAAGACCCAAGACACTTAAATATATCATTGTTGAATCAGTATTCCATTTTGGACTTTGCAAAGTCAAAATGAACATAGCAAAGTTTTATTTTATTTTTCCCAAACTCCCAAAAAATAAGAATTTTAGAATATCTTATATACTAATCACATGGCTTTGAGAGCACTCTGACTCATATACATAGCTGTTTGATGATTGAGTTATGTTATTAAACCAAGATGAAGCATACATAGGAATTACATTGAAAGTAACAATTTAAAAACCTGAAAACATCTTATAGAAATCTGATAGTAAAAATATGTGTTAAGTTATGTGTTTCAGTTTATACCTGGCTTAGAATTATCAATCATACCTTAATTCCATTTAGATAACCATATCATAAGCTAAGAGTACAACTTCTAATTAATATAAGATTTAGAACTAAATGAAGAATTATTTAATTATCAGGTAATTAAACAATTATTTTTATGCTTTTTAATATTTTTAAAATTTACAATTTTTAACATTTTGCCACATTAGCTTAAACCTAGTAATATAAACTGTTCAGAATTAACATCTAGGAGCAAATGTTCAGAGTTGCAGTTAAAATGTCAGTTGTGACTTCCACATCCCGTATTAGAATGTCTGCATATGCGTTATGAAAACTCTTCCAATCCAGGCTTCTTAAGAATGTGCACCCTGGGAGGCAGCAAGGTCTGATTCAAACAGCTGCATCCCTGCTATTCCTGAATGTCACTTGGATTTTATTCTGGTTCCTGGTTTTGCATTGGCCTAACCTCAGAAGTGAACCAGCACATGAGAGCTCTTTATCTCCCTGTCTCTCTTAAATAAACAAATATTTTAAAAAAAGAATTAGCATTTGGCAAATATTCATTAATTTTATATCAAATCACAAATTATAGTCAACATAACATTTACATGGCTATAAAACTCCTAAAATAGATATATGCTTATATACATGAATAAATAAATATGTGTGCACTTACATATTTAGTTTCTTTCAGATGATGAGTTTAGAACACTTGGAATAGTGGAAGATGTCAATAAGAATTCCAAAGGCTGTTACATATTTTTCTTCCACTTGCTTATTTATTCATTGCTTTCTACTTTCATTTAGTAACTCATGCATTTGTTTATTTAATACTTAAACATCAAATCGGTTAAGGGTCAGGTGTATCCTAGACCCCCTGAATAAGAAAAATAAATGTGGTTCTTGGTACTGAGGAAGCAGTCAACTTCTAAAATAGAATGTTTCCTAGAAATAGAACTGTGTGCTATTTACTATGGAGGATAATAGAACTAGAGTATTCACTTTCTTCTCTAAAGAAAACTATCTGCTAATTAAATTGCTTATTTGAAATTTGTGTAGCTTTATTTAAAATATGACTTTAATGAGCTTCCAAGTTTCATTTGAATTTTGTAAGATGTCCTTACATAACAAAATGTGCTATGTAAAACAAAAATCTTTTTTTTTTTTTCACAGGCAGAGTTAGACAGTGAGAGAGCGAGAGACAGAGAGAAAGGAATTCCTTCCGTTGGTTCACCCCCCAAATGGCCGCTATGGCCAGTGTGCTGTTCAGATCCAAAGCCAGGAGCCAGGTGTTTCCTCCTGGTCTCCCATGCAGGTGCAGGGCCCAAGCGCTTGGGCCATCCTCTACTGCCTTCCTGGGCCACAGCAGAGAGCTGGACTGAAAGAGGGGCAACAGGGACAGAATCTGGAGCCCCAACAGGGACTAGAACCCAGGGTGCCAGTGCTACAGGCGGAGGATTAGCCAAGTGAGCCATGGCGTTGGCCTAAACAAAAATCTTATTTAACGAGAGTAGAAGGAAAACAATGGCAGCTTTAACATCATTAAATATAACGTTCCAACTTTATTTCTTTGAGAAAAATTCCGTGTCATGAATAATTTTAAATTATATTTGTTTCTAAATCTTCTACTCACAAGCACTAAGTAAATAATACCTTTACGTGTTGTAAAGTATTTTTTTTCTTTTCAGACACCATGAATCCTTGATTTTATTTCCCTTTTTTGTTTCTATGATCTTTTTCAGTAAATGTAGATGTGTGGGATACCAAAAAATCTTTGTAAAATAACTTTTTAAAAAATTTTATTTATTTATTTATTTATTTTGACAGGCAGAGTGGACAGTGAGACAGAGAGACAGAGAGAAAGGTCTTCTTTTTCCGTTGGTTCACCCCCCCTCCAATGGACACTGCGGCCGGTGCACTGATCCGAAGCCAGGAGATAGGTGCTTCTCCTGGTCTCCCATGGGGTGCAGGGCCCAAGGACTTGGGCCATCCTCCACTGCACTCCCGGGCCATAGCAGAAGGCTGGACTGGAAGAGGAGCAACCGGGACAGAATCCGGTGCCCCAACAGAGACTAGAACCTGGTGTGCCAGTGCCGCAGGCAGAGGATTAGCCTATGAGCCGCGGCGTTGGCCATGACAAATGATTAATATCTCAAATATATCAGTGACTTAAAAACTAAACTATAAAAAATAACCAGTCTAGTTAAGAAATAGGAAAACAACTTCAATAGACAGTTCTCAAAAGAAGAATTAAAAATGGCCAACAAACATATGAAAAAGTGGTTAACATTACTAGTCCTCAAGGAAATACAAATCAAAACCATAATGAAATACCACCTCATTTCTGTCAGAATGGCTCAAATCCAAAACACTGAGAATGATAAATGCTGTCAAGGATATGGAAAAAGGGGAAATCTTAGACATCTCAGGTGGGAATGTAAATAAATGCAGCCATGTGGAAAAGTATGATTTCTTTTTTTTTTTTTTTTTTTTTTTTTTTTTTTTTTTTTTTTTGATAGGCAGAGTGGACAGTGAGAGAGAGAGACAGAGAGAAAGGTCTTCCTTTGCCGCTGGTTCACCCTCCAATGGCCGCCGCTGCAGCCGGCGCACCACGCTGATCCGATGGCAGGAGCCAGGAGCCAGGTGCTTTTTCCTGGTCTCCCATGGGGTGCAGGGCCCAAGCACCTGGGCCATCCTCCACTGCACTCCCTGGCCATAGCAGAGAGCTGGCCTGGAAGAGGGGCAACCGGGACAGAATCCGGCGCCCCAACCGGGACTAGAACCCGGTGTGCCGGCACTGCAAGGTGGAGGATTAGCCTATTGAGCCACGGCGCCGGCTGAAAAGTATGATTTCTTAAAATACTAGAAATAAGCTTGACACATGATCCAGCAGTCCCACTACTGAGTATATGACCAAAGACTTAAACAAAATGTATGAAAGAGATACCTGCACCACTATGCTTATAGCATCACTGTTCACAATAGACAAAATTTGGAATCAACAAAGACATCTATCATCAGATAAATGAAAACGAGAATGTGGTATATATATACATAATGGAATATTATTCAGATACAAAAAGAATGAAATTCTACCATTTGCAACAAAATGGATACAACTGGAAGTCATCATGTTGAATGAAATAAGCCAGATCCAGAAACACAAATCTCCCTTATATGTAGGAATTAAAATTAAAAAAAAAAAAAAACAAAGAAAAAGAAAGAAATGTCTGTGTGTATCAGTATTACTGAAAATACAGTTTTGTAAAATTTTCTCTTATACTCTGTGAAACCAATGGCTAAGACCCCATGAACAGGCAATCAAAACCAAAGTTGCCAAATGAGACTACATCAATCTGAGAAGCTTCTGCACTGCAAAGGAACACACAGTAAAGTGAAGAAGCAACCAACAGAATGGGGGGAAATATTTGCAAACTATGCAACTCATAAATGGCTAAAATCCAGAATCTATAAAGAGCTCAAGAAATTCAACAACAACAAAACAATCCAATTAAGAAATGGACAAAGGACTTGAACAGATACTTTTCAAGAATGGAAATTCAAACAGACAACAGACACTTGAAAAAATTCTCAGGATCACTAGCCATCAGGGAAATGCAAATCAAAACCACAATGAGATTTTACCTCACACCAGTTAGAACGCCTCTCATACAGAAATCAACGAACATCAAATGCTGGCAAGTATATGAGGAAAAGGTACACTAATCCACTGTTGTTGGGAATGTAAACTGGCCTAGCCCCTGTGGAAGAGAGTACGGAGATACCTCAGAAAGCTGAATATAGACCTACCAAATGATCCAGCCATCCCACTCTTGGAAATTTATCCAAACCAAAAGAAATCAGCAAATGAAAGAGTCATCTGTACTGCCATGTTCATAGCAGCACAATTCACAATAGCTAAAATATGGAATCACCCAAAACCAAATGTTGATTGGTTGAAGAGATTATGGTGTATACACACACTATAGAGTGTGACTCAGCTGTAATAAAAAAAAAGAAATCCTTTTTTTTTTTTTCAACATAATTGATGCAACTGGAAACCATTAAACTTAATGAAATAAGCCAGTCCCCCAAAGACAGATATCATATATTTTCTCTGATCTGAGGTAACTAATAGAGTACCTAAAATATACCATATTGGAATAAAGTGGACATTTTGAGATCCAAAGATTATTTACAGTATGCGTCTCTTTTGTTGAGGAATAGGTTCTTTTTTCTTCTTACTATTTGTTGAACTCTTTTCTTAGTGTATGGTTAACCTTTTGATAATCAAGTAAACTGAAGGTAGGTCTTTGTAAAAATTAAGAATGGGAATGGGAGAAGGAGGAAGAAGACACATTAGAGCATGGGCAGGAGGGAGGGTAGAGTGGGAAGTATTGTTATGTTCCTAAATCCATATATATGAAATACATGGAACATGTATAACTTAAATAAGGTTAAAAATTATACTACTATAGTTTTAATAGTCTATGATTACTTTAAAATGTATTGTATATGATTGAAATGGTCATTTTTCCATTCAATTATTTTTATAGCTACTGTTTATATTCCCACCAAACTAGGATTTTTTTTTGCTTTTATTTGTTAAATTTATTAGATGAATTATTAGACCTTTATATTTTAATATCTTTAAAATATGTCATCACAAAAACAAATAAAAAAGATACAAAGGGAGAAGGAATGAGGGAGGAAAGTAGAGAGAGGGAGAGAAGGAAGGGATAAGGGAATATCATTTTATTCTTAGAGTTGTATCTACAAAGCACATTCAATCTATTAGAAACTAATTAAAAATTATAATAGTATGGAGAGATGAAGAAAAGTATTTAACTTGTAGATTATTTTCTAAATAATAATTATGAACACTAGTTTATGGAAAATCTGTACGTTCTGTGAGTACATGTACAAAAGTATGCACGTCTAACTGTATGTAATTATATGAAAACAAAATTACAGGGGGTAAAGATCCTTTCCAATTATATATGTGTATTTATATAAGATACATATTAATTATGTTATTTAATTAAAGTTATTCCTAAATATAACAAAAATATCACCAAAATTTTGGTGCTTCTAACTGTTCATTTTGATATTTAAAATAAAGTATTTTACTGATTTGAAAGGCAGAGTGATAGACAAAGAAGTAAAGGGAGAGATATTCAGTCCATGGTTCGCTCCTTAAATGGCTATAATGGTCAGGGCTGGACCAGCAGCCTGAAACTCCATCCTGGTTTCCAATAAGCGTAGCAGGGATCCAAGCACCTGGGCCATCTTCCACTGCCTTCCCATATCCATTATCCAGAAGCTGGATGGAAAGTGAAGCATCTAGTATTTGTATGGAACAATCTAGTATAGTATGGAACCAATATTTGGATATGGGTTGCCAGCCTAACAAGCAGTAGCTTAACCTGCTGCGCCTCAACACTCAGCATTCTTTTTTAAATTTATTTTATTTATTTCAAAATAAGAGTGACAGAGAGGCAGAGATAGAAAATAACATTTTGATATTTTAAAAGTGATATTTTTGGGAAGATTACAAAGGTAGAAATGAGAGTAATTTAGGTTACTTGTTTAGGCTAGAGTTGTATGTGTTTTCAGCATATGGAAGAAATGGAACATAATCATTTTTTATCATTTCTCTCCTATAATATTATCATTAGTATATTGCTATGCAGTCATTTCCATATATATTTGAAATAGCACAACAAATAATGATTAAATTTAGTCTTCCCCTGTGGACAAGGAGCTTTTTGTTGTGGTGAAATTCAAAATATATTGTCTTTTAAAGCTAAATTTAAATCTTTGAAAATAAAATATAATAGTTCAACTCGATAGTTACTAAGATATCATTTCAAGCCAGCTTTACAAAATTATGAGGGAAGGCATTTGAAATTTCAGTATGAGGCACCTAATTACTAAACATTTTTGGTCACATTGTCTGAAGGTTATGTTGAGAACACATTAAAAAAAAAAAAAAAACAGCAGAGTCAGATCTAAGTGAACATCAAGGTACGTAAGGGGATGAAAAGTTTCTCATGAAAGTGCATGGCCATAGCCATTAACTATCTTCTGTGAGAGAGAAATCATTTAAAAATCAATGCAAAATCTTTTAGAGTCACTGTTCAGTAAAACACAATTATAAATGCCAGGAAGAAAGAGAGCTTCTGAATTTTGTATGAATTAAGCTAGACATTACATGGAAAATCTAAGTAGGAAAAGTACTTGAATTACCCAGGTTCGTGACAAACATAGCTGTTCAACAAGTTACTAGTGTTGTGGCAGGATATTCCTGAAAATATTATTTTATTCTCAATGTTAAATTTCTTTTTTTTTTCTTTCTTTTTTTTTTTTTTTTTTTTTTTTTTTTTTTTTTTTTTTTTTTTTTTTTTTTTACAGGCAGAGTGGACAGTGAGAGAGAGAGAAAGGTCTTCCTTTTGCCGTTGGTTCACCCTCCAATGGCCGCCGCGGCTGGTGCGCTGCAGCCAGCTGGCGAATCGCACTGATCCGATGGCAAGAACCAGGTACTTATCCTGGTTTCCCATGGGGTGCAGGGCCCAAGCACTTGGGCCATCCTCCACTGCACTCCCGGGCCACAGCAGAGAGCTGGCCTGGAAGAGGGGCAACCAGGACAGAATCCGGCGCCCCGACCGGGACTAGAACCTGGTGTGCGCCGCAAGGTGGAGGATTAGCCTAGTGAGCTGCGGCGCTGGCTTTCAATGTTAAATTTCAATCTTCTCTGTAATAGTAGTAGTAGACACTGATAAATTGGTAGAGATGTTTAGTAGCTCTACAGTATATTTCTCTCTCTCTCTCTCTCTCTCTCTCTCTCTCTCTCTCTCTCTTTTTATGAGCTAAGCATGATTTATTTGAGAAGTGTCCTGACACAGCATTCAGGAGAGAGCTCCAAGGGAGGAATGCCTGAAGAAACTTGTTAGTGTGGGGTCTTTTATGCACAACTCAGAGGAGGAGCAGAATAACAGCTAACAATCAATGGAAGGGCTGGGACAAAACCCACGAGAGGGCTAGAATTGTAATCCTGTCTAGCCTGCTCACAATAAAACAAAACAAATGAAACAAAACAAATAAACAAACAAGCATCCAAAGGGTGGGACTGGTCATTTTATTTTGCAATAGGATGAAATCTTTAATTTTGTCTTGCTAAAGGCAGTTTCTGGGGAGATGCAAGCATTTTGACCACTCTTAAAGGGACTCGTCCCCTTTTCTCATTCCAACAGGGACCTGACCTAACTAACTAACTGCTCATATCCCACCATCTAACTCCTCACATCCCATCTCTCCCAACCAGAGGAATGGACTTAAAGGGGACAATGACTGCTCTGGCTGCTTCATATTGTATTTCAAACATTTGCAAGGCAAGAGGCACCATGTAGCATCAGAGTGCAGTAATATTCTCAGCACATCTAATGATGAAAATACACAGGAGGTAGGCATTTGGTCTTGCAGTTATGATATCACTTAAGACACCAGCATCCCATATGGAAATGCCTAGACCCAGGTCTGATCCTAGTTCCAGCTTTCTGCTAACATAGATCCTGGGAGTCAGAAAGTAATGATCAAGTAATTGCGTCCCCGACACTGACATGACAGAACTGGATGCAGTCCCAGGCTGCTAGTTTTCTCTTGGCCCAGCCCCATTTGTTTTAGGCATTTGAGGAGTGAACCTAACAGTTGGGAGAACTCTGTCTCTATCCCTATCTCTCTCATTCTGTTTCCTTGCCTCTTATATAGATAAATAAGTAAGCCATATTCTTAGTCTTTGAAAAAATAAAACACATGTTTTGTGAAATTACATGAATGGATACAAACTTAATGGAAGTTTAAGAAACATTCAAGTTCACTCAAGTTAGTAACATCAAGATGGGCATCACAGGCCAGCGCTGCTACTCACTAGGCTAATCCTCCCTCTGCGGCACCGGCACACCAGGTTCTAGTCCCAGTCGGGGCGCCGGATTCTAACCTGGTTGCCCTTCTTCCAGGCCAGCTCTCTGCTGTGGCCCGGGAGTGCAGTGGAGGATGGCCCAAGTCCTTGGGCCCTGCACCCACATGGGAGACCAGGAGAAGCCTGGCTCCTGGCTTTGGATCAGTGCGATTCGCCAACCGGCTGCAGCGCACCAGCCGCGGCAGCCATTGGAGGGTGAACGAACAGCATAGGAAGACCTTTCTCTGTCTCTCTCTCTCACTGTCCACTCTGCCTGTAAAAAAAAAAAAAAAGAAAAGAAAAGAAGAAAAGACACAAAAAAGATGGTCAGCACAGAAAAGGGGTAACTTGAAATGGACACTGTAGAAGACAAAAGATTTCACAAAAACAAATTTGATAGGTGCCTAGCAGAATGCATTTTGTGAGGTAGGGACTGTGTTTCATTGGTCTTTTTATTTTTATTACCCAACAGTGTCTTCCATATATGAGTAAGTAGAAAAAGAGAAACATTAAAATTAGACAACATTGCATATTGTCAATGGAAAGACTTATTAGTGAGGCAGACCCACAAAGGCACATGTATTGTCAAGATAAGTAAGAAAGAGGAAGAAGGATAAAGATTGCAATTTAAAATTGGGGACGTATAAGATAATATGACTAATTAAAAGAATTGGCATGCTGGGACAGAGTATTTCCTGCCCTTATATTTTTAAAGCCAGGAAAAATCTCTTTATATCTACAGACAGAAGGAAAGAAGCTAATGGAAATGGAGAGAGATTAAAGATGCAGGAGAGAAGAATGTAAAGGATTCGTTATGATTCATGAAAACTGGCATCAATTCGAAAGTAATGATCATTTGGAAAATCTAAAAATATATTTATATTTAATTTTTTATTTAAAAATAACAGAAATGTAAAAAATATTTATTTATGAGGTACTCTATGATGTTTTGTTACATAAATAATTATGAATTTAGAATAAGTGTATTTATCCTTTTAAGAATTTAGTTTCCTTGAATAGAACACATCCAAAAATCCTGTCTTCTATTTTTATAGAGAAATATGCAGTAAATTAACGTTTTGTATCTCCACCCTATTGTGTAATAGAACTCTAGCATTTTCATTTCAAGTTAAGAAAATCTTTTGCCTGAAAATGAGACCAAGAAATAAGGAACTTAGAGACTGAAAAAAAATGTTTACCTGACATTACTGAAAACAAATATTTATTGTGGTCTCAAATAAATTCAATACTACAAACATCATTAATTCTAAAATTGCATACATTAAGTAAAATATATGCATATATTGTTGTTACTTACTTCACTTCTAAACAAAATCTTGTAGAATTCTGACTATGGCATTTGCCTGTCTTCTCTCAACAATATAAAGCTGATCAAATGACAATTGTCACTATCTACTTGTGCCCCCTTGTAGAATAGCTATGCCAATTAAAATAATGACTCATAGCAGTCTACAGATATATGACTGGAAAGTCTGAAGGATGTATAGACAAAGGTAAAGTAATTGAGAAAATAATGGCCAAATTTAACAAAATTTGATAGGTATTATAGATAACCTATAGATGCAAATACCTCAGCAAATCCAAAGCATATCAAACATGAACCCCAATAACCAGGGCTTGTAATCCTCAAAGTTCTATAAACTAGAAACAGAGAAAATATTAATGACAGCTAACATTAGAAAACAATGTCAGAATTCTCATCAGAAAAAAGCAAAAAATGCAAATAATCAGGCCAGCACTGTGGCTCAGTATGTTAAGCGGTCACTTGGGACACTAGCATTCCATATCAGAGTGTGAATTTGAGTCTGGATGTTCCACTTCTTGCTAATGCACCTTGAGAAGCAGCTGATGATGACTCAAGGACTTGGGCCCTTGCCACCTATGTGTGACTTTCTGATGGAGTTCCTAGTTCCCAGCCACAGTCTGGCCCAGACCTGGTTGTTGAGGCCATTTGTGCTGTGTACCAGCAGCAGGAAGACTGCTTTCTCCCTGTGTGTGTCTCCATCCCCTTCTGGCACTTTATTTTACTTTAAATAAATAAATCTCAAAAAAAAAAATGAGCAATTTAACTTTAGAATTTCATAACCAGCAACAGTATCTTTGAAAATCACAGGCAAGCTGGCGCTGTGGCTCACTAGGCTAATCCTCCACCTTGCAGCACCGGCACACCAGGTTCTAGTCCCGGTTGGGCCACCGGATTCTGTCCCGGTCGCCCCTCTTCCAGGCCAGCTCTCTGCTGTGGCCCGGGAGTGCAGTGGAGGATGGCCCAAGTGCTTGGGCCCTGCACCCCATGGGAGACCAGGATAAGTACCTGGCTCTTGCCATTGGATTAGCGAGGTGCGACGGCCGCCGTGGGCCAGCCGCGGCAGCCATTGGAGGGTGAACCAACGGCTAAGGAAGACCTTTCTCTCTGTCTCTCTCTCTCTCACTGTTCACTCTGCCTGTCAAAAAAAAAAAAAAAAAAAAAAAAACACAGGCAAAATTTAAACATGTTCAAAACTAAAAAAACTCAAAGAACTCCCTACCAGCCAGCTTACCTTGCCCACAAAATATATAAAGGAGGAACTTCAAGGAAGGGAAAGTGACACCAGTAGAA
Source organism: Oryctolagus cuniculus (assembly GCF_051225735.1). Classification (NCBI taxonomy): domain Eukaryota; kingdom Metazoa; phylum Chordata; class Mammalia; order Lagomorpha; family Leporidae; genus Oryctolagus; species Oryctolagus cuniculus. The sequence continues at coordinate 116,376,595 of NC_142870.1, read as the reverse complement.
AATATGTCTACACAAAAGATTAAAAACTGCCAACAATAATTTACATGGATAAACCTATGTATTTTATCGCAAATCGTTTTAAAAGATACCTGCTTAAATAAAAATAATAAGGAAGTAATACATCGTATTTTTAATGTGTACTTTTCAATGATGGGTGTGGATAGTAGCAACATAATGACAAGAAAAGAGAAATGGAAGTAAACTAGTGTAAAGATTTTAAAAAGTTTAATACTTTGCATGTTATAATGGAATATCATTTAAACTAGATTTTGGTAAGATTTATACTATAAAATCTAACGGTATTAAAACTAGAATAGCTATAAATAAGAAGCTAACAATGTGATAAAATTATGAAATCAAAAAGAGAGCAAGTACAGATGTTGGCCTAAAGGTTCCAAGCATGGGGAACAGGTAGTCAGTGGGCTACTGTGAAATCCTTTGGTTGTCTCTGCCTATGCAATCACAGATACTACTCAAAATTCAACATGTATTGCAGACTAATTTTTAAGTTGATAATTTTATGGCTTGTGAATGATGTCATGAATTTCTAGCCCTTGGCGGAATAAAGGTACCACACTCCTGGAAGGCATCACTTGGGACTCACATCTCATATCTGAGTGCTGAGATTTGATACCTGACTCTACTCCTGATTTCATTGTCCTGCTAATGTGCATGCTGGCAAATAGCAGGCGATGGCTCAAGTACTTGGATCCCTGCCACCCAGGTGAGGGGCCTGAGACCCACGTGAGGGACCTAAGACACATTCTTGGCTTTCAGCTTCACAGAAACCTAGTCCTGGTCATTGCAGGCATTTGGGAAATGAAACTTCAGATGGGAACTCTGTCTGCCTGTTTATCTATTTTGCTATTTTATCTCCTTCCTTGCCCTTCTGCTTCTGAAATAAATAAATAAATAAATAAACTTTAAAATAGAAAACTAGAATATATTAAAAATAAGCAGATGGAACTAATAGTAAACAAATTCCAAGATGGTAGACTGAACCTAACCATATCACTAGCCATGTTAAATATAAACTATTTAATTTACTCAACTAATAGGCCAGGTATCACATTAGGAATAAAAAAGAAGACAAAGGTATTATAGACAAAATAATATATACCCAAGATCCACCTACCAACTATATGCTGCCTTTAATAAAAACCTCTTAAGGGGCAAGTGTTGTGGTGCAGAAGAATTTCTAAAATTTCTGAGATTGAATCCTGCCTCCACTTTCATTCCAACTTCCTGCTAATGTGCATCCTTGGCGTCAGCAGATGATAGTTCAAGAAATGGGGTCCCTGACCCTCACATGAAAGACTTTGGTGGAGTTCCTGGCTCCTGCCTTCAGCTGGACTGAGACCTGGGTTTTGTGGATATTTGTGGAATCAACCAACAAATTGAATATTTTTATTTTGCCTTTCAAATAAATAAAAAGAAATAAACTTAAAAGAAATTCACTTTAAATATAAAGACATAGATAGATAAAATCATTGAAATAGTAACACATATATTACTCTAAAACTAATTTTTTTAAAAAATGAATTGGTTATATAAATATCAAACAGATTAGATTTCAGAGCACTGGATATTACCAGCAATAGAATTCACCTAGTAATGGCATGGGGTCAATTCCAAAAACAGAAGCATAATTGATTATCATAACAGAGATTCAAAATTCATGAAGAAAAACCTGATAGAACTACAAGAATAAACGTTTAAATTCAAAATTATTGTCAATTTAATTTGTAGATGGAATATCAGGAGGGATATGGAAGACCCATGCAAAATTATCCAACAACTTGACCTAAATGACATTTTTAGAACATTCCACTTAATAGTAGCATAATACTATTATTTTTTAATGAACATGAAAGAGTTGCCATCCTGAATCTGACACCAAATGGGTCTTAATGTATCTCATAGGATTCACATCATATAAAATGTATTCTCTTATGGAAGAAGAAGAATTTAATTAGAAATCATTAAAAAAATTCCAAGAAAATATCTAAATACTTGTGTTTGGGAACTTAATAACCTTTAAAATCTATGAGTAAAAGATGAGATAAAAATACATTACAAAGAATTTGGAACTGAAATGAAAATGAAAAACAAGGTAGAAGCATATGTTGGATGACAAAAATAAATTAGGTGCCAGCACTGTGGCATACTAGGCTAAGTTTCCAGCTGTGGCACCAGCATAACATGTGAGTGCTAGTTCGTGTCCTGGCTGCTCCTCTTCGGATCCAGCTCTCTGCTATGGCCTAGGAAATCAGTAGAAGAAAGTCCAAGTGCTTGGACCTCTGCACCCATGTGGGAGACCAGGAAGAAGCTCCTGGCTACCGGCTTTGTATAGGCCATTGCAGCCATCTGGGAAGTGAACCAGCAGATGGAAGACCTTTCTCTCTGTCTCTCCCTCTCTCTGTAATGCTACCTCTCAAATTAGCAAATAAAACCTTTTAAAATAGAATAAAGATATTTTAAATATAGCAATTTACTGTTTTGAGGTGTCAGAATATATAATATTGCTATTATATAAATTCTGCCCCAATTGATCCATATATTTATGATTTATATTTTATAAGTATTAATATTAAATATTTAATATGGATTAATGTTTAATATTCCTATTGATGTTTTTATAGCAATTATAAGCATATTTAAAAATTCAAATGAGAATGGATATTACCTGCTACAGACAAGACAATTATGAAAATGAAAAATAAAGTCTAATTTCACCTCATTTCAAGACTCATTATAAAACTACAGTAATCAAGTCTATATAGGGTATGGGGATGCAGGTTTTCAAACAGACCAACATAGTAAAGTAGTGTCAGAAATTGGACCCATGTACACAAGGACAAATGACTGTGGCAAAAGTGTTAAGGCAATTCAGTGAAGGATAATCTTTTAAAAAATAAGTACTAGAACAATTGGACATCTATTTATACATAAACTTTGATACATACTTACACAACATACAAATAATTTTAGATGGACTATAGACTAAAATTAAAAGCTAAGACTTCTGGAAGAAAACAGAAAATAATTAGGGAATGGTACTTAGGTATAGCAGGTGAAGACTCCGAGTGCAGTGCCAGCATCCCATATGGGTGCTGGTTCAAGTCCCAGCTGCTCCACTTCTGATTCAACTTTCTGCTATGGCCTGAGTAAACAGTAGAGGATGGCCAAAGTCCTTGGGCCCTTGCACCCACACGGGAGACCCAGAAGAAGCTTCTGACTCCTGGCTTCAGATTGACCCAGCTCCAGCCATTGCTGCCACTGGGGAAGTGAACCAGCAGATGCCTTTGCCTCTGCCTTTCAAACAAATTAACAAATCTTTAAAAAAAAGAAAATAATGTGTACTGGCCAATGATAACTAAGAAGTTATGTCATCAGAACCATGATCCATAAAAGAAAATTTGATTATTTGAGTCAATGAACATTTCAATAGTTGCTATTCCAAATAAATTTCAAGGAAAATAATTGCAAATTATATATCATAGCAGAATTTATATCTGGAATGTAAGAGGTAATTCTAAAATTCAATGATAAAATAAGGAAAAAAGGGCAAAATTTTTGAATAAATTACTAAATAAGATACACAAATTGGTGATGGATATTTTTATTATTTGGTTTCACAGATGCATACATATTTTAAAACATCATAATTCAAAATTAAAATGTGTTCAGGTAATTCTATGTTAAATGTAACTCAATGAAACTATTAAATAAAAACTACCACTCCCATAATTTTTGTGGATTAAATTGAAAAACAATAAAGATATCCTGAAAATATGATAAAACAACTGTAATCAACAGTGTAGAATTTAGGCAAGGAGAGGGCATAGGAACACAGGGCAGAAGTCTGGAGCAATTTTTTCACTTGAGTTAATTTTTCACATTATGTTCCAGTAAAGGTTTTGCTGCACCATTGTATTCAGAGGGGTCAGGCCACCATAAACAAGGAAGGCATCCAAAATTTAGTCTGATCGCTTAATACACAGTGTGTGAATATGTATGTTGCTTGAGTAGGAAAGTCCTTCCTGCTCCCCCTTTTATAAATCCTGGATGTTCCTTTAAACCTGGCTATATAAGCCCCGGCAAACTGCTTCTCAGAGAAGCTTCTTTAGGGAACTTGACTTTCCTACATTCTCCTTTACTTCTCATTAGTAAATAATGCTTTTCATGGGCAACTCCTACTTGAGGCTGATTATTTCGTGACACCCCAAGTGAAGGGACTCTGTATCTGCTAACATAATCAAGAAAGTGAGCTCATACCACGGCTACTCTTTAGCTCCTCTCAATATGCAATAGAACAACACTGCCAAAAGTCTTGAGATAAGAGTGTGAGTAATTCTCCTGACCGTGCGGTGACTTTCCCTGTACATACTTATCTGCCTGCCCTGAGAAGTTGCTATTTTCTCCTGAGGAACCAAAAAATAACGACAAATGTAGTTCAAAGTGCAATCGTAGGAGCAAGTCCTTTCTAAGGATTAGCTGTGGCTCTGAATTTGCTTTACATGAGGGGTATTAAACTCAGGAAGTCAGTGAAATTTCATTTGCAGAATGAGCCTCCTACTTTCTAACTCTGGATGTCCCAGGGGCAAGAAAACTTTGTTCTAACAAACTAAAATTAGATAGACTGTGCTTCGTTGCCACTTTTGTTTTTGAAGCCATTAGCAAAGAGCTGGATCGGAAGTGAAACAGCCAGGACACAAACTGGAAGATCAATATTTAGAGTAAATGCACACAGAATTCAATTCTAATCCTAATAAAGTGCAAACATAGACCTCGTTCTCTGACATTCAGAAAATCAGTAGAGATGTGAAAAAAATTTTTTAAAAAACCTTAAAATAAGGGTACCATGCTAAGAAAATAAAGTGACAATATTCATTAAAAACCAGAGGAAAATTAGAGAAATAAATAACTTACTGTTAGATTTGTGATACATTTTTTCTATGACCTTGAATCTGATGTGAGTACTTTCAACAGTAAAGATATTATGCACTGCAATACTCAGTCATGGCAAACCAGATACTTTTTCCAAACAAGTCAGAGTTGGAAATTACATTAAAATTCTGATGAAAAATATTTGTGTTTTTTTTAAGATTTATTTATTTACTTGAAAGTCAGAGTTACACAGAGAGAGAAGGAGGGGCAGAGACAGAGAGAGGTCTTCCATCTGATGGTTCCTCCCCAGTTGGCTGCAATGGCTGGAGCTGTGCCGATCCAAAGCCAGGAGCCAGGAACTTCTTTAAGGTCTCCCAGGTGGGTTCAGGGGCCCAAGGACTTGAGTCGTCTTCCACTGCTTTCCTAGGCCATAGCAGAGAGCTGGATTAGAACTGGAGCAACGGGGACTGGAACCAGCACCCAAATGAGATGCTGGCACTGCACATGGCAGATTTACCTACTAAGCCATAGCTCCAGCCCCTCCACAAACTTTTTTTTTAAATGATTTATGTATTTGGGGATGGCACTGTGGTGCAATAGGTTAATCCTCCGTCTGTGGTACTGCCATCCCATATAGGCACCAGTTCTAATCCTGGCTGTTCCTCTTCCAATTCAGCTCTCTGCTATGGCCTGGGAAAGCAGGAGAAAATGGACCAAGAGCTTTGGCCCCTGCACTCATGTGGGAGACCTGGAGGAAGCTTCTGGCTACAGGCTTCAGGTGGGCCATTGCGGCTATTGAGAAGTGAACCAGTGAACCAGTGGGTGGAAGAACTTTGTCTCTCTCTCTCTCTCTCTCTGTAACTCTACCTCCTAAATAAATAAATAAATAAAATCTCTAAACAGTGATTTATGCATTTATTTGAAAGTCAGAGTTACCAAAAGAGGTAGAGACAGAGAAAGATAGGGAGGCTTTCCATCCTCTGATTCACTCCCCAAGTGGCCACAATGTACACAGCTCAGCCAGGCTAAAACCAGGAACCAGGAGCTTCATCAAGTTTTTCCATGGTGGTGACAGGTACCCAAGGATTGGGCCGCCTTCTCTGTTTTCCTAGTCTATAAACAGGGAGTGGGATTGGAAATGAACAGTGGGGCATGAACCAGCACCCATGTGAGATGCTGGTCTAGCAGGAGATAGCTTAAACTATTGTGTCACAATGCCTGCTTCCACAAACTTTTTAAAGAACTTTTCTTATTAAACATTCTTATTTATTAGAACAGAGTACAATGGCCATCATTTTTTCCCATGTGCTCTGGTGGGGCTATAAGTAGGAACTGACTTGGCACTGATGGGTCTCCAGATACATGATGGCAAAACATGGCACCTTAGAATGCCGAGTATTTTAAGCTAAAGGAGTTTGAGAAAAGCACAGCAACAAGAAGTCCTTTCTGAACTTTTTCTCCCCTGAATGATTGTGAAACCAAGGAAGAATTCTGCCACACTCCCCTGCAGCAGGTTACATGAATCACATGGGAGAGGTGCCCAGTTTATATCCAGCAAAGATGAATGCCTTTGCTTGTGAAGAAACAGGTCCAGAGAAAAATCTGAGTAAATAGGAGTTCCTAAGTCTGCCCAGCTGTTATAATCAGCTCACACCTCTTCTGTCCAGCTATCCCTTCCCAGGATTGTCCATCCTCATCAAATTCATCATAAAAGTACACCACTGTCCTCACTAAATAAATGTGCATGCTTCTTTGCTATAATCTGCTTATGTCAGTTTTATTTTCTGACCAACTAGGGCCTCTAAACAAGTAGAGGAAAACCATCCTATCCATTATGAATACTACAGATTTATTTTATCTTAGTAATAAAAATTGTTTAAAAATGAACACTAAGATACATGGGTGATATTTGCAGGGTTATTGATAATAAGAAAATGAAAACTAATTTACACTTTAAATAATTGCTAAAAATTGTGTGTACTTCTGTGTGGTGGAATGTTACTATTGTATAAGGATTTCATGTGATACATGGAAAAAATTAAGGACATCAAATATTCTCATGTGCTAGAATTATAATTATTAAGTAGATTAAACTTAAAAATACTTATGCAAGTAAATAAGAATATTAAAATTTGCATCAAAAATTGTAAGAAAAGTGTATGAATATTAACTTTTTTATTTTCTTAACTAATTGTTCCCAATTATATTTACTAATCAGAAAATGAATAATATAGTACAAAATTAACAAAGGGAGAATACAATTAGAAAAACAGCAAGAGGTAAATAACATGGACTGGGAACTGTTTTTGCCTTTGAAATGTTAATTCATTGTGCACCTCTGTGCTTATCATATACAGAAATATTGCAAATATAAAATCTAACTATTCATAGTTCCTAGCATGGATATCTTTAGTATCTGGTTGAATATGCATGTACACATGTAAAGGAATTACAAGACCATTGAAACTCTCAGTCAACATAATAATTCTTTCCAAATGCGCTAATAGAACCACAATTAAATAATAGCTATAGCTATATTATGTAAATAAACACATGCATAGACACATACATATGGAAAGTACAGTGATTAAATGAACCGACCGCAATGGTTAGTTTTTTGTTTTTAATTCTTTTTAAAATTATTTTAAAGATTTTTTATTTTTTCGAGAGGTAGAGTTACAGACAGTGAGAGGGAGAGACAGAGAGAAAGGTCTTCCTTCCATTGGTTCACTCCCCAAATGGCCACGAGGGTCAGAGCTGTGCCGATCTGAAACCAGGAGACAGGTGCTTCTTCCTGGTATCCCATGCAGGTGCAGGGGCCCAAGGAGTTAGGCCATCTTTTATTGCTTTTCCAGGCCACAGCAGAGAGCTGGATTGGAAGAGGAGCAGTCAGGACTAGAACCGGCACCTATGTGGGATGCCGGCGCCTCAGGCGGAGGATAAACCTACTGCACCATGTCGGCCCCCGCAATGGTTAGTTACGACCAGAAGAGAAATACTACAAAATAGTAAGTATATTCTGCCAATTGGAAGGAAATGTTATTGTAGCATATCTTGCTGATCATTCCCAAAGAAGAGAATTCTGCATAAAATACCATATTATTCTGACAACTTGTTATAATTTTAATATGTTCAAAATTTGTTCACATGGAAAAAAATATTAAGACAGACAATAATTCAAAGTAATAGATGAAACTCTTGCACATTTTTTTTTCTACATTGTAGATAATTGGTTGCACAGGAATTCACTAAAGTTTATATCTCCGTTTTCATTACCCCAGGGTAAGGATATAACAAGAAATATAATTATATGTGGGAATAAATGTGTCCTGTATTTCAGTTTGCTCTGTTAAAAATTAGTACAAAAACTAGAAGCTATATTTTGTTTTAGTAAATCATGATAAATATGTGTCTAAAGATTACTGGAGACTATTGAGATTCAATTTTCTTTTATATAGTAGAGATGAAAAATGGAGAATATCATTAAATATACTTTATCATTACTTAAAGATAAGTTATCTTGAAACTTGTGTATTAAATTTTGGAAAACTTTTCTGATTTGTAATACCTCATATTCTGTGAATTGCTATTAGAATGCTACTTTAAATCTGTACTGTATAAAAGTAACCATTGTTAATTCAGCTCAAAATGTGATTTTTCAAAAAATAGTTCATTGAGAAACAAAGCTTACATTAAGATGCTAAAATAATATTCTTTTAAAAACTCATGGAGTGGTAAAAGTAAATTATAAATAGTTTCCGTGTGTTTATGTTGTGCTTGTTTCTAATGGTGATAAGGGAAGACCAGCTTACATTTGGGATTAGCATTTGCTGTTTTGGTTAACAGTCTACTAAGAAAGAATCTTTTCTAACATAGGAAAAGCTGCCTTCGTAGCTCACAGTGCTAATGTATAGCCAAAACTTTCCACTCTTCACTCCCAATGTCTCCTCACCCTATAATATCCTGTTTAAAGCTCTAATGTTCATTCACTTGTCAGAATAGGAAAGTAGATAAATTAATATCTTCAACATGTCTTTCAATACAGTCACAGAAGAACTTGCTTCTCACGAAAATGCACATACACACATACAAACAAAACACATAAACAAATAGCTCTATTATATTCCACGTAGAATACTTTTTTGATCCTCATGTATATATTTTAAAAGTTAATTATAGGCCGGAGCCGCGGCTCACTAGGCTAATCCTTCGCCTTGCGGCGCCGGCACACCGGGTTCTAGTCCCGGTCGGGGCGCCGGATTCTGTCCCGGTTGCCCCTCTTCCAGGCCAGCTCTCTGCTGTGGCCAGGGAGTGCAGTGGAGGATGGCCCAAGTGCTTGGACTCTGCACCCCATGGGAGACCAGGATGAGTACCTGGCTCCTGCCATCGGATCAGCGCGGTGCATCGGCCGCAGCGCGCCAGCAGCGGCTGCCATTGGAGGGTGAACCAACGGCAAAGGAAGACCTTTTCTCTCTGTCTCTCTCTCTCACTGTCCACTCTGCCTGTCAAAAAAAAAAAAAAAAGTTAATTATAATATATTTAATTGGTATTGCTAGATTCCCTTTTCTTTTGACCTTCTTAATTTGATCTATTGACATTTGCTCATTTAAAGAAAAATTCCACACTTTCTAAAATATAGTGGACAAATGTCATCCTTAAATTTCCTGTGCCTCTGGTTATCCTCAATTTGAAAAGGAAACCACAAGAAGATAATACATCCATTTTTTTTGAAAAATGCATATTTTATGAGCTTGTAAGATACTCTGTTGGGACAAATTAAGTGAAAAATGCTTATTAAGATCAATAATATAAAAATTCCCAGAGAACTTGAAGCTGTTGTTCTCTGATGACATTGCTACAAGAATAAGGGTGCCCCATTCACTGTGTAATGATCTCTGGAACCACCACTGAACATGCATGTTTATAGAGAACATTATTTTAGTTTTTACACAAATATACTTTATTTTCCCAAGTTGAGCTTTAGAACTTCAGTAACCAATTTTAGAATACTCCTTTTTTCCAAAAGAGAATTTTAGAGTTTTAAAACTAAGATTTTGAAACTATACACAGTGGTATCACAGATTTGTAAAAAAAAAAAAAAAAACAAATAAAACAATAGCAATGAAAGCCAGTTTCTCTATTTAATATGTCATTTTAGCAATTAACCACCCCCTTATCCTATATGATTTCTAGTGAATTAGTGGTCATTAGAACTCAAAATATACCCTATAATTAAATGTTATAAATTCATCATTAAAAAGTTGAAATTTCCTCGAATTTATACCTTTACTTTTCCTTAAATATTATTAATAGTTTTGAATATTTGCCTAGAGATTGTCAGACCTTGTAGCTTTACATACCATATATGATTTTAAGCAGCTTAACAATATTGCTCATGCTCCAAAATGGAAAACATGGCATATGGCAAAGACACTAATTTATTTATTTTATTCAAGATTTGAGCTGGACTGTTTAAAATAATATTTTTTTTTTGGCCTGTTCAAATGGTTTTATTTGAGTAGATAGAAAATTCTTTTGAGTTATTTCTAAGTCTCTCCAGTGCTAATCTCATTCAATCATGATTATCCAATCTATGTATTAATAAGATCATTTTTTCTTAATCTGTGCTTCCCACTATCTGCTTTTTTTTTCAGAAAAAAATTAAAGCATTTACATGAACATTTACATAGAGCGTTGTGTGCACTGCAAATGCCAGCAGAATGCTGTGCATACACAAGAAGGACTAAATATAGACAGGAAACTCAGTACTTCGATTTTACAAAGATGTGAGGTCCATATCAACACTTTCTTGAACTCCCAATATCAATTTCTATTAATAATAGGTTAGAAGTTGTGAATGAACATGATGAGTAATTTACAAACAAACTAGAAATCTTGTAGCTTCTAGACAAATTTATCATTGTAAAGCTACAAGGAAGTTCTGTATGAAATTAGTAATAATGAAAATAACAATGATAATAAATTATTCAGTTAAAGAATGCTTACAGAAAATCAATGAAATAAAATTTTTAAAAATTGAAAATACGTTTGGGTCAGAAATTGAAAAAGAGAAAATTATTGAGTAAATTTTGATAAGGTGAAAACAAATTTGTGAGTTGCTTTATTTAACGCAATTTTTTAAAGATTTATTTATTTGAAAGTCAGAGTTACACATATTTAGTGCAATTTTTAAAACCTATACTGAGCATTTTTATCAGGATTAAATGAGATTTTTGTTTTGTATTTTATCCATTCCAGGAAAACATGAATGGGCAATGATAGAATTATTCCCAGAATTCAGGTTTCTTCACTTAGAGATAAGTGACAATACCCAACACAAGGTTGTTCTAAGCCAACACAGTAAGAGAATGTTTGAAAATACAAATTAATTTATGCACAAAATAGAAATAAAAGAAGCTCACCATGACAAAGAAAAGGACAGATTGACTTAAAAGTGTTATGTGGGACTGATGGTGTGACTCAGTTAGTTAAGCCATCCCTTGAGAGACTGGCATCCTAAATCAGTATGCCTATTTGAATCTAGCCAAATTCGTGTTCTGCTCCACCTTCCTGCTTATGTGCCTGGGAAGGCACTGTATCCTGGGTTCCTACCACCCATTTGGATGATAAGGATGAATTCCTGGCTCCTGACTTCAGCCTGCCCCAGACCTGGCTGAGGTGGCTGTTAAGGGAGTGAATCAGCAGATAGCAGATCTTGCTCCCTCTGACTTTTCTTCTCTCTGTGTTGCTCTGCCTTTCAAATAAATAATAAATAAATCTCTAAAAATTTATGCTACACCATAATGCAGTATTTGATTGCATGTTGAAGTCATCACTTAATTTATTCATTTACTTTTGAAAATGAACTAAGAAACTATGGTTAACATAACATTAATATTTAAAACACTAATACTCATGTCTCTACCATAATCTTTTGGGGTATAGTTAAGTACAAGAGTGATAAAAAATTTCTTCCCTATTATTATCTCAGCTTCTTCATGTCATAAATTAATCTTTTCTAGCCCTTGATCTAAACTGAAACACAGATGTTTATCATCTTCTTCTTGATATCGATTTCTTTATGTGATGACTTTGATTAATTTTTTCTGTTGGAGCTTATCCCAGGAATGCTTTTCCACCACAATCTGATGGAATAATACTTCGCTGGTTACTCACTAATTTATATGACCCAGAGGAGCCTCTCTACTTAAAACCCTCTCAATGATTCCATCAGATATTTGGAAATAATAGGAAATAAAACACAGATATTGCACGCAAAGTCATGATTTTTTTCTCAACAAATTTTTTCATGAGATTGCCTTAGCACTTGAATGACTTCTTTTTTTAAGTAGGGTAATAATTTTCTATCCATAAGCATGGCAAAGTAAATAGTAATATCATAGCAACAAAAAAATCTGAAAAGAGTTACAGAATATTTAATTTTGATTAAAGTAATCTCTCAATGAAGTTCTCAAAATGATTTTGGTGCAAAATATCTATATACAACTTATATGAAATAAGTTTACTCTGAAATTTTCATTGTTATTTCCCAATAAAACTTTATAAAGCATTTGACAAAAGGAATAGCATTGCGGCATAGCTGGTTGATCTGCCACCTAGTGATTCCTGCATCCCATATGGCCACTGGTTCAAGTCTGAGCTGCTATACTTCCAATCCAACTTCCTGTTAATGTGCCTGAGAAAACAGAAGATGATCCTAATACATGGGCCCCTGTACCTTCGTGTGGGTGACTCAGGTGAATTTCCTAGCTCCTAGCTTTGGCCTGGCCCATTCACTGCCATTGTGGCCACTTGGAGAGTGTACCAGCAGATGGAAGATTCATTCTCTTCTCTTTCTCTCTCCATCTCTTTCTGTAACTCTGCCTTTCAAATAAGTAATCTTTTTAAAAAGCTTTTGACAAAATAATAAAATTAAAATCCTTCAATCTTAAGGATTTATTTCTGATAAAATAATAAATCACACTAATTTCTGTTTAATTCTGATTAGTGACAAAAAGAAAATGCTCACTGATCTTCTTCCACCATAAGATTATGTACTCTCTGTCAAGTTTAATTTTATATGGTGGAGTCACCAAATTAAATAATATATTAGCAATGTATTGTAATCCTTAAGATAAATACAAGGATGAGCTATTATGTAAATAGAAATGATAAACATTTTACATATTCTTTAGTTATTGTCATCTTTGGTTTAGGGTATACTGATTAGAAACCTTTGATGTAAGTAGACATTGTAAGAATATGATATTCCAATTAGACCAAAAAAAAGTGGTGGGAGAATTGTTTTGTTTTGCCTTGTTTGTTATTGGGAAAAGACCATTTTCTAAGACATCTAAGCATAACTTATAAGAAGATTGAAGTAGTATAACAAATTAGGTACACAGAAACAGAATGGAGATAGTGAGAGTAAGCATATGGAAACAGGCAGGTAGTAGATCTTGGAAAGTTTATATGATATTAAGTTTTTAAACGTCTTCCCAAAGAAAAAGAGAAAATTTTTAAAGGAAGGAAGTGATGTTTCTCAGGAAACCTAAATTCAGTTTTGAAGAAATATACAGAAGAGCTACATGAAATTACTCAGTAAACACTTTGAGTATTCACATCTGTGGTAACCAAAGACATGACATTGGATAAAGCTACTTAAGGAAAGATTCTAGAGTGAGATTAACAGGAAAGAAAAATGAAATCCTAAAAATTGTGATCCTCAAATGCATAGAAAAAGAGCAGAATGTTAAAGCCAATGAGAACAAAGTAGTATAAGTAAAACCAAGAGAGAATTGTTACATAGATGCTAATAATGAAACAGGTTGAAAAATTATGTCAGATATTGAGGAGAAAAAATGTAAGATAAATAAGAACCCAAAAAAGATATAATAGCAAAAACATGAAAGGTAAATATTGATTTAAGATATATTTTGACAATTATATATACATAGGGTACTGCTATTTATTGAAACCTGTTGTCCTACAAAAATTCTTGTTAAAGACTAAAACTCCAATTTGATGAGATTTAGAAATGAGTATTGAAAAGTAATTAGATTATAAGTGTGGAGCCCTGATGATTTGGATCAGACTCGTTGCAAGAGAAGACACAAGAGATTTAAATATCTCTATCTCTCTCCCATGTAAGAATAGGATTAGCAGATGGTCATCTGTAAGACAGATCTTGGACTACCAAATGAGAAAAATTTCTGTTGTTGAACCCACTCAGGCTGTGATATTGTGTTATAGAACTTCAAATTGACTAAGTTGGGCAGCTGCAATTTTATAATGTAAATAATGGACTAATAAGAAAGATCACACCATATTAACACCAGGTATAGATTGGTTATTTTAATCTTTCTGGTTGAAAGGTCAGAAAAATCATAAACTTGGACAATCCTTACCTGTGAGTTACTGAGGTCACCTAAATACCACTTAGGCTACTAACTCTGGAATTAAGACTTCTGTTAACTACTAAATAAATGTAGAAACAAACAAACAAAAAATTTGTAATATTTAGGAACATTGTGGCTTAATATTTCCAAGACATATTTTCTTTTAAATTCTGAATTCCAAATTGTAGAATATGATTCTTGATGTGATGGGCAAAATGCAGAGTCAAACTACAGACAAAAACACTGCATTGCAGGACGCTTGCCCTCGAGAGTCCAGCGTAGTAAAGACATGATCACTGCTTACTCGGTTCTCATGGAACTTTATTCATCCAGATGCAAGGCAAAAGAAAAAAAGCCAAGCCCTCCTCCCCCTACACAATACTATCCCCATTATATACCCTAGGTTCCCCTAGCAGGACGCTCACAGCCAATGGCAAGTCTGTTCACATGCAGTCCATGCAGGCACAGTCCAATCAAGTTGAAGGGCACATAGTGCCTCAGGTCGGAAGTTCATCTTGCTCCGCTGGGGTTGTTTGTGTCTTCAGGACATCCTGTGGTTAGCACTTCCTTGACTTGTTTTTCTTAGCAGCCAGCACTTCCTTAACTTGTTTTGCACAAGTTGTTACAACAGGCCATGCAAACAGCAAAGTGAGGAAGTTCCCACAGGTGGCCAGCCTGCGGTTCCCCACACTGCATCTTTTGTGTTATATTATTCCTGAAAAAGGAGACGTCTTCCTGTTGGAAAGAATGGACCAGTACATAATAGGAAGATAAATAAACACAGTGCTGATCACCAAGGTTGTATCCATTAAAGAAAAAATAGAGATAGAGAAAAAAAATCTCCAGGAGGTAATAATACAGGGGAAAAAGCAAAAACCAAAGATTACTATCAGGTAATATTACATATTCAGATATATAGTGGTTAGCCAAAATTCATGAAGTGTTTTTCATTTAAAGGTACTATGAGAGGGATATCTCTGTGTAATTCTTTTTTTTTTTTTTTCAAGTCTTATTCATTTTTCTGAAAGGCAGAGCCACAGAGAGGCAGAGGCAGAGAGAGAGAGCAAGGGGTCCTCCATCCTCTGGCCCACCCCCAAGACAGCCGCAATGGCCGGAGCTTCGCCCAACTGAATGCTGTACTCAGGAGCCTCCCCCACGTCTCCCAGTTGAGCATAGGGACTCAAAGACCCAGGCCAACCCCCACTTCCCTCCCAGGCCATAGCAGAGAGATGGATGGGAAGTAGAGCAACCAGGACTCAAACTGATGCCCAAACAGGTTGCTAGCACTGCAGGCAGTGTCCCCACTCACCACGTCACAGCACCAGCTCCATCAATTCTCTTTTCTTGATGCATCTAAAAGCATATTTAGTTCATATTCAGCTTTCAAATTTATTTTCTATGAAAAAATGCACACTATATATAATAATTTGCGTGCAATTTTCAGGAAGCTATCCTATAGATAATATCTAACTGGACTATTTGGTATAATACATATTTTAGGATAGCAAAATATACATATATTAAACATACACATTTAGTTACATATATATATATATACATAAATGCTGTGACTACAAAAATGTGCTGATTTATGTGATTCACTTTAACTCTTCATGAAAATATTAATCATAAAGGACTGATTATTTTGAGAAATGAGTCTCCTTGAAATTTAGAAGATTGACAGAAAATATGATTTGAATTACATAGTACTGTGAATTTGTAACATATATAAAATACATAAAGCATGTTGAGAAAAGATTTAGAAATTCAGAAAAAGGTAAATTATATATATATAAATATACATACATATATATTCTTGCTCTTCATCATTTAGAAGAGACGTTGATTGCAAACACACAATCTTTGCCTCTCCTATATAGTTAAGTTTCTTAAATCTATTCTAGAACCTCGAATTCAGCAAAAAAGTATACAGGTACTTATCAAGTTAGGCAACCCATTTAATTGCAGGAATTATTTTTGTTGTTCCTGCAATCAGTATGCATTTGAAATCAGCTCGGAGAACTAAATATAACTTGACTGCCCTCAGTCTTTTAAGTTTCTCACTTAGGGCTTTCTTTGGTCTAATATAGAATGAGAAAATAGTATCTTTCAAACATGACAAGTTTTCACTAATTCAATTTTTAAATATTTATATTTCAAGCATTGATTTCCTTTAATGTTTTGAAACAGAAATCCATCATTTCTTGAGCTATGCCTCTACATAATTACTTACACAATGAATTTATTTTACTTTAATGATAGAAACAACAACAAGTACTTGAATCAAAAACAAAATAGGCATTGTCATGCAGTGAGTTGAATAGTCACTTGAGATGCCCATGTCCAATTTCAGGGTGTTAATTTGAGTTTTAAACCTTCAGCTTCTTATCCAACTTCCTGCTAATGCATTCTGGAAAGTAGCAGATAATGGTTCAAGTTCTTGAACCCCTTATGATCAAGTGGGAAACCCAGATTGTGTTCTTGGCTGTTAGTCTGGTCTTGGCCAAGTCCTGTGGTCTGGGCTTGGGGTTCTCTCTCTCTCTCTCTCTCTTCTCTCTCTCTTTGTCATTCTTTCAAGTAGATGAAAACAAACAAAGAAGTAAATATTTAAAAATGCAAAATAATACCTGCCACTGGAGCTCTCACAATGAAGAGGCTTCGTATTTGTCATTTTACTCACGTAAAAGCAACGGATGGTAGTGCATTTTTTCCAACTCTGGCAAATCAGTGATAGGAGAAATGCATAAATATGTACTACACAGTTTTGATAATAATCAAGCACCATAGGCACACTTTGCAAGTATTCCTTCAGGGAGCATTTTTACTTAATTAAAATATGTGTATGTTATAATTTCTTGTTACATAATAATTTTTCCCACCTGCATTTGTTTGAAAAGTTCTACATTGACATTGCACTGCACTGCAGATCAGGTATGAAAGTAGGAGAGATAATCACAAAAATTCATTTATTAATAGTGATAAAAATAATAGGACCTCAAGGGGGATGCCATTGTGGCGGCACAGCTTGTGATGTCTTCTCCTATATGGGCACTGGTTCATGTTCCTGCTGCTCCACTTTAGATCCAGCTCCTTGTTAATGGACTGAGAAAAGCAACTGATAACGGCCCACATATTCGGGCCCCTGCCACCCACGTGACAGACCTCTATAATGCTCCAGGCTCCTGGCTTCTGCTTGGCCCAGCATTGGCTGTTGCGACCATCCAGGAAGTAAACCATCAGATGGAGAATCTCTCTCTGTCTCTTCCTCTCTCTCTTTCTCTCTGTAACTTTTCAAAATAAAGAAATCTTTTAAAAGAGAATAATAGGACCTCAAAGCAATAGAGGAACCTATGACACCACATATATAAAGGTCTTCAGTGTCTTCCCAGTGGACTCTCCTCTTGCTGACTGGGGGAAAGGGGATATGTGGATATTTTAAGGACTATTGGACATAGGATTTTGGTTACCTTTGGTCAATTTATGCTTAAGATGGCATTCTGAATTCTATGTTACTATGACTATACACCTGGCAAGGAAATAAATACATTTTGGTTCATTATAGCTCCATAGACCCATCTATTTGTCTTTTCCCCATTCCCAAGAGTATAATTGAAACTTGGGAGTTGCAATAGTCTCCTTGTCAAGCCCTTGGCCTCTAAAATAAGGGAATCAGTGAGAAATCTAAGTGGAATCCTAGAAAATATACATTTTCTAGACAAGATAGTAAATAATAAAAAACACTGTTTTATCTGAAACTGTAGAACAGGCAGTAATTAGCATTATCTTTCCAGATCTGAAGTCTGTTACTGTGGTGTTGCCTATCATACTCTGAGTCACTGTTTTTTTTTTGTTGTTGTTGTTTGTTTGTTTTTGTTGTTGTTGTTTTGGACAGGCAGAATTAGTGAGAGAGAGAGATAGAGAATTATAGACAGTAAGAGAGAGACAGAGAGAAAGGTCTTACTTCTGTTGGTTCACTCCCCTAATGGCAGCTATGGCCGGTGCTGCACTGATCTGAAGCCAGGAGCCTGGTGCTTCTTCCTGGTCTTCCATGAGAGTGGCCATCCTCCACTGCCTTTCTGGGCCACAGCAGAGAGCTGGACTGGAAGAGGAGCAACTGAGGGGACTAGTACCGGGCGCCCCAACTGGGATTAGAGCCCCGGGGTGCTGGCGCCGCAGGCAGAGGATTAGCCAAGTGAGCCAAGGCTCCAGCCTGAGTCACTGTTCTAACATGCAAATGCTAGGTAGATCCAAGAGGACACTTATAAACCACTTCAGGTACATAAAAGTAGCAGTCCTGATCATTTCTTGTGATGGACTATTTTGTTGTGAGAAGGCATAAGGATTTGGCTACATGATGTGTTGCTGTTGAATTGGTGATCATTTGGTATATCAAGAAAGCTAATGAAAAAATGTTCACATTCATATTGAAGATGTAACAACACTCATTGACAATTTTCCTGCTCAGTATACCTTCTCGTCTCTCTGTGATAATATCAATGAATGTGGACTCATTGTGAAGGGTGGAACTTCTGTGCATTCTTCAGAAAATTAAATTGATTCATTACATTGGTGACTTTATGATGATTTTGTAAAATGAGTGATTGCCATAGTCAAGGCTTCTCTTTGAAACTAACAAAAGCTGTTAAGAATTTCTCTGGCCACTTACATACTACTCACGAAAGAATCAAATGAAACAAAATGGCACTCACATAAAGCTATTTTTTCCCAATTTTACATAATAAAATAACTTTAGTTCAGACAAAAACATAATAAAATAATACAACTGTTACATGAAACTAAAGACTCCACATATTTAACTATTATCATGTTCAAGCAATCTTTTTAATTGTTTATTTTGTTTATGTTTATTTTATTTGTTTTATGTTATTTTTTGATTGTTATATTTCTATTAATATAGAGAGAATAGATTTTATGATTTTCATAGATAAAATTCCAAGAACCTGTTAAGAACTAATCCAAATACAAATTTAAAAATTTTGGGGGGCCAGCGCCTTGGCTCACTTGGCTAATCCTCCGCCTGCGGCGCCAGAATGCCATATAGGCACCGGGTTCTAGTCCCGACTGCTTCTCTTCCAGTCCAGCTCTCTGCTGTGGCCCGGGAGTGAAGTGGAGGATGGCCCAAGTGCTTGGGTCCTGCACCCGCATGGGAGACCAGGAGGAAGCACCTGCTTCTGGCTTTGGATCGGCGTAGCTCTGGCCATAGCGGCCATTTGGGGGGTGAACCAACGGAAGGAAGACCTTTTTCTCTGTCTCTCCCTCTCACTGTCTGTAACTCTCCCTGTCAAATAAATAAGTAATCTTTAAAAAAAAAAAAATTGGCCAGCGCTGTGGCTCAATAGGCTAATCCTCTGCCTGTGGCCCCAGCACACCGAGTTCTAGTCCCGGTAGGGGTGCCAGATTCTGTCCCGGTCGTTCCTCTTCCTGTCTAGCTCTCTGCTATGGCCCAGGAGTGCAGTGGAGGATGGCCCAAGTGCTTGGGCCCTGCACCCGCATGGGAGACCAGGAGAAGCACCTGGCTCCTGGCTTCAGATCAGCGCGGTGCGCCAGCTGCAGAGGCCATTTGAGGGGTGAACCAAAGGAAAAGGAAGACCTTTCTCTCTGTCTCTCTCTCTCTCACTGTCCACGCTGCCTGTCAAAAAAAATAAATAAATAAATAAAAGAAAGAAAGAAACAAGCAAATATCAAATCTAAAAATTTTGAAAAAATTATTTATTGGAAAGACAGAGTTACAGAAGAAGAGGGAGAGACAGAGAAAAGAGATTTTCCATCTGCTGCTTCATGCCCCAGATAGCCACCAAAACCAAGAATGGATCAGGCTGAAGTTTCAGCCAGGAGCTTCCTCTGGGTCTCCCAAATGGGTGGCAGAGACCCAAATATTTGGGCCATTTTCCACTGCTTTTCCTAGGCCATTAACAGGGAGATGGATAGGAAGTGGAGAAGCTGGAACACAAGCCAGTGTCCCTATAGGATGACAGTGAAGGCAGCAGCTTAACCCACTATGCCAAATACCAGTTCCATAATTTATTATTTTTTTGTTTGTTTTTAAGATTTAGTTATTTGGGGTCAGTGCTGTGGTGCAGTAGGTTAATGCCCTGGCCTAAAGCACCAGCGTCCCACATGGGCGATGGTTCGAGACCCGGTTGTTCCAATTCTAATCCAGAGCTCTGCTATGGTCTGGGAAGGCAGCAGAAGATGGCCCAGGTCCTTGGGCCCCTGCACCCACGTGGGAGTGGCTCTCCTCCCTGCCTCTCCTCTCTCTGTGTAACTCTGACTTTCAAATTAGTTATTTATTTGTAAGGCCGAATTACATAGAGGCTGAAAGTGAGAGAGAGGTCTTCCATCTGCTGATTTATTCCCGAGATGGCCGCAATGGCCAGAGCTGTGCTAATCTGAAGCCAAGGGCCAAGAGCTTCTTTTGAATCTCCCACATGGGTGCATGGGCCTAAGGACTTGGCCATCTTCTACATAGCAGAGAGCTGGATTGTAAGTGGAGCAGCCAAGACTGGAACCAGCACTCATAGGGGAGACCAGTACTACAGACAGCAGCTTTTTGGCTAAAACAGTGCTTGCTCCATAATTTGTTCATTTTAAGGCTAACTTAGAGGGGCTAGCACTGTGGTGGAGAGGGTAAAGCCACAGCCTGCATCATCAGCATCATATATGGAAGCTGGTTCAAGTCCTGGCTACCCCACTTTTGATCCATCTCCCTGCTGATGCCTTGGGAAAACAGCAGAGGATGGCCCAAGTTCTTGGACCCTTGCACCCATGTGGGAGACCAGGAAGAAACTCCTAGCTTGTGCCTTCAGTTCAGCCTAGCTCTGTTCCTTGTGGCCATTTGGGGAGTGAATCAGCAGATGGAAGATATCTCTCTCTCTCTCTTTCTCTAACACTGCCTTTCAAATAAATAAACAAATCTTTAGAAAAAAATTTGTAAAAAGTTAATTGGAAACTTTCATGTAATTCCTAAAAATGTGTATGTGATCATACATGCAATTATATATGTTATATGTTTTAGTGTTAGTGATTGGTATGTGTATAAATATATATTATAGATTATGCTAACATATATCATTATGTCTATAGCCCACCACATACAAATGGTTTGCAAATCTTTGTAATGTATTATCATTTATCATTAGAAGAAAATCAAATATGGTTTGTCTTTATAGAGTTATGCATGCTAAATCTAACTTGGGCTACAATTTACAGCCATTTGAAGGAAGGCATCTGAATTGCACATTGAAATTCCTGGGTAAATAACCAACTGTATCTGCTGATTCCAGCTTTCTGCTGTTGAGGACCTTCCCTGGGAGGTAGCAGTGATGACTTGGGTAATGGGGTTCCTGCTATTCATATGGGAGACTTGGATGCAGTTTTCATCTCCTGGTTTCAGCTCTCTGGACTTTTGGGAATTGATCCAGTAAACAGAAACACTATATCTCTCTTTCATTCCCCTGTATGACATTCAAAAAATGAAATAAATACAAATAAATACATAAAAATGTTCAAATAAATTATTATTTTTAATATGAGAAAAATCAGTTTTTGTATTTTAAATAAAATTACTTAATTCCTTGATTTGTCAAACATTTTTATTTCATTGATCATATGACAGATGTTCATCTAAGAACTTTACCATTATAAACTCATTTGATGCTCATGTGTTTTCTGTGAGTTACATAATTATCTGTAGTAATGCATGATGAAATTGAGGCACAAAGAAACTAACTTTCCCAGTGTTATACTTGCAGTTAGTGCATGAACTATGATTTTTAACCAGAGAATATAGTTTCAAAATTTGATCTCTGGAAAAAAACATTAATAGTTTGTTTATTGATAATCCCAAATCTTCTTAAAGTTTCCCAGAAATGAAATATTAGAGGAAAAGAATCCACAATTTAAATAATAATTTTAAAGTCTTTGTAGAATGTAGGAAGTAGATGTTATTGAGGGAAAATTATTAATACTAGGTATGACATAGTAAATATGTTCATTTCCTTTCATGAGAAAGTATAAGAAACTCCAACTCTTTTAAGTAGACATAACAACTGTGAGATTCTAAAAGCAATTTGTTAATTATTTAATTTAAAAATAAGTTAAAACTTCATTAAATTAATAGATGTATCTATGAACAATATTGAAAATGTTAAAAACTAAAAAAAAAATTAAAAATTAAAAATAAGGTGCTCATCAGTTTGAACAGTTAAGTTCCCAGCCTGATAATCTCATCCCCATTAATTCACTGGCTTTGTGGGGTTGCTTTCCACAGAACTCTGTGTGAATATGTTTGCCTTTAAGAAGTCTGCCCACTAAGGCCAGTGTTACGGCACAGTGGATAGTCACTGCCTGTGATAGCGGCATCCCATATAGGCACCGGTTTGTGTCACAAGGGTTCCACTTCTGATCCAGCTCCTTGGAAGTGACCAGGGAAAAGCAGCAGAAGATGGCCCAAGTGCTCGGTCCCCTACCACCCATGTGGGAGCCCAGAGGAGGCTCCTGACTCCTGGTGGCCTGGCACAATGCTAGCAATTGCAGCCAATCTGGGGAGTGAACTAATGGATGGAAGATCTCCCTCTCTCTCTATTTGTATCTTTCTCTCTCTCTCTCTCTGTAAATTAAATCTAACTTTCAAGTAGACAAATACATTAAAAAAAGTACAAAAGTCCATCCAGAATGTAACCTTAGACAGTATAAAATGAATATTTTTAGCCTGGGAGGCACCAATTTTTTTTTGTTTGCATGCTTGTTTTTTTTTTTTTTCGTTGTTTTTACCTATGTTATATATATATATATATATATATATATATATATATATTTGACAGGCAAAGTTAGACACAGAGAGAGAGACAGAGAGAGAGGTCTTCCTTTTTTCATTGGTTCACCCCCCAAATGGCTGGCACGCTGCGGCAGGCCCGCTGCACCAATCCAAAGCCAGGAGCCAGGTGCTTCCTCCTGGTCTCCCATGCAGGTGCAGCGCCCAAGCACTTGGGCCATCCTTCACTGCCTTCCTGGGCCACAGCAGAGACCTGAACTGGAAGAGGAGCAACCGGAACAGAATCAGGCACCCCAACCAGGACTAGAACTTGGGGTGCTGGCGCCGCAGGCAGAGGATTAGCCAAGTGAGCCGGGGCACTGGCCACCTATATATTACACTTAATCATGACAGAGAAGGAGGGTTTTAAAGGGAGAAAATATGAGATTTTCATTTCCTATTGTAGTGGCTTTAAAGATATCAAAATAAAAAGGCATATAGTTTATTAGAGGCTATGAAGGGTGGCAAGGAGGGAGATTGAGAGAGGTTGGATAATGGGTGCCAAACAGTCAGATAGAAGTAACAAGTTCTGTGTCTTACAGTAGTGCCATGTGACCAGTGTTCACAATAATGTTTGTGTAAAGAAGTGAAATAGAGGAGCCAGCAGGCTCCAAACACAGAGAAAACACAAAAAATACAAAAGCTAGTTTCCTGGTTTGGTTGTTTTATTCTGTGTTTTTGTGTTGAGACATTTCACTGTACCCCACAAAAACATACAAAGATTATATGATAATGAAAACTTTTTAAAAATAAAGAATAAAGAGGGAACATTTGTTTTGAGAGTTCTTGTACATATTCATAACACTCATATATTAGAAGGATAAAAAGAAAAATATTCCACAGTGGAAAACATTACATATAAAAGAACTAGAATAAAGCTTCAGCTATTTAAATCATTCAATGCTAGAAAACACAGGATTCCACGTGCTACTGGAGAAACAAATCGTATTCATCTTGGGATGCGGAACTCAGCCCAGTTTAAAAGATAAGTGCAAATAGTGACATCTTGAGGCAAACAATATCCCAAGAAGATTACCGCATGGTAGTGGTACCTGAGGTAGAGGTGATGAGAATTAATTTAAGATAGACTGTGACATTATACTGAGGAGTATGGATAGAAAACTATTAGGAGTCTTCAAAAATTCACTGAAATTTCAAATTGTAAAAATGTTTTGCATGGTTTTCAAAAGAGCATATCAAAATAAACATAGTTTAAATGTTTCTGCAAAATTTGTGAAATAATCTTGTAAATTGAAACAGAATGTTTTAGAAGTATTATTTTTATAACAGGCACAAACTTTTCCCAGCAATTTCTACTTTAGTGTGCTTGAAGAAATTATTCATTGTCCACAAATGTTCTGTTTTCCTCCTTAAAGGCATATGCAATGTTGTATTGCATCATCCCCTTGGATGCCGGGAAGGACAAAATAAATGTTTATCACTTCTGAGTTTCAACAAACTGTGCAATATATCAAACTCTTTCTTCATCAGCTCAGTTTTCATCACTGTTTCAGATGCTGGCTTCTCCAGAATTTTACTGAATCTTGAAGTTAACACAACATGGAACTAGAAATAAATTCTTACAGCTTATATGGGCCATTTCATAATTCTTACTACTGAGTAATAGTCTAATCAAGTCAGATGGACAAATTCTTATGCTATTAAAAATTTCAAGTGTAAAAAGACATATTGAACAGATTTATTACAATGTTTTCTATAACATCAGAGCTGTTATATAAATATGAATGTCTTTCAACAGGGCAATCTTAAATGAAATATTACATAAATATGATGCAAAACATATATAGCTCTTACATTAAAGATTAGAAAACAAGTTGAACTGAAATTTAGAATACAATATACATGAAACTAAATTGTATGCAGAATATATGAATACACAACCTATAGCAAAACATAAGTTGGTATATTTACCCAGGTATATGTATTGAATATCAGATAGCAAGGTTTGTAAAGGCATTTAGCTCTAGTATTGATTATTTTAACCCATGTTCACATGGACACCGTGTAATTAAAATAACCATGAAAGAATTACTCAAAACTAAAATGAAAATGAAAACAAAATTAATTGTTCCCTTAGACTGTAAAATCCTGTGCAATCTAATCTATTAATTAATCTTGTTTGAAAAAAGGAATCTTATAAGAATAAGTGATAATTTAATAATTTGTGTTTAGAAAAGTATTTTACAGGTTGTTAACCTAAAAGTTTGTATCATTAGTTTGTGTGATATTGTATCTATTATTTAGCCTAGTTGGTGTTTATTGAACACAAACCATTAAAATTATGGGTTTTAATGAAGAAATAGAGAGTACTTCAGTAGTTCAAAAGAAAGAAGATACATTAAGACATACTAAGAATTAATGCCATGCCAATAAATGTGTCAAAATTACATAGTTTTATATCATATGGGTTTAAAAAGAGGGAAAAGTGGGAAACAATGGAAGCAGATCTAGAATAATTAAAGGATTTTAAAATTGGAGGTAGGAAAATGGAGTTTATATTTCCTGTTCAGAATGAGTAAATAAGGCTTAATTATATTTAGAAAATATTATATAATCTATACTTAGTAGAATATGGTATCCACAACGATGAAGTGTAAAAATTGAGATAATGTTACACAAGACTTCTAATGCTACAATGAGGAATGTATTGTGGGTTAAGGTTTTTATATATTCAGAGCTCTTTTCAGACAATTAATCTGCTAATATTGTTGAAGGCCAATCAGAATACAGAAACACAGGAGGTAAAAACATGTGCTACAATATTAACTATAATGATTCAAGTGAGAGTTAGGAGATTTGAATCATAAGTATATCTATGGGAATATATTTTGCTGTTGTTTGAAGTGCATTTTCTTCCCAAAGTCATGGATCAATAGTACTAACAGAGTGGAGGCTGATCCAGTTACATTTTCTAAAGATAGGGTCTGGGGGAAATGATTCCACTGGATTGATGGCTGGGGTTGAGCCCGTCATCTAAACACAATGACTCCACAAGGAGAGATGACATGGATGAGGATGTCCTCTGGTCCTCTACTTCCCAGTTTGCTGTGTGATCCTGTCTCCCCATATGTTCTGCCATTTTTGGCCTTATCAGACTCCACAACAATCTTGGACTGAGAAGCTCCAAAACTATGAGCCACAATAAAACGTCTTCCTTTGTTCATAGTTTATTTCATATATTTTAGTTTTAATAGTAAAAAAGCTCACTATAACAAAAAATGATATCAGAGATATGAATTCATCACTCTTGATTAAACTTGAAGATACAGAAGAGAAGGTTGGAAGGGTCGAAGGACAAGGCTAGGGAAAAACTATAGTGCTGTAAGCAGAATGTTATGGGCAACTCTGAAAAAGGCTCAGAATTCCACAATCATGATAGAAATGTGGACAGTAAAACACATGCTGGTGCAGTCTTAAACCAAAGTGAGAATTCTGTTGGAGAGTGCTACACTGTGCAAAGGAAGCTGGCTTTATTTTGCCCTTGTCCTTGATACTCTGTGGGACGCTGAACCTAAAAATTGTGGGCTAATTTGTTTTTCAGAGAAGGTTTCAGGCTTCAATCTGCCATGTGACTGTTGTTGATTGCTGTTAGTTCTGCAATGAGAATTTGAAGCAAGGAGGGCCAATTTGAAAGATTTCCAAAAGTTGATGCCTGACCAGAAAATGAGCAAAGAAAAAGTGTATCTAGGAGAGAGTGTGATGGAGAAATGTTTCGCTACAGAAACAATCTCAGTTCATAGGGAGTGGTGTGATAATGGGCAAATCAATGGGAGAAAGCTAGTAACGGCATTTCAGAGATTTGTGAGACAGCCCCCTTATATTACAGTCACATCAGATGCTTGGAAGTGAACATTGGTTTAAAAAACTTTCCAGGACAGAATACTTTCAGGAAACATCCTAGGGTTCCCTGCTGAGTCAGCGTCAGCTAGGATTTCTGGTTTGCCATCCCAGGGCCCGGAAGTGTCTGCAGCCCTGCTTCACGCAGGCCCAGGTAGGATTTCTGCTGGTGGCACACCTTGCATTGCGTATGTGATGCTGGTTCTGCAGACAGGTACAACGAAAGAACTGTGGCCTCATGACTGCAGTTTCCACTGAGATTTCAATGGAAAGCCTGAAAGGCCACTCGGAATTGTGCAGCAAGTCAAATGTACTAATAGGGGCATGTCTGATGAGGCTGTGAGAGTTATGCTGTGGTGAAGACCTAGAAAGTTCAAAGTGATATGGGAGAAATAGGCAGGAATTGAAATAGGAACAGATGAGCTGGAAGATTGTCTCACAAGGTCTTCACAGGCCTGCACTGTAACTTCACCCCTTACCTGTCAACACACTATGCCATCTTTCCCGTGATGCGCCCATGTCTCATCTGGGATCAGGAAGAAGGAGATGTCATGATGGCCGTGTGGAACTTAAACTCCCCAGGGGGGTGCTATGAGACCCCCATAAAGCATCAAGAACACTAAATCCTGCCTGAATTCCACATAATTTGTATATTCAGTTAGGGCACTGTCCCCTACCCCATCAAGGGAACTATTGTTTATGGGACTGGCCTTTTGGCTTGTTGCCCTTGCTACCGTCTTTCTCTGACCTGCTCCCATATGTTCTCCTCACAGACATCTCAAGGGCCTGTCACCAGTGAGTATCTCTCAGCATGGGATTGCCCACACTTATGTGTAAATGTATTCCTACTCTCTCACTTTAAATAAATCATTATTTCTTTTGTGCTCTTTAATTATCCCTCTCCTTTGGATCCTTTATCTCTGTAGGGTAAAGAACTTGGAATACAATAGAGGTTTCCACCTCAATTTTAAAGTTATTTCAGACAACCTGTCATCTCCGGGATAGATAGGACACACAGAGCCACTGCAGACAACCACCCTAGGGCAAAGCCATGAGGAAAAGTAGCGTCAGAGTTCCTGCAGACAGTTTCAACCAGGGTGATTCCTAGGAGAGGCTAGAGACAAGATTCCCATCCATGAGACTGAAGCATGGACTGTGACCAACACAGAGGGGTGGAACTACCCTGCTCTACTGTGTTATGGATGCCAGACATGAAACTTCAGAATTTACTGCTTGCTCTGCTGGATTTTGGACTTGTTTTGGTCCAATTAATAATTACTATTTCCCTATATCCCCTTTTAGGAATAGAAGTATATACCCTCCATCGTCCCTTGGAAGTACACAAAATACTTTTGTATTGTATAGATTCACAGTTAAGGGGGTTTACTTTGAGTTTCAGATGAAATGTGTGTCGCTCCCCCTCTTCACGGAGGAAGGACACAGGACCCTGCGCTTTTCTTTTGTCTGCTCGGCCCTCCCCGGGTTTGCTGCTGGTTCTTCCCGGGTTGGCTACCATCCCTTCCACCTCCGTGGAAGGGCGGTGCCCCCTGCAACTTTCCCCACTTCCGCGGGGGAGCGGCACACCACCGGCCGGCTCTCTCGGGGGCTGCTCAGATGTTCCTCAGGTGTTCCCCTTAGATGTTCCTGGTGCATGTTGTCTCTCTCCTCCTTTATAGTCCTCATCCACCAATCCCAACTCTGCTACCCACACGCCGAGTACGCTGCTCTCCTCCAATCAGGAGCGGGACCAGCTCCTGCAGGTTACTGGTTGAACTGGAGGCAGCTGTGTAAAAGTTGTTTTTACTCCTCTCCCAGCGCCATATTGTGGGAGAGCAGATGCATAGAATAAGTCTTAATTCCAGTAACTTAGTCTAGTCCGAGTTGCTCCCCACAATGTGGACCCTAAACTTTTAAATTAATATTGAACTGGGCCTGCGCCATGGCTCAATAGGTAAATCCTCTGCCTGCAGTGCCGGCACACCGGGTTCTAGTCCCGGTCGGGGTGCCGGATTCTGTCCCGGTTGCTCCTCTTCCAGTCCATCTCTCTGCTGTGGCCCGGGAGTGCAGTGGAGGATGGCCCAAGTGCTTGGGCCCTGCACCTGCATGGGAGACCAGGAGGAAGCACCTGGCTCCTGGCTTCGGATCAGCGCAGTGCGCCGGCGGCAGCGGCCTTTGGGGGGTGAACCAACAGAAAAAAGAAGACCTTTCTCTCTCTCTCTCTCTTACTGTCCACTCTGCCTGTAAAAAAAAAAATTAATATTGAACTAAAAATTTTGAGACTTTGGGACTAGAATAGGTGTATGTTTTCTGTGAGGTCATGGTTTTCAGGAGCCAGGAGTGGAAAGCTATAGTTTAATACGCAGACATTTTAGATCCAAAGTCGTGGATTGATTGTAAGTTATAGGATGAAACTTCCTCCAGTTAGATTTTGAGAGGTAGGCATTTTGACAAGTGGACAAATTGCACTGACTTGTTAAGATGGAGGTCCATAACTGAATGATGATGGTTTTAAAAAGAGATTCACGGGGGCTGGTGCTATGGAGTAGCAGGTAAAGCCGCTGCCTCCTGCACTGGCATCCTATACGGATGCCAGTTTGAGTCTCGGCTGCTCCTCTTCTGATCCAGCTCTCTGCTATGGCCTGAAAAAGTAGAAGATGGCCCAAATCACTGGGCTCCTGCATCCACATGGGAGATTCCAGAAGAAGCTCCTGGCTCCTAGCTTTGGATCGTTACAGCTCAGGCCATTGCAGCATCTGGGGAGTGAACCAGCAGAAGGAAGACCTCTCTCTCTCTCTCTCTCTGTCTCTACCTCTCTGTAACTCTGCCTTTCAAATAAATAAATAAATCTTAAAAAAAAAAAAAAGAGAGAGAGAGAGAGATGCACGGGACCTGCACTATGGCTGAAGCTGACATGTGAGAATTGGGGATCTCATATGGGCTCCGATTCATATCCCATATGTCCCACTTCCTATCTAGCTCCTACTGATGTGCTTAGAAAAGCAATGGAAGATGGCCCAAGTACTTGGGTTCCTGATACCCAGGTGGGATATCTGGCTAGAGTTCCTGGCTCCTGACTTCAACCCAGCCCAGCGCAGTCTGTTGTGGCCATTTGTGGAGTGAACAAGCTGATGGAAGATATCTCTTTCTCTCTCACTTTCAAATAAATAAATAAATCTTAGAAAGAGAGAGAGAGAGAGAGAGAGAGAGAGCGAGCGCCCTGTTTGTTGGGGTCTTAAGCCTGAGGCTGGCCCATGACCAGCAGGGGCAGTACAAGCACTCCCCGACAAGGCGAACAGGAGAGGTTCAAGAACACAGCAAGCACCTGTGAGTTCTGTCGAAGCAGGAACCGCTTTATTGAGGAAGTATGCAGGCTTATAAGGCTTACAAAAGACATGCACAGTAGGGGAGCCAATCAGCGAAAAGGTCATGCAGGCATGGGTGGACCACGCACAGGGGCATCTTAAGCAAAGTATAGGGATCACGCACTGTCCACACGTCCAGAACCAAAGCAGACCTATCTCTGCTGGTGGCCTGATCTTATGTAGTTTAACTGCAGCAGCAGTGGCAGACACACCCCTCGAACATCTGCCAGGCGCCGTACTGTAATGGAGATTTTAGGCAATACCCAAAACCTGTCTATCTCTGCTTTGGCTTACCATGTGATACTCTTTCAGCATGTGTTCTGCCATCAATCGCCTTTACCAGAATCAGAGTAGGGTGTTGTCTGATCTTGGACTGTGATTCTCAATGTTTGTTATAGTGACAAAAATCTGAATAATATATATTTTATCCAAAGAATGTTGAGGATACAAAATCTGCTTAATTTTGAATTGCTCAGAAAAGAAGTTAGCAGTCATATGTGAAAGACAGAGTACTAATTTTACCTTAATTATTATTTAAGTTTAACCATTGTGTTCTTATTTTAAGCTTTCTGCAAAATCTATTTTATTTTTGTGTTTATCACGATGAAAAAATATTTTACTAATGACATATTGTCAGGAATATGATGTGAATATATGAAATTTTAAGCAAAATAAAATATTGGAGAGATCCTAGTGACACTGGGATTCTAGTACCAGAGAAGTTAGAACTCCACACTAAAAAAAATGAGGAGAAGCAGGCTATGGATGTTTACACTGTACCTTTACAGTGTATTAATTTTACCTGGCAGTCTGATGCCTAGTTATCCAATTAATGAGTAGAGGCTCCTCACCTGTAAAACTTGTTTATACTGGCAAATTCTCTTGTGCTACTTGTGTGAACTGTGTCTAGTGTGCACCTTCCTGACCATCCCTGTAATTCTAGGAAGCCAACATTTTATTCTTCTCATTATCCAAAGAAAGGCCTGCCTAGGGCAGGCCAAGTTCTTTACATTATAGGCACAAATTCAGTGCCCACCATCATAGGAAACAAATATAGAGATTTTACTTACAGATCCTAGGTAGAGAGGGTATGAAGTGTTGGAAGCGAGATCTTGAGTCCAGGAGGCATGGATGAAAAGTCAGGCAGAGAGAGAAAAAAGGAGGGTTATGGGGAAGGAGAGATGGACAGAAAGAAACAGAGCAAGTACACTAGAGAGAAAGTCATAGTATTTCACTGATATATATAAAGGTACAAAACGTGGATCACATTTAAGTTCTTAGACAAATACCTGAATGGTTCCTGTAAAGGAAAACGATGGGGAAGCATGGAGCCCAGTTTCCCAGGTTTCATAGATGCTTCTTACTTCTTAACTCTGGCCGCTGGTTTGTGACATTGGCATGATGTTCTATTTCTAAAACCTTGGCGGTAACCTATGCTACATTGTTCTCATTACAGCGGGGTCTTTATAAACCACTAACTATATTTTTAAATACCTTTGAATTCGTTCATCTACTTGTATTCAACAATAAACTTAGATTTGACCTGAGTCTTTTCTCCATCAGTATTTTAACGTTAATAGAAGATATTGTGCCAAACTATTTCTTTCATTCAAACTTTTAGCTTTACATTTATGAAATAGATCACAAATGTAATGACACTTCATCCCACACTTTTTTCCAAGGTATTCATTCATATTCAATTATTCTGTTATCTCTCTCTTTCCAATAAATTTGGCAGAAGTGTCCCATCCTTCAAATTTTTCACTGTCGAAAAAATAAGATATAATACTGTCCTATTCTGCATTTCAAATATATCCCCTGTTCACTTGTTACTTGAATTCATATTCAGAATCTTATATTTTGTAAAAGGGTAGAGAAGTGATAAAGTGAAAAGTGTTTTAGTAAAATAATATATTCAATAACTACCCAGCTGAATGATATTATGCTAAAAATATCATCTACAGTTGAAATCCAGTTTTTATATTTCTTTGTAGCATTTTGAATACAGTAATAACTTATTTTGCATATAAATTCCAAGATTATCACAGAGGGTATGGATTTAGAGAAAGGAAGTGACATAACTTTCTATGGATTTTTACAGTCCATTCCTAACAGTATCTCTCCCTGCTGTGAATGGTGAGGGAGAATGAATTAGAGTGATTAGCTTGTAGATTTTGATGTATAGAAGTCTGTGGTGTCCCTAAACATTCTGCTATAAAGTTCTCTACGAAGTGCTTAACTTTATCAATTTAAAAAATGACCTGCATAAAAAATGCATTCATGAAAAATCAGCCATCAAATTAACCATTCCTTTCATAAATGGGAAGTAGAGCTATTGAAAGGTGTCTATGGAATATAAAGCGATTGATGTCCATTTCTCTTCTGCTCCCATAAATTGATGATTTAACATAAATTCTCAGAAATGTGGCTTTACTTATTTTTATTGTTGTTTATGTCATCTTATTTGGACAATCCTTGCAATCTACCTTGCATTTCCAAATTGATCATTGGGCTTTCTTTATACAGTTAGCTCATGAGTGATGTTATTTGCTCACAAAAATGATAAGGAATGACAAATCTGTCTTCTAATATTGACTTTGAATAATGTAATTAACAGTAAAAATTATCTGGTGTAAAAGCATTTTATATAACACTTCAATAAAGAATCTTCCTTGTTATCTTCTAGATTAAATCAATTTTTTCATAACAATGTTAGATCCTCAATTTTATGGTTAAAATCTTTAAAATTCATTATCAATTGTTTTTTCATAAATGGTTTATTTTCTGAAAGAGATGAGAAATTACTTCTAAATTTTCTATTGAACAAAAATGGCAGATGTCTTCTATAGCAGTTGAAGGTTTTAGTAGTTAGGTGAAAATAAATACAAATTGCACTGTTTTTAAAATAATTATTAGGATCACTTTTCTCTGAATCAAGTTTGAAAACCTAATTCCTCATAAAGAATTAAGCTAAAAAATGCTTGTCAAGCCAACTATGATTATCTAGAAACCAGAGCTGTCTGAGCTGGATATTGTGCAACATTCCCATAAGCTTCAAAATGAGATTTAATAGTATTTTAACATTTTTATTTTTCTGAAAAATTGACAAAAAATAAAGCATGATTCGTTGCCCAACTAAATAATAATTATATTTAAAAAGAAAAGCTAAGTACTGCACCTATGACTCATAACTAAACATTTACTGTATAATTTTATGTGCTATTAGCTTTTATGTAATAGGCATGGTACAGAGATATTACTAAGATGAGATAAAGATTAATAGGTATTTACAAAATTATTTAATTTGTTGTTATTCTGTATGTTCATTCAAAATTATGATGAAACAGTTAGTCCTGCACATATTTATGAAAGCAGGGTCAAGTTTTTTTCCAAGCCAATTTTAGTGTATGCATATATCCTTACAGAAGCAAAGATCTCATGTTGGTTAACACCATGGTTTTGTCACAGTCCAGTAGTTATCTTCTGTAACTACATTCTGATTTACTGATAGAGAGTGTTTACAAAGAAATGTTAATACAGTATAGACTTCAGTAATATTGATTGACACTGTGACATCAGGTCAGTTCTTTTTACTTAGAATGATATCTGTGGTGACTCCATGATTACAATACAGGTCATATTCAATCCATATAGAAGTGGGTACTTTCGTTATAATGGATTTACTCTTTGTCTTTTTTCATTTCTTTTCTCATTTTGTCTTCTTCCTCAGTCTCTTGCATCTGTTTAACAAAAGTTCTCTTCAAAATGTTCCACTAGTGGCTACATAAGCTACCTGTATACAATAATTTAAATTCAGATTTCAACTGATACTGAGTCTCAGAAAAACATTCTGAAATATGCAATGTTTCCTGGAATTAATGAAATCAAAACCAGTAATGCTTAATACCTCATCCAGCTAACCTTTCTTGAAATAGTTTTTCATTATTTTTCTCCCTAACTGAACATTATTCAAATCCTCTGAATACAATTAACTAGAAAACTTTCACATTTGACATGCCAGAGTCAAATTCAATACAGAACATCTAGAATTTTATGAATTTATTTTGACATTCAATAAAAGGTGATTTTCCTTTATAGCCAATCACCACAATAGAATAAAATAGTTCCTGTATTATTAGAAGGAAAGGGAGATTAAATTTTTATTTCAAATAAAAATAATCTCCAATTGTCCAACTTTATCAGTGCCCCATATTTCTTATGATTTTCAATAATCAACATTATACATAAGTTAAAAATTAAAATGTTAACTTCACATGCCTACACATACAAAATTACTGCAAAGTGTTAGTGGAAAATGGAATCAAAGTATTAGCTTATTTTTGGCATAAAAAATTTGAAATCAATGCACAGTTCTTCATAATACACATTTTTCATGAACTTTTTGAAGGTATCTCATACTTACATATCTGCTATTAGCCTCAATTTTTCCAATAAAATATTTACTTATACAGAGACTTATTTTTGTGCTTATCAGAAAGCAAAGTGGGAATGGTAACATTTCAGGAAATAACAGTTAAACCTGTTTGCTTTTCCACTGTTCCAGTCACTAGAAATGGTACCTTAGTTGCTCTTCCCAGAAGGATGATGTCAATATGGATTTCCCATGATTGTTGAAAGAGAGTCTGAAAGTGCCTGGCATAGAGTGGCGATTCAATAATTATTAACCTTTGGCATGTATAATCCTCCTAAGGGTACAAGAGGAGTGATCACTGACTCCAAAAAATAGGAAAAACACAGCATTCTTCTATACCATGTTTTCATTACTGGATACCTATTCTCTTCATATCTGAGGATAATTGAGCATCTTCAGTGTCTCACAGAAAACCTACGTCTCCTCTTTTTCCTCATTATTCCTTTTCTTCTACATCAGCATCATCATATTTTAAATACACATGAGGTTATTTCCAAAAGTTCATGGGAAATGGAATTAAATGAGTTTTTATGGTGCAAAAACTTCAGAAATTCATGCATACAATAATTCATAAAGTTTATTGAACATGTGTATTATAAAACACTATGGATTTCAAAATTATTGTACCATAAAAAACTCATTTTTCCACTGTATTTTCCGTGGACTTTTTGAAGCTTCCACACACAAGTTAGACACTTGGTTAACTGTGAAGTATTTCTTTCACCACCATTCATTTCTGCTAGACCCCGGTGTCTGTTTATATTCTAGACATAGAAGTAATGTTTTCCAGTTTAACTCATGCCAAGAATTTCAGACACTATGAACATTATCTACAGCAAATTTAATTGGGAAGCTAATATCAGGGCAACTTGATCATACTATTATTTAGATGTTTTATCATCTAGACCCTAAGACTATTCTTATTGCAGTCTTCACTTGCAACTCTTAGTGAAGTCCAAATGTCATCCCCTCATATGCTGTAAACTAGTCTTTTACCCATCTAGAGATGGGCTTAAACGCAAATTTGTATGATCAGTCATGGTGAGGAAAGAAAGAAGGAAGCAAATCTTTTACATTGGGGCCATAGATGCCAAGTAAGGGAGACAAGACAAGAAAACATAAGAGGGGCTGTCCAGGAGCAGTGACAGCTATTTCTAGTCATGGGAAGTGACCAGCAGAGCCAAAGACTAAAGTCCTACATCTGTAGATGGAGCTAGTGGAGCAAGTGAGGTTGGTTAGTAAAGTCATCAGATTCTAATATGTCCTAAACATTTAAGGGTAGAGTAGAACAAATTAAATCCCATGACTACCAACAGAAAATTGAATAGACAAAGTGGATAGTCCCACTGATACACTCTCATTTATCCCACACATGCAACCTGTGAATTAAGGTTTATCATCATTCTTACTCAAATTACAAAACTGATTTTTAGGAAGTTACATGACCTTACTTAAGGACCATGGCTGATAACTGTTAAGGCTTTTGTTTGAAATCAAGACTTTTTGTAGAAAAGGTCAAGCTTTTAATTACTAAACTGTGCTTTCCAGAAGGCTCAAGTAGTGGAATCTGTGTAGGTGCAGAAAGTATAGAAGGACTGATCCAAGTGTCTGATCCGATTGTCATAAAGTTTTTAGGTGGAATTGACTAAAAATATCTAATTTAGTAATAGATGATCTAAAAAGTGATTATTTTATAACCATGTAAATTTTTGCAGTCTATGGCTTTTTCACTATTGTTGCTGGTGAATATATTTCCACTTTCATACTGCAGAAATGTAGATAAGACATTTTGCATGTCAATGATTTTCAAAGACGTAAAAGTGATACAGATATGTAAATCAAGATCTTACATCCATTTGTGTCACTTTTACCAGCCTTCCTTTCTTCTTTTTTCCTCTTCTGCCTTGCCTTCCTATCTCCTCCTCCTTGCTCTTTTTCATTCTTTCTCTTTTGTTTTTTCTTTATCCTCCTGGTAAAGGAGGAATTCTAAAGCATACAACATCTCTGAAATCTTGTTGTGAGTGTCTGTGTTTCTACTATGAGTAGATGCATATATTTTCTTTTCGAACCTGAGTATCAAATGCCTTCTTGAAATCCTAAAGTAAGTACTTGAAATAAAGCAGTTATTTTCCTTCATCACAGAGAAAAGAAAGAGGCGTACAAACAACTTTTCATTTTCTGGTAGCCTGCCACAGATGAAGTTTACACTAATTAGAAATCGTCTGGAGGCAGGAGAGCAGATTGAGCCTTCGGCTGGAAGTGCTTCCTGACAGGTGGTTCACCACAAAGCAACATTACAATTACCTAACACACTGTTTGATTTGTGTAAACCTCATTACTACTCACATTATTTAATGAACTATGAGCATTCCTTCACCTCCCCGCAGATTGCAGCGCTCCATTTCCATTTCAATTGCATCCTTTAGGCCCATTTGTCTTTTAAGAGCAAATATTGCCTTGAATTCCAAATTCTGGATTTGAATAGAGTTTTAAAACATCGACCTAGAACTAATCAGTGAAAGGGTAGACTACATTTTGTTCACAATGTTAATAATATTTAACCTTTTAGTTTATATTTCCCCATGAATAAAAAAGAAAAAAACTGATTTTTCCCAATGTGTAGCAATATGCATGTTGAGTCTGTGTTGCCATGTGTGGTGAG
The DNA here is from genome assembly GCF_051225735.1 of Oryctolagus cuniculus. Lineage (NCBI taxonomy): Eukaryota > Metazoa > Chordata > Mammalia > Lagomorpha > Leporidae > Oryctolagus > Oryctolagus cuniculus. Next base: position 116,339,160 of record NC_142870.1, on the reverse strand, counting down.
GTGGAAAATTGAAGCAATTATCCAGATAATTCAAGCCTCAAACCACAAAATTGCTCAATTCTTAAGTTTTTTTTGTGTGTGTCTGCAGACTCTGAAAATCCATTTAAATGAACAAAAATATTGTCACTTCGTTCAAAAAAAAAAGTTCTAATCTTCATTATAATAATCTTAACCTGAACTTGTATGTTTTAATATCTCATAGAGTTTCTTTCCTGAAAACAGAACAAAGTTTATTCATATTTTCCCAGAAAAGCAAATAAAAGAACCTGATAAAATAAATATAACATTCTATAATTTAGTCTATTAAAGCATTTCTCTAGATGACCTAGTATGTGCCTAGCATTATGTTACATGTATGAATAATTTAAAACAAATCTAAGGCCATTTGTGTTTTTGAAGAATATATAAATATTCACAGGAGGCAAAACTAGAAGAGTAGAAACAAAATTATATTAAATGTGAAAGAATTGTGTGTGCACTAGGTAATAGAGGAGAGAAAGTAAGCATTGTTTTCTACTAATAATACATTTGCTAATTAACTCATCTTCCATCTTCACCCTGTAAGTTACTTAGCTAATAGTTGGCAAGAACACTGCTTCTGTTCTCTTACTATCTAATAAACAGACTCATGATTTTTTTGTTGCTTGCAACTAAAGTTGTACGCTTTCAAGTTGAACAAAATCTGCTCTCAACTTTCAACTTTTGTCAGTAATTATCAACTTCCAGAAGCTTCTCTTCCAGCCAAATAGTTTATTTAATATCCTCTTCTAAAGATACTCTATATTTTTCTCCTTTGTTCACTCATCAAAGTTCCTTCAGTAAAGAATTGACTGAGCACAGTTCTGCCTGACTTCAAAGTCTGACTTTTTCATACTATCTTTCACTCCAGTCTTTCAGATCCAGCAAAAATATTCTTTTGCAGTCCTCATGACAATCGTGCTGCAGTTACCAACTATCCCTAAGTCTGTGACTTAACAATTCAAAAGTTTGTGGTGTTACACTTCCAAAGTTGGTTACTAGAAGGATCTGCTCAATGCTGATATTCAGAAACTGAGTTAAATGGACACTTCCCCTTGACATGTGTTACATAACTCAGGAGCTGCCTAAATGGAGTGTGATGAATCAGGAAATCATTCTGTGGTAGATTAACTGAAATGTGATCCCTGTTGAACATGGTGGTGGGAATGGGAGAGGGAAGAGATGTATAATTTGGGACATGCTCAGGCTGACTTGCCCCAAGTGGTGGAGTTGGAAGCATACCAGGGGATTCCAATTCAATCCCATCGAGGTGGCATGTACCAATGCCATCTCACTGTTCCAGGTGATCAGTTTCAGTTCACAGTTGGTCATGGTGAAGGGACTGGGAGTCAAAGGGAGCACATAGACAAGTCTAGTACCTGCTAACGCTAACTGATGGAGTAAATAAAGGGGAGAGTGATCCAACATGGGAAGTGAGATACTCAGCAGACTCATAGAATGGCAGATGTCCTAAATAGCACTCTGGCCTCAGAATCAGCCCTAAAGGCATTCGGAGCTGGCTGAAAAGCTCATGAGAGTATTTCAGGCATGGAAAGCCAAGACACTCTGGCAAAAGATCTCTGCGAGTGAGATCCCAGTGGAAAGAACAGGCCATCAAAGAAGGAGGTACCTTTCTCTGAAGGGAGGAGAGAACCTCCACTTTGACTATGACCTTGTCTAAACAAGATAAGAGTCGGAGAACTCAGAGGGCTTCCATAGCCTTGGAAACTCATGACTGGAGCATAGGGAGATTACTGATGCCATAGACAGGAGTGTCAATTGGTAAAGTCAACAACAGGAGTCACTGTGCACTTACTCCTCATGTAGGATCTCTGTCCTTAATGTGCTGTACATGGAGATTTAATGCTATAACGAGTACTCAAACAATATATTTCACTTTGTGTTTCTATGGGGGTGCAAACTGTTGAAATCCTTACTTAATGCATACTAAACTGATCCTCTGTAAAAAAAAAAAAAAAAAAAAAAAAAAAAAAAAAAAAAAAAAAGAAAGAAATTATCAATTCCCAACTTGACTCTCACTGGGATTAAACATGACAATAGGTCTGCTCTGATTTCATCATCATTTAAAAAAATCATCTATTATTTTTCACTTTATGTTTCTGTGTGGGAGCAAACTGTTGAAATCCATACTTAATGTATACTAAGCTGATCTTCTGTATATTAAGATAATCGAAAATGAATCTTGATGTGAATGGAAGGGGAGAGGGAGTGGGAAAGGGGAGGGTTGTGTGTGGGAGGGACGGTATGGGGGGAAAGCCATTGTAATCCATAAGTCGTACTTTGGAAATTTATATGCATTAAATAAAAGTTTAAAAAAAAAAATAAAGGTGGTTCAGATTTTTTTTCTTAGTTCTTTAATTAAGTCATAGAGTTTATTTCCTTTCCTTTAAATGTGTCCTGGTTTTAGAGACATTCTTAATACAGTGTGGCAAAAGTGACAATGTATGAGTGCATGGTAGGTCACAAGATGCCCTGAAGCTTGATCGTTCAGAACGCTCAGTCAGGGAGTTCTGAGACGCTACCTGAGAAGTTGTGCTACCTGATGCATCCAGGTGCTAGAAGCAATCTATTGTTACAACAGCTCCTGCATACTTAGACCATTCAGCCCCCCATGTGAATGATGTAATTTTGAACCTTTCAGCTGAAAACACTAAATGATTTCTCTCACCTCCTCCTACAGAAGAATCTCCAATCCAATCCTTGTTTGCACTCCTGAGCTACAGAGCAGGAGCTATAATGACATGTTTAAAGCTGCTACACTTTTAGGTACTATATTATGATTAGCTATATGTAAGTAGCATAGACTCCTAGTCTTCACTTAGTGACACATGTTCACTTTTTTTTCAGGACTAATTAGCCAGAAAAATGCCAAATCAGCAGTGGAGTGCTAAATCAATGACTATCACATTCATGATGATAACAAATGTCCAACATGTTTTATAAAGTAAATTCTCCTTTTTTTGAGCCTTTTGAAATTAGTTTGCAAATTACTCCTGTGCTTCTGTTGGCATATTTTTTATTTTGAATTGTTATTTAAATATATTTTTTTTAGCAACTGCTTTAAATGACTGGTTTTAAAATGTGCTCTGGCCTGCGCAGCAGCGGCTCACTAGGCTAATCCTCTGCCTGCGGCGCCAGCACCCCAGGTTCTAGTCCCGGTCGGGGAGCCGGATTCTGTCCCGGCTGCCCCTCTTCCAGTCCAGCTCTCTGCTGTGGCAGGGGAGTGCAGTGGAGGATGGCCCAAGTCCTTGGGCCCTGCACCCGCATGGGAGACCAGGAGAAGCACTTGGCTCCTGGCTTCAGATCAGAGACAGTGCCTTTGTCGCAGAGCGCTGGCCGCAGCAGCCATTGGGGGGTGACCTTTCTCTCTCTCTCTCTCACTGTCCACTCTGCCTGTCAAAAAAATATGTGTTCTAAGCTTTGAAACATTAAGTCATCAGTAAATGATAAAAAAGAGAGAACTCATAAAGTAGCTGTATGAACCAAGCCCACAAAGTAGGAACGACTACTGTGGATAATATGCCAGACAGTATATTCAGAACACAAATTAACAAATAAAAATGAGGACATGTATCAGAAAAAGAGCTAGTAGGGTGGTAGGGTAGCAGAAAATAATAAAAGATCTGGAAAACCAGGAAGAGGGTTTCATAGGGTTTCATATGTATTTGGTGTTTATTTCAATAATATTGGGTCATAATTAATACAGATTTGGTTACAAATTATCCTGGCAAAGACACGATGAGTTGGTAAGACTACAGAGAGATTCTAGAATATGTTTTATTACTCATATGTTTTAGGCAATATTAGGGGTGGTAAGAACGAAGAGGAAAAAGCTCATTTGAAAGATATTTAAAAATGCTAAGCATTCATGTTGCTTAGGAATCTTATAAACAGATTCAACTTACCCAAGATGAAAAATGGGAATAATATATTGTGCTGTCAAAATAATATGGAAATTTTTGACTGGCGCCATGGATTACTTAGCTAATCCTCTGCCTGAGGCACTGGCATCCTGGGTTCTAGTCCCGGTTGGGGCACCAGATTCTGTCCCAGTCCAGTTGCTCCTCTGCCAGTCCAGCTCTCTGCTGTGGCCTGGGAAGGCAGTGGAGGAAAGCCCAAGTGCCTGGGCCCTGTACCCACATGGAAGACCAAGAGGAAGCACCTGGCTCCTGGCTTCAGATCAGCACAGCACACAGGCCATAGCGGCCATTTGGGGAGTGAACCAATGTAGAAGGAAGACCTTTTTCTCTGTATTTCTCTCTCTAACTCTGACTGTAAAAAAATAAATAAATAAATAACATGGAAATTTTCATAGGTTTTACTAGAAATCAGGATCATTGTATAGATTTACTTTGCATAAATTAAGTTTATCTTGCTGAATCTTCAGATAAGTAAATTTATGTAAGAAAATATGCAAGAAAATTGAAAAAATATTCAGACACTGAGGGAACTATTTATTTTGAAATAATCAAGAGTTTTAGTATTTTTCAAAAGTACATGTATATTGTTAGACTTTCAGTTAAAACATTGCACTAATATCTATTAATTGAACTAACATTAGAAATTCAGCTCCCAGAGTTTCAAAAAAAATAATGTTGCTCACGATATAGTTCTCAAATATTTCTTTTCTGAGTGCTTAACCAAAACAATAACTATATATTTAACAAATTTATACTTAATAAAATCTTACAAAAATAAATGTCTTTTACATGCTAAATCAAACATGGAGTTGAATTACTTACAATGTAGGTAGTATCATAAAAGGTGAAATATAGATTCGGTTTACATTCCACTGTAGCAAGTGAAAAACCCTAAAATGTAATAAGTTGAAATGAAGTCTTTAAATATCTACTAGTGCAGAGTGGGTGATATAGCAGGTAAGACACTTCTTAAGATGCCTGCCTCCCACGTTGGAGACCTTGTCTCCACTCCTGCTTCCAGCTTCCTGCTATGTCATACCCAGGAAGGTAATAGGCTTTTGGTTCCCTGTCACCTACCTGAGAGGTTTGGATTGAGATCTAGCTAGCTTCCAGGCTTAAGCCTGGCCCAAGCCCCACTGTTGCAGGCAATCGGGAAGTGGACCAGTGGATAAGAGATTTGTATTTTTCAATCTGCTTGTCTTCTCTGTCTCTTTCTCTGTGTTTCAAATAAATAAAATTTTAAATCAAAGTTAAGTACCAGGGTAATTTTTTCTTCATGACTAATTTTTAGTGTGTCTCCTGACTCGTGGCTTCAGGCTGACCCAGCCCTGGCTGTTGCTGCCTTATAGGGAGTGAACCAATGAATGGAAAATCTCTCTCTGTCTCTCCCTCTCTCTCTGAAACACTGACTCAAATAAGTAAATAAATCTTTTTAAAAGTTCAAGAAAAATGTATAATATGAAAAAATGTGTGCATTTGAACAATATTTTCACCAAAAAACTCTTTTTCATGAATTTTCCATCTTTATACTCTTATGGAAAACACAATGTTAAATGGTGGGATGGGAATTTCACACAGCAGTTAAGACGTCCCTTGGGACACTTGCATAACATATTGAAGGCCATGGGTTCATTTCCTGACACGGCTTCTGATAATGTGCAGCCTCTAAGACGGCAGATGAGCTCTGAGGCACTTGTGAGGGAACTAGATTAAGTTCCAGGCTGCTGGGTTCAGCCTTTCCCAGCCCCAGCTGTTGCAGGCAATTGAACCAGAACTGAACCAGCAGATGGACAATTTCTCTCCCTGTTTGACCATCTCTGTCACTCTCTCCATCTTTCAAACAAATAAACAATTTTTTACAAATAAATGTTCCTGGTTTTGTGAGAGGCCAGAGCCACGCCATGACAGGCTTCTCACAAGACAAAAAAACTGACTAGGCCCAGGATGCCCTGGTGTGAGAAGATGAAACCTGACACCGGGCAGTCCTTGGTCTGGTCTGCAGGACCAGGTGGAGGCAACCAATAAGGTGGGCCGTCCTTGGTCCTTGGTCCTGCAGGGCCAGGGGAAGGAAGGAATGCGGACATAATACTTGTTTGCCTGGGAACTATAAAAACCCCCGAGAACAAAGATAAGGGGGTCTTGGTCTCCCAGCACTACACCAAAAGGGAGACTGCGGCCCCAGCATGCTGGACCTACAAATAAAGTCCCTTTGTTCTTGCATTAACGTGAGTCTCGCTGGTTCTTTCTATCTGGGCAATCCGGAACACAACAGTTTTCCTGTGCTTTTTGTTGTTCCCCATTAAAAAAAAATCCTGCACTTCAAACAGTTATAAATAATAGTGCAATTAAAAAAAAGTAACATGAAAGCCATCAACAAACCAATTAGTTCTGAGTGCTGCGAGGAATTAAGATTTCAAATGGCATAGTATAATTAATTAATTACTTAGCTAGTTAAGCAGGTACTTAAAATACTCTCCCAAAATACCACTGCCACTAACTTTTCTTTTTTTTTTCAATTTTTTAGTTTTATTTATTTATTTATTTTTGCAATGTTTCAGCTTTTTTGGGTCTCTTTCCCAAAGGGTTTTATTTAAGAGAGCAGCTCATTCCAGTGCCCCGGGTGTAGAGCCAGCGTCCCCACCAATCACGCTTGCAAATGTGCCCCCCATTATCCTTTCTCGGGTCGCAGAAGACACGCGCGCGTGTGCATGCCCCATAGCATGGGCGGGCCTCCACGTGGGCATGCCTACCCCGCAGGCGGGGCTGGCGGTCGCCCCCTCGTGAAGGGAGTGTAGGGGCCCGCAAGGGGCCGGGACGCGGAGACACGTGTGGCAGGGTGGGCCGCAGGCCGGACGACCCCTGCTCCCACCGCCCACCAAGCTCAGCTCTGCAGTCCGAGGGACCCAGGGGGCTTCCAGAATCCGGTGTGAATAGGGGGGCGGGCACAGCTCCGGAAGTGCAGGCTGAAGCTGTTCTTCAGTGGGGCCTCCTAAGGCTGGTGTAAGGGGGCGGAGGTGCGTCAGCCCCATATACTGCAGCAGCAGACAGGGGTGGCCTGTGGACGCCTGGAACCAGCCCCTGGTGAGCGAAGCAAGGTGTGCCCCTGGGTCCCGGCCCAGACCTTTGAGAACCTATCCTGGGCCTCCTCGGCCAACAGTGGCTAGCTGGGAAGGGGGAGAAGAGAAAAGGGGGGAGGGGAGAGATAGGAGAGGTCAACCTTTTCTTAACAAAGACTCAAAACAAGACAATTAGGAGACCCCCCCAAAATAAGTCATAGAATTGTCTTCATCCAATTGTAAAAGAACTTTATCCCACATTTTAGGATAATACAAAAACAACCCCAAGTGACATATTTTTTACTTTTTTCAAAGAATTTGGAGTTTAAGTTATTGAAGTGATCCTATTTTTTAAATGACATATTGAAAATATTGCTGTTTAGGAAATGCAATAGCTAAAAGTCAACTGGTACAAACCAAGTTGAAAATATATTGAGACCCATATATTATTTGCTTTTTATATTAAAAAACACTCCTTTTTTGTATGCAAAATAGTTTTCCTTTTCAGTTGAATTTTAGGAGATAGCCATGAAAAACTAAAAAAGACTAATGAAGATTTCAGCATACTAGAAAAAATTATAATTTGGAGTTTTTCTAAGAATATGATCATATTATTTTAATTGGTATTACTATTGCAGATGGGCCATGGGGAAAACCGTGTATGCTAAATTTGCTATGGTGGTTTCATTTTTCCCTCTATTTTCCTTTGCATTTTTTGTAACAATCTTTATTCATTTTCATGCCTTCAAAATTTAGCCTTAATAACTGGGGAGAGAAAACATAAACTGAAAGTGAAAACAGCTTGTCTATGAACCTTTTGTCGCCTAATTACCAGAAGGACACACACAAGGCAAGAAAAGAAGGCAGCTCACCAAGCTAATTTTATTGTCAACAAGGTCTTTCAATAAGATAGATAAATAATATTCTCTAGATCTATTTCCATGGAATGTTCTGAACAGATGCCTCTGATAAAGGACTGCTTTTGTTAAGCAAACTGAGGATCTGTTGATTTATGAATCATGGCTCTCTAAACAAAGTCATGTATCCTATACATTCACTGAGTAGTAAATGAAGTTGCTGTGGTGAGCATTGGACATAGCAGTTAAGTTGCCACTTGGAACACCTGCAACACCTGGTGTCAAATCTCAGCTCTGCATCTTTTCAAGCTTCTTGCTAAGGTGCACTCTAGGAAGCAGTAGGTAACGGCTCGATTCCTTGGATCCCTCTGGTCATCTGAGAAACCCAGATGGAGTTTCTGGCTCCTGGCTATGGCCTGGCCCCATCATGCATTTTCCCAACATTCTGGAAGCGAGCTAATGGATGGAAGATGTGTCTAACTCCCTGTCCTTGTGTCTATCTACGTTTCTTTGCCTTTCAAATAAATGAGTACATACTTAAAATGCAGTTGTCTACTTTGGCTGTAGAGTATGTGCCTGACATGAAAAGGAAGGTCTGGGAAGGTAAGGGTCTAGCAGGTAGGGGCAGGGAGAGAGAACACTCATACTTTTTTCTGCTGTGTCTGAAACTCTTGACTGGCAGGACTCTTGAAATCTCTGAAAAATGTTAGTCTGATTTAGTCCACTTAGGACATTCTTCTTATGGAATTACTTCTTGATAATATAGTTATGCCAGTGATACTTGCATTTGGATAGATGACAAATGCTTGAGATATACAAATTACTTCTAATTATACATTGCTAATCATTAAGACATTATAATAGGTGGATTAAGCACAGACCCTGTTTGTATTGTTTGGATTGGCTTTTGTCTGTCTGGTGTTTTACTTTTGGGAGAAGGTCTAAGTTAACAACTCTTATGAATATTAATTTACTGTCTCTTGTGACTTCAGTACCCACATTGGTTAACTTTTATTTTTTAAAAAATTATTAAGGTATACAAATTTTATGTATTTAGTATATACACATTAGGAACAAAGTGATACTTCCCATCCATCCTCCCTCCTGCCCATGCTCCAACCCTTCTTTCTCCTCCCTCTCTTATTCCCACTCTTAATTTTTACAAAGATCTATTTTCAGTTTATTTTAAGCTCATAAGATTATGCCTACACTAAGTAAAGAGTTCAACAGATAGTATGAAGAATAAACACCATTCCTCAATAATAGACACAAAGGCTGTAAACAATCATCCAGTCTCAAAGTGTCCATTTTACTAATCTACATTAGGTTTTAGTTACCACACATCAGGAAAATCATATGGCATTTGTCTTTTTCAAGACTGGCTTATTTCACTTAGTGTACTTTTTTCCAGTTCCATCCATTTTGTTGCATAAGACAGAAATTCATTTTTTTAATAGCTGAGTAGCTCTCTATAGTGTATATATATATATGTATATATATATAATTTCTTTATCCAGTCATCAGTTGATGGACATCTGGTTTAATTTCATAGCTTAGCTATTGTCAATTGAGCTGCAATAAGCATGGGGATACTGATAACTCTGTTATATGTTGACTTCATTTCCTTTGGGTAAATTCCCAGAAGTGGGATGGCTGGGTTATACAGTAAATCTATTTTCAGAATTCTGAGGTATCTCCATAATGTCTTCCACAGTCATTGCACCAGTTTACATTCCCATCAACAATGGATAGGGTGCCTTTTCCCCTATATCCTTGCCAGCATTTATTGTTGTTTGATTTCTGAAAGATTCTAAAAATATCAGGTCTGTTTGGCCCATAGAGTTAATTAGCTGTTTCTTTGCTGATTTTCTGTCTAGTTGATCTGTACATTGATTAAAATGGGTGTTGATGTTCCCCATTACTATTGGGGTCTATGTCTCTCTTTAGATCCACTAAAGCTATTTTAAATAGTTATCCTGTAATTGGGTGCATATACACTTATTTTAGTCATATCTTCCTGCTGAAGAGATTCCTTACTCATTACATAGTGCCCTTCTTTGTCTCTTTAAGTTTTTGTGCTACAGTCTATTTTGTCTAACATTAGGATAGCTAGACATGCTCATTTTAGCTTTCCATTAGCATGAAAAATCTTTTTATTTCCTTTCATTTTAAGTCTGCATGTATCTTTGCTGGTGAGGTGTGTTTCTTGAAGATGGCTAATATATGGGTATTTTTTAAAATCTATTTAGCCAGTCTGTATCTTTTAATTAGAGAATTTATACCATTTACATTCAAGGTTACTGTTGATAAAAAATGACTGGGTCCTGTCACTTTTCCATAAATGTTTCTATTGTTTGCTTTGGATTTGCTCTGTACTTTTACTGGATGATTTTCTGCCTTTGCATTCTTTCATAATGATGGCTGCACATCTGTGTGCGGCACATCTTTAAGCATCTTTTGTAAGGCTGGATGAGTGGTGACAAATTATTTCAACTTCTTTTTGTTATAGAAGGTCATTTTGTACCTTCATTCATAAATGAGAGTTTTTCTGGGTACATTATTCTGGGTTGACATTATTTTTCTGTTAAGACTTGGGGTCTGTCTCTTCATTCTCTCCTAAACTGTAGATTTTCTTATGAGAAGTCAGCTGTAAGTCTTATTGAAGATCCTCTGAAAGTAATCTGGTGTTCTCTTGTTCACATTTAAGAATATTTTCTTTATATTTTACTTTTGAGAGTTTGACTACATGTGTCAAGGTAAAGATCTTTTCTGGTCATATCTCTTAGGAGTTCTATGTGCTTCCTGTACTTGGATATTCCTTTCTTTCTCCAAATTAAGGATGTTTTCTGTGTTTATTCCACTAAATAGTTTTTCTAATCTTTCTTTTTTCCACACTTTAAGGAAATTCTAAGACCCATATGTTGGGGTCTTATATGTGATAGTATCCCATCAATTGAAACACTGTTATAATTTTGTCTAAATTCTTTTTCTTTCTTTTTTTTTTTTTTGGTGTTGTTTTGGTCTGACCAAAAAATTTCCAAGGATTTTTCTTTTTCATTGGATTTTGTTTTTCTGCTTGATGAAGCCTTTTGTTAAGGCTTTCCACTATATATTTTTTTGACATATCGAGTTCTTCGAAATCCTAATTTCAAGGGAGAATTTTTCATTCATGTAATATATGGATTTCTTTAATTAGTGAAGTTGTTTCTCATTGTGTCTGACTAGTCCTATGATTAATCATTTGAATCCTATTTCAAGCATTCATCAATCTCTTCATATTTATATACTTTTTTTAAGATTGATTTATTTTTTTGATAGATAGAATTGCAGAGATAGAGAGGAAGAGACAAAGACAAAGGTCTTTCATCTGCTGGTTTATTACCCAAATGGCCACAACAGCTGGAGCTGAGGCTATCTGAAGCCAGGAGCCAGGAGTATCTTCGGGGTTTCCCATGTGGTTGCAGGGGCCCAAGCACTTGGGCCGACTTCTGCTTTTCCAGGCCATAAGCAGAGAACTGGATTGGAAGAGGAGTAACTGGGACATGAACTGGCACCCATGTTGAATGCTGGCCTCACCAGAGAAGGCTTAGCCTACTATGCCACTGTGCCAGCCCTCATTTTCACATTTTAATATTGAAATGTTGTGATTCATTGGGGGATGGGGGTCATGTTGTTTTCCTTTTCCTTGTTTACTGAATTTCTGTGTTTATTTTTAGGCATTTGTGGAAATACTTGTTGGTTTTTTCCTCTAATGGCCTTTATTATGAACTATGCCTCTGAGGTTTGGTGGAGTGTCTGCTTTTTCTGTGAATACCCAGAGGTGTGTGTTTTGTGTGGCAGGGAATCATGCTTATTGTTCTTGATTAAAGTAAGTATCCAGGGTGACACCAATATTGGGCATGATATATCTCCTCTTGTTAGCAGAAAAGAGGGTGTGATCACCACTGTTGGCATAAATGCACCCTCACCTTCTCTCTTCCAAGGTGATCCGTGCCCTGGGTTAGCCCACCATGGCTACAACCCTCACCCATGTTGATGCAGGAATGACTCACAGGATCTTTGCAGTCCTCAAGGTGAGCACAGATCCCACTGCATAATTCATGTCGACAATCAGGGAACTCTGAGCGTCTGGAGTTGCTCATGGTAATCGCCCAGAGACTCAGCTACATTCTGTGCCCTTTCATGCACTCACAGCAGTCTCATAGTCTCAGCACACACTGGGTGCATAGGATCTGCTCTGCTCCACTGTCCTGTTCTGTCCATGGAGAGGCAGAGATGTTCCATAGCTGCCTCTGGGTGTCCCAACTGGGTGGTGTGAAGCACCTCACCATCCTACCTGATGCCCAGCACCCTGTCCATCCTCCCAGCAATACTCAACGTCTGTGGGGAATGTGGATTTTTTCACTTTGGTGAAATTCCTGGAGCAGACACATGCACAAGAGCCTCTGGCTGAAGCTCTGACTTGTTTCATATCGATGCCATCTACTGGTTCACAGGGATGCACAAAAGCCTCTGCATCTGGTATTGAAGTCAGAATGTCTCTTTATCCGGCTTGTTGTCAGGTATGCACACCTGAGTTGCTGCCACTACTACTGCTAACACGAGAGTGTCTTGTCCCTACCAGTTGTTGAGTGCACACAAGAACTGCTGCAGCTGCTACTTATGTCTAAAATGGTGCCCGCTCTCTCTCAGCTGATTGCAGGGCACCATTGTGAGAGCAGAGGGGAGAGACATGTGTTCATTTTCTTTGCTGGGTTAGAAAGACCCTGTCCCCCTTAGGCTCAAAGCTGGACTCAAAGACACTTAGTCCACAGGCTGTCCCTCTGACTATATCACCTGTGGCACTGACTGCTGCAGTCTTATCTCACCTCACTCTTCAAAGCTGGTACTCTGTCCAGCTCTTGGCTACTAGGGTCCTGTGTTGTGTCCATGCTCATTGCTGCGTGTCTGCACCTTTGACACAGATCCATGGTGTCCATCTCCCTCCTGTAGAATTCCTGTTGCAGTTTCCCCTAACTGTCACCTGAGAATATATTTCTGCCACCTTTTGTTTTAAACTTTTATTTAATAAATATAAATTTCCAAAGTACAACTTTTGGATTATAGCAGCTTTTCCTCCCATAACCTCCCTTCCACCCTCAACCATCCCATCTCCCACTCCCTCTTCCATCACATTCTTCATCAAGATTCATTTTCAATTATCTTTATATACAGAAAATCAACTTAGTATATACTAAGTAAAGATTTCAACACACTGCACCCACAAAGACACACAAAATATAGAGTACTGTTTGAGTAGTAGTTTTATCATTAATTCGCATAGTACAACACATTAAGAACAAAGATATTACATGGGGAGTAGGTGCACAGTGACTCCTGTTGTTGATTTAACAATTGACACTCTTATTTACTGTGTCAATAATCACCTGAGGCTCTTGTCATGAGCTGTAAGGCTATGGAAGCCTCTTGAGTTCACAAACTCTAATCTTATTTAGACAAGGTCATAGTCAAAGTGGAAGTTCTCTCCTTCCTCCTCCATTCAGAGAAAGATACCTCCTTCCTTGATGACCTGTTCTTTCCGCTGGGATCTCACTCACAGAGATTTCTCATTTTATTTTATTTTTTTTCGCAGTGTCTTGACTTTCCATGCCTGCGAAACTCTCATGGGCTTTTTAGCCAGATCCGAATGTCTTAAAGGCTGATTCTGAGGCCAGACTGCTGTTTAGGACATCTGCCCTTCTATGTATAAGTCTGCTGTGTATCCCGCTTCCCATGTTGGATTGTTCTCTCCTTTTTAATTCTGTCAGTTATTATTAGCAGACTCTAGTCTTGTTTATATGATCCCTTTGACACTTAATCCTATCATTATGACCAATTATGAACTGAAACTGATCACTTTGGCTAGAAGGTGGCATTGGTACATGCCACCTTGATGGAATTGAATTGGAACCCTGGCATGTTCCAAGCTCTACAATTAGGGGTAAACTGAGTGAGCATATGCCGAACTATACATCTCCTCCCTCTCTTATTCCCATTCTTATATTTAACAGGGATCACTTTTCAGTTAAATTTAAATGCCTAAGAATAATTGTGTGTTAATTAAAAAGTTCAACCAATAGTATTAAGTAGAACAAAACAAAATACTAAAAGAAATAAAGTGTTAAGTTGTTCCTCAACAGTCAGGACAAGGGCTGATCAAGTCACTGTTTCTCATAATGTCCATTCCACTTCAACAGGTTTCCTTTTTAGGTGCTCAGTTAGTTGTCACCAATAAGGGGGAGCATATGATATCTGTCTCTTTGGGACTGGCTTATTTCACTCAGCATGATGTTTTCCAGATTCCTCCATTTTGTTGCAAATGATCAGATTTCTTTTTTTTTTTTTAACTGCTGCATAGTATTATATAGAGTACATATCCCCTTAATTTCTTTATCCAGTCTTCTTTTGATGGCATTTAGGTTGATTCCATGTCTTAGCTATTATGAATTGAGCTGCAATAAACATTGAGGTGCAGACATCTCTTTTATTTGCCAGTTTAATTTCCCTTGGGTAAATTCCAAGGAGTTGATGGCTAGGTTGTATGGTAGGGCTATATTCAGGTCTCTGAGAAATCTCGAAACTGTCTTCCAGTGGCTTTACCAGTTTGCATTCCCACCAACAGTGGGTTAGTGTCCCTTTTTCCCCACAACTTTGCCAGCATTTGTTGTTGGTAGATTCCTGTATGTAAGCCATTCTAACTGGGGTGACATGAAACCTCATTGTGGTCTTGATTTGCATTTTCCTGATGGCTAGTGTTCCTGAACATTTTTTCATGTGTATGTTGACTGGATTTTATCTTTTGAAAAATCTCCATTTAGGTCGTTTGTCCATCTTTTAGGTGGGTTGTTTGTTTTGTTGTTGTGGATTTTCTTGATCTCGTTGTAGATTTTTCTCCTAGACTAGAGCAGTATGCTCCTTTCCTATTCTTGCATTTTGGAAACATCATTTTATTCCCTTTAATGTTCCTGGCTGAGTTATCACTATGATACCATTTTTGGATGAACTTTATAGAGTTAAATATTTCTTATGTTGCACACTATTTGAATCCCTTTACTAAAGGATCATATCTAATACCATTTCCTATTTTGAACAATGTTAGTTAAATAAGTTCACATTATAAAATTGAATAGAAATAATAAAACACAATTAGTTTCAGCAATGTAACCAAAACCAAACTCCAGATATTTTTTATTTATTTGACAGGTAGAGTTATAGATAGTGAGAGAGAGAAAGACAGAGAAGAGAAAGGTATTCCTTTTGTTGGTTCACTCCCCAAGTGGCCACCGCGGCCAGTGCTGCTCTGATCCAAAGCCAGGAGCCAGTTGCTTCTTCCTTGTCTCCCATGCTGGTGCAGGGGCCCAAACACTTGGGCCATCCTCCACTGCACTCCCGGGCCACAGCAGAGAGCTGGACTGGAAAAGGAGCAACTGGGACTAGAACCCAGCGCCCTTATGGGATTTTGGTGCTGCAGGTGGAGGATTAACCAAGTGAGCCTTGGCGTTGGCCCTAACCTTCACATATTTAAAGTAACTTTGCAATATAGTAATAGCTATATTCATATATATTTGTGGTCATCAATTTTTTGTGCTGCAAAATGAAGAAAACTCAATACCAAATATATATATAATGCATATTAAATGTGTACTTAGAGTATTAAAATTATTCCAAAATATGCACAATGTAATTATGCTGCTAAGTAGATCAGTGAAAATTCCCATGGGGAAAGTTAGGTGGAATTCAGATTATAAATGCTCATACATTTTGTTACAAAAAGGACATATGTAAATGACATTTTAAAAATTCAGAAGAAATGAAAAAATAAGCTTCTTCTGGGTGTCCCATGCAGGTGCAGGGGCCCAACGACTTGGGCCATCTTCTACTGCTTTCCCAGGCCCCAGCAGAGAGTTGGATTGGAAGTGGAGCAGCCAGGACTCGAATTGGTGCACATATGGGATGCCAGCACTGCAGGTAGTGGCTTTACATGCTATGCCACAACACTGGCTCCAGTGTCACAATTTTTGCAGGATGATAGCTTTATGAAGTTTTGGGACCAAAGGATACTGAAAATTTTAAAGGAGGAAGTAATTGGGAAGTAGAAAGCATGAAATGTAGTCAGAAAAGTGAAATGAATCAAACAGTTATCATATTAGTAAGCAACTAATAAATATGAGCAAATTTAATATGTTCAATGAAAATGGAATAAAACATATGTTTATTTTGGTGACAAAGTTTTTGAAATTTTTGCTTAGAATTTTCTTATTTACATTTTCCTTGAATTTTTGAAATGACTGGTATGCACTGATTTCAAATTTTTTTTTCCTCTAAATTCAACTTGTTTTTTTTTTTTTTTTTTTCTTTTTTGACAGGCATAGTGGACAGTGAGAGAGAGAGAGAGAGACAGAGAGAAAGGTCTTCCTTTGCCATTGGTTCACCCTCCAATGGCCGCCACGGCTGGTGCACTGCGGCCGGCGCACCACACTGATCCGAAGCCAGGAGCCAGGTACTTATCCTGGTCTCCCATGGGGTGCAGGGCCCAAGGACTTGGGCCATCCTCCACTGCACTCCCTGGCCACAGCAGAGAGCTGGCCTGGAAGAGGGGCAACCGGGACAGAATCCAGCGCCCTGACCGGGACTAGAACCCGGTGTGCCGGCGCCGCTAGGCGGAGGATTAGCCTAGTGAGCCGCAGTGCCACCTTCAACTTGTTTTTTAATTCCATTCCTCACGACCTTTCGAAAGCACCCTCACATATTTTTTTTCTCTTTTAACCCCAACAAAACTTAGTACCAAATATCTATTAGTCCTTTATTAAACGCAAAGAAGAAATAAAGTATTTACAAAAAAGATTATGTAATGATACCACATTGTAGATGATGAATTTTATAAAATTCTGTGAGACCCATGAAAAATATAGAAAAATAAAAACAATCAATGCCAATTGAAAACTCTCAATGTATTAGCATTCTCTCTGCATTCTATCTATTAACAAGTGCATTGAAATTACATAGCTATAAGAAGTAAGCTTGTGATAGGGCTCTTGGTAATCGTAGCTAATGTTATCAAGAATAATGTTCAAAGAGATGTTTTTGAGTTGATTTCTTGACACTGAGTAAAAAAAAAAAAGTTAAATTTCACTTCTTATTTTGTCCAGAAAATTAACTATCACTATACAGAAATGTTTCTAGAACTCTCTCTCACTCGCTCGCTCTTTCTCTCTCTCTCTCTTCATATATATATGATATGATATTATGGCTAGCTGTGTGGTGGGTTAGGTTGCTGCTTGTGATGTGGACATCCCTTCTGAGTGCTGGTACTGGGTACCTGGTTTCCAACTCAATTCCCTAGTAATGCTCCTAGGAAGCCAGCAAAAGAGGGCTCTGCACCTAATACGTTTTTTACTCTACAACATAATTCCTGCAACCAGCGCACCGCACTGATCCAAAGCCAGGAGCCAGGTGCTTCTCCTGGTCTCCCATGGGGTGCAGGGCCCAAGGACTTGGGCCATCCTCCACTGCACTCCCTGGCCACAGCAGAGAGCTGGACTGGAAAAGGAGCAACCGGGACAGAATCTGGCGCCCCAACTTACCGGGACTAGAACCCGGTGTGCCGGCATTGCAGGCGGAGGATTAGCCTAGTGAGCAGTGGCGTCGGCCCTAAAACAGATTTTTAAATACACATTGAAAGGTCAGAATATTTAGAAATCAAATCATTAGTTGTACTAACAGTTACAAATTATACGAAACCCTAATGCAAGGAAAAATAGCATATGGCCTGCAACTAGATGTTTTAAAAGATTTCTATTTATTATTTTACAAGAAAGTAGGCTAATTATTCTGAATCAAAATAAACAAATATAAGTGAATTCATGACTAAGAATTCTAGTAAGTAGGTTAAGAAAGCAAGCTATCTCATTCTCAACTAAGTTTTTATATTTCTGAGCAGAAAACTCTTGTCTACTCTTGGCCATGAATCAACACTGTGGATGTGATTGGCCTTTAGCATTTGACAGATAAGTCTTTGACTATTAAATTTCATCTAAGAATTGAAAAATAAAATAATAATTCAACAAAAAGATGACTGTTAGCTAACAAATTTTGGTTTTAAGCAGAAAAAAAATCACCAAAACTTCCAGTAAGCTTTTATTATTGCAAAAAATTTTAATTAACACAATTTGATTTACTGAATATTTCTGTATATAAATTGCTGATATATTCAGTGAACCACTAGTCAGTCAGTGTGACATTTTTTTCTTAAAGATTTATTTGTTTATTTGAAAGTCAGAGTTACACAGAAAGAGAAGGAGAGGCAAAGAGACAGAGGTCTTCCATCCGCTGGTTCACTTCCCCAGTTGGCCGCAATTGCCAGAGTTGTCCAGATCTGAAGCCAGGAGCCAGGAGCTTCTTCTGTGTCTACCACATGGTGCAGGGGCCCAATTAGTTGGGCCATCTTCTACTGCTTTCCCAGACCATAGCAGAGAGCTGGATTGGAAGTGGAGCAGCCAGGACTCAAACTAGTGCCCTCATGGAATGACAACACTGCAGGTGGTGGCTTTACCCGATACTCCACAGCGCCGGCTCCAGTGTCATAAATTTTGCAGGATGACAGCTTTATAAAATTTTGGGGCCAAAGGAAACTGAAAATTTTAAAGGAAGGAATAATTGGGAAGTAGAAAGCATGGATAACAATGAAATGTAGTCAGAAAAATGAAAATGAATCAAACAATAATCATATTAGATCATAATTTAACATGTGAAGAACAGTACATAAGAAAGGTTAGAAAAAGAAATGAGGATTATTAAACAACTTTAAGGCCAAAATTGAGCAATTATCAAAAAGAATATAGCTATTTTTATTTGTAGTTTTCATTGATTTAATAGATTAATGTCAGAATCAGAGAACCTGCTGTGATATTATCTGGATTTTATTGGCATTAGAGACTTACAAAGTAATAGAATGATTGTAAAATAGGTTATGGATCTTACATCTAGATCAATTTTCATGGATAATATCTTTTTGCATAGAGATTATTTTCCAAGTTTCAATGACCTCTTTACACAACATTTTAATTTCAATAAAAGTAGCCCAATAGATTCATTGCACTAAGATGTTAGGTGGGTCCATAAGTAACTATATTTTTAAAGTAGCTCATATTTTATGTCATCCCTGTTCTCATTTTAGACAATATATCTGTTTTTAAATCTTGAGAATAAGCTGGCGCCGTGGCTCAATAGGCTAATCCTCCACCTTGCGGCGCCAGCACACCGGGTTCTAGTCCCGGTCGGGGCGCCGGATTCTGTCCCGGTTGCCCCTCTTCCAGGCCAGCTCTCTGCTGTGGCCAGGGAGTGCAGTGGAGGATGGCCCAGGTGCTTGGGCCCTGCACCCCATGGGAGACCAGGAAAAGCACCTGGATCCTGGCTCCTGCCATCGGATCAGCGCGGTGCGCCGGCTGCAGCGGCGGCCATTGGAGGGTGAACCAACGGCAAAGGAAGACCTTTTCCTCTCTGTCTCTCTCTCTCACTGTCCACTCTGCCTGTCAAAAAAAAAAAAAAATCTTGAGAATAAAATTAGAAAGTAAATATTTGGGTTGGGTACCATAGCTATAGCATTATGCAGTAATGTAAATTATATATTAAAAGGTATTTTACAATTTGGTTAATATACATTACACCCTGGCCGGCGCCGCGGCTCAATAGGCTAATCCTCCGCCTAGCGGCGCCGGCACACCGGGTTCTAGTCCCGGTAGGGGCTCCGGATTCTGTCCCGGTTGCCCCTCTTCCAGGCCAGCCCTCTGCTGTGGCCAGGGAGTGCAGTGGAGGATGGCCCAGGTGCTTGGGCCCTGCACCCCATGGGAGACCAGGAAAAGCACCTGGATCCTGGCTCCTGCCATCGGATCAGCGCGGTGCGCCGGCCGCAGCGCGCCAACCGCGGCGGCCATTGGAGGGTGAACCAACGGCAAAGGAAGACCTTTCTCTCTGTCTCTCTCTCTCACTGTCCACTCTGCCTGTCAAAACAAAAAACAAAACAAAACAAAAAAAAATATACATTACACCCTAATATAATATATATTAAACCCTAATGTATATTGAATTTCTTATAATTAAAGAAATTTTGTAGTGCAATAAACATGCACATAAGTGTCATTCAGCTTCAATGATTAATTACTCACAGACCATTTTAATTAATTTATATAATCACATCTGTAACCATTTCGTCCAGATAATGTTAATGCATTCTCAAGCATCGTGCCATTCATTCATAAAGATTTTCTTTGTGTCTTTCTAAAACAAAATGTTTTTGTTGTTTAACCCATATCTTTTATATGTCTTTATAATAGTTTATCAATTGTATACATTTTACTGCTCCTTATTGTTGATATATTCATGTTTGTATTATTGCTGTCCCTTGGTTCAAAGAATAGTAAAACTTTAGATACTGCATTATCTCTTTTCAGTCACTATCTTAGTTTTGACAGACACGATTTTGCCTAACATAATTTGAATTTTACAGTATTACAATTATCATTTATTTATTTTATTGACCTACATAATAGTTATCTTTTAAAATATTCTTTGTTTCTTACTGAATAGTCATATTTCTCTGTGAAGTACTTTCCACCTGGCCAGAAGAACTCCATTTCATTTCTCCCCTAAGTGCAATGCTACTACTGAAAAATTTCCTAAGTCATTGCTTGTCTCACGACTTCTTTACTTCATTTTCACTTTTGAAGGATATTTCTACTGAATAAGCAGTTTTAAAATCTGTTTGCATCCTGCCATTTCTGTAAATTGCCTTCTGTTGCATTCTGGCTTCCAATGGTTCTGTTGAGTAGTCCACTGTTTTTCCTATTGTTGATCCTTTGAAAATAATGTCTTTTTTGTTGTTGTTCAGGCTATCTTTAAAATTTATTTTGAGCTTAACAATAAGTTTCACAGTTTGTGCCTATGTGTGTCTTACTTTGAGTTTGGGGTCTGCTAACCTTGAATCTCAGATTTGATATACCACATAGGTTCTGAAAATTCTCAACCATTAGGTCTTCAAATACTGTTTCTGACATATTTTCTCTTGTGTATCCCAAAATTCTAAGAAAACACAAATTAGCTACTTTAGGGTAAACTCAAATATCTCTTATACTCAATTATTTGTGTTTACTAAAATATTTTTCAATTGTAGAATGCTCATTTTATCCCCCCCCCCCTTTTTTGACAGGCAGAGTTAGACAGTGAGAGAGAGACAGAGACAGAGGAAGGTCTTCCTTCCGTTGTTCACCCCCCAAAATGGCCGCTATGGCCAGTGCGCTGCGCCGAACCTAAGCCAGGAGCCAGGTGCTTCCTCCTGGTCTCCATGTGGGTGCAGGGCCCAAGCACTTGGGCCATCCTCCACTGCCTTCCCGGGCCACAGCAGAGAGCTGGACTGGAAGAGGAGCAACCAGGACAGAATCCTGCATCCCAAAGGGGACTAGATCCCAGGGTATCGGCACTGCAGGCAGAGGATTAGCCAAGTGAGCCACAGCACTGGCCTTTAACCCCCTTTTTAATTGATTCTAACTATGTTTTGGAAATCTTTATACTTCTGTCTATATTATTCCTGTACTTTTACTTTGTAGTTTATTTAATAAATTTATCATAATGATTTCGATTATCATGTCTGAAAATTCTAATAAGTAGGTTAGCTATACAACCTGCACATTTTATTTATATTTGCAAGCCTTTATTGTTATCCCTTCACATATTTTATTATTTTTAATTTTATTGTATATGGAAAATATTGTGAAAAAGTGTTCATATGATCTTGCCTTTAACCAGACATGGGTCTCTCCTTATCTATTTTTTTTAAAGATTTATTTATAATTTATTTGAAAGTCAGAGTTACATAGCAGAGGCAGAGAGAGAGAGAGAGAGAGAGAGAGAGAGAGAGAAAGAGAAGTCTTCTATTTGCTGGTTCACTCCCCAGCTGGCCACAATGGTCAATGCTGAAGGCAGGAGCCAGAAGCTTCTTCCAGGTGTCCCAGCTGGGTGCAGGGTCCCAAAAACTTAGGGCCATATTCTACTGCTTTCCCAGACCATACCACAGAGCTGGACAGGAAGTGGAGCAGCCGTTTCTCGAACTGGAGTAGTGACAAATTCTTTCAATTTCTGTTTGTTACAGAAGGTTTTTATT
The DNA here is from genome assembly GCF_051225735.1 of Oryctolagus cuniculus. Lineage (NCBI taxonomy): Eukaryota > Metazoa > Chordata > Mammalia > Lagomorpha > Leporidae > Oryctolagus > Oryctolagus cuniculus. The sequence continues at coordinate 116,317,094 of NC_142870.1, read as the reverse complement.
TAACCTTAATTCATAGATGAGAGCTTTGCTGGGAAACATATTCTGGATTAACATATTTTTTTTTTCTCTTAAGATTGGACTATGTCTCCATTCTCCTCTAGCCCGTAGGGTTTCTGATGAGAAATCAGCTGTGAAAATCTGAGATCCTCTGAGGATAATTTGACGTTTCTCTGGAATTTCTCAGAATCTTTTCTTTTTTTTTTTTTTTTTACTGTTGACATTTTGACTATGATGTGTACTAGTCAGGAACTTTTCTGGTAATGTATATCAGAAGTTCTGTGTGCTTCCTCTTCTTTGATGCCCCTTCTTCTTTCAAAGTAAGGAAGTTTTTGTTATTTCACTGACTAGGCTTCATAATCCATTCCCTCTTTCCACACCTTCAGGAACTCCTGAGATTTGTATGTTGGGCCATTTGATAATATTCCCAAACTCATGAACACTTTTTATTTTTCAAGGTTTGTTTTATTTATTTGAAAGGATTACAGATGGAGGTAGAGACAAACAGAGGTCTTCCATCTACTGCTTATTCCCCAAATGCCCATAATGGCCAGAGCTGAGCTGATCTGAAGTCAGGGCCCAGGAGCTTCTTCTGGGTTTTCCACATGGGTCCAGAGGCCCAAGGACTTGAGCTGTCTTCCACTGCTTTCTCAGGTGCATTAGCAGGGAGCTGGATTGGACGTAGAGCAGCCGGGACTCGAATTGACACTCATATGGGATGTCAGCAATGCAGGCAGCAGCTTTACCTGCTATGCTACAATACCAGCCCTCAAACACCTTTTTAAAATTTTCTAATTTCTTCTTTTTTTTGTCTCATTGAGAAATTTTCAAAGATTTGTCTTCTAGCTTGGGAATTCTTTCTTCTGCCTCACCAAGTATCCTTTTAAATCTTTCTATTGTATTTTTATTTGACATATTAAACCTTTCTTTTATAATATTTCAGTTTCATTTCTCTTCAAAATATCCTTCTAACAAGAGACTCTTTCATCCATGTTAGGTATGGATTTTTTTAACTCATATATTTTCTTCTTATTGCTTCTGGGTAATCCTATGGTCATTCTTTGGAATTCCTTTTCAAGCAGTTCATCAATCTCTTCATCTTCAAATTCTAATATTGATGTGTTGTTATGTTCCTTTGGGGTGGTTGTGTTCTTCTTTCTTGTATTTCTGTGTTTATTTTTAACAACCTTTAATTTTCTCCACTGATAGGTTTTATCTTTGAACTATGCTTCTGGGTCTTAGTGGACTGTCTCCTCCTTTGGGGAATGTCCAGAGGCATGCGCTGGGTGGGGTCAAGAAGCCCTGGTCAGTGCTCAATGATTGGGCAAGAATCCAGGTTGATACCCAAGTTGGGCATGGTAGGTCTCTGTTGTCAGTAGAGGGAGGGTATGATCATGCCTTTTGGAGTAATCACAACCTCACCTCCTCTCTTCCTAGGTGATAAATGCCCAGGGTTACTCAACAGTCCCTACAACCCTCACCCACACTGACACATGAATGGCACACGGGATCTATGCAGTTTTTAGTGTGAGCACGGAACCTTCTGCACTGACCCATCCCAGGCAGTGAGGGAGCTTGAGCCTCTCTGACAGTAGACACTGTGATTGCCCAGAGATCCAGCTACATCCCAAACCCTATTTTGAAGTCACCAAGTTCCCATTTTAACAGCACACGAAGTTCCCACAGTCACAGCATGTAGAGGCTCCCCTCTCTGCCCTGAGAACTTGCACAGTCCATGGAGACAACAGAGTTGTTTCCAGATCCAGCTGCCTGTGGGTGCTCTGCCTTGGCAGTTTGAGTCTTGGGGCTACGATAGATTGAGAAGAGAGGGGCATCTCACAATCCTAAGTGGGTGCCTAGTCCCTGTCAACCCTCCCTGCCAGACTCAAAGTCAGAGGGAAATGTGTTTTTTCCCTGTAACAAAATCCCCTGGTCACAGGTATGAGAGCTGCTGCTGCCTCTACTGTATTAAGATGGCGCCTTCTCCCATCAGTTGCCAGTCAGCCTTGTGGGGTGATGGGCAGAAAAAAATGTGCTTTTCCTTCTTTGGATTAGGTGATTACCCTGCCCCTACCCTGATAGGGTTCCAGGCCAGGCTCCAATTCAGTGTGTTCCACAAGGATCTCCCTCTTGCAACATCACCTGTGGCATGGGCTTTGCAGTCTGCCCTCACCTCGTTCTCAGAAGCCGAGTCTCCCCCAGCGCCTGCTGCAGGAGCTGTATGTGGTTCCCTGCTTGCTCTGGTGCTGCACCCCCTCTTTCCACGCTGTTCCATGCTGTCCCTCTTCTTTCTGTAGAATTTCCATAGCAAACGTCTCTTCAGTTCTCCCCTGGGGATACATTTCCTTTGTTTTTCTTCTGCTATCTTCGCTCTCTGTCAAAATCAACATGTCTTCTCTCTATTTATCTGTCTTTGCCACCTTTATTTTGATATAAGAAAGAAATTGTGCCAGCTATTAAAGTGATCACAATGACACAGGGAGGTAATTCATTTGGAAACATGTTTAGCTTTCATAGCAGTATATTTACCTAAAGAGAAAAATTTAGGTTAAATAAATACAGCACAAACTGATTTGTGTAACAGAGGATTCAGTGCAACCATTAAAGAAAGAGTAAGACTCTTGTGTTTTATCTGAAGGAAGTAAATGGATATATATCAATGCTAACAAAAATGTTCCTTCCTGTGCTGATAAGAGATTTTTATTAAAGAAGTAAGAAGAAATGTCAGTTTTAGTTAAATGCTGCTACATTCAAAGAAACATGAACTTTTAAAATAGCACAGTAAAGGAATTATATAGGACTCTCTTAACTATATTGTAACACACAAATGTTTGTATGACAAAGTGAAACTATACTTCAAAAAATAGTGAATCTTTATAGAAGATAATACTCTTTCTGATAATAGTATTTATTTATTTTTTGGCTTAGCTGCTCTTGTGCAAATCATATTAGAATATGCATCTTAGAAAAAAAGACCCTGAGTATACAAAAGGCTAAGGAAACAGTGACATCTACAGAAGCACTAGTTAACATAACATTTCTAAGTGATAACTATCATAAACCAAATGCATTCATTTCATCTACAGCTCAAGAGCCCAAACCCAGCTGCTGCTCTGGTGTGCACCTGCTATCTAAAGGATGAGAGGTGAATCACTCAAACACTCTTTGTTGTAAGAGAATGGAGAAACCTGCTAGAACTAGCTCAGAAAAAGAAATGGCTGTCTCCTCTTTGAGATGCGTAAAATACAGATCATACAAAATGTTTCCTTTGTGAAAATGTGAAGGAAAATTCTGCAGGTAGAAAACGGTCTGGGGTCTTGTCTCAAAACAAATCACAATTTTGGGTCCTCATGTATTTTCCTCCCCAGCCAGTTTTGCTGTTGTTGTTAATTCTGAACAGAGAATATAATCAAAAAAGGAAGAAACAGAAAAACTATCTAAAATCTTGTTTTCCCTGGGCAAGTAAATCTCTATCATTTCTTGTACATGACTCATTAGGTTCCACCTCTGTTTCTGCACATGTCATTACCTCCTGTCTGCCCACTGAATATCTATCTACCTCTTTTCCCAAATCAGATTATTTCCCAATTACCTTCAAGAGCTAGATTCACGGTCACCTTTTTCAAAAACATCTCTACTTTAAGGTGTTGGATCCAACCTGTGGTCAAACTGGTGTTAGCAACTGAGATTAGTGGTTGTTGGAATTAGTCTAACCACAGTTTGAGAGAGGCAACTTTTATAGTGCAGAGGTCAGGCCAGACATGGAACACTTCATAAATCAGAGATATGCTAGATAAGAAAAAGTAAAGTTCAAAGACATAAAGTATAATGAAAATACATAAAGACTCCAGTTTTTAAAGTCAAAGATGACAAAACTTCCTTGGAGGGCTCTGTGAAAAGTGCATAAATTGACAATTCACCATTTCAACTAAAGATTTCTATTCTCTTTTTTTTTAAAGATTTACTTATTTATTTGAAGGTCAGAGTTACACGCAGAAAGAAAAGGAGGCACATACACACACAGAGAGAGAGAGAGAGAGAGAGAGAGAGAGAGAGAAGGAGAGAGAGAGTTCTTTCATTTGCTGGGTCACTCCTCATTGGCCTCAACGCCAGAGTTGCATCAATCCAAAGCCAGGAGCCAAGAGCTTCTTTTGGGTCTTCCCATGCGGGTGCAGGAGTCCAAGGACTTGGGCCATCTTCCACTGCTTTCCCAGGCCATAGCAGAGAGCTGGATTGGAAGTGGAGCAGCTGGGACTCCTATAGGTGCCCATATGGGAAGCCGGCACTGCAGGCGGGGCTTTACTCACTACACCACGATGCTGGCCCCAAGATTTCGGCTCTCTACTTTCAATTAGTGCTTCCCAAACTTACTCTACTTATTAGGAAATAAGCACACTCTGGTTTGCAGGATAAAACATATTAAATATAAGCATCCTGTGGTTAACTATAAGGAAACCTTTGTTAAAGTTGTAAGACTGTCCTTTGTTTGGAGACCATACCCTTCCTACGTCTTTGGTTACAATAAATGATAACTGTAACTTACTTTGTTTTGCTTGTTTTCATGTCTCCATTCTGCAAACAAGATGAACACATCATGGTCTGTATAAACCAAAAGACTTAGTTGTCCTCTAGAAAAAGTTTTGTTTGTAGCAAGCGAATAAATTAGTATTTCTTAACTATAAAATTTCTCTACAATTTGTCAGGAAGTTATAACCCATCCCTTTAACAAATATCAAGCTTTACACTAAGCTATCTACTAGCCTAGGTACCTCAGATATATGTGAAAAAAAAGTCAGATTAATTACCTTTACTAATAGAGCTTAAATTATACAGACAAAAAGCAAAGAAAATTGTCAATTAAGCCACAATTTATAACTCATACATAACAAATACTAAGCAGTATACATAAAGTTGAATACAGTTATGGGATAGTCACTGTATAGGTATGGTGGAAATTTTTTCTGGATGGTAGCATGTAAGCTGACATCTGTGTGGCAGATAGGAGCCAGATATAACAAAAGCTTGTTTTAGGAAGATAAAAGAAAAACTGACAGAAAGGTCTAAAGGCTATGCTAAGTAAGATGACTGAAGTCCCCTGGAGTTGTACAGGGCATCAGGACTAATTCAAAAAGATAAGTAAGATGGGAGCAAGCTCCTTGTGGCACAGCGCATTAATCAGCAGCTTGTTATTTCAGCATCCCATATCAGAGTGCTGTTTCCAGTCCTGGCTGGTCTACTTCCAGTTCAGTTCCCAGCTTATTCACCAGGGATGGCAACGGAAGACGGCCCAAGCAATTGGGCTCCTGTGACTTATGGAAGATCCAGTTGGAGTTAAGGGCTCCTGATTTTGACCTGGCTCAATGTTAGCTGTTGTGGCCATTTTAGGAATAAATCAGCAGATGGAAGATCTGTTTCTTTCTCTGTCTCTCCCTCTCTGTCACTTTTCCTTTCAAATAACCAAAAATCTTTAATTTTTTAAAATTCAGTAATAATACTAATTTTCTGAAAATTATTGTGCAAGATTAAGAAAAAAGTGTAGCTTATGGCTAGAGACAGCAAGTATTGTGAACAGATTTGTTAGAATATAGATTTTGGTTTATTTTAAAGACAATTAAACATCTTTCGGATGCTTTCAGCAGAAAAATTACGTAGTCTTATATATATATGTCATATATATAAATATAAATATATATATAAATAAATATATATATATATCATTAAAAGTCACTTTAGCTTGTTTCCAGAAAATGGATTGTTAAGAAATAGGAAGGGAAGAAGAGAAACGTGTTAGAAAACTGTAGCACTGGTCTGTAGGGGTGAATTCGACAAAAGGAGTTCTAGGAATGAAAAGATGTGGATGTCTGCAGAGCACAGTTTGGAAGCAAGATTCATAAGAATTAGTAATGTGTTGTTATTGGGAGCTGAAGGGAAGAGGTGACACCAGGTAATTGTGCTCCTTGCTTAAGAAGCTGGTTATAGTGATACCTGTTTCTAAATTAGGGACAAGGAGAAGAGCAAGTGCAGAGAAAAAAGAAAATATGTGTCCTCTTGGGCAATGTTGAGTTTGAGGATGATTTACGTAGGGAGGTAGCTACTTAACTCTGCAAGTCAGGAAAGGAACCAGTGTTGGAGAGGAAGATTTGGCGGTAACTGAAATCAACATTTTGTTTACAGTCTTGGGAGAAGGAAGAGAGCAGAGACAGGACCCGCATGCCATGCCTTCGATATCTGCTCTCCTTTGGAACTTGTCGGGGATGTTCACACACTGGTGTATCATACAGGCTGGTCGGATGCACTCCTCACCACGATGGAGAGTGGTCTTCTGACAGGTTTCTTGTGTTACACAGGAGATAAGGAAACATGGTGCAGATATGTGATCTTAGTAATCCCAGCTTCATGGGAGTCAGTTCCATAATACAAAGACTTCTCAAATTAAATCGTTTATTCAACAAAGTTCATATCTATTAAGTGCTCAATGGGGTTCATATATCCATTAACTCATTTAATTATCATGATAAGCTATTAATATATTTACTTTTTTAGCCCTTGTGTACAGACAGAAACACTGAGACATTAATTTGTATCCTGTGAGAAGCACTATTTGAGCTCATGCAATAAAATGCTAAACCTTTAAGAACCATGTTATATTTATTGACCAGTTGCTTGAAGCTATTTCATTATGATGCTTAAAAAGACAGATGCCCTTATGAAATTTAAGCTCTATTTGAAGATATTTGGATTTGGCTAAATATGCTATGCAGTTGACTTGAGGATTAAATACTCAAATGCTTATGCACATGTATGCAATGGATTGATATTTCATGTTGTACTCTGTCATTATGATAAAACTGGGTTCATTAGCATTATTGTACAGCATTAGTTCTCAATTGGGGAGACTGTGTCCTTCCAGAGGGCATTTATCAGTGAATAAAGATATTTTCTGGGCCGCGGCTCACTAGGCTAATCCTCCGCCTTGCGGCGCTGGCACACCCGGATCTAGTCCCGGTCGGGGCGCCGGATTCTGTCCCGGTTGCCCCTCTTCCAGGCCAGCTCTCTGCTGTGGCCAGGGAGTGCAGTGGAGGATGACCCAAGTGCTTGGGCCTTGCACCCCATGGGAGACCAGGATAAGTACCTGGCTCCTGCCATCGGATCAGCGCAGTGCGCCGGCCGCAGCGTGCCCACCGCGTCAAAGGAAGACTTTTCTCTCTGTCTCTCTCTCTCACTGTCCACTCTGCCTGTAAAAAATAAAAAAATAAATAAATAAAAAAAATATTTTCTGTCATAACTGGGAGAGGTGGCTGTGTGGGGATTGGGTGGATACTGGCATGAAATAAGTAGATCCAAGAGATACTGCTGATATCTGATAATGCACAGGACAGATCTCACAACAAAGATTATCTGCCCCCAAATGAAATAGTGCTTTGAACGTGAAACTCTGCTTTATAAATATGTGCCTATAGAAATAAGAAATTTTGTGAGAGTCAATTTCTTCTTGAAAATATAGATAGTGTCCACATTGTGAATAAGGCCAATAGTAACTATTTGTCATTCTGTTTGGTTGCCCAAAATCTGAACACCTTTCCTGTGTTCAGGAAAATCCTGCATGGTTTTCAGTGAAAACCTGAGAAGCCTCCAACTGTAGCAGCTTAAACTTTCATCTATTACATTTTCCCTGCAATTAGGACATGGACATGTGGCATGGGCTCAATAACAACAATGAAATTATCTATCCAGACCCAGATTCAGACTTAGTGATGCAAACTGGCAGGGACAGCTAAAATACACCTCTGGCAACAACTATAGAAGACAAACTTCCCAGAGTGACAAATCAGTGATGAGGACAGTTGTGTGGCAAATCAAAGCTGCTATTTGGTACTTGGAAGCTGCAACGTTTTCATTGCCAAATGTGTTCTGCAGTGTGATTTGGGAGGTTTCTCATGGATGCACAACCTGAACCTGTGGGCGAGCTAGAGATTATGAGAGTTGTCCAGCATCCTTTAATAAAATTTTATTTCATTTTAATCAGCCAGAATGACACCCAGTTGATTTCAAACGAACATAATTTTATGAGGAGCTGCTCTTTGCTCTCATTGTGACAATATCTTTATATATTTGAAAAAGTTTCAAAGACAGAGACAGAGGGAGAGACAGAGAGAGAGAGAGGTATCTCCCTTCAATTGGTTCACTCTCAAGACGCCCTCAATGGTCCCAGCTTGGCTAGGGTCCTCTCATGTGGGTGTCAGGGGCATAAGCACTTGGGCCATCTTCTATTGCTTTTCCTAGGCCATTAGCAGGGAGCTGCATCAGAAGTGGAGCAGTCAGGACACGAATTGGTGCCCATACAGGATGCCCATGTCACAGGCAGTGGCTTAACCTGCTATTCCAAACTGCCAGCCCCTCATTGGATATCTTGATATCTATAAGGGTACTTCAAAAATTTCATGAAAAATACATAATATGAGCATTTATTCTTGGATTTCAATATTTTTTGCACTGAAGTAAACTGAGCTCTAAATTATATTTATTTAATGGAAAAGGTACACACACACACACACACACACAGTCGGGGCAGAGAGAGATACTCCATCACCAGTTCACTTCCCAAATGCCTGCTACAGCAGATGATGACTGGAGTTGAAAACTGGAGCTGAAGGCAGGAGTCAGGAACACAATTTATGTTTCCACATTGACGACAGAAACCTGATCACTTGGGCCATAAGTTGTTGCCTCCCAGGGTTTGCATTAGCAGGAACCTAGAGTCAGTAATCAGAGCTAGGAAACAAACCTGGGTCCATTGAAATGGGATGTGGGACCTTAACTGCTATGCTAAACATCCACTCTGTAAATTTATCTTTTTAGTTCTATTTTTACATAAAATTTTGCAATGATCTTGTATGCGTTGTGAGTATCTATAATTTGAGAAGATACATATAGTTCAGTGTATAAATTTTTGAATTTCTTTTAATTTTTTATTTATCACAATTATATAAAAAGTATATAAAATATAGATTTTTTAAGAACAGTAATTCAATCCCATGGATCAAAGCCTACGTTATGAAATTTTAAAAAAGGGTTCTCTCTGCCCCTACACATTTGTCACACCTCTTTGCAAACAAGAATGAACCAAAGGCCAGCGCCGCAGCTCAATAGGCTAATCCTCCGCCTGAGGCGCTGGCACACCAGGTTCTAGTCCCGGTTGGGGCACAGGATTCTGTCCCGGTTGCCCCTCTTCCAGTCCAGCTCTCTGCTGTGGCCCGGGAGTGCAGTGGAGGATGGCCCAAGTCCTTGCACGGGAGACCAGGAGAAAGCACCTGGCTCCTGGCTTCGGATCAGCATGGTGCACCGGCTACAGCGGCCATTGTGGGGTGAACCAATGGAAAAGGAAGACCTTTCTCTCTGTCTCTCTCTCTCACTGTCCACTCTGCCTGTCAAAAAAAAAAAAAAAAAAAGAGTGAACCATCTACTGAATATTTATACAATAGAGGCACTAGAATATATTTTGATAAATGCATTTATCAATATATACACATACAATTATTTCATATATTAGAAAGATGTATTAGTGGTTTTTAAATTTATCACAAAGAGATGTCTTCCTGAATACCTTGGCAATAAAAATAGATTTTCATATAACAATTATATTTTATTTTAAAAAGTAATATGTTAGATTGTTAAACTGCATGTTTTTAAGTACAGTTCCTAAGTTGTAAATTGGCATCTCTGTGACAGGGAACAGACATTTTAAATAAGATTTCTGGGTGGTTGCCTTATTTACTCAGAATTTAAAAAGCTTCTGTATTATCTGCCATGCTACTCAAAGCAATGGTTCTAGTAAAGCAGATTTCAGTACTACTTTGTGATATATCCATCATGCCCCCTGTAGGGATATTCACATTCCATATCAGAGTACTTGATCTGAGTCCCAGCTGCTCACCTTCCAATACAGCTCCTGATAATGTGTAACCCTGGGAGGTGGTGGATATAACTCAAGTACTTTGGTCCATGTCACTGGAGTCAAAGTCTTGCATGGATTCTGAGCTCTTGATTTTGCCTGGTCCAACTGCAACTTTAGCTGCCTCAAATAATTTATAGTAATTTAATTTGAACCATTTCAAATTTAATTCAGTGTCCTTGTATCTTTCTGGTAACTATATAAGTTGGTAATGCTTTTCTGAAAGAAACTGGAACTAAATATATAAAGCCTTATTTTACACTTTTGAGACCTTATTCTCTTAAATTTATGTAAATGAAATCATTAGAATTATAGGCAAAAATTTATATCCACAAATGTTAATTTCAACATTATGATGACAAATAAGATAAGAAATCAGAAAATATTAATATTTCAGTCATCTATGTATGTAAATATTGTGTTATGTATTTATATATATCCTGATAAACAAATACCATAGAAATGTTAAAATATAACAACAATAAAACTTAACATCCAATTACATACTCATGATATAGAATTCACCAAGTTAGACCATAAAAATTTGTGATTTGAAGTTCATTATATTCTATTTGCATTCATACACAAAATATAACATTACCTGTATCTAACTTTAGAAAATTGTTACTAATTTTGTTTTTATCTTTATATTTCACACTAAAATTTTTTTTGACAGGCAGAGTTAGGCATAGAGAAAGAGATAGAGAAAAAGGTCTTTCTTCCATTGGTTCACCCCCCAAATGGCAGCTAAGCCAGCGCACTGTGCCGATATGAAGCCAGGAGCCAGGTGCTTCCTCCTGGTCTCCCATGCAGGTACAGGGCCCAAGCACTTGGGCCATCCTCCACTGCTTTCCCGGGTCACAGCAGAGAACTGGAGTGGAAGAGGAGCAACCGGGACAGAATCTGGCGCCCTGGCCGGGACTAGAACCTGAAGTGACGGCACCGCAGGCGGAGGATTAGCCTAGTGAGCCGCGGTACCAGCCACACTGAATTTTAATTTTCATATGATGTTACACTTCTCATATTCATTAATAAAATGTTCTCCCTGAAATTGTCTGTTTTTAAATTGTTTTTAAAGATTTGTTTATTTTATTTGAGAGGCAGAGTTAGAGAGAGGCAGAGGCAGAGGCACAGAGAGATCGATCTTCCATCTGCTGGTTCACTCCTCAAGTGGCCGTAAAGGCCAGAGCTGGACCCATCTGAAGCCAAGAGCCAAGGGCTCCTTCCGGGTCTCCCACATGAGTGGCAGAGACCCAAGCACTTGGGTCTTCTCTGCTGCTTTCCCAGGTGCCTTACAGGGAGCTGGACGGGAAGTGGAGCAGCCAGACATGAACCAGCACCCACATTGGATGCTGGCACTGCAGGAAGTAGCTTTACCTCCTTTACCACGATGCTGGCCTCTGAAACTGTCTTCTGATAGAATATTTATCTGTTTAGTAGTATTAGGACTGAGGTTTGTGTATGGCCTTGCAGTGAAGCTGTCAGTTAAGATGCCCGCAATCCATATCTGAGGACCTGCATTTAATAGGCTCCAGCTCCTGACTCCAGCTTCCTGTTTATGCAGATATTTGGAGGCTGTAGTTATCATTCAAGAAGTTCAACCCAGGGAAACCTGGATTGAAGTCCCAGCTCCCCATTCCTCCTGACCATTTCAGGCATTTGGGCATTGAACCATTAGATAGGAACTCTCTTGTTACCTCTCAATAAATAAATTTAAAGAATTGCTTGTAAATGCTAATAGTTTAAATTAGAATGGAAAAAACTACATAAAATTTTACATATAAACTAATGGAACCTAATAACAATAATATTTAAAAATTAAAAATATTAAATACATTCAACTTATACTATTGGCCATGTTATGGTGTGGTTTCAATTTGTTGTATTTTTCAAATATTTCATTATATTATTATAACTGAAAATAAGAAATTTTTCATAAAGTATGTATTAAATGTACAATTTCCCAAAGATTATATTCAAAATATCAATCAAAGAAAAACTTCAAATAAACTTTTAATGTTACACATGAATAAAATTTTAATGATGTTGTTTTTATGAAAATGAAATTAATAATCACATAAGGATGTTTTAATATATAAACAGTTGCCTTAGTTTTATATATATATATATATAGCATATTTTTAAACAATCAGAAATGCTACAAATAAATATTAATAGCACAGAGACATGGAAATTTGAAATATCACTCTTTGATTTCTAAAACCTTAAACATAAATTTGAAGAGTTAGCACTTTTCACAATTCTCATCATATTAACAACCACAAAACATATCTCCTACAGAAAGTTTGCACATGTACACATATGTCCTTCAAACCTGCTGTATTTTGTAGCCCTGATTTTAAGCCTGGCACATAGTGGCTGGTATATGACACAATATTAGTAGTCAACACACAAACGCATATATCATCATCTAAATACCTTCAAAATATAAATAATTCTTATATTGGAATAACTGATTTGCTCTGCCAGTAATAGTTTTTCTTTTTCACTCAGTGTCTTTTGGTTGACAATTTTTAAAAAATATTTACTAATTTTTTTGAAAGGCAGAGTTAGAGAGAGAGAGACAGATCTTATATTCCTTGGTTCACAGGTGTCCGCAACAACCAGTGCTTAGCCAGGCCAATGGAAGGAGCCAGGAGTTTCATTCAGGGCTCCCATGATGGTGGCAGGGCCTCAAGCACTTGGATCATCCTCCACTCCTTTCCTACGTGCACTAGCAGGGAGCTGGATCAGAAGTGGAGCAACAGGGAAAAGAACTGGCATCATACTTGATGCCAGCATTGCTGTTGGTGACTTAACCGGCTATGACATAATGCCAGGCCATGTACTAACTTTTTTCATGGTTTTCAAAAAATTAGTTTCACAAATTGAACTGAAGAAAACGATAATGTGAATGATAAATGAAATTTTAATCATTCACATATCCAAAGGAACAGGCATGAAGACTCTCAAAAAAACAAAGATAATTAGATATCTTGAATGGCTGGAATATGTGAAGCTTGTCAACATTTTACAAAGCTGAATGCTCAAATTTTATTTGGTAACTCTCCAAGTTTTATTTGGTAACTCTCCAAATTTTTTTTCTTTCATATGAAATAAAACTTTATGTCTCTAATAGTTTAATAAGTATTAAAAATCCTCTCCTATGTACAAAGAATGAGTATAAATAGTAAGGTAATATTAAGATTTTAAAATAAGTAAAAACAAGATAGCTATCTCATGTATCACAATATGTATGTATTACAAATATAGTTTATGTGAAACAATTTTATCTCACAGAATCTACTGAGAGCAACTCTCATTCTAGCTTCCTTCTCGTATTTAACTAAAATATATCTTTAAATTTATTTGCAATTTTAAATAATTTAAAGACTATATTATTAATTTAGAAGTAGATAATTAAATTATCTAAATGTCTAAATTGTTCATATATACATTTTTAGTATAAACAGAAAAAAATTATACCTGATTATATTGCTAGGTATTGAATGAAGAAATGACAAAATCGGAAAAAATTAAACAGCCACATAATCACTGTAATAACTATAAGTACAGAATTATTTTGGAAAATAACATTCTCAATATTAACTGAATCTGCTGTTCACATCTCTGTTTGGATTCTAAAACACTATTTTTATAAATATTAGAAATGTTCATAGCCCTAGCATACCAAAGGAAAAAGTTATTCAAATTTTTAAACTCGTTATAAGATTATACTCATTAATTACACTGAGGATGTGAAATAGATTTCATATTAAGCTACATTAAAATTCAAGAACATAGAACTATTTATTGCAAGTATTCTATTGTTTGGAAGACTACAGACCTCAGTGCAGCAGCATTAACCAATTAAAATACCATGCTAGTTCTTGAATAAACCATTAATGTAAAAGGTTACTTTCACACTTGAGTGGTATGTGTTAAAATAGGTATTTGCTGTTGGCCAGCCTTGTGTCAAATGAAACGAAAATCTAAACTCTGCAATAATAGGTGACCATTGTACAGTTCTGTATTAAATAATGCATTTAAGAAGATTTTTCTATCTTCTTGATAGGCTGTCTAGTCTGAGTTTGGTCTTCATTTCAGCAATATATAGCTCACTTATTTACCATTATATATTCATCAAGCATTTGTGTTTCTAGTGCAAGTGTTCTGTCCACAACAAACTTTTTATGCTTTTAGGAATGAGCCTGCTGGAATGTGACATACACAACATCATGTAATTTAAAAATCTAATGTATTCCTATATAAAGTATAGACCTAATATTTCTAGCTCTGGACACAGTATTGCTTACAAATGAAAGAACGAAAGTCATTCTGGCGTTAGTTTCTGAAACTATAAACTGGGTAAAAGCAATTTGTCTGCTCTGAAAGTAATATCTGACCTTATAGGCTGATTGGATAAAGGTTTAGCATTGAATTTGAGATGAACAAATATGGAGTTGAATGAATCAATCAGACTTTTCCACTTGCTTTCTATTGTTTCAGTAACATTCTGTGCTAACTTCTGTTTTTGTGCTTTTGCTTATTTTTTTCTGTAGTACAATATGTCTTTCTCATTCCCAGCATCTAGATGGCATATACCTTTAAAACCTAAGCCAAGATTCATGTCTTGCTGAAGTTTTCTCTGCCACATCAGTAAATAGATAAACTTACTACTTTTGATCCTCCTATATTTTTTCTTTATATACAGCTAATTTAGTTGTCCTTAGAAAAGTGCATTAACGTTGTTAGAGGTTAGTCTGAATTTTATTTCTGCCATGTATTAGGTAATGCCATTACCTCACCTTAAAAAGGCATAATAACGGGGCCGGCATTGAGGCATAGTGGGTAAAGCTGCCACCCGCAATGCTGGCATCGCATATGGGTGCCAGTTCAAGTCTCAGATACTCCACTTTTGATCCAGCTCCGTGCTAATGGCCTGGGAGGGCAACAGAATATGGCCCAAGTTCTTGGGCCCTTGCAACCCACAAGGGAAACTTTGATGAAACTCCTGGCTCCCGGTTTTGGCCTGGCCTTCACAGCCATCTGGAGAGTGAACTAATGGATGGAAGATCACTCTCTCTGTCTCTTTTATGTCTCTCCTTCTCTCTGTAACTCTTTCAAATAAATAAATCTTTTTTTTTAAAGGAAGCTATAATGGTATATTAGGAGAAGAAACAATGAAATAATCTAAAGCAGAAGAAAGTATGTAGTAAACAAAAAATAGCTTTTAGATTTTAAAAGGTATTTCAATTTGTATGCTTTTGTTACATTTTTTCACGTATGCATGCTTTCCAGTATGCTGATTGGAAATCTTAGAAAGCAGCGATTATGCCATCCATATGCACAAATGTGATTTTGTGTCTCAAAATTTTGGGTAAATTTATACAATCAGTAAGTGAATCTATCTTGGGAACAAAATGGATATATTGTCCAGAATGTCATGGAGACTATTGGAGAGGGAAATATTTAATTTAAAAGTTGAACATATATTGACAGGAATTCAAATATCTAATTTGTACCAAATCGTATTGTAAGTGATAAAAAACCATTAGAACAACTATACCTTTTACTTAATAAAAATTATAAAGATAAAATGATAAATGAATACAGTAAATTTTATAAGGACAACATTAGGAAAATTGCTCATAAGTCAAAGCAACCAGTCATCAGCCAAGACATGCCAATAGTAAATATGTAGTAAATATGGATTTTTTTTTGTTATTAAGGATTTAATTAAAGGAGAATAAATACAAGGAATAACTAAAGGGTAACCTAATTAATATAATTAAGTATGATTATGAGATTTATTTTTAGCTTCCAATAATAATAATATCTCTGCAAGTTTGCAAAAGCCTCTTATTTCTGTTCTAGAATTCTTGGGTTTAATTTATCTTCTGAAACCTATAATTAAATCAGTATCAAAATATACTTATAAACTACCTAATATGGCAAAAAACAAACCACTATAAAGTGGTGGGGCTGGCACTGTGGAGCAGTAGTTTAAAGCCCTAGCCTTCAGTGCCAGCATGCCATTTGGGTACTGGTTTGAGTCCCCGCTACTCCACTTCTGATCCAGCTCCCTGTTAATGGGCCTGAGAAAGCCGAGGAAGGTTGTCCAAATCCTTGGGCCCCTGCACCTATATGGGAGATCTGGAAGAAGCTCCTGACTCCTGGCTTAGATTGGCTCAGCTCTGGCCGTTGCGGCCATTTGGGGAGTGAACCAGCAGATGGAAGACTCTCTCTCTCTCTCTCTCTCTCTCTCTCTCTCCCTCTCTGTCTCTCTCTCTGTCTCTACCTCGTTCTGTAACTCTGTCTTTCAAATAAATAAAAAAATCTTTAAAAAAATGCTTTAGAGATACGAATTTTCCAAAGTGAACAATCTGATAGATTATAAATGTTAGTTTTATATGAATAAATATTGTCATAGTCATTTTATTTATCTATTTTTTGACAGGCAGAGTGAATAGTGAGAGAGAGAGACAGAGAGAAAGGTCTTCCTTTTGCCGTTGGTTCACCCTCCAATGGCCGCCACGGCTGGCGCGCTGCGGCCTGCGCACTGCACTGATCCGATGGCAGGAGCCAGGTGCTTCTCCTGGTCTCCCATGTGGGTGCAGGGCCCAAGCACTTGGGCCATCCTCCACTGCACTCCCTGGCCACAGCAGAGAGCTGGCCTGGAAGAGGGGCAACCGGGACAGAATCCGGCGCCCCGACCGGGACTAGAACCCAGTGTGCCGGCGCCGCTAGGTGGAGGATTAGCCTATTGAGCCGCGACGCCGGCCGTCATAGTCATTTTAAGAGAGAATTAAGAGGAAAAAAGATTTGTTTACTGCTCTGAAAGTTTTATAAACAAAATAATAACAAATAAATAATGACATTTCAAGGAAGAGAATCAGGTTAAATTTTTTCCCACATGAGTAAAGTCTTTAGCATAAATAACCACAACATTATGTTGGGTCAACAGCCTGGTCACATTATGAGCAAGCAAATCATAAACGAAAGGAACCACACCCTGGAACATCATTTATTTATAGCCATAGCTGGCAAAATAATGTATCCCCAAATATGTATGTGTCCTTGTCTCAGAAATATTTAAGTATGTTATGTGAGAAAGCAGCAGAGAATCAAATATTTAGATGAAATGAATATTGATAATCAGATAACTTAGAAATAAGGAAAATATATCCTGGATTTTCCAACTTAGTTAGTATGATCACAATGGCCTTTTAACTGTGAAAGAGAGAATGGGGGATCATCAGTATCAGAGTGATGCGTTTTGCAAAAGACTCTCCTGGCAATTGGTGACTTTGAAGATGAAGGAAGTAGCTATATTCCAAGAATTGCAAGCAGTCTAGAAGCTGGAATAAATAAGGAAATAATTTCTTGCCTAGAGGGTGCAGCAGGAGCATAGCTCTGCAGACACCTGATTTTAATTCAGTAATACATACTCCAGAATTCTGACTTCCAGAACTGGAAGATAATAAACTTGTTATTATTTTAAGTCATAAAATTTATGGTACAGCAGCAAAACAATGTTAATAGAGGGGAAATCCAACATTTATAACAAATTTCCTCCAAAAAGGATCTATACTTCTAGAGTATATGATGAATCTCCCTTTAATCATGATCATAACTTGGATGGAAACATTAAGCCTCATGAAAGCGAGATAAAATTTTGGGGATTAGGAGTACCCCCCCAAAAAAACCCCCCAAAATTTGTGCATGTTTTCTTCATGTTTAAATCTTTCCCCTCCATTTTTAACTGCAGCCTACACTCATGATTTACTCTGTAAAATTTACATGCTGCTCATGTGTTTGCCCATGTATTTGGAAAAATAGCTGAAAACTTTAGAATCTGAAAGAGACTCAAATCAGAACCAAATAAGTTCAGTTGGAGGAACATAACATTTATGGTTAATTCAGCTGGGTAATTATGTTTAGATTCCTTCCCTGAAAATAAAACCTTAAAATAAAGGGGATGCTTTATGTAGCCTGCTCTGTTTTATTATATCTAGTATCATCTCTGCACATTTCCAAAAAACTTACACTCTTTTGGTTCTGTGGTGAAATTAAATGGAGGACAGAGGAATGAAGATCTTTCGAGCTGTGTAAATCCAAGCTACATTTCCAATTTTGTTCTGATTGATAGAATGCCTATATCAGCACTACCCAGTGAACCTGTTATCACATTTCACCTTGAAATATTTATGAGCTGCTTGCTACATGTGGGAACTGGATATCTTCCATAAAATTAGGAAGAACTTCATTTATGTCTTGATCATGACATTTGTTAACCTCTGGAAAAGGAACAGTGATTTATTCTCTGTAACTTGGGAAATGTCTTAGTAATGTCAATGCAGTAAATTTAAAAACAAAGCAAAACAAGACTGTCTGATGTCTCTTAAGAATTGTACCTGAGGGGTGGGTGATTGGTACAACAGTTAAGGTGCTACTTGGGACACTGGAATCCTATAACAGATTGCCTGGTTTGAGTTTGGGGTATCCTTTTTCTGATTCGGCTTCCAGAAAAGCAGACCTGAGTGGCAGCAAGTCAAGTACTTGGCCCCTGCCACCCACTTGGGAGACCCTGTCTGAGTTCTGGGTTCCTGGCCTCCACATGGCACAGTCATAGGTTTTGTGGGGAATCTGGAAAGTAAACCAGTCAATGGAAGATCTTTGTCTGTCTCTCTGTCTTTCTGCTTTTCAAATAAAATGAAAACACAAATTTCAATAAAGGATATTATCTGAATCTTCTCAGAAATGTTAAAAGTCTACTATATCCATGAAGAAGCAGTATAGAGTGTGGCATGGTTCTTAATTACTACAGTGGCCAGAATATTCTGAAATGAGGGAAAACAAGGAACTCATGTTCAAAAATCTCAAAGTAAATATAATCAGAATATTGAAATACTTAAACTGATTTACAGAATATTTCAAAATAATCTTATAATATTTTAATTAAAAATAAATTTTGGTGGATAGCTTTATTTCTTAAATGGATATAAATACACATTAGAATCTGCATGAAACTAAAAGTGGTTTTGTATTGAAACAGATAAAATATTATGTGAAAGCTGAAATTTTCAAGGGCTTTGCTTCAGAAAAACATTGCACAGAAAAATTTACAAAAGGTTGCAAAAACTTAACTATATTTAACAGTAACTATAGGCTATTTGTTGCTTTATCAGTTTTATGTTTGTCAGAGAAAACAGATTAGAAATACTGCTTCACTGCCTTTTGATCACAATTCACTTTTCTTTTAATATTTACTTATTTATTTAAAAGAGAATTACAGGAAGAGAGAGGGAGGGAGAGGGAGAGACAGAGAGAAATCTTTTCATCCATTGGTTTCCCCCTCAAATGGCCACAAAGGCCAGAGCTGGCTGGGCCAAAGCCAGGAGACAGAAGCTTCTTCTGAGTCTCCTTCGAGGGAGCAGGGGCTCAAGAACTTGGACTATCTTCATCTGCTTTTCCAGCTGCATCAGCGGGCAGCTGGATCAGAAGTGAAGCAGCCTGGATGAACCAGTACCCATGTGGGATGCTGGCACTGTACCAGCATCTTTACCTGCCGCTCCACAGTGCGGGCCCCAATTCACACTTCTTGAATTGCTTCTTCATGGACCAGTCCACCTTTAAGGAATCAAATTTGGAGATGACCTGCACCCACGTGGGAGACCAGAAGGCAGCACCTGGATCCTGGCTTCAGATTGGCCCAGCGCTGGTTGTAGACGCCATTTGGAGAGTGAACCAGTGGAGGAAGACCTTTCTATCTCTCTCTCTCACTGTCTATAACACTACCTGTCAAATAAATAAATAAATAAATAAATAAATAAAAATTTGGAGGTGAGAATCACATTTTCCATTTATTATAAAGATATTCTTTACATGGTGCCACTGGAAGATGATTGTTCATAGATGATATGGATACATGACTTATTGAGAGAGGAAGAGATAGAAATTTTATAACTCCTGGTTTCTGTTATCAATTAGTTCAATATTTTAGTCAGCAGTTTACAACATCTGTGTGTAATTGGCATTCTAATCTTGAATCAACTGAATATTTTGTGTCAGCTAAATATTTACCATTGTAAAATTATAACAATTAACTGTTCTCAATTACTTTCTCTGTGCTAGGTATTGAATTATGTATTACATTGATAGTATCTCACTAATTGTTCACAAAAATTCCAGCAGTTGCAGCAATTATCTCTTTTTAAAACTAAGGAAATTGAAACTTAAAGGAATTTAATGAATCCAGTGATAAATATATCACTAAATCCAGGTAATGGTTGGGAGAAAGAGAAGTTCTTAATATTATATATAAATGACTCTGATCAGTATGCATAAGAATTTTCCCAGGCAAACTAAAATATATGCTCACCCTATACATATAGTAAACAGGAGAAATAAACCTGAATCCTGAAGCTTCCAAATTATCTTTCAAATACACAGTGTAACTACGTGTGACTCTGAATAATCCAGAGAAAGTAAAATTTTAAACTTTCTATTATCTGTTTGATATCATGAGAAAAAGTCCAAATCAAAATTAAATATTGTTCCTTGTCACCTGTATGTTTTCTTTAATTTTTATATACCCAACACCCAAGCCAGCCTGTATATCTTGGAAAATTCAAGAATCATTGCATGATATTTCAAAAGTATATTTCTAATGTGCTCTCCCTACCTCTCTCAGTGTTTAATTCTTGCCCATACACTATTCCCAATTTGACACTCGGAAAAATTTCCAATCCAAGATTCCATTCCAGATTCATTCCTGAAAGTTTCAAGACATCTTATATGTTATTATTCTCACAGTTATTTCATATCTCAACAGAATCATCATATTTTAGTGTACAATTGAGTTTTCAAAAACTTGATTCTTGGACATGATTGAAATGTTACAGTAAGTGTAAGAATATGCAAATAGATGTGTCATCTTAATTTTTCAAAATTTATTTGTCTTTAGAATTACTAATCTCTTTCACATGAAGATGCATATTAACTTTTTAGTTTATTCTGGGCCTGAGAGTAAATCATGTAAATGCCTACCATAAGAAATAGAACTACATAAAACCTATAATGTTTACAATCTAGATAAATACTCAGTAGTACCATATTTTTTTCTAAATATTTGATGTAATTATATTATCCCTGTCAATATGAGTATATACGTTTAGCTGATTTCTGAGATTTTTCTCATTTTTTTTTTAGTTTTTTAACTTTCATTTAATGAATATAAATTTCCAAAGTACAAGTTTTGGATTACAGTGGCTTCCCCCCCCACCATAACTTCTCTCCCACCCGCAACCCTCCCATCTCCCGAACCTTCTTCTATCCCATTCACATCAAGATTCATTTTCAATATCTTAATATACAGAAGATCAATTTAGTATATATTAAGTAAAGATTTCAACAGTTTGCACCCACACAGAAACACAAAGTGTAAAGTACTGTTTGAGTACTAGTTATACCATTGATTCGCATAGTACAACACATTAAGGACAGAGATCCTGCATGGGGAGAAAGTACACAGTGACTCCTGTTGTTGACTTAACAATTGACACTCTTGTTTGTGGTGTCAGTAATCACCCGAGGCTCTTGTCATGAGTTGCCAAGGCTATGGAAGCCTTTTGAGTTTGCCAACTCTGACCTTATTTAGACAAGGTAATAGTCAAAGTGGAAGTTCTCTCCTCCCTTCAGAGAAAGGTACCTCCTTCTTTGATGACCTGTTTTTTCCACTGGGATCTCACTCACAGAGATCTTTCATTTAGGTGTTTTTTGTTTGTTTGTTTGTTTTGCCTTTTTTTTTTTTTTTTTTTTTTTTTTTTTTTGGCCAGTGTGACTTGGCTTTCCATGCCGAAAATACTCTCATGGGCTCTTCAGCCAGATCTGAATGCCTTAGGGCTGATTCTGAGGTCAGAACGCCGTTTAGGGCATCTGCCATTCTATGAGTCTGCTGTGTATCCCACTTCCCATGTTGGATCATTCTCTCCTTTTTAATTCTATCAGTCAGTATTAGTGGACACTAGTCTTGTTTATGTGATCCCTTTGATTCTTAACCCTATCATTAAGATCAGTTATGAACTGAAACTGATAACATGGACTAGTGAGATGGCATTGGTACATGCCACCTTGATGGGATTCAATTGGAGTCCCCAGGCACGTATCTAACTCTACAGTTTGGGGCAAGTCCAATTGAGCATGTGTATCTCCTCCCTCTCTTATTCCCACTCTTATATTTAACAGGGGTCAATTTTCAGTTAAATTTAAACACCTAAAAATAATTGTGTGTTAATTAAAGAGTTCAACTAATAGATTAAGTACAACAAAACAAAATACTAAAAGAAATAAAGTAGTAAGTTGTTCCTCGACAGTCAGGACAAGGGCTGATCAAGTCACTGTTTCTCATAGTGTCCATTTCACTTCAACAGGTTTCCTTTTAGGTGCTCAGTTAGTTGCCACCAATCAGGGAGAACATGTGATATTTGTCCCTTTGGGACTGGCTTAATTCACTCAGCATGATGTTGTCTAGATTCCTTCATTTTGTTGCAAATGACAAGATTTCATTTTTTTCTTCTGTATAGTATTCTATAGAGCACATATCCCATAATTTCTTTATCCAGTCTATTGTTGATGGCATTTAGGTTGATTCCAGGTCTTAGCTATCGTGAATTGAACTGCAATAAACATTAAGGTGCAGACAGCTCTTTTATTTGCCAATTTAATTTCCTTTGGGTAAATTACAAGGAGTGGGATGGCTGGGTTGTATGGTACGGTTATATTCAGGTTTCTGAGGAATCTCCAAACTGGAAGGTCTAGCTTCCATAGTGCCTTTACCAGTTTGCAATCCCACCAACAGTGGTTTACTGTCCCTTCTTTCCCACATCGTTGCCAGCATCTGTTGTTGGTAGATTTCTGAATGTAAGCCATTCTAACCGGGGTGAGGTGAAACCTCATTGTGGTTTTGATTTGCATTTCCCTGATGGCTAGTGATCCTGAACATTTTTTCGTGTGTCTGTGGCCATTTGGATTTCCTCTTTTGAAAAATGTCTATTGAGGTCCTTGGCCCATCTCTTAAGTGGGTTGTTTGTTTTGTTGTGGAGGTTCTTGATCTCTGTGTAGATTCTGTTTATTAATTATTTATCTTTTGCATAGTTTGCAAATATTTTTTCCCATTCTGTTGGTTGCTTCACTTTCCTGACTATTTCTTTTGCCGTACAGAAACTTATCAATTTGATGTAATCCCAATTGTTAAGTTTGGCCTTGACTGCCTGTGCTCCAGGGTCTTTTCCAAGAAGACTTTGCTGGTACCTATATCTTGCAGGGTTTCTCCAATGTTGTCTAATAATTTGATGGTGTCGGGTCATAGATTTAGGTCTTTAATCCATTTCGAGTGGATTTTTGTGTAAGGTGTAAGGTAGGGGTCTTGCTTCATGCTTCTGCACGTGGAAATACAGTTTTCCCAGCACCATTTATTGAATAGACTGTCCTTGCTCCAGGAATTGATTTTAGATCCTTGATGAAATATAAGTTGGCTGTAGATGTTTGGGTTGATTTCTGCTGTTTCTATTATGTTCCATTAGTCTATCCATCTCTTTCTGCCGCTCTCTTGCCCGCAAAGGAACGACACTGTTCGCAGCTTATCGGTCTTCAGCAGACTTTTAATGAGAAAATAACAGTGACAGAGAAAGAATGAAGGGAGGAGAGTGGACAGGAAAGCCCCCTCCTTTCTCAGCACACAGCTTATATGCAAAATCTGGCCAATTGCAAGCGGGCTCAAGTCCATGCACGGAACACTCCAATCCGCTGTCTGTTCACGCAGTGTGCACGTGTCCTCGGGCCAATCAGATGAGGTGTCATGCAGCAGGCAGGCTCACCGCGCGGTCCTCGGTGCCATCTTGTTGTTTACAACATTCTCAACTCCTCTGGAAAGTTTCGACCGTGGGAAAGCATTGTCCTAACCGAAACTAGCAACATACACCTTGTGATAAAGACACAGCAACAGCTATCAGACCGACCTTGACATGGGGGCTCCATGGCTGTGCATCCCATGGAGCCCCACAGTTTCTGTACCAGTACCATGCTGTTTTGGTTATAACTGCCCTGTAGTATGTCCTGAAATCTGGTATTGCGATGCGTCTGGTTTTGATTTTTTAGTACAAGATTGCTTTAGCTATTCTAGGTCTCCTGTGCCTCCATATGAATTTCAGCATCATTTTTTCCAGATCTGTGAGGAATGTCTTTGGTATTTTGGAGATTTTTCTCATTTTAATACCATTATCTACTTTTGTTTAGTGAATATTTTTTCTGCACTTATTGAGCTGTGTAAGCTAAGCTTTTTCTATGGAAATGTTCTGTCATATATATTTTTATCTCATCACATCTTTGTGAGTATCATGCAGTTAAATCATGATTTTGCTTGAAAAAAATGAACACTCACATACCAATAATCTGGCATTTAACTGAAATATAATATTGAAAGCTATTTATATGCCATTGTAGTTATTTTTTATACACAGGGCTTCTTCTGAATGCACTGACAGAGAGAAATTATTTGTTTGAATCCACATGGGATATGTTTAGATTCTATGCAAGGTAGAATAATAACTGTACATGCTGTATTTTCAGGAAACTTAAAAGAATCACCTGGCCTAAATAATCTGCCACATTGTATTTCTACAAGGCCAACAATTTCTGTCAATTAAAAGTCAATCCTTATGGGTGTTACCAGGAAAAAGCATTTTTAATGCATTGCCTTAGAGAGGAGGGACATCGGCACAAGTTTATATTCATTGTAACTGGGTTCTTGCAGATAGCAGAGGTAATAAATCTGTAAACTAATACATTTCGAGGATAAAAGTAAGCAGGAAAAAATGTAAACTGATTGAGTCTTCATCAGGACCATAAATTCCCAGTGACATATGTTTTTAGAAACATGGATGCTACATCCAGTCTTATCAATAGAGGCTTTCATTGGACCTGAGGTGAATCTCAAATAATGTTATTGTGCATTGTTACTGTAGCCACTGAAGGAAAAATCATTTAGTACTATTTTGTATTTGACAGAGGATCTTTAGACTTGAGGAACTTGGTATAGATGTAATAAAGAAGACAGAAAAGAAGACATTTTTGGGGAGGAATTTTTAAAAATTATTAATACAAAAATAACAAATTTCATGTATTTCATAGATGCAATTCTAAGAAGATAACCATACTTCCTTCCATCAATCCACCCTCATCTCCTTTCTTTTTTTGGTTTTAATTTTTGCAATGTCATAATTTAATTTACTGTATAATCACAGGTTTAATGCACCACTAACCTTAATGTTCAAGTAGTAAAAATAGAAAGACCATGATACTTTTGACTGTAAGGCATGATCATAGAAAAATTCTGGGTTGGAGATTGCCTATAGTCACTGAGCATACACATTGACTTTCATATGTTAATTTCGAGCACTTCTGTTGAATTCTAGGACATAATTTCATTCTCAGAGTATTATCCAGAACAAGGCATCCATTCCAACAGTATGAAACCATACAGCAATAAATTATCAGACTCTCATTTTATGAAAGTCTGGTTTGGTTTTGTACAATGCATACATTGTTCAGTAAAGCAGTATCCTGCAAAGAATATTCCATTACCTCTAAACAGAAAGAGATGGGAAAAAATCTATCTCCCTAGCAATGGGTCTCAAGAGGAATTTCCTACAAAGTGATCACGTTTAGATTTAATGACTAATGCTGCTAGTCTCCAGTGAGGAAAATACTATATTGTTGTCACTGTGGACTTGAAGTAAAGAAACCTGCTGGTCAAGATAAAAAGGAAGAAAAACCAAGAAGTCGATGATATAATAAGAACAAGATAAATAGACACCTATTCAGTCTGGCAGCATTTTGATCTTTTGCTTAGAAATAAAAGTTTCTGGAACTCCTGAAAACAACCTTATTGAGGCTCATAAATAAACCATGATATGCATAAAATTTTATTATATTCATATTTTCTTTTCTATAAGGATGTTTCTCTTTCATAATGTTCCTTTTCAAAAATATTACCCTGTTTTACGTACATATACACATACATCCTTCAAACTTATTCTAAAGATTTCCCCCCAACTGACTCTTTCTGTAATAAACCTTCTCAAAAGCACCTGTTTGCAATGAATCTCCCTTTAGGTATCTGTCGTGTAAGGGTTTTACATTATGGAGTTGTCCCATTCTCCTTTATTCCTGTTTTAGCCCGTACATCCTGTGGTTAAAATCAGTGCTGCACATTTAATTTTTATAGTGGAATGTAGTTGGAAATTATATGTTTTCTAATATTTTCATTTAGAATCTTAAATATTAACTCATTTGTCACTAAAATTTTTTTAAATGTGGTAGATTCCGAATGAATGTAAAGTCTTCTATATAAAAACTTCAGCTAATAAATTAACTTTCCAATAAATCAATGGAGACTTACATCACCTGCCCTGTAGTCTCAATAAAAATCCTAGACCTCTGTTACAACCTTTTCAGTTAACAACCTACCCAAAATTCCTTTCTTTAGTCTTAAATTTCTATCTGCCACCTACATACACTCTTACACAAGCATATATAATATTTCTTTATTGTCTGCGTTATCAGATTTTATTCACAAATCCCTTTGCTATAATAACTTAGTTCTTCTTTGATCAGCTCTGCATGAACAGAAGTAAAAAGGAAGCACCTTGCTGAGAAAGAGTGTATTTCTGGAACCAGAGCCTCTTCTCTTACAGCCATTGAAGTTCAGTGTTATAGAAGAGGTTAAGTTCTTAATTTTTATGAAATCCAACTTCTCAATGTTTTCGTTTCATCTGTCTCATTTTTTTATGCCTTAAAAGATCTTTATTTAACACTAACATGCAAATGCTTTCTTTTATGTTTTCTTCCAAAAGTCCAGTAAATATGGACCTCACAGTTTGGGCTGTAATCCATATAGAGTTATTGTCTATTTTGTGATGTGACATAAGGATCAGGGTACTCAGCTGCTCAATTTGTAAAGGAGCTATTTTCCCATATAATTTGGGCATTTGCTTTCTTTTAGTGCTAAAACAAATTACCACTATTTAGAAACTTAAAGTAACATGCATTTATTATCCCACACCTCTGTAATTCCAGAAGTCTGACAGGAGTGTCACCGAGCTAAAAACTGTGTGCAGAGGTCTGTATTTCTTTCTGATTCTCCAGGGAAGAGTCCATTCCCTCGCTCATTCTGGTTGTTCTCAGAAGTCAGTCTCACGCAATTGTGAGGGTGAGGATGCTGTTCCTTTATTGCCAGTGCGCTGACGGTTGTGCCCAGCTTCTCAAGTCTGCTCACATTTGTTGACCAGCAGGTGTCTTCTTCCAGCTTCAATGCCGGCAAAAGCAGATCAATTCCCCCGTGCTTTGAGTCTGTTCTGCCACTTCAGTCATCACATCGCCCTGACTACAGCCAGGAGGAGTTATTGAATAAGAACTCATGATTAGATTGTTCCCACCCAGATCACCAGTTCTATTTCCAAATAAACTTGAGAATCAGTATGTATATTAATACTAATAACAGTCTTCTGAGACTGTACTTCTCTTTGAACTGGGTTTAATTTTTCAATGACATTTGGAATAACTGAAATCTTAAAAATGTTGAGTCCACTAATTTTAGAACATTATTTATTTAAGTATTTTTTAATTTATTTAGAAATATTTTGTAGTTCCTGGCATTCATTTATTAAACATAATTTTGTTATATTTGTTTCTAAGTGCTTCATTATTTATTGTAAGTAGAAATATGTAAAAATTCTATTTATAATTATTAATTGAAAGGATAAAAAGTTCCTATTGATCATTCTTTATTGATCTTGTATTCTCCAAAGTTAGTAACCTGCTCACTTTTCAATCTACAGAATGTTGATGGCTTCCTGGGATTCTAAATACAAAATAATGTTTTCATAAATGTAGCTTTATTTTTCTTTTTCAAAATGTTTTAATTTTATTTTGTTGCATTAGTATTTGTCTCATTGTACTTTGTACATGTATTTTACATCATTGACTAAAAGTTGTGCAAATTTGTGTAATTTCTGATCATAAAAGAAATCCTGAACTCTCATGTAGCTCAGCGGGTTAACGCACCGCCCTGAAGCGCTGCCATCCTATATGGGAACTGGTTCAAGTCCCGGCTGATACACTTCCTATCTGGCTCTCTGCTGTGCCCTGGGAAAGCAGTAGAAGTCCTTGGGTCCCTGGACCCTGGTGGGAGACCCGGAAGAAGCTCCTGGCTCCTGATCTGCATAGCTCCGGCCTTTGCAGCCGATTGGGGAGTGAACCATCAGTTGGAAGACCTCTCTCTCTCTCTCTCTCTTTCTCTCTCTCTCTCTGCCTCTCCTCTCTGTGAAACTCTGACTTTCAAATAAATAAATATATCTTAAAAATAAATCTATGAGTTGTAGATTTTTATGTATATATCCTTTATGAGTTTGAGAAAATGTTCTTCTTTTCCAGGATTCTGGTTTTTAAAAATCATAAATGGGTTTGCTACTTTCTCAAATTATTTTACCTCATTTGTTAAAGTGATCAAACAATTAGATAAGTGAATAATTTAATTTCTAATGTTAAAAGTTCAGTTTCTTGACTATATTGATGATTATAAGTAGTGTTCACACTATAATAACTCACTTAACTGTAATATATAATATATAATAATTCATACACTGCTCCTCTGTGTATGTATTATCATTTTTAAAATGTGAAAGTTTAAAGTGTTTACAGTGGACATTTCGTCTAGCAGCAAACACATTAGATAACATACCTGCATCCTGCATTGGAGAATCTGAGTTCAGTTCCTGGCTCTGGCTCCTGACTCCAGGGGTCAGCAGCAGTAATAGCTTAAGAAATTTGATCCCTGTAATCCACTTAGGAAACATGGATTGAGTGCCTGTCTCATGCATCAGATCTATCCCAGCCTCTGTTGTTTTGAGCATTGGGGAATGAATCAAGAAACAGATGAGAACACAAATGAGAACACAGCAGTGGTACAATTGTAATGCCAGAGAACAGCCAGCACCAGTTCCCATAGCTAATGGTGCCTTGATCTTGGAATTCCTAGTGTGCAGAACTGTGAGCAAGTGAACACTTTTTGTTTTTATGAATTACTCATTCTCAAATGTTTTGTTACAGGAGGAGGAACAAATTTAGAACAGAGCTTTCTGGATTAGGATGTTTCCTCATATCCTTAAAAGATCTGTATTGACCTAGAAAGAAACATGTAAATCACACATATTTCATAGTCAATGCTTAACTGGAAGACAGAGAATAATATAAACACCAAATATTATGTTGGTAGAACAATAAACACCAATTACTAAGAAAAATTGTTCCTCATGTCCATGCCTTTGTGGGGAGCTGCAGAAAAATAAGAAAAAGTGATGGGGCTAAAGCTATACTTGAAAAGATAAAATTGAGCCCACGATCAAAATGACTACAAGAAAGTCCTTGTCAGTGACAGCATCAATTATAATACATGCACATAAGTCACTGTGTGTTTCGGGAAGCAATCTGGAAGGAGAATTCTTAGAACTCTGTGGTGAAGGCAAAAACTGAAGGCCTCACAATCCTCACAATTACTCCCTTCAGGCTAACAGTAAAAGAAAGCTTCCTTCACCAAAGTGAGAGAATTGTGTGCACTGGAACTAGAACTTCTAAATTGTAAATAAATTTTTCACAAAATGCTGAGATTTATGTTGTCATTTTCTGTACAAAAGTGTTATATGATAGTGAATACATGAAATCGATTATGTTTTTGCAAAAATTTAAAAAACAAGAAAAGTAGGAAGAAGGGGGATTGAGATAGGGAAGGAATTGTACTTATGTTCTTATAATTGTACCTGTGAAATACATGAAAACTGTTCTCTCTATAATTATGAAAATTTTAATAAATTAAGCTTCCCAACTTAAAAAAAATATTATTTGAATTTTCCCCTCAAAGACATTGCCTGCAATGTATAAGAAAATGAGACACAATATGTCAAGCTCAATTTTAACAAAAAGATATAAAATAATATTTTGAAGCAGAAATGTAAAAATACTTAAAATTAAGTAAATTTAAAAAATTGAACTGAGGAAGTAAAGAGGCAAAATACAAAAATCAAATCATAAAAACTGTTATATTCTAACCAAGTAGAATTCAGTTTTGCCTTTTTACTTTCCCATATGTGAAGACACATTTAAGGTGTTATCTTAGTCAATAACTTCTAAGAAATCTGTGTTTTTGTGAAAATTTAATGAAGGGCATAAAGAACTTTAGAAAAACTAGAACAAGAATATAATGTTAGAAATAAAATGGTCAAAAACAGAGAGGGTGAAATGAAAGACAAAAATACCATGATGAAGGAAAACAAAACAATGGAATGTAAATAATAAAATAACAACAAATTAAAAATTAGACAAGCCTCAGGCCTACCAGATACCTGGAAAAATTGACATAGAATGACCAATCCTGAAGTAAATCTAATAAGACTATTAAGAGCACATTAACAATGAAGCAATGTTTACAAGAAATTACAAAACACAAGAAGAAATCAACTAGTTTTATATCTAGCCAAGCTGTCCTCTAGTGTCAAAGTGATGGAAAAATGTTACATTTGCAAAATTAGTCTGTAAAACCTCAGAAATTAAATATTTATGGGTTTGTAGCTCACTTGGTCTCTATCATAACTGCTAACCTTATAATTGTGCAAATATAAACAAAATATATAAATTAATGAATGTGATAATGTTCCATAAAAATTTATATACACTAAACTGACAGACGTCTAGATTTTGATCCACAGGCTGTAATACTCTAAACCTTCAATAGGAGGTTAAGATTTATGCTACCAAGATATAAGTGGGGGAAACGCAGCAAAAATCTAATAATGAGAATTTATGGTATTTAATTTTATATTTAATTCTAAAATTATAGATGAAGAGGAAATCAGGCCAAAATTGGCATGTGTTGTGGGAGAAGGGCAGCAGTGGAGTATAGTCATTCAAGCATGGGCTTTCAGAGAACAGGAGAATGGAGGAGGAGAAGCACCTCAATCACAATAGATCAACTTCAGCAATCTGGGCACACGCAGGTATGACTTCGAGTTATGGTTATATAAGTAGGTTGCTGTTGAACTCACCAATGCTATAATGGTTAAGGTATGATGTTGATGAACACATAACTATTTTAAGAAACCCGGGTTCAAGGCTCAGTCTTGGGAAGCAATTCAACTGGGCCTGTTGACATTAATAAACTGCTTTTGAACCACCACTTAGTTTCTGGTGCATGTTTAAACTAAGGGAATTTCCCCAGTACCATTTCTTATAACAGAGGTAAAAGTGAGAATAGAAGAAAGGTAGAAAATCTTTCAGGTTCTGAGAATGTAGAAGTAGGAACAGAAAGTAGAGAGAGAGAAATAACCACTCAATATGACCTTTGAGTCACTTTTATATGCAAAATGTCATAATTTCTGACAAGGATAAAAGGTTGGGCTATCTATTTACCTAATAATCAAAAAGTAAACCAGAAACTACAGAAAGCACAAGGAGACATAAACACAAACATACCATGATTTAAAAAAAATTAACAAACTACTCCTGTGTGAGAAATATCAATGTGTAAAATGAGTAAAGATATAGAAGATCTGAACAGCTTAATTCATAAGGCATGTCTTATGGATATATATTGACTGTTGTATTTATCTTCACAAATACTCATTAATCATTACAAAAAGATAACATTAAAACTTAAAAGTTAGTAAATTCTATAAAATAGAAATATCAATAGCATTTTTTTCATGTTCACTAAATAAAAAATGTTCCTTACAAATGGAAATTTTAAATAATCCTTGCAATTAAAAAATCCATTGGGGAAACAAAAATGACATTACAGAGTTTGTCTTGAAAATGATAATATAAACAGTATGTACCAACTTCCATGACATGGACTTAAGCAGTGACTGGTGTGTGTGTATGTGTGTGTGTGTGGGTGTGTTTTTAGGGGTGGGGGTGTAAACAGAGAGAGTGAGGTTGATTTATTTTAAAGTAGTATTGGCTTTCAATATTGTGAGCTTGTTAAATCCAGAATCTGTAGGGTAGTAGGCAGATTGGAGATTCATGTAGCTCCAACTGAAGGTAATCAGTTGGGGGAGCTTTCTCTTCCTTAGATGAAGTCTGTTTTTTTCCGTTTTCTGTTAAGGAACCCAATAAATTGGGTGAGACCAATGCCCAGTCAGGGAGTAATTAATTTTTCTCAAAATCTAGTTATTTATGTGTTAATCCCATAAAAATACTTCCACATGAACATCTAGAAAAATTTAAACAAATCTGAAGATGCAGCACAGACATATTAAAGTCATCATCATAGTTTATATAATTTAAAAAATAAATTCCCAAGAGGACAAAGGGTAAAATAAATGACAAAGAAAAATAATAAAGATGAAGGTGGAAATTAGAGGATAAAGAAAACAAAAGGAAATCCTGGTTTAATACAAATAAACATAAATAGATAAAAATAATTTTAAAGAAATTATGGGATATGTACTCTTTAGAATACTATACTGCAGTAAGAAACAACGAAATCCAGTCATTTGCAACAAAATGGAGGAATCTGGAACACATCATGCTGAGTGAAATAAGCCAGTCCCAAAGGGACAAATACCATATGTTCTCCCTGATCGGTGACAACTGACTGAACACCAAAAAGGAAACCTGTTGAGGTGAAATGGACACTATGGGAAACGTTGACTTGATCAGCATAGCCCTGACTGTTAATGAACAACTTAATACATTATCCCTCTTAATAGTTTTTTTGTCTGTTCTACTCAATATGACTGGTTTAATTCTGTAATTAATACACAGTTATTCTTAAGTGTTAAAAATTAACTGAAATGTGATCCCTGTTAAACATAAGAGTGGGAATAAGAGAGGGAAGAGATGTATAATTTGGGACATGCTCAAGCTGACTTGCCCCAAATGGTAGAGTTAAAAACATACCAGGGGATTCCAATTCAATCCCATCAGGGTGGCATGTACCAATGCCATCTCACTATTCCAAGTGATCAATTTCAGTTCACAATTGATCATAATGAAAGGACTAAGAGTCAAAGGGAGCACATAAACAAGTCTAGTACCTGCGAACACTAACCGATGGAATAAATAAAGGGGAGAGTGATCCAACATGGGAAGCGAGATACTCAGCAGACTCATAGAATGGTGGATGTCCTAAACAGCACTCTGGCCTCAGAATCAGCCCTAAAGGCATTCGGATCTGGCTGAAAAGCCCATGAGAGTATTTCAGGCATGGAAAGCCAAGACACTCTGGCAAAAGATCTCTGCGAGTAAGATCCCAGTGGAAAGAACAGGTCTTCAAAGAAGGAGGTACCTTTCTCTGAAGGGAGGAGAGAACCTCCACTTTGACTATGACCTTGTCTAAACAAGATAAGAATCGGAGAACTTAGAGGGCTTCCATAGCCTTGGAAACTCATGACTGGAGCATAGGGAGACTACTGATGCCATAGACAGGAGTGTCAATTGGTAAAGTCAACAACAGGAGTCACTGTGCACTTACTCCTCATGTAGGATCTCTGTCCTTAATGTGCTGTGTATTGAGATTTAATGCTATAACGAGTACTCAAACAATATATTTCACTTTGTGTTTCTATGGGGGTGCAAACTGTTGAAATCTTTACTTAATGTATACTAAACTGATCCTCTGTAAAAAAAAAAAAAATTATCAACTCCCAACTTGACTCTCACTGGGATTAAACATGACAATAGGTCTGATCTGATTTCATCATCATTTAAAAAAAAATCATCTATTATTTTTCACTTTATGTTTCTGTGTGGGAGCAAACTGTTGAAATCCTTACTTAATGTATACTAAGCTGATCTTCTGTAAATTAAGATAATCGAAAATGAATCTTGATGTGAATGGAAGGGGAGAGGGAGTGGGAAAGGGGAGGGTAGTGGGTGTGAGGGACGGTATGTGCGGGAAGCCATTGTAATCCATAAATCGTACTTTGGAAATTTATATTCATTAAACTAAAGTTAAAAAAAATTGTTAAGTCAAAAAAAATAAAGATGAAGGTGGAAATTAGAGGATAAAGAAAACAAAAGGAAATCCTGGTTTAATACAAATAAACATAAATAGATAAAAATAATTTTTAGTCAATTAACATATCAGGTAACTGACAGGTAATTAATTCAGAAGATTGCATTATTTTTATAAAATGTATGTAGAGTGATAGAGAGTATGGTCCAAGTGCTTGAGCCCCTGCACCCATGTGGGAGACCTGGATGGAGGCTTAGACTCTTGGCTTTGGTCTGGCCTTGTCCCAGCCTTTGCAGTCATTTGGGGAGTGAAATGGAGAATGCAAGATGTGTTGCTTTCGTGCTCTCTATGTCTTTCAGATAAATAAATCTTCTCAAAATAAAAAAAAAAAAAAGAAGAGTGATAGAGAGGGGGAGTCATAATGATTTTCTATCTACTTATATAAATCTCAAAGGGTTGCTAGAGCTGGGGTTGGACCAGGAGCTCAGAAACTCATCCAGATCTCGCACACAGGGGACAAGCAGATGTCACAATCTGCTACCTCCCATGATGAATTAGGAAGATGTGTGGAAAGCAGAGAAGTCTGCACTTGAACAGGCACTCTGATGCTGGTGTCACAATCTTTGATTTAACTTGCTGTGCCACAATGACAGTGCCAAGGTTGCATTATTCATACTTTGAAGAAAGTATAAATAATGTAATTAATTACTTTCAGTTAAATAAAACCATATTTCATACTTCAGATTATGGGATTAGTCTGTTTCTCAGTACTGCCTCAAAATATTTGAGGCAGGCTACTTAATAAAGAAGCTACGTTAATCTGACTATTGGTTCTGAAGCAATGGCAAACAGCATGGTATAGGCTCCATCTACCTACATCACATCAAAGCAGGAGGTGTGTGGTATCTCTCCCTTTCCTTACAGAATCTCTAGGATTTAATTATGCGTTTCCCACCCTAATGACCTAATCTAATCCACTTTCCAAAGATCCTATGTCTGAAAGTCTCAGTTGGAGCCAGCCCTGTGGAATAGTAGACTAAGCCTTCCCCTGCTGCATCTGAATCGAATATGGGAAGCGGTTCAAGTCTCTGTTGCTCCTCTTCCAATCCAGCTCTCTGCTATGGTCTGGGAAAGCAGTGGAAGATGGCCTAAGTGCTTCGGCCCCTGTATCCGCATCATAGACCCAGAGGAAGATCCTGGCTTCTGGCTTCAGATCAGCCACGCTCCAGCCTTTGCGGCCATTTGGGTAGTGAACTGGTGGATGGAATATTCTCTCTCTCTCTTCTTTCTTTCTCTCTCTCTCCTCTGTGTAACTCTGATTTTCAAATAAATGAATAAATCTTTAAAAAACAATAAAACATTATTTGATACAGAGTAGAATTTTAAGTTTGTTCATGAATTTATAAAATGCTAAGTAACAAAAAGTTATAAGGATTGTTATAAAGAGTATAAAGATTTGTTTTATTCTAAAACTTTGAGAAATATTAAATATCATGCCTGTGCTATTTATGTATATAAAGAAATCATGTTGAAGCTATCACTAAATAATGTGGTCATCTACACCTTAGTAGCAAGAGAGATGATTAGATAACTGTAAGAAAAAAGTAACAGTGTCAATAATGGATCGATTTAGGAAAAAAAAAAGTGAGCCATAAAAAAGCTTCAGTGCTGACTAACTTTATTTAAGATGGTTGATATTAAATCAATACAGTTGTCACAATCTATTTTTAAAATATTGCATCATTGTCACCTGGGCACCATATGGTATATCAAATGACAATATAAAAGAGTCCATCAGCATAAGAGTAAAAACTGCCACCATTAAATCAATTCCATTACAGAGAAATGAGAAAAAAATATGATTTCAGAAGAGCAAGCCAGATGTTATTTCATGAGTTCACAAAACTAAGAACCACATAACTCTGCAATGAAATTAAATGTATCATTGGGCCTTATGGACTCCAACATTACGTTCCATCTAAGGAAGAGTTCCCAAACATTTGATTCATGCACGTTTCTCTTTTTTATTTTGCAGATAAAGTTAGTTCAGTGGATAGTTTAAGAATGGAGAGGATTAGAAACATGGTTTATAAATGATTTAATTTTTTTAATTTTTTATTTTTTTTGACAGGCAGAGTGGACAGTGAAAGAGAGAGAGACAGAGAGAAAGGTCTTCCTTTTGCCGTTGGTTCACCCTCCAATGGCCGCCACGGCCAGCGCGCTGCGACCGGCATACCGTGCTGATCCGATGGCAAGAGCCAGGTACTTATCCTGGTCTCCCATGGGGTGCAGGGCCCAAGCACTTGGGCCATCCTCCACTGCACTCCCTGGGCACAGCAGAGAGCTGGCCTGGAAGAGGGGCAACTGGGACAGAATCCAGTGCCCCGACCTGGACTAGAACCCGGTGTGCCGGTGCCGCAAGGTGGAGGATTAGCCTAGTGAGCCGTGGCGCCGGCCTGGTTTATAAATGATTTAAATAAAAATGATTTAAATAAAAAGCTATACTTATTTATTTTGAAAAAAAAGTGCAAATCAAGCTGTCATTATTTTGTCCCTTTTTAAAAATCTAAATTACTCAGAAGTGGGTCTAGACAATTAGAGTTAGGAAAAAGTTATTGTCAAATTACGTTTAGTAGATTTTCAGTATTTACAAACATTTACAAAATTGAACTGAACATCATATAAACTGACTTTAGGGGAAGCCTCATTATTACCTTTATTTTCATTGAGCATTCTAATGCTATTTATTCTCTAACATAATGTATTGGAAGGGAGAGGTTGCATTGTGGTACAGTGGGTTGAGTCAACCTCTGTAATGTTAACACCATAAATTAATACTTGTTTGAGTCTTGGATGTTCTGATTCTGATCCAGTACACTGCTAATGTGCCTGGGAGATGTTTGGGCACCTGCCACCCTGATGGGAGACCGAGATGGAATTCCACTGACATCAGCTTAGACCAGTCTTGGCTGCTGCGGCTTTTTTGAGGAATTAACCAGCAAATGGAAGATTACTCTCTTTTTCTCTTTTGGTAAATCCTGCCTTCCAAATAAATAAATGAATCTAGAAAAAAAAAGATAATGTATTGAAAAGTGAGCAATTATTTAAGAATTAAATATATTAAATATATGTAAATAATTAATATATAATATCTGATCCTACCAAACATTTGATATTTTAAGCTTATAAAAGTATTTCATTTAAAGCAACATAGTTAACCCTGTATTCAGATTTAATCAAGTTTTAGCCTTGTTCTTGGTATGTTGTAAAAGGTATTCATTTCAGCATAGTAAGTTTTTATGGAACATGTGTTTGCCTGAAAGTGTGTGTTTTTAAATGTAGAAAGTTGCATTCATAATAAATATAAAGTATTTCTCTTTTGTTTATATGTA
The DNA here is from genome assembly GCF_051225735.1 of Oryctolagus cuniculus. Lineage (NCBI taxonomy): Eukaryota > Metazoa > Chordata > Mammalia > Lagomorpha > Leporidae > Oryctolagus > Oryctolagus cuniculus. The sequence goes on along the minus strand of NC_142870.1, from coordinate 116,279,683 downwards.
GATAATGTGAGTACAATAGATTAAGAAAATTATGTTTACATTGATTCTCAAAATTGAGATTTTTGGCATATTAACATAAATAATTTCAAAATACCTATATTTCTTATTTTTCTTATAGTTTAATCCTGGAGAATAAATGTTCAACACAAAAGCTGAAATGAAATATTTCTTTGGAAATTAGTGGATTGAACAGAATTATATGTGTACATGAAACAGCCTAATGCAATCCTACAAATCATATTTTTTTGGATGCAAAAATAGTGAAAGTAAGTAATGGATACTCTAATTAACAGAGGAATCCTGTGTGATATTTAACATTTTGATATGGATTACAAAATATTTACTGAAAGAGTAGGTTAATAAATTAATAAATTATTGTTTTACAACTCCTATAAATCTGAAATTGCAAGAAAATTTTTCACCTCAGTATACTCACTTGTAATCAGTTAATAATTTAAAATATTGGGCTTTTAGTAAAATGCTATAACTTAATAACATAAAAAGTGTACCTCTAAAAGTTATAGCCTCTAAAATAATACCTTTGAAAGGTTAAATTTTATTTAAGTGTATTAGCTACAGTAAATAACTATGCTTTTTACAAAAGGAAGTATGGACGCAGTTTTGGAGTATGTATCCGAAGAAGTTAATACAATCACACTGTGTTAAATTTCATTTCCCACCTTCTTCACCCTACCTGTCTCAACAACGCTCAGTAAGTCTAAGTAATTGTGTGCATGCAATTCTTGAGATAAACCTGATAAAGACAATCAAGACATTATAATCCAAGAATCATCAGTTTTCCACATCTAAAATTTGTTTTGCCACCTAAAATATGATTATATGGATGGAGAATGTTAGAATTCCTCTTCCTCTTGAGTCAAACAATTCTGTGGACTCCAACTTCAACTATGTGCAAAATTTGAACAGTCTAATCACTTCCATCTTATGTAACCCACTATATATCCAGAGACTTAGCTTTCCAATAATCATAACAGTCAAAAAGTAAAAACAAAGAAGACCACAGGTCTAGAAGAGTATAAACATGAACTAAAAATGACAATCATATCCCAAAATTACCATTTCATTCCTATAAATTATTGTTTCATGTATCAAATGACACATATCAGAAAAAATACGATATCTGTCTTTTTTAGACTGCCTTATTTCACTAAACATAATTGTTTCCACTTGCATCCATTTTGTTGCAGTCGACAGAATTTGGTCGTTTTTTTTATGACTGAGTAGCATTCCATAGTGTATATATACCACATTTTCTTTAGCCAGTAATCAGTTGATGAATATCTGGCTTGATTCTATAGCTTAGCTATTGTAAATTGAGCTACAAAAAACATGAGTGTACAAATAACTCTTCCATATATTCATTTTATTTCCTTTGAGTGAATTCTCAGTAGTGGAATGGCAGGGTCATATGGTAGATGTGTTTTCAGATCTCTGATGAGTTTCCCTCCTGTCTTCCATAATGGTGATACTAATTTATAACTCCATCAACAGTGCATTAGGGTACCTTTTTCCCTAAATCCTTTCCAGCTTTTATTGTTTTTTTGATTTCTGTATGATAGCTATTGTATCTAGGTATTGTAACTGGGTAAGGTAAAATATCATTGTGGTTTTTATTTGCACTTTCCTGATGGCTAGTGATCTTGAGCAATTTTCCCTGTGTCTGTTGTCCATTTGTATTTCATTTTTCAAAAAATGCCTACTCATGCCCTTTGCCCATTTGTTAACTTGATTGTTTGTCATGTTGTTAAGACCAGCACTGTGGAATTGTAGAATATTATAATATGTGCCTGCCACATCAGAAGCCAATATGGGCACTGGTTCATGTCTTGGCTACTCTGCTTCTGATCCAGCTCTGTGCTGATGGCCTGGGAAAGCAGTGAAAGATGACCCAAGTTCTTGGGCCCCTGCTCCCATGTGGGAGACACAGAAGCATCTCTTCTAGTAATTTGAGGATTTCAGCTCATAGATTTAGTTCCTTGATTCATTTTGAGTTGATTTTTATATAAGATGTAAGGAAGGGTTCTCATTTCATCCTTCTGCACAGGGAGAACCAATTTCCCTGGCACCATTTGTTGAAGAGACTGTCCTGTCTCCAAGGATTGATTTCAGCTCATTTGTCAAAGATTAGTTAGTTGCAGATATTTGGGCTAATTTCTGGGGTTTCTATTCTTCTCCATTGGTCTATGTGTCAATTTTTGTGCCAGTAGCAGGCTGTTTTATTTATAACTGCCCCATAGTATGTCTTGAAGTCTGGTATTGTGATACCCCCAGATTTGTTTTTGTTCTTTAATATTGCTTTTGCTATTTATTCTGACTCTCTTGTATTTCAATATGAATTTTAGTATCATTTTTTCTAGCACTGAGAAGAATGTTGTTGGTATTTTAATTATGATCACATTGAATCTGTAAATAGTTTTCAGTAGTATGGACATTTTGATTAAATTTTTCATCCTTAAGGTTTCATTCTTTTTTTTTTTTTTTTTTTTTTTTTTTTGACAGGCAGAGTGGACAATGAGAGAGACAGAGAGAAAGGTCTTCCTTTACCATTGGTTCACCCTCCAATGGCCGCTATGGCCAGCGTGCTGCGGACGGCATACCGCGTTGATCCAAAGCCAGGAGCCTGGTGCTTCTCCTGGTCTCCCATGTGGGCACAGGGCCCAAGCACTTGGGCCATCCTCCACTGCACTCCCGGGCCACAGCAGAGAGCTGGACAGGAAGAGGAGCAACTGGGACAGAATCCGGCGCCCTAACCGGGATGAGAACCCGGTGTGCCGGCAACTGCAGGCAGAGGATTTACCTATTGAGTCATGGCACTGGCCAAGGTTTCATTCTTAAGAATCATGTGTAAGTATGTTCTCCCTGATCGGTGACAACTGACTCAACACCAAAAAGGAAACCTCCTGAAGTGAAATGGACACTATGAGAAATGGTGACTTGATCAGCATAGCTCTGACTGCTAATGGACAACTTAATACATTATCCCTCATAGTATTTTTTTTTGTCTGTTCTACTTAATATGACTGGTTTAATTCTGTAATTATCACACAGTTATTCTTAAGTGTTGAAAATTAACTGAAATGTGATCCCTGTTAAACATAAGAGTGGGAATAAGAGAGGGAAGAGATGTATAATTTGGGACATGCTCGGGCTGACTTGCCCCAGTTGGTAGAGTTGGAAACATACCAGGGGATTCCAATTCAATCCCATCAAGGTGGCATGTGCCAATGCCATCTCACTACTCCAAGTGATCAATTTCAGTTCACAATTGATCATAATGAAAGGACTAAGAGTCAAAGGGAGCACATAAACAAGTCTAGTATCTGCTAACACCAACCAATAGAATAAATAAAGGGGAGAGTGATCCAACATGGGAAGTGAGATACTCAGCAGACTCATAGAATGGCGGATGTCCTAAATAGCACTCTGGCCTCAGAATCAGCCCTAAAGGCACTCGGATCTGGCTGAAAAGCCCATGAGAGTATTTCAGGCATGGAAAGCCAAGACACTCTGGCAAAAAGATCTCTGTGAGTGAGATCCCAGTGGAAAGAACAGGTCTTCAAAGAGGGAGGTGCCTTTCTCTGAAGGGAGGAGAGAACCTCCACTTTGACTATGACCGTGTCTAAACAAGATAAGAGTCGGAGAACTCAAGGGGCTTCCATAGCCTTGGAAACTCATAACTGGTGCATAGGGAGATTACTGATGCCATAAACAGGAGTGTCAATTGGTAAAGTCAACAACAGGAGTCACTGTGCACTTACTCCTCATGTAGGATCTCGGTCCTTAACGTGCTGTACACTGAGGCTTAATGCTATAACGAGTACTCAAACAGTATATTTCACTTTGTGTTTCTATGGGGGTGCAAACGACTGAAATCTTTACTTAATGTACACTAAACTGATCTTCTGTAAAAAAAAAAAAAAAAAAAAGAAAGAAATTTTCAATTCCCAACTTGACTCTCACTGGGATTAAACATGACAATAGGTCTGATCTGATTTCATCAGCATTTAAAAAAAATCATCTATTATTTTTCACTTTATGTTTCTGTGTGGGAGCAAACTGTTGAAATACTTACTTAAGGTATACTAAGCTGATCTTCTGTAAATTAAGATAATCGAAAATGAATCTTGATGTGAATGGAAGGGGAGAGGGAGTGGGAAAGGGGAGGGTTGTTGGTGGGAGGGACGGTATGGGAGGGGAAGCCATTGTAACCCATGAGTCGTACTTTGGAAATTTATATTCATTAAATAAAAGATTAAAAAAAAAAAAAAAAAAAGAATCATGTGTAAGGCAAGATGATTGTTGACAAATTATTTCAATTTGTTTTGGAAGGTATTTATTTCACCATCATTTATAAATGATAACTTTCTGGGTACAACATTCGAGGTTGACTATTTATTTTAAGACTTGATATATGTGTCTCCATTCTTTCCTAGCCTGTAATATTTCTTATGAGAAATCATCTGTTAGTCTAATTGATGATCCTCTGAAGATTATATGGTGTTTATGTATTTGATATACAGAGAGAAAGAGAGAGAGAGAGAGAGAATCTTCTATCTGCTGCTTCACTCCCAAATTGCCACAATAGCCAAAGCTGGTCTGAGAGGAAGGCAGGAACCAGGAACTGTATCTGAGTCTCCCACATGGGTGTCAGGGGCCTACATAGTTTGACCATCTTCTGCTGCTTTTGTAGTTGCATTTGTGGGAAACTTGATCCAAAGCAGAGCAGATGGGACTAAAATTGATCCTCCAATATGGGATGCTGGTTTTGCAAGCATTGGTTCAACTTGCTGTTCCATCCACGATGTGTACCCTTATTCTTTTTTGTTTCATTGTTTGCTTTAGCTCCCACATACGAAGAAGAACATGCCATATTTATTTTTCTGTGTCTGGGTAATTTCACAACATAGTAGATATTATTAATTTGTAACAATGAAATTCTGCAATTTGTGACAAAACCAATGGAATTGGAAGATATTATGTTAAATAATCTGAGTGCTGAAAGACAAATAGTGCATATTCTCTCTCACTTGTGAAGCTGAGAGCTGATGTGAAAGCAAAATAGTAATCTTTAGAAAATAGGAAGAGGTAAAGGCAAGTGACAAAAACTTAAATAGTTTTCTTTAAAGATTTTTTACTTGAAATTTAGAGTTATATGGAGAGAGAGAGGGAAAGGCAGAGAGGGAGAGAGAAGAGAGAAAGAGAGAGAGAGAGTTAGTTCATCCATCTGTTGGTTCACTCCCCAGATGGCTGTAGTGGCTAGGGCTTTGTCAGAAACCAGTAGCTTCATCCCAATTGAGTGTAAGAGGCCCAAATACCTGGGCCATACTCTGCTGCTTTTCCCAGATCATTAGCAAAGAGCTGGATCAGAAATGGAACAGCTGGAACATGAGTCTGTGCCCACATGTGCTGCCAGTTTCACAGTTTTAAATCTCCAAACATGAAGAAATGTTAAGGAAATGGAAATGCTAGTCAGGTTGGCTCTGGATCCACATTTTCCCTCCTGGGAATTAAAGGTGGATTCTCATGTCCAGAGAGGCCTGAAGAAACCCAAAGACAAAAGATAAGACTTTCGATTCCTTTGCACCAATGACCCCCCTCTCCCCAAAACACACACACACACACCACCACCACCACCACCACCACCCATTGACCTAAATATGCCAGGACCAAGACTCATGTGGCTTTGTGGCTTTAGCTCTGATCGGGGTCCCAAGAGTAAGTGGGAAAAGATTGATTAGCATGCAGAGGGAGTTTCCATGGCCACTGGATCCACACAGCCTTTGCCAGGAGCACTGCTGGCCAGGAAGGTGATTGACTCGGATGACTCATAATTACCTCCACCTGGATGGGATGCTCATTTCTGCACCTCACTAACATAGGCATTTTCTGATAAGGTACCTTCTAAATGACTTAGAACCTCTACCTTGCTATCTGGGCAGTTTATCCCCTATCCTCATGTATCTGCCCTATTCCATCTCCAGAATGGAAAATTGAGGTAAGCGAGAACGTCTATTCCAAGAGTATCCTGACATTCATCACATTTTGTTGATATCCCTTCCCAAGGCTAGGAGACAGCTTGAGAGAGACACAAGATCACACTGGGACCTAAGGATCTAGAAAACTGTTTCAGCAACAGGCCTTAGTGTAACAGCCCTGCCTTCCTTCGATGGCCTGGAGCCTAATTTGGGGTGGAGGATTTCTGTGCTTCCACAGGATTCACTTACTCCAGACCTGGGTTTAGAGCCCAGGTCAGAAGCAAGTACAAGGCTGATGTTTCTTTGCTATGGTTCTAGTATGATCATAGGATATTTTTCTGAACTCATGAATCAGATGACTCTATCAGATGATTCCATCCAGTTTTCCATCAGAAAACTGCTTGAACTAATAAATAAGGCAATGAAGTTGTAGGATAAAAAAATCAACATACAAAAATCAATAGTGTATTGGGTCAGGAGTTTGGCATAGTGGTTAAGACCTAACCAGGGATGCCCCTATCCCATAATGGAATGTCTGGGTTCATGTCTTGGCTGTGCTCCTGATTCTAATTTCCTGGTTATGGATTATCTGGGAGAAAGCAGGTTATGGCTCAAGTAGTTGGGTTCCACAACCTAGATGGGTTACCTGGCAGGGACTCAGCCTATCTCAGCTAGCACTGCTATGGGTATTTCAAGGATGAATCAAAGGGTAGATTTCTCTCTCTTTCTCTGTGCTTCTGAAATGTTTTATAAAAGAAGTATATCTAGAAATTAATAATCAACTATCCAAAAATGACATAAAAATCTATTTACAGTAGCATAAAGACAAATAGTAAAATAGGAATAATTTTAAAGAATTGAAAATTTGTACCCTGAAAACCAAAATACTGATCAAAAAAGTCAAAAAACACATAAATAAATGGAAAGATAGCCAGTGTTGATATTTTTAGCTGTGGTTGTCTTTGCTAAGATGCAATCTTAGGCAAGATGCATACCTTTTGAAGTTTTATTACTTGTTCATTTGAACAATAGAGATAATAGTAACCATACCACTAATTTCTCTAGAGAGGATTGAATGAAACTCTTTGAAAATTCTAAGAATGAGAAATTTATGAGAGCTTTACATAATGTTCATGAGTATAGTCCATTGTTAAAGACCTTTTTGACAATTAATTCTGCTGAAAAATATCCCTATAAATTCAAAAAGGCTCTGTGGGTTAAGTCACCACCTGCTATCCTGTTTGGGTTCTGGCTGTTCCACATCCATCCAGCTCCCTGCTAAGTCTCTTGGGAAAGTAGAGGAAGATGGCCTAAAGACTTGGGCCCTTGTGCCCATGTGGGAGACCTGGCTGAGGTTCCTGGCTTTTGGCTTTGGCCTGACTCAGCCTTGGCTGTTGCAGCCATTTAAGGAGTGAATCATCAGATGGAAGATATCTGGGAAGGGAAGGGAAGGGAAGGGAAGGGAAGGGAGGAGAAAGGGGAGGGGAGGGAGAAAAGAAAACTTTATTATGGCACAACAGATTTTTAAATCTATGAATGTTTAACCTAATTTGTAATTTTTGTGAAATTTTTAATACCTCTCCTATTTGATCTATTAATGTATCAAAAATATGGTCTGGTATTGAATAGTAAATGAAATTCTGACATAAACATAACATAGTATATGGCACATTTTTTACTGAAACTTTCCATTGGCATCATTGATCAAAATATTGATTTAATTTTAAGTGAATGATCATTATGTACAAGTTTCTGTTGTGTTGTTACATTATATCCATGTTTGAATTCTTGAGTTTTACACTATATGTCCTTTTCTTTAATATTACTGACATATATTTTTGTGATTCTAAAAGATGCAGAGAATTTCATCAAAATAATGTGAAAGGTAGAAATAGCAGAGGAAAAATAGGATCACAAAACGCAAAAATTTATTTATCCTCATATAAAGAGCACATATTGTAATATTTTCTTGTTACATTTGACTTTTTAAAAAATCTGTGCTCTATTCTCAGAGAGAATATTTTCAAAAGTACTATTGCCTCTTAAGAAAGAGAATTACAAAAAGAAAATTTCAATGTGTGACTGTGTCTTTCCTGGGATTAGGATATCATCATGTTTCTGCCACAATAGTAAGACTATTTCTAATTTCCGAACTCTTGCTTTAAATTCACAATGATATATTATCCCGTTGAAGGTTGTTATTGATTATAAAAATACTGATAATAGTCTCTTCATAGTGTTTTCACTTCAATAAAATAGAGTTTGCTCTCAAGAAAATGTTTTGAATTAATTCATATTAAAAATCTTTGAAATCATAGACATATTTACATGCCAGTTTTTCTTTTGGGATGTACAGAAATGCTAGAAAATACTAAATCAAACATATATTATCTATCTATTTTATAATTAAATGGATGAGTCATTAAATTGATAAATTTATCCCCGTTAATACCTGACAATTTTCATATTGAAATAACTTAATTTTTTTCTGATGGAAATCTAAATCTTGTCATGTTGTTAACAGTTCCATCCTAGTAATATTCACTTTAAAGACAGTTTTATACTTAATGAATTTTTAAAATTCAGAAATGATTACACATGAAATATAATTCACTGGCATGTAAATAAGAGGCATAAGAAATTTAAATTGTATATTACTTCAAAATGGGAGCTCTGTACAATTAACATGTGATTATTATGGAAAAAGTCAGTATTTTACTAACATCTCATGCCCTAATGTCATACATGACTCATACCTTAAAGAAAATATTTTGATTACTTTAGATGACAAAACTATTGAGTAAATGGAGTTCTCACACATTTGTTATTTAATTGGATTATGCACTTCATTATTAATTAATTAATTGATATAACTAACATGATTGACAACATACTCTGATTAAAGAAAAAAGAAAATATCACAAACTCAATACTCCTCAAATACCACAGTTCAGTTAAGTGAAAAAAGGATTCTTAGGGAATAAATTAACAATGTAAACCTGATCAACAAATATAAATATATAGAAGGATAAAAATATCCTTCCCAAATTGAAGAATAACAATAAAGTACTCGCTGAAGCACACTGTTATAAAACACTGTTTTATAATGAAACAATGAAAATTACATTACACATATACCTAGGTGTTTTGTAATAGAGGTGCTCTGTATTATAATTTCTTCCAAGATCTAGACCATTAATGAAATAATATCTCTGGAAATACATACTTACTTACACAAATGCCACTTTTTGCCTCTTTAATTTTGTGTCACTACTTTGAACTTTCTCTGCAATCTAGAATCCAGAGTTTCCTTTTGACTTTCTTCGCTGTTAAATTAAGCACACAGGATCAGTAGCATATGAAAGAATAAGAGTTAGCTTAGTTTAAAAAAATGCTGACTTCATTTTGCATTAAATTTTATGTTTTATTTGAGTGTTTGAGTATTTAGTCTTATATAATGAAATATTTTATTTATCAACCTATAAATTTTGGTATAAACATAGGTATATATAATTTCAAAATTCTTATAGGAAATATGTGAATAGCAAAAAAAGTAGTGAAAGGAAAGGCCACCGCAAAACACACCAAATACCAGAGTTAAGGAAAAAGGTTTATTGTCGAGTGGGCAAAACCCAACAGGCTGCCTCCCTCTGCACAGAGAGAACAGCAGTCGGTCATGGGAGAATAGGTCTTATATAGCTTTGCAGAGGTAAGAAAGTGGGAGCAGCAAATCCTGTTAGGGTGGGGGTGGAGCTGACACTTGTGATTGGGCTATTGGGTCACCCGATTTCTAGTAAGCCAGACCAGGCTTAGGAAGATGACACCATTTTGCTAACATTCCCCCCTTTTGTTTTTTATAACTTGGTTAATGCTACACTTAGGATAATTGGTTGCTATTCTCACCCTGTCTTTTATACTACAGTGTCTGTTTAAGTGTTTACAAGAGTTGATAATGGAACAAACCAAGGCCTTCACCAGCCAAGCTGTCAACCAAATGCTGCTTCAGACATATACTCGGTTCTCCACTCATGAGACAGTGGCTTGAGACATCGCCCCACGCCAGCAGAGAGTACCTTGTTACCCCATGTCAGCAGCAAGTAGCTCTAAAGACAGATCATCGTCCCTCTACCCCTCCTGGACTTTTGGGGCTAATGTAATCCCATACAACTCCTGCTTTATAAAAAACAAAAGGGGGGGGATGTTAATATAATGGTGCAGTCTTATCTATGGTACAATCTATGCCCTGGACACTATCCTAAGTTCTAGACCCTGCCTCCTTGGCTGTAAACCAGGTGACCCCATGGCCCAACCACCAGTGTCAGCTGCACCCCCACCCTAATAGGATTCAATGCTGCTACTTCCCTGCCCACCCCCAGGGCAGAAGTTTAACAGGACCTGTTCCTGAACACGTGGCTCTCTCCATCTCTCTCTGTCTCTTGATTTCTTTCTCTCTCTCTCTCTCTTGATCTTTTTCTTAAGCTCTCCTTCTCCCTCTTTTCCTTCTTCACCCCTTCCCTCTGGTCTGTCAGGTTTCCCCACCAATAAACCTTTCTCTTACTCTGGTGTTTGGTGTGTTTTGTGGTGGCCTTACAAGTAGGACTCCTACAATTAAATACTATTCTTGTTCATGGTTATGTGTTTCCTATCCTACAATTGGATTACACTCTCCTTTTATTGCCATACACTTTCCTTTCTTTTTTTAAAAAATATTTATTTATTTATTTATTTATTTATTTGAAAGAGCTACAGGGAGAGCAAGAGAGACAGACAAACACAGAGAGATCTTCCATCCACTGATTTGTTCCTCAGATGGTCACAATGGCCAGGGCTTGCCTAGGTAGAAACAGGGAGCCAGGAGCTTCTTTTGGGTCTCCCATATTGGTGAAAGGTACCCAAAAATTGAGGTATTTTCTAATGCTCTTTCCAGGGCCTTAGCAGGGAGTTGGATCAGAAGTGGGCTTCTCAGGCAGTGGCTTCACCCACTGTTCCACAATGACAGCCCCTGTCATACTTTTTTTTTTTTTTTTTTTTTGACAGGTAGAGTTATAGACAGAGAGAGAGAGACAGGGAGAAAGGTCTTCCTTCTGTTGGGTCACTTCCCAAATGGCCGCCACAGTCGGTGCCACGCTGATCTGAAACCAGGAGCCAGGCACCTCTTCCTGGTCTCCCATGCAGGAGCAGAGGCCCAAGGACTCAGGCCATCCTCCACTGCCCTCCTGGGCCACAGCAGAGAGCTGGATACTGGTGCCACAGGCGGAGGATTAACCAAGTGAGCCATGGTTCCGGCCCCCTGTCGTACACTTTTCTATACTTCCCTCCACCTTTAGAAGTTCTGGCTTTTGACTTACTTTTTATTTAAGGTTTATTTATTTCAAAGTTAGAATTATGGAGAGAAAGAGAGAGAAACAGAGCCAAGCATTTGGGCTGTCTTCCACTGCTTCCTCAGGCACATTGGCAGGGAGCTGGATTAGATATGGAGCAGCTGGGACTTGATATGGGATGCCAGGCTTACAGGCAGAGGCTTAACCTGCTACACCAGGATGGTGGCCCCTTCCCTTAGATTATTTTGATGTGATTTTCCTAGTGAGATGAAGATTCACAATGACTGCATGTATGAACATAGTCCCTCATACTCCTGCTGTGCTGGGGTGTAGTGGGCTAATCCTATGCCTGCAACACATGCATCCCATATTGACACCAGTTCCTGTCCTAGCTACTCCTCTTCTATTACCCCTTTCTGGTATGGCCTGGGAAAACAGTAGAAGACAGCCTAAATGCTCAGGTCCCTGCACCCATATGGGAGACTCTGAGGAAGCTCCTGGATCCTGACATCGGATGAGCCCAGTTCTGGCCATTGTGGCCATTTGGAAATTGAACTGGCGGAATCTCTTTTTCTCCCTCTGTCTGTAACTCTATCTGTCAAATAAACAAAATCTTTAAAAGAAGGGAATGTTTTCTCCATCTGTATTAGAATGAGAAGATATGGTAGGAAGCAGAGCAGTACTTAACCAGTAGCAGGGCTGGTGCTGTGGTGTAGCAGGTAAAGCTGTCGCCTTCAGTTCTGCATCTCATATGGGCGCTGGTTCGAGTCCTGGGTGTTCCACTTCTGATCAAGCTCTCTGCTATGGCCTGGGAAAGCAGTGGAAGATGGCTCAAGTCCTTGGGCTCCTGCACCCATGTGGGAGACCTGGAACAGGTGCCTGGCTCCTAGCTTCCGATTGGCCCAGCTCTGGCTGCTGTGGCCGCCTGGGGAGTGAACCAGTGGATGAAAGACCTCTCTCTCCCTCTTTCCCTCTCTCTTTCTCTCCCTTTCTCTCTCTCCCTCTCTCTCTCTCTCTCTCTCTCTCTCTCTCTGCCTTTGCCTCTGACTATCTGTAACTCTGCCTTTCAAATAAATAAATAAATCTTTTTTTTTTATTTGACAGGTAGAGATATAGACAGTGAGAGAGAGAGAGAGAGAGAGAGAGAGAGACAGAGACAGAGAAGAGAAAGGTCTTCCTTCCACTGGTTCACTCCCCAAATGGTTGCTATGGCCAGTGCTGCACTGATCTGAAGCCAGGAGCCAGGTGCTTCTTCTTGGTCTTCCATGCGGGTACAGGGCCCAAGCACTTGGGCCATCCTCCACTGCCCTCCTGGGCCACAGCAAGGAGCTGGACTGGAAGAGGAGCAACTGGGACTAGAACTGGCTCCCATATGGAATGCTTGTGCTAAAGGCGGAGGATTAACCAAATGAGCCCTAAGATTTATTGCCGGCCCTAAATCTTTAAAAAATAGTTAACCAGTAGCTTGTATCTAATATAAGCAAGCAATATTTACTATTACAAACAACTGGGATTTTAGAAGTCATTTACTACACAGAACAACTAAGTCAAGGCAGTGTATTCCTATGATCACAAGATCATTGCCATTTTCTCTGCATGTTTCTGCTCCCATTTGGCCCTACTAACTTTCTTGGGAAATAGATCTTCTAGTAGTGGGTAACACCGCCTCTTCCAGACACCATGTACTCCTTTCATAACCTGCCATATCCCATTGGGTAACCACATTGTTTCTTTGGTTTTCTCATTTCCTACTAAGCATGGAAAATGCACTGCTTTCAGTTTCACTGGGCTCAATCTTATTGAACTGGCAGTAGCATCATTTGTAGTAAGTTTCATCATGTCACTCAATACCAAAATCTCCTCAAGTGAACCTCCAATAAAACAGTTTGATTTTGACTCCACAGGCTAAATGATCTAGGAACATTTCAGTGTACCAAAACTGTGTCAATTGGTCTTGCTGAGCCAGAGACACATGTCTTCACTCATTGTTCACATTTAGCAATTTAATCATATGTGTTTTCTTTACTACTCCTACTCTAGATGAAACATAATATGTCTGAGTGCTGTACGTCATTCTGTGCTCAGAACTTCCCCAAACCATTGGAAGTAAAGGGTCCCCTAATTGACCCAACTCTGTCATCTTTTATAGCACTTAATAATTAATAACAATTATTATTTTCTAAATGCTTATTAGCATTTTAGTGCAACGTTTCAAAACCTTGTTTCTTATAAGTTGTATGTAATTCCTTTATTTGTGTGACAGAGAAAAAGTGAGACAAACAGATGGAGAGAGTGTTCCCATCCATTGTCTCACTCCTACATGCCTGCAATGAAACTGAAAGTAGGGAACCCAATCCTGGCTCCTCATAGTGCCAGGGGCCCAATTGCGTGTGTTATCACTATTGCCAAACAGAGTCTGTGTAAGCAGGGAAGTAGAATCATGAGTTGGAGTTGAGAATCTTCCCTCAGGCTCTCCAGTGTGGGGCTTGGGAATCTTATCAACGAGTTAAAGGATTGTCTTAACATCTAATTTTCATCAAACAAGTTTTTACATACAAAAATGATTTATAGGAAAAATTATGAAATCATTATCATTTTCTTTCTCATGAGTAATATTTTATGTTTTAAAAACAGAATATATTTCATTGCTTCTTGGCCTTTTGGCTAAGATCAAGTGTAGTAGAAACAGAATATATTTTTAAAAGGGACTAATATTTCATATGAACTGACGTCATTGTACCAGACCTAAAAGAACTCTAAGGGGAATCACAAGATACTCAGAATTAGACCTGATTATAGTCAATTTTATCTCTATAATACCTAACACATAATGTTTCAACCCGAGTATAAAATGTTTTATACTTCATAGAAAGCTCTAATTTCTTTCCTTTTGCATAGAAGTAAATAAGAACTCTAATACACACGCACAAAATTTGTAATATATTCAATCAGTCTCTGACATTTCAATTATGATATCTTAAATTGTGCTACATGTTTATTGAGGTTAATTGCAAATTTGGACTTCTAACATTTATAAAAAGAAAGGAAATTTGGTTATCACACATAAATATCACTTTTATTCTGTTTTATAATAAAAATTAAAGCTTTTAGAAAGTATAAAGGCTTTTATAAAGATTAAATTTTAAAATTTAACTGCCTTCATTATATAAAATAAGTTGATGATATTTGTTTTATCTCAAATTTATTGAGTAAACTTATAGAGATATATACTTTTTTAATGAAGAAAAAAACTTAAAAATAACTGTGTAGTACTAAAGATTACTTTCACCCTCCCTAAAAAGGACATTTGAACTCATATTTTTGGGTTCTGGATAGGTCCAGAAAAAATAGATTAAAAAATAGAACAATAAAGATTTATGATTTACCATACATTTATCATAAGTACCACCAAAGGTCTGCAAAAAGTTTTGATTATGTTTTAAAAATATACTGTATACACTAATACCAAAAAATATTTTTATAAACAAATGACAGTACATGGAAATTGATTATATATTTTCCATTATTATTAACTTAAGACATTATGAAATCTTATTTAATAACCTCTTTCTTTAATATTCAGTACCCAATTTCCATTTCCAATATTATAAAACCAACTTCATTGCAAGATTTTTTTAAAGATTTATTTATTTATTTGAAAGTCAGAGTTACACATAGAGAAAAGGAGAGGCAGAGAGAAAGGTCTTCCATGCACTGGTTCACTCTCCAATTGGCCGCAACAGCTGAAGCTGCGCCAATCTGAAGCCAGGAGCCAGGAGCTTCTTCTGGGTCTCCCACACAGGTTCAGTGGCCCAAGGACTTGGTCCACCCTCCACTGCTTTCTCAGGCCATAACAGAGAGCTGGATCGAAAGTGGAGAAGCCAGGACTAGAACAGGTGCCCAAATGGGATGCTGGCACTGCAGGTGGCGGTTTTCTGCACTATGCCACAGTGCCAGTCCTGTAAGATATTTTACAAGTATTACTAGTTATTTTTAAATATGTGGAATATATTATGGTTCAATTTTTTGTTTAAATAAATACTTTAAAATTGTAAGATTTGGAATACGCTTCTCCTTTCCATTCATTTTAAGTCTTTATATAATGTATAATAATTTTGATGCTTAACTTTTATAATCTTATAGTTTATATTTTAATAACATAAATATTAGCTAAAAGACTGAAAATGTAAACCATTTTTTTATTTCTTATCACAAATCTTAATTTTGCTAAGGAAATACAAGTGATTAACTAGCAAACAGACTTCCTATATGAAGCCTTTTTTATTATAGTAAGTGTATTTGGCTTTTAGTTACTATTAAAGATGAATAAAGTTGCATATCTTACTCCTCATGGTTGAATGTGTTTTGCAGTCACCTTAGCATTATAGTGGGTAACAACACAGATGTTACTGACAGACAAACTTGAATTTTAATCCTGACTCTACCAATTACTTGCTAGGATACCTGGGGTATATTGCTTAATTTTTATAAGCCTTGCGGTCCTCATTAGTAAAGAAGTGATGATCATATCTAACTCAACATACTGTGAGGATTAAATAAAAACGGTATGTAGAAGAGATTAGCACCACAAGCAGAAGCAAATGGTAGCTGTTCTATTGAAATAATTATTATTACAGCCACCAGAGAAGTCGCAAGTTGTCCAAAACTGTTCTGGAGCTAGAAATGATTACCTCTCCCAAGACTTAGCCTTCGTTAAGGGAAATGCAAGAAAGATGATTTGGTTTTGTTATATTAAATCTGCCATGACTTCTTCTACTACTTGCTACTGTGTGGTGATTTCTGCAGTAGTCACTTGAGAAATGAATTTGTCTCCACGTAGACCCCAGAAGAGTGAGAGAAAAATGTGATTTGACTGAAGAAGAGTTAATGAGGTAATTATTGCTGTGATGTGTTTTAATATTTTCAAAACTAACATTATGAATAGCAATAATGTTTTATTATGACAATTTATATTATAGCATGAAGCTTTCAATATAAAGATAAATAATATATGTTTAAAATGAAACCTTCAAATTCCCTTTAATTTGCATTGTTGTAAGGGTTTTTATGAATATTGTTCTGGAATATTCAGCTGTTAAAATAGCCATAGTCAAACATATCACATCTTTCCCATGAAAACTTTTTCCTGAAATTCCTACTGCTCTTTTTTAGAATGCTCATATTAATGTAAACTATCTGCAACTCCATGAACACTTTGATTTGTGTAAATCTAATAACAATAGCTCTTATTTCTTGAGTGGTTAACTCATGCTAATATTGTTTATTTTGAGTTATGATATTTGCTTATATAACAAGCATCTCGGCTATATCATTTGTCTCATTTAGAGATGAGCAATTGATAAATGCAGGTTTTCGCTCTAATATTTCTTTTATAAAATATTAACATAAAACCTGTTTGAGAAATCTCTAAAGTTAACAATTAATCCTCAGGTATATTTTTAACTCAGAAAATGGGATTCTTTTTTTGTTTGGTGTCTTCTTGTTCTGATGACTCTTCTAACATTTCACACCCATTTTGAAAGTGTCTCAAGTATAGTAACAGCAGCTAGGCTGTGTTGGTTCCAATAAGGATTTTATTATGCAGTGGGGAAGCCACACATTCTAATTTACACAACGCACTGGGCAAATTGACCACTCAAGGTTCCCAAAGTATCTCCGGTGCTCCTCACAAGGAGTCTTAGCAACAGAGGGAGAGGGTGGATTCTCATAGCGTCCGCACAGGTGGTGCCTCTGAGCTGAAGAACGCAGGTCTCAAAGGGTGAGTACTGTCTGGGCTTTGGGTGACCAGGTCTTCGATGTCAGGCTACCTCAGAGCAAGTGCAAGGCTGGCTGGGAGAACTCTCTTGAGGGAAGGTCTGAGTTGGGGGTCAACCTGGAGCTTTCGTTCTGCTGCTCTTGGGGTCTGTTTGGAGAGCCTGACCGGGCTTCTTCAGTCTGCGGTTTATTTATACTTTTGGTGATCAGTGTAGGGCCGATAAGGTCCTGAGGAGGGTGTGTATGGGCCGGGAGTGGCTCTTATCAAGTCTATGCAGAGCTCCTGCAGTCAGCTTAGCTCTTGCTTATTTCTTGTTAATGTTATTGGTGAAGCTATTTAATTTCTGCTCCTTACAGAAAGGATATAAATAGTTCAGCTGCTTAGAAAAATTGCTAACATGGCAGGTCTACCATAAGACTTCCTGACTCACAAAGGGTCTATAAAACCACACTACATAAAATAAAAACATAACCAGGTTAAAAACAAACAAACAAAAAATTCAGCCTCAGAATCTCTCATATTTTAACTTTGGCTTCCTTTACTGACCTGATAGATTCCATACAATTTTATTAATCTGAAATGAATTTACATTTTTTAAAGATGTGTTTATTTATTTAGAAATTAGAGTTGCAGAGAGAAAGTGAGAGGCCGAGAGAGATCTTCCATCTGCTGGTTCACACCCCAGATGGCTGTAACAGCCAGTGCTGGGCCAGGCTGAAGGCAGGAGCTGGAGCTTAATGCAGGTCTCCCATGTGGATGCAACAACCTGAGTACTTCAGCCATTTTCTGCTGTATTCTGAGGCACATGAGCAGGGAGCTGGATAGGAAACGGAGCAGCCAGGATTCCAACATGCGCCCACATGGGATGCTGGCCTTGCAAGCAGCAGTTTAACCCACTGTACCACAATACTAACCCATGAATTCACATTTTTTTTTAAGATTTGTTTATTTGAAAGGCAGAATTATAGAGAAGGAAAGGCAGAGGCAAAGAGAAAGAGAGAAAGAGAGAGAGAGAGGTCTTCCATCCACTGGTTCACTCCCCAAATGGCTAAAATGGACAGAGCTGGGCCAGGCTAAATCCAGGAGACAGAGGTCTCACATGGGTGTAGTGCCCCAGACACTTGTGCTATCCTCTGCTGCTGCCCCAGGAGCATTAGCAGGGACCTGGACCAGAAACGAAGTATCCAGGACTTGAACACATATGGGCTGCTGGAGCTGCAACCTGTGGTTTAACCTGCTGTGGCATAGCAACAGACCTAATTTACATTTTTAAGAATAAAAAAACATTTGTCTATTCACATCTGCATTGTTTCTATGTTTTGTTTTCATCTTGCCTTTTCTCTACACTGTACTAGTTATTAGAAAAATGGCTAAAAACCTGCAAAAGAAACAAGTTCAGCAAGTAACACAATACAGCAGTTCATTAGCAAATTAAGCTGTCCAAGACCTTTATTAAATATTTATGAAGTTGGACATAACTGAGAACAAATCTATTTGTGTGGGTTAATTGGAGAAGAAAATAAAGGAAGACAAGGAAAATATTATAAGGATAGTGTCTGAAAACTGAATTTCTATAGAGACATGTGTCTGTAAGTACATATAACTCTCAAGATCTAATGGACTTGTAAGTGTACCCCATTTACATATAGAATATCATAAATGAGTTGTGGACTATAAGTTGATCTGTCAAATTGTCATCCCAATAAGAGTAGATTGTTGCTATAAACACTGATGAAATTGCAGACTCATCCCCACATCAAATGTATCCTGACCTTTTCTGTTGTGTTTTGCTTTATTTTTGTCAGTAAAGAAAAGAAATTTAAGGAAAGGAATTCATAAACCATTCAAGATTTGATTTTAACATCAGAGAGGTCTTTATGACAACTGTGAGACATAGTCAATGAATTTTTGACTCCATTTCCAAGACAACATCAGAGATAATTATCCATTATGTTTGTTTAGCGTGCCATGGTAAAAAAAAAAGTATAAATCTGCAGGTGTATGAACACAAACATTGATATTATCTATGGGCAATACAAAAACAAGAGAACAAAGAAGATATTTCACTTTAGATTTGAAAAATATGACAAATTTCAAAGATTTGTGTATTCCATTATGAGTAAATTGTGCATACTCTATAAGATATGATTTTTATATGGTACTGAAATTAGGCTAATGAACTAGAGACCATGGCCCCTGCCGCCACATGATCTCACCTGTATACACCCACCTGACAATAAGACTATGTAAGCACTCCCCTTTAGGAAGTGAATAGAGGAGTGGAGCATGCTGAGTAGCATCAGGAAGGCAGAAATCCAAACATGGCAGAGGCTCCATTTCCTGCCACAGAGGGTGGGACTTCCATCCTAAGATGAAGGCCTCCATCAGAAATGCATGGTTTCCATGATGGCGGCTCCCATGAAGGACACAGGGTTACCAAACTTGAGGTCCCCATGGGGACTTCTGCCCTTAATGGAATATGGACAACAGACTCCACTGCAAGACTGTGGTCCCCATGGCTGGCCACACGCTGTCTGATTAGCAGAGTTACTTTTTATTATGTTTATTTTTATTTTAGCTTGTTATTTAGGCTTCAACGCTGGTTTATTATTTTAATTTCTTATTTTGGTTCTATGCTGTTTCTCTTGGCCCCCTGAGTTTCTATTCCCAGGCATGGCAGGCCTTCTGAGACTTCATCTTCAACCAAGCAGTTTTTCCTTTGGCCTTCTTGGATGGTGTTTCATTGACAATGTGCTTTTTTTTTTTTTTTTAAGCTTTAGGCTGGATTAAAAAAAGGGAAGAAAAATAATTGGGAACTTCCTCAGTGGGCTTGGTAAAATAATGGATCCTATTTTGTACAAATGGAGATTCTAAAGTGCCAAAATTATAGCTAATGCAATGTATCCTAGTCACATACTTCAGGATAATTAAGACTCATAGAAGGCTATGTCTGTTTTTTATCTTCTCAGGTCCTACAAAGAGATTGTAAAGCTGTATAGTTCTGCACACATTCCTAAGGATTTACTTCGAAGGGTACAGTTTGAAAATTTGCCATAGGATCCTAAATTCCCTTGAGCTGGATGGTAAAAAAAGAGTTAACTGAAAATAGAAATAATATTATGTGTTTGGTGATCACATAGATAGGGTTAAGTGTTTAGTAATAATATAAATAAGATTAAAAAGGAGTGAACATGGGAAGCAGTCTATATAGCAGACTCACAGAATGGCAACTATTGTAAATAACACTCAGTGAACTCAGAGTCAGCCCATAAGGAGTTCACTTCTTGCTGAAAAGCCCAAGAGCATTTTAAGCATGGAAAACTAGGACACTATTGCAAAATGTGTCCCTACATGAGGCCCTCTGTGGGTGGGACCTTGAAGTGGTCATCACAGAAGGATGTACTTTTTTTTCCGAAGGGAGGAGAGAACTTCCACTTTGCTCATGGTCTTGTCTATGAAATCTGTGGATTCAAAAGGCTTCCACAGCCTAGACAACTCATATCAAGAACCTCAGGTGATCATTGATGTTATACATAAGAGTATTACTTTTTTTTTAATTTATTTATTTATTTGAAAGAGTAACACAGAGAGTAAAGGAGAGGCAGAGTCAGAGGGGGAGAGAGAGAGAGAGATCTTCCATCCACCACTGGTCCATTCTCCAATTGGCCGCAATGGCCAGAGCTGTGCTGGTCTGAAGTCAGGAGCCAGGAGCTTCTTCTGGGTCTCCCACATGGGTGCAGGGGCCCAAGGACTTGCGGCATCTTCTACTGCTTTCCCAGGCCATAGCAGAGAGCTGGATCGGAAGTGGAGCAGCTGGGATTCTAACTGGCTCCCATATGGGATGCTGGCACTGCAGGTGGCACCTTTACCCACTGCGCCACAGCACCAGCTCCAAGAGTGTAAATTGTTAAATTAACATCAGGAGTCACTGTGTACTGACTTCCTATGCAGGACTTCTGTCCTCAAACAGTTGTATTGTTAGAATTAATGGTCTCAGGATGGCGCCGTGGCTCACTAGGCTAATCCTCCGCCTTGCGGCGCTGGCACACCGGGTTCTAGTCCCGGTCAAGGCACCGGATTCTGTCCCGGTTGCCCCTCTTCCAGGCCAGCTCTCTGCTGTGGCCAGGGAGTGCAGTGGAGGATGGCCCAAGTGCTTGGGCCCTGCACCCCATGGGAGACCAGGAAAAGCACCTGGCTCCTGTCATCGGATCAGCATGGTGTGCCGGCTGCAGCACGCTGGCCGCGGCTGCCATTGGAGGGTGAACCAACGGCAAAAGGAAGACCTTTCTCTCTGTCTCTCTCTCTCTCTCACTGTCCACTCTGCCTGTCAAAAAAAAAAAAAAAAAGAATTAATGGCCTCAAATATTTACCTTATTTCAGTGTGTTAAATATAGGATATTCTTATGTTTCATAAAGTTTAGTTATGTCTAAGTGTCCAACTCTATTTCTTTTAAGATTTGTTATCTTTCTTAGGTGTTTCATTAAAGTCAATTTAGTTTCTGAAACATGGACTCTTAGATCCGTGTCTCCCTGTGATACTCACATCTTGTTTGCTTTAAGATCAAAGAGAGTACAAAATGGTTCAAGACCTCAGGGCTATTGATGAGGCAGCTGTTCCAGGGCAACTAATTGTGTACTAAACCTTGTCTAAGGGATACTTTCTTCTACACCCCATTAAACCCAGAATCTGGGTAAACGAGGTTACAGAATTTCCCTAAACAAAAACCCAGGTTTCTAAACAAGAAGTAGATTACCTGGGGTATATTTTAACCCCAGGAAAGCATGCTCTTTGAGTCATGAGAAAGGAAGCTATTATATGTATAAGGTCACCACAGACAAAAAAGCAGTGAAGGATATTTCTGGGACTGGCAGGATTCTGTAGATTCCATGATTTGGATTAATAGTCAAGCCTTTGTATAAAGCTTTAAAAGGCCCTGACACAGACCCACTTTGCTGGACAGGGGAGCTACAAAAGTTGTTCCAAAAAAGTTAGAGCTTTTAACAAAAGCTCCGGCATTAGGAATCCCTAAGTAAGCCATTCACCTTGTTTATAAAAGGATCCCATTCAGACCGGTTGCAGCCTAAGTAGAAGGGACCTTACCAGGTGCTACTGAGCATGCCAACCTCAGTGAAATTACGGGGCAGCCGGAGCTTGGTACATTTGTCAAGGGTTAAACTTCTCCCTCTTGAATCTTCACAGGTGAACTCGAAAGAGATCCGCCTACTCTTGTGAGCCAATCAAAGATCTTAAATACCTCTTCAAAAAGGAGAAGATGAGTTAAGCTTCTGTTTTTGTCACATCAAGAATGCTGCTTTTTAAGGCAGACATGTTGTACCTACCACTTCTTTTGATTCTTTCTGGGAGAAAGAAAAACTCCTTAGTGTGTTATTCTACTATAATAATTGAAAATCTTAGTGAGCCACATGAAGCTGATTTTAAAAACCTGACCATAGCTCTGGGTAATTTGGCCTATACTTCAGGTCAGCTTGTGTAGCAAGTACTTATGTCAGTGGACATTCTATCTAAGGTAGTAATGGACAATAGACAGGCCTTGGAATATATATATTAAGAACAAGGGGAAGGCCGGCGCCGCGGCTCACTAGGCTAATCCTCCACCTTGCGGCGCTGGCACACCGGGTTCTAGTCCCGGTCGGGGCACCAGATTCTGTCCCAGTTGCCCCTCTTCCAGGCCAGCTCTCTGCTGTGGCCCGGGAGTGCAGTGGAGGATGGCCCAAGTGCTTGGGCCCTGCACCCCATGGGAGACCAGGATAAGTACCTGGCTCCTGCCATCGGATCAGTGTGGTGCAGCGCGCTGGCCACGGCGGCCATTGGAGGGTGAACCAACGGCAAAAGAAAGACCTTTCTCTCTGTCTCTCTCTCTCACTGTCCACTCTGCCTGTCAAAATGAATCTACGTCCTTCAAGATCCGCTTGAGATGAGGGATCTGGAATCTCTGAGGGGGAAATGATGTGGTATTAGAATTAGGCACAAGAGCTGGAGAACACGCTCTCCTGCCCCTACCCGGTCTCACCTGTATGTTACCACCTACCAATCAGACTACCTACCCACTCTCATTTTGCAAGTGAACAGGAGACATGGAGTGCGCTGGGCCTGCTCCTCTTGTGCAGAGGGCCATTTTTGACGCTTCTTGTGCCTGCTTTCCCACACCACTGCTATCTGCTTGCTGCCCTCCTGCCTGCTGCCCTCTCTCACTTTTCTGCCTGGAAAAGGCTTCTATGGAATTTCCCACTTAACCTTTTTGTGCCCCTCTCCCTTAATAAAGCCCTCATGTTCCTGTGTATTTCTCTCACTTTCCCAAATAAATCTTAAACCTTAGGATGATACCTGTCTCATTTGCGTCTGAGTTTAGCTTGGAATGTTTTTCTAAGCTTAAGATAATAACCGAAATATTAATTTTGAAATTTACTAAGCTATAAAAATTATAATCAAAACTTACACCCATATCATTGATGTATATTAAGGTTACTCAGTAGAAAAATAATGCATGTATTTTTGAAAATTTCAAAAATCACATGGAAAATATGATTTTAATGCCAATATCTAAATTTAATGGCTGATAATAAACTTAAGGAATTTTTTTTCCTTTCTATAAAAATATATATGAGATGGGCTCAGTGACATGGCTCAGTAGGTTAATCCTCTGCCTGCAGCACCAGCATCCCATATGGGTGCCGGTTCTAGGTCTGGCTGCTCCTCTTCCAATCCAGCTCTCTGCTGTGGCCTGAGAAACCAGTAGAAGAAGGCCCAAGTCCTTGGGCCCCTGCACCCATGTGGGAGACCTAGAAGAAGCTCTTGGCTCCTAGCTTTGGATCAGTGCAGCTCCAGCTGTTGAGGCCATTTGGAGAGTGAACCAATGGAAAGAAGACCTTTCTCTCTGTCTCTCCTTTCTGTCTGTAAATCTACCTCTCAAAAAATAAATAAAATATTTAAAATATATATATATATATGTTTGTGTATATATATGGGATAGGTGACTGGAGAAGACATGTACCAGGAAGTTGTTTGGTGTCACAGCTGAAATATCAAGCCTCCCATCTATAAAGGTATCAGAAGAAATCCTGACACCCAGCTGGCACCGCAGCTCACTAATCCTCCACCTGCGGCACCGGCACCCCGGGTTCTAGTCCCAGTTGGGGTGCTGTATTCTGTCCTGCTTGCTCCTCTTCCAGTCCAGCTCTCTGCTGTGGCCCAGGAAGGCAGTGGAGGATGCCCCAGGTCCTTGGGCCCTGCACCCACATGGAAGACCATAGGAAGCACCTGGTTCCTGGCTTCGGATCGGCATGGCGCACCAGCCATAGTGTGCAGACTGCGCAGGCCGTGCCAGCCATTTTGGGGGGTGAACCAATGGAAAAGGAAGACCTTTCTCTCTGTCTCTCTCTCTCTCACTGTCTAACTCTGCCTGCCCAAAAAAAAAAAAAAAAAAAAAGTTTGGGTCACCAAACGAGTACATGAGGTTAGGGAGGGCTGACATCTGTGGAATTTAAGCGACATGGCTGTAGACAAGGCCACAATTCTACTAAACTTTTGGTGGTTCTCCCTCTGCAGCTGGGAGAAGACACAATATCCTCTAACAGCACAGTTATTATTAATACAAGTAAGTCTTGTAAAATTCATAGCTAATATACAAGTTAGTACAATCATGTCTACTTCAAGGTGTTATTTTTCTGTTAAAATGAGTCTAGAGAATTTTGTAAATGCTTTGTCAAATTATGAAAATTAAGGTGCACTAATGTTTGACTGGTACATTTTGTTCCAATAAGATAAACTTTTTTGTCTCTGTTTTATCTTATTAGGGAGTTCTATGTCAGTGGAGAAAACATACTGTGTAATATAATTGTCATAAAATAATTTTTAAAAGGGGGAAAAATGAAAATGCATATCTATGTCTAGAAATTCAATAAATATGAATTCATTAATAGAAATTATTGAATAACTGGTCAAAATGCAAGTAAATATTTATTTAGTTATTTATTTAAAAGTTTCATTTGCATAAAAAGAGAATTGATGACATTTAATAGTGTTTTAGGGAGTAGAAAAATATCATAAATGAAAATTATGTCTCTATAATAACTGAAATGAAACTATGCATATACTGTTCAAAAATAAAAAGAACCAATGTCTATAAAATGAACATTGACACGTAGTAGATATAAAGTTTCTTACTACTGAGATAAAAATGTTCTAAATTTAGATTTTTTTTTAATTTATTCTTTTGAGGAAGAGAGAGCTCCGATCTGCTAGTTCATTCTAAAAATACTGCTGCTGGGCCAGACTGAAGTCAGAGGTGGGAATTCAATCCAGGCCTCCCAGCACAGTCCAGGGACTCAGCTCCTTGAGCTGCCACGTTATCCCCCAGGGTTTACATGAGCTGCATGCTGACATGCGGAGCAGAGCCAGAACTAAGACCTAGGCACGTGAAATGGAAGCAGACATACCTAGTGTGTCTTAACTGCTACTTCAAACTTGCTGTAATTTTAAATTTTGGTAGTGGTTGCACAATTTTGCGAGTATACTAAAACATTCAATTTTATACTTCAATGGAGTGAACTTGATGGGACGGGAGTTATACCCCAATAGAGATATCTTTAAATTATATAAATTGGTGTATATTTGTGTATATATGCACACAACAAAAAATATTAGAAAGATATGCAAAATGTATTACTAATGATGTTATACAGATCAAAAAATTAATATAAATGTTTTCATGGTTTATACACAAAATGCTAGAAAGATAAAAAAGTATTACCAGTGAAAATATACAGATCATAAAATTAGTATAAAATTTTCACCATTTATCTGCTTTAACTTTTATTTAATAAATATAAATTTCCAAAGTGCAGTTTATGTATTACAGTGGCTTTTTTCCCCCATAGCTTCCCTCCTACCCACAATCCTCCCATCTCCTGCTCCCTCTCCCATTCCATTCACATCAAGATTCATTTTCAATTCTCTTTATATACAGAAGATCAGTTTAGAATACATTAAGTAAAGATTTCAACAGTTTGCACCTACACTGAAACACAAAGTGTAAAATACTCTTTGATACCAGTTATAGCATTAAATCACAATGTACAACACATTAAGGACAGAGATCCTACATGTGGAGTAAGTACACAGTGACTCCTGTTGTTGACTTAACAAATTGACACTCTTGTTTATGGCGTCAGTAATCACCCAAGGCTCTTGTCATGAGTTGCCAAAGCTATGGAAGCTTTTTGAATTCACCAATTCCGACCTTATTTAGACAAGGTTATAGTCAAAGTGGAAGTTATCTCCTCCCTTCAGAGAAAGGTACTTCCTTCTTTGATGGACCATTCTTTCCACTGGGATCTCACTCACAGGTGCTTTGTTTTGTTTTGTTTTGTTTTGCCAGAGCGTCTTGGCTTTCCATGCCTGAAATACTCTCATGGGCTCTTCAGCCAGATCTAAATGCCTTAGGGCTGATTCTGAGGCCAGAGTGCTGTTTAGGACATATGCCATGAGTCTGCTCTGTATCCCGCTTCTCATGTTGGATCATTCTCTCCCTTTTTTATTCTATCAGCTAGTATTTGCAGACACTATTCTTGTTTATGTGATCTCTTTGGTTCTTAGTCCTATCATTATGATCAATTGTGAACAGAAATTGATCACTGGGACTAGTGAGATGGCATTGGTACATGCCACCTTGATGGGATTGAATTGGAATCTCCTGGCATGTTTCTAAGTCTACCATTTGGAGCAAGTCCGATTGAGCATGTCCCAAATTGTACCTCTCCTCCCTCTCTTATTTCCATTCTTATTTTAACAGAAATCACTTTTCAATTAAATTTAAACTCCTAAGAATAAACGAGTGTTAATTACAGAGTTCAACCAATAGTACTAGAAACAAACAAACAAACAAAAAAAAAACTAAAAGGGATAAAGTATTACATTGTACATCAACAGTCAGGACAAGGGCTGATCAAGTCACTGTTTCTCATAGTGTTCATTTCCTTTTTAACAGGTTTCCTTTTTGGTGCTCGGTTAGTTGTCACCGATCAGGGAGAGCATATGATATTTGTCCCTTTGAGACTGGCTTATTTCACTCAGCATGATGTTTTCCAGATTCCTCCATTTTGTTGCAAATGGCTGGATTTCATTGTTTTTTTTTACTGTTGTATAGTATTCTATAGAGCACATATCCCATAATTTCTTTATCCAGTGTACTGCTGATGGCATTTAGGTTAATTCCAGGTCTTAGCTATTGTGAATTGCGCTGCAATAAACACTGAGGTGCAGACAGGTTTTTACTTGCCAATTTAACTTCCTTTGGGTAAATTCTAAGAATGGGATGGCTGCATCATGTGGTAGGGCTATATTCAGGTTTCTGAGGAATCTCCAGACTGACGTCCATAGTGGCTTAACCAGTTTGCATTCCCACCAACAGTGGGTTAGTGTCCCTTTTTCCCCACATCCTCACCAGCATCTGTTGTTGGTAGATTTCTGTATGTGAGCCATTCTAACCGTGGTGAGGTGAAACCTCATTGTGGTTTTGATTTGCATTTCCCTGATTGCTAATGACCTTGAACATTTTTTTATGTGCCTGTTGGCCATTTGGATTTCCTCTTTTGAAAAATGTCTACTGAGGTCCTTGGCCCATCTCTTAAGTGGGTTGTTTGTTTTGTTGTTGTGGAGTTTCTTGATCTCTTTGTAGATTCTGGTTATTAACCCTTTATCTGTTGCATAGTTTGCAAATATTTTTTCCATTTTGTCAATTGCCTCTTCACTCTCCTGACTGTTTCTTTTGCAGTACAGAAATTACTCAATTTGATGCAATCCCAGTTGTTAATTTTGGCTTTGATTGCCTGTGCTTCTGGGGTGTTTTCCAGTTAGTCTTTGCCTGTGCCTATATCTTGCAGGGTTTCTCCAATGTTCTCTAATCATTTGATGATGTTGGGTCAAAGATTTGATCTTTAATCCATTTCGAGTGGATTTTTGTGTAAGGTGTAAGGTAGGGATCTTGCTTCATGATTCTGCATGTGAAAATACAGTTTTCCCAGCACCATTTATTGAATAGACTATCCATGCTCCAGGAATTGGTTTTAGGTCCTTGATCAAATATAAGTTGGCTGTAGATGTTTGGGTTGATTTCTGGTGTCTATTCTGTTCCATTTGTCTATCCATCTGTTTCTGTACCAGTACCATGCTGTTTTAATTACATCTGCCCTGTAGTATGTGCTGAAATCTGGTATTGTGATGTCTTCGGCTTTGTTTTTGTTGTACAAGATTGCTTTATCTTTGCTAGGTCTCCTGTGTCTCCATGTGAATTTCAGTATAATTTTTTCCAGATCAAAGAAGAATGTTTTTGGTATTTTGTTTGGTATCACATTGAATCTATACATTTCTTATGGGAGAATGGACATTTTGATGATATTGATTCTTCCAATCAATGAGCATGGAAGATTTTTCCATTTTTTGGTATCCTCTTCTATTTCTTTCTTTAATTAAATTCTCATTGTAGAGATCTTTAATATCCTTGGTTAAGTTTATTCCAAAGTATTGGATTGTTTTTGTGGCTATTGTGATTGGGACTGATCTTAGAAGTTCTTCCTCAGCCATGGCCTTGCCTGTGTATATAAAGGCTGTTGATTTTTGTGCATTGATTTTATATCCTGCTACTTTGCCAAAATCTTCTGTGAGTTCCAATAGTCTCTTAGTAGAGTTCTTTGGATCCGCTAAATAAAGAATCATATCATCTGCAAAGAGGGATAGTTTAACTTCTTCCTTCCCAATTTGTATGCCTTTAATTTCTTTTCTTGCCTTATGGCTCTGGCAAAACTTCCAGAACTATATTGAACAGCAGTGGTGAGAGTGGGCATCCCTGTCTGGTACCAGATCTCAATGGAAATGCTTGCAATTTTCCCCATTCAATAGGATGTTGGGTGTGGGTTTTTCATAGATTGCTTTGATTGTTTAGAGGAATGTTTCGTCTATACCCAGTTTGCTTAGGATTTTCATCATGAAAGGGTGTAGTATTTTATCGAATGCTTTCTCTGTAGCTATTGAGATAATCATGTGTTTTTTCCTCTGCAGATTGTTAATGTTGTGTATCACATTGATTGATTTGTGAACACTGAACTATCCCTGCATACCAGGGATAAATCCCATTTGGTCTGGGTGGATGATCTTTATGATGTGTTGTTGCATTCTATTGGCCAGAATTTTATTGAGGATTTTTGCATCTATGTTCATCAGGGATATTGGTCTGTAATTCTCTTTCAATGCTGCATCTTTTTCTGGCTAAGGAATTAAGGTGATGCTGGTTTCATAGAAAGAATTTGGGAGGATTCCCTCTCTTTTGATTGTTCTGAATATTTTGAGAAGAATTGGCGTTAGTTCTTCTTTAAATGTCTGGTAGAATTCAGCAGTGAATCCATCTGGTCCTGGGCTTTTCTTTGTTGGGAGGGCCTTTATTACTGTTTCAATTTCTGCCTCAGTTATGGGTATGTTCAGGTTTTTTCTGTCTTCATGGTTCAAGTTAGGTAGTTTTCATGTATCTAGGAATCTATCCATTTCTGATAGATTTCCCTGTTTGCTGGCATACAAGTCCTTGTAGTATTTCTATCTGCTTTTAATAACCATAAATCAATGACCTAGCATTTTTCGGGTTCCCTTAACCCCTGTCTGAGTGCCTGGGTTTGGGTTCTAACTATGTTCCTCAAACCAGATTCTTGCTATTGTTCACTCTGGGATGCAGCAAGTTAGTTCAAGTGATTATGTCCCTGCCACTCACTTTGGAGAACTGGTTTGATTTCCTGGATTCCAAGTTTTGGTTCCTACATTCCCTACATTTCAGGTGTTTGCAGAAAGAATTAGCAGGTGCAAACATTCTCTTTCAGTCTACCTGTCTTTCTCCATCTTTCCACTCTCTGGATATCTACAATTCTCAAATAAAAAAATACAAAATTTAAAAATTTTGAGTCATTCTGATTATAAAAATGTACTTAAAATGTATCCCTATACCAAATTACTCATTTTTTCTTCAGAATTTTTAGTACTTCTAATAATTTAATGCTATTTTCTGGAGTATAAACTTCTAGTGGAACATGGGGAGGTGTGGGGCCTAGTGGTTAAGAGGATGGATTGGATGCCTGCATCCCATATCAGTGCTTGGATTCAAGTCTCTGCTCTGATGTGCTCCCAATTCAAACTTCCTGCTAATGGATGCAACAGGAAGCAGAGAATGAAGGCTAAACACATTGAATACTGAATGCCACCAACTTGGGAGATCTGGATTGTGCTTATATCTTCCAGTTTCAGTCTGGTCCAGTCCTGGCTTTTGTGGACATTTGAAGAATAAACTGAAGGATTGGAGCTGTTTCTGTTTGTCGGTCTTTCTTTCTTTCTTGGTCTCACTGTCTCTCAAAGAGAAAAAAAAATTAAACCGATAAGCACAGATAAATGTTAAATAAGAAAACCAAAGAATTATATTATTGGGATTAAAATTATAATTATATGAAAATGTATTCCATTGCTTTTGTGAGTCTACCAGACTTTATTTTCATCAGGGAATATAAATTCCGGTTTTTATACATATTTTAGTAAATAACAAAGTTCAACTAAGCTAGAGGCATAATTTCAATAATGATTGCCCAACATTAATGGTCATGAAAATAAGTAAAAGATAAATGATTAGGTTGGCTTTTATCTAAGTATAAGATAATATTGGCTCTCTATAAAAGTCTGATCATATCATATTTTTATAAAATTACATCATAATCGATATAAATGTTTGGATATATTTAATCTTCTACTTCAAAAAACCTAAACATAACACTGAGTTTTAGAACTTTTAAAAATAGACTCCCAAGAGCACTCTTATTCTTAATCATAACGAGCACTACTGGGTCAGGAAGGGTTGGCAACTCGACTTAGTTTCCATTTTTTAAGTATCTATGACGTTGTATATCTATTTATAGAGTTGATTCATCCTTTAGTATCTTGAGACTGAGAATATTTAACTAGAACTTCTCCCACCTGTATATTGCTACATTATAAGGAAATGAAAGAGAGAACCATGGTATGGACTTGTAAATAACAAGATCTGCACATATGTATATATAAATTTCTTACTGTAAACTTAATCATGCTGCATCTAAGAATTGGCATATTTTGCAGCTCATCTAGTGTTGAAACTTATTAGTTTGAAAATGATGTAGAATAGGGGATGCAGCTGTGGTGCAGTTGGCTATGTCTCTGCCTCCCATATGGGCGCCAGTTTGTATTAGTCCCAACTGTGGCTCTTCTGATTCAGTTCTCTGTGAATGGCCTAGGAAATTAATAGAGGATGGCTCAATTGATTAGGCATTAGTATGGGAGACCCACAAGAACTTCCAGCTCCTGGATTCAACATAGCTCAACTCCAGCCATTGTAGCCCTTGTGGGAGTGAACCAGTACGTGGAAGACCTTTCTCTTTCCCTCTCTGTAACACTACCTTTCAAAAAGTAAATAAAATCTTTAAAGAAAGAAAGTGATGTAGAATAAAGACAACATTGTAATCAGTGTTATTCCTACACAATGGTATTTTATTTTTTCAAATAGATCATAAATCTATTGCTTGTCTGTGACTAATTTGCAGTGTATTTATGAGCCAAGTGTGTTCTACCTTCCAAATATATATGCTCTTTCTTTCTTTGAGCTCTTGTAACAATTTGGGTACACTAGTACAACAGTGCAATGTATGAGATTATTTTCCTGCTTTTTTTTTTAAATTTATTTGACAGAGTTAAAGACCATGAGAGAGAAAGACAGAGAGAAAGGTCTTCCTTCCATTGACTCACCCCCAAATAACCGCTACAGACGGCGCTACACGGATCCGAAGCCAGGAGCCAGGAGCCTGGAGCCTCCTCATGGTCTCCCATGCAGGTGCAGGGACCCAAGCACTTGGGCCATCCTCCATTGCCTTCCGGGGCCACAGCAGAGAGCTGGACTGGAAGAGGGGCAGCCAGGACTAGAACCATCACCCATATGGGATGCCAGTGCCACAGGCAGAGGATTAACCAAGTGAGTCAAGGCGCCAGCCTCTTCCTGCTATTTTTTTAAAGGGGTTTTTATTTATTTATCTGAAAGTCAGAGTGAGAGAGAAAGAAAGAAGGGAGAGATGAATAATATCTTCCATCTGCTGGTTCCCTCTCTGAATATTCACAACAGTCAAAACTGGCCAGGCAGGAGTCAGTAGGCAGGAACTGTATTCGGGTCTTCCACGTGGGTAGCAAGGACCCAAGTACTTAAGTCATCCTCTGCTGCCTCCTTGGATGCATATCAATAGAAAGCGGTATCATAAGCAGAAGCAGGACTCAAACCAGGCATTCCAATATAGGTTTGGGACATCCTAAGCAGTGACATAACCTTCTGCACCACAATACTCAGATATTTCCTAATTAGAATGCTGTAAGATTCTCCTCCAGTGGGGGCTGACACTGTGGCCAGCAGGTTAAAGCCCTGGCCTGAAGTGCCGGCATCCTATATGGGCGCCGGTTCGAGTCCCGGCTGTTCCTCTTCCGATCCAGCTCTCTGCTATGGCCTGGGAAAGCAGTAGAAGATGGCCCAGGTCCTTGGACCCTGCACCCATGTGGGAGACCCAGAAGAAGCTCTTGGCTCCTGGCTTCAGATCAGCGCTGCTCCTGCCCATTGCGGCCATCTGGGGCGTGAGCCAATGGATGAAAGTCCTCTCTCTCTCTGTCTCTACCTCTCTCTGTAACTCTGTCTTTCAAACAAATAAAATACATTTTTTTAAAGAAAGATTATCCTCAAGAATTCTTTAAGCATTTTTAAATACTTCTTTAAGAATTTAAGGAAAGACCTACTCTGTACCACACACATTTTGTACTCTACTAACTTCTACTTTACAAGGCCGTAAGATGTGGGCAATGAGGATTGTTGAATAGTGTAGGAATGGATTATCTGTGTACAGAATATACTTGAAATTAAATTATCACATAACTGAGATTGAATTGCTAGATATACACTATTCCATCTCCGCCTACCCAAATCCATTCTTTTATAGAAGTGAATGCTTTTAAGGATATTTAGTTAAACTGGGAATAAGAACTTTAGCTTCATCTTGGCCATTTTCCACCATCACTAGTAATTTATGGAAAGACAAAAAAAAAAAAAAAAAAGAAAGAAACAACTCTTCTTATTTAGAAACAAAACAAACAAAAAAACCTGACCACTGTTAGTATAATAAACTGACACTTTTATAGAGAAGATACTAACACAAAATAGTGGTTAGGTTTCAAATCCTCTATCTGCTACTCTATAGACATGAAAGAAAGTTTTTAAGGTTTGCTTACAGTAAATCACCTCTGCCCTCTGTGGTGGATGAGACGGGAGCTCACTAGAGAATGTTTCTAGCAAGGCACCATATGCTGCTCTCCTTTATATCACATGCTGGAGAGTACAAGCAATATATTCCATTATGTTAAAAATATATGAAGATTTATTGGAGTGGAATATAGTGTAACATTTTGTTTAAATCAAATTCATAAGATTTGCCAACCTTTCTAATTACTTTGGGAGATATGAGAAGAATTTCTCATTTTTCTTATTCTGGAGAGGTCAACTTATTCCAGTTTGAGATCTCTCTCATTCTTTTTCTTAGCAACAGGGACTTGATGATTTCATTAGCATAATTGCATGCATCCTTCAAGCCTCAAGGAGGACTTGGATTCACTGAGATTCTAACTGTGTCTGACTTCTCATTTTTTAAAAATGTAATTTCTCAGAAAAAAATCCTGCAGGATCAACAAAGCTATGTGTCATACTGAGGATTAAGGCCATCAAAATGTCTGTTCCATGATAATATATTTTTCTTATTCCTTTAAGATACAAAACTCAGAGGAAGCAATTTAGGAATGAGAAATTAAGACTTAGCAACAGGAGGTCATACATAGTTAACCTCTATATTATCAGCAACTCCCAAATAATATTAGTCTTGAAAATCATCAGATAAAATATAGGAAGTTATATGAATATTAGGTAAGAAAGATATATATATATACACACACATATATATATGTTATATATACATACATAGAAACTTTTTAAACATGCTTTGGTTCAGTTCTGAATAGGTATCAGAAGCATGGTACATGTATCTTTTTCCTCCTTTCTTAATGTAATAAAAGGGACAGATATTGCTAGTACTTTCCTTTCCAATCTTCACTTTAGAATACCACTATTATACTTGGATTGGCAACCTCTATCTTAAGATTAAAATGTAACATACATAAAGGAAAGATCAAGAGAATTTGAGTATCAGACCTATTTGTTTCAAAATAGTAAGCCAGTTATCACCAGATATGTACTTTATAGAAAATATTAAAATTCACCAAACATTTAAATATATGTATGGTGGGTTTGTTCTTATTAACAGCACCACTCTTTCTGAATTTATATAAAATGCAACTTTCCAAATACATTAATCATTAACCTTCATTTGATCTTAGACAAATTGTTTGGAAACAAAAATTTTAAAAAAATTAAAAAATAAACAAATTTGTTTTAAATTCTTAGAAAGGACCAGTAAATTCCAAATGATAAGGAAAATTTTTAAACATGTTACATTTCTTTAAATTTCTACAATTATAATCCAAAAATAAACAAGGAAGTATATGAACATTCAGGCAGTAAAAAACAATAATTGTATGGATGGTAAAATCAAGTTTTAGAATTTCATCTATGAACATTTCATGATGAAAGATGTGATATTCAGTGGAGAAAAAACTGAAGCTTAAGAATGGTATGTTTAAATAGATTGTATTTCAAATTTAAACAGACAAATTTGAGATTTAACACATGCAATGTGAATATTCATGAAAAGCACTCTGTAAGTGCACAATTAAGTATAAAATTCTCTGAGAAGTATGGTTAAAGTTTAAAATGTAGATATTGCAAAGGTTAAACAAACACACATATATATGTTTGTATATACACGGATGTATATGTGTGTTTATATCTGTATATATACATATATGTGTATATATCTATGTATGTATATGTATACAATGGAATTGGTGTGATTCAGTATGAGTGTATTAATAATCCCATTTACTACATCTTAGAAAACACTATCAAATGAACGTAAACATGACAGAAGTTTATAGGTATTAATATTTTGCACTGATAATTGTCAGAGGAAAGTAAATAAAGTAGAATTTTTTAAATAAAGTAAATTTCTAAATTACAAAATTAAACAAAAGACATATACCTAGAGAAAAAAGTCACAATTAATAAATACTGACTATATAATAAAATATGCTAACTGAATCAATATAAACAAATCAACGATATTTATAACTAAATATCACATAAATTGATTTGTGGAAAAATATTCTCTCACTCAATGAATGCATAAATATCAAAAATCTGCAATAAGTATTCACATGGTAAATTCAAGCAATACATTAATATGTCTGTGTGTCCATGACATAGTTATTTTATCAAAATGAAAATAAAATGGAAAATAAGAATGGTAAAATTGCAAAATAAAATTTAATGGAATTTGGACATTCTAGTAATCAAGTAAAAATTCACACAATTCTCATAATATGGAAGAGTAAAAATTAAATAAAATGTGGACAGCAATAACAATATGAGAAAAGAGAAATGCAAATTTAAAATGAAAGTAAAGGAATTATGTAATAACCAAACAGCAAATATCAGTTTTGAAAATTAATAAAACTAAACCAGCTAACAAATTTCTCATAAATAGACAAATAATCATATTGGAAATAAAAATTTTATCACATGTTAAATATAAATATAAGCATCTATAAATGTTAAAAATACAGGGAAAATAGCAAATGGGGTATTTTCAGAAGATTAAGTCCAAATTTACATTAAATATTGAGGAGAATTTCATATTAGCTAGTGATCAATAAGGGAATTCCCTAGTGGATGATAAGGTAATATTTTGTATACTTCTTGAGTGTGAGAAAATAAATACTGGAATTGTTAATAAATACATAATCACAAACAAAGCATTACTTGTAGAAACAATATACTTGAAGATTTTTTCATCACAACTACCAAATAACCTACAAAAAAAGCTACTTACAAAGAAAAGTGGCTTATTTTGGCTCATGATTTTAAGTAGTCTCAGATTAATATCAAGTGGGCCCTATTGGTTCAGCAACTAGCGAGGACTGGAGCAGGTTGCTCATGTAGGAATTATCACATGATGAATAAGGAAACAGAACAGTTTAGTGCAACTCAGTTTTCATAACACTCACCCACTCATGAGAACAACATTCCCAAGTCACTTACCCATGACTGAAGGGCTCACCTCTTGAACACCATAATTGGATTAAGTTTCCATTTTCTTTCTACCATTAACTCATGAGTTTGGTAGTTGAAGCTTTAATAAATGGATCTTTTGGGGGCATTTCATAATCAAAGCTTACTAAACTGTATGGATAACAATCTGGCAACATTTATTCAGAATAATATTTTCACATACTCTTTGAGAAAATTTACCCTTGGGATTCTATATCATATTATTAAAATACTGATAAGTAAAAAATTAATGCTGTGTGAATGAGTTTAAAAACTTTTTACATAAAATAAAACTGTCTTCTAACTTAAAAAGTATTAATTGAAAGAATTAACTGACCAGCTATTTGCGATGAGTAAAAACTGGGAATAATGTAAATGCGCATTATCAGAATAATACTTCACTCAATTAAAGTAAACTATGCAACATGATGAAGCTATTTAATATTTCTGAAAGTTAGATATATATAAATATTGATTAGATACATGCCCAGTGAAAGGAAAATGCAAAGCATAATGAAATGTATATCATAGCAACTCAGTTTTTATAAGACAAATAGTAACAGGCAAGCATTTGGCTTAGCAGTTAAGACATTGGTTAAAAAACTCATGTTGAAAAAAGCCCATGCTGCATATTGGGACACCTGAGTTCTATACCTGCTCCACTTTCTTTTTTTTAAAATAAATTTCTAAAATATATTTGAAAGTCAGAGTTACAGAGAAAGATGGAGAGACAGAGAGATCTTTCATCTGCTGCTTCACTCTCCAGATGGCCTCAATGACCAGGGCTGGGCCAGGCTGAAGTTGGAAACCAGAAGCTTCTTCCAGGTCTCACACATGGGTAGCAGGGGCCCAAGGACTTGGACCATTTCCATTGCTTTTCTCAGGCCATTAGCAGGAAGCTGGATTAGAAGTGCAACAGCCAAGACTCCAACTGGAGCCCATTTGGAACAAAGGCATCCTGGGCAGCAGCTTTACCTGCTATGCCAAAATACTGACCCCCTGCTGACTTCTGACTCCAACTTCCTGCTAATGCGGACCTTGGGAAGCAGCAGTGATAACTCAAGTTGTTAGATTCCTGCTACCCACTTGAAATACTTGGACTGATATTTCAATGCCTGATTTTAGCCCCATCCTCGACCACTACAGGTTATTTGAGGAGTGAACCAGGTAAGAGGAGTTCTCTGTCTCTCTGCCTCTCAAATAAATAAATAACTTATAAAGCAAAATAACAAGAAGCAATAATAATTTGTATTGAGTGTAGTCAAGTAAAGTTGTATGAGTTATGTGTGTGTCTGTTTATGATTAAGTGAACATATTTGGAGTCCGCGTTGTGGCACAGTGGGTTAAACCATAGCCTGTGATGCTGGCACCCCAAATGGGTGATGGTTTGGGTCCCAGCTGGTCCCCTTTTGATTAAGTTAATGTGGCTAGGAAAGGATGGCTTAGGTTCTTGGGCCCCTGCTAAGACGTGGGAGGTCTACATTGAGTTCCAAACTCCTAATTTTGGCCTGAACCAGAGCTAGCTATTGTAGCCATTTGGAGAGTAAACTAGAGGATGGGCAATCTCCATTTCTCTATCTCTCTCCATCAGTTTGCCTTTCAAAATAAATAAAATAAATCTTTAAAAAATAAATGAACATGTTAACAAATAGCATCTGTATACAGCATATGTATAAATCAATTGGAGAGGTGAAAAGGATAAGGTAAAACTATGTATATGCTAAGTAGAAATATGTAAATGCATTTCTAAGTGAAAAAGCCCTATAAATTTGAGATTATATTTAGCAATAACAGACAATAGAGATGACTAGATTTTTTTAAAAATGCAGACATTGTATTTGAGCAAGGATAAATGTAAGGAAGGATATGTATGAGGCTTTGTGTACACACAGAATTACATATACTAGATTATTAAAATATTACATTGGATCAAGAAGTACAGAAGAGAATGAAGACAGGAAAATTCAGAAATAATTAGCTTTCTCATTATACATTTTGGTATTGTTATATTTGATAAAAATGTAAATATTTCTAATATTCCAGTAACAAACTTATGGATTATATTGCACATCATATTAAATAAAAATATTAAGAATTTGTGAATGAAAACACAGGAGGGAGAAATAAATGCTCATCCACTAAGTCCAATAAAATTGAATTTAGGAAATGCTCAGGAGGCTTAAGGACATTAAATGTGATATATCACTATCTAATTCTTTTGTAACTTTTACTGTAAATCATATTTTGTTGTTTATTGAAAATACCAATGCAGTTCTTAACTTTTAGCATTTAAATATAAAAAATACCATGTGGATGAGATTGTTTCCAGTTCTCTCCGTTAAAAAAAAAGTCCTCTGAGTAAAAGTTGTCAGTTTAAAATTGAATTAACAGATAATTTCATGTATATAAATTGGTCAAGACAACATCTCTGAGTTTTGTAGATGAAGTTAACTTGAATATTGGAAACTTCCTGACTTTAAATGAAACAGTAAATTGTATTATGTAAACTGAATTCTTAATTCCATTGGGTTTAACGTCAATGCTTGTGAATTGGATGTTCAAATTATGATTATGCAGTTCTAATTTATTTTCTTCTGTGTCCTTCAAAAGCAAATTTAAAAAAAATCATATCATTTAAGGTTATTTTTCTGCAGTGTTTTTAGACTGAAGCTAATTGATGTTGGTAACATTGAATTACATTTCTGGAAAATAGTTACCAAAAAGAGCACTTACAACATTTTAAATATTAATGTTAAGGCTATTTTTAGCAATAATTTTATTCATTTCTGTTTTGAAAAATTTTATGTAAACTTCAGTTACATTTATTTCAAGCAAATGAAATGTCCAATATATAACACATAGCAGTACGTTTCATGAATAATTATAAAAATAGAATAGTAAGATGTTTGTAGGTAAGCACTAGCTGTTAACTCTAACCTGTAAAGAATAGTTTGAACTTCAGATGATGGTTAGATAGGGAAGGATGTAAGAAATCTTTTTTTCTTTGGGGTAAACAAAAAACAAACATGATATTTTTCAATTGGGCTGTGGAAGATTCATAGACACAATAAAGACTTAATAGGTTGAATTCTAGAAATTATAAATCTTTCCTAGTTAAATGGAAAGCCATGGTGCCAAAGTGAAAGAGATACATTCAACATAGAGGGTGTAAATAGTTTGAGGAGTGTGTCTGCAACAGGAACACAGACTTCCTATGTTGCTATCGATTCATTCTGAGAGAAGGAGCGCGGTGGGAGCGAGAGGTGTGGAGTCACCACACAGACCCTGGGAGTCAGGTGAAAGTGGGCCAGAGGTGAGCAGCACACAGACTCATTTATTTCAGTTGGTAGAGTAGCTTATATAGGCAAGGAAGCCAATTTGGTCAAGGGGTGGTTTATGCCCTCACCAAACACAGCCTGTTGTCAGGCAGGCTCTGTTGCCATGTAGTTTCCAAAGCTATCCAATCACAGCCTGTTGCCAGGCAGGCTCCATTGCCAGGTGGTTTCTGAAGCCATTCCTGAGTAACTGACGCTCGCTTGCCAGTGGCCATCTTGGCATGACCTTCTCATTCCACCGAGGAGAGGTTAGAATAATTTAACAACATCATGGTCAGTTACAATGAGTTAATATCCAATAACTCCCTGGATGTAAGAAAAGCATCATTTTACTCCCCAATTTTCAAACTTTCCTAGCTCAGAGCTATACAGAGAAATTAGTATTCAAGGAAGGATTAGAAATAGAAGCTATTCAATTGTTCATATTACCATGGACTTGGATCCTTGGGGCCTTTGAGAGTTGAAGCCAAATGCAAAGCAAGATAAATACTACCCCACCATTTTCCAGAATAAACACTGACAAAATCAAAAATTTTAATTTAACCAGATAACAGCTCAATAAATACAAAGCTATAAGGCCAGGTTCCAACTCAGTTGGACTTCTGCTTGTGCCAATTATTTCCCAAATTAAGGAACCTATGAAGTGTAGAAGAAACAAATAAAA
This sequence comes from Oryctolagus cuniculus, assembly GCF_051225735.1. Classification (NCBI taxonomy): domain Eukaryota; kingdom Metazoa; phylum Chordata; class Mammalia; order Lagomorpha; family Leporidae; genus Oryctolagus; species Oryctolagus cuniculus. The sequence goes on along the minus strand of NC_142870.1, from coordinate 116,239,269 downwards.
TACTACTTCAGACATATGTGTTCTTTTGTATACTGTATGGAATTCAATAATAAATCATGAAATACTTGAAAGAAGTAATAATGTATGGCTCAACAGGAAAGAGAAGAAAGCGATCAATAGATAAGAATTAAAAATTTCCTACATTATATCATAAGAAGCTAGAAAAAAAGGCAAACATTAAAACCAAAGTGAGTATAAAAAATAGGAACAATAAAACAGAAATCAGGTAAACAATAATTTAAAATATCCAACTATATAGCAAATTAACAATGTCAAAATTGATTTGAAAAGTGTATTATAATATTTAAATAATTAATAAGTTTTAATAAGATAAAAGAAATAATAATCAAATTCTCAACTTCATACAAGAAAATAAGTTTGAAGTGCACATTTATTAATATAATTAAGTGATATTCTGAACACCTCTATACCAACAAACATAATAAATAAGTTGGAACTAGCAAATTATTTTAAAAAACCTTACTTATAAATCAGAGGCAGAGTAAAGTAGAAATAAGAAAAGCCATATAAATAAAACATAAAATAAGTGAATTATCAGACTGAATATTACAGAGAAAACTAAAGGCTCACATGAGTGTCGAATAAATACTATCAAACATTAAAATGCTAATGTTGATAAAATTGTTCCAGATTATAGAAGAATAAATAACACTACACATTTCATTTCATGAGATTAAATTGTATTAATAAAGCTGGATAATAGAAATAAAATTTAAAAATCAGTTAATACACTTCATTAATATAAAACAAAAATTCTTAATAAAAATAGAAAATTTAATTCACCAATATGTAAAATATATAATGCAATATGGTTAAGTTTGCTTTAGCATAGAACACATGATGGGATTAACAATCAATTAGCATGGACCAGCATTGTGGCACAACATTAAGCAACAACTTGTGATACCAACATCATAAGTTAGGATGCTGATTTGAGTCCTAGCTGCAACTCTTCCAATCTAGTTCCTTGCTAATACAACTAGGAAAGCAGTGGATAATGGTCCAAGCATTTGGTTGCTGTTACTCATGTGGCAGACCAACATGGAGTTCTGGACTTCTGGCTTCTGCTTGGTCTGAACCTGGCTATTGTATCCTTTTGGGACTGAATCAGTGGATGAAATCTTTGTTTCTTTCTTTCTCTCTTTCTCTGTCCTTTCTTTCATGCACATTTTAGAATATTTTCTTTATCTTTTACTGTGGAGAGTTTGATTACAATGTGTCATGCTGAAGATCATTTCCAGTCATGTCTAGTAAGAGTTCTATGCGGTTCCTGTACTTGGATGTCCCTTTATTTTTCCAATTTAGGGACATTTTCTGTTACTATTTTACTAAAATGCCCTTCTAATCCTTTCTCTCCTTCCACACCTTCAGGAATTCTTGGAACCTGTGTGTTTGTTTGTTTGATAGTATCCTGTGGATTCCAGAAAGTTTTTTGTTTTTTGGTTTTTTTTTTTTTTTAGTTTTTTTAATTTCTTCTTGTTTGTGGTCTGACTGTATAATTGCCTGTGATTTGTCTTTTAAGTCAGATGTTCTTTCTTCTGTTGTGAAAGCTTTCCACTGCAGTTTTTATTTGTGCTATTGAATTCTTCATTCCCAAGATTTCATTTTAATTTTTCTTTAATATCTCAATTTCATGGGAGAAATTTTCTTTCATGTCATGTATGGATTTCATTAGTTTGTGCATTAGTTTGTGCATTTGCTACTGATTACTTCTAAGATCAACTTTTGAATTACATTTCTGGCATTGACTCTTCATCTTCACAATCTAGTATTGAAGTGATTTTTTTTTTTTTCTGTAGCAGCTTTTATCTTTGGACTATGCTCCTGTGGATTAGTGGAGTGTCTACTTTTTTCAGTGAATAGCTAGAGGTGTGTGGTAGGTGGAGTTCTGTTCCGTGCTCCAGTGTGAAGGGAGTGTTCAAGGTGACACATAGGTTGGGAGTGGTAAGTCTCTTTTATTTGTTCTGCTTGTTGACATAGAGTCAGCCCACCTCCTCTCCTCAAAGGAGATCAGTGCCTGGGCACTAGCCCCAGTGAGTATAATATTCATCAGCACTGGCACAAGAACCATATAAAGGATCTGTCCAGTCACTGGTATAAGCACAGATTCCACAGCAATGTCCCTAACCAGGGACCAGGGGAGATCTAAGGGTGTGGAGCCTCCCACAGTGACTGCCCAAAGTCACAGCCATACCCTGAGTCTGCCCATGCATCCTTAGTGTTTTCACAGCACTGGCACTCAAGCCTCCCACAGTCATGAGCCCCCAGTCCCCTGTCAGTTCTCCCCACCAGTCTCAGGTGTCTCCATTTGGCTGGTTGCTGGGTATGGACACAAGCTGGCACAGCTTTTAGGTATGTCCAAAATGGTGCCTGCTCTTAGCTTGTTACAGGGTGCTATTTCAGGGTGGCTGGGGAAAGAGAAACATGCCCCCCCTTTTCTCCTCTTGTTTGGCAGGTACACTCCCCCCCCCCCACAGTACTCCAAGTCGAATTTCCTCCAGGCTCTCCCTGCAGCTTTATTGCTTGTGGCTTGGGCTGCTGTGGACTGGTCCCACCTCAATCTCCAAAGCTGGTGTGGAGGCTCTCAGCTGCTGAGGTCCTGAGTTGAGCATGTCCACACCCTCCACGTAGATCTACAGTGTTCCTCTAATTTGTGTGGAGTTTCCTCTGTCATTTTCTCCCTTACTCTTCCCTGAGACTGCATTCTCTTCATTTTTTTAAAACTGTCTTTTGATAGACTAGAGCAGTATTCTACCATCTTAATTCAATCCATGAACGTCCTTTTTACTTTTTTTTTTTTTTTAAGATTTATTTTATTCTTTGAAAGAGTTACAGAGAGAGGAAGAGAGACAGAGAGAGGTCTTCCTTTTGCTGATTCAGTTCCAGACTGAGCCAGGAACCAGGACCTTCATCTGAGTCTGCCATGTGCAAGGTCCTAAGCACTTGGGCCATCCTTGACTGCTATCCTAAGCACATTAACAGGGAGCTGGATTGGAAATGGAGCAACAGGGACTCCAACTGGCACCCATATCTGATGCTGGTGCTGCAGGCGGCAGCTTGACCACTATGCTACAAACACCAGCCCTCAATGTTCCTTAAAATAAATAAATAAATAAATAAATAAATGTAACTGTATGTCAATGGTAGAATAGATCCTAATTTTAATTCCACTGTAGCAAAATTAGATATTAATCATGTCCTTGAAACATACAAATCATAAAGCTAATCAGAGAATGTATAACGGATCTTTGAGTTCTTAGAGTTGGCAAGAGTAGGCAGAGACATAAACATTTAAAAAAGTTAGCAAAATAAATCTTCCATTCATCAGGTTCTCGTTAACAAAATGATGGGCAAGTCAAAGACTGGGAGAAAATATTCACAAAGTATATATCTGATGAAGCATTTATGTCACTACATAAGAGTTCCTATAAGTCAACAAAAAATGTGGAATGAAACTGGAGTAGAGTTGGGACAACTGACTCTTCACAAAGGAAAATGTACAAATGGTGAATGAGAATATCTGAGATGTGCTCATTACTATATTAGCTAATTGATACATATGGAAAATAATGACATTGGGGCCGGCACTGTGGAATAGTAAGCTAAGCCTCCGTCTGTGGTGCCAGGACTCCATAAGGGCACCAGTTTGTGTCCTGGCTGCTCCTCTTATGATCCAGCTCTCTACCATGGCCTGGGAGGGCAATAGAGGATGGCCCAAGTGCTTGGGCCCCTGAACTCACATAGGAGACCCAGAAGAAGCTCCTGGCTCCTGGCTCCAGATCGGCCCACCTCCAGCCTTTATGGCCATTTGGGGAGAGAATCAGCAGATGGAGAAACTCTTCCTGTTTCTCCCTTTCTCTGTCTGTAACTATGCCCTCTGCCTCTTAAATATATATAAATATCTCAAACCTTGGGAGGATATGGAAAAATAGGAATTTTCATGTATCATTGCAATAGGGCAAAATAATTCAACTACTTGGGCAAAATGGACCAGTTTATTTCCTTTATTCTGCACTGATGTATAATTAATACACAATAAATGTCATCTCTTATATGTTAAATTTAATGAGTTTTGACCCTGGTTACTCTCATACAACCCAAAAGTAAAATACGGATAAAGGACATTTCCATCACCCAGAATATTTGTTTGATCCTTTCCAAGTATTTTCATTCTATCACCAACAATCTGACTCAGAATCCACCAATTATGATTTTGTTCTCTATAACGTATCTCTGCTTACTTTTTACTCCTTATAAACAGAATACTAAAGAATATCATTTGTTTCTTATTTATAATTGCTTAACAAAGTAAATTTGGGATTCCTTTGTATTGTTGTTCATACAAATAATTTGTTTTTTTAATGACTGAATAGTAATCCATTGAACAAATGTAATATGATTTATTGAACTACTCTCCTGTTGAACATTAGTGTTGTTTTCATTCGTTGGCCTTTCTGAGTATGGCTGCTGTAAATATTTCTGTAAAGTGTTTTTATACTGATATGTATTCATTACACTTAGGAAAATACCCAAAACCATAATTGCTGGCTCATAGGATAGGAATGGGTCTCGTTTTACAAGAAAGTGCCAAAGAATTTTCTAAAATTCTTTTGACATTTCACAGTCTCACAAGCAAAAGTACACTTTTTATTTTTGCTTTTGGTATATTTCTTTTATGCTTTGCAACTTGTCTTTATGTAATGTGTCCAGCTGTATATATATATATATTTTTTTCTCTTAAAGATATAATATACTAAAATTAATATCTTTTTCTCACCCATCATAAGGTTCATGACTGAGACCCCTCTAACACAACATAGATTAATGAGAAAAAGGCATACAGGTTTATTTAATGTGTTTCATTTGACACAGAATCCCTCAGAAATGAAAACCAAAAGACATAGGAAAAATTATATGTATTTGTAGATACTTACGCAGGAGAATGACTGGATGACACAACAGTATCAACTACTTTTATAAAAATTGGGAAACTTAGGCCTGTTTGTTAAGATTGTTCTTAGTGCATCTCTTTGTGACAGAAAAATAAAGTTTATGCCAGAGTTTTTTTTTTGTTTTTTTTTTTTTTTTTTAGATTTATTTATTTACTTATTTATTTGAAAGGCAGAGTTACAGAGAGAGCGAGAAAGAAATCTTCCATCTGCTGGTTCACTCCCCAAATGGTGGCAACAGTCTGGGTTGGGCCAGGCCAAAACCAGGAACCAGCAGCTTCTTCCAGGTATCCCTTGTGAACGCAAGGTCCCAAGTACTTTGGCCATCCTCTTCTGCTTTCCCAGTCACGTTAGCAAGGAGCTGGATCAGAAGTGTTTAAAAATAGGAAAATGTAAAAGTATACATGGAAGTGGAATCCTCTTTAAGAATGTGTTCTTCATGTTACTGATTGACATAAATTAGAGAAAACTGCAAATGTTTTGACTAAAAGCAATACTTTTATTCATATGATGAGGAAAATATTAGCTGAAAGGTATGAGTAATTATTTACAGTATTTAAGACCAGTAAATACACTAAAATATTAACAGTATATCTAAAAGTACAATTTTTAAAAAACAAAGCAATATATTTTTCTGCCAAATTGGCAGTGATTTCATTTTAGCAATAATGTAGTGGTTGGCAAATGTTTTGTCAAATGTACAGCTTCACTGTTGTTGGAAACAGTTTAAATTGATGTAACCATTCTGAGTGGCAATTTGGCAATGTGTGTTATGATTTTTATCAAACGCTCATAAAATTTGAAGCATAAGTTCAATTTCTAAGAATCATGTTAAAGAAAATAATCATAGAAGTAGACTTATATCTGTACAGTAAGATTTTTATTAGTGATTTGTTTAACAGGGACTTTTGAGAAATTATTAAAATCTCTACAAAAATGGTTAAGAAAATAATATTACAACTTTATACAACTCCTCTCTGTAGTCATTAAAACCTACTTTTTGAAGAATACTAATTTTCTTGAGATGTCTCTGATATTACTAATACCTGAACACTATTGTTATATTTTGTTAAAATAGGAGAAAAAAGATAAAAAATCACTAGTCTAAAAACTCATTATTTTGTATTTTCCAAGTTTTAGTTTTCCTCATTGGGCAGAGATGACTAATTCTTGCCTGTATCCATTCAATCTTTAAACATAGAAGTCCTGATTTTTTTTTTTTTATTTGGAAGATAGAGTTAGATAGTGAGAGAGAGAGACAGAGAAGAGAAAGGCCTTCCTTTCATTGGTTCACTCCCCAAATGGCTGCTACGGCCGGAGCTGCACCGATCTGAGAAGCCAGGTGCTAGTATGCCACAGCGCTGGCCCAGAAGTCCTAAATTTTTAACTCTGTAACTCTCTTTGCATCTAGAAACATTCCCAGGCTTAATGGGATCAGATGGCCCCATATTCTGATTAATAGACTGTTAAGTCATGTTTCTAACTATAAATGGTTGGGTGCCCACCTCCCTTTCCTTATACCTACCTTATAACTGGCTAGAAACTAAAAATTCTAAACCATCTACTCTAGATTGAGAAATCCTTATATTAATTATGCAGAGCCATGCTATTAATTAAATATCTATCTTTAGACTTCTAATGACAGAGAAGCAAATAAATGTCTTTCTTGTTAAAAGTTCCATATATGGAGTTCTCTATATTAGCATATAGAATGCACTACAGTTAATGAATCTGTAAATCGATTTATAAAGAAGATTTTACACTAAAGAACCAAGTAAGTAAAATGAATAAGGGGCCAGCACTGTGGCGTAGTGTGTAAAGCCACCGCCTGCAGTGTCAGCATCCCATGTGGGCGCCGGTTCAGGACCTGGCTGCTCCACTTCCAATCCAGCTCTCTGTTATCTCTTGGGAAAGCAGTAAACGGCCCAAGTCCTTGGGCCCCTGCACCCACATGGGAGACCCGGAAGAAGCCCCTGGCTTCTGGCTTCGGATCAGCGCAGCTCTGGCCTTTGTGGCCAAATGGGGAGTGAAGAAGTGGATGGAAGACCTCTCTCTCTCTCTCTCTCTCTCTGCCTCTCTTTCTCTCTCTAACTCTGACTTTCAAGTAAATAAATAAATCCTTTTTAAAAAATAAAGTGAATAAGTAAGCAATCCCAATGCATGAAATATGTTCTAGTATCTAGAAGCCATGAGCTACTTTCAGTGGATTGTTGAAATTCCTCAGGAAGTGCTATGTAACATTTAGAAAGTATTCTAATAAAACATGCATGCAACAAGATTTAAGAACATGGCAGGCGCCGTGGCTCACTAGGCTAATCCTCCGCCTTGCGGCGCCGGCACATCAGGTTCTAGTCCTGGTCAGGGCACCGGATTCTGTCCCGGTTGCCCCTCTTCCAGGCCAGCTCTCTGCTGTGGCCCGGGAAGGCAGTGGAGGATGGCCCAAGTGCTTGGGCCCTGCACCCCATGGGAGACCAGGATAAGTACCCGGCTCCTGCCATCGGATCAGTGCAGTGCGCCGGCCGCAGCCACCACGCCAGCAGTGGCGGCCATTGGAGGGTGAACCAAAGGCAAAGGAAGACCTTTCTCTCTGTCTCTCTCTCTCACTGTCCACTCTGCCTGTCAAAAAATAAAAAAAAAATAAAATAAAATAAAAAGATTTAAGAACATGACAGATGGACAAAATTCTTGGTCTACTCTTTTTCTCCTTGACCACTATTGACATTTTGAAACATACCTCCTTGTAACGAAGCACTGCCCTGTACCTTGTGAGATATTCAGTAGCATTGTAGACCTATCTCTAGTCTATACCAGTGGCATGGCCACAGTTTTATAGTCAAAATGTCCTCAAGTATTGCCATATATTCACTGGGAGACAAAATCATACCCTGTTGAGAACTGCTGATCCACAGAAAATTCTCATTTTGATGAGTAAAACTGTTTTATAATAAAATCTTTGAGATAATATATGATAGAAATATTATCAATAAATTGCCTTGGGTCTGACAGGAACTTTCTATTTGATAAAATTTCAGATTTTCTCTGAATCCTCTACTCAAGTAGGACTGTAATGCTGGACTTCCTTTATGCCTTTGCAAAGCCCTAATTTAGCAAAAATCCTGCTAAGTCAGTTTAGTCAGAACTCCCTGCTTTTGGGATCTGATTGTGCCTGATCACCCTCTATATCTAATCAAATTCCTTATCCTCTACCATCCTCCAGGAGACGTCTATCACCCCTTCTGTCTTCAGCAATAGTTAAGTCAGTTTAGCCAGACAACCACTCTTATTGCTGAAACTGACTTTTGTAGTTTTCTCATCAAATATACCACCGGCCCCTTCTTTAAGCCTCCACTTTTCTTTATGGTATTCAGAATTGTGTCCAGTTCTATATTGAGCTGTTATTTTTCACACTGCAATAGTTCCTGAGTAAAATTTTTAATCTTTTTAATTATAATCCTGTTTAGATTTTCTGGATAGGTCCACAAAGAGCTTATATCAATTTGAAGAATTCAGAAAATCTTATTTGGTGACTCCAGAGCATTTGAGCTAAGAATGAAAATACAATTTAATTTATAAAATTTACAATTAATTCAATTTCATTTATGTTTTAAATGCCTAAATACATCTACTTATTCTAAACTTCTTGAGTCATTTATTAAATTACTGTCATATAGTGAGCATTCAGGTTACTATACCCTGAAGAAGGCAAATAGACCACAATCTAGCCCAATAATTTGAGTAATGTCCTAATCAATTCTTTTTAATGTTAAAAGAGAGATACCAAAGATCACAGGGCACTTTCACATTAAGTTCTGAGTAGAGTAAATGTCAACAGTGTTATAAAAGCTTCTTTTCACTAATAATAATGCCCATCTCTGTCTTTAAAGTGAATGTGATATATAGTACATGATGAACCTTCATCAGTAAAGTACTATTTTGACTGAAGAATAGACTCTATTTTTTGTTATGGGCTCATATCCCCAAAGATGATGTTAAATATTAAAAAGAAGAGGAGAAAAGAAAGGTGTTCAGACTAAGTTTGAGGTAGCAATAATGTTCTATAAGGAATCACATAATCTCATCATTAATAAGAATTCATCTGGAAAAATCATCTTTTTAATATTTCTGTAAATACAAAGATTTCTTGCTTTGTTCATGCTTCTGTGCTAATTACCATGATTTCTTAGTTATAGAAATATTATAGCTTTTATTTATTTAATGATCTAATTTAAAGAAATACTTTTAAATGTGAAGATTCAATGGAAAAGAAAATAAGAACGACCAAATAGAGCTATTTATTGTTTTATGCCTTGTTATGAAGTAATTCTTTCTTTTATTAGAATAAGCATAAAATTAAGATAATCCTTATTAAAACATATAAATGTATAGAAACCCTGATACATAAGTATATGTATTATATAACATACTAGCTACTATTTTTACTATATAGTTATATCAAATACTTGTGTATTTGTGTAGTATATAATTAGGTTACATTTACCAAGCTTAGTAGGTAAACATTAAACTATGTTTAAACTATGAGTGATTTTACAAGAATAAGATTTTATACGAATTTTACAAGACATTTTTACTGTGGCAGATATTGCCAAGGAAGGAGGGTCTTCCATTTACCCAACATTCATTTCACTGGTGACACTGTAGTATGGTATAGATACTCAGTTACACAAGAAATGCATGATTATCCATCACTTGCTTATATTTGGTGCTAACCTAGCAGGCTAACTGTGCTTCAGAGACGTATTTTAAATATGTAATTTAAGTTCATATTAACAACATATTTATACTATAGTGATGAGCCACATGAAATACAATAAAACAATTTCAGCCGTTTACAATGCCATCTTACGATAATACTTGCATATTTCCACTGTTTAAAGTCATAATGTAATTGTTATTAAATAATGTCAAACAAAAACATGGACACATATTATATTACCATTTTTCCTAAATAAAACAAAGTCACCCTAAACAAATCAATCAAAGCTCCTAAGATGTTTTTATATGGAGCCACTGGACCAAAGTTCTTTCTAGCAAAGAAAATTTCCAGAAGCTGTTGGTTAATATCTGCTAAATACTTAATGACTCTTAAAAGCCTGAGTCTCCAGCTTTGGTTTCTTCTGAAGTATCTAAAGCTCTGTTTGACCTTGAATTCACATCCTTAATGGTCTCAGAACTGATTATTTTTTCTTCCTTTTTATTGTTTCAGAAGTTAGCTGTTCAAAATATGTAACATATAATGCCAAAATTAGGAATTTCAGAAGTATAATATCAGCATCTCATGAGAAATGTTCTCTTTTCGTAATAAAAAGAAGCCAGTCTGCATATGTCATTTTAGGTTTAAATGGTGACTTGATAATAAATAATGGTAGCATAATCTTGCAAAAATGCTTCAAAAACTTAAAATACTACAAGATGCTCATTCTATTCTTTCCAAATAAGCAGTATATTCATTAATCTATTTATTAATAATTTTGAAAATTGTATTATCCTTGTGATATAATTCATAAATTAATATAATAGTTCTTGAGATAATTAAAGTAAACAGCAATGTATTGTTATCTGGTTTAAAAGCCAAACTTCTCTCTTTTTATTTTCCTTTTAAAGGTTTATTAATTTATTTGAAAGGAAAATGACAGAGAGTAAGAGAGAGGGAGAGTCAGAGAGAGAGAGAGAGAAAGACAGAGCGATCTACCCTCCACTGGTTCACTCTCCAAGTGTCTGCAACTGCTGAGTGTGGACCAGGTCAAAGCCAGGAAGCAAAAACTCAGTTTCCAACAAGAGTGGCAGTGTCCCAAGCACTTGAACCACCTGCTGCTGCTCATGTCCAGACTCATGTCCAGGAAGCTAGATGGGAAGTGAAGCAGCCAGTACTTGAACCAGCACTCGGAGGTGGGATGCCAACATCACAAGCAGTGGCACAGCATCTGTTCCACTTTTCTTTCATTCCTAATTTATTTTCTAGTTAACACTTGATTGTACAGAGGAAAATTATTGTGGATTATCAATCTGCTTTCTGACACATGATTTTAGAATGCTGGCAAGATGAGATTAAAGAGGTCTAGAAAGCCACACAAAGAATATTTTCACAGTACCTCATGCAACCTGAGCTATTAGAGACCCTTGGCAAACCTCTTCTGGAATATCCAAATAGGTATGAGGTTGCTTAAAATTTCAGTTCTAATAATAAAATGCTTTTTCATTTGTGTAGTTAGAAAAAAGTGATTTAAACACATCTGTATGTCAAATTACTCCAAATCTAGTTTACCTGAAGAGTCAACATTTTAGTATCAGAATAGCTGTACATTCAAATTGTATGACACTAGTGAACAAATGTGTGATTATGAGGATCTAATAAGTAAATACATGATTATTATGAGAGATATAATATATAAAATATATATGTATACTGGGTCTTAAAGTGAAGCTAGGGGCTGTCATTGCGGTCTAATGGGTAAAGCTGCCACCTGTGATTGCAGCATCCCATATGGGCACCAGTTTAAGTCATGGCTGCTCTACTTCCAATCCAGCTCCCTGCTAAGGTACCCGTGGTGTGGAGGATAGCTCAAGTGTTTGGACACCTGCACTCACGTGTGGGACCCAAAAGAAGCTCCTGGCTCCTGGCTTGGGTCTGGCCCAGCCCTGGTAGTTGCAGCCATTTGGGAAGTGAATTAGTGGAAGATATCTCTCTCTGTCTCTAACTCTGCCTTTTGAATAAATTTTTTTTTAAAAAAGTGAAGCTAAAGAGAAAACTAATATTTATATATTCAGGGTTTCTAGAACACAACAAACATGAGGTTAAGTAATATTTATATCAGGTCTAAAGTGATTTTACTTTATAGTTACAGCAATATACAGCAAAATAATACTTTATAATTTGAATGAAGCTTTCAAATGAAATATCTATTTTCCCTATGATATAGATAAGAACTGGAAGATTGTAAATAAGAGATTGTTTTTGAAATACAAATATCACATGTGTCTGTAGACTTACAGGACAATCTAAAAAACTACTATGTACCCTTCATATGATATATATATATATATATATATATATACCCTTCACTATGATATACATCATATATCACAGTGAAGTTTTCCATGAAATAGTAACATTTTATGTTGTTTGTAGATTTATTTATTTGAAAAATAGAATTAGAGAGAGATTCTTCTATCTGCTGGTTCATCTGCAAATGGCATCAATGGGTAGGGTTGGGCCAGGTCAAAGCCAGGAACCTGGATTTCTATCTGGGTCTCCCACACGGCTGACAGGGGCCCAAGCAAAGGGGACAACTTCCACTCCTTTCCCAGGTATATTAGCAGGAGGCAAGATCAGAAGTGAAACAGCTGGAAATTGAACCAGCACTCACATGGGATGCTGGTGTTACAAGCAGTGTAACTTAATCTTATGCACCACAGCATCAGCCCCCAAATTGAGAAATATTAATAGCATTTCATTTCCTTGCAATTCAAGATGAAAATAAACATTCATATAATAATCATTTCAAATTAACGTTGTATTCACACCCTGGTCTTGCAATTAGTCAAGGAAAATAAGTGAAAGATCTAATGATTATGAAGAATTAATAATTATTATTTGCAGATGATAGAATTATTCTCACAGAAAACAAGAAAGGATCTATAGGAATATTTAAATGAATAGAGGAGAGTTTATGAAAACAAATTAATCTCTAGAAAAGTCACTAAAATGAGCAGAAAAGTTTAATGAGCTGTAGGCATGAGCATTGTTGAATGCAGTAATGAAGTTTGTATAAAGTTCTCATTTACTAAACCAAATCAAAGTATAACTTCTGAGTAAATTTATAAATTATCTGGGAGAGCTTGATGATGAAACTATAAAACTCTGGAAGAATAATACATAGATAAATAAATCATTTTCAACAAAGTTTAATATTTCAAAAATATCAATTTTCCCCAGATCTAAATAGCATCATTTGAAAATTATGGTTTCGAGTTTGTATGGATTCAGACTACTTCCATATCTCACTGAAATCCTGTCTGAATTATAAAAGGAAAAGAACAAAAGGAAAACTTCAAAAGCACCAAAGCAATCAAGAGAGTAAATTATCTCTAGCAGATAAAAATATTGCAAACAAGTTTTTTAGAAAAAATAAGAGTTGTTCACTGATAATTATATATTACATACATACTGATTTTTAATATGGGCTTAATGAATGCATAGTGAACATAGAGGGAACCAAACGAAAATATAAGTTGTGTGTTCATAATTCTTACGTAAAATACAGGCTAAAAAAAGAATGAATTTTCCAGGACAAGCTAAATCTTTCCAATTTGGTGTTAGCTTCACCAAATTAAAAAATTACATTGGGCTTTTGAAAAACCTAATCCTTATAATGAACTGCCGCTAGTTCTTCCTATGGTAATATTTGTCCTCACAAGACACACAGATCTCATAGTAACAGTTACTTCTCTGAGATACTCAGCAATGACACTCTACTTAAACTATACCACAGTGGCGTTATTAGCTCTTTTCTTCTTATGACTTTACTATGATATGGCAAACAATGATGAAAGCATTTAAAAAAAAGCAATATGAAAAAAGGAAAAATCACCTGGAAAAAATGGATATATGAATAAAGATCATTTAGCAAAATTTTAAACTCTTTGTTTTATAGATTTTCATTTATTTATTTTTATTTGTAATATGAGATGCAAAAAGAGACAGACAGAAGTCTCCCACCCACTCATTCATTACCCAAATGCACACAACAGCCAGGTCTGGATAGGCAGAAGTCAGGAACCAGAAACTCAATCTGGTTCTCCCACATGGGTAGCAAATACTTGAGCCTTCGTTTGCTGCTTTTCTAGGGTGTACATTTGCAGGGAGCTTAAATCAGAAAAGGAATCAGGACTTGGACTCAGGCACTTTTATACCGGTTGTAGGTGTCCCAGATGGAGTCTTAATCACTGAGCCAAAAAATCCATCTCAATTTATCAAAACTTAAAGAGAACTCTAATGAATATCAAAAGACAGCAAATTGTTTGTGAGAAAAGGAATTAAAAAGATAAGCTTATTTTGGTACAAAAACATTTGAAACCCATGCATATGACAGGTCTTTCAAAAGTTCATGAAAAATGTGTTAAGAAAGCAGTGCTGTTTTCTTCTGTTTTAGAGTCTATAATCAAGGTAGAGAAAAATGCAGGAGATATGGCAATGGGAGAGAACATAAACAATAACTTGGCAATAATAAAAGTGATAGTGTAAGAATTGACAAGACAGTTGGATATAGGAGGAAAAAAAATTGGAAATATGTGTATTCTAACACCACCATCTCACAAAGGGGTTTTTGAAGGACAATGAGAAATAAATATATTGCTAATAATTTAAATTTAAAGAACTAAAAGTATACAAGTGTCAGAACTTGAGAGAAACATGAGGAAAAAGTTATTCCTATCTTTATTGCCACAAAAATCTAAAATCAGTCAAATATTGAAAATTAATGGATATCTTAAAGCTTTATCAGTTTCCATATGCTGAGTCTACAGAGTGCTTTCTGCCCCCAAGTTAACCAAAGCTGCCAAAAGAATCACAACTCTTCGAATCTGAGTTTTGACTTTGTCCCCGTGTTAAATTCCTGATCTCGAATAACTTCAACTATATCTCAAGTCCTGCAACACTTTCTCCCCAGTTAATATTCTGATTCTGTGATGGCAAGTGCTTCTTTATTCAGCTTTTCAAATGTTAGCTGAGATTCATTTTGAAATCACCATGTGGAATGGAAGTAATTTACGTGTTGATGGTCTCATTTGTCTCTGCTTTCAAACAGATTAGTAATTCACAAAAGATTCAATAATAATATTTAAATCTTAAGCTATAATGTCAAGGGTCATTAGAAAGTCCCAAGGTTATAGAAAATAAGTGAATGGAAAAATACCTCATTTTCTTGCTATACATTGTTTTGTTCATGGTCTGGGCTGAAAAGACATGCAGCGTTGGAGTCTAAAGAAATTTTGCTACCTATTATCAGCACTTTTCATAATTAAATCTCAATTTTTTTTTCACTTCTTGAAATAAAAAATCACTTTTCAAAATATGTTGGTTAAAAAATAACCACATGGAGAAAACCATATTTATAGAAATTATGTGAGGCAAAGGATAAGGTAGCTAGCCTAAGTTTTTCCCCAATCTAAAGACACATGTCCACATCTACCCCACCACACACACACACATACACATACACACACAGACACAGACACACACCACAATTTGCACTGTTTATGGTGAAAATTTCAGTTATGGACATTTCATCCTATACTACAAGAGAAAAGGAATTGAGATAATCGATGGATATTAAGTAAGACTGAAGTTTTTAATACACCCAAATTGAAGCTCTCATTGTGATGATTTTAAAAACCTATAGAACTCTATAACACAGAGTGTGTTCTAATTCCTAATGTAAATTTTGAATTTGAATGAATACATTCCTAATGTATTCATTTTGAGAGAAAATAATTCTGATTGGTCTAGCTTGAGTAAGGTTAACTCAAAATCCATTAGCCACACCCAAGAATTCATTACAAAATATCAATATGGCTTATGGATAACCTTCTTTGTAGATCCTCCTATAAAAGGAATTATCCATATTAGTCTGGAGCTATGTCTCTTGTCGATTTTTACTGAATAAGAGATACAAAGATACATTACACCACTTCTAGGTTTCATATGATTCAACATCTTACTAGAATAATAGATGCACATGTCATTGAAAGACTGTGAAGTAAGATATAAAATAAATATTTTCTCCTGGGAAATAATTTTAAATTTTTTAATACTTTCAACTTCTCAAGACAGAATCAAAGCATTCAGATAACTAACTTTCCAATCTCTCTCCCAAATAAACACAATACAAGAAACAATAAGTGTATATTTATATTTTATTAATTATGTTCACTTTTTGAAGATTTCACTCTTAATCAATTTCTAAACCAATTTTGAGTAGTACGTGTATCTTTAAATGATTTTTTAACAATTTATTTATTGGTGCTGACATTGTATTTTTGCAAGTAAACTCATGCCTGTGATGTCCACATTCCATATGGGTGCTAGTTCCTGCCCTGGCTGCTCCACTTCCAACCTGGCTTCCTGCTAATATACCTGGGAAAAGCAACAGAAGATGGCCCAAGTGTTGGGCCTCTGTCATCCACGTTGGAGACCTGTTTGACTCCTGGCTTCCGATGGCTCACCCCTAGCCACTGCTGCCACCCAGGGAGTGAATCAGTGGATAGAAGATCTCTCTGACTTTCCTTCTCTGTGTAACTCTGCCTTTCAAATAAAGTGACAAAGAGGGGGAAGGGAGAGGCAAAAGAGAGAGAAAAAAAAAAGTGAAAGAAAACTTCCTATTGCTGTTTCATTTGCCAAATTGTTGCGGAAGCCAGAAATTGTAACAGAGTCTCCTACATGGGCGGCAGGGACACACATACTTGGAGCATCTCTTGCTGCTTTCCCAGGTGCTCTAGAAAGAAGCTGGATTGGAAGCAGAGCAATCAGGGCTTGAAATGGCACTCCAGTGTGAGATGCTATCATTGTAAGTGGCAGTCACCAGCTGTGCAATCCCTGCTACTCAGTTTGCAACACTCAAATAACACATGCCTGGGTACTCAATATACATAAATATAAGTATGTTACATATATATACACACACACACACATATATATATATATGTAGGTGTGCATGTATAGAATGAGTAGAACAGACACATAAACAAGTTCAGTAATTTATCCTGTTTATTTACAACATAATTTTATTAGTCAGAACTTTATATTGGTTAATACTGATATGTGGATTCTGTTTTCTATTTCTGACATGAGAGAAATAAATGTTATTCTTTTTTGTTGCATTTAAGGAAAAGACTTAAAAGAATCTCTTATGATTAATAGTTGTATTTATTGTAAAAACAAACATTTAAAGGCCTAGTTTACAAAAATGTTTGGGAAAAAATCATTGCCTTATGTTGTCTAATAAATTAAATAAGCCCGCTAATCAGTTGATGAGCTGAAAGGTAACTAAACATTTTTTATCATAAAGTTTGTGGCTGAGGAGGAGGAGATAATTTGACAAATAGGATGGAATATAAACAATGAAGCATAGAATCAGTTTTCTTTTGCTTTAATTTCTTTTCTTTCTTTCTTTTTTTTTTTTCTTTTTTTTTTTTTTTTTTTTTTGACAGGCAGAGTTAGACAGTGAGAGAGACAGAGAGAAAGGTCTTCCTTCCGTAAATGGCAGCCACTGCCAGCGCTCTGTGCCGACCCGAAGCCAGGAGCCAAGTGCTTCCTCCTGGTCTCCCACACGGGTGCAGGGACCAAGAACTTGGGCCATCCTCCACTGCCTTCCTGGGCCACAGCAGAGAGCTGGACCGGAAGAGGAGCAACTGAGACAGAACTGGTGCCCTGACTGGGACTAGAACCTGGAGTGCCGGCGCCTCAGGCATAGGATTAGTCTAGTGAGCAGCGGTGTCGGCCTATTTTGCTTTGATTTCAAGAACATAATCAATTCCTCAGTCTCTATCCCTCTGTGCTCTATCATTTATCTATATCTATCTATCTATCTATCCCCATGTGTTTGTCATTTTCAATAAAGTTTTACTGATTAAAATTCTTTTGTAGAGGCCAGAATTGTGACACAGCACATTGAGATGCTACTTGCAACACTGGCATCCCTCATTGGAGGGCAGATTTGAGTCCTGACTGCTGAACTTTTGATCTGGTTCCCTGCTAATGCACCTGGAAAGGCGTCAGATAATGGCCAAGTACAGGGGCTACTGCCACCCATGTTAGAGACTCAGATGGGGTTCCTTGCTTTTGACTGGGCTGACCCCAGTGTTGTGGGTATTTGGGGTATGAAGCAGCAGATGAAAGACCCCCCCACCTCTCATTCTGCATTTCCAATAAATGGTAAGTAAATCTTTAAAAAACAAAACTCATAGTGGCTTGAATTAGGGTGGCTGTGGTGGTGTCATGATGTGACGTAATTAGTTTAGGGTTTAATTAGAGAGTGAGAGCAAGTGTCTTTCTGCTGTGTTGAGCATAGGATAAGAGGATAGGAGAGAAACCAGGGCTGACCACTGAGGCCATGATCTGAGCAGTAGGGTAGATGTTTATGGCATTTACTAACGGAAAGTCACCTTGGAAAGAAATGACTTTGGAGAAGAGAAAAGGAAAGAAAGACTCAATAATTGCTAGACATCAGAGTCTAGATTTGAAATTTAGAAAACATTGACTTGGATCGGCTTTGCGGCTCAGTGGGTTAAGTCATAGCTTCTGATGACGGAACTGAGCCCCAGCCCTTGCCATTGTGAACACTTTTGGGGGTGAACCAGTGGATGGAAGAACTCTATCTCTCACTTACTATATATAACTTTGATTTCCAAATGAATAAATCTTTAAAATATTGTAACTCCCAACTTGATTATTTCAGTTTGTGAGGTATTTGGGTCTTGGAACAAGAGCCCTTGTGAATAGAACTAGTGTCCTTGCAAAAGAAACCCCAGAGAGTTTGCTTACCTCATCAGCCATTTCAGGTTCTAGCAAGAAGAAAGTTGTCTATGAGGAAGTTGGCCCACATCAAATCCTGAATGTGCTGGCATCTTTATCTTGGACTTCTCAGCTTCAAAAACTGTGAGAAATTGACTGCTGTGTTTATTTTGTTAATAAGCCCAAACGTACTAAGTCAAATACTTTATTAAATCAGGGGGAAAATATTACCTTCCTAATCCTGAACTAGAGATTACAAAATGTGTCTTTATACACTTCTTCATTGGAATACTTTTGCAATTCACCTTTGACCTACAGAAATATAGTAGAATCCCATGAGTTTTTTTTTTTTTGTTTTGTTTTTTTTGCAATGTCTAAACAGAGAGTGGATGTTTCCTTGTGAATACAGTGAAATGAGTTTTACTTCCTGTGCATAGTACAATTAGCAAAGAAAACTAGAGCATCTTTGAATTTCCATATGTTCATTTATTTAATGCACTATAGTTACTTCTTGTATGAACTTGATTTATTGCAGTCGAGAGAAGTCTTATCACATTATAAATGGTTAACAATTAGATATGCCCACGCTACTTGCTCATAGATTTGAATAAAATGTTGACAGTTTCTATCAGTCATATAATTAAAATCAATACTGGTTCATCATTTCTGGCCATATCTGACAGGATTACTGTACAATATTATACAGAATTACTATACAGTATTAATTTATGATGATGACTTGGTGCATAATTTTATAGAATGCTAGCAATCAGTGAATTTTACTGTAATGTATACATTTGTAGATAAACTTGAGTTACAAAATGAAAATTCTTCAAGCAAAAGTACAAAATGACATCATATGTAGTCTTCTTCAGAGATCTTTTGTTGAGAAAGCCATAAAATTTTCTTTACTGAAAAAGTCCATCTAGCATTTATTAAAGCACTTTGAAATTGTAGCTCCTAAAATTATAAAAAAGAAAGAGTTGCAGAATTCGAAACTGTGAAATTAACTTGCCTAGTTCATTTTTAACCTTAAAAGATATCCTGCTTAAATGTCCTGTGCTCCTTCTACTCCATTATGCTACCTCTGAGAATACAGCCAAATTCTTGGCAATGGAATTGCACTTATAGCAATTGTCTTCTTTGAGTTGAATTCACATCAATGGGAAGTGACAGCAGTGTTCCTAGGAAATCCATTGTTGAGTGTGCAGAAGCAGAGAAGCCAAAATAAAGAATGCTATCAGGACATGGTGAAGGACAAATATGAGCGAAGAAGCAAAGCCTTATCACCTTTATCACCTTAAAAAAAAAAAAAACAGCAAAAGGAAGAACACCTGGAGTTTGGAATAGAGTATAAGAAGCATAATTTTAGATAAAAAAATTAAACTGTCACTCATTTTTACTATAAAACATAGAAAATATTCCTTGATTAAAACTCCAGATTAGTGAAGGAAAAACCAAGACTTTCTAAATTATAACATAGTTTATTATTGGTATTTTCAGTCTTATTTACATACCTCACAACTTGAGTATGATTATGAGTATTACAATGATATCATTTCACACAAAGAAATGCATAGTTTATTACAAAGTAAGTATGGAATTATGCACAATTAAAAATAATGTGTAATATAAACTTACATCTAAACATCTATGGGCAATTTGACATGCTATCTCTTCTGCCTGGACACAGAAAAGATTTTTATACTTTCTATTTTTTCCCATACATTTTTTGTGCTGTCTGTGGACTCCTTTAAAATGGTGGCCTCCAAGAATTAGAATTTTTAATTTCTAATAGGAAGAATCTGCTCTCATAACTTAGATCTTCTAAGTTACATATTTTATGTAGGTACTTTGTTATTTGTCTTTCTATAAAAATTTTTATGGTTCATTTCCCTTGGAAAGTATTGATGTCTGTTAGAATTGTTACTGAGTTGCTCTTCCAACGCCCTCTGAATGCTCAAGAGTGCTCACTTCACTTTATAACATCTCTTACCTTCTCGGTCACCAGAGCATCTTCTAAAATAAATCTAATCTAGAAATGCTTTCTCCCTTCTTAGATCTGTGAGCTGTCAAGTCCTAATTTATTGTATTTTATTATTTTATTCCAAGCACATTTTATAAAACCTAGCAATGGCTCTCATTCCACTAAACTCAAGTCTCATAAGATTTTTTAAAGAAATGGAAATTATACAAACATTTCAATTAGAAATTCTTTTGAGACCAATGTTGTCATGCAGTGAGATAAACTTCCTCCTGCAGTGATGACATCTCACTTCAGAGCCAGTTTGAGCCTTGATTGCTCCACTTCTGATCCAGATCCCTACCAATGTGCCCAGGAAATCAATGGATGATGCTGGAGTACCAGGGCCCCTGCCAACCATGTGGGAGAGATGGATCTTGGAAGATTTCTTTCTCTCTCTCTCTCTCTCTCTCTCTCTCTCTCTTTCTGTCTCTATCACTCTGCTTTCCAAATAAATAACTAAATAGAAAAAAAAATGAGGTCTTTTATTTGACCATTAAATATTTTTCTTTAGGTAAAGATAAAAAATTGTTTTATTTTTATCTTAAGATTCCATACAAGGGTATACATCAGCACCATCAAGACTGCCAGACTGCTTAGTCAAGTTGACAATTCAGTCCAGCAGAGAACACAATATTCCAACTTGTGTACAGAACTTGCAATATTTACTGCAATAATCAGGATCGATAGTTACTTATATCAGAATTCAGAAACATTTGAAATCAGAGCTAGGAAATTATGAAATATTTTCAGAAATTTTTAATTTGTATGATGTGGAAATAATACAAGTGATTGCTACTTTCCTCATGTGCACACATATTTCACCTCAAGTTGAACCAGATGTTATCAGAAAATTCTTTAACAATAATTTATTGAATTCTTCCATTTATATAGTTCTTGAACTCAGATTTAATTCTTGAATATACATATATATATATATATGCATGATAATTTTAAGATTGTCTTCTATTTATCAAAAATATGTGAATTTGGGTTTTCAAATTGCATACATATTATCATTTGAGTGTTTACTATGTGCTCCTAAAACTTCTAAGTGCCTAATGGGCATTTATTCATCTTGTCACATTATGCTCTGCTGTGAGTACCACGAATATATCAATTTACTAGTGAGAAAACTGAGGCACAGTGAAATATCCAAAATTCACGCAAATAGAATGTAAAAGCCACAATTTTAATTTTCATGTTCTTTCTTCTAACTCCTGAAGTGATCATAATACTGATTCTGTTCATCATAGTTTTTCATCATAGCACAGTGGTTCCATAGTCTGGAGCTAAAGGGGTTTGAATTCAGTCATGCACTATCACTTCTAAGTTGTCTATGATAATCCAAACTGCTTAACTTCTATAATAAGTAGCTTAACTGATAGTCATTGTGATCACTGAATGAATTAAAATGTAATGAGCTTAAAAATTGTGTGTATATGTATATATTTACTTATGTAAGTATGCATGTATGTAATGTAAGTAAGTATGTATGTTTATACAATAACAATATTTTAAAAACACTTACATGCATATTGATAGATATATTTAGATATATGGGTTTAAAGCATCTTCTGTGACTTCATATCAAACGAATATATGAGATTAGTCTTAAATTCACCCTCTTACTTCTTCAGTGTTTACAGTTCAGGAAACATCCTTGGTATATCTATGAAGAAAATCATGGTGTTTTTCACCTGGATTTTTTTCTTGGGGGGAGCACTAAGGAACAACAGAAATTGTGTGTTGTCACTGTGGGCATGTGGCCTAGAAGTTAAGTTCAGTTATCTGCCTCTCATATTGGAATGCTGGAGTCTACCTTCGCCTGTGGCTCCTAATTCCAAGTTCTTTCTAATGTGCACTCTGGGAGAAGTGGTGGTGCATCAAGTTGTTAAGTCCATGAATCCACATGGGAGACGTGGATTGAGCTCCCACTTGCCAGTTTCAGTTTCAAAACAGTCCTAACTGTTGCCGAATTTTGAGGAGCAAGCCAGTGGTCTCTCCCCCTGTATCTGTCTCTCTCTATGTCTCTTACTCTCAAATAAATAAAAAATGTTGCTAAATGTGTGTGGTTATTAAACTGTACTGACTAGTGCTTAATTCAGATAGGATCTGTGGTTTACACAGACTAAAGAGATTTATTGATCGGTTCTCAGATATCCTTTCCAAAAGGAAAACATCAGAATCAGAATTATGATTGAAGATCTTCTGATGTGCATCTTCTGGGTCAGCATGCTACAATATAATAATTAGTAAATTGTAATAATTATATATATAATAGTATGTAAATTATAATAATTAGTAAAATTGTAGTTTCTATTCTTGACTCCTGATCAAACCTAAACTAAAACAAACAAAATAATAAAAAAAAAACTATGTAGTGATAGTTCTCAATATCATCCTGTCTTGACCTAAGACCGAATCATTACTTTATTAGTGTTTGCACAATGCATATGCTGTCCACACATTAGTTATTAGTGCCAGTGGTTATTAGCCCTAGTACTGTGATACCACTGTGCTTATGCTCAATTTACCCTTGTTTCAGTTAATAATGGTACCAATGTGCAAGTCGTGATGTTGCCAGAGAAACCATAAAAAGAAACCATAAAATGCTTCCTTTTAGTGGAAAGGAAAGAAAAGAAATTCTATGCTGAGTTCGTGCAGATCAATAATATAATTAGATTTTTTGGCAGCATGAAGGAGCATATATTATATAGTATAATTGCATATATTATATAATTATTTGATGTTAATACTTGATATGTTGTTAACCACTTACTGTGATGGATATATAGATTGAATTTTATCATCAGTATGTATGTGTAGGAAAAAAAGCATAGACAATATCAGATTTGGTGGTGTCTGAGGTTTCATCCACAGGGAATTTGCAACATGTCCCTTACAGACTGCTGTATGCTAACAAATTTATAAATAATTACCCTAAAATTTCCTTGTACTCTCTTTAATAATTTTCACAGAGGCCGGCGCCAGGGCTCACTATGCTAATTCTCCACCTGCAGCGCTGGCACCCCGGGTTCTAGTCCCTGTTGGGGTGCTGTATTCTGTCCGGGTTGCTCCTCTTCTGGTCTAGCTCTCTGCTGTGGCCCGGGAGTGCAGTGGAGGATGGCCCAAGTGCTTGGGCCCTGCACCCACATGAGAGACCAGGAGGAGCACCTGCCTCCTGGCTTCAGGTCAGCGCAGTGCGCTGGCTGCAACACGCCTGCCGTAGCGGCCACTTGTGGGGTGAAGCAACAGAAAAGGAAGACTTTTCTCTTTGTCTCTCTCTCTCACTGTCCACTCTGCCTGTCAAAAAAAATAATAATTTTCACAGAAAATACAATATTGTTTGCAGTTTTAAAAATGCAACCACTAAAAAGGTTATTTTTATTTGAAAGATTTTCTTTTTTTTAACTTTTATTTAATGAATATAAATTTCCAAAGTACAGAATATGGATTACAATGGCTTCCCCCCCCATAACGTCCCTCCCACACGCAACCCTCCCCTTATCCACTCCCTCTCCCCTTCCATTCACATCAAGATTCATTTTCGATTCTCTTTATATACAGAAGATCAGTTTAGCATACATTAAGTGCATATTTCAACAGTTTGCTCCCACACAGAAACATAAAGTGAAAAATACCTTCTACTTAATATTATGGTAATAATATGAAGTAATTAAATGAAAGACCATATGGTTTATTGCTAAATGCTGGTCTCTAAAATTTGGTGTCCACAAAAAGGCTTGAGCTTAGTTGGTTCTTCAGAAAGGCTTTTCAAAACAAGATATACTCCTTTCTTTTTTCAGCTAAAAGAAATAAAAAATAATCAATAACAAAAATGAAATAAAGTGTAATCGCTTTATGAATCTTGTTTCAATGCAGAAATAAGTGACTAATTCTTTATACCTTAGTAGATAGAAACTTTATGATTAATTCACAAATTGTGAAAGGTATTCCAAGTCTTTCTCTTTGATGGCCCATTCTGTTACCCAGAGCTTGTTAGACATTTGGCCATGAGGTTACTAATCCTTTTGCTCTTTTTCACTCTGACAAAGTATATTGCAACCAAAATAAGTGAACATACAGTTCAATTGATTATTTGGTTTTGACGTGCAATGATGAAATTTTACACACATAAAAATAGGGAATGCCCTCATGTTTCTATTCTTAATAAAGAGCGTAACATTTTAATAAGAATAATTCACCATTACCTCATAATATAACAATACTATGAATACCACTGATAATCATCATATGTTTCCCTAATTTTGTTTCTCATAACTTATGTGCATTTGGTCTTTTATTAACTATTAGTTTAATACACGCCCAACTATTAGACATATCTCAAATAAATACATATAACATGAGAATTGCTGAAATCTATTTCTCTCTTCGCTATTTCAGAAACTTAATTTTTATTTTCAAGGAATTTCTGTACAGTCTGAGTGGCGAACTTGGATAAGACTAAGCCTACTTGCTTCTAGTTCTATAAGTAATTTGGTACAATAAGTATCTGATACTCTCAAATATGTAAGGGCTGTATTCAAATGGAATTTTTTTCTTTATGTATTTGGGTACAATTTTACAAATTTAAACAGATGGTTTGCAAATAGATATCCAGTAGCAGTCATTCAAGCCATGTTTATTGACAATGAAAAGAAAAATAAATGCAGTAGTTTAAAGCACTTATTGAAAGATTCTTATTAGTAAAAACTTCTCACAGACTACATAATTCTTTCTTATTGTTCTGTAGTTCTTTGATGTCTATTTTCCGTGAGTTAAACTCTGCAAAGTCACTTTTCTTTATATTGATTTTTTAAGGAAGGAAAACAGTATCATTAGGATTACTGAATTGACATCTCAGAGAAATAAACACCTTTCAAATAATGATCACAGGCAGAAGGGTGGAACAATGCATAAGAAATCCCAGGTGCCAGCATTACAGCTCAGTGAGCTAAATTGTTATCAGCAAAGCCCATAGCCCATATCTGTGCAGTTTAAGTCCTGGGTGCCCTGTTTCTGATCCAGTTCCCTACTAATGTGCATGGGAAAGCAACAGATGG
Organism: Oryctolagus cuniculus; assembly: GCF_051225735.1. NCBI lineage: Eukaryota > Metazoa > Chordata > Mammalia > Lagomorpha > Leporidae > Oryctolagus > Oryctolagus cuniculus. The sequence goes on along the minus strand of NC_142870.1, from coordinate 116,213,682 downwards.
GCTAAGAGCTAGTGCCCCCACCATTCATATAGGAAGCCCGGGAACTCTGTGCTCCTGGCTTCAGACTGCACCATAGTGGCCATTGTGGTCATTTGGGGAATGACAAGTTTCTCTCTCTCTCTCTCTCTCTCTCTCTCTCTCTCTTTCTTTCTCTCTCCCCTTCTGACACTCTGCTTTTCAGATAAATAAATAAGTCCTTAAAAATAGCAGGGAGTGGAATAGTTGTGAAGGAATTACAAAGTATAAAAGAAATTTTGGAATTATATGATCATCCAGTGGAAGACAGACAGAAGGACAGACAGAAAGATAAAGAAAGAGAAAAAGAGAGAATGAGAGGAATGAAGGAAGCAAGGAAGGGGAAGAGGGAAGGAAGTGAAAAAGGGAAGGAGGGAAAGAAAGAAAAAAAGAGGGAAGATAGGAAATGGGGAAAAGCAGAAACTTAAGACCTACAATAATCAAAATCTTAAAGAAGTAAGATTCTATTCTCTATTAGGTCCCATAAATTCTGTTCTTTTTATTTTCAATCTCTGTTCTTAGATCCCTCCCTGAGATATTATATTGCCCTTGAATTTTTGGTTAGTATTCTTTCTTTTAGGTTTTTGATTAGTATAATATATTTTATTATTCCTAGTTTTCCTCCCCAATATTAGCTTGAATAGTTAACATTCTTCCAGTCATTTCCTTTCTTAAACATGACAAAGTATTTTCTGTCTCAAGTCTTCATGCAGAATTTCATTACGACATTTCTGGTTGTTCTGATCAAAAAGCATCATCAAGATTACTTATCTGTCATTATCCAAAGTGGAAGTAATAACTGCATTTGAACATTTTATTAGGAAAGCTTTTGAAAACAGACATTTATGAATGTTCCCATAATTGTCTAATTTTCATACAAAAAAGTTATCCCATATCAAGCTTATGATTTAAAGTTTGACAAAAGTTTAAAATTCTTTCAAAATTTTAGCTTGATTTTTAACTTGTTTCCCCCAAAATATGAAATTGCTATATTTTCTGCTTAGCATGTGATTCCACATAGATGCTAAACCTTACTACTTAAAATCTTATAAAATTTGTTAAATAATTTATGAATGTAATTGAAAATATATACCATGATTAATAAGCACAGTTCAACAATATACTTCTTTCATCTAGATCTATTTTTTGAGGGCTATCTTTTATACTTGAATAATTTCCAAGCATCAAAATAAAGGTGCTTCAATTCATGGTATAACAAAATAAGAAGCAAAATTTTAAAAATCTTAAAACAACATTATCATAAAATCATGAAAGCAGTGCTTTCCTGCATAACAATATAAAAGTGAACCCCTTGTGAAAAAAAGTGTTAGTGGATTTGCTGCATAGTGCAGAATCAGGCAGATGTACAACAGTTCAAAGGGAAAGTATAAAACAGTACTTATTTATATGATATAAAGTAATATCAATATGAACTGCAGAAAAGATAAAATCGGTTTTCCCCTGAAGGATGGGAAAGGTAGAGAAGGGTATACTCATTTAAATTGATACCAGAGGGGCCAGAGCTGTGGTACAGCAGGTTAAGTCTCTGCCTGAAGCACCAGCATTCCATGTGGGCACTGGTTCCAGACCCAGCTGCTCCATTTCTGATCCCACTTCCTTCTGATGGCCTAGGAAAACAGTGGAAGATTGCCCAAATACTTAGACCGCAAGGATGCTCCTGGCTTCATTACAGCTCAGCTGTTGTGAACGTTTGGGATGTGAACTAATAGATGAAGACCCCTCTATCTCTCCCTCTCTCTGTAACTCTGCCTCTCAAATAAATAAATAAATCTGTTTTAAAAACAATTGGTATCAGGCAAGAGAGTTACAAAGATAATCAACAGAACTAGATTCTTAACAACACAGTGTTTGTTCTGGACAATGCAAAGTTTTCCACTGAATATCAGAAAGCTTTTCTACAAAAATAATGCAGCATATGGAAAACAATATTCACAACATGTAAGTACACACCTTGACCCACTTATGGATTAAGTCTTTTACAAGGCTTAGTGAACACAGCCTTAATCATTGTCGGTATCTGCATTGATCTGAGTCTCACTTTCAACCCTGGGGTGATTGTAATAGGAGCTGCCAAGAAATTTCATTTCTGGCTATTTGGTTACAAAATTCCAGAGATTTCCAAAGTGTGATAGATTCATTGAATTTTCTGGGATATATATAAAATGTAAATTTCTGACTCCTACCTTAGGTCTACTGATTCAGCAGCAACTAGAAACTTATGTACATAAAATCATGTGAAGACAATTCTTAGGCCCTGTGAAGTTGTGCTCTAGTCTTGAAAAGTTGCTGACTCATCTAAAATGACTTTTTAAAGGGGTATTTTTTTTTTTTTTGACAGGCAGAGTTAGACAGTGAGAGAGAGAGAGACAGAAAAAGGTCTTCCCTCCGTTGGTTCACCCCCAAATGGCCGCTTCGGCCAGTGTGCTGCACCGATCCAAAGCCAGGAGCCAGGTGCTTCCTCCTGGTCTCCCATGTAGGTGCAGGGCCCAAGCACCTGGGCCATCCTCCACTGCCCTCCCTGGCCACAGCAGAGAGCTGGACTGGAAAAGGAGCAAGTGGGACAGAATCCGGCGCCCTGACCCAGACTAGAACCGGGGGTGCTGGAGCCACAGGCAGAGGATTAGCCAAGTAAGCCACAGCACCAGCTGAAAGGGGTATTTTTTAAAGTGGTATTTTTATTCTGAACTTCTGATCTGTCTCATCAAATTTCCTTGCAGCGACACTTTAGCATTTGTTGCAGTAAATTCTGGCTAGTGTACTTTGTATATGTTCATTTTCACTGTCTTACTTTTTTTGAACTTCATTTCCTGATGCATGATGATTATTCAATATAATTTTGATCTTGGTTTAAAGAAATAAACTGTTAAACTTTTTTTCTGTACCCTGAATCCCTTTATAAAATAGACTGAATATTACTATGTTTACTGTTGAAATTCAACAGATCATTACCACACTTCAGAACTGCAGTTTACTCCAGTGGATCTTGATTAGAGGAGATTCTGCTAAATGGGATGTTTTTCAGTATCTGGAGATGGCTTTGGTTGCCCTAACTTGGACTGGGGAAGAAGGTGCACTTGTTGGCATACTGAAAGCAGAGGCCAGAGATGCTGCTAAACATCCAACAGCACACAAAATGACCCCCATCACAAAGATTTATCTCTTCTGATATACCATTCATGTCCCTCTTTAGAAACCCTGGTTTACTTTCACTATAAACTTATAATGAAAATAACAAAATCAGCTCACAAAATTAGGTTTTTATATAGAATAATGTATATTATGCAACAAGTCCTTCTGTGATGGTGCATACAATAATTATTGATTATAACAATTTTAGGGAATCTTCAGAGGCTCTGGCTATATAGGTGTATTTCTATGTATTAAAAATAAGTGAAAACTTTGAACTGGAGGAGGCTAAAAGATGGCAGAATAGGGAGGGAGCTCACCGATAGTCCAGGAAAAGATAGTTTAATAAAAGTGGATATAGTGTAGTCTCAGGGAAGAGTTAGGGAAAAAACTGCAGAGGAAACTCTTCTGGAATAAGAGGGACATGGTGGATCTACGTGGAGGACATGGGCCCCACGGCACAGGAGCCCAGATGCCGAGAGTCTTCTCTTCCGCAACAGCACTGGAAAGAGAAGTGGGGAAAAACTGCAGTAGCCTGATACTAGCGGAAATACAGCAGGAAGAGCCTAGAGGGAACGAGGCTTGAAGCCCCATAAGGGAAAGTTCACCAGCCTAACTAGAGGAGAGGAAAAAATAAAAGGGATGGTATGTACATGATTCTCTCTCTTCACACACCTTACAAAGACGAGCAAGACAATAGAGCAGACACCATTTTGGACATACGTAACAGCTGCACCAGCTCAGGGCTGTGCCCGCCCTCAACCAAACAGAAAAACCTGACTCTGGTGGGGAGAAATAACAGGAGACTAAGACCTAGTGAATGTGTGGAGCTTATGAACCGGGACTGTGAAAAAAAAAAAAAAAACTGAGGGTCTGTGGGAGAACTCACGGTGTGGCTGAGAAGTGAGTAGTATCGGTAGTAGATGCCACAAACTCGGATGGCCTTAGGTACCTGGTGAGAGACGTTGCAGGGGAATCTGAGCTTACACTGAGGACTGCACAGATCCTTTGTGTGGTCCTTGAGACAGAGCAGATGAATATTATACCCACTAGGGCTAGTGCTCAGGCACTGATTGCCATCAAGGAGAAAAGCTCAGCTGAGCAGAATTACTTCCCTTCTGAATAAAAAAACAAACAAAAAAAAGATTGACAGAAGATTTATCATGCTGAACCTGTGTGTGTCACCTTTGGAACACCCCTAACCCTGAAAAACTGAACAGAGCTCTCTGGCCACACCCACCACAAGCCACTAAAGATTCACCAAAAGCAGACAGTCCACTTAATCTAGAGTCATAGTATAACAACAAAAGCCACCACAGTGGAAAAAAAAAAAAAGAAGAAGAAGAAACCAAAGAATTTCTCCACAATGTCAAACAACAAATGCAAAAAACTGAGGAAAAAAGAACAAGGAAGACATCATGATGCTCCCAAATGAACAAGACACTCTAATACAAGATTATGAAGATGATGAGATAGAAGAAATGCAAGAAGCAGATCTCAAAAAATTTATGATAAAAGCATTTAGAAGTTCTCAAAAACAAAGCATGAACTACAGAAATACATACAGGACAGGACAGAAAATACCTCCCATGAAAATGAAATCTTAAGGAGGAATCAAAATGAAATAAGGAATTTAGTAGTACATGAAATTAAGATATTAAAGAGAAATCAAAATGAAATGAAGAATTCAATAGAACAAATAAAAAACGTATTTGAGAGCCTTAAAAACAGAATCAGTGAGGCAGAAGGGAGAATATCTGATTTAGAAGACAGAGCACAGGAAAGTATACAGTCAAACCAAAGAAAAGAAGGGGAAATTAGAAATCTAAAAAATATTATTGGGAATCTACAGGATACTATTAAAAAACCCAACATTCGGGTTCTAGAAATTCCTGAAGGCATGGAGAGAGAAAGGAGTAGAAGGCCTTTTTAGTGAGATACTAGCAGAAAACTTTCCAGATTTAGAGAAGAACGTACCAGAAGCTCATAGAACTCCCAATGAACATGACTAAAAGAGATCCTCACCACGACACATTGTAATCAAACTCACCACAGTGAAACATAAAGAAAAGATTCTAAAATATGCAAGAGAGAAACGTCAGATTACTCTCAGAGGATCTCCAATCAGACTCACAGCTGACTTCTCATCAGAAACCCTATAGGCTAGGAGGGAATGGCAAGATATAGCCCAGGTACTAAGAGAAAAAAACTGCCAGCCCAGAATATTATATCCTGCAAAGCTCTGATTTGTGAATGAAGGTGAAATAAAGACCTTTCATAGCAAACAGAAATTAAAAGAATTTGTCACCTCTCGTCCAGTTCTGCAAAAGATGCTTAAAGATTTGTTACACACAGAAACACAGAAACATGGTCATCAATATGAAAGAAGGTAAAGGAAGAAAAAGTTTCAGTAAAAGATCACAGGAAGTTCAAATTATATATTAGAAATATCTTCGGTAAAATGGCAGTGAAAGTTACTACTTATCAATAGTCACACTGAATGTAAATAGCCTCACTCTCCAATTAAAAGACACAGAATGGCCGAATGGATTAAAAAAAATCATGTATTCGCTGCATACAAGAAACACACCTTTCCAAAAAAAAAAAAAATGCAGGCAGACTGAAAGTGAAAAGTTAGAAAAAGATGTTCCTTGCCAACAGAAACCAAAAAAAAGCTGGTGTAGTCATCTTAATATCAGAAAAAATAAACTAACACAAAAACAGTTAAGAGAGACAAAGAGGGGCACTATATAATGACTAAGAGATCAATTCAACAGGCAGATGTAACTATTATAAACATATATGCACCTAATTACAGGACACTGGGTTAACAGATATGTTAAGGAACTTAAAGGGAGACTTAGACTCCAATACAATAGTTCTGGGGGACTTAAATACTCCACTCTCAGAAATAGACAGATCAACCAGACAGATGATTAACAAGCAAACAGCAAATTTAATCAACACTATAGACCAAATGGATCTAACAGATATCTACACAATTTTTCATCCTACACTTAAAGAATACACATTCTTCTCAGCAGTACATGAAACCTATGCTAGGATTGACCATATACTAGGCCATAAAGCAAGTCTCAGCAAATTCAAAAGAATCGAAATCATACCATGCATCTTCTCAGACCACAATGAAATGAAGCTGGAAATTAGCAACTCAGGAATCCCTAGAGCATATGCAAAATCATGGAGACTGAACAGCATGTTCTTGAATGAACAGCCAGTCATAGAAGAAACCAAAGGGAAATCAAAAACATCCTGGACGTAAATGAGTATAACAACACAGTATATCAAAATACATGGGATACAGTAAAAGCAGTGTTAAGAGGAAAGTTTATAGCAATAGGTATCTACATAAAGAAATTGGAAAGGCACAAAATAAATGAGCTATCAATGCATCTCAAGGATCTTTAAAACTGCAGCAAACCAAACCCAAAACTAGTAGGAGAAATAATTATAATTAGAGAAGAAATTCACAGAATTGAATCCAAAAAATATTACAAATGATCAGCAAAATGAAGAGCTGGTTTTTTGAAAAATAAACAAAATTGACACACTATTGGATACAACTAACTAAAAAAAGAAAAAAGACCCAAATCAATAAAATCAGAGATGAAAAAGGGAATGCAACAACAGACACCACAGAAATAAAGACTCATCAGAAATTACTACAAGGACTTGTATGCCAGCAAACAGGGAAATCTATCAGAAATGCATAGGTTCCTGGTCACATACAACCTACCCAAATTGAACCATGAAGACAGAGAAAACCTAAACAGAACCATAACAGAGTCAGAAATTGAATCAATAATAAAATCCTTCCCAACAAAGAAAAGCCCAGGACCGGATGGATTCACTGCTGAATTTTACAAGACATTTAAAGAAGACCAACTCCAATTCTTCTCAAACAATTCAAAACAATCAAAAAAGAGGGAATCCTCCGAAATTCTTTCTGTGAAGCCAGCATCACCCTAATTGCTAAACCTGAGAAAGATGCAGCAGAGAAATATAATTATAGACTAATTTTCCTGATGAACATAGATGCAAAAATCCTCAATAAAATTCTGGCCAACAGAATGCAACAACACATCAGAAAGATCATCCACCCAGACTAAGTGGGATTTATCCATGGTATACAGGGATGGTTCTACGTTTGCAAATCAATCAATGAGATATACCACATTAACAAACTGCAGAGTAAAAACTATATTATTATCTCAATAGATGCAGAGAAAGCATTTGATAAAATACTACAACATTTCATGATATAAACTCTAAGCAAATTGGGTATAGAAGGAACATTCCTCAATATATTCAAAGCAATTTATGAAAAACCCACGGCCAGCATCCTATTGAATGGGGAAAAGTTGGAAGCATTGCCACTGAGATCTTGTATCAGACAGAGATGCCCACTCTTACCATTGCTATTCAATATAGTAATAGAAGTTTTAGCCAGAGCCATTAGACAAGAAAAAGAAATTAAAGGGATACAAATTGGGAAGGAAGAACTCAAACTACCCCTCTTTGCAGATGATATCATTCTTTATTTAGGGGACCCAAAGAACTCTACTAAGAGACTATTGGAAATCATAGCAGAGTTTGGAAAATTAGCAAGATATAAAGTCAATGAAAAAATAAACAGCCTTTGTTTACACAGGCAATTCCTTGGCTGCGAAAGAACTTCCAAGATCAATCCCATTCACAATAGCTACCAAAAAAATCAAATACCTTTGAATAAACTTCACCAAGGATGTCAAAAATCTCCATGATGAGAATTACAAAATCTTAAAGAAAGAAATTGAAGAAGTTACCAAAGATTGGAAAATGTTCCTGCTCATGGATTGGAAGAAACAATATCATCAAAATGACCATTCTCCGAAAAGCAATTTATAGATACAATGAGATACCAATCAAAATACCAAGACATTCTTCTCAGATCTGGAAAAAATGATGTTGAAATTCATATGGACACACAGGAGACCTCAAATAGCTAAAGCAATCTTGTACAACAAAAACAAAGCCAGATACATCACAATACCAGATTTCAGGACATACTACAGGACAGTTATAATCAAAACAGTATGGTACTGGTACAGAAACAGATGGATAGACCAATAGAACAGAATAGAAACATCAGAAATCAACCCAAACATCTATAGCCAACTTATATTTGATCAAGGATCTAAAACAAATTCCTGGAGCAAGGACAGTCTATTCAATAAATGGTGCTGGGAAAACTGTACTTCCACATGCAGAAGCATGAAGCAAGACCCCTACATTACACTTTACACAAAAATCTACTCAACATGAACTAAAGACCTAAATCTACGACCCAACATCCACAAATTTTAGAGAACATTAGAGAAACCCCGAAAGATATAGGCATAGGCAAAAACTTTTTGGAAAAGACCCAGGAAGCACAGGCAGTCAAAGCCAAACTTAACAATTGGGATTACATCAAATTGAGAAGTTTCTGTACTGCAAAAGAAACAGTAAGGTAAATGAAGAGACAACTGACAGAATGGGAAAAATATATGCAAATTATTGAACAAATAAGGATTAATAACCAGAATCTACAAAGAGAACAAGAAACTCCACAACAATGAAAGAAACAACCCACTTAAGAGATGGGCCACAGACCTCAATAAACATTTTAAAAAGAGGAAATCCAAATGGCCACAGACACAAGAAAAAATGTTCAGGACCACTAGCCATCAGGGAAATGCAAATCAAAACCACAATGAGGTTTCACCTCACCCTGCTTAGAATGGCTTACATACAAAAATCAAGTAACAACAGATGCTGGCGAGGATGTGGGGGAAAGGGGGCACTAATTCACTGTTGGTGGGATTGCACACTGGTTAAGCCACTATGGAAGTCAGTTTGGAGATTCCTCAGAATCCTGAATGTAGCCCTGCCATTCAACCCAGCCATCCCACTCCTTGCAATTTACCCAAAGGAAATTAAATTGGCAAATAAAAGAGCTGTGTGCACCTCAGTGTTTTCTGCAGCTCAATTCATAATAGCTAAGACCTAGAATCAACCTAAATGCCCATCAACAGTAGACTGGATAAAGAAATTATGGGATATGTGCTCTATAGAATACTATACAACAGTAAAACAATGACATCTGGTCATTTGCAACAAAATGGAGGAATCTGGAAAACATCATGCTGAGTGAAATAAGCCAGTCCCAAAGGGACTAATTTCATATGTTCTCCCTGATCAGTGACAAGAAACTAAGCACCTAAAAGGAAACCTGTTGAAGTGTAATGGGCACTATGAGAAACACTGTCTTGATCAGCCCTTGTCCTGACTGTTGATGTACAATTTAATACTTTATCCCTTTTAGTATTTTTTGTTGTACTTAGTACGTTTGATTAAACACTTTAATTAACACAAAATTGTTCTTAGGTGTTTAAATTAACTGAAAAGTTATCCTTATTAAATATAAGAGTGTGAATAAGAGAGGGAAAAGAATACAGTTCAGCACATGCTCACTCAGACTTACTCCAATGGTAGAGCTAGAAACATGCCAGGGGATTCCAATTCAATGCCATCTTATTTGTTAAAGTCATCAGTTTCATTTCATAGTTGATCAAAAGGATAGGATTAAGTGTCAAAGGGATTACATAAATAAAACCAGTGCCTGTAAATAATAATTGATAGAATTAAAAAGGAGAGAATGATCCTACATGGGAAATGGGATACACAGCAGACTCATAGAATGACAAATGCCCTAGACAGAAGTCTTGCCTCAGAGTCAGCCCTTAATGCATTCAGATCCAGCTAAAAAGCCCATGAGAGTTTCTTAGGCATGGAAAGCCAAGACACTATGTAAAAAAATGACCTAAATGAAAGATCTCTGTGAGTGAGATCCCAGCAGAATGAACAGGCCATCAGAGAAGGAGCTAACTTTCTCTGAAGGGAGGAGAGAACTTCCACTTTGACTAGGGCTTGTCTAAATAAGATCAGAGTTTGTGAACCCAAGATTCTTTCATGGCCTTGGCAGCTCATGACAAGAGTCTTGGGTGATTACTGACGTCATAAATAAGAGTGTCAATTGTTAAATCAACAATGGGAGTCACTGTGCACCTGCTCCCCATGTAGGACCATTGTCTTTAATGTGTTGTACTGTTCGAATTAACTGTAAGACTACTACTCAAACAGTACTCTATACTTTGTGTGTCTTTGTGGGTGCAGTCTGTTGAAATCTTTACTTAGTATATACTAAATTGATCTTCTGTATATAAAGATAATTGAAAATGAATCATAATGAAGAATGGGATGGGAGAAGGAATGGAAGATGGTCTGGTTGCAGGTGGGAAGGAGGTTATGGGGGGAAAAGTCACTATAATCTAAAAGTTGTACTTTGGAAATTTATATTTATTAAATGAAAGTTGAAAAAAAGTAAAACTAAAATTATCATTTTCCTACTAAGAAATGTGAAAATAAGAGATTCTGTATCTTGACCAAAATCACAAACTGATTATTCAAATCAAGATTGATTTGTTGTTTTTATTTTTAATTAAAAACAACATTCTTTTTCCGATATCAGAGGAGAACAGGCATGTTCAGGGTGGTATGGCCATAGACAACATTCTTTTTCAAGCATTCTAATATTCTAATGTCTGCTTATTCAGAAGATAATTACCTCATTGTATCAGGGTGGTGTCATTAGAGTTGCTTGTCTAATCATTTTATTTTATGTTACTTTCTTATATATTTCCAATATTCTTATGTATTTCTAATCATATATAACACACAAATTAGGAAGATGGCATAGTCACTCTAGATGCATTTAGTTGTGAAATTTTAAAAGGTGCTGAATTCTTGGCCAGCGCTGTGGTTCACAAGGCTAATCCTCCACTTGCGGTGCCTGCACCCCAGGTTCTAGTTCTAGTCAGGGTGCCGGATTCTGTCCCGGTTGCTCCTCTTCCAGGCCAGCTCTCTGCTGTGGCCCTGGAGTGCATTGGAGGATGGCCCAAGCCCTTGGGCCCTGCATCTGCATGGGAGACCAGGAGAAGTACCTGGCTCCTGGCTTCGTATTAGCACAGCACGTCGGCCACAGCGGCCATTGGGGGGTAAACCAATGGAAAAAGAAAACCTTTCTCTCTGTCTCTCTCTCTCTCTACTGTCCACGCTGCCTGTCAAAACAATACAAAACAAAAAAACGGTACTGAATTCTGAAATCCTAATACATCTCACTGAAATACCTAATACTTTGTATTATGAGCAAAACAAAGATTTGAGTGATAATATTCTCAACAGATGCAATTCTAAATTACAGAAACAGATGATATTTTATTCTTTTAAGATTTATTTGTTTATTTATTTGAAAGGCAGAGTTACAGAGAGGCAGAGAGAGAAAGAGAGAGAGATTGAAAGGGAAAAGTATAGAGATAAAGGACTTCCATCCACTGGTTCAGTCCCCCAATGGCCGCAATGACCAGAGCTGGGTCAATCCAAAGCCAGGAGCCAGGAGCTTCTTCTGGGTCTCCCACACAGCTGCAGTGGCCCAAGGACATGCGCCATTTTCTACTGCTTTCCCAGGCCATAGCAATGAGCTGGATCAGAGGGGAGCAGCTGGGACTTGAACCGGTACCCATATGGGATGCCTGCACTACAGGCGGTGAGTTTACCAACCATCCACAATGCCGGCCTCCAAAGGTTACTTTAAATAAAGACTAGACACTGTACCAACAATCTGTTAAAAATTTTCTTCGCTCCTTTTATTCATATGAATTTTCTTTATATTAAAGAAAATGAAAAATTAGCTATTTTAAGACAAAATAAGTATACATTTTAAAAACTATTGTGGAATTAAAAACATTTTCATTAGTTTAAAAGCGTTTTTTCAAAAAATTAGACTTTATGAATGAAATTGTTTGATAAATAGAGACTTTGTGACTGATATTCTCAGCTCCTTTTGAACATGGGAGTAGCAAGTAGGGAAGACATTAATTAAATGTCACATTTAGTAGAGTTAGTTTATTTTATTTTTTACTTATTTATTTATTTATTTGACAGGCAGAGTGGACAGTGAGAGAGAGAGACAGAGAGAAAGGTCTTCCTTTGCCGTTGGTTCACCCTCCAATGGGCGCCACAGCTGGCCGGCACACCGCACTGATCCGATGGCAGGAGCCAGGTACTTATCCTGGTCTCCCATGGGGTGCAGGGCCCAAGCACTTGGGCCATCCTCCACTGCACTCCCTGGCCACAGCAGAGAGCTGCCCTGGAAGAGGGGCAACCGGGACAGAATCGGGCGCCCCGACCGGGACTAGAACCGGGTGTGCCGGCACCGCAAGGCGGAGGATTAGCCTAGTGAGCCACGGCGCCGGCTAGTTTATTTTTAAAGTGTAAAGTTTAACAGGATCACTGTTGTTTATAAAATTAAATAATTAAAATATTTTAAAAACTGACATAAATGATAAAGAATTTTACTTATTAAAAAATTAAAACCTAGGAGATGTAGATGGTTAAGTCTCCACCTGCAGTGCCAGTATGCCATACAGGGGCCAATTTGAGTCCTGGCTGCACCACTTTTAATCTAGCTCCTTGTTAATGTGCCTGGTTTAGCAGCAGAATACACTTCAAGTGCTTTGGCTCCAGAGCCCATGTGGGAGATCCCGAGGATGCTCCTGGCTCCAGGCTTCAGCTCGGCTCAGTCCTGGCCATTTCAGCCATTTGGGGAGTGAACCAGCTGATGGGAAGATGGAAGATTCATTCTCTCTCTCTCTCTCTCTCTCTCTCTCCCTCTTTCTCCCTTCTCTTTCTGTATTTATGACTTTCAAATAAGTAAATAAAATCTTCAAAACAAAAAAAAATTAAAATCTAGTACATGACATATATTATAAGCAGTATTAAAAAAAGCAGAATAGGGGTGGAGTTTGACTTAGCAGTTAAGAGGCCATTTAGGACAGATGTGTCCCATCCCAGAATTCCTGGGTTTGAATCCCTGATCTACCACTCAATTCCAGCATCCTGCTAATGAAGACCATGGGAGGCAGTTAGACACAGATGAAGTAACTTGGTCTCCACTACCCAGTGGTAGTTCTGCACTCCCAGCTTTGGCCTGCCCCAGCTCTTACCATTGTACCATTGGGGGCATTTAGGAAGTGCACCAGTGATAGGAGCTCTCCCTCCTTGTCTATTCTTTAAGCTTCTCTCTCTCTCTCTCTCTCTCTCTCTCTTTCTCTCTCTCTCTCTCTATATATATATATATATATATCCACATACATACATATCTATATATATCTTCCTTATCCATTCTGTCTTTTCTCAGTCTCTCTCTGTATACATCTCTCTCCCCCCACACTCTGTGTCTCTTTCCCCTTCCTTCTCTGTCACTCAAATTAATAAAAGAAAAGAACAAAGAAAAAACAGAATACAAAAATGAATAGCTGACCAAAAATGAATTCATTAAAATAAATTTATAACTTTGAAACCTTATGAGATTTCCAAAATATGTGAAATTTTGAACATGATAGTGTTTAACACATTTCCCTTGCAGTAGTAAAATATTTCAGATTTGGTCTCCTGTATTCTTTTAGCATTTTTTTAATCTTAAGCATTTTCAATGATATTGTATAGAACATAATAAAACAAATAGTCATTGAGAAATAAAACAAATAGTCATTGAGAAATAAAACAAATAGTCATTGAGAAATAAAACAAATATCTGTGATCTAAGATTTGTAAGGTAATAGGAAATCAAATATTAATGCTGTTAGCCTCATAATTTCAGATAAAATAAATACGACAGAAATTGTTAGCAGGAGAGAAAATTGGAGCTTTTGTATGAGAGAATGGGTTTGTATAAAATTATCATTTTGCTATTACTAGTTAATATATGATTTATTTTAATTTTAATAAGTATTCATTTAGTCTACAGCAACTCACATTCTATAATCAAGTAAAATTTAGAAATATCAAGTCTGTTATTAGTAATGGTAGCTAGTTACAGAGGCATTCAGAAAAGTAGTAATCTGGAAAATAAACTTCTGTTATCCCCACATGCCAAAGGATGTAATGGTCAGCAAAAAAAAATTATTAGAAAGGAATGTAGTTTCCTTTTAATAAGTTTTTACTCTCTTGAACTCTAAAAGATGCTATTTATTTTCAGTGGAAGCATTCTCTGTTCTGTTAAGTTGCTGAATAATTTTGGCAAGTACGTTCATATAAGCCTATGAAAAAAATACTTCCATTTACAATCCAGTTTTTCAAAGACTTCAGGAATACAGGTCTATTTGGAAACTGGACCACATGGTATTTAGGCAATAGCAAAGAATAAATCATTGTATATATTGCTGTATTTTTTCCCACATGTATAACTTAGCAAAATAGCTTCTATGTATAGAGTATATCTGGCTCAAAGATACATGACAAAACTTTTCATGATTTTCCTTTTGCCACTAATTTACTTGAAGTAAATAGAATATATTGGAAGACAAAGAGTTGCTTTTGTTTGTAAATTGATCGGTACTATAAAAATACGGTAATCAATGTTCCGTAGGCACTAAGTAAATTGTAGAACCTGAAGGAAGCAGTGTGGATGCTTAAAGTTAATGGCTAAATGATAAAATGTGTTTAAGTTTAAATACTTTACTTACAAGGCCATTGATTTTCTTTGCCTCCCCTGTCTAGTATGCCACATTTGATAACCAATTTTGATCACTAGGCCATTAGAATCCAAGCATAAGTCTGACAACATGGAGAAAAATGTGTCCACCAGTTCTAGTTATCCCAATATTCTCAATTGCTTTTTACTGCAAACTTTTTGGAACACCTTGATTCATTTATTTCATCATATTTTGTGCACAAGGTACATTTTCCTTGATCGTAGCTTAGTCTGCTGTGAAGTTGCTATTTGGCATTTTAATGTAGGCAAGTTAAGTGTCAGTGCAGAGAAAGACAATATGGAGCTGTAATCATAATGTGCTTTCACTTGCATGTCCAACAGATTCTGAACACATCATCTGATGTTAGTGAAAACATATTAGTTCCCTAGTCTTTACCAAATTTTCAATAAAAAAAAAAGGGACAGAACTTGGTCAGCCAAAACAATTATATAAAAGTAAGTACTAACTGACACAGCATTCATTACAAACATACTGGGTTACCTAGTGATACAGGTTCACTGCAAATGCACCAACGTGTGATCCTGCTCTTTTAAGAAAAGAGAGACTTTATTCGCATGGCCAACCAGCATGGAGACAAGGATGAAACCCAAAAAAGCTCCACTTAACAATGGACTCAGGAAAGTTTTAAAGTAGTGGAAATTCGTGACATGGACAGCCTTGACAGGGCAATTTGACATTGGAGAGGCCCAGGTCAGGGCCATGCATGGACTGGTATGAGGAAGAGTCCAGTTAACAGATGTATTTTGTCTGACTACTCACTTCATAAAGCTGTCTGACTCTTCTATTTATGCTCTTTTTACAACGTTTGATTCTTGGGAGATCTGATGTTGATCCTGGGTGTTTTCATTGACAATCCTCCTTTTGGGCTGCATGTATTTATTGGTTAGCTTAGGGATCATGAAACTGGCTTAGGCTAGCTTGGGGCCGAGTCCTGTGAAAACTGCTTAAGAAGTAGTGATAGTAACCTAACTTTTATATTTGGAATCTATTATTTAAAATAAGGCAGGCAAATTTTGGAGAATGAAGAGGAAGCTCAGCAGGGTGCTTTTGAGATCAGAGATGTCAAGAGAAGATCCCATTAAGAGAGCATGACCTAGTCCCAAATGAAGATCTAGGAAATAAACTAATAATATTAGCTAGAGGTGATACTAAAGCAATACAGTGAGATAAAGATATTCAGAGTCTTGAAGACAAAATGCATAGGTTGAAATTCTATCTCTTCCATATGCTACTGATTTCTAACCCAACATTCCTTGTGTTTCTTATATGTTAAACAGATGATATATGTGGGTCGTGAGATACTGGAAAGGATTAAATAAGGTGATATTCATATGGCAGTTATCAGTCAACAAAAATTCACCTTTATAATGAAACAACTATAGGAGTGATGAAGAAAATTTGAGAAATGACCAAGCTTGTATTATGTGTCGGGGTTGAATCGACCTAAGTGTTTTGTTGTGTTTTTGCTTTTTTTTTTTTTTAAGATTTATTTATCTGAAAGAACTACAGAGAGAAAAAGAGGCAGGAGGAGAGAGAGAGAGAGAAAGAGAGAGAGAGAGAGAGAGAGAGAGAGAGAGAGAGACTTCTATGTGCTAGTTCACTTCCCAAATGGCCACAGTGGCCAGTACTGGGACAGGTTGGAACCTTACTTAAGTATCTCATGTGGATGAGAGGGCCTCAAATATTTAGGCCATCCTCTTGCTTTTCCCAGTCCCTAGCAGGGAGAGGGATCAGAAGTAGAGCAGCTAGAACTTGAATCTGTGTCCATATGGGATGTCAGTGTTGCAGGTGGCAACTTTAGCTACTACTCTGGCCCTGATCCAAGTTTTAAGGGGTGACGTGTAATACCTAGAGAGAGATGATTTCTCAACTTCATGGAGGGTGTTGAAATTTCATCCTGTCTGAAAAAACCAACACTTGTGAATAATCCCATAAAAGAGCAGTAATGTGTTACACAGGGTCAGAGGTCACCCACAGATTGTCTAGGGCCACACCATGCAATAAAGCAGCAATAACCACATGAGTATTGTGTACCTAAATTATGATTCCTCTGCATAAATATGTGCCAGCTAAAATGCACATAAGGATGCTGACTTACAATAAAAATTACAATATTTTAATTGTTTATATGGATTTGATGTCATGATAATATTTTGGATATTGTAGTTTAAGTAAATTTGAACCTTATTTTATTTTTTAAATGTATACTAAAATGAAAATCACATGAGTAGCTTGTATTGTTTGTATCTTTGCTGGTTAGAGAGTGTGTTTAATTCATGCTATTAATCACTGTTTATTGAAGTTCCAACCTTTTTGAAATTACTAACTACTACATGTTTATTTAGCATAGTTGCAAATAATTTCTCTCCTGTGTGATAGATAACCCTAAATGCATATGATGCTGTGGATATTAAATTGTCTTTTATTCCAACAAGAAAATATACTCTAACACTTCTTTGTTAAATTGTTTTTTATTCTAGGATCTCAGATACTCTTTGAAGCAGCCATGGCATCTTCCTGACAATCTCAGTTATAAATCAGTTTATAAAATTTTTGGCACATTGTATATTTTAAATTTACTTGAAAATCATAAGTTTATTTTTGAAAATCATGCTTTACAGGTAAGCAATTAAATTTGTTAAGTTGTAAATAAGACATTTGGCTATGCACAATATAGCAGAGAGATTAATAGAAGACCTGTGTTATTACTGGTCTTTCCATATGTTCCAAGAGATTGGAAGATTTCCTGACTTCTGTGAGTTTCAAAAATATTTTCTATAAATTGCAATCATATTTCTTAATTCAAAAGGTGATGCATTTACTAATGTACTTTTAAAAAAATTATTTATTTATCTGAAAATTAGAGCTACAGAGAAAGAGAGAGAGTCTATCTGCTAGTTCACTCCCTAAATGGCCACAATGGCCAGTGCTGGGCCAGGCCAAAGCCTGAACCCACAAGGTTTTCAGTGTCTACGACGTAGATTGAGGGGATGAAGCATTTGGGCCATCCTTCATTGCTTTCCCATGCACATTAACAGGTAGTTGGATCCAATGTGGAGCAGCCAGAACTTGAACCGGCACCCATGTGGGATGCAGGCAAACAATGCTAGGTCCATGCACTTTAAATTTTTACCACAACAAAGTGCAACAAATCACTGGATAATGGAAATTTTAATTCTTATAATTTTTATCAATGTTTATCTTACCAGAACAATGTGTTCTATAAAGATTTTCAGTGGTGTATGTAGAGCAGTTAAGACAGACTGGCAAGACACAGCAACTTAAGCTGCCCCCTGTGATGCTGTCATCAGCTATCAGAGTGTTGGTTGGAGTCCTGGCAGCTCTGATTCTGATCCAGCTCACAGATAATGAGCCTAGGAAACCAGCAGAAGATGGCCATGTTTTTGCACCCCTGACACACATGTGGAGACCCAGATGGAGTTCTAGGCTTCATCTAGGCAGCAGTCCAGCACAGCCTGGCCAATGCTGTTAGATGGAAGGTCTCTCTGTCTCCCTCTCTCTGTCTCTCTGTCACTCTGCCTTTCACAAAAATATAATAAAGCTCACCAAAAAATAGTTGATAGCAAAAATAAATGATACTGATTAAAGAAATTTAGTTAGTTTATGATGCAGAAGACCTTGAGAATTGGTGGTAGAAACTCAGAGAGAAATAGAAGGTGAATTATTAGTAAGAATCCATAAGATCTGACGAAATATTGAAAGTAAAGGCTGTAAAAGGGAAGGCCAGCATAAAGAACGGTGATGCCCTTTTCAGAACCATGGGGTAGTAGAAGGCAGTTTGCTGAGAAGGATTCCTACGTTTTGCTCACATTGTCTTTAAAGTGGAGGGAAATTTAACGAGGATCTTTAAAGCCCTGTAGAAATTATTGTAAATACAAGTGGGGACTTCAGGTATCTGAGGTTCTTTGGCGAGCATTCACATTAGCTTTGAAAACTGTGAATCTGGAATTGCTGAAGGAAAAAAGTTTAAACAGACTGTAGAATAAGTCTTAGGAATCAGTATGCAGAGAGCCAATACAGAAGCAAAGGGGGAAATGGTAGAGACATACTCAATAGGAAAACGTGCAGAAACAGCTACTTGGGAATTTTAACCTGTCAACAATATGGTTAGTTTCTGATATTGTCAGAATTTAAAATTATGCTATGCTGATATTTTGAAAGATTTACTTACTTACTTATTTGAAAGGCAGAGTTACAGAAAGGGAGGGAGGTTTCACCGTGGTGCCCCAGGCACCTTAGCAGAGAGCTGAACCAGAAGTGGAGTTGCTGGTACTCATGGACTCCCAAAATCTGAAATATTAACTTGCTTGTTTTATAACTAATTCAGTCTTCCTTTAATAAAAATAATATATTTGGGCATTGAATTTGAAGCCAGCATCACATTAGTTGCATTGTCTTCTGAAGGTATTTCAAAAAGTTTGTGGTAAATGCACAAATTAAAAAAAAAACTACAGGGCTTTCAGAATGTTTTGTTTCAAAAGATATTTATCTTTATTTAAAATATTTATTTATTTATTTTAAAGTCAGAGTTACACAGAGAAGGAGAGGCAGAAAGAGAGAGAGAGGTCTTTCATCCACTGGTTCACTCCCCAACTGGCTGCAACGGCCAGAGCTGCGCCAATCTGAAGCCAGGAGCCAGAAAAGATTTGAAAAGATTATCCCCTTTATGTGACTGGCTTTATTTCCAATTGCTTCTCATATTTATATTATATTATTATTATATATATTATTCATCTGGGTCTCCCATCTGAGTGCAAGGGCCCAAGGAATTGGGCCATCTTCTGCTTTCTCAGGCAATAACAGAGAGCTGGATTGGAAATTGAGCAGCCAGGATTTGAACTGGCAGCCATATGGAATGCTGATACTGCAGGCAATGGTTTTACCCACCATGCCACAGTGCAGATTGCCAAGTTATTTATCTTTAAATTCCATTTTTTCTGTTAAATTTTTAGAGTACCTTCATATTTAGACAAATGTTCACATTTTTAAAACTTAGGTGGAAATTGATTGATTGCTTATTTGAAGTGGTTGAAGATTTTAGCCTTTTTTAAAACAATAGGTCTTTAATTCCATAAAATAAGAAAGTGTAACAATGCATTGTGCTGTAGTGGTAAGCTGCTGTCTCCAATGCCAGCATCCCATATCAGAGTAAGTTTGAGTCCTGGCTGCTTCACTTCCAATTCAGCTTCCTGCCAGTGCACCTGGGAAGGCAGCAAATAACAGCTCAAGGGCTTGGGCACCTGCCACCCATGTGGAAGATTCAGATGAGATTTTCTGCCTGCTAACTTCATCCTGGCCAAGCCCTGGCTATTGAACCTATTTTGTTAGTGAACCAACATATAGAAAAGCTTTCTCTTTCAAATAAATACATATTTAAAAAGAAAGGAACACATATTTGGATAAAATCATATCAAATCAGGGCTGGCACTGTGGCTTAAAAGTAAAACCACAGCCTGCATTGCCAGCATCCCATATGGGTGCAAGTTCTAGTCCCAGCTGCTCCACTTCCAATCCAGGTTTCTGCTATGGCCTGGGAAAGTAATAGAAGATGGCCCTTGTCCTTGGACCCCTACACCCCTGTGGGAGACTCAGAAGATGCTCCTGGCTTTGGATTGGCACAGCTCCAGCCATTGTAGCATATGGGGTATGAACCAGCGGATAGAAAACCTTTGTCTCTCTCTGCCACTGCCTCTTTGTAACTCTGCCTTTCAAATAAATAAATAAATATTTTTAAAAAATCATATCAAATCTCCATAAAGTTTTAATTATACCAATTAATTAGCTTCATATTCATGGTCTTTTAATGTTTTCATGAATAGTCATAAACAGAAGGTCTGTCATACTAAGCACAAGGTTAAGAATCTTAGCCAGAGATATTTACGTCTCAATCTCAGCCATTGCTATTATTACTGCAGATTAATAAGAAATTAATTTTGTATTTGAATTGCAGAGATAGGACAATGGTCATATTAATGAAATAGAAAGGGTTAAGAACTGTTTGAAAAGATTATCCCCTTTATGTGACTGGCTTTATTTCCAATTGCTTCTCATATTTATTATAATAGAAAGAGAATACCTCTTTTATTCAGCAATAATAAACTTCTATTTCTGTAGATCACATGCCCAGAATTTTGACTGCTCTCCCTGAACTTAATTAAGAGTATTGAAACCCTACTTAATAAGGAATTAACCTTAATCCTCTCCACTTTGAATTATCTCAGAGAAAACAAGGCAATGATGACTGGTAGTATATCTTGGATTAATATATTTATATTTTCCTGTTCTTTAAAAATTACTATGGTTCAGGGATTTGAATTTAAAAAAAATTAAAAGGTTGAATTTTAAAAACTGGATATGGTTCATTAATTGTGACAGAGGCCTTATGTGAGACATTAATAGTAGAAATGGGGTAAAGAATACATGGAAATATTTATGTTATTACCATAAAATTTTTCTTTTTTAAATCTAAACTATTCTGAACTAAAATGTTAAGTAAATGACTGAGGCCCTTTGTTGATATACACTTTACAAATATGAGAGTGTAGAGTCAAGAAAATAGTAAGTCCTCTGAAAGATACTTCAAAATCTTCTACATTTCCAAATTCCTTATCTTCTAATAGATGTACAAAATATTATGAAGCTTAAAAATGCATGGTGATCCTTTGGATATCTGAACTAATATACTACAGTAAGAATGTTACACTAGATGTTAGCTAATTCAAAATTTCCTTCATTAAAAAGAATTTCTCGGGGCCGGCACTGTGGCTCACTTGGTTAATCCCCCGCCTGCAGTGCCGGCATCCCATGTGGGCGCCGGGTTCTAGTCCCGGCTGTTCCTATTCCAGTCCAGCTCTCTGCTGTGGCCTGGAAAGGCAGTGGAGCATGGCCCAGGTGATTGGGCTCCTGAACCCATGTGGGAGACTAGGAGGGAGCACTTGGCTCCTGGCTTCGGATTGGCGCAGCGCCAGCCGTGGTGGCCATTTGGGGAGTGAACCAACGGTAAGAAGACCATTCTCTCTGCCTCTCTCTCTCTCAGTGTCTATAACTCTACCGGTCAAATAAATTAAAAAAAAAAATAATTTCTCTCAATAATACATGGAGCCTCAGTATCGATAAAATTTGACAGTTTTTTTTTTTTTAATTTTGGTTGACCAGTTAAGTTGCTCCAATGAATATAAAATTAAATAACAAAACAGTTCATGCTGATTTTTTTTAGTTAACAATGACTTAATTTTCACATAATAAAATATTTAATAATAAATAATATTAAAATAATGTTCTATCATGATATCACTATGGATCAGAAATAACTTAAAACAAAAGAAGAAATAGCATACTCTACATATGATCTAGAGTTTTGTTCATTAAAATATACAGACCAAATATCTTTTGAAAATGAGTGTCAGGTGTTTTGAATAGCAGTCAAGATACTGTTTGGGATACCTGCATCTCATATAAGAATACAAGTTCTAGTCTAAGCTCTGCTTCCTTATTACAGCTTCTTGATGATGCATGTCCTGTGATGCTGGCTGAAGATTGATTGCCTTCCACTCACATGGGAGATTCAAACTGAACTTTGGGCTCATGGGTTTGGTCTGGACCAGGCCCTACAGCCACAGGCATTTGGGCAGCGAATGAGTAGATGGAGAATCTGTCTCTGTGTGGGTTTTATCACTGTCTTTCAAGTAAATGAAAAAAATGAATACATTAAAATGAAAAACAAGAGCCAGCTTTGTGGCACAGTAGATTAAATCATAGTTTATGATACTGCATTCCATAGTGAATGCCAGTTCAATTCAAGTCTTGGCTGCTCCACTTCAGATTCAGTTTACTATTAATGTGGGATGATAGGGGCGCAACCACTTTCCAGACACTGGCTCCTGGCTTCAGCCTGGCCCAGCCCCAGCCATTGTGGCCATCTGGGGAATGAACCAGCAGATGGAAGATCTCTCCCTCCATAGCTCTGTCTTTCAAATAAATTAACTAACTGATCTCTAAAAAAAACATTGATTTTTGTAGTAAAGAATATATTTGAAAAAAAGAATACATTAGATTTATAACAATGAAGATAATTTGTTTATATATATGTGTCTCTAAGTCCTAAAATTACAGAGTTACACAGAGCAAAGACAGGGTTGTAAAACAGAAAAAGAGTAGGTCATAGTACTATCTCATTCCCTTTTCACATGCTCATTGGTCAGTTACAGAAGAGGAACTTGTATCTTCTTCAGAGGCCAGAATTATGGTATAGCTGGTTAAGCCACAACCTGAGATGCCTGTATCCCTTATGGGTATATGTTTGCTTCCTGGCTACTCTGCTTCAGATCTAGCTCCCTGCTAATGGCCTGGGAAAAGTAGCAGAGGATGGCCCATGCGTATGGGCCCCCACTACCCACATGAAAGAACTGGAAGAATCTCCTCGCTCCTGGCTTTGGCCTGACCCAGCCCCGTCTTTTGTAGCCTGGGGAGTTAACCAGTGGGTGGAAGATCTCTCCCTGTCTCTCTCCCACTCCCTCTGTCTGTGTAACTCTTATTTTCAAATAAATAAGTAAATCTTTTTAAGAAAGAAAATTAATGTTTCCATGTTTGTGATGCTATTGCCATTTGGCAAAATTTTATTCTTGAAACCATATTAAAATGTATTTTTCCAAGGAGAAGCTTTTTAATGCATAGTGAAGCTCAACTATCCTATCCTTTTAACTGTTAATTGAGCCAATGAGTGCGTGTGTGTGTGTTTCAGATTTATTCATTTATTTGGAAGTCAGAGATAGAGAAAGAGAGAGAGAGAGAGAGAGAGAGAGAGAGAGAGAATCTTCCATTTGCTGCTTTATTTCCCAGATAGCCCAGCTTCCAGAGCTGAGCCTGACCGAAGCCTGGACCCAGGACCTTCATCCAGGTCTCCCAAATGGGTGGCAAGGAACCAAATTCTTGAGCCATCTGCCACTGCTTTTCCTAGGCCATTAGCAGGGAGCTGGATTGGAAGCAGAGCAGCCAGGATGTGAACCGGCCTGTCAGTTCTCTGTCTCTGTAACTCTTTCAAACAAATAGATAAGTTTTAAAGTTTTTTTTAAAAAACTTAAAATTGGGAGTAATCTATCTTTTCTTTGAAATGTATATAAATTCTATAAAAAATTTATTGGCCATTGTCAAGGATATCACCCAGGAATTTTACCTTGATGGTTATTTTAAATGATATTTATTTATTTGACTGGCAGAGCTAGAGAGAGAGTGAGAGAGAGAAAAAGAGAAATATAAAGTGATCATGCATACTCTGATTTACTTCCCAAATGGCCACAACAACTAGATTTAGACTAGGCTGAAATCATGAGTTAAGAACATAATCCTGGTGCTCCACTTGGGTGGCAGGGACTCAAGCACTCGGGCCACCACGTGCTGTCTAAACAGGAACATTAGCAGGGTGAGCAGGAAGCTGGGTTGGAAAGAGAGTAGCTGTGACTCAAACCAGCTCTTTGAGATGGGATATCAGCATCATAAGTGCTAGCTTAACAGGCTGTGCCACAAAACTGGTGTCTGCATTTACTATTTTTTTTTAAGATTTCTTTATTTATTGGAAAGGCAGAGATACAGAGAGGCAGAACCAGTGAAACAGAGAGAGAGGGAGGTCTTCAGTCCACTGGTTCACTCCCCAAATGACTGCAACAGCCAGAGCAGAGCCAATCTAAAGCTAGGAGCCTGGAGCTTCTTCCAGGACTCCCACATGGATGCAGGAGTTCAAGTCCTTGGGCCATCTTCTGCTGCTTTCCCAGGCACATTAGCAGAGAGCTCACAGAAGTGGAGCAGCTGGGACTGGAACCAGCACCAATATGTGATGTCAGCACTGCAAGTGGTGGCTTTACCCACTATACCACATCACCTCCCCCTGCATTTATGTTTTGATTCAAAACATCATGTTTTATCATTAACGTAAGCAACATTTTAGTAACATATTTTAGTGCTCCCAAATGGCATATTAATTATGGTATTAGTTACTATAATTCACTGACATGACCTTAATTTGCATACAGAGCCCAAGCTACAGAAGAACAAATGAAAATACTTGAGATTATACTTTTTGAAAAGGATTAATTTATTTATTTGAAAGACAAAGTAACAAACAGGTAAGGAGAAATAGACAGGGAGTGATCACTTGCTGATTTACTCTTCACATGACCCCAACAATGAGTTTTGGGCCAGACCAAAGCCATGAGCCAGGAACTTCATGCCGGTATATGACAGGAGTGGCAGGGGCCCATGTCTTGGACCATTACCTACTGCCCTCCCAGGTGAACTATCAGGAAGCTGGACTGGAAGTGGAGCATCTAGGACTTTAAATGACACTGTTAAAAGGGAATCAAAGGCAGTGTCCAGGGTGGCAGATGGACTACTGTGCCCTAATTTGTTCTCCTATACAAGTACGTTTCACATAGTTTGTGGAAATACAGAATTACATTTATTTTGGTGCAAAATTTCTGGAAATGATGCAGTTTTCTCATAATACATATTTTTGATGAATTTTTGAAGATTCTTCATATTTGAATTCTTGAACAGAACATCAATTTACATGCATGCTATAATTTTTTAAAAGAGTTATTTTTATTTATTTGAAATAGAGTTTATATATATACAGAGTTTACACAAACACACACACACACACACACACACACATATATGAGAGAGAGAGAGAGAGAGAGAAAGAGAGAGAGAGGTTTTCCATTCATTGATTCACTCCCTAAAAGACCACAAGGGCTGGAGCTGAGCCCATCTGAAATTAGGAGCCAGGAATTTCTTCCAGATCCACCACATGGGTGCAGGGGCCAAAGGACTTGGGCCATCTTCTACTGCTTTCCCAGGCCGCAGCAGAGAGCTGGATCAGAAGTGGAGCAGCCAGGACTAGGGGCTTTGATCTGCTGTGCCACAGCATCGGCCCCGCATACTATCTTAATACATGCCCATACATATCAATCTTTGGAGTGTAGCCTCTAAGCATGCAATCATTTTGATGTAGAAAAATTGATAAAATAGCACTCTTCATCTTCATTGTTGTAATTAGTAAATCCTTTACAGAATTTTAAAATGTAATTATAAATAAGTAGTAGCATTACGATTGATTGCAATGTGAATCTTGTAGAAAAAAAACTATTTGTTTCGTGGAATACACTTATTGTATTTTGTTTACATTGATTTCTTATTTGAATGCACCATGTACATAGTTTCTGTTGTAACCTGGCACTTGGTTAAAAGTGGTGGATAAAAGGCACCAGCAAAGAGAACAGAATGTAAACACTGTTTGAATTCTGAGAAATGAATAGAAATCTATATCAAATCCCTGTAGAATTTTCAATCTGTTAGTATCCCACAGATAACATACAATCTGTCTAAGACTCTTAGGAAAATTAGCAGAGCAAGACCTAATGATAATTAGTTTCATAAATCTCTTGATTTAAATGTAATACAAACAACTGGTGTTTTCTTCAATTTTTGGATTGCTTAACCCCCTACTTTGTCCATAATCCAAACCGTGTGATATAAAGAAAATAAACTCAAGTTAGATTTCCTAAATAGGCCAAAGTTTTGATCAGGATTATTTGTTATTTGAAAGGCAAAGAAAGAGAGAGAGAGAAAGAGACAGACAGACAGACAGACAGAATGAAGATCACCCATTCATTGTTCAAATGCCTGCAATAGACAGTTTGGCCACACTGAAGCCCAGAGTCAGTCTGGGTGACAGGAAACAAAATACTTGAGCCATTACCTGCTGCCTCTCAGGTTGCACATTAACAAGAAAATGGATTGGAGATCAGAGAAAGAATTCAAACCCAGGTCCTCTGATGTGGGATACAGACTTCGCAAGTGGCTTCTTTACCAGTGTGCCAAATATCTGACCCAGCATTTCATTTTATTCTGCTACTGGCTC
Organism: Oryctolagus cuniculus; assembly: GCF_051225735.1. Classification (NCBI taxonomy): domain Eukaryota; kingdom Metazoa; phylum Chordata; class Mammalia; order Lagomorpha; family Leporidae; genus Oryctolagus; species Oryctolagus cuniculus. Next base: position 116,186,928 of record NC_142870.1, on the reverse strand, counting down.
AAACTTACTTTCCAGAAAAGGAAAGAGACAGCTATTTTCCATTCTACCTATTTGTATTCTGCCTCACAGTTCTATTATTCAGTCAGCTAGCTGCCCTACTTACTATATAAGTTGTGAATAAAAATTTACCGATAACAACAAGTGAATCTCATAACATAGTGAAAGTATTACTTTTAATGAAGCACTACCTTTGAGATTTGGACCTGAAGAGAACATCTAACATCCATCACAGTTGTATTTTCTCACTTTGAGAATCTGAATATCAATGATTATTTTGTATGGTATTATATAGCAGCAATAAGTTCACACGTACATTTTAATATGACTAATTCCTTTTGCACCAGCCTTTTGGCAAGGAGTACTGTAATAAGTGAAAGTGAGTGTAGGATACCACGGGATCCAATGGGCTTTCATCTCTCCCAGATAGGGGTGCCACTTATGATTGCCTGGAGGAGGCTATATTCTATGGTCAGTTTTGAAAGACATGTTTGTGGGAGAAAAAGGTTTTTGTGGAGGTGGGAATATGGGAAGAGCCTATAAATAGAAAGAGAGAGATTTTACTATCACCATTTCCATTCCATTATAATCAGTATGAAGCTCAAAAGAGGTAGATATTTAAGAGATAAAAGACTGTGTTTCTGTAACTTCTAATGGCATGCCATTTAGAAGTTTGCTTTTCAAGAGATTTCAAGCTGGAGTATCATTTCAAGATCTATTTTTAATAGACATCCATCACAATGAAAACCAACCTCTCACAATATATTGATGAGTGTAAAGCTTATGGTACCTAGTGCACTGGCATATTATGTTAGTTCCAACTTTCTTTTTTGAAGGAGGTAAAATATGTCTGAAAAGTCCATTGTGCCATTTCCATTATAGCTAGCCTATGTAGATTCTGGAACAAGGTGTGGAGTAAGAAATTGCAACTGTCACAATTATAATAATTTACCCACTAGGGAACAGATAGAGTTCTGTCTTCTAACATGTATCCTTTGCCAGTTTAGAGCTCTCATTGTATAAGTGAGAATGCACGTAACAGAACGCAGAATACTGATTCCATGGAATTAAAAGTTGAGATGAAATCCAATTATTTTGATTTGCTCAAGACCCAAAACCAGAGGTCAATGAGATGATTCTGAGAGGATTGAGCTGGACTATCAAGGGGCCTTTATACAACAATGACATGGATAAGTATGTCTGGACCAGAGGGAATTCTTAAAAGTTTCTCCAACTGCCATGCATCTTAGAGAAAGTTTGTTTTATATTACTATGATTCACTACTAGGATTTCCAGAGTTTCGGATTTCAAAGGCATAAATCATTGGTTTATCTCATTTAAGAAATCCTTTACAAACTGACGTTTCCCGAAGGCAAAGAACAAGTAAAATGTGCAGGCAAAGAAAGAAAGAAAAAAATAATAACTAGGCTGTTACAGAAACAGATTCTTACTAACTATCCATAGTATATTCTTCAGTATTTCAGCTATCTGTTTCTGTTTGTCTATCTATCTATCTATCTATCTATCTAATTATCTATGTATCTGTCTTTAATGAAAGTTATTATATCCTTCTTTCACTAAAATAATATATAGTACATAGATCTTGGGTATGAATTGCTAAAATTTATTTCAGAGAATGCAGTATATAAAGGTGGGAATATAGATTTAATTATAAAAGAGAAGAATGTTACCCAAACATATACTACAGCTGTTAAGATGTTGGATCATTACTTTTGGGATAGGATTAAGTTTGTCATCATTTTTATGTGGTACATGTGAATTATATAGAAAGAGAATGTAATACAACAGTTGTGGTATTTGGATATTTAAACATAAACAAAAAGGTATGCGTGACTATGTAGTGGTCAGATGGTCAGGGATATATAGTTCTTAGCTTAATTCTTTCTTTTTTTATATTTTAAAGATTTATTTTTTATTTGTTTGAAGGCAGAGTTACAGAGAGAGGTGGAGGGGGAGACACCCCCCCCCACACACACACAGGTCTTCCTTCTGCTGGTTCATTCCCCAAACGGCCACTAAAGCCCAGGCCTGGGTCAGGTGGGAACCAGGAGCCAGGAACTTCCTCCAGGTCTCCTAGGTGGATACAGAGATCCAAACACTTGGGTCATTCCTTGCTGCTTTCCCAGGAACTTCATCAAGAAGCTAGATAAGAAATGTAGCAGCCAGAACTTCAACTGGTGCCATATGGGATGCTGATGTTGCAGGTGGCAGCTTTATCCCTATGCCACAGTGCCAGCCCTGCTTAATTATTTCTTGTAAACCACAAAATAAGAAAAGGAAAGTAAAATACAAAATAAGAAAATCTAAAAAATATACTACCCTGATCTCCTTATACCTAGATTAATGTGCTATATTTTCATTAACTAGAAATAGTTGAGAATTGAATTGGATGTGGAAGTCATATTTTCTCATATATCAGCAGTTGCCTTTGGTAAAGTTAATTGTGAAAGTATTTGTATTTTTGGAGCATAATTTTTGTTTGTGGATATTTGCTTAACTCAGTGCTTCATGATTGTGGAAGAAAAATCATAATTCTCCTCATAACCAAGCTCTGTAATGTAGCTTTTGATGTCATCACTCTAAGCTCCATCTGCAGTTTTCCTTTAATCTCTACCTGCATTCTGGAAGTCATTTAATACCAGTAATAGATCTGCAATGCTTGAATTAGCCAGAATGAATTCCATTTCTTGCAACTGAACACTGATCAATGCAATGGAGATGCCAAAAAAGAAAACATCTTTATATTTCACATATTTTCTATTCTATTCATATTTTTGAAAAAGGAAACAGGCAGAATTCTGGGTAGTTGTTGTTGTTAACAAATTTGGGGATTCTAGAAGGAAAAGAAGATAGAGTGGGTGCCGTTTATTTGGTATTTAATAATTGGTAGTCTTAGTTTAAATTGATCTTTATCTCTAGTATACCCAAGATTTGTCTACAAATGGACTCATTTGTTTATTGAATACCCATGTAATAATGATATGCGGGATATTCATGAAGGAAACAAGACCAGATGTCTCCCTTCTTTTCTTCTTCCTAACAGGCCACATTAGAAATGAGTCTGTGCTTTTATAGCAGTAAAGGTACAGTCAGGGAAAGCAATTTAGTTGACTTTTGTATCATTGAAAAGGATTGCAGAATAGGAGCTTTCTCTGAAGTTCCAATGTATTTCAAGTAGAAAATCAAAAGGAATGAATGAGTCATCAGCAGCACATGGAGGGAACCAACACACCAGTCATTTCTCTCATTCTTTTAGTGTTTCAATAGGCTTAGCAATTGGTTCCTTGAGAAGTAAAACGATTCCGAGATTTTTTCCAGTCATAATTTTTATCTCTAGTGCTATTGGCTTTTCCTGTAAAGATACAAAGAGAGTACTGTGTTAACACATGCCTGCTATTGATACTTCTTTTCCATTTCAGTGGAAGAAATATTTCTGTTTCACAAAGCCAATCTCTACATGAACCTCTTGAAAGGGGTCAGGAGATAACCAGAGCAACCTATTACAACAGAAAAATGTAGAAATACTTCATGGTATACTAGAAGTCAACAAAACATAATAATATAAATAAAAGATTTTGCGTTGGGTACAACAGATTCAGCATGCTGCAGGTATGAGTAGTAACAGAATGAGCTCAGACAGTTTTTTCCTACATGTCACTTAAGTCGTGTAGCATTGTTACACCACTATACTGTATAGCACTGAACTTATTGCCATTTTTTCTGCCAATCTTTTATTTTTTTATTTTATTTTGTTTAATTTTTTTTGGACAGGCAGAGTGGACAGTGAGAGAGAGAGACAGAGAGAAAGGTCTTCCTTTGCCGTTGGTTCACCCTCCAATGCCTGCCGCGGCAGGCGTGCTGCGGCCAGCGCACCGCGCTGATCCGATGGCAGGAGCCAGGTACTTATCCTGGTCTCCCGTGGGGTGCAGGGCACAAGGACTTGGGCCATCCTCCACTGCACTCCCTGGCCACAGCAGAGAGCTGGCCTGGAAGAGGGGCAACCAGAACAGAACCCGGCGCCCCTACCGGGACTAGAACCCGGTGTGCCGGCGCTGCAAGGTGGAGGATTAGCCTAGTGAGCCGCGGCGCCCGCCTCTGCAAATCTTTTAAAAATTGGATCTTATAAAATAAAAGTGACTTCCCATTAAAATAACAATAAAGTTTTACCTCACTCTAGTTAGAATGGCTCTCATACAGAAATCAACAAACAATAAATGCTGACAAGGATGTGGGGAATGTGAGCTGGTATCCTGTAGAAGACAGTATGTAGATAATTCAGAAATCTGAAAATAGGTCTACCATTTGACCCAGTAATCCCCCTCAAGGGATTCACCCAAGGGAAATGAAATCAGCAAATGAAAGACTTTTCTGTACCCCCATGTTCTTTGCAGCTCAATTGACAATAGCTAAGATATGGAATCAATCCAGATGTCCATCAGTTGATGGCTGGAAATTATGGAATATATATATGTATATATATATATATATATATATATATACATACACTATGGAATACTACTCAGTGGTAAAGGAAAAGAAAGAGAGGAAGAAAGAAAGAGAGAAAGAAAAAAGAAATCCTGCCTTTTGCAAATAAATGGATGCAAGTGGAAACCATTATACTTAGCAAAATAAGCCAGTCCCCTAAAAAAGCCATATGCTTTATCTGATCTGTGGAACTAATAAAGTACCAAAATGTAATGTATAGGAGGAAATTTGACATTTTGAGCTTTGATGATTTTTTTTTACAACCCTCGTCTCTACTGTTGAAGAACACTGTTTTTTCCTCCATACTATTTGTTGAACTCTCCTTAGTGTAGGGTATGAATACAAAGTTAACTGAAAATAGATCTTTGTAAAATTAAGAGTGGGGATAGGCGAGGGAGGAGGAAAAAGGTTAGGAGTGTTGGCAGCAAAGAAGGTAGGGTGGGAAGTATCAGTATGTTCCTAAATCTGTATATGTGAAATACATGAAAATCGTGTACATTAAATAATATTTTAAAAAGTGATTTTCCACCATAACTCTGGCAATGCTGTGTAACTGAAAGCACTCTATTTCTTATTGAAAAGCATTTAAAATTGCTTTTAAAAATAAGGAGAAAAGTTTAAGTACAAATTTGCAAGTGGAAAATTGCTTCCTAAAATTGCCTCCAATTAATACCTTCGACAAAGGCTGATTTATTCACATTAACTCAAGGTAGAATTTAAAATGGTTCAGAGTCTAATCAAAAGTGCTGAAAAGGAAGTAAAGTTTAATTGAACAGAGAAATCAAGGGGTTAATTTAAAGGGGCACAGAGGCATAGGTACTGCAGGCTGATGACCCTGGTAGGAGAAAAGCAACTGCTCTGTTGATTGCGGCTAGTTGCTTATCTTAGTTTTCCTGTTATTGCCTTGGGCTGGGCAGGAATGTCCTTATTGATTTATTCATTTTTAAGGATTTGCTTGAATTTATGTGCTAAAGGGATTTGATCAAACTTATAGTATTAAATATAACACAAAACAAGAAAAGTTCTGTTTTTGCCTTGTTTTCTTTTGTTTAAATTAAAACCTGCTTGGGTTCCTGGCTCTGTTCCTTCCCATATTCCCAGTTTCCTGACTCAGACATTCTCTTCAATTCAGTTCCTACTTGGGAGAAAATAGAAAATCCTGATTTCTTGCAAGCAAGAGGTGCTCAGCCCTGAGACACAGGCTTCTTAAGTCCTGGGAAACCTGAGAAGAGCTTCCTAACTGAGGAGTCAGTCATTGCCATGACTAAAAGCTTGAATTCCAATGTCTGGGCCTCTGCCTTGGCCACTTGCTGTTTCACTTTAATTGCTCAGCAATACTTTTTTTTTTTTTTTTTTTTTTTTTTTGCTATCTGTAGAGCATGCTTTAGCCTGGTTCTTAACCTTCACACATTAACTTAAGGTTACCAGATAGTTGGGGCCAGTGTTGTGACCCAGTGGATTAAGCCACCACCTGCAACGCCAGCATCCCACATGAGTGTGACTCAGTCCCAGCTGCTCCACTTCCTATCCTTTTCCCTGCTAGTGTGCTTGAGAAAACAGCAGAAGCTGGCCCACGTGCTTGGGCCCCTGCCACCCATGTGAGAGACCCAGATGGAGTGCCAAACTCCTGGGTTTGGCCCAGCACAGTCCGAGTCATTGGAGCCATTTGGGGAGTGAATCGATAGATAGATTTGTCTCCCCTCTCTCTCCATTTCTTTTCTCTCTGTTACCCTGCCTTTCATACAAACAAAAAAAATCTTGGAAAAAATATAGTTTACCTGTTAAGAAATAAAATATAGGACATTGGTTACATTAGAATTTAAATAAACAATGAATAATTTATTTTGGCGTAAATAGTGTCCTTTGAATCTCCGTTTCTATTTGTTTAAAAGCATGTAGCTATACATGCTTGATATAGTTGTAATAAGGATTAAAAGATAATGTTTTGCATGAGGTATACCAATACTAACATGATTACTCACCATTTATTTGAAATTCAAAGTTAAATGGGCTTCCTGTGTTTTGTCTGCTAACTACAGCAATTTTTAAAACATCTTCCCAGTGCTTGTCCCACTTGTGTGTATGTCCCACGTTGAGGGTTATCAGAGGTCAGGCTTTTTTCACTTGTTGAAATGTATTTATTTCCTTCACCTTTCTGGACTTCATTCATTTATTTTTATTTTTTAAAGATTCGTTTATTTGAAAGACACAGTTACAGAAAGGGAGAGGGTGAGGCAGAGAGAGAGAGAGAAAGAGAAGGAGAGAGAGAGTTTTTCCATCTGCTAGTTCACTCCCCAGATGGCCACAATGACTGGAGCTGAGCCCATCCGAAGCCAGGAGCCAGGAGCTTCTTCCAGGTCTCCCATGCGGGTGCAGGGGTCCAAGGACTTGGGCCATCTTCTACTGCTTTCCCAGCCTTTAGCAGAGAGCTGAATAAGAAAAGCAGCCAGGACTTGAACTGGCGCCCATATAGGATGCTGGCATTACAGGCCATGGCTTTATCAGCTATGCCATAGCACTGGCCCCTCATTCATTTATATAACTTGCTCACTTCCCATCCTCTGTGAAGAGTTCCCTCTTACTTGCATGCCCTAAGCATTTCATGAATTTCTTGTGTTTGCCTGCTCTTTTGTGTGTGGCTGATCTTTTCCCATCTTGCCTGGTCTCACAAGCTCTCCCATCTGGCCTGTTACTTCTGCTTCACTGACATTAAGTCCTGGTCTTGTCTGGGGCAGTTCTATTAAAAGCAATAAGCAATTATGCAGTGTCTTTGTGGTTCCAGGCATTGTGTGAGATTCCACAAATATAAAGAGAAACAAGACATGTGCTCTATCCTCAGGGAGTTTGGCATCAAACTGAGGAATAGATATTAGAAATGATGATAATATTAATAGCTACTCTTTTTCTGGATACTTACTACAAACCAGAAACATCTCTCTGAATTTTTTTAGTTACCCTAGTATGCAGGTGTTAACTATCATTGTTAAAAAAGAAATAAAGAAAACTGAAAATCTGGGGTTAATTGTGTTTTCTAAAAAACACTTCTGCATTAGTGGAACTGAAATGGGAATCTAGATCTCTGACTCCAGGTTGATTTACTATTGTATTGGCCTAGCCATAGCTGAATCCATTACTATCACATATCATTTAAATTTTATGTTCAGTCTACATCCCCAGGGGAGGGAAGATAAAATTGGTGAGCTGATATATGGAGCTACTCCCTTGTCATTGTTTTCTGTATGACACCAATGACACTGGGAAAAAGGTCTATGCTCAGCAAGCTTCCTAAATTTCTTGCTAATTGGTATGGAGCTAATCCAAGCAGGCATTATCAATACCCACGCCTTTAAAACAGACAGCCATTTGTATAGACTTTGTGATCAGAGAGAAAACAAACAGGTTATTCCTTTACCTCCACCTCGCCTCAATTCTGTGATGCTTTACCATAAATCATTTACCCACAGGCTTGCTTGTTTTCTGCTGTAAACAGTGATGTAAGAAAATGACCTCACCTTGCTCTGTCTTAACTATGGATCTTTTTGTTTGTTTCCAAAGCCAAATGTCTTACAGATGATATGTGGAAATGGTCGTATTCAAGTTGTAGTTTCTGGGATAATCAGAAGACTGGCATCTCAATTTCAACTCTTCTTTCTGAATTAAAATAACAGTGGAGGTGGGGAGAATTCAATGGCATTACTTACCTCTTATCTTTAAGGAACACTAGTCTGCATAAATTTAGTGAATGCCAGGCCTGTGTTGGATCTCTTCTATTTTCCTTCCTGCAGATAGCTCCAAGACATGTCAGTTTCACTGTCCAGAGTTCTCATAGAAATAATCTCTCTACCATTTTATAGCCTATTTATATTATTATAATAATAATTATACTGTCTGTACACAACATAGCATTAATTCTGGCTTTCTTCCTATAGATGGACTGCCCTAGAATTAGCTGCCTGACTTGGATCTTAGGAATTGGGTTGAGAAAATGTAAGATTTGGACAGATGTGGCCACTCATAAGACATTATGGAGCTAGCACCACGGCCCACTAGGCTAATTCTCCGCCTTGTGGCACCGGCACACCAGGTTCTAGTCCTGGTTGGGGCACCGGATTCTGTACCGGTTGCCCCTCTTCCAGGCCAGCTCTCTGCTATGGCCCGGAAGTGCAGTGGAGGATGGCCCAGGTGCTTGGGCCCTGCACCCCATGGGAGACCAGGAAAAGCACCTGGCTCCTGGCTCCTGCCATTGGATCAGCGCGGTGCGCCGGCCGCAGCGTGCCTGCTGCGGCAGGCATTGGAGGGTGAACCAACGGCAAAGGAAGACCTTTCTCTCTGTCTCTCTCTCTCACTGTCCACTCTGCCTGTCAAAAAAAAAAAAAAAAAAAAGACATTATGGATAGGAGGATAGGCAGTTTCGTGGTGGGGGTAGGGGAACACAAGAATCCCAAGACATTTTAGACAGAGGCATTGATTTATCTGGAGCAAGAGGGATTCTGGCCTAAAATTTCTGGCTCAAAGAAGATCTCAAGGGTCTTTATTTGAATGGGGGTCTTTTTTTTTACTTTTATTTAATGAATATAAATGTCCAAAGTACAGCTTATGGATTACAATGGCTTCCCCCCCATAACGTCCCTCCCACCCGCAACCCTCCCCTTTCCCACTCCCTCTCCCCTTCCATTCACATCAAGATTCATTTTCGATTCTCTTTATATACAGAAGATCAGTTTAGCATGCATTAAGTAAAGATTTCAACAGTTTGCTCCTACACAGAAACATAAAGTGAAAAATACTGTTTGAGTACTAGTTATAGCATTAAATCTCAATGTACAGCACACTAAGGACAGAGATCCTACATGAGGAGGAAGTGCACGGTGACTCCTGTTGTTGACTTAACAAATTGACACTCTTGTTTATGGCCTCAGTAATCACCCTAGCTCTTGTCATGAGCTGCCAAGGCTATGGAAGCCCCCTGAGTTCACCGACTCTGATCATATTTAGACAAGGCCATGGTCAAAGTGGAAGTTCTCTCCTCCCTTCAGAGAAAGGTACCTCCTTCTTTGATGACCCGTTCTTTCCACTGGGATCTCACTCGTGGAGATCTTTCATTTAAATCCCCCCCCCCCAGAGTGTCTTGGCTTTCCATGCCTGAAATACTCTCATGGCCTTTTCAGCCGGATCTGCATACCTTAAGGGATGATTCTGAGGCCAGAGTGCTGTTTAGGACATCTGCCATTCTATGGGTCTGCTGTGTATCTCACTTCCCATTTTGGATCGTTCTCTCCCTTTTTTATTCTATCAGCTAGTATTTGCAGACACTAGTCTTGTTTATGTGATCCCTTTGGTTCTTAGTCCTATCATTATGATCAATTGTGAACTGAAATTGATCATCGAGACTAGTGAGATGGCATTGGTACATGCCGCCTTGATGGGATTGAATTGGAATTCCCTGGTATGTTTCTAACTCTACTGTTTGAGGTAAGTCAGCTTGAGCATGTCCCGAATTGTACATCTCTTCCCTCTCTTATTCCCATTCTTATATTTAACAGTGATTACTTTTCAGTTAAGTTTCAGCACTTAAGAAGAATTGTGTATTGATTACAGTATTCAACCAAAAGTATTAAGTAGAACAAACAAAAAAAAAAAAACTAAGAGGGATAACATATTAAGCTGCTCATCAACAGTCAGGGCGAGGGCTGAATGGGGGTCTTTAATCACAGCTTAACTCTAAGGAGTGTGGATATGCTTTAGTTTCAGAAAATATGGCAGGAATTAACTGATGCAGGCAATAGAGCCGGGGGAAGAGGTTCTCTTTTAGTGTTCTTCTTATAAGATTGAATGATTAACTCAATTGATGTAAGCCTCTGAAAGGGCTCGCATTTCACCAGCACCACTGGGCCCTTTTACATTTGTTTAAAATATGCTGTGCCTTCAATAAATAAACCCACAAGGCACAAATTGTACAAATGGTGAGGCATCCTGAAATGAGGTAATTCAGAAAAATTCTATACTGTATTTAAGCATTTAACTTTAGAATCTGAAAATGAAAAAAAAAACTGGTTACTCAAAATGTAAACATAGCTTTATAAACACTTTTCAAATTATATATCCTCTTCTTTTACTTATAAACTTATTGCCAAATCTAGTTTAATACACTCTCTCTCTAAGCAATATTTTTCTTGACATAGAGGCATGGTCAAAACAGAATATATGGCAGGGAGTTAATTTTATAAGTATTCCCATTGAGTACTGTGTAACTGAATTATTATCATTTTGGAAATTAATCAAAGGCAATTGTCCACAGTTTTGTGGCAACTAGCCACAATTCAAGTACTGGTAGAATTACTCTCCTGTTCTCCAGTTATTTGTTGAGGCTGAAAATAGTAAAGGAATGAAAAGGAAGTCAGTTGTGTGAACACGAATTATACACTTACACAGGTAATTTTCACATGCATTAGAAAAAAAAAACAAAACAAAATTATTTACTGCATGTGTTAACAATCTTTCTGAGGTTATAAAGTAGTCATAGCATTGAACACAAGCTTTAACTCCAGGAAGCAGGTATCATAATGGAGAATTTTGATAAAAATGGAAAATACATTCTCTGGCTATTGCTGTTCTCTTTCTCCAGGCTACTACTGCACATTGCCACCATCAGTCTCACTGTCACTGCATCATTGCTAAGCAGGAGGAGTCCTCCATAACACTGTTGTCCATGTGAGGATTGGGAGGCTGTAGTAAGGCAAGTGCAGTTAGTACATCTGCATTACAGAGTACCTAGCTTGTCTCCGGGCCAGGGAGAACAACTTTGTTGATTTGCACTAGACAAAAAAAAAAAAAAAAAAAAAGCCTTCCAGATATTAAAAAGTAATAGGAAGTTCTTTGTTCATGATTGATGGATTTCAAGTGCCTACTAAATTTAAGAGTCAGACAGACATGTCTAAAATAGTTTAAAGGCGTCTTGCTATCAGCACTTTATAGTGATCAGATTGCAAAGAGAATGCAAAATCTCCCGATTGGTCAGTTTACTAAAGTAAGATTTTTACCATTGATTGGAACTTTAATCACTCCACTCTCACCCTCCCCTTCTCCTTCTTCTTTTCTTTTCAATTTTAAAATTAGTGCTGGGAAGAAAATTGAGCTCCTTATATATAGGGATCTCTTACTAATTTTCTGTCTTTTATGGGCAAGTTTTGCTTTGTATGACATCTGATAATTTACCAGTGTGATCTATTAGTGTTAAAGGGCTTCCTGGGGAGCAAATTTTCCATCAGTGTAAATTTCTAGTTGATGGGTTTTGGATAGGGTTTTTAGTCTACATGTTAACATGGAGACTATTATTTGGAGTTCACTTGACTTCTGGGTTCTATCCGTGGGGCAATTTGTTGAAAGCACTCGCTCATTTAATCCCAGGACATATGTTTGTAGGGAGATCATTTAAGCAAGTAATGAAGCATGGCAGAATCAAAGCTTATGATACTCAAAAGAGAGTATAGAAATCTTCCAGTCTCTTCTGCTTTCAGCACACAGATCCCTGTATGGGATCACTAAATGTTAGTAGATACAATTCTGGTTATCTCCACTCAACACTTGTGGGTGACCAATGTTCTATTTTCACAGAAGAACACAAAAGTAGACTGTTTCTAAACATTGTAGGTATAAGCATTAACATATACATTATCAGTGTCTTAATCACTTTAGAAAAATACATTTTTCCTTTTTAATTTTTAAATTTTATTAATATAAAGAGAAAAGATTTCATGTCTCTCATGGAAAAAATTTGAAGAAGATAACCATATTTCCTACCCTCCCACTCTTAATCCCCCCTCCTTCTATTTTTATAATCTTTTCTTGGTAATTTTTAATTATCTGAGTATGCATTTATCAGCTTTATTATAGAAGATATGATTTTCAGTCAGATAATATACTGTTAAAGTGATTGCCCACTTCAGTATCTTAACTTCATTTTTTTTTCTTTTTGTGATTCTTTTTGGTAATTATTCTATTTCTTTATACTTCATCTATGAAATGGAGAAATTTAGCCTACCTCATAGCATTAATGTGAGAATTAATACACCTGCATTGATTAGAAGAACACTAAAGGCATATAGGCTCCATCTGACTCATAAAGTATCTTAATGATTTAATTCATCAAGTAACAGAATTCCAGTCTGGGGTCAGATTCTTTTTTTTTCTAACAGTAGGCTGATATTAGATGATAATGATGGTGATGGTGATATAATTTGGCTTCCACTTAAATAGAACTAGTTGATATTCAAAATATTTATAACTGATAATACAGATAAGTCTTGAAAGAAGGAAAAGAAAGAAAACTTTTCTCCTTGCAGTTTCAGTGGATTTGAAGAGGGAAAAGTAATGGATTATATCGAAATGATCGAACGATATAACTCAAACACTTAAGCAAGACATCATTAAGTAAATGAAAGCATGAATCTGGCTTCAGCACATTTTGTAGCTATAGTTATATATATATATAAACATATCTATTTCATGTATATTCTATACATATTCTTTATATAGAATGCCTAAGATAGTGAACTCTACTTAGAGCTAGCATATGAGAAGAACCATGATGATTAAATAAAAGGACTTCCAGGTATCAAAGAGCAAGGAGACACCAAGCAGAAGGAATATCAATCACAAAGACTAAGGGAGAAGATAATGCTTTCTGCAAAATGAGAGTAATTTGTGGGAGTAGGGATGCATTTGGGGAACATATTGAAGCTGGAAAGGACCATTTTAGATTTTACTCTGAAGTGACTAAGTAGTCATTAAGTTATTTAACTAAGGAGTTCCTGATGAGGGTTTTCTTCCATGAATACAATTGTGAAAGAAGTTTGGGATGTGGAAGACGGAGATATGGAGACCAGTTAGGAAGTAGTTTTCATCCTGCTAATAAACCAAAAAGGCCTGACTTGTTTGCCAATTTAACTCATTGAATACTGAAATCTTGTATTCCAGAAATAAATTCAAATTAACATGGAGATTTACAGTAAGTACAAGATTGCTTAATTTATAATATGTAAGAGCAAAGAGTAAAAATTTCATACTGAAAATGTAAACAGCCAAGGAGGAAGTTGGGACAAATCAGATTAAAAGGTCATTATATTTTAATGAGTTTTGTTCACACACTAATCAACTTTCTGCCCAATTTTGTTTTCCATTAAGATTGTTATGGTATTCTTTAACCTGAGGGTTTAGTTTTATAAAGAAGGCTTTGCTGGTTCTTGAAACCCTTGAAGAAATATCAAAGCCACATTTTGAAGGCTTGCATTTACCCATGAAATTACACTTGATATAATACTTGGCTGAAAAATTATTCCTTAGATAGCACATGGCCACAGCAACCACTAAAGTGTGAAAGAACAACCAGCAATCCACATTCCACAGAGGTTCCAGAGCCACCGGAGCTGCTGAGGGTGCTGAAACTTGGACAGTCACCAACCTGAAATTGAGATGGAGGCAGCTGTGGTGTAGGTGCCTTCTTCCTGAGGCCTGAGGGCTTGGCAGAGCTTTCCACCTGCCCACAGCTGGAAGAGTGAGTGGGAAACGCTGGGTACGACAAGGCAGAAGACTTTTGGTGCTCAGAACTTTAAATCACAAACTTTACATCTCAGGATGACTGCCACTTGCTATCTATTTGAATTGTACAGCAAAGTTTATGTTTTGTAATGCTATTTAGAGGAAAATCACAGAAATTTCAAGAGGATAATCCTGTTGGAACACAATATCCTTAATAGAGAAGTCATTATGTTAGTCTAAGGCTTGTGAAAAACGTTTGTATATCCACCTGAAACTTTTCAGCAGGTATTTATATTCTGGCTTCTTCAAAACTGCATTTTGTTGTTGTTGTTTTTTCAAAAAGCTAACAGGGCCGGCCTTTGGCACAGTGGCTCAGACAATGCTTGGGACAGCATTCTCCCACATTTGAGTAGTGTATCAAAATCCTGACTTGACTTTTATTTCAAGCTTCCTGCTTATGTTCAAGAGGAAGAAAGTGATGACCCAAACTGTTGGATTCCTCCCATCCGTGTGGGAAATCTGGATGGAGTTCCTGGCTCCTGGGTTTGCCTGGCGAAACTCTAGTAGTTACAGATATTTGGTAAGTGAACCAGATGAAGGGATATCTGTCTCCATCACTCTGCTGTTATAATAAAATGAAAATAGGGGCTGGAGCTGTGGGATAGCTAATAAAGCTGCTGTTTGCAATGCCGGCATCCCATATGGACTCTGATTCGAGTCCCAGCTGCTCCACTTTGGATCCAGCTTTCTGCTATGACCTGGGAAAGTAGTAGATGATGGCCAAAATCTTCGAGCCCCTGCACCCATGTGGGAGACCTGGAAGAAGCTCTGGCTCCTGGCTTGGGATGGGCAGAGCTCGGCCATTGTGGCCAATTGGGGAGTGACCCAGCGGATGGAAGACCTCTCTCTTTCTCTGCCTCTCCTCTCTCTGAGAACTCTGACTTTCAAATGAATAAGTAAATTTAAAATAAAATAAAATGAAATGAAAATAAATTTTTTAAAGCTAAAATTTTTAAAGGGTTGAAATTTTTAAAAAATTAATTAATTTATTTGAAAGGTAGAGTTAGAGAGTGAGAATGAGAGAGAGTGAGAGATTCTGTCCAATGGTTTACTCTCCAGGTGACTGCAACAGCCAGGGCTGGGCCAAGCTGCAGCCAGGAGACAGAAGCTTCTTTCTTGTCTCCCACATAGATGTTAGGGGCCCAAGCACTTGGGTCATATTTTACTGTTTTTCCCAGGCCATTAGCAGGGAGCTGGATAAGAAGTAGATCAGCCAAAACACAAACTAGCACTGACAAAAAATGCCACTGTTGCAGGAGGCGGCATTGCCCATGTCACAATACCGACCCAGTGAAATATGAGAATTTTTTTAATTACATGAACTGTTTTATGGAGGTGGAAATTTCATAGACCTATATTTCCTAAATTATCCTTAAATATTTTAATATTTGCTCAAACTGTCAAAAGGTGGAAGACTTCCAAGACTAATGTCCTGCAAGAGTCAAATGTTGGAGGATGAGAAAAAATGAATGAGCAAACAGCAAGCATGCTATTTAGGAAATATGCAAAACATGAAGGGAAGAAATTCTGATCTATATGTCTCACCAAAATTTATACAGAGATTTTAAATTTTGAAGATTCAAGACTATCAAGTGTTTACTGGATGCCAGATTTCATCAATAATTTATTTCTTCAAACATACATTTCCATATGAAAAAATGAAACAAAAGCAAGTAAATTCCTAAGTCATGGTTATAGTGCTACACGTGTGAAGACTGCAGTTCTACATCAGATCTATCAATTGTCCTGTCCTTTTTGATAATGTATTTAATGCATTCAATAGGGACTATCTGCACTATATTTTAAGGCACCATAATGACTTACAGGGATATAGGGATAACACCATTATGTTGGATGCTGATTCTACATTTGGAGTCATTTTATATATATATATATATATATATATATATATATATATATATATAGTTGTGCTAGGTTTAAGTCTCATTAAAAGAGGAAGAGCAGATTAAAATGTTCTGCGCATTCAGAAGATGACAATGTGATGATGAATTGGGTGATGATTGAATTAACCCTGAACTATAATTAGTTTATAAAAATGTGAATATTGAAAGAATACTTTTCCTGATGGAAAGATGAGATTGATTCAAATATCACATTTGGGAAATAGCATGATGTATGTGTTGAATAGAACTAGTTAGATTTGACCAGAGGAGAGGGGGCATGATGAGTAGAAATGACATATAAAGCTGGGAAGATTAGATTGTGAAGGGTATTAAAGTCCCAGGAAAGAAGTCTAAATTTCCCTCCCTGGCCATTATAGTATTAAAGACTAATATGATTTACAATAACTTTGAAATGGTGTGGTTGTAGCATTGAAAAGAGTGCCAAGTTTTGTAAGATGAGCAAGGAAGCCCTCATGCCAGCATGAGCTTACAAAAACCTCATCTAAATGAATGATTCTCATGTTAAATGCTAGAATGACAATGACAAGAGAGTAAAGGGTTGCGCCTGTCAAACTGACACAAGTAGGCAACTAGATCATAAGTGAAAAAGGTAGCATAGAAATATTACCTCAAGGATACATGTCTATAAGTAATGCAGGGCCTTCATATTGCAATAATCTCAAGGAACAATAGATGTCACTTAGAAAAATGGAAAGAGAAATAGATTAGAAATGGAAAGTGATAGGAGTATAGGATTATATCAGATTTAAAGAGCCAATTCATTGCATTTCTTCAGTGAAATTGTCAAAGGCATTTTAAAACACATATTAATTTATGTTTACTTATAATTAACTATTAACAGAATTAGTATTTTTTAAATATTTATTTATTTATTTGAAAGATAGAGTTACACACAGAGAGAAGGAGATGCAGAGAAAGAGAGAGGTCTTCTATCTGCTGGTTCAGTCCCCGTTTGGTCACAATGGCCAAAGTTGCACCAATCCAAAGCCAGGAACCAGGAGCTTCTTCCACTTCTCCCAGACAAGTGCAGGGGCCCAAGAACTTGGGCCATCTTCTATTGCTTTCTCAGGCCATAGCAGAAAGCTGGATCTAAAGTGAAGCAGCCGGGACTTTAACCGGCGCCTATATGTGATGCCGGTACTGCAGATGGCGACTTTACCCACTACATTGAGCGCTGTACCTGAGAATTACTCTTTCCATGGACAACAGAATTCAAATAAGTGAACAGTGTATCAGTTGAAGTAAATTTTTGTTTGAAAGCATTTCAAGCAAGAGGAACTCATGGTTGGGGTGATATTTCTGAATGTGATTCATGGACTTTTTGTGAAGCTCATTTTATACACCATGTGTGGATACTTCATAAATTCTAAGTTATAAACCAGAAAAGTATTTATTGAGGAATCTATAGGTCACACCTTTTTCCAGGTGATCAGAATAAGAAATGAATAATATATGGTCCTTTACACATCACATTACTTTTGCCTACACCTGAATTGCAGTTTTTGTATGCATGATTTTTGCAGGGTCTACTAAGATACAATGAGTTTAATTTTTAACTTTACAAATCCCTCTAAAACAAAGTCATAAAAATAGAATATTATTATAGCCCTTAGAATACTGATGACTCTATTTCATTTATATCGTGTATATTTTAAACTAGTTTTTATAAGGTTACCTGACTATGTGAATGACTGTTATCTTCAAATATGACAGCGATAAGTCCAAATTGCCTTATTCAACCTTCACATCTATTATGTATATTTTAAAGCTTGTTTAAACATGTTACCATCAGATGCCAAAAAAGCAAATATTTGGATGAATTCTGCCTGGATTTGAATTGTAGTCTATCTATTGTCTTGGTGAATAGACTTGAGTGAATTACTATGATTTCTAATTCTTAGTTGTCTTTTATATAAAATGGAGTTTAGAAAACTTACCTCATATGTTGTTTCTAAAGGTATGTTTGCATGTTTATACCGTTTTATTTGTAGATACTCTGTAAGTTTTAGTCTTGAAACAGTTACAGAGGGGGAAGTAATGAAACACTTCTGCAGACTTGTCAGACCCCTCAGAGAATAACATAATGGCATTGAGCTAGTGGCTGTCTTGCTTTGTGTTTGGTGCAGACCCCTGGCTTTTGAAGCAAGGGGAAGAGGTAGGAAGAGGAAGGGGCAGGGGGAAGAGAGGATAAAAGGGAGAGAGAAAAGGATCTGTTGCTCTATTAGTGATTTAAATATTCAGTGAGGCCAATATTTAGTAGGTATTGTATAAGTGGTAGTAGACTAAATACCTTTACATACATTATCTCAATTTTCACCAAAATGTAGTTTCTGAGGTAATTTAGAATAGTCTTTGAGAAGTTCATGCCTGGTTATATTTGGAGGAGGGAAAAAGAGGTGTTGCAAGTTTTCATGTACTATTACCAGTCAAAGAGAATTTAGATTATCTATGAATTATGTTTGAAACCACTTTAAGAATTATATTCTTTCTTTTTAAAAATCACCTTATTTGCAGACTTCTAATCTATATAACAGCATTTTTTAAGGACCTGTTTTGATTGAACTCTTCAGCTTGTGTCTGAGGATCACCCATTAGAAAGCCTTTGAGGAGTGATATATATTCTTTTTGTTTGTTTGTTTCCAAGAATGGAATAGTGCAGTAGAAATGGATGGCCTTCAATTTGATATGAAGACACTACATGATTCTCTGTTAGACTCCAGAAATTAAACTAGGAGCTGTGTCAAACTGCTCTCTGTTTTACGTCCACGTGGGAGAGTGTACAAGGGTTCATGTGGACAGTAAGTAGGGGTCAAGTGCTGTCAGTACACCCTGCTGTTGGCAAGCGCCCAGCATAGCAGATGTGCCTTTGTTCAAAGATGAGCAAACAGGAAAAAAATCAACATGAAGTCTATAAAAATTCTGCACCATAAGGAACAGGAAAGTATTGCCCTGAAAAAGAATTGGAAGAAAAGCTTATTTCTAAAAACTACTTTTCTAAAGTAAACAGAAAAGAGGCCTGTCATGTCCATAGGAAGATGGAAGATGATCACGGATTAAATAACTACAGTTGACATTTGCTTGGTGTTTACTATATCACTTTTCACATAGTGGGCATACATTTTTCTCTAGTTTCATCATTTTTCACAAAGTGAACTCACTCATATAATCAGATCCTGGATAAACACAGCATTACCAGACCCACAGATCCTCTTGTTCTCCCTGGTTCTGCCTAACTCCTCTATTCCAAAATACTACTGACCAACAATGTAAATTAGTTTCACATGTTTTCACCTGGATGCTATCTTTGTAAAGATGATGTTCAAACTTTTGTTCATTTTTTTCTCCATCAAGTTATCTATCATATGGATTTCTGTGACTTCTTTATATAAATTGAACAAAGATTTTCTTGTTTGATATACACATTGTACCTTTTTGTCATTTTGTGGGCTGCCTGTTTACTTTCTTATGGGTAATTTTGATTATACTCTAATTTATAAACTATGATATCATTGATTTTAATATTTCCCCTTTGTTTTTGACTTGCACTTTGTTTAAGAAATTTCACGACAAGAATTCTCTGTCTATGCATTATTTTAAAAATTTTATTGCTTGACCTGCCAATTTTAGACCAAGTGTAATACATTTGTAATTGTTTTGTGTTTATGATGTTTGATATGGTTGCCTAATTAGGTCAATAATTTTTTGAAAAGATTTCTGCATATGTATTCACTGTGGTCTTTATAATCATTCAGTTAGTAATACATCTATTAGTCTTTTTCTGTAATCTCTATGTTGTTTCATTATTTAGTCTATAATTGTTCTGCATTGTTTTAACTACTTCACAGGCACCAAGTTGGTTAACTCTCACAACAGTACAATAAATAAATGTCATTTGTAGCTGGGTAAACTGAAGCATTGAACTATGAAGTAACTTGTGACAAGTAACATTGCTTGGTCAATCTAATTAGACACTCTGATAAACAGTAAACAAGCTAGCATTTGGATTGAAATGGAGAGTGGACTTAGCAAATGATGGCTAGGAAACCAAAACCAATTTTCACACTGAGCTATGAAGAATAGAATTAAGAAGGCATAAAATTCAGTGTATTTTTAACTGTTCATGCATTTATATTACTTCCTTCATCTCAAAGTATAATTTATCCTCATCTTGCAAGACTACATACAACTCTTCCAAATTGTTTCTTTGTAGAAATATAAATATTCTAATTATCACCCTTGACCGAGTGATCAAATAAGATACTGCAAAACAACTGTGAATATTAGCAAAGTCAATTCTAATGTATTGAACATGGAGGGAGAAGCCATATTTCCAAATTGGAGATCTGGTGAAAAGTGAGAAAATGGCAATATTTGGAAATATTGGATTATGAATAACATAAGGAATATGATAATGTTTAAATGGTGGGAAGAATGAAAAGTAGATTATTTTACTATTTTGCTTACTATTATAATTTGTTATTATTGTTTGTCCCTAAACACCTGGACATGAAATGATGTACTATTGTAGAAAATAATTACACTAAAGGGGACACCTACTTCTCAAGATCTGTCTGACTACTTTCATACTGCTTGTGCAACCTGGGCAAGATGAAAACAAACTAAGCCGTGGGTCACTTAAATTTTCAACATTTAAATGAGACAAACTTTAATGAGAAAAAAAGAAAACAGAAATTAGTTTCTGAATTATTTAGAAATATCACAGGAGATGAAAACTGCTTAGTAGTTTCCACTGTGTGGATAATGCATCATGATCAATAAATAAATGCTAGCTTTACCTTAAGAGCAAATATAGAAATGCATTATTAAAGCAGAATAAAATAGGCTGGCTTCATTATTCCTGCAAATTTAATGGTGTGTGTGTGGCTTAGAAGCCACTCTTAAATTTTAATATAGCCCATTTTAATTGCACCAATGACAAATCAAAAATAAATTTTATATGTAGATGCTCTTCAGAGACTATAACAGTTTTAATCAGGAAAGTTTCTCTTCTTTTGGATATGGAAAACTCTGTTCATGATTTAGATTCACAAAAAATCAGGTGGTACCTGATAGATTAATTCTTTAACGGAGCAGATGCTTAAGTTCACCTGAATTTAGGAATAAGACATGCTTCATTCACCTCTACTATTTAATTTGAAATGATTCACTTCAATTTCGAAATCTCCCAATTAACCAGAATTAACACAATACCTACTTCAGAATTCACTGATGAGTTAAACAAAGTAAACATAAACTTTTGTCTGTCTTGCTTGTGATTTTCTTCTTAAAAAAATAATTACAGGTATTACCAGAGACAAGTCCTCATTCCGCATTCCCTATTTCTCATTTCCAGAGACAAACACAATGCAGAGGTTTGAAGCTTCTGTTTATCAGTCCTATGTATTTTTTAAAATACCTGTTCTATATTTGTACATTCATATAGGAATATATATAAAGTTTTGTAGTTGAATGATTTCATACCATTTCAAACTTTTGCAAATTGGATTTTATTCTTGTATTATGTATGACTTATTCTCTATTCTTGAAATATTTGTAGATTTAATTATCCATGTAAAGTATTCCATTGTTTAAATGAAATATTATCAATAAGTATAGTGAGTTTATTTCCAGATTTTTGATGTTGTTAATACTAAAACAGTGAACCATCTCAACCTTGTCACATCTTTTAATGTGCTAGAGAAACTCTAGGATGCAAATTTAAATAGAAAATTGATTTTCAAAGTTGTAACAATTCTGCTTCATTGTAAATTGTACTGCTTGCTATCATCCCTTAGACATATTTAGTGCTATATGATGCTAGGGTTTTCTTGTTTTATTTTGTTTTGCCAGTGTTAATAGTTTAGAAATAGCAAAAGGAAAAATAGTTGTTGGATTGTATAAGTGTGTTTTCAGTTTTTTGGGCCACTTCTTTTTATTTTAGCATGAGTATTATGTTAATAGGTTTCCCATTATTTGCTTGTGAATTGGTTGATTTAATTCTGATTGTTCATAGTTATTATTTTTATCCCATTCTTTGGTTATTGAAATAAAAAATACATCTTTATTACAGTTTTAAAATTTAACATTCTTTTGTGCTGAGGATCTTTTCATATTTTATTGCACATGCAGTTATAAATTTTTGTGCTTTTTTGTTGTATGCTCTATTTAAAAATCTGTTTCACATTAGTTTCATGGAAATTCTCATAATCTTCCAATAATTATATGTTTTGATTATTTACATTGTTTAGGTGCAATCTTCTCAATGCCACTGTATCTTATCAGTTATGATAGGACATCTTTATTTTTACATTAAAACACCACAAAAAGGCAAGCTTTGTGGATAGGGAGTAAAGCTGGCACTCCATATAGGAACTGGTTCAAATCCTGGATGCTAAACTTCCAATACAGCTCCCTGATAATGCACCTAGGAAAACAGCAGAACATGATCCAAGTGCTTGGGCCCCTGCACCCATGTGGAAAATCTGGAGGAAGCTCCTGGCTGCTGTCTTTATCTCAGCTCAGTCCCAGCCATTGTCACTGTTTGGGGAGTGAACAAGCAGATTAAGGAGCTCTCCGTGTCTCCATCTCTCTCTCTGTAAATCTACTTAAATAAAAATTAACTTTACAAAAACAAAAAAAAACCACAAAAATATTCGAGTATCTAAGATATGTAATAGTCAGTGCTATGTGGTATGAGAGAGAAATTAATATGGATTATATATACATATATATATATATTTAAAGACAGAAAGAGCTATAGATCTAACTGAGCTCTGCTTTTACAAACTTTCTGATGCTGGCAAAGACTTGGATGATGTGGTGGAAAGGGTGGTGATGAGAGAGTAGATTTTCAGTTCCTCGACCAAATTTTTAAATGGTTATGTTCTTTTTTCCAAATCATTAAATTCTCTGTATTAACAGAGTTTAAAATAGCATTCAAGAGAGATTGCAAGATGGCAGAGTATGGAGGGAGCTTACACTGAAGGCATAGAGAGCAAGAAAGGATTAGAAGGATTTTTTTAGTGAAATAATAGCAGAAAACTTCCCAGGTTTGGAGGGCAAAAGGGACATCCAAGTACAGGAAGCACACAAAACATCCAATAGACATGACTAGAAAAGATCCTCACCATGACATATTGTAATCAAACTCATTACAGTGAAACATAAAGAGAAGATTGTAAAATGTGCATGAGAGTAATGCCAGATTAATTTCAGATGATCCCCAATTAGACTCACAGCACATTTCTCATCAGAAACCCTACAGGCTAGGAGAAAGTGGCAAGACATAGTCCGAGTCTTAAGAGAAATATTATACCCTGGAAAATTCTCACTTGTGAATGAAGGAGAATAAAGACCTTTCATAACAAACAGAAATTGAAAGAATTTGTCACTACCTATCCAACCCTGCAAAGGATGCTTAGAGATGTATTGCATTTAGAAACAAACAAACATGGTCATCAGTACAAAAGAAAGTAGGAAGAAAATCTCTCAGTACAATATCAAAGGAAGTTCAAAGTATAAATTAGAAATATTTTTGGAAAAATAGCAGGGCAAAGTCATTACTTATCAGTAGTCACATTGAATGTAAATGACCTCAACTCCCCAGTTAAAAGACACAGACTGGCTAAATGACTTAAAAAAAAAAAACCCATCTATTTGCTTCCTACATGAAACACATCTCACCAACAAAGATGCATGCAAATTGAAAGTGAAAGGATGGAAAAAGATATTCCATGCCAACAGAAACAAAAAAAGAGCTGGTGTATCCATCTCAATGTGAGATAAAATAGACTTTAACAAAGAAACTCTTAAAAGAGACAACAAAGAACACTATATAATGATTAAAGGATCAATTCAACAGGAAGATGTAACTATTAAAAATGAATATGCACCTAATTACAGTGCACTTGGCTATTTAAAACAATGTTAAAGTATTTAAAGGGAGACTTAATATTGGGGACTTCAATACTCCATTTTCAGCAATGGACAGATCAACCAGACAGAAAATCAACAAGGAAACAGCAGATTTAATTGACACTATAGACCAAATGAACCTAACAGATATCTGTGGACCTTTTCATCCTACAGTTTCAGAATACACATTCTTCTCAGCAGTGCATGGAACTTTTTCTAGGATTGACTACATACTAGGCCATAAAGCAAGTTTCAGCAAATTCAAAAAAATCAGTCTTACCATGCATCTCTTTGGACCATGATGGAATGAAGCTGGAATTCGGCAACTCAGGAATCCTTAGAGCATATGCAAACACATGGAAATTGAACAACATACTCCTGAACAAACAGTGGGTCATAGACAAAATCTAAAGAGAAATCAAATACTTTTGGAAACAAATGACAACAGATGACAACACAACATAAAAAAAAAAAAAAAAACTTATTGGACCCAGCAAAAGCAGTGTTAAGAGGAAAGTTTATAGAAATAGGTGTCCACATCAAGAAATTGGAAAGGCACCAAATAAATGAGCTATCAATGTGTCTCAAGGATCCAGAAAAACAACAGCAAATCAAACCCAAAATTAGTATGGGAAAAGAAATAATTAAAATTAAGAAAAAATCAGGCCAGCGCCGCGGCTCACTAGGCTAATCCTCCGCCTTGCAGCGCCGGCACACCAGGTTCTAGTCCTGCTCGGGGGTGCGGGATTCTGTCCCAGTTGCCCCTCTTCCAGGCCAACTCTCTGCTGTGGCCAGGGAAGTGCAGTGGAGGATGGCCCAAGTACTTGGTCCCTGCACCCCATGGGAGACCAGGATAAGTACCTGGCTCCTGCCATTGGATCAACGCGGTGCACCGGCCGCAGCGCGCCTGCCGCGGTGCCCATTGGAGGGTGAACCAACGGCAAAGGAAGACCTTTCTCTCTGTCTCTCTCTCTCACTGTCCACTCTGCCTGTCAAAAAAAAAAAAAAAAAAAAAAAGAAGAAGAAGAAGAAGAAGAAGAAATCAACAAAATTGAATCCAATAAAACATCACAAAGGTCAGCAAAATGAAGAGCTGTTTTTTTGAAAAAATAAACAAAATTGACAAATCATTTACCCAACTAACCAATAAAAGGAAAGAGAAGACCCAAATCAATAAAATTAGAGTTAAAATAGGAAATGCAACAACAGACACCACAGAAATATAAAGAATCATCAGAAATTACTACAAAGAGTTGTATGCCAACAAACTGGGAAACAAGGGCAGAAATGGATATATTCCTGGATACATACAACCTACCTAAATTGAGCCATGAAGACAGAAAACCTAAACAGACCTATAACCAAGACAGAAATTGAATCAGTAATAAAGGCCCTCCCAATAAAGGAAAGCCCAGGATTGGATGGATTCACTGCTGAATTCTACCAGACATTTATTTATTTTTTTTATTTATTTATTTTTTTTGACAGGCAGAGTGGACAGTGAGAGAGAGAGAGAGAGAGACAGAGAGAAAGGTCTTCCATTGCCGTTGGTTCACCCTCCAATGGCCGCCGCGGCCGGCGCGCTGCGGCCGGCGCACTGCGCTGATCCGATGGCAGGAGCCAGGAGCCAGGTGCTTTTCCTGGTCTCCCATGGGGTGCAGGGACCAAGCACCTGGGCCATCCTCCACTGCACTCCCTGGCCACAGCAGAGGGCTGGCCTGGAAGAGGGGCAACCGGGACAGAATCCGGCGCCCCGACCGGGACTAGAACCCGGTGTGCAGGCGCCGCTAGGCGGAGGATTAGCCTAGTGAGCCGCGGCGCCGGCCACCAGACATTTAAAAAAACAACTAACTCCAATTCTTCTCAAGTTATTCAAAACAATCGAAAGAGAGGGAATCCTCCCAAATTCTTTCATGAAGCCAGCATCACCTTAATTACTAAACCTGAAAAAGATGCAGTGAAGAGAATTACAGACCAATTTCCCTGATGAACGCAAAATAATTAAGAAAAGTCTAGCCAATAGAATCCAACAACGTATCAGAAAAATCATCCACCTAGACCAAGTGAGATTTATCCCTAAAATGCAGGGAATGGTTTAATGTATCCATGTGTTACACCACATTAACAAACACTGAACAAAAACCATATGATTATCTCAAAAGATACAAAGAAAAAATTTGATGAATTATAATACCCTTTCATGATGAAAACCCTAAGCAAAGTGGGTATAGTAGGAACATTCCTCAACACAATCAAGGCAATTCATGACAAACCCACAGCCAGCATCATATTAAATGAGGAGAAGTTGGAAGCATTCCCATTGAGATCTGGTACCAGACAGGGATGCCCATTCTCACTACTGCTATTCAATGTAGTACTGGAAGTTTTACCCAGAGCCATTACGCAAGAAAAATAAATCAAAGGGATACAAATTGGGAAGGAAGAAGTCAAACCACCCCTAGTTGCAGATGACATGATTTTTTATTTAGGGGATCCAAAGAACTCCAGTAAGAGACTATTGGAACTCATAGAAGAATTTGGAAAATTAGCAGGATATAAAATCAATACACAAAAATCAGCAGCCTTTGTATACACAGACAATGCCATGGTTGAGAAAGAACTGCTAAGATCAATCCCATTCAAATAGCCACAAAAACAATCAAATACTTTAGAACAAACTTAACCAAGGATGTCAAAGATATTTATGATTAGAATTATAAAACATTATAGAAAATTAAAAATGAATCTTAATGAAGAATAATGGGAGAGGGTGTAGGAGATGGGATGATTTGGGGGTGGGATAGCAGGTATAAGGGGAAAGAACTGCTATATTCCAAAAGCTGTACCTATGAAATTTTATTTATTAAATAAAAGCTTTCTAAAAAGATAGCATTCAGAGTATTTCTTTATAATGGTACTTTTTTCAAAATGAACTCTTTGGAAGTAATTTCCAGGCAATCAATTTGTGTGTTTATTTGAAATTTGAGCACTGTTATAATTTTAAACACATTTGAAAATTCTTCAAATTCTTCAATCTTGCATCCTTGAAGACCTTGATCTTGCTGATTTTAACTGCAACATACTGTGTGTGTATTGCTTTCTTGCCATAACTATCTGGGCATGCTGTGATAGTTTTCAAAATACACTTCCCTTTGTAACCTTATCTTCATCAAATGCTTCCTATTACTAGGGAAAAATTAATACTCACAAAACATTTATTTAGTCATTGAAATTGAATGTTTTTTTTTCTTTACAGGGTAAATTCACACTTTGTGGGATATTATTAATAACCTTTAAAGTTACTTAACTTTCTCATGTCTATTTTTCCATTACAGTTATCTTTCTCTTCAGGTAAACCTGTTTATTTTCATTGTTTTTCTGTTAGCCATCTATTAGTTCATGTTTCACTATGCAGTACTTTCTCCAAATGCACTATATGGAAATTATTTAAATAGAATTCTTTTCAGAGGATGGGATTTTTGCACTGTGGTTTAAGTTGACATTTGCAATGCAGACATTCCATATCAGGATGCCTTTTTGAGTCCTGGCTGCTTTGCCTCTACTCCTGCTTCTTACTAATCTGTATGGGAAGACAATAGAAGATGGCTCAAGTGCTTGGGCCCCTGCTACCTGGGAGGGAGTCCAGAATGGTGTTTCCAGCACCTGATGGCAATCCAGACTAGACTTGACAGTTGCAACCATTTTCTCAGTTAGCTAGCAGATAGACAATGTCTCTTTCTCTTTGTGTGTCTCTCCCCTTCCTCTCTGTCAATTTTTCTTTAAAACATATAAATGAATAACTCTTCTTCAAAAAAGTAAAATCCTCCTCAAAACATAGTTTCCTAATTATTAATCTGTTGCTATGATTAAATAGATCACCTCTTTTGTCTATGGTACTTAGCTCTTACTCAGTTATATTTATGCATGTATTTATTTCAGATTTAACAATTTTTAACATTTTGCAATATTCACTTCATATGTAGATATTCTATACATGCACATACATACAAAATTTTTCTCAAAAACAGGAATATTAATATCAAGTAATATTTACAAATATCATCTTTACTGAATTATATCCTCTGCAGTATTATGTACTCTTCTTTCCTCACTTTGTGATTATTTTATGCCACTTGCCTCTTGTAAAAGACATATGTAATCTTTCTGATTTTTTCTTCATTTTTTTTTCTTTGTATTGTAAACTGCTCCTTACTTTGTAAACATTTTAATGTCTTCAGGGAGATGAGCCTACAAATAAATCTAATATTACAAGTAATAATACACATAGACAAAATGGATGTACCTTCAAAAGGAACATTTCTTAAATATTTAAATAAATTAGTATTATTCATTACACCAATAAAATAAAGCAGAAATGTCATGCAATCATCCCAATTGGTGTAGAAAAGACATTTAACAAGTGACAATATTTCTCTAAGATAAAGTTTTCTAAAAGCAAGAGGAAAAAACATTCTCTTTTTTGGTAAAGGACATTTGGGAAACAAATTGAGCTAACATCATAGACATTAAGAAAATATGAACGTTTTTTCCTCTGGAATTTGGAACAATGAATTTTTGTTTCTTTCACTTTTTTTCAGCATTTTACTGGAATTCTGAGATAAGACCATAAGAAAAGAGGCATAAATAAAAATGGCATAAAGATTGTAAAGGAAAAAGCAGAACTGTATTTATTCATAGAAAACATGGTAAATTACAATTATCTTCAGGAATACACAAAACAATGAGTAGAACAGGTGAATTTTAAAATGTCATAGTTAAAAATACATCCTACTTTTGTACTATCAAAGAACAAATGGAAAATGATTTTTACATAAGACCAGTTATAATGGCATCAAATATTAAATATTTGAGGATAAAAATAACATAATTGCAGACATGTATACAAACAGATTTCATTTATATGTTTCTAAAAACAGGCAAAATTTATCTCTATGTATGTGTTCCTCTCACGGAAATGCCAAACTTCCTGATCTTTGTCAATATATTTTGATAGTATTTCTAATTAATTTTAAAATTAATCTGTGAAAAAATGATTTAGATGTTTGTTAAGCAGCTCTAGATTCAACCTACTCCTAAAATCCACTATTCTCACACATCTATATTTTAGACAAACATTTATAGCTATGCATGCAGCTATATTTACATATGCTAGACAAGTAAAATTATTTTCATTTGCTAAAAATTACTAAATTAGAGAATACTAAAATATATTATTCTTTTGTAACTATAAGTGTCATGAAATACCTATTTTAAGTAGCTGTACTTTTCCATGTATTTAAACAGTATGAAATTATTTACTATCAATGGGGACTCAACCAGTAAAAGATATCATTTCCAGCTCTTATTCTAGAATTAGTGTGGTTGTTTCTCATTGTGTTGTATTTAAATTACTTACAAAAGAGTATTCAGTCAATGACTATAAAGTGCATGTTGATTACAATGGTTGCTTTAAGTCTTTGGTGTATAATGTAATTGTGTTTGAGACTGCACAACTAATTTACATACAAAATGATATATAAATTACTTAACAGTATTTTAGAAATTCAGACAAAATCAAATGTTTAGTCTCAAATGATGGCTTAAAAGCTCTCTGTGAATTTAGTATAATTGAGTTCAGAGCTCAAAGGCCATAAAAACAAATATTTGCAGACAATTGATACTGTTGACAATTTGTATGTTGATCTGACATTGAAAATTTATATACCTGTTTTACTAACAGCTTTATCACTGACATCTGTTCTCCATTATGATGACAATGCTATTACTCATAGTCGGGATTTTATCATTACCAGAGTAGCAGCACATCATCTAAAGTCGTGGCTTAAATCCCCTCTGCTCATCCATAATTTCTACTATTTATGCTCTTTAATGCACTGTGACCTTCAATCAAGATTCCACTCTTGTGTGTATCCTTTGAATGTTCCTCATTCTTCCTAATGAAGGATAAATTCACAATTCATTATGAATTACAGATATTCCCTCTTTCGCTCCTAGTGCCTCAAATCACTGTATCTACACACAAAATACAAGTTCTAAGCTGTAGACGTACTCAGATCTATATCTTTTCTTTGTATTGGCTTATAAAGATATACATTGCTGGACAAAAGACATATACCTTTTACAACAGGGATCACTAGAAATTAATGATTTGCAACTACAAATGTATAAACTACCCTGTGCTATAGGGCAGTGGGGTGAGGGAAAAGACAAATCCCCCTGTGGAATGTTGCAGCTTGAAATGGAATGAGAAGGATATCTAAGTTAGGGACTATGGCAGCCCAGTATAGAGAACTAGAGCACCAGTAGGACTGAGAAGACATTCTGTGAGAAGGCCTGATGCAGGGTGGCAGAGTAACAGTGCAGTGAGAATAGCATTCATACAGGATGTGATAAGGCCCGGTTTGAGTACTAGAGCCAAGCAATATAACACCAGCATATTCCATCTAGTCATCTGCATTTTCATATCTGTCACATTCTTCTGTAGTAGTGACCCATTTGGTTCCAAATTTCCTCAAATTATGAATTCAGTTTACTGTAGTGAGTAATTGGTGTAGGGAAATTTTCAAAAAATTGAAATACTGGAACACAATGATTATTGTTGTATTAAGTTGATATTGTTACTAACTCATAGCTTTACAATTGAGAGATAATATAACTCAAATACCAAGGCCTTATATTTAATTTATAATGCCATGTTCCCAAGGAATCACTACTACTGGTGAAGTGTGCAATTGCACGTAGGCAGAGCCTAAAAAACATACCAACAATCACTTTTATGCATATACAAGAATGTGGGGGATAGATTTAGCTTTAACAGTGAATCATAGGCTGGCGCCATGGTTCACTTGGCTAATCCTCCTCCTGTGGCACTGGCACCCCAGGTTCTAGTGCCGGTTGGGGCGCCAGATTCTGTCCTGGTTGCTCCTCTTCCAGTCCAGCTCTCTGCTGTAGCCCGGGAAGGCAGTGGAGGATGACCCAAGTGCTTGGGCCCTGCACCCCATGGGAAACAGGAGGAAGCACCTGGCTCCTGGCTTCGGATCGGCGCAGCACGCCGGCCTTAGCGCGCAAAGTCGTAGTGGCCATTTTGGGGGTGAACCAATGGAAAGGAAGAACTTTCTGTCTGTCTCTCTCTCTCACTGTCTAAATCTGCCTGTCCAAAAAAAAAAAAAAAAAAAAAAGTGAATCATAACAGGAGGTCTGAGCCACAGTTGGGGGAGGAGGGTGTGTAGGCAAGGTGTGGCAGAGACCCAACTGGATTTTGAAACTGAGAAGATTTTTCATTTTAATATTCAACAACCATGCTAATTGTAAGTGAACAGCTTTAGTTAGAATTAAATTCATACACATCATGTTAAGTACACAACTCAGTTGGTTTCTAGTGTGTTCAGTCACTCATTTATCAGAATAATCTAATCACAGTTTATTTTCCTCACTTCACGAAGAAACTCCATAGAATTTAATAGCGACTCAAATTCCTGCTCTCTCCCTAATCAGTCTTAGTATACCACTAGTCTGTCTTGTGTCTCTGTAGATTTGACCTGATGTAATTATGTCAATAGATACAGAAACTTGCTGGAAAGGACAGACTCCCAGACAATTTGAGTACCAAAATTAATAATGATGGCAATAGATTATAGCCCATTACTATACATTACAGGGCCCCTTGTTCCTAAAGGCAAGTAAAAAGTCACATTGAAGGTGGAAAAATGTGGCCAGCAAGATAAACTGCTGCTTGAAATATTTGCATTCCAC
Organism: Oryctolagus cuniculus; assembly: GCF_051225735.1. Classification (NCBI taxonomy): domain Eukaryota; kingdom Metazoa; phylum Chordata; class Mammalia; order Lagomorpha; family Leporidae; genus Oryctolagus; species Oryctolagus cuniculus. The sequence continues at coordinate 116,155,216 of NC_142870.1, read as the reverse complement.
ATTAGAGTGCTGGTTAGAACCCCGGCAACTCTACTTTCCATCCTGCTTCCTGCTACTGTATTTGGGAAGGTAGCAGATGATAGTCCAAGTATTTGAGTTCCTGCCAGCCATATGGGAAACCTGGATGGAGTCCCCGGATCCTAGCTTCAGCCTGACTCACTCCTGGCAGTTGCGCCCATTGGGGAGTTAACCAGAAGATGGAAAATACCTATCTCTTTCTTTCTCTTCCTTCCTTCCTTCCTTCCTTCCTTCCTTCCTTCCTTCCTTCCTTCCTTCCTTCCTTCTTTCTCTCTCTCTCTCTCTCTTTCTCTCTCTTTCTTTCTTTCTTTCTTTCTTTCTTTCTTTCTTTCTTTCCCTTCCTCCCTCCCTCCCTCCCTCCCTCCCTCCCTCCCTCCCTTTCTTTTCTTCCTTCCTTCCATCCCCCCATTTCTGTCTTTCAAATAAATAAATGAATAAATAAATAATCTTTATAAAATATAACTGGAGCAGGCACTGTGGCTCAGGGAGTTAGCCTCTACCTGCAGCACTGGCATTCCATATGGACACTGATTCAAATCCCTGCTGCTCCACTTGGATCCAACTTCGTGCTAATGGGCCAGGAAAAGTAGCAGAAGATGGCCCAAATACTTGGCCCCCTGCACCCATGTGGAGCTGTTGGAAGCTCCTGGATCCTGGCTTCAGGTCACCCCAGGACTGGCCATTGTGGCCATCTGGGGAGTGAACAAGCAGATGGAAGATCTCTCTGTCCCTCTCTCTCCCTTTCAAATAAATGAATAAATCTTTAAAAACATATAATTGAGGAAAGACAAAATGTCTTCCCATAAAAATGTGTTATATACATAACAGGATATATGATGATTGATAATATTATAACAACATAACATTATAAAATATAATAATGATGTCATGGTTTTATTTAACACAAAAAAGGATGATACCTTGCTAATATGATATCTAGGTACTGATCAGAAGATTTTTTCTGACTTACTTTTTCAGAAATTCTTTTATTGCTCCTTCAAAATTTAACATTTAGCAACTTAATGTCCAATCAATATAATGAAACCAAATCATTAAATATCTTTATAACCCCTAATTTTGAAAAGAATGTTTTTTTTTTTTTGGTGCTGTCAAGAATGCTTTATAGGCTCTGACAATGTTGGGGGACATTTCTGACATGTCATTTAGAAATATAACTTCTAATACAGTTCTAGCTGATAATTCTCATAGAATAAGTCTAACATTCTCATGGATTTTTTTTAAACTACTTAACTTTTCATACAAACCTGTTTACTGTATGTCTGAAGAGGTTTCAGATGTAATTTATATGACAACATTTTAATGTTTCCTTTGATATTTCTTATACTATGACAATTGTAGAAGAAATAAAAATTAGCTTCATGATTTGTAAATAAAAAAAAAAAATCTTGCTTCTAGGGCTGGCACTGTGGAATTCGCATTCCAGCCTCCTGATTCAGAGTGTTTAGAGTCGTGGCTGCTCTGCTTCCAATCCATCTCTCCTGGGAAGGACACACAGAAGGTGGTGCAAGTGCTTAGGTCACTGCCACACATGTGGGAGACCTGGGGTCCTGGCTGCTGGCTTGCATCTGGGCCAGCACTGGTTATTTTGGCCATTTGGGGAGTGAACCAGTGGATGAAAAATTATCCTCTATCTTTCTCATTCTCTGTCACTATGCCTTTTAAATGAATAAATAAACCTTAAAAAATATTTTGTATTCTATTACTGTATCTTTAATTTTAAGAAAAATAATTTTAAAAACCCCCTTATTAATAATAGGTGCACCCAAATCTCACATAATAAATCCCACCATTTCAGTTCCCAGCTAAATATTAAATATAAATTTTTAATTTTTAATAAAAGCTAAGGAGTACACAGCAATAACAAAAGCTCTATAGTAAAGGCTGAGCTAGAAAAAAAATGAAGTGGTCATATATTTCTTCTAGAAATCTTGATTTCTTTGTCATCTACTAACACCTAATTTATTTTTCACCTGACTTGTGATACCTAATTATGCAGCTTTTTTGTAAGATGTTATCAGTTTTATGACCCTACTAAAGAGATTTTCACTCTATTATGGCAAGTTCCTTTGACTTGTACTGTCGTTGTTTTTTCATATACAATTTTATTCATTTCTGCCAGTAACAGCTTGTTGGAATCCACTATGAACAATTGAGGAGAGACTGAAACATTTCCATTATCAACCTTAAACATTTTAGTGATAATTTCTAAAGGCTTCAGTGGTGGGGAATGATGGGGCCCCCACACTACTAGGTGGTATCTCCCACTTGGGTAACAGGGATGCAAAGCACATGAATCATCTTCTGCTGCACATTAGCAAGAAGCTGTATTAGAAGTAGAGCTGGAAATCGATTCCAGCACTCCGACATGGGATATGACATTGGGATATGCATCCCAAGCAGTAGCTTAGTACACTATCCCCAAACACCCACTCTCTAATTTGTTTTAGTTAAAGCTTTGGCAGAACAATCCATGGATCCTGATATCAATTTAAATCTTTACAATTCTCTTCTTAAAAATATATTGTGAGGGTGTTTACACAAAACTTCACCATGAGATAAACTGGATTTATTTGCACATGTAGGCATACATAGGAATGAATGTTTAAAACATGGTGAAACACAATAAAACCTGTAATTCAATGTTCCAGTATTATGCTTTGTTAACTTGCTTGTTTGCTATTATAGTACAATTATATAATGATTATGGGAAGCTGGGTAAAGTGTATACAGGTCTTTTACTATTTTTTCAATTATTGTAGGTCCAAAATTACTTCACAGTAAAGTTAAATACGTAGTTTACTTATAAAGGAGATATTCAACAACTGGAGTTTTAATTGACAAATTAAGAAAAAAGCTCCAAGTTCAGTATAGAATACTTAATTTAGTTGCAACCTATGCAATTTCACTACAAATTTTAAATATGTGTATGTGGGTACAACCTTTAAAGCCAGATAGACTTACCATTTTATACAGATTTTCAGCTGAAAAGGAGGTTTATGAAAAGAAGTTGACATTTATAAAGCAGAAATTCTTCCCAATAGTACCACATATGATTTAAATTAAATATATTGCTTATTACTCAGTCCATAATCTAATTAATTGATAGAGTTAAACTAAAAATTCACTCTTTCTTTTGTTTTTGTCTAGTATAAGCAGGGTTTTAATTAGCTGACAAACTGAGCTTTATCAATGTTTAAAAAGAATATTAATAATATATTAATACATTACTATATAAAGATACCTTCTGGATTCTTAGGTTATTGACTGTGTGGCTGAATGTTAAGCATTAATGTGCAATCGGTTCTCCTACTGTCCGAGACTCTCCTTATGAGAGGAGTCTTGTTCTCAAGGAGACACATTTTTTTGCTTTTGGGTCATCAGCGTGCCATTTAGTGCATCATTAGTTTAATAGAGAAAGTCTGATCTAGTGCATGGAACGGTATCCCAGAGGCTGAAAGCTGTTTAACTAATTTAATATTACTCTTGAATCTTGGGAAAGTGATGCTGAATTCAGATGTGAGTTAGATCTAATTTGTGTTGTAAGTTTTATTGGGAATAATGCCATGGGGGGGGGGGTGCTGAAAGGCAATCAGTTCCTATTTTATATGTCTTAAAGGGACTAGTAGCCTAATCTGAAGTAGCATGTGATGTGGAAGCTAAATGGAAAAATAAGTCTCTAGGGATCCTCTAATATAGTGCTAAAGGCAGAATTATTTCAATATTTCATCTAATAAGAAATGGAAATCAAATGCTCAATTGTGCATACATTATACATGGAGTGGTATATATGAGAACATCTAGATAATCTGTCTTCACAGTCACCTAAGGGATTAAGTTTTATTTTATTCTATGATGTTACTATTTTTGCTGTCTTCTGTGTTAACTATCTTCCTCTACATTATAGACAGCATCTTCCTTATCTCCATTTATAATTTCAAATATTTATATCATTAGTGTGTAAATATTAGTATTTGAACAATTCATCCAAAAACTTTCACTCAGTGTCTATTATTTTAAGCACATTGGTTTACAACAGAAGTGCAAAGATCAGTAGAATACTGACACTTCCTTTAACCAAACTGTTTCAATTGGAAAGTCATTTACATGAGTGTGTAACACAGGGCAGCTCCATTGCTAAATGCTAAATGCTAAATGCTTTCCTTACAGCACCCCAACTAATTTTCCATCGCTTCATGTTGTATCTGTTGATACTAAAATTATCAAATTACCTCAAGAACAAAACCTGAAAGAGAGGTATTTTGATGTTTGTTACACCAAGGTGTTGGCTTCCTTTCTGAAAACTCAGTAAGAAGGTGTTAGGGTAAGCTTATTTAAGGATTTTATCTTGTCTGAGGTGATTTTAAGGAAGGATCAAAGAATTAGGGGTTACTCTGGAAATTGTAAGGAAGCAGAGATAAAATTCTGATGGTGTGTTTTAAAGAGGCTTCCTGTGAAAGCTAGAATAATACAAGGAACCTAAAGTCCTAATTGGCTAAAAGGCAGGAGTATCAAGTTACCTAGAAAAAGTCCATTTGGTAAGTCTTACAGTTTACACTCTGCCCTTGGATTTTTTCCATGCTCAGGCATGATGATCTGTCTCTCCATGATTGTCACAAAGAGGGCTTTTCTCAGGTTTGTGACCTTTGAGAATGATTTGGGTCGTCAGAAGTGCACTAAGACCTAACTGTTTCTGTCACACAAGAGCCTGTCACTCAGTGACCGCTTTGTTTATTTCAGTGTGTTGCCAATACCTCATATCAACAGTTTCACCTTAGAATATGAAGGCTTAAAGATGTAAACAAATTTTAATTCTATTAACAACAGGATAAAATTCAGGTTAGATTTTTATCCAAGGAAAAATGTGGGTAGTTCAAATAATTACAGATATCCAGAAAATTTATATTTTTATCTTTAGCTTAAAAAAGGTATACACATCTCTAGAATTTCAAAATGTATGAGACAGAAACTGGTACATTTCATAAAAAAAGGATGAATTAGCAATTACATTTGGAGGCCAGTTATTTTTTGCCCATTAATTAGAACAAGTAGTGGGGGAAGAGCAGTATTTAAATTTACTAAATTTCACTGTTAATCCTTTGGCCTACTTTACATTTGTAGAACCTTTCAGCTGCCACAGTGCACATATTCTTCTCAAGAACACAAAAAACAGTTACCAAAACAGTCAGTATTCTGGGCGAAAGAGGAGAATTTATAATTTTAAAAGAATAGGATAGAAGTAAATAAAATTGAAAACAGAATAATTATAGAAAAATAAGTGAAACCATTTTTTTTAATACTAGGGTGGGCATTTAGCCTAATAGTTAAGACGATCATTAGGATGCCTCTACCTCGTATCTGAGTGCCTGCGTTGGACACCAGTTTTGTCTCTTGGCTCCAGCTTACAGCTAATGATGAACTGATAGTGCTGAAGACTCAAGTTATTAGACTCCTTACTCTCTCTCTCTCTCTCTCCCCTCCCTTCATTTGAGAATGAAAGAGGAAAGTTTCTTAAAAATATTTTAAACAGTCATAGCATTGACAACCTTTAGTTAGACTGAACTGTGGCAAAAAAAAAGTTATTTGACACTCCCCCCAATATTTCTGTCTCCTGGTGTTTATATCTTTCTGCCTTTGAGCATGGGTGGGATCTATAGCTTTTGTAGTTAACAGAACATGATAAAGGTGATAAAACATCACTCAAATAATTGTATTACTTTATGTCATTTTCTTTCTCACTAGCAAAGACATTCTTGCTAGCTAGATGAAATAAATTGTCATATTAAGTAAATCCATGTGATAAGAAATTACAGACAACTCTAGGACTTGCGGGCTGTGTCCTGCCTCACATGACAGCCAACACGGATGCAGGGTCCTCTGACTTGTAAACACAAGGTCATAAATGCAATCCAAGAGAGTTTAGGAATGATTTCTTCCCTATGGAACGATTCTCATGTGAATAAAGCTCCCTTGTGCTTGTACAGTAGTCCACTGAGATCCCAATCAGATGACCGAGCTCAACCATTTCAAAATCTTGACTATAGAGGCTGTACATTGATAAATGATCGTTGTTTAACCTCTTTATGCTCTTTCCTCACTTAAAAGGTATCAAAAAACAGAATAGCAATATAATGCTAAGACACTGAAAAAATGTTAACACACTGAACAAGATAACATGAGACAAAACTGCTGATTCTATAGACATTAAAAGGATAATAAATAATTAATATAAACTATGCATTGTCCATGCATAAAACAACTTAGATGAAGCTAATTCTTGAAAGTTCACTCAAGAAAAAGAATAGGCAACTTGGATATTCCTAATTCTAATAAAGAAACTATGTCTTTACTTAAAAACATCAAAGTCTCTATGGTTTCACTGTAAGAAAGAATAGCACTTCTATATATCTCTTCTAGAAAGTACAACAGTTGAGGGTATAAGGAATCTGCAAAAAGTTCACAGAAAATGTGCATGAAGAAATACCAGTTTTCAGATTTCAACATTTTTCAGCACCAAAATAAAATACATCTTTTAAATCCATTTTTCCATTAAGCCATCTCTTATTTCATAAGTCATTCCATGAGCATTTTGTAATATGGAAATCAGACAAAGATATTATGGAGATAATGAAAAGCTACATTAACTGGTCTGGAACATAGACACAAAGATCTTTAACAACATATTTGAAAATTGAATGTGTGTGTGCAGGGTGTGAAGGAGAGAGAGACAGAGAGAAGGAAACAGAAATTATACATTATGGGGGCCAGTGCCGTGGCGCAGTAGGTTAATCTTCCGCCTGTGGTGCCGACATCCCATGTGGGCACTGGTTCTAGTCCCGGCTGCTCCTCTTCCAATCCAACTCTCTGCTATGGCCTGGGAAAGCAGTAGAAGATGACCTAAGTCCTTGGGCCCCTGCACCCACGTGGGAGACTGGGAAGAGGCACCCAGCTTCTGGCTTCAGATCGGGGCAGCTCCGACTGTTGTGGCCATTTCGGGAGTGAACCAACAGACAGAAAACCTTTCTCTGTCTCTCCCTGTCACTGTCTATAATTCTACATCTCAAATAAATAAGTAAAAATCTTTTAAAAAATTATATGTTATGACTATGTGGAGTATAATAACCTAAAAATCATGTGGAGTATAATAATGCAAAAATTCAAAGTTGGTTAAAACTCAGTCAATAAAGTAATCCACATATTTACAAAGCAAAATAAGAAAATATGTAAGATCGTATTAGTAAATGAACAAAGGCGTTTGGCATCCAGCTATGATAAATTCCTCCCATAAATTAGGAATAAAAACAAATTTTTATAATATAATCAAGACAATGAACTATAACTATATTTTTATAATATAATCAAGACAATGAACTATAACTATAATTAATGAACAAATCATTGATTCATGTAGGAATAGAGATTCTACTTTATAAATGATTCTGTTTTCAATATTTTCTTTTCTAAATTTTTATTAACAATAATTGGACATATTGATGAACTACAATGTGACTTTTGAATACATGTATACAATGTGTACTGATCTACATAGGGCAATCATCATTTCCCCTTCTTTGACATTATTAGATGATTGGCGACTGGGAGCTTCCTTCTTCTATGTGTTCATACAGTATACAATAGGTTACTGTGAACTCTGGTTTCCCCACTATCCTGTGTAACAGTAGTGACCTATTTCTTTGATATAACTCTGATTTTGTACCGATTATCCAAACTCCCTGTATCTCCCATACCCCTTCAGACCTCTTGTAATTACTATTCTGTGTTCAGATGGGGTATTTTTTTCTTTATAGCTTCCACATTTGTCAGATAGCATGCGGTATTTCCCTTTTGTTTTTTTTTTTTTTTAATTATTTATTTATTTGAGTGGAGAGTTATAGACAGATAAGGGGAAAGATAGAGAGAGAGGTCTTGCATTGCTGATTCACTCCCCAAATGGCCACAACAGCTGGAGCTGGGTCAATCTGTAGCCAGGAGCCAGGAGCTTCTTCCAGGTTTCCCACGTGGGTGCAGGGGCCCAAGCACGTGGGCCATCTTCTACAGCTTTCCCAGGCCATAGCAGAGAGCTGGATCAGAAGAGGAGCAGCCAGGACTTGAATCAGTACACATATGGGATGCCAGCACCACAGTTAGAGGTTTAATCTACTACACCACAGCACCAGATCTGGTATTTGTTATTCTGAGTCTGGCTTATTTCACTTAATATTATATCCTTCAATTCCATTCATTTCACTGAAAATGATAGGATTCATTAATTTTGGTGGTTGAATATCATTCTATTGTGTATATGTACTACATTTTATTTAGCCATTCATCTAATAATGGATACTTTGATTGATTCCATATCTTAACCAATGTGAAACATACTGAAGTAAACATGGTGGAGCCCGTAACTCTTCAATATAATCATTTCTTGTCTTTGGAATATATACTTGGTAGTGGGATTTGCCGTAGCATATGGCAGTTCTATTTCTAATTTATTAAGAAATCTCCATGGCCGGCTCTGCAGCTCAATAGGCTAATCCTCTGCTTGCGGCGCTGGCACCCCGGGTTCTAGTCCCGGTTGGGGTGCCGATTCTGTCCTGGTTGCTCCTCTTCCAGTCCAGCTCTCTGCCATGGCCCGAGAGTGCAGTGGAGGATGGCCCAGGTCCTTGGGCCCTGCACCCACATGGGAGACCAGGAAGAAGCACCTGGCTCCTGGCTTCAGATCAGCGCAGCACGCCAGCTGCAACGCGCTGGCCATAGCGGCCCCTGTGGGGTGAACCAACGGAAAATGGAAGACCTTTCTCTCTGTCTCTCTCACTGTCTGACTCTTCCTGTCAAAACAAGAAAGAATAAAAAAAGAAAAAAAGAAATCTCCATACTGTTTTCCCTAGTGACTGTAGGAATTTGTAGTCCCACCAACAGTATACAGGAGTTCCCTTTTCTCCACAGCATCACCAGTACTATTTATTTTCTGTAATTTTGTAATAGCCATTCTGATATGTGAAGCAATATCTAATTTTAATTTTGATTTTCACTTCCCTGATGGCTACAGATGTTAAGCATTTTTTCACATATTATCAGCCGCCAGTATTCTTTTTCAAAAAAATTGCTTATGCCTATTTTAGTTTATTTGCTGCATATTTAATATACAAAATTACCTACATTTAACAAACATTTTTATGCATTTGGCCATATGCATATATCCATGCTACAATCACAAAATTGCCTATTTCTTAACTTGAATGTTTGCTTTGTTGTTGTAGTTCAGTTTTTAAAGTTCTAAAATTTTCTGAATATCAATCCTTTGCTGAATAAGTAGTTTGGAGATATTTTCTCCCATTCTGACAGATGTTTCTTCAGTATATTGGTTGTTTCCTTTGCTGTGCAGAAGCTTTTGAGTTTGATAAAATCCCATTTGTATAAATGTGTTTTGCTAAGTGTAAAAAGACAGATTTTTCTGATTTAACTTATTTGATTTTTCTGGAAAAGGCAACATGATTGGGATGGAAAATGTCCTAGTGGTTGCTGAGAGTTAGAGGAGGGAATAGCTGATTATAAAGGGACTAATTGCACAAGAGAATTTTTACATTTGTGAAATAATTCTAGGCGGTATAGTTGTACTGGCCACATGTCTCTGTGGTGGATATGTCTCTTTGAAAAAGGATACATCACAAAGAACAAACTTTAATATGTGCAAACATTTATATTTTTTAAATACTAGAATGTGGAATGGCAGGTATGAAATGCAAGCTGTAGCAAATTGGACTTCCTTTATTACAAATGTATTACATAAACAAAGGGAATAGGAAAAAGGAAGCTGAATTAAGTCACCTTGGAAAGCAGTGTTTTGATTAGATACTGCAAGGGAAAACATGGAGAACTGTGCATAAATACTGTGCTACAGTTGATCAATATGTTTATCCCGGTGGTATAGAATAGCAATTCTGAAGCTACTTTATATGTAAACTAGGGTAGAATAAAATAAGTACAGATATAAAATAATGAGGCCAGGCTTCACATTGTCAAAAAAAAAAAAAAAGTAATGTTAATCAAAGCAGGAAAGTTGGAATTATTGATGTGTTGTTGAAGCAGACTCTGAGATATTAGCAAACTCATTTTTAAGATATAATGATGATGGGCCATTGCTGTGGTAAAGTAGGCTAAGCCTCTGTAGGCAGTGCCAGAATCCCATATGGGTGCTGGTTCAAGTACCAGCTGCTCTTCTTGCAATCCAGATCTCTGCTATGGCCTGAGAAAGCAGTAGAAGATGGCCCAAGTGCTTGGGCCGCTGCACCCACATGAGAGAGCCATAAGAGGCTCCCGATTCCTGACTCTAGATCAGTTCAGCTCCAGCCTTTGCGGTTATCTGGGAAGTGATTCAGCAGATAGAAGACCTCTCTCTCTGTCTCTACCTTTCTATGTAACTCTACTTCTCAAATAAATAAATAAATCTTTAAAAAATAAAAAATAGAGTAGCAAAAGATATACATATGTATAAATGGATTAATAGATATATACACCTATACATCCTATTAAGTGTATCTATGCATAGTCTATAATTATACTCAGTACTAAAGTATGTATATATGTATATATATTATATACATATATATATTATAGAGATTTCTCTTTTGAGGGGAGCATGAATTTTTAGCATTTGAGTAGGTAAGATCACATCTGGAAAACAGGTATTGGCTTCTAAATACTTTCTCCACAAATATAAACCAGGTCTAATTTTGCAAGTGGGGAAGGAGAAACATGTAAGATGGGCCTAGAGGAATCTGCATGGTAGTACAGAGGGTTGAATTACTGCCTGTGAAGTTGGTATCCTATAAGAGTTCCAGTCTGAATCCCTGCTGCTTTATTTCTGATCCAGCTTCCTGCAAATGCACCTGGGGAAGCCATGGAAGATGGCCCAGTTGCTTGGTCCCTGACCACCCACACAGAAATCTGAATGGAATTTCAGGCTTCTGGTTTTGGCCCAGGCCAATCCCTGCCATTGTAGCCATATAAGGAGTGAATCAGCAAATGGAAGATCTTTTTCTTGGTTTCTGTCTCTCTCTGTATAACTCTATCTTTCAAATAAATAAATAAATAAAAGTCTTAAAAAAAGAGTGAGCCTAAGACGTTTTGTATCCTGGAGTGTTTAAGTGCAAAAACAAAATCAAAATTTAAAAGAATATGACATAATGTCAAAAGAACATAGGAGAGGCCTGCGCTGTGGCATAACAGGTAAAGCTACCACCTGCAGTGCCAGCATCTCATATGGGCACTGGTTTGAGTCCCAGCTGCTCCACTTCCTATCCTGCTCTCTGCTATAGCCTAGGAAAGCAATAGAAGATGACCCAAGTAGTTGGAAGCCTGCACTCATGTGGGAGACCCACAAGAAGCTCCTGGCTCCTGGCTTCTGATTGGCACAGCTCTGGGCATTGCGGACACCTGGGAAGTGAGTTAGCAGATGAAAGACCTCTCTCTCTCTCTCTCTCTCTCTCTCTCTCTCTGCCTCTCTGTAACTCTGCCTTTCAAACAAATAAATCTTAAAAAAAAAGAACATAGGAGCCAATATGAAATAGCTGAAAAGATATAATTTAAATAAATAAATGATAGAACTGGCTTATAAACCAAAACAAATATAAGTATCAATAAATCTATATCATACATAAATATGTGATCTAACAAATTGTCATAAAAAGGAATAAATATTACTTAATAAAAATTAATAGAAGTAAAAGTAATTAGTTAAGTATGAAAAGAAAACAACCATTATAATAACAATGTAATAATTGATGTAAGTAAAATGCTTTCATAAATATTAAAATCATAGAGATTTTAGGAAAAGAAAATATTTGCAGATTTCAAAGAAATTTCATTCCAAGCATTTAATTCTAATAACAGATTTCAAATGTATGGAAAAATTTTTTCAATACTGTTTACAGGAGGTAGGGCTTACTACCCTTTTTAAAGCATAAGCTGGGATCTTTTAATTACTTGCTTATTACAAATATATTATGGCCTGAGAAAACTTTTTGTTTTACACTGGAGAAAGTTGGCAGATAATCCCTTAACAAATAAATCAAAATTACTCATGCTGATATCATTTACCACCTGATGTGAGAAAGAAATTCTTTCCTGGTATTCTTAAATTCATAATTCATGAAATTATCTGATAATCTAAATTGTATATATTAATGTGTTTTCTCAAAACATAAATCATCATTATTATATTTGTTGAGGTATGAGTACTCAAATGGAGATAGTAAAGATCTTTAAAAATAATTTGATAAACTGACACTGTGCCTCTATTCTTTCAAAACATCTTCACCACTTTTCCATATATATGTAAGAGACCAGGGGGGAAATAAATTTATTTCTTAAAACAAACCTTAAAATATTTCCAAGCTCAAATCTATTCCCCCAATTTATTTGCTACTGTCAAACTAACACAATTTCTGCAAGTGGACTGACATAAAATAATCTGTCAGAGACGTGTTTAAAAATCGAGATGCTCATGATAATTTGACACAGTTGAATTGAATGCCAAATACACAGAAATTTCAGTGTGCAAAATGTATTGGGATATTATGTGTGTCAGTTGGTTGCTTCTCTGAAAATAGTTTGAGAATGAAATTTTAGGAAAAAAAAGTGTTTATAGCACTAGCACACATTTGGTGTACTCACTATATATTTTTTAATCTTTCAAATTTCATAGCTTCCAAGAAGTAGGGAAATGTGAAAAGAATATTAGGAGAACTCAGATTAATAAATATGCTTTTGCATTTTTCCAATTATTGTAGAAATTGCTTTTGGTAATTTATTTCAGATTGTGTAGTAAGGTGTTATAATTACCAGATTACATGTGAGTAAGTTGGATGTACACAAATGGTTTTCCATGTCAATTTGAAAGTATACAATAAGCACGTTGAGTAGAATATATTGAGTATAATTTGTCACCTAAAACAGTACTATTGTTTTTAAATATAAATGAAACTAGTATTTCCACAGTTATAAATCTCATTCATCTTTTGACTCTAAAAGAACTGAAGTCAGTTTGTATTGTATTTCTGCTTTCTCATGTGGGGCTCCCTCAGTTCCAAGAAAGATTATAAAGCAAATGAGGGTGAAATCAAAAAAGGTGACTTGTTTGATTGATAAAGAGGTACCACCTGAGACATAGTGTTACAGTTGTAGTGAAGGTTTTGGAAAGGGTGGCTCCATGAACCAGAGAACTAATTCACTTTAATTGTTTTCAGCAATGTTTTGGACACATCATTATGTTGAATCTTAAAAAATATGTTTTTGAAGAACTGTTGACCATAGTTTTAACTTCCTTCTCTTCTTCTTATTGATATGGGAGGGATTTCTACTCAAGAGGTATGAGGATGCCCAAGCACATGACTTGACTGCCAGACACATTCGAATGATAGCAATGTATTACTCACATAATCAGAGCCCAGCTAGAAGGATGTTGCACATTTTACAGGACCAACAAGGTGAGAACAGAGTGAAGATCAGGGGCTGAGTGGAGTAGACATTTTCTTATTAAAAGTGTGAGGTTTCCCTTTATCCCATGGGGCATGTGATTGAATTGTTTGAATTATTTATGTGAGCTGGAAGAGAACTGAAAACAACTATTGAGAGACAAGTAAGAACTGCATTTGGTCTATTTGATAAGGACAGTTGTGTGGCTAGGGGATTTCATCTACAGGAGTGTAGTGGGAAGGGAAACATGAAGTCAGGCTACCTGAGATCAAAGGAATACATAACATTGAACCTTAGTAAATCTTACACCAAAGATACATATTGTGTTACTTTCGATGGAAAGTGTACTAATTGATAGGCAAGTTGAAGGACTTAATATTTACTGAGATTCTCTGGTTGAATGCATTTGAACGTGCCTTTGTAACTTTCACCAAGGACAGCATTGATATCATTTAATGGAGGAGACACTGAAAGCATAGTAAACACTGATATTAACCTTTTTAAACATTGATCCACACTAACAGCATAATTAGAAAGTTCAGAAGATTCTGAATTTAGTAAGAATATATAGGTTATATAGTTTATTTTAAATATTTGATAAAAAGGAAACTCTACTAAGAAGTAGAAGAGTTGCAATTATCCCCAAAACAATTTTTAATATTAATCTCTTGCTTTTTCACTTTATCAGTTTTAAAATAAAGATATAAAAATGCCTATTATTCTATGTAAGTGGCTCTATTTTTGTTTATATGATTCTTTATATGGATTTCAGTCTACCTTCATTTTTACAACTATGAAAGAAACCAAGCACAGGAAGCATAAAACTCCTAATAGACATGACCAAGAAAGATTATCATGACACATTGTAGTTAAGCTTTCAACACATAAAGATTGATTTAAAATATGTATCAAAGCAACACCAGATTATCTTCAGATGATCTACAATTACACTCACAGCTGATTTATAATCATAAACCCTTCTGACTAGGAGAGAACATTGATATATAGTCTAAGTCTTAAAAAAAGAACAAAAAAGCTGTCAACCCAGTAGACTCCACTCTGCAAAGATTTCATTTATGAATGAAGGTGAAATAAAGCTCTTCCATGATAAAGAAATTGAAAGAATTTGTCACTACTCATCCAGTATTATAAATGATGCTTAAGGTTGTGCTGCACACAGAAACTCACAAAGATTGTCATCATTATGAAAGAATATGAAAGCAGAAAATCTCAGGTAGAAGTACAGTTAAAATCAAAAGCAACCAATAGGAATATTTATGGAAAAATGTCAGGGCCAAGTCATTATCTATCAGTAGTTACCTCAAATGTAAATGATCCAAACTCTTCAATTAAAAGATACAAGCTGACTGAGTGGATTGAAAAAATAAGAGACCCATCTATTTACTGCCTACAAGAAACACACTTCATCAATAAAGTTCACAGATTGAATGTGAAAGGATGTAAAAAAAATTCTATGCTTACGGAAAGCAAAAACAAGCAGGTGTAGCCATCCTATGTCAGAAAATAATAGACTTTAACAAAAAATAAAAACTGTTAAAAGAGAGAAAGAACATTTTGTAATGATCAAGGGATCAATTCAACAGGAAGATGTGACTATAATAAATGTATATGCACTCAATGTCAAGGTGCCTGGTTATTTAAAACAAAAGTTAATGGATCTAAAATGGACATAAATTCCAATGCAATAGTAATGAAGGACTTCAACACCCCACTTTCATCCATGATAAACTAGAAAGAAAATCTACAAAGAAACAAGATTGTTAATCTACACTACAGACCAATTGGACCTGATATCTACAAAACCTTCCATCCCACAATTTCAGAATGCACATTCTTTTTATTAGTGCATGGAACGTATCTAGAATAGACCATATGCTAGGTCATAAAGCAAAGTCAGCGAAGTCAAAAAAAAAACTGGAATCATACTATGAATTTTTTCTGACCACAATGGAATTAAGCTGGAAATTAACAACTTAAGAATCATTAGGAGCCAGCATTGTGGTGTAGCCAGTAAAGCTGCCACCTGCAGTGTTGGTATCACATATGAGTGCAGGATTGAGTCCCAGCTGCCCACTGCCAATTCATCTCTCTTCTATGACCTGGGAAGGCAGTGGAGGGTGGTCCAAACTCCTTGGTCTATGCACCTGTGTGGGATACATGGAAGAAGTTCCTGGATTCTGGCTTCAGATTCGCACAGCTTCAGCCATTGCACCAACTGGGGAGTGAACCAATGTATAGAAGACTGCTCTCCCTCCCTCTCTCTCTTTCTCTCTACTTCTGCCTCTCTGTAACTCTGCCTTTCAAATAAATAAAACAATCTTTAAGAAATGGAATATGTAGAAAATATGCAAAAACATAGAGACAGAAGAACACACTCTTGATGAATGGGGGCATAGAAGAAATCAAAAGAGAAACTAAAAATTCTTGGAAACAAATGAAGGTGACAACACAACATATGAAGACTTAAAGGACAATTCAAAAGCAGTACTAATAGTGAAGTTTATAGTAGTTAGTGCCTACATCAAGAAGTGGAACAGCATCAAATAAAATGCACCTGAATGATCAGAAAAAAAAAATTAAAAAGCTAAAATTAGCGGGAGAAAAGAAATAATTAGAATTAGAGGATAACTAAAGAAAATTGAAACGAAAAAAAAAAAGAACAGAAAAGATCAGTGAAATTAAGAGCTGGTATTCTAAAAAAAAAAAAAAAAAAAGATATGCCTTTAGCCCAACTAACCTTAAAAAATAAATAGAAAACCCAAAATAATAAAAGCAGATTTGAAAAGGAAATGTAAAAACAGATACCACAGAGTCGGCGCCATGGCTCAATAGGCTAAACCGCCACCTTGCGGCGCCGGCACACTGGGTTCTAGTCCCGGTCGGGGTGCCGGATTCTATCCCGGTTGCCCCTTTTCCAGGCCAGCTCTCTGCTATGGCCCAGGAGTGCAGTGGAGGATAGCCCAGGTCCTTGGGCCCTGCAACCCATGGGAGACCAGGAGAAGCACCTGGCTCCTGGCTTTGGATCAGCGCGATGCGCCAGCCTCAGCGGCCATTGGGGGGTGAACCAAAGGCAAAAAGGAAGACCTTTATCTCTGTCTCTCTCTCTCACTCTCCACTCTGTCAAAAAAAAAAAAAAAAAACAGATACCACAGTGATGAAAAGTATAATCAGAAATTACTACAAAAAGCAGTATTCATTCCATAGTGGCTTTAACAGTTTGCATTCCCACCAACATGAATTAGTGTCCCCTTTTCCCCATATCCTCGCCAGCATCTGTTGTTTGTAGATTTCTATATGTAAGCCATTCTAACCAGGGTGAGGAGGAACCTCATTGTGGCTTTGATTTGTATTTCCCTGATGGCTAGTGATCTTGAACTTTTTTTCACGTGTCTATTGGCCATTTGGATTTCTTCTTTTGAAAAATGTCTATTGAGGTCCTTGGCCCATCTCTTAAGTGGGTTGTTTGTTTTGTGGATGTGGAGTTTCTTGTTCTCTTTGTAGATTCTGGTTATTAAACTTTATCTGTTGCATAGTCTGCAAATATTTTTTCCTATTCTGTCAGTTGCCTCTTCACTTTCCTGACTGTTTTTTCTGCAGTACAGAAACTTCTCAATTTGATGCAATCCCAAATGTTAATTTTGGCTTTGACTGCCTGTGCTTCTAGGGTCCTTTCCAAGAAGTCTTTGCCTGTGCCTATATCTTGCAGGGTTTCTCCAATGTTCTCTAATAATCTTATGGTGTCGGGTCATAGATTTAGATCTTTAATCCATGTTGAGTGGACTATGGAAGTCAGTTTGGAGATTACTCAGAAACCTGAATATAACCCTACCATACAACCCAGCCAACCCATTCCTTGGAATTTACCCAAAGGAAATTGAATTGGCAAACAAAAAAAGCTGTCTGCACCTTAATATTTATTGCAGCTCAATTCACATTAGCTGAGACCTGGAATCAACCTAAATGCCCATCAACAGTAGACTGGATAAAGAAATTATGGGACATGTACTCTATAGAATACTGTACAGCAGTAAAAACAATGAAATCTGGTCAATTTGTTAAGTCAAAAACAGGATTCACTGTGTGCTTACTCCTCATGTAGGATTTCTGTCCTTAATGTGTTGTACAATGTGAATTAATGCTATAACTAGTACTCAAACAGTACTTTACACTTTGTGTTTCTGTGTGGGTGCAAACTGTTGAAATCTTTACTTAGTATATACTAAATTTATCTTCTATATATAAAGATAATGAAAATGAATCTTGATGTGAATGGAATGGGAGAGGGAGTGGGAGATAGGAGGACTGTGGCTGGGAGAGAAGTTATGGGGGGGAAAAGCCACTGTAATCCATAAACTGTACTTGGAAATTTATATTTGTTAAATAAAAGTTAAAAAATAAAACAACGTGCCAACAAATTGGAAAATCTAGAAGAAATGGATAAATACAACCCATCAAAACTCAGTTATGAATATAAAAGAAACTTAAACAGACCAATAACAAAGAGAGAGATTTACTTGGTAATAGGATGATCCAAACATAGGAAAGCCCAGGACTGCATGGCTACACTGCTGAATGCTACAACACTATAAAGAACAAATTCACATTTTTCTCAATCTATTCAAAACAATTAAAAGGGATAGAGTCCACTGAAACTCCCTGTATGAGGTCACTATCACCTTAATTCCAAAACCAGAAAGACAACAGGCAAGTGTAGACTAATATTACTGATGAACATAGATGCAAAAATCCTCAACAAAGTACTAGCTAATCAAATCCAACAACACATCAGAAAGACCATTCTACTAAACCAAGAGGGATTTATACCTGGTATATGGGGATGATTCATCATATTCATATATATATTTATGTATATATTCAACAAAGTGTGGTGGGAAAATTAGATCTTTGGATGCGGAAGTATGAAATAAGATCCCCACTTTACACCTCATGCAAAAATCAACTCAAAATGGGTCAAAAATCTAAATCTATGACCTGATAAGATCATATTACTAGCAGAGAACTTTGGAGTAACTCTGCAACACATTTACATAGGCAGACTTCTTGGAAAAGACCTCAGAAGCACTTGCAATCAAAGTAATATTAGACAAATAGGATTACATCAAGCCAAAATGCTTCTGCACTGCCATGGAAACATTCAGCAAATTGAAGATGCAACTGACAGAATGGGAGAAGATATTTGCAAATATGATACTGATAAAATATTAAGGGGATGGTGCTGTGGCTCACTTGGTTAATCCTCTGCCTGTTGCACCAGAATCCCGTATGGGTGCCAGGTTCCAGTCCTGGTTGCTCCTCTTCCAGTCCAGTCTTTGCTCTGGCCTGGGAGGGCAGTGGAGAATGGCCCAGGTGCTTGGGCCCCTGCACATGCATGGAAGACCAGGAAGAAACACCCGGCTTTTCGCTTCAGATTGGTGCAGTGCCGGCTGTAGCGGCCATTTGGAGAGTGAACCAATGGAAGGAAGATCTTTCTCTCTGTCTCTCTCTCTCACAGCCTACAACTCTGTCAAATAAAAAATAATTTAATATTAAGAATTTAAAAAGAGCTCAAGAAACTCAACAACAACAAAACACACAATCTCATTAAGAAAGGACATGAACAGGGATTTTTCAAAAAAAGAAATTCTAATGGCCAACAGACATATGAAAAAATGCTCAGGACAACTAGCCATCAAGGAAATGCTAATCAAAAACACAGTGAGGTTCCACTTCACCCCAGTTAGAATAGCTTTCAAACAGAAATCAACAAAAAGAAAATGCTGGCAAGGATGTGGAGGAGTGTCCCCTAACCCACTGTTGGTGGGCATGCAAACTAGTGCAGTCATTGTGGAAAGCAGTATGGTGATTTTTCAGAAATCTGGTAATAGATATTCCATTTGACCCAGCCATCTCAGTCCCAGGAATTCACCCAAAGAAATGAAATCAGCATATGGAAGAGTTATCTATACCCCTATGTTCATTGCAGCTTAATATACAATAGTTACAATATGGAATCCACTCAGATATCCATCAATCAATGAATGGATAAAGAAAATGTGGTATATATACACTATGGAATACTACCCAGCTATAAAAAATGAAATCTTGTTGTTTGCAACCAAATTGATGCAACTAGAAACCATCATAGTAGTGAAATAAGCCAGTCCCCAAAACACAAATATCATATGTTTTCCCTGATCTGTGGTAACTAACAGAGTACAAAATAATGTAATGTATATGAATGAAATTGATATCTTGACAACTGGCTTTTTTTCACAGATTATTTCACAGGAACAGTACTTTTATCTTCTTAATGTTTGTTGAATTAGTTACTTGAATGAAGGTTAATCTATGGTTATAAAATAATCCAAAAGTATGTCATCATAAAAATTAGAAGAAAGAATAAGAAAGGAAGGAGGAGGGAGGTGAGCATGGGGGAGGGGGAGGTTAGGGTGGGAAATACCACAACATCGCTAAATATGTAAATATGAAATACATGAAACTTGTTCATTTATATAAATTAAAAATAATATTTAAAAAAAGAAAAAGAAAGAACTTCAAGATCTGCCTCTCTCTTTGTTCTTTCTGTCTGTAACTTTGCCTCTTGAATGAATGAATGAATACAAAAAGAATGCCTACTAAATATTTCAAATCTTACGATCAGTTTGGAATAAAGTTCTTGCAATGGACTCTTCTTGGTATGAGCTGCACTGACTTGCACTTTTCCTCTGCATCCACTGCTGAGTAGCTGCCACTCAGACCAGTAGCTCAACACTATACCTCTTACTGTAACTACAGGTTTAAATTCCTCCTTTTCTGGTTTCTCTTTTTCTCCATTGCAACTGGTCTGGAACTGTATGTAACCATATCATCTAAGTTTGGGTAGTGACCATTGCAGGTGAAGAAAAAGAGGAAAAGACAATGCCATGTTTTGAGTTTATTTTATTGATTTAGTGAGTGATTTCTTGAACATGTACTTTCGTTATTAATTTTTCTAGAGAGACTTAACCTAAAAATTGGAAAGACAAAAATATGCCAATATTATTCATACAACGTACACAATTAAATTGCTGTTAACACTTTGGAACTCATTATTTCAAATGAGCATACTAATTTGGAATTTGCATAAAAATGGAAAAAGAAGATTCAGGTCATGAATATGTTCCTTGGTCAAACTTACCTAAAGCTGGTTTAAATATATGCTTTTTTAAAAAAGCATTTTAGTACCTAAATTAAATATCCACAAATACTGTTAAATTGAACAATGTTCAAATGATGTATGCATACTGTCTTTTCTGTTGCTTTTAAAACTTATTCTTAACAATCAAGATCCATGTTAGACTTTTATATATGAAACTGTCACTGGCCGGCACCATGGCTCACTAGGCTAATCCTCCGCCTTGCGGAGTTCCAGTCCCAGTCAGGGCGCCAGATTCTGTCCCGGTTGCCCCTCTTCCAGGCCAGCTCTCTGCTGTGGCCAGGAGCGCAGTGGAGGATGGCCCAAGTACTTGGGCCCTGCACCCCACGGGAGACCAGGAGAAGTACCTGGCTCCTGCCATCGGCTCAATGTGGTGCGCTGGCTATGGTGCCATTGGAGGGTGAACCAACTGGCAAAGGAAGACCTTTCTCTCTGTCTCTCTCTCTCACGGTCCACTCTGCCCGTAAAAAAAAAAAAAAAAAAAACTGTCACTGAAAATTAACAAAATAAAGATCAAGCTCAAGTAGAAAAAAAAGTTAAAATTTCCCCTGCAACATATACACTTACACAAAATGTCAGGTAACATTGTTAATAAATAGTTTTAATGACTTACTAGTAAATAGAAATAGACCGATAAACATTAGGTTGATACTTCTAACTATCTTCTACTTTTCAGCCAATATTTCAAAAATGGAATGAGTGAATTACCTGCATTTAGAATGGTGATCAATATATGACAGTGATTTACCATTATTATGACATAACACATAGCTACATGAGATTTTTCTTCCCAGTTATCATGAAAATAAGGACAAAATATTTAATAGAATGTTTGGATTTCAATTGTCAAGATACATTGAATTTCTACATAATGTGTTATCACTTTATCTTAAATTGAAATGTAAAGAACTAAGAATAACATTTGTTATGTAACTATAACAATCCCGAGTTAATTTGGTTCTGATAAATTTTGTTTGACTAACTGCTACAGGTTACCAATTATGCTGTGCTATTATAAAGAAAATATGAAAAATTAATGTCAAAATATTTTATATTGAATTATTCAGTTTTTAGAAATAGGACTCCAATTGCATGGCAGTTAAAATAATTGACGCTATCGTTTTTCCTCTTCTCTCTCT
Source organism: Oryctolagus cuniculus (assembly GCF_051225735.1). Classification (NCBI taxonomy): domain Eukaryota; kingdom Metazoa; phylum Chordata; class Mammalia; order Lagomorpha; family Leporidae; genus Oryctolagus; species Oryctolagus cuniculus. Next base: position 116,133,346 of record NC_142870.1, on the reverse strand, counting down.
ATTGTCCCTTTATTCTCTTATTCTTCCTTCCTTCTCTCTTTGTTCCCATTGGTTTTTTTTCCTTCTTTCCATTCTTTTTTTAATACACCTTTTCAGTTCATCCCATGAATAATCAAATGTAGGTTTTTTTCTTAAAAGCAACTTCAGAGTCTTGAAAACTTAGAGTCTGGTCTGTCAAGTTAATATTTTTTTCCAATAAAGATAATTTTATCCAATAATATTCTATTTTGTGTTTTTAGAAAAAAGAGAAACACATTTAAGTATTAATAATTAAATAGAATACCTAAATGTGGAAGATTTTGGTGCTAGCAATATAATTTATTTTCCTGTTAAATATATTTTTGCCTTCAATTTTAAAATCTTGGTTTTTGGAAAGTTGGAATGTATAACTGTATAAAACTAGTATAATGTCTCCTTTATATTTTATAGATGTTAAGAAATAGTGAAATAGTCAAATGAAATCTTTTGAATAATATGTTATATTAAATCATATGTAAGGCAACATAAGCGTATTTATGGAAAGTGATTTTAACTCTGTGCACTTAAATTTTTAGTGCTTTGAAAATGGATCACTTGACTGACTAAAGCCTTCATAAATGTGTTCTGTGGTGAAATAGTGTAGTATTACATTTATATTTAAGCAATATTTGATAGTATTATATATTATACAATTTTTAAAGATTTATTTATTTATTTGAAAGACTGACAGAGAGAGGGAAATGCAGAATGAGAGAGATCTCTCCTCTGCTCTTATACTCCACAAATAAACACAACAGGTAGGGTTTGACCAGGCTAAATCCCAGAGCCAGGTACTCCATCCTGGTCTTCCATATGGATGCCACAGGCCCAAGCACTTGGGTCATCTGCTGCTGCCTTCCCAGGTACCTTGAAAGCAGATTATCTAGAACTGTGATTGACAATCCAAAATGGGATATCAACATGCCCAGCAACAGCTTACTTACTGTGCCATGATGCCAGCCCTTGACATCCTATAATAATTTAAATAGGAATACAGGCAAATGACCTGGGTTTTGTACAACAGACCTGGGAAAACCAAGAGCTTAAACAGGATGGGAATTCTAGTTTTCAGACTATAGGTGTTTCAGTCACCCCTATGCATGCTTATACCTAGCAACTGAAAAATTTTAGTGGCCACAGATATAAGATCCTTGGGCTCTAAAACTCTGAGTATAAAACTGGTCTCCATGCTATTTGTTAGTGACATCCAAGCACAGATTTTGACTGGAGACAGATTCCTCCTAGGTGTCTCTGGACTAAGTGTTTATGATTTGCCTCCTTAGTTTAACTTGAGTGCTTTCCTCTCTATCTCTCTCTGGCCAATGTCATTCGTTAGTGCTTTTCTAAGAAAAACCATCTGGTTTGTATCAGTTCCTCACCTTATTTCTCTAATGACTAGCTGGATTGGCTTGTCTGAGTGCTTATAGAGATAGGTAAGCTGTGAGTGGAATTTAATCTGGCAATAATGGATTTTCCTACAGCAATTGTATTAGCAGTGATGTGGGAGACTGCTTGCAAAAGCTAGCACAAAATTCTCGTCTTTCTATGAAATCATGCAACTGAGCAAAGAAATTTGGCACAGTTCTCTACAAAAGTTGTTTCTTTTCCCTCCCTTTGAATCTAGAGTGCTTAAGGTCTTACTTTTACCAATGGAGTGCAACAAAGTTTTTGTGATTTCTGAGGATGAAACCATCATGTTTTAAAGACACTTAAGAAGGACCTCATGAAACAAGAGGCATAGGCATGGTAGTGGTTCCAGCTGAGCCCAGACCCCCACTGATGAGAGCTGAAAGTAGCCATATGAGTGAGCCCAGACTGAGCGAAGTCAACTTGAAGAATTAGGATAACAAATAAGGTCAAGTTTGGGAGTAGTTTGTTTATCAGCAGTAGGCAAATTAAAGAAAAACATAACACACTTTTGTCGTGAAGTAGGAAAATCCAGAGATTTGATCAAATTGAATAAAAGCAATGTGGGAATAAAGTGTCCTGAGGCTGATTAGATAGAAAAGTTCCATATCTGTTGTTCAAGAACATATGTCTATCAGTGGAAAATATTTCTGTTCTTTTAGTACAGGTGTATGTAGAGCATTCCCTAGGCCCTAGGAAAGAAATCGACAAGAATTACACAGAATATTTCTACCGTGGTCAGGCTGAATTCAGGCTCTCATTTGAAAACATACTGGGCTGCTAACAAATCTATTGGATTCACTAGAGATAAAGGACAAGATGTAACTGTAGACTTAAGATTTGATTAAGCATAAGGGATAGCAGGTACCAGGTTCAAGTTCAGAGTTTGCCTGATATTTGTGGTGTCAAGGAAAATTCAGCCAAGCAAGGTTGGAATAGTGGGTCTTAAATTTAAATATTCTCAATTTATTTTAGAATGCATGCTGAGGTTTCAGGCTTTCTTAGTAAATATCTAATCCCTAATTTCAAAGTAAGGGTAAATTGAAAATGAGATGGGAATGAAGAGATGGAAGGGCAAGGACCTGGAGTCATAAGAACCAATGCAGAAACCAGAAATATACTCTGTATGTACAAATGTATTCTAAGTTTGAGTTATGCTTATAAGTGCATTATAAGCCAGATCACATGAAGAATCCTATATATTTTAATAATTTACATCTTTAAGAGAATGGTAAGGCACTTTTCTATAAGTTATATAATTCTATCACTGAAATATCTTTCAATGTTAAACTTATCATCTTCATTTAAAAGTGAAAATGAAACTCAAAGAAAATAAATGACTTGAAGAACTGAAAAAAGTGCAGAGGAAGTAACAGATTTCAGACCACTTGTCTTGGCTAGGATCATACACTGGAGCTCCTATTAACAATACAATCATTATCCTTGGCTTTTGGTAGTTTTGGCTATTTATGGTCAAATTCTTTCCGAAAATATTAAATGATAAGTTCCAAAGATAAAAAATTCATAACTTCTAAATTGTATACTATTCTGAGTAGCTTTATATCATACCTGGCATGTAAATCATATCCAAACTCTTTATGCTGCCTGACCATTACACAATTAGTAGCTGCCTTATTTATCAAATATTTTGTTGCAATATTGTAATGCTTGCATTACATTTAATAATGATGACAAAGTGCAACAGTGGTGATGTAAAGGAGGCACCAGGACTGAAAACCTGGAAGGACAACAAAAAGCTGCTATGATGTAGCCACACCACACAGAATATATATAAAAAAAATAGGGTATACATCCTCGGTTTCAATTTGCTGTTATTTCCATAGTTCTATAATAGCTATATAGTGGATTTCAGCTATCCACTGAATGTCTTGGAGCACATCCCATTGAGTTGCAAATAATATTTTTTCCTCTTTTAAAAATTTATTTAAATTTTTTTCTACAGTTAACAAATTTTATGTATTTCATATATATAGGTTTAGGAGCATGATGATGCTTCACTCCCATCCCTCTCTACCACCCATGCTCCAAACATTCCTCCTCCTTCCTTTCTTAATCTATTTTTTTAAGTTTTATTCATTTATTTGAAAGGCATAGTTACAGAGAGAGAGAGGGAGAAACAGAGAGGAAGGTCTTTAATCAGCTGCTTCACTCCCCAAATGGCCACAATGGCTAGCAATGAGTCAGACCAAAGCCAGGAGCCAGGACTTCATCTGGATCTCCCACATGGGTACAGGGGCCCAAGCACCTGGGCCGTCTTGCACTGCTGTCCCAGGAACATGAGCAGGGAGTGGGATTGGAAGTGGAGCAGCCAGGACTCGAACCAGTGTCCACATGAGATGCTGGCACCAGAGGAGCAGCATTCCCTGGTAGACCACAGTGTCATACCCTGAAACTGTCTTCTAATAGAATATTTGTCTGTTTAATAATATTAAAATTGAGGTGGATATATGGCCTAGCAGAGAAGCTGTCAGTTAAAATGCCCACACCCCATATTTGAGGACCTGGATATAATAGGCCCCTACTCCTGACTCCAGCTTCCTGCTTAATGCAGATACCTGGAGGCAGTAGTGATCATTCAAGTAGTTGGATACTTGTGCACCCACATGGGAATTCTGGACTGAAGTCCTGATTCCAGGTCCACCCTGCCCATTTCAGCCATTTGGACAGTGAATCATTAGATAGAAATTCTCTCAATGCTTCTCAATGAATAATTTTTTTTACTTCAATTTTCAATCCTTTTATCTAAGACATACAAATTTCATGCATTTCATATATTCAAATTTCAAAACACAGTGATTCTTCCCTTCCTTCCCTCTCTCCCATCCACATTCTCATCTTTCTTCCTCCTCTCTCTCCTATTGCATTCTTAATTCTTACAAATATATATTTTCAGTTTCTTTTATACTCATCAGATTAACCCTACAGTAAGTAAAGAATTCAACAAACACTATAAGGAAAAAAAAAAAAACACTTTTCCTCAATAAAAGAGTCAAGGGCTATAAGCAATCTTCAAATCTCAAAATGTCAGTTTCACACCTATATATTGTATTTTAGATATTCTACTAGTTTACCACAGATAAGAAAAAACATAGTATTTGTTTTAGGGGGATTGGCTAATTTTACTAAGTAAAATGGTTTTCAGTTTTATCCGATATGTTGCAAAAGACAGGCAGGGATTCATTTTTTTAACTGTTGAGTAGTATTCCATCGTGCATATATGCCATAATTTCTTCATCCAGTCATCAGTTGATGAGCCGTTGTGTTATCCCAGAATGGATGCAGTACTCATCTGTGCTGTGGTAAGAACTGCACAAAGGATCTGTGTAGTCCTCAATGGAGCACAGATCCTGTAACAGTGATCTACCTCAGGAAATGTGGTAGCACTGGGCATGTGGAGCTGCTCATAGTGATTTCCCAGAGACCCAGTTACACCCTGTACCCTTTGTACAGTCAGAGTTTCCACAGTCTCAGCACACAAGGCTCCCACAGTCATGGGGTGCAGAGGATCTGCTATAGCCTGCTAGACTGCCTTGTCCACAGAGCAGCAGATATGTTCCCAGAGCCAGCTGCCTGTGGGTGCTCCCCCTAGGTGGTTTGAGCCCTAGAGCTTGTGATTTGTGGAGGGGCTAGAGGTACCTCTATGATATCTTTGTGGGTTCCAACCCCCTGTCAGTCCTCCCGGGCAGACTTGAATCAATGGGGAATTGGGATTTTTCCCTCTGGTAAAATCCTTGGATCACACACAGTTATTCAAGAGTCATGGGTCGTAGTCCCTTCTTGTTTCACAGTGGTGCTTTCTCACTGCAGGTTGCTGGGTGCATGGACCTGAACTTCTGCCTCAGGTTCTGACTAGAGAGCGTCTCATCCAGCCAGTTGCTGGGCATGCACAGAATTGCTGGCACAGTGCAGGGTCTTAGTCCACCCGACGAGGATGGACTGGGTCCGAGGAATTTTAAGTGCACCACTTGCTCGTTTCCCAGACTCCTGAACCCGGAGACAATCAGATGCAGTGGGGAGCCAAGTCAAGCAGGGACTCATTTATTGGGCGTATAACAAAGCTTTTTACAGCAAAAAACTACAGAGTGATCGGGGCAGGGCATAAGGACCAACCAGTCACTTAGAAGATCATTTATGGTGAAATGAACACTATGAGAAACGGTGACTTGATCAGCCCTCACCCTGACTGTTGATGAGCAACTTAATATGTTATCCCTCTTAGTATTTTTTGTTTGTTTGTTCTACTTAATACTTTTAGTTGAATACTGTAATCAATACACAATTCTTCTTAAGTGCTGAAACTTAACTGAAAAGTGATCACTGTTAAATATAAGAGTGGAATAAGAGAGGGAAAAGATGTGCAATTCGGGACATGCTCAAGCTGACTTACTTCAAACGGTAGAGTTAGAAACATACCAGGGGATTCCAATTCAATCCCATCAAGGTGGCATGTACCAATGCCATCTCACTAGTCCCAGTGATCAATTTCTGTTCACAATTGATCATAATGATAGGACTAAGAACCAAAGGGATCACCTAAACAAGAATAGTGTCTGCAAACACTAGCTGATAGAATAAAAAAGGGAGAGAATGATCCAACATGGGAAGTGAGATACACAGCAGACCCATAGAATGGCAGATGTCCTAAACAGCGCTCTGGCCTCAGAATCAGCCCTTAAGGCATGCGGATCCAGCTGAAAAGCCCATGAGAGTATTTCAGGCATGGAAAGCCAAGACACTCTGGGGGAAAAAAAACCTAAATGAAAGATTTCTGCGAGTGAGATCCCAGTGAAAAGAATGGGTCATCAAAGAAGGAGGTACCTTTCTCTGAAGGGAGGAGAGAACTTCCACTTTGACCATGGCCTTGTCTAAATATGATCAGAGTCAGTGAACTCAGGGGGCTTCCATAGCCTTGGCAACTCATGACAAGAACCTAGGGTGATTACTGATGCCATAAACAAGAGTGTCAATTTGTTAAGTCAACAACAGGAGTCACTGTGCACTTCCTCCTCATGTAGGATCTTTGTCCTTAGTGTGCTGTACATTGTGATTTAATGCTATAACCAGTACTCAAACAGTGTTTTTCACTTTATGTTTCTGTGTGGGAGCAAACTGTTGAAATCTTTACTTAATGTATGCTAAACTGATCTTCTGTATATAAAGAGAATCGAAAATGAATCTTGATGTGAATGGAAGGGGAGAGGGAGTGGGAAAGTGGAGGGTTGCGGGTGGGAGGGAAGTTGCGGGGGGGGGGGGAGCCATTGTAATCCATAAGCTGTACTTTGGAAATTTATACTCATTAAATAAAAGTTAAAAAAAAAAAGATCATTTATGGGGCGATTTTTATAGGACTAGCCATATGTCTATATACTCATCATCAGTTGTCGTCACTTCCTCTGATGTGCAGCCAATCAGCTTTAGTGACAAACAACTTTGAGTTCTGCCCATCTTACTTCCTCTGGGCGCCATCTTCTTTGCCCCTCTCCCAGGGCCCGCTGGAGAGGAGGCCTACGGCATCATCATCGGCAGCCTGGTCCCTCTCCATCTGGTTCCCAATGTTCCTCTTGCTGGGGGGCTGTGGTAGCCGCGGGAGTTGCTCCAGGATCCACTCCCCCTCCTTGCATGACAGCAGTTTGCTCATGGCGGCACTGTGCATACGCTCCAGCTCACATCCCACTCCTCCAGTGCCTGCAGGCTGTAGATGAAGTCCTCCTGCAGGTGCTGCAGCTGGCCCTGTGCCTCCAGGAGCCAGGCACGCTTCATGTTGACCCCTCCTTGGCGCCGACCGGGCCCCCAGTCGTCTGCATCGCCTGGTCGTGGGGCCAGAGCAGTTACCGCCGCACCTCCGTGAGGCCACTGTCCACCATGGCGGAGGCCGGGGCCACGTGCGCGCGCATCGGGCCCCTCCCTGAGCCGCCATCCCTGGCCGACTGGCTGCACGTGCCCTGACTCGGGTTAGTTTGCGGGCTTGGCTCCGCGCAGCTCCCCTCCACGCGGCTCTGGCGAGGGCACCCGGGAGCAGCTGCATGTGCGGAGCCCTGGGCCTGGCCTGGCTACACCCTGGCCGCGCTCATGCCCCGCAGCACAGCAGTTACTTACGTGCAAAATGGCATCCTCTTTCAGCTGGATGCGGTTGTCGGGGGGGGGGGGGGGGGGGGGAAGCGAAATGTGACCTTTTTTCTGCTCTACATTAGCAGGTACCTTGTCTCCCACAGAGCTCCAGGCCAGACTCACACCAGGCTCTCTCCCCAGCTGTATCTCCAGTGGCACAGGTTGCTGCAGTCTGATCTCACCTCATTCTCCAAAGCTCTTCATGGTTGAGATCTTGTGTTGTGCCTGTGCAAGTGCTGCGTGTCTGCACCCTCTATGTAGACTCATGGGTTCCCCTTCTTTCCGCAGAATTTCATTATGGTTTTCTCCCTAACTCCCCCTGAGAATGCACTATCTCCACTTTTTTTTTTTTTAAAAACTATCTTCTCCTAGCCTAGAGTTGTAAGCTCTCTCCCTATTCTACCATCTTGTAATCTCCCTTCAATAAATAAATTTGAAGAATTGCTTTTGAATACTGAGAGTCTAAATTAGAATAAACAGAAATACATAAAATTTTACACATAAACTAATTGAACTAAATATCTATTATTTAAAAAATAAAACATTTGATACGTTCAACTTACACTGCATTGGCTATGTTATTGTGTGGTTTTAATGTATTGTTTTATTCTTCAGATATTTCTTTATATTATTTAAATGTAATTAGAATTGTTTTCATAGTGTTTTAACTGAAATTAGAAAAGTGTTCATATTAAGCATAGTTTTCCAAAGCTGATATTCAAAATATCAAAGTAAAAATCTCAAATGAATTTTTATTTTTATTTATTTTTAATTTTTTGGACAGGCAGAGTGGACAGTGAGAGAGAGAGAGAGAGAGAAAGGTCTTCCTTTGCCATTGGTTCACCCTCCAATGGCCACCGCAGCCAGTGTGCTGCGGCCAGCGCACCACGCTGATCTGATGGCAGGAGCCAGGTGCTTCTCCTGGTCTCCCATGGGGTGCAGGGCCCAAGCACTTGGGCCATCCTCCACTGCATTCCCTGGCCACAGCAGAGAGCTGGCCTGGAAGAGGGGCAACCGGGACGGAATCTGGCGCCCCGACCGGGACTAGAACCTGGTGTGCCGGCGCCACAAGGCAGAGGATTAGCCTAGTGAGCCGCAGCGCCGGCCTCAATGAATTTTTAATATTACACATAACTAAAATTTTCCTGATGTTTTTATAAAAATGAAATTATTCAATAATCACATAAGAATGTTTTAATATATGAAACAGCTGCCTTACTAATATAAGGTATATAAGGTATATATATACTAATATAAGGTATATTTTTAAACAATTAGGGATGCTATAAATTCGAATTAAATAACTAAAACTGAAGTACAGTCTTGAAATATCACTATTTGGTTCCTAAAGTCTTAAACATAAATGTGGAAGATATAGTAATTTTCCCAATTTAACACCAAATATCATTATATTAACAACTACAAAACATTTCTCTTACAGATTAGAAGTACAAATATATACATGTTCAAACTTGCTGTATTGTGTAGCCCTGATTAGATGCCTGGCACATAGTGGCATGTATATAACACAAGTTAGCAGTCAAAAGACAAACTCATATAGCAGCATTTAATACCTACAAGATAGAAATAATTCTTCGACCCAGAGTCTTTGATGGATGAGAACACAAGGTAGAGATGGGGGACAGGCAGTTTGTCATTAAAAATTTTGTAAAGATTTACTTATTTATTTGAAAAGTAGAGTTACAGAGAGAGAAGGAGAGACAGAGAGAGAGAACTGTTTGCTAGTTCACTCCCCACATGTCTGCAATGCTCAGCACTGAACCAGGCCAAAACCAGGATCCAGGAGCTTCATTTAGATCTCCTTGTTGGTGGCAGGGACCCAAGGACTTAGGCCATCTTTTGTTGCTTTCCCAGGTAGTTTAGCAGGCAGCTGGATTGGAAATGGAGCAGCTGGGGCAAGAACTGATGCTCATAAAGATGTCAGCTCTGCAGGTGGCAGCTTAACCCGCTAGGTGACAGTGATGGTACATTTAGATGTAATTTATACAATGATATACTTTCAGTTCATTTTATATTCATAAGAGTAACCCTACACTAAGTAACACTAAGTAAAGAGCTTAGAGACAAGGGCTGTAAATAATTATCAAATCTCAAAATTTCAATTTCAATCGTATACATTACATTATTTGACAGTCTATAGTTATCACAGATCAAAGAAAACCTATGGTGTTTGTTTTTTAGGAATGGGGTTATTTAATTAATTATAATCACTTCCAGTTGCAAATATTTTGTTGCAAAAAATGAGATTTCATTCTTTTTTAACCACTAAGTAGTGCTCCATACTATATATTCATCATATATATATAGCACAATTTTTATCCAATCATCAGCTGATGGACATCTGGGTTGAATCTATATCTTAGCTATTGTGAACTGAGCTGCAATAAACTTGGAGGTGCAGACAATTCTTTAATGTGCAGATTCATTTTGTTTGAGTAAATTTCCTGGAGTGGGAATTCTGTGTCATTTGGTAGATCTATTTTGCTTTCTGAGGTATTTCCATAATGTCTTCCACAATGGTTGCACAGGTTTACAGTCCCACATACATTGGATTATGGCAAGTTTCCCTCATATTCTTACCAGAATTTACTATTTGTTCATTTCTGTATGAAAGCCATCCTAAATGGGGTGAGGTGAAACCTCATTATGGTTTTGATTTGCATTTCCCTGATGGCTAGTGATCCTGAGCATTTTTTCATATGAATGTTGGCCATTTGAATTTCTTTTTTTTTGTTTGTTTGTTTAACATGTGGAATTTGTCTTTTTTTAAGATTGATTTATTTATTTCAAAGTCGGAGCTACACAGAGAGAAAAAGAGAGGCAGAGAGAGATAGAGAGAGAGAGAGAGAGAGAGATGTCTTCCATCCTCTGGATCACTCCCCAATTGGCCACAATGGCTAGAACTGCACCAATCTGAAGCCAGGAGCCAGAAGCTTCTTCCGGGTCTCTCACACTGGTGCAAGGGCTCAAGGACTTAAGCCATCCTCTACTGGTTTTCCAAGCCATAGCAGAGAGCTGAATCAGAAGTGGAGCAGCTGGGACTCGAACTGGCGCCCACATGGCCAGCACTGCAGGCGGCTTTACCTGATACACCAAAGCGCCAGCCCCTTGAATTTCATCCTTTGAAAAATGTTTGTTCAAATCCTTTGCCCATTTTTTAACTGGATTATTTTGTTGTGATTGATTTTCTTGAGCTCTTTATAGATTCTGGATATTCATCCTTCATCAGTTGCATAGTTTGCAAATATTTTCTCCCATTCTGTTGGTTGCCTCTTCACTTTGCTGAAGTTTATTTTGTTTGTTTGTTTTTGTTTTTGTCTTTATTTGCAGCACAGGAGCATCTCAGCTTAATGTGATCCCATTTATCAATTTTGGCTTTGATTTCTTGGCTTTTGGGGTCTTTTCCAAGAAGTGTCTGCCTATGCCAATGTTTTATACAGTTTCCCCAATGTTCACCTCTAGTAATTTGATGGTATCATGTTGTATATTTAGTACCTTGATCCGTTTTGAGTTGATTTATGTATATGGTTTACTTTAGGGGTCTTGTTTCATACTCCTGCATGTGGATATCCAATTTTCCCAGCAACTTTTGTTGAAGAGACTGTTCTTACTCTATTTCGTCTTCTATTTTTTGTTTGTCTCTCAAAAAATAAGTAACTCTTTTTAAAACTCAATTTACAGATATCACCAAAGTAAAGGTCATAATGTAATTTGAACTGATGATGGGGAAGGAAAAGGGAAGAGTCAAAAAGAGTTTTTAAATCTGTTTGGTTGAGAGATTAGATGACAAGTAAAACAATTTGGCCCTCAGTGGGGTAAGTTTGAAAAATCATCATTTGGAGGGGGATTTTACTAAAAATCTGAGGAAAGGAATTCTTCTAAGCAGATTTGTAGTTGGAGAAAAAGTAAAACCAACATGCATGTGAACAGTCTCCAAGAATTCCTATTTTATTACTTCATATTTGGAACTCAGGAAATCAAACATTTGTTACACACATGTATTATTTCAGCACATCTATTTTTCACTTTAGAAATCTTATCAGAGTCTACGGCCATACCACCCTGAACGTGCCTGATCTCGTCTGAAATCTTATCAGACTCATGGGAAATCAGAACTATGGGACATATTCTTAGGTATAAGTTGATATAAATTTATTTGCACATAATATAAATAGGGAATAAGAGGTCATTTAAAGCTCTTTCCTACCAGCTACTATTTATAGGATGGAAACAGAACTTTATTTAAGATATCAAAAGGACTAGGCACTATATAAATATATTACAGGCATTCAGATGGGTTATGGCGTAGAGGATTTTTCATGACTACCATCAAGGAGACAAGCAACTTCAAGGTGTGCAAATATATGTCATTTTGAATTGTCACAGTTTCCGTTACAAAAATGACAGAAGAAAAGCTTATTTTGGTAAATTTTAACTTTCTCTCCAGGTTTCAAATTATGTTGTCTTCTCTTGTTTTGAACTGAGTAAATTAAATAATAAAACACAATAAACTCCCAAGCCTAATTCTGTGTATATTTTTGCCAGCTGTTGTTACTTTATTAAATAATACATTATCAGCATGAAAAGCATATTTGTGGTGATGAATCACACAGTTACAGAATTGGAGTAATTGTGTCTTGGTGATATATAAACTATAATTCTGAAAGGACTGAATTAAAGTGTTTTTTTTTTCTTTTTTTTCTTTCTTTTTTTTTTTTTTAAAGGTAGAGTTATAGACAGTAAGAGAGAGAGACAGTGAGAAAGGTCTTACTTCTGTTGGTTCACTCTCCAAATGGCCGCTATGTCTGGTGCTGCACCTATCTGAAGCCAGGATCCAGGTACTTCTTCCTGGTCTTCCATGCGGGTGCAGGAGCCCAAACACTTGGGCCATCCTCCACTGCCCTCCCGAGCCACAGCAGAGAGCTGGACTGGAAGAGGAGCTACCAGGACTAGAACCTGGCACCCATATGGGATGCCAGCACTACAGGCGGAAGATTAACCAAGTGAGCCACCGTGCTGGCCCTGAATTAAAGTGTTTTAAAACTTCTGATGCCATATATGATTATTTTCTAAGCACGTTGCATATTTGATTTAAGTAGGCTGCCAAATAATTGCTCAACAAAACATGCTTTTTTAAAGTTTTTATTTAATAAATGCATTTTTCATAGATAGAAATCGTGTTTTTATCCAATGGTTCTATTTTATTATTGAGAATAATCCAGAAATTAGGAAAAAATGGAATTTAGTCCTCGCTAACCCATATTTCAAATTTCCTATTTCTAGAAAAACATTCAGAAACTACAGAAACTATTTTTACTTGTGAAACAGAGATAACTGTGATCATCTCTGGGTGTTATTACAGTGATAGATGTTTGGGAGGATATTTTATAGGTGGGTGCAAAGGCAACATGGCCTAGTGCTTTTTTGATGTGGCTTCCATTTATATTTGGCTCTAACACTTGCCAGCTTTATCACCTTAGGTAAGTTAATTAACTTTACTCTGTCTCAGTTTCCACATATATAAATAGAATTGATACCTGGAAGCCTATGTAATTTGAGAATATGCATGCATATTTCTTGAAGAAGTCTCCTGAATATATGTTATAAGATTTTGCTTCAATCTACCTTTGCCACTGTGATGGTTAGTTTTGTATGCTAACTTAATCGGTACACAGGGTATCCAGATATTGGGCCAAACATTGTTCTGTCCATTTCTGCGAGGGTGTTTGAAGATGAGTTTGACACTTAAAATAATCAAATGAATGAGGCAAATCTTTCTCCTTAATGTGACTGGGTATCAATCAGTTGAAGGCCTGAATAGAGCAAAACAGTGACCTCCCTTGAATGAAAGAGTCCTTTGCCTGACTGGCAACAAGCCATGATATCGGTTTTATCCTGTTTTGGACTTGAACTGAAGCATCAACTGTCCCAGGTCTTAAGTCTGATGTCCTTCAAACTGGAACACTCCCATCGTCTTCCCTGAGTCTCCAGCTCACATACTGAAAATCATGGTACTTAACAGCCTCCATAGTCATGTGAGGCAATTACTTATATTATACTTCTTTATATAGTATGTATGTCTATATACCATTATATTTGGATGTATTATATATAATTGTATGCATTTATAGTAAAGATATATTGGTTCTGTCTCTTTAGGAAACCCTGGTACATATAATCACATATGTGTACCCAAGAGATAAAAGGAGAGTGACGTTGCTTCATACAAAATGTTATAAATCTGCAAATGTGGAAAAATAAGTCAAAGCTAATCTGAATATACAGTGTGTTGTATATTTTAAAAATTACATTTCATAATTCTCACATAAGTTTTAGAATTTAAATGGCTTCAAAATATGTTAACCATATATTTATTAGAGGATCAAATAACCTAATTTATTTTTTAGTTTGTCATGACTGTAAGTATCAGAGTCAATTGAAATTTAGATAATGTTTCTTCAGTGTCTTCTTGATGTTTATATCATATCTGAAGGCCACAGACATAACTACTACGCAGTATATTTCATCTTTATAAATTGACAATGATATAACTGAGTTTTAATTTTTGACTATGATATCTGTTACTTAAAAAAAGTCAAATTTTCCACAAATTTATTTCCAAATGGGTGAAATTCGGTGACATCCCGAAAAGAATTATCATTGATTTGTTTCAGTAGCAGTATATCCTGCTTTAGGTTAAGAAATGAATTTGTAATAATCAATTCTCATTACTCACAGTCTTATGTTCTATGAAGTAACCCCAGCGAAAAATGAATGCATGAATTCTGGACCACTGTTCCCTGAGGAAACACAAGACCAGGCTCCTGTGTCTCTGATTACAAGACTTTCATCAGTTGATCAATGCATAGCCTTGTTTATGTGTGATTTTTTGAAAGATAATTTATTAGATATATAGCTGATTCTTTAACATTGAACTCATTATCAACAGCACTATAATTCATGCCTGAGTGAGCATTCTCCATTAGGATATATCACAGAATTCTTACACATAGGAACACCAGACAGTATTTCAGCATTATACATGGGGACCAACTTAAATATCAAAATCACTAACAAAAGGAAAAAAAATGTGAAAATGGCATTAAATAAACTGCAATTTTGCAGTATGGAGAGCTGACACAAGAAGGCAGAGTGTTACCTTCTTCAACTCAAGTAAGAATAATTCAGTTTAGGGGCCCGTGCTGTGGTGCAGCTGATAAAGCCACCGCCTGCAGTGCCGGCATCCCATATGGGCACCGGTTTAAGTCGCAGCTGCTCTACTTCCCATCCAGCTCTGTGCTATGGACTTGGAAAGCAGTAGAAGATGGTCCCTCATGTGGGAGACCCACAAGAAGCTCCATTTTCCTGGCTTCAGATCTGCTCAGCTCTGGCCATTGCAGCCACTTGGGGAGTGAACCAGCAGATGGAAGACTCTCTCTTTCTCTCTCTCACTACCTCAGCCTCTCTGTAACTCTGTCTTTCAAATAAATAAATACATCTTTAAAAAGAATATTTCAGTTTAATAGCAGGTGACTTGGACTTTTTATCATTCTGTCTTTATATGTGAAAGAGAAAAAAACATTGATATTGAGAATAAAAATAAATTTTATCAAATAGGTGTGTCTTACAATACAAAATCCATAAGTAATGAGTAAACTGTACTTTCACATATTAATTACATGTGTTTCTTAAATATTTGTTAGCAATTTGTGTGGTTGGGAAAGTTCTTGATGAGTTTTGTTACAACAAGAATTTTAGAGAAACAGGTTTGAATCTAAGTATAGTGACAAATAGGAAAACTGGACAACAGTGATATGGTTTTAATATTGCAGATGCAGATGAATTAATTAGGAATACCACATGGCAAGCATTGCCACAGGAAGAATTTTGAACAATTGAAATGGAAATTAGACTTATGATTACAATGAATTGTGATCCCAGATATAAATTTAGAAAGTCCCAAAGCATAGAAAGTTGTTTTTTTAATCTTTTAGATTGTTTATCTTCATTAGTTTAAACAAATGGAGTCTCATGTTTCAGAACTTTTCTAAAAGATTACAGAAGCCCAGTAGTTATAGTTCAGTGTTTTAAATATACAAAGTGTCAAAAATATGCAAGTCTGGTTCAAATGAAACTTAACTGATCACCTTGATTTCAATTACAAGATCCTAACAATCTTTAGACTTTTCAGGATTTGGCTAAATATAGCTTAAGAGCTCCTACTAAATCAGATGGTCCAAATAAAATATCCTTGAAGCAGTAGGCAGGGGAGGATATTTGTCTATTAACAAAATTGAAAGAACTTGCCCCATTATAAAAAATTAATATGAATAACATAACATTTAAAGGGAGCAGTTTTATAGTTAATCATACCTGATTTTGAAGCTCATAGCTACTACTGTGAAGGCGAGTGACTTTGGCTCCATTAATGAGTTCACCTAATGTCACTTTCCTCCAAAGTAGTTTAATACAGGATAGAATGGAGATTACTGCCCTGAGTTCTAGGGCAACATTACTTGTCTTCGAATACTGGTTCTTCCACTTACATGTCATTTGTGAAAATTATTGTCTTTTCAAATGCAGTTTTCTCAGCTATTTAAAATAAATGGTGATATCACTCTATTAATGTGGATTTAGTTGCAAATGCAGAATCTGTTCTAACTAGGTTGAACAGATTAATTTAGCTAGAGAGCTTTTAGGAACTTTTAAAAGGCTGAAAAACAGATTCTGTGATTTTCTGAACATAAGTAATATACCGTAGGGACAGTTTGCAAAACTTTTCCTACATAGAGATGTCAAGTGATAATTTAAATCTGTTATACAAGCAGAGTAACATATGTTAGAGACCATGGGAACTAAAAGCATTATGTGATTTGGTCTATTTAACATAAATGTATTATGATACAACATTGATGATTATTACACTGTCCAAACATTACATGTTACTATTAACTGAATAGCTTTACCACATCACAACTCAAAATTCTAATGTTTAAATAATAAGCCTCAAAATGACGATATCGATATGTAGAACCTTTGGAAGGTCATTAAGTCAAGAAGGTGAATCCTTCATGCCTAGTTTTAGTGCCTTTTTAAAAAGGACCTAGAGATCTCCTTTGTCCCTTCTGCTATGTGGTATCACCATGAAAAGATAATCATCTATGAATGATTATCTATGAATGATCAGCCCCCTAGACACTGAATCTTCTGCCCACTTGAACTTGGATGTTTGTGATAATTACATTACGCCGACTATATACCATCTGGTTGATAGCTGTACGAGTAGGCTAAACCATCAGGGATTTTACACTTTAAATTCCTATGACCACTGTAAAAATGACATTGGACATGAAAGTCACTGTGAGCCAAAACATTTTCGAAACTTTTGTT
Organism: Oryctolagus cuniculus; assembly: GCF_051225735.1. Lineage (NCBI taxonomy): Eukaryota > Metazoa > Chordata > Mammalia > Lagomorpha > Leporidae > Oryctolagus > Oryctolagus cuniculus. The sequence continues at coordinate 116,116,381 of NC_142870.1, read as the reverse complement.
CTAGAGTAATAAATAATGCATAAAGTCATAGGGGAAAAATGAAAAAAAAAAAAAAAAGTAGACCCTAGACTCAGTTCCAAACCATGTTTACAAAGCCATGTTTCACTTACTGGCTGCCAAGGATAGCACTGTTTATCTCCCAAATTTGAAAACTCTTGCACAGCTTTTGATCCTTGAATATACTTACCATGGTTGAAGTCTACATGCCTTATTTTACTTCTCATCTAATTAGTTCTAAATTCATATGGATACACTCAACTGTGGTAGCCTAAGTTACATCTAGCTTGTATTGTTTAAGCTTAAATAACATAAAGTTATATCAAATTCTAAAATTCAGTTTTTTACTAACACTAGCTTAACCAACTCCTTTCAAGTTTTCAATAACACTATGGGGTTAGTGACTATTGTATTTGACAGTAGAGATATAGGCCTTTTTCATCATCACAGAAAGTTATATTAGACAAGGCTGCTTAGCAATATCATTATCTGCCTGTCGGAGTTCTATTTGTATTATTTTCTACTTACATTGCCTTTATTCTGTTTTCATAAAGCTCTCAAGCTTTTATATAAAATCAGACTTCTGTTTTTGATTTCAATGGTTCAACTTCAGCTCTGATTCTTCCTAACCTAATATTACATGAGTGCCTTAATTTATGAAGAGATTATACTACAATTAAGCCCAATGAAAATCTTGAAAATGCACTTAATACACCTAACTTACTAAATGCCATGCCAAAATACATATATTGGCCTAAAACCCAGCATAACTCATATAGTACAACACATTAAGGACAGATATCCTACATGGGGAGTAAGTGCACAGTGAATCCTATTGTTGATTTAACAATTGACACTCTTATTTATGATGTCAGTAATCGCCTGAGGCTCTTGTCATGAGCTGACAAGGCTGTGGAAACCTCTTGAGTTCATCAGCTCTGATCTTATTTAGAAAAAGCCATAATTGAAGTGAAAGTACTCTCCTCCCTTCAGAGAAAGGTACCTCCTTCCTTGATGGCCCATTCTTTTCACTGGGAATCTCACACACAGAGACTTTCATTTATGTGGTTTTTTTTTTTTTTTTTTTTTTTTTTTTTTTTTTTTTTTTTTTTTTTTTTGCCACAATGTCTTGGTTTCCATGCTTGCAAAACTCTCATGGGCTTTTTAGCTGGATCTGAAAGCCTTATGGGCTGATTCTGAGGCCAGGGTGCCATTTAGGGCATCTGCCATGTTATGAGTCTGCTGTGTATCCCATTTTCCATGTTGGATCGTTCTCTCCTTTTTAATTCTATCAGTTATTATTAGCAGACACTAGTCTTGGTTATGTGATCCCTTTGACAATCTTATCTTTAGGATCAATTATGAACTCAAACTGATCACTTTGACTAGTAAGATGGCATTGGTATTTGCCAATTTGGAATCCCCTGGCACGTTTCTAGCTGTACCATTAGGGGTAAGTCTGAGGGAGCATGTGCCAAACTGTACATCTCCTTCCTGTCTTATTCCCACTCATATTTAACAGGGATCGCTTTTCAGTTATATACAGTTACATTTAAACACCTAAGAATAACTGTGTGTTAAAGAGTTCAACCAATGGTATTAAGTAGAACAAAAAAATACTAAAAGGAATAAAATAGCAAGTTGTTACTCAACAGTCTCTCTCTCTCTGTATAACTCTGCCTGTCAAAAATAAAAAAAAAACTCATTAAAAATTGAAAATTATAAGCATCTTATTTTCTACAGAGTCATGTTTCATCTTGTTTTGAATGTAATATTGAATGCAATATAATATAATATATATAATATAAAATATATTATATATTATATAATATAATATATAATATGATATAATATAATATTGAATGCAAGTCCAGCATTCACCGCCTTCTCCATTGAGAAAAACCTATGCAGGTACATCAAGATGTGAGTGCCTGAAACAGAGCAACTGAAACAGAAAGAGAACAAGGCGAACTCAGTGGGACACTGATAACAAGCATAGAAGCATAGACAGAGGAGAAAGAGAGACACAGTCAAACCAAAGGCATCTGAAGCCCTGGCCCCATGGCCATTCTCTTTTACAGTGGAAAGTGTGAGCAGGATAGTGCAAAAGGAGCCCATTGGTGCAAACTCCTCACCCTTTCCAGAGAGTGAATCTTCCCCAGAGAGGAATCCAAGCACCATCAACCAGCATCTCAGTAAGGAATGCTACCTGGAAAACTCTCAGCTCATTGACTTCAGAGTAGAGACTTGGTTGGTTGTTTTCCCTTCCTTTTAAAGCAGGAACTGTTTTGGAGACAATATCTTAACAAAGAGTTGCTGTTACAATTCATACCATGCTAAAATATAGAAGCTCTTTTGTATCTTTTTTATAGGGACTTCAGAGATGTTCCTGTATTCTAGCAGGGTAGCCTAAGACCCACAGTTATAACTGGGCTTAACAGGATAATGGGGAGCCCAGAGCCCAGATCCACTCAGCACTCTATACTGCAGCAGACAGGGGAACAAGGAAGCTTAGAGAAACAGCTGCTAGGATTCTGGAAATATAAAAGCTTACCCATTAGAATTGGAGATCATCTGCCTTCCCCCCAATCACTTGAAAAATTATAAATTTTGACAAGGTTTTAGGCACCTTCCCAGTCTTCCAATGTAGGCCCACAGTTGCCTGCACATAAGGGGAGGACCTCTCAGTAGGACAAGAGGGCACGTGTGAACAGTGTGAATGCCTGGGTGTCTGAAGTGCACTGGAAGTGTGCACTCACCCTGAATAGTGAATCTTCTGGCAATATCTGGCACAGTAAAGGGCTTAGTGTCTAAACTCTCAAGATGGCTCCAGCATTTTCTCACCCAACTGACTGTAGACAGATAGACTGCACTATTACCATCCCAGGTGTCAGTCTAGACTCCCGTGCAGCCCATGAACGGAGGTCTGAGTTCCCTAGCCCTACTTAGTACATGCCTCTCGAACTCTGGTGTACAACTTATGAGCTCCACCTAGTGCAGTAATACCTTATTCATTAAGACTTCAACTGAGCTCTGTATGTTGTGTGTAACACAGTACAGTGCTACAGCTTGTTAGTATCTCTGGCTCAGAGTTTCTGCACTCTGCCGAGCTAGTATAGGGCTTAGAGTTCTGAGTTCAAACCCCTCCCAAAAAAGCTGAGAGAGTTTAGAGGCTTCTGCTAATTTCTTGCTGAAACCAAAGGGGATTGTACCCAACCCAACCCAGGAAACAGCCCTTGGAGACTGGCCCAAGATAGTTTGTTCTCATATTCAGAGCCAAAATCACTCTCACGGATCCAGCGACCCTTGAAACAGCATCTGTGCTACATGCCTCCTCTGCTCATTATTAGGGCAACACTTAGACTTCTGGCTCTGATCAGCACCTAGAAATCTCTAAGTCAGCCCAGTTCCTAGAAGCAATACTGATCTTGAAAGTCCAGTGACTGAATTGGATATGGACTGTACGTCTTTATGCCAGGAACACCAACAACACAAGCATGGCCTGTGCTCACACCCGAGAAGCACATCTTACCAGTCCCTCCCTTAAGACGTTATTGGAGACCTGAATAATAGGAATCTCAGTGACCACATGAGCTGCAGAAACAACCCAGATCCCACTATGACTATCACCAACTGTAGCAAATGAAGGCAAAAGAACAGTTTAATACAAAATCTAACTGAAGCTACAGTTTAAGCACCAATCCACAGACACATAAAATCACGAAGAAAGACAGGAAATCTGTAAAAGCATGGCAATATGACTCTACTATATGAACACAATGAAGCATTAATATTCAGCACTGAATAAAAGGGAGATTGACAAAATGCCTGAGCGAGAAGTTAAAAAAATGATTGTAAGTTTACACAAAAAGACACAAAAGAATGCAGAGAAACAATGCAATGAAATTAGAAATTCAGTATATGACATGGAAGGGAAATTCAGCAAAGAGATAGAGATATTGAAAAAGACCCAGATACATTAGAAATGAAGTACTAAATAAATAAAATAAAATGCAATGACAAAGTTTAAAAACAAACTATATGAGACAGAAAAAAGGATGCTGAGATAGAAGACAGATCTCTTGGAATATCTTAGTGAGAAAAAATGAATAGAAAAGGAAAAAAAATAGAAAAACAAAAATAGTCTTGTGGATCTCTAGGATACAAACAAATAGCCCAATTTGAGTCTTGGAAATTCCTGAAGGAATGGAAAACAGAATTGTCTGGAAAACTTATTCAATGAAACAATAGCAGAAAAATTCCTTAACTTTCAGAAAGATATGGGTATCCAAATATAAAATGTGCATAGAATTTTAATTAGGCATGATCCAAAATGAACCTTACAATGACACATTATAGACATACTTTCAAAAATAAGACATGACAGTAACCTAATATTTCCAAGATAAAAGTACTGGGTCACTTTTTTGATTTTTTAAAAAAATATTTAAGGTATACACATTTCATTATTTCATATATACAATTTAAGAAACATAGTGATACTTTCCACCCTATCTTCCCTCCTGTCCAAGCTCCCACCCTTCTTCCTCCTTCCTCTCCTACTCCCATTCCTATTTTTTACAAAGATATATTTTCAGGTAAATTTATTTTTTTAACTTTTATTTAATGAATATAAATTTCCAAAGTACAGAATATGGATTACAATGGCTTCCCCCCCATAACGTCCCTCCCACCTGCAACCCTCCCCTTTCCTACTCCCTCTCCTGTTCCATTCACATCAAGATTCATTTTCGATTCTCTTTATATACAGAAGATCAGTTTAGCATACATTAAGTGAAGATTTCAAGAGTTTGCTCCCACACAGAAACATAAAGTGAAAAATACTGTTTGAGTACTAGTTATAGCATTAAATCTCAATGTACAACACACTAAGGACAAAGATCCTACATGAGGAATAAGTGCACAGTGACTCCTGTTGTTGACCTAACAAATTGACACTCTTGTTTATGGCATCAGTAATCAACCTAGGCTCTTGTCTTGAGTTGCCAAGGCTATGGAAGCCCCCTGAGTTCACCGACTCTGATCATATTTAGACAAGGCCATGGTCAAAGTGGAAGTTCTCTCCTCCCTTCAGAGAAAGGTACCTCCTTCTTTGATGACCCATTCTTTCTTTCCACTGGGATCTCACTCGTGGAGATATTTCATTTAGTTGTGTTTTTTTTTTTTTTTCCAGAGTGTCTTGGCTTTCCATGCCTGAAATACTCTCATGGGATTTTCAGCCAGATCCACATGCCTTAAGGGCTGATTCTGAGGCCAGAGTGCTGTTTAGGACATCTGCCGTTCTATGGGTCTGCTGTGTATCTCACTTCCCATGTTGAATCATTCTCCCCCTTTTTTATTCTATCAGCTAGTATTTGCAGACACTATTCTTGTTTATGTGATCCCTTTGGTTCTTAGTCCTATCATTATGATCAATTGTGAACAGAAATTGATCACTGGGACTAGTGAGATGGCATTGGTACAGGTAAATTTATACTCATAAAATTAACCCTATAGTAAGTAAAGAGTTCATCAAATAGCATGAAGAAAAAAAAAACATTGTTCTACAACAGTTGAAACAACAGCTATTAAAGATTATCCCATCTCAAGTGAGGAATAACAGAGATATATTCCAATTCTAAAAGAAAAATATTGCAACCTATAGTATTTTAGCAAGAAAGCTCTCATTCATACATGAAGGTGAAATAAAGAACATCAATTTTAAGCAAAAATTGAAAGAATTGGTCACTGGCCAGCATTACAAATGATACTTAAGCTAATAAGCATCATGAAAGTGTATAAAGTCATAAAATATCTTAGTAATAAAATAAAGGAGAATCAAAAAAGCAATATAAAATGAATACTTATGAAAAAGTGAAAGAATCAAGTCAATATTTATCAATAATTAACTTGAATGTAAATGAACTAAATTCCCCAGTGCAGTGTAGGATGGCCCAGGTCCTTGGGCCCTGCACCCACATGGGAGACCAGGGGAGGCACCTTGCTCCTGGCTTCAGATCAGTGTGATGCGCCGGCCGCAGCGTGTGGCCATGGCCGCCACTGGAAGGTGAACCAATGGCAAAAGGAAGACCTTTCTCTCTCTCTTTCTCTCTCTCTCACTGTCCACTCTGCCTGTCAAAAAATTTTTAAAAAAAGATTGCATGTACCAATGCCATCTCACTAGTCCAAGTGATCAATTTCAGTTCACAATTGATCACACTGATAGGTCTAAGAGTCAAAGGGATCACACAAACAAGACTAGTGTCTGCGAATACTAACTGATAGAATAAAAAATGGAGAGAACGATCCAATATTGGAAGTGGGATACACAGCAGACTCATAGAAGGGCAGATGTCCTATACAGCACTCTGGCTTTAGAATCAGCCCTTAAGGCACTCGGATATGGCTGAAGAGTCCATGAGAGTATTTTAGGCATGGAAAGCCAAGACACACTGGCAAAAAAAAAAAAACAAAACCTAAATGAAAGATCTCTGCGAGTGAGATCCCAGTGGAAAGAATGGGTCATCAAAGAAGGAGGTGCCTTTCTCTGAAGGGAGGAGAGAACTTCCACTTTGACTATGACCTTATCTAAATAAGATCAAAGTCAGCAAACTCAAGAGTCTTCCATAGCCTTGGAAACTCATGACAAGAGCCTAGGGAGATTTCTTTCGCCATAAACAAGAGTGTCAAATTGTTAAGTCAACAACAGGAGTCACTGTGCACTTACTCTTCACGTGGGATCTCTGTCCTAATGTGTTGTCCAATGTGAATTAATGCTATAACTAGTATTGAAACAGTATTTTACACTTTGTGTTTCTGTGTGGGTGCAAACTGATGAAATCTTTACTTAATATATACTGAATCGATCTATATATAAAGATAATTGAAAATTAATCTTGATGTGAATGGGAGAGGGAGCGGGAGATGGGAGGGGTGTGGGTGGGAGGGACGTTATTGGGGGGTGAAGCCACTGTAATCCATAAGCTGTATACTGGAAATTTATATTTACTAAATAAACGTTAAAAAGAAAACAAGCATCTAAGATGAACACTCAGAGATTCATACATTTCATTAACATTTTCTTCTTTGTGTTTTAGCACATAAAGATTTTTCTCTGAGCTTTCTTCAATGTTCAACTTAATCAGGTTCTCCATGTCCATGACCTTCATTTTGCTTCTTCTTTTCCATAACTTCTTTAGCAAACTGTTACAAATAAGTACTTACTAAATACATATTCATTTGATCCTGCCTACTTCAGTGACTTAAACAGCAGCATTCTCATCTGATTTGATCAACCTCTATTCTGCTTGCCGAGAGAAAAGATCTTTGTTTACTTGACGTTTAGTATGGGAATCCTGTTCTGTTATAAACTCAAGACATACCCCTCTAGGTGTACATGCCTCTTTGAGAAAGAAACAAAAAGAGTTAGTTGTTAAAAAATATCCAGCTCAAAGAGTTACCACTGTAGCTTTTAACATAAATGCCTTGAGCCTTTTGCACTTGCTGTTTGGAGCCTTTTGCTGTTTGAGCTGCCTGCAATGATCTGTTAACTTCTAGTCATGGTTATTTTCCTCCTTGATATGCAGGTCTCACTCAATAAGAGGTTTCTCAGTTAGACCTTATCTGACCAGTCAATTTATTCTGACCTTTTTGTGGTTCTTCATATTTGTTTTACCTCTTTCTATTGCCCCCTTTTTTACCATAAGAACAAAGACTTTATTTGTGTACTCATCACATTTTGCCAAGCACCTAGAAAAACATCAGACATGTAAGCCACTTATTTGATATTTTGTTTCATTTTTCTCATATCAAAACTGGTGCTAATGACAATAGCATCTCTACTACATTGTAGTTGTGAGGATTCAGGTAGATGGTACACTCAGAAAAAAGCACACTGGCTACTCTTTGTAATACGTGTGGCACAGTGATTGTCCATGCTTTTGATCTCAGGGCACACTGCAAAGCACTGTGCTCATAGGCCATCATTGCAGAATATCCACTCAGCATTCACTAGTGCATGAAGGGACTAGGGATACCCATGTAGTATCATTGAGAATGGAAGAAGGGTGTTAGCATTTTAAGGAAAAAAAAAAAAAAAACCTAAATGAAAGATCTCTGCGAGTGAGATCCCAGTGGAAAGAATAGGTCATCAAAGAAGGAGGTACCTTTCTCTGAAGGGAGGATAGAACTTCCACTATGACTATGACCTTGTCTAAATATGATCAGAGTTGGTGAACTCAAGAGGCTTCCATAGCCTTGGCAACTCATGACAAGAGCCTAGGGTGATTACTGAAGCCATAAACAAGAGTGTTAATTTCTTAAGTCAACAACAGGAGTCACTGTGCACTTACTCCTCATGTGGGATCTCTGTCCTTAATGTGCTGTACATTGTGATTTAATGCTATAACCAGTACTCAAACAGTTATTTTTCATTTTGTGTTTCTATGTGGGTGAAAACTGTTGAAATCTTTACTTAATAAATGCTAAACTGATCTTCTGTATTTAAAGAGAATTGAAAATGAATCTTGATGTGAATGGAAGGGGAGAGGGAGCAGGAAAGGGGAGGGTTGTGGGTGGGAGGGAAGTTGTATGGGGGGGAAGCCATTGTAATCCATAAGCTGTACTTTGGAAATTTATATTCATTAAATAAAAGTTAAATAAATAAATAAATATAATAATGAAAACTTAAAAAAAAAAAAAAAGAAAAGACTTCTGGGCTACTTTTTGTTCAGTAGCGTTGAAGAACCACTATCCCATATAACTTGACACATGGACTAAAGGATCTTCCAAAAATTGAATTCTTTTATGACTAATTCAGTGTTCTTCAATGGAAAAATAATCCTATCATTCATGAACTTCGATGTTTGTACCTCTATATGCAACTTTTCTTTGCTCCCATTTAGGTGAAATTAAATCTAACTTTTTAAAAAATGTGTAAGTCTGTGAAAATCACTTGTTTTGAAACTACCCTTTATGTAGCCTTTCCATTGCTTGTTCTTGCCTCAGGCAGCAAATTCTCTGTTCAGACACAGAATGATGTCTACTTGCTTTAAGCCTTTTTCCATTTAATGAGAAACAGAACAAATGAGACCAAAATTCTCTTGTCAGTCTTTCATACCTGACTTTTTTATTCTTTAACAACAACAAAACAATGAGCATTGGAGAGTTATAAAACAATATCTTGTTTTGTATCAGAGAAAAAGAACTACAGTCATCAACCTATTGATGCACAAATAATTTGGTATTTGTGAAGGCCAGATGTGTGATGTTCTGATCAAGACTGATCCTCAGGCAAATGAAATTTTAAAGCTTTTGAGAGATACTGGAGGGGATTTGATTTTTGTCAAGAAAGGGAGCTGTAGATAAGGGGTTAGAAGCTGTGTAATATAAATGGATATGAATTAAAAAATGCATAATTATTGTTGTTAAATTTCTCCACTTCTTTTTTATATGTTTTTTTCCCCCAGGTAGAGCTACTGTGTTACCTTACTCAACCCAAATACATAAACTGGTGTAGAATTTTGAGCGTACATTTCTCTTTTCTTCCCCCATTCAACAATATTGCCAGATTATACCATATAAGACAACTAAATTTCTGTTTTAGAACACACCTTTAAAGCTCATTTTTAAACCTATGCTCATTCATTTTATTGGAGCAGAAGTACCTGAAATGATGAAATGCAAGAACTTTATGGAGCTATACTCTATATTCTTTGTTTTTGTGTTTCAACAAAGTCAAATCACTCTTATGATATCTTTTATGTTTAATTTACACTTTCTATATATTTTAAGAAAGAAATCTAGAAATAACTTTATTAGTGACATTGTTAGTAATTTTATATATTACAATTGTTAATTATATGATAATGTAAAATGTAAATAAATCTAATTATATTAAAATTAGTTTCATTGGGGCCTGCCTTGTACTGCAGCAATGTGAAGCTGCCACCTGCAGTGCCAGCATTCCATATGCTTCTCAGCTCAAGTCCCGCCTGCTCCACTCCAGATCCAGCTTTCTGCTATGGCCTGGGAGAGCAGTAGAAGATGCCCTAAGTCCTTGGGCCCCTGCACCCATATGGGAGACCTGAAGGAAGCTCCTGGCTCCTGGTTCCTGGCTTTGGATCGGCACAGCTTCAGCCATCGTGGCCATCTGGGGAGTGAACCTGTGGATGAAAGACCTCTCTCTCTCTCTCTCTCTCTCTGCCTCTGCCTCTCTATAACTGCCTTTTTCTGCCTCTCAAATAAAATAAATAAAAATAAATAGAAATAAAGGTTCTGGAAAAGTGGAATAAAAATAAAAGTTAATTTCAATGCGAAAACTTTTTTGAAATCCATGTATAGATTTTGCATAAGATGCATTTTCCATTAATTATTTGGAATATCTTACCTTACCTGAATAAAACATCCATTAAATATGAGGATTTATCTGCTCTATTCACTGATATATTCACGGTCGTTGGACAGGGCCTATATACATAAAGTATATAAAGAATTTTGAATAATTGTTTCCTGAATAACATTAAAGATGGTGGAATAGGGAGGGGGCATGCTGCTCCAGGCTAAGGGAAAATAATGGAAAAGGAAATGGAGAAAGTGCATTTTGGGGGGAGAGTTGAGAGAAAACTGTGGTGGAGATGCTAAGGAAAGAAGAGGGACACCATAGGTAAGTGTCTTGTTAGGTAAGATCAAACATGAAGACCACCTTATCCAAACTGTCTATAAATTTTGAAGTAATTAGTAAGACTTTGTATCTCTCCCTTAGTTTGGTTTGAAAAGGGAGGTTTTACCTATTTACTCTACATAAATAATATCTATTTTTGATTATGAGTAATCTTTTATCTATAAACCAATTAAAATAAAACTCTTACTAAATTTCCCATGTAGATATACAATATGTACACACATATAAAACATAACATACATTACAGGAGAGCACAATAAAGCAGTTTTTTTTTTTTTTTTTTTATTTGACAGATAGAGTTAGACAGTGAAAGAGAGAGAGACAGAGAGAAAGGTCTTCCTTCCATGGCCAGCACTGCACTGAGAGCTGGACTGGAAGAGGAGCAACCAAGACTAGAACCAGTGCCAATATGGGATGCTGGTGCTGCAGGTGGAGGATTGGCCAAGTGATCCACAGCGCCGGCCAAACAGTTTCAATAATAGCTTTTAAAATAATTATCTGCTTTTTTAAAAATAATTACCGATTCATTAAAATTCATGCTCTTAGTAACCTGAATTAACTGTACTTTTTCTCAATTGAAACATATTAAACTTTGGCTTTATCTGTTTGCAGAGCCATCCCAAAATACTGAATAGAAGTCACTGGAAAAAATCTTTGGAACCTAGAAGAAGGCATATTTAAGAACAAAAGCAACAATGTAAAACTCCAGGGCCAGTAAATCTGATTTTTGGTGTTTGGAGAATACAAAACTGTGAATGACAAAAGACTTTCAATAGCCATGTTTAAAATTATAAACTCATTAAACAACAAGAAGGACTCACTTAATCCACACGGTATTTTAGAAAGCACCTATAAGATTTTATAAAATATTTATTTCTTTTGGGCCTTTTTTATTAGGAAGACAATCATGACTGATAACAACAAGACAAGATCATTAAACTTTTGTAATCTTTGAACATTTGTATCAGTAACATTTTACATTATAGCAATAGGATCCCTTATCATCATAACATAATGTAGACCAGATTTTATCATTTTTATAAAGTGATTACTCAAATGTTTTAAAATAAGTACATATTCAAACAAACCATAACTGCTTTAATAAAAATTCAGCTGTTTTTAAACAGTCAGAACTTAAAGAGAGACAGAGAACACAAAGATTACCTCAATAGGATACAAAATTGATATCTCTTTGTTCTATCACCAAAATAAGAAAATAAAACCTTGAATATAAATGTTGGCATATAGAATCATCCCATAACTTGGAGCAATTTTAACAGAGTTAGAACTAGGAAAGACAAGAGAGTTTACTGGAACTGACTAGAAAATTGACTGAGTCTCACTAATTAAACAAAAACTATTAAAAGGAGATGTTGCAGTTTTAATCCTTTAAAAATCTCCAAATAAAGACAACAATTTTTAAATGAAAGAACGTATTGAATTTCAACCTTAGTTAATTTTAAGTAATTTTTTTTCTCTGTTTCCCATTTTAATTATTGGAATCTCTAACAATGATACAACTGTAACACAACAACACATGTATACAATAGATTCAATGGGACTTCTTGGAAGGAATATTCTTAGCAAGCTGGGATAATGCAAAAGAGGATGGAAAACACAGCCTGATTCAACGCTGGTTCATTTATGTCATTTTACACAACTATCATGTTAATATTAGACCGAGGCACAAAGCACTTAGTGCATAAACCAGTTTCTTTTTTAGAATTAGCATTATTTTTAGTCTTTTTTCTTACTTTGGATCACTTAGACCCAGTAATCTACCTACTACAGACTAGTTAACTTACCCAACACAATCAAAATTGTTTTTGACTGAACTTATAGAGGAATAAGTTTTCATATCATTAAAGTGTTTGCATAACAAAAAGTACAATAACACAGATGTAAATGAATGCCAATTTGTTTAAAAAATAGTAGTTTATGAGCTTGTTGCATCTTTAATGTCTTTAATACTATTGCGTGACAATGAATACTAGATAGAAAAAAAGAACTGTGTACTTGAATTATGATAGTTCATTCATCAGTTTAATCTGAAATGAAGTTTCTGTAAAAACATTAGCTGTTTTAAAAAGAAAAAAAAAAACCTTCCTCATTCACACTCTTTGTATTTTTGATACATCAGCAGTATATGAAAACATATTTAATAATAAACCAAAATAGTTTTTTCATATAATATAAGGTGCTAAGGGTAGCAAAGTTTACAGTTAGACACATTTACCTCATTTACCTTTATCTGATTTATGTTCAGCGCTCATACCTAGATGAATCAAGATGCTGATATTATATCATACCTTTATCTGAATTACGGTCAAAATTTCATTTATATGGAATTTTATTTCTTTTTATAAAACTCTAGCTAGAAATCAGTGACATAAACCAGAGATTGCAAAATCCAATTCAGGTGGGTATACCAATAGCTCATTACCCATTGCTATTTTATCTGGATCTGTAAAATTGAGTCACAAATTTTGGAAGTTACAAAGCATTTTTTAAGGCAGTGATCTTCCTAGATTTAAACCCAATGCCCAGTTACAGTTGAACCAAATTTTCATGCATGAGATTGCTATTTACCAAAGACATCTCTTTAGGTTTTAAAATAAATTTGAGTTCAGTTTTTTTAGTTATTTTTTTTTTCTCTCTGAAAACACTTTAGGCCAATGAGGCCTCATCAACAGTCAGCTATTTGGGACTTGTCTATGAAACAAGACAGCTGCAAGACAAGTCCCAAGGGTGACCATGGGCCAGGGGCCAGTGTACCACAGATAGCTTACCCACTGGAGATTATTCACCGTTCTGTAAGGTTTAACAGGGAAGGCATCCATCAGAGAAGATGGGCTCCCTTCTTGGTTGGAGCTAAGAGAAGATCACAGGATGCAAAAGTAGGACATCTAGAGACGATATCACCTTATTAAAAGGTCAGAGCTGTTCTTGGGTACAGATCTCCCCAAGACATTAAAAGCCCATACTCCTCCCTACCGCATGGAGTCCCTTCTCTTTCTGGACTCAAACAAGTGAGGAGAAAATTTATTGCAACCTTAGGGATGGCTTCATGTTCTACTCCCAGACTTTGCACAGATATCCACGTCAGGGCTTAACCACACCACTTGAACAACCCTGGGGTTGAGTGACTCCTCAGCCAGCCAATACTGAAGGCAGGACACTCAGCATCATAGAGAGTTCTGGGTTTGCCTCAAGTGAGTTGGACCCCACAGTTATCTGAAAAACCCAGAGAGAAGTGTTGACTTTGATTGAGCAGAGCCCATGCTCAACCGAAGGGACAGAGAGACTCCAGAGACAAGGAAATAAAGGAGATAGATAGGCAGGACAAGGAAAAGAATTCTGAACTGAAACAGTCCTCGTGGCTGACATTTCAGCCTCTTGGAGAAGAGTATGAGGATTTTCTCCTCAAGAAAAATACTCTCTCCACAAAACCTGGAGAGAAAGTCAAACCTCACCTCCTGAGATTATGGTTGCAGACAGAAACAAAGGGGCATCTATGGGGAGGGACAAGAAACAAGAATTGATTCCAAACCAGAACAGAGTCTGCTCAACTGGCAACCCTGCTGTTTTGAGAAGACTAAGAGAGGAATCCTCATCAGGACAACACTCTCTTTTACAGAAACCAAACAGAAAATCTGATCTTACCTCCACAAGAATCAGAAGTACTCAAAGGGTCTTGATTAAATGGAGAACACAGCAGTCATCCCCAATCCCTCAGGCACTGGTGAGGTTATGGGGCCCTGGAAGATCTCATGGGTGCCTCCCCTATAATAATTCACCAAACCAGGGAGATTCTTGGTGGGCATGTAAATCCATATACACACATTGGAAATTTATTTGATAGCTTCTACAAAGTTAAATATATGTGCATTTCTTCCTAATCCCTAACATGTTATCCGAGAGAAGTGATAGTGCATGTCTACAACCATACATAATATTTATACACAAATACTCATAACATTTTTATTCACAATGGCCAGAAACTAGAAATAACATAAATGCTTACCAAAAGGTGAATAGAGAAGCATTGGTACTATACTGGCATAATGTAACTACACTGGCTGGCGCCGGAGTAAAAAAGGCTAATCCTCCACCTTCGGCGCCGGCACCCGGGTTCTAGTACCCGTAGGGGTGCCAGATTCTGTCCTGGTTGCTCCTCTTCCTGTCCAGCTCTCTGCTGTGTTCCGGGAGTGCAGTGGAGGATGGCCCAAGTGCTCGGGCCCTGCACCCGCATGGGAGACCAGGAGAAGCACCTGGCTCCTGCCTTCGGATCAGCATGGTATGCCGGCAGCAGCGCACCAGCCGCAGCGGCCATTGCGGGGTGAACCAACGGCAAAAGGAAGACCTTTCTCTCTGTCTCTCTCTCTTACTGTCCACTCTGCCTGTCAAAAAAAATGTAACTCTACTCACAAATGCAAGATAAAAAACTCATGGTGCAGGCAGCATTATGGTTACAAAAGCATTATGAACTTTTTAGAGCAAAAGAAACCAGGCACAAAAGGAAGCATGGCCCCATCAATAGGAAATTCTGGAACAGGGAAAATTAATCTGCAGTGACAGGAACAGACTATGATCGTCTGAGATAAAAAAAAAAATGGGGTATATTGACTGCAAAGGGCAGATTGAAATATTTTGGAATTATAAAAGCATTCTGACTCTGATGTAGCAGCATATACAAAAATTGGTGTGTTCCATTGCATGTAAATTATATCCAGGTAAAGTAATTTAAAAAATAAAAACATATGCCAATATATAATGGTAAAATTTAAAAGTGAAACAAACATATTGACTTAGATAAGCATTCTGTTGTAAATTTTGCTAATGTTAATGTTTCCGGTTGTTTTTTCTAATCAAAATCTAATGTTACATCTTCAGTCTTTACATTTCCTACCTTTCACTTAACATTCAGATGAGCCATATTTATTGAAGATCCCTCAGACACTGTGGTGGCTTTTCTTGCTTCATTACTTCTCCTGGTGCTGTAACTTCTTTGCCTTCTTAGGACTCATTTTTTCTCCTAGAGAAAGTCATTGTAACACCTCAAAGCTCGGCTCAGAAGTATCTTCTTCAGGAAGATGTCCCTGAATCCTTAGACCGTGCTGACCTTTTGCTGTACATACATTTATAAGTAAGAACAATTCTATGTCTTGCACCTAAATCTTGTCCACAGGCTTCTAGAAAAATATTCTCCTGAGAAAATTATAAAGTTGTCCCCAGGAAGAGGAAAATGGCTTCCAGTATCTATTCTATGCATCGAATTCATTTTTTCATTCATTTGAAAAGTTTCAACTATATGCCCCAGAATGTAGGTTAAAGGAATTCAGTTACAGTGCATAGTGACATTTTCAAGCCAATGTAATGGAAGAAATCAAAGTAAAGATCTGCAAGAGATTTATTCATAGAAAAGTCATAATAATGGCTCAGAAATGTGGGAAATGGAACAGTCTGGTAGCATCATTATGTAAACATACTGTACGCATTTAAAATGTGTGATACAGGTTACAAGTCCAGAAATACTAAGAAATGTTGAAAGAAAGAAGACAAGAGAAAGGAGGCGGACGAGAATGAGGAGGAGGGGAAAGCTGGTTTCAGATAGCTGAACTGAAACAGATGAAACAAATCATGTGTGGTGGTGAGCCTGCATGGAGTTAAGGAAAAACTTTGATTCTGAGTGGTAAGTGTATTTCTTGTGATCACATCTTGGGCTCAGGAGTCTTTGGTAGTAAGATTTATCACAAATCTGGTGTAACGGTGATGTAAATGTCTAGCTGGAATAATAGTGGAACTAACTCAGTGAGCATATCGTTGAAGCCATATTGAAGCCAATAAAATTATGTACTTCACAGGATCTGTTGTATACACACATGGGATCTCTGAAATAGGAAGTGATTTGGGTTACTGGAAGGACAGTATATAAACAATGAGAGACAATTTCATTGGAAATGCAATATAAATCAGGCACAGTCTTCTGTATTTGTGGGAGGTATGCACATAAAATTCATTAAAATACAAAGAGAAAAGTCCCTTATAGAGTTGAAAATCACTCTAGAAACAGTTAAGAAACCCTCTAATTGCATAGGGAACAAATTTTTTCCATTGACAATTGCACAGTATTAAATTCCTACCATAAAAGTTAGTGTTTTGGGGGCAAATTATTGTGAATCATTTAAAACAATAAAGAGACTGTTCTTGAATTCTACACTTATGACAAGTATATGCAGTTACAGAAAGACAAATACTGCATGCTTTCTCTCATATGTGGAATAATAGTTTCTGGGAAGGGTGAGGTGGGAGAGGAAATAAAGGAAATTTAATTATGGGAGCAAAAAAATGACTTGTAGTAAATTTTAGTGTTCTACAGCACAGAGGCATGATGATATTTCACAATAACCCATTATAAATTTTATGAATATCTAGAAGGGAGGAGGTCACAGGATTCACACCTAAAGTAATGCAAATTACATCTACTTTAATGGTAGATGTAAATGTTAATCACTTTGCTTTCATCAGCACATGTGTCATACATGTTGAATACTTACGTTAAGTTCACAGTGCACTCCACACATATATACAATTAAAATGCTAACAATAAATAATAAGATATAAGGATTATTTATGTAGAGAAACAACATAAATATAAACAGTAAGACACACAAGTAAGCTTATTAATTATATTTTCTAGCTTTCAACAAACATGAAAAGTCTCAGGTGAAGGAAGACTAAATGAATATTTTGAGGGATATCAACTCTTAAAAACTGGCTGAAGAAAAATTTTCAAGTATAAGGGAAATTATAAAAGAAGAAATCTTGGAACATCTGATAGAAAGAAATTGAAGAGAAACAGCAGGCAATGGAGTAATAATTTTATAGGTATTGAGAAGAATTACTTCTGTTTTCTGGGCTTAGAGTAAACACCATCTTCATTGCTTGGTGCTTACTAAATCTTTGAGGTGTAAGAGTAGCAGGTGCAGGCTTCCTTATTTTCTAATAACTTAAAGATAACTCCCTGATAAGTTTACCCAGAGCTACAATTGAGTGCACTGTGTACATCTCCTGTTATTTCTTTTTATAAGATACGTTTTGACATCAGATGACAAGAGTCTAAAGCAACTATTAGAAAAAGAGATCTTCAACTTCTGGGTACCTTCAGGGACAATGAAAAGCAGCTCAGAGGGTGCATTTGTAGAGGGCAGGGGGCATGAATCCCAAAGGAAACCCAGACCAAGTAAACCCGCCATCAATGAGTGAAGGCAGGATTTAGGGATTAATCCAATTGTGACCAGGACATTTCCTAGATAGCAGATCAATAGAATTCTTTGTCTCCATAGATACTATGTTCAATAACATTACCACATGAAGAGCAAAGTGAAATAATAAACATTCTTAAAGGAAATCTGATAATAGCAGAACTGAAGGTTTGTATTCCCTTTACTCCAGCAATTCCACTTCTTGTGTGTGTGTGTGTGTGTGTGTGTGAGAGAGAGAGAGAGAGAGAGGTCCATATGAGGCTATGTAACATTGTTTATTGAGTATGTTTTTGGAAGATTATAGTTAGAGGCATCTTTCACCTTCATCTCTAAGATAATGAATGGAATAAATATCATGTTTAGAATTTTCTTCAATTACTATATATTTAGTATTTACAAATATTATGAGGTATCTAAGGAAGATGTATGGTAAAATATACTTTCATTAAAAAAGTAGGAAACCAATTTATAATATTCAACATGTTTTAACAATTTCTTCCATGTGAAGTTAAAGGGTTAACTGAGTGAAAGTATAACATAAAGGGTAGGTTCTAGGCATAGTGGTTAATATGATACTTGTGACACCTGCATCCCATATTGGAGAGCCTGGGTTTGGGTCCTGATTCCACTCCTAATTCCAACTCCCTCCTAACATGCACCCTGGAACGCAATAGGGAATGGTCCAAGAAATTGGGCCCCTGCCATCCGCATAAACCCCAAATGCCTCTACTCTTACAAACAACATCATGATGCAAAAACATTTATACATGATACAGATCTAAGTTTTAACATAACATGATATTAAAGCAAACTCTGTATATTTATACCAAAAATTTTTGAACCAAAGTACTTGTTTCATTTCTTTTCAGTGTGATGTTTAGCATTTTCTTATTTCCACGTAAGCATTATATAAATCTATTCTATAAAGTACAAGTCAGAAATATATTTAGATTTTTGTAATTTTGAATTTTCTTTTGTATGCCTTCCATTTATTCTTCCTTATCTCTCCCTCTTTTTTAATATAGACCAAGCCTTAGAATCTCAACTATACTCAAAATGTGAAAACTATATGACATTTATATTTTACTATTCTTATTTCCTTAGTTGATACTATGTTAAAATGCACCAATCTTTGTCATGTAATGTTTTATTGCTTTCCATTTGTAACATTTTTATAAGTTTAAGTCCCCTTTCATAAAGATTATCTCACTTATATGATAATCCTTTTTCCTCCTTGTGACTCAGGAGAGAATGCATTTCTCAGATGTATAAAACATTTTTCCGAAGTTTTCAAAAAGTTTTGCATAGACTGAAAGCAGAGTTTATTTCAGATTTGGGGATTAAAAAATCCACTACTTGTCAGGAATGTTTCTTTGATGAGTTATCATTTGGTATTATTGAATTATAATTATCATTTGGAACTAATGAGTTATAATTATTATTGACTATTAATGCTGTCATTTAATTCTATAAACTATATCATAATCCATTATAGCTTTTAATATGGCACTTGATTTTCTAAAAGGGATAGTATATTTTTTCCTACATGGAAAAAGAAATCAGCTTGAAGATATTCTCATTACAGTCAAGGATTAGGTAGGCAACCTACGGTACTGAGAATAATGTGTCCATCATCTGTGACAAGTTAAAAACCTAGGGCCATCAATCCACAGACGTACAAAGAAACTGCCTATCAAAAAGGGCACTGGGTGAAATAAGGTAACTACCCCTCGGTCTACCAACATAAAATTCATGTATATTATCTTTGAAATGACTACTCTAAAAATGTGCATAATCAAAAAGCAAGTTATTGGGGCCGATGCTCTGGTTTACTTGGTTAATCCTCCACCTGTGGTGCTGGCATCCCATATGAGTGCTGGGTTCTAGTCCTGGTTGCTCCTCTTCCAGTCCAGCTCTCTGCTGTGGCCCAGGAAGGCAGTGGAGGATGGCCCATGTGCTTGGGCCCCTGCACCCACATGGGAGACCAGGAGGAAGCACCTGGCTCCTGGCTTCGGATTGGCGTGGCTCCGTTCGTAGTGGCCATTTAGGGGGTGAACTAACAGAAGGAAGACCTTTCTCTCTGTCTCTCTTTCTCACTGTTTAACTCTGTCAAATAAAAAAGAAAAAAAAAAAAGAAAAACACGGGATTAAATTTTTAAAAAAAGCAAGTTATTATGCTTTATTAATTATACTCAGAGCTTTTAAGGGGTAAGTGTAAGTTTATAACACTTCTCCTTAAATGGACTTCTGAAAAAAGATACATTTGAATGATATTCAGATTTATTTGCAAAACGTTAAGCACCTCTGAACTTAAAAACTGTATAGGATACAAACTGGAGTAAAGAAAAATTTGCATTTGAAATATAGTTATTTGTTTAGATTTTGATGTTACTGGTCACTTAAACCACCAATTTAGCTATGATCAGACTAGAATTGTCCTTGTGTTAATTCTTAAGATAAGAATTTTTGTTTTACTCTCCCTTGCTGAAAGCTATGTAAATAAATGAATGAATATCAAAGCTTTTTATTCACCTTACTCTTTATTTTGTTCTTTTTAAAATTTTATATTTTTGATTGTCAAGTTAGAATATAATAGTGGGGAATACACAGAAAGGAAGGGGGCTAATGTATTGCATATGCTTTGCACTTTTGAACAAAATAACATTTACCAAATTTGACTTTACTAGTAATCTTTTATATTATTTTATTTTATTTTGGACAAATTTTATTTGTTTGAAAAGTGGAGTGAAAGAGAGAGAGAATGAGAATCTTCTGTCTACTGGTTCATTCCCAAAATGGCCACAAAGGCCAGGGCTGGGCCCTGCCTTAACGTCTTCCAGGTCTCCATGCAGTCATAAAGTCTCCACCTTCAAAGATCTCCTGGCCTTTGTTGCCATTTTGGGATACAGCTGCTATTCACTTGTTTAGGCACCAGGGGAAGACCACGCCCGGCTCTCCTCACTAACTCCTCAGCCTTGGGGAGCACTGAGACTGCTTATTGACATTCCAATTTCCTCTGGTGTGGTGAAATTCCAAACGGGAGTCATTGGTTCCAAGATATGGTATATCCTAAAACTCACTCCAGAACTTATAGGCCATCCCATAATGTCACTGCAACTCCATGCTGTATGTGCAACATTTCCCTCTTCCTGTCTGCCACCTCCCAGAGATGGTAGAAAATGCTTTTTATTCCATCAGCATAAAGTTATGTGGTGCTGCATCAACTGGACTGGAAATGCTGTCCCCCAAATTAAAAGAAAAAGATAATAACAACAAATTAAAGGATTCTAAGCAGCAGGGCAAGAAGAACAGTTAAAGCCAAAATGATTAGGACAAAGGAAAACAGGGCTATTGGTATTGCTAGGTAACTACTTGAATAACAAAAACAGAATCAAATGCAGCATACACATGTGGCAAACACTTAGGATCTAGGACACCTAAAAATGTGATTTCCCAAATGAACAATTCAGTAAATGAAATGAAGTCATAATCACTGTTGAGACCAATTTTTTTGGC
Organism: Oryctolagus cuniculus; assembly: GCF_051225735.1. Lineage (NCBI taxonomy): Eukaryota > Metazoa > Chordata > Mammalia > Lagomorpha > Leporidae > Oryctolagus > Oryctolagus cuniculus. The sequence goes on along the minus strand of NC_142870.1, from coordinate 116,094,922 downwards.
TAAAATATCAAGTGAAACAGCACAAGGCACAGGAGAAAGATAACTTGGTAAATCAAGGGAAAAAACAACAAGAAAATGTGGCAATGGTACACAGCGGTAATTCACAGAGGAACAACCTCAAAGGATCAGTAAGCATATGAAAGGACACTCAAACCAATTAGTATTCAAGATGCAAATTAATGTAATCGACTATAAATGCAATTAATTGACTGAAGAGAATATTTTATACCTACAATACAGAATAAATGTGAAATATAATACCTAACACAAATGAAGAATCATAGACAATTTATCTTATGTATGACCTATGGTAATATTAATAGTTACAGAATTTTAAAATAAAAATGGTGGCTTCTTCCAAAAATAAAAACACATATAGATTTTGAACCATTATTTTTGCTTCTGAAAATCAATCTCAGTGAAATTAATTGATTTTAGAATGTTTTGTTTATTTTTAAAATGCATTTTACTTATTTTCTATGTGTTCCCAGAAACCTTTTATCTGAATCCACTTCAAATTGATACTAATGTAATTTGAAAGGTATATTTTCTATGCCCTCGGTGTACTCTCATGTGTCACATATACTATACATGTGCTGTATGTTTTGTATGCGTATATTTCTATAGCATAAATTCTTTATTGTTTATGTATCATGTGTAACAAACCATTGTTGTTTTGCATAAATAATATTGTTTTACATTTTTATGTTGTTAACTAATTTAAGAGAAGGAACAAGAAACACATGTATTTCTATAGTCATCTATGTACATTTATGTGTTTATTGTTTCTTGTATTCTTAATTTTTTACTATGGATTTGAGTTATAGAATAGTTTCATTTCATTGCACCAGATAATTACATATATTCCCTTACATTTGTTACAGTATATATTTCATATTATATCTTTATATGATAAACCCAATAGTAATTGTAAAAATTGTCATTTATGTAATTGTCTTTAAATCATTTATAGTGAGTAAAGAGAAAAATTTCATTTGTGCTGACCTTTATACTGAACTACCTTATTACTTATACCAGTGCTCTTTGTGTAGCTTTGAGTTACTTCCTAGAGTAACTTTCTTTTAGCCTAAAGAGTTAATTTCAGGGATTGGCATTTGAGGCAGCAATTAAGATAGCACTTGAGACCCTTATATCTTATATCACAGTGTCTGGTTTCAAATCCCAGCTCTGTTTCCACATCTAGGTTCCTGCTAATGCACAACCGGGAAGAATGTGGTGATGGCTCAAGTATTTGAGTTTTTGTCACCCATGTGGGAGACCTGCATTGTGTTGTGGTTCCTGGTTTCATCTTATTCCAACAGGACCATTGCTGGCATTTGTATGTGAACTAGCAGAATGAAGATCTTTTTCTTTCTTTGTCCATCTTTCTGTCTTTTCTCTCTCTACCTTTTGAATATATATGAAAGTAAATAAAATTTTGAAATAAGAACTAATTTATTTAATTTATTTTAATTCTCAGAAATCAAGTCAAACCAAGGAAAGTATCTGTTGATATAAAAATTTCTTGATTCTTTTTCATTTTTGGATGACAGCTTTGTTGGGGTGTAGAATTATTGTGTTTCTTTTTTTCTATTTCTTCACTTTGAGTGTCTCATTTCTCTGTCTTCTGATCTTCATTATTTCCGATGAGGAGTGATTTATATATCTTATGATAGCCCTGTTATTATCTGTTTCATGCTGCTTTCACACAACACCACAGGATGCAATATTTACAATGAAGTGAAATATTTCTGGCTCACAGTTCTAGAGTCTGGGAAGTCCATTGTCAAAGGGAAGAGGTCCTTATTGATCCATAATAGTGTGGCAGAAGTTATCACATGGACCAGAGAAATGTGTTCAAACAGCCCTTTCATAATGAACGCACTCCTATAATAATGGCCATCTATTGTGGTGAGTGTTAATCCACTCATGAAGGTGGAGACTTTGTGACTTAAATGCTTTTGAAAGTTGCACTCTCAAGTATCATTGCATTGTGGGTCAAGTTTCCAACACATACATTTTGGGAGATGCATTCAAACAATAACAAGTATGCTTGTGCTTTAGAAATTGTTTTGGTTTTGTTACTTTCATGATTTTTTTTGTCTTTCACATTAGACAATCATTGTCTAGGTTTAAATCTCTACTTATTTTCTTTAACTTCTTATATGTATATAGTTCAATGTTTTCACCAAATTTGGTAAGTTTTCATGCATAATTTGTTCAAATAAATTTTCTATTGCTCTTTCTACTCATTCTTGCAAATTCATTATATGTTCCTTGAATCTCGTGAGGATGCATCTCAATCTTGGAGCCTCTGTTCATTTTTCTTTTTTTGCATTTTTCTTTCTATCATATAGGTTTTGAAATTATGATCTGTAAGTTCACTTATTATTTTTTGACAGTTCAAATCTCTTTTTTTAAGGATTTATTTATTTTTCTTGAAAGTCAGAGTTACAGAGAGGCAGAGGGAGAGAGAGAGAGAGAGAGAGAGAGAGAGATCTTCCATTCACTCCCCAGATGGCTGCAATGGCCAGAGCTGGGCTGATCCGAAGCCAGGAACCCGGAGCTTCCTCCGGGTCTCACACGCAGGTGCAGGGGCCCAAGGGTTCGGGCCATCTTCTACTGCTTTCAAATATTATACAGTGAATTTAGAGATTCTGCCAGTTTTTTATGTATTTTTATTTCAGTTTCTCATTGACGATCACGAGAAATAATATAGATCATATATAAAAGTATTCACATGAAAATTCCATTTATCTCCTGACTTTTATGAAACTCACCTTTGTTAGCTAATTGTGTTGTCTCCCCAAACTCTGTATTTTTTTCTTTTTCTATGCATAATAGCATAAATAAATTATTTCAGATTTTGAAGATGGTCTGTTGTCTAGTTTACAATTAATGCTTATGACAGTTTTATAGGGACTTTCCTGAATTGGATCTAGTCGTTTTTCAATCAAGGAGCTATAAATGTGTGACATATTTATGTATTTATTCTGGACATGAAAGACAATAACAAACTTCAATAATTGTGATTCAATTCATGTTCCTGTCAAACACACCTAATCTTTGAAAGTTGCCCAAATATTCACTAGAAGCATGGCCATTAGCTACTGCTGAACACGTCTGAAGTCAAAACCTTCCGACTGACACTTAATCCCTCCAGTCCATTACAGTAATTGTGAACACCATATCTCCGGTGACTAAGTGCTGCCTCTTGGCCTGTGATGCCCTGGAATCCCAGCAGTACCACTGAAATTAGAGAACAGGTGTCAATTGTGTGGTTTCCCTCAGTCTTTCCTGAATTAAATAGTTCAGTATTCACAGACCTTTACAATGATGCTAACATTCAATAATATGAACTTGGAGAGAGAAAGAGAATGATACATGCTTTCTCAAGAAATACAGTTCAAGAGGGCTTTATTCAGGAAAGATAAGGCTTAAGAGTCAATTATAAGCAATTGCATGTGTTGTTTTTCAATGAAGTTGCCACTAAAGAAATTTTTAATCACCTCTTTATGGAGATACAAATTGTTTTTATATTTAATAGCAGTAAATATGTGTAAGGTCTATGAGAAAAAATACTTCATTTGGGAAATTGACATATTTCATTTTGAGATTTTTGTTTCTTCTCAGATTTCAGTATAGTTCATTTACTTACTAGTTAACTGATACAAATTATCACGTTTAGTTTTCATACACATGCATATTTAATTTTCTTCTTAATAAGTTATAAATTTGGAGGCTTTTATTCTTTTACTAAAGATGTTATATTTCAAGAAGCAATAATAACTTATTAAAGATAGCTGTTCCACATACCAAACAAAATATTATAAAAACAAAAGCAACAACAAAATATAGCTGTATGACAGTGATAAAAGTAATCCTTGTTAAAGTTTATTGAAGTCAAAAAATCAATTATATCTATCAAATGTAAATATTTATATAAAATAATTTGCTTCTTATTTATTCCAAGAACTTAATAGAATCAGTTTACTCTATCCATACTTGGTTTATTGCATACACAATTTAAAAAGCTAGAGAGTATGTAGATTAATTCATGTATAACAAATATATCAACTAGTCTTATTAAGTAAAAGTTACTTCAAGGCAGAATATATCTTTCCGGTTGCTCCAAATGCCTTCTATATAGTATCAGTGAGGATTAATAACAGTAATAAGGGAGGGGCTAGCACTGTGGCAAAACATGTTAAACTGCTGCCTGCAGCACTGGCATCCCATATAGATGTAGGTTTGAGTCCTGGCTGTTCTGCTTCCAGTCCAGCTCCTTGCTAATGTCCCTGGGAAAACAGTGGAGAATGGTCCAGGTCCTTAGGCTCCTGCAACCACATTAGAGATCTGGAGCTCCTGGCTCCTGGCTTCAACCTGGCCCAGCTCTGGTCAGTGCTGCCACTTGGGGAGTAAAGCAGCCCAAGGAAGATCTCTCTCTGCCTCTTTTCTCTCTCTGTGTGACTCTTTCAAATTAAATAAATATTTTAAAAAGTAATAAGTGAAAAATTTGTGGATTAACTTTTTATTGTGTATCTCCTTTGATATATTCGTGATTATTTAATAGAATTTAAAAACTATTGGTAACTTTCACCACCCTGTCTAAAATTTTATTGGATAAAAGAAAGCAATGTACCCTTCTACGTGAATTCCATCTCAAGACTTTGGTGGATATGCTGTCCTCTCGAGTGTCCCAGTAGATGGCCCGACCCGCTGTGTCAGAATGCCAACTGTAAAAGTATTCTCATACCTTGTGACCACTTGTAACTTTCTGGATGTTTAAAATTTAATGATTTCAAATTTTGTGAAATTTATACTTCTCTTTTATGGCACATTTAATATTCACAAGCAGATGGAGATGACATTTTGATCTAAGCACTCTTAACACAAAAGGAAAAAGGTTGTTCTTTAGCAACAGTATGCAGTAATAGTCTAGAATTTTTTTAAGTATATGAAGATGATGATGACAGTATTCAGCTATTTTTCCTATTGTCCTGCATAAAACTATTTTGGAAATATATAAGCATCTAGAGGGCTCCCATAAATTCTCCAGCAATGTTTGAATCTATCCTGTTCTGTCCTAACCTATATTATATTATATACAATTTATTTTTTTAAAAAAAAATCTGTTTAGAATCTAGATTTGGCATATGAGTATTTTGTTACATTGTATATGTGAAATTAAGTATGATGATCCTCTAGCAATTCTTAATTTCTAAATTCAGCTCATGTGTAGAATGATTGTCACTGCATATCATACTAATTATATTTTTGATTGTGCTTCTGTTGTCATCCCAGTGTCACTATCCCAGTTTTCTATACGAGGTCAATATGTGTGCATGTTTGTGTGTGTGTGTGTGTGTATTCATACTCATAAATGCAGGAGGAAGGAGTATGCTATAATCTGTTGATCAAATCCATAAAAAAGGTTTCCTATTCCTTCATTTTCAAGCAACACTGAAGCATCTAATTTAAATATTGGTCTTATTTATACTTGTCAAAGGAAAATTTACTCTTTTAATAAAAGCCACAAATGTTACTTAATTATTTGCTTAATATTCTTATTCCTTATTTTTGAAATATTAGTTCAATTGAGCAAGTTGGTTAGTGCTCAGGTTTTCTAGCCTTTTTTAAATAACCTTTTTATTTATTATTTCCTTTTACATTTAAATATCAACTTTGTATTCTGTACAAAATCCATTCTGTCCTGACTTTCTTGAGAGAAGAACAATATCAAAAGTATAAAGAGAAGTTGTTTACTTCATATGGCTGTTTAATACATTTCCTGTAATAAGAAGGGTTCATATCACATATTTTTTGGAGAAAACTCATGACTAGAGAACAGATGGTATAGCTAGTAACCAAGATTAAGGGTTTTATTCCCAAAGCACTTCTGCATGGTTTTTCTGACTTTTTTTCTCATTTTGCCCTCAATTTGCATAACAACAGTTCACATGTAGCAGAAAGTTCTGTGTACCCTAATCATTTGTTGAAATGCCCAAGAAATTCAATGTTATGATTTGAAAAAGAAATAAATTCAGAAGAAAAAGTTTAAACTCTGATATCTAAAAAATAACAATCATTAGACCAATGGCTCTACAAAGGCAGTTTACTACAGAGAAAACTATATATGTATCAAAAATCACTTATATTTACCTTTATTTTTAATTAGTGAGGATACAAATAACAGTTTTCCTTATCTGTGTTCAAAAGATTCTCAAAAATTTCATGGAAAATGCTTGTTATTGAAAAATTATGCATGAATTTCAAAATTGTTTTACCTTAAAATAAAGTTCATTTTGCACAAAATAAAATTAACTCCCACTTTTCCACAAAACTTTTGAATTTAGGGCTGCGGGAGGGAGAAAGAGAAAGAGAGAGAGATCCTTTTTACCTTAGAATTTGCTTTACTTGACTTACTTAAGTAAAGTTATTACATATAATTTTAAACCTCTCTAAAAAGAAAAATGTAAGGAAGTAAAAGTTATGAGATCATTAGTGAAAACTTGGATAAAGTTAGTATGATATAAATGAGAGTTGAAAAAATTGATTTAAACCTCAACAGGTTAAATAATCTGTGCCAAAACCTAGACAAGATAGAAGCAGGGAACACACAAGAAGGCCGCTTGCAACCTGACTTGTGTCCATCTCCAGATCCAAATCGATCAGGAACAAAGAACATCCTCACCCTAACCGTGGAAGTCTCACCAGCACTGCATATGCCAAGTAGCCCAATATTACCAATTTGGGACCTTCCTGAGGTGATGGTAGTGAGAAACATCACCATTTTTAGTATGTCATGTGCAAGAGAAACAACAGCACCTTTGCAGAACACTAGACCTTGTGCACATCAAAGTCCTGTGTGTCAAGGGGGCACTGCCATGCCTCCCACCTGACATCAAGCCCTGCCTAGCACATTGAGCCAACTGGGGGAACCTCTTCCCACTGTGCTTTCTCTCTTCCAGTCGAGCATAAAACCCTTAAAACCTAGGATGATTTTTTCATTGCCCTCTTAGCAATTTCCATTGCAACACAATTAAAGAGCCTGGCGACAGCTGAAAACCACAGAATATATTGTGGATTGGTTTATACAATTATTTGAATATCTTCTTTACATTCAGGTTATATTTTCAACATTAAGATGAATTAAAGTACAAACAAATCATCTTTGTTTTTGACCAGATATTTCATGGACTGTAGCTTTTTTATGAAACACATTATTAAATACTTTAACTGATATTTCATGATCATAAATTTTGTCTTTTCAAAAGCATGTGTTCCTTTATTTTAATGTATATTGTAATGCATTGTTCAAAAAATGCAAGATACATGCAAACAGTAAAATTTAATATGAAAACAACCATTCTCCATTCCTATGTGTCTTCATCTCCAATCACTCCTTAAAAGCAAATTATTTAAAACAGTCTATTTTGTTTGTGCATAATTTGCACAAACCTAAATTATATGCTAATAACTATTTTGTTTTATCATGTAACTGATAAAAAGTGGTAATTTGTTTATATGTTTGTTGAGCTTGCTTTCTTCTATCATAATAATTCTATTACCATTTTAGTATGATTTTCAAAAATTTCATATTCTGCATCTTCACAAAGACTAATCATTCTTGGTCACAGTACTTGAGAGTCTAAGATTTCACACTCTTTCTCTCCCCTCCAACCATATCATAGTCACAATTGATAATGCCTTTAAATGTTTATATTCAAAGCTCAAGATATTTATATTGTATTTTCAAAGTATTTATTTATTTATTACAGACAAAGAGAGGGAGAGACAGAAAGAAAAGTCTTCAATCCACTGGTTCACTCCCCAAATGGCCACAATGGCTGAAGCTGAGTGGATCCAAAGCCAGGAGCTTGCAGCTTCTTCCAGGTCTCCCATGCAAGTGCAGGGGCCCGAGCACTCCAGCTATCCTCCACTGCTGTCCCAGTCCATAGCAGAGAGCTGGATCGGAAGAGGAACCGCAGGGAAACAAACCAGAGCCCATATGGGATGCTGGCGCCTTAGGTGCCACAGCATTGGCCCTATATTGCATTTTATATGTTTTCATTTACTTATTTATTGGGTGGGGGGGAGATGTGAGACGGAGAGAAGGTCCTCATCTGTTAATTCAGTACTCAAATGGCTGCAATGGCCAGGTCTGGGATAACCAAAGCCAGGGTCCAGAAATGTAATCTAGATCTTCAAGTGGGCAATAGGAAACAACTTGAGCCATCACTGCTGCCTCCTGGGGTCTGTGTTGGAAGGAAGCTGGAGTCATGAGCGGCAGCTGCGTATTGAGCCCAGGTACTCTTGTGGAATAAAAGCATTATATCAACCATCTTAATTGCTAGACTGAACTACCATTCTTATAATTTTAAAAAGGTCTTAACTGATTGATTGTACAAAGCTAAGTCCAAAGAATGTTTATATATTATAGTCAGTGGATATTTAGAGACACTGCCGGATCTTCCTTTTCAGCTGATTATAATGCAACCACAAGGTGTTCCTCAGCTATTAGATGTATTTTGAAATTATCACAACAGGCGTGAACTGCCTTGCTTTTGAGGGAAGTGTTAGTCAACCACTGAATGCAATGCTGTATTAAAAAAAAAAACTTTGTCAACTCTCCCTCGTCTGGGAGAACTCGATGGGCAGAATTCAAAACTCTCTGGTCCTCATGAAACATTATCTGCTGCAATATATGGAATAGAAGTAGTTGCAAAAAAAAAAAAAATGTGTTAAGATGAAATTTTAGCACTGGTTACTATACCCTTCTGCCATGTGATCCACATAACTAGAGTGGATTAAGTTCAGAGATTCTATCAGTAAAAAGTGCAGTTGTTAAAACTTTGCTGGGGGGCCAGCGCTGTGGCCCAGTGGGTTAATCCTCCACCTGAGGTGCCAGCATCCCATATGGGCACCGGTTCTAGTCCCGGTTGCCCCTCTTCCAGCCCAGATCTCTGCTATGGCCTGGGATAGCATTGTAGAATGGTCCAAGTGCTTGGGCCCCTGCACCCACATGGGAGACAAGGAAGAATCACCTGGCTCCTGGCTTCGGATGGACATAGCTCCGGCTGTGGTGGCCATTTGGGGAGTGAACCAACGGAGGGAAGACCTTTCTCTCTGGCCCTCTCTCTCACTGTCTGTAAATCTACCTGCCAAATAAATAAGTAAAATCTTTAAAAAGAAAAAAAAAAACTTTTCTGGTTTTGAAATGAAATGGTATATATAGAGAAAAGCTCTGACTTAAGCAATGAATCAGAATTTTCAAAATTATGGGCTAGGAGAGAAAGATGACTATAAAAGTAGTAGAACTGTGTAGCTATTGCTAAGAATACTTGATATTTAGTGAATGGATAGCAAATACATGAGTTATTAATAAATTATTTATTAAAGGTGAATTGTTGGCCGGCGCCATGGCTCACTTGGCTAATCCTCTGCCTGCAGTGCCAGCACTCCGGGTTCTAGTCCCGGTCGGGGTGCCGGTTCTGTCCCAGTTGCTCCCTTCCAGTCCAGCTCTCTGCTGTGACCCAGGAAGGCAGTGGAGGATGGCCCAACTGCTTGGGTCCTGCACCTGCATGGGAGACCAGGAGGAAGCACCTGGCTCCTGGCTTTGGATTGGCACAACGCGCTGGCCATGGCGGCAATTTGGGGAATGAACCAACAGAAGGAAGACCTTTCTATCTGTCTCTCTCTCTCTCTCTCACTGACTAACTCTGGCTGTCAAAAAAAAAAAAAAAAAAGTGAATTGTTAAAATCAGAGGTCCTTGTTTGTTTTATGTAAAGGTGTTCTGATTTCCTGCATCTAGCCAGCTGAAAAAAGGAGAGAATGAGTACTAAGAATTTATTGAAAAGTTAGCCAAACTTCAAAGAAGGCTAACAGTCCAACCAAAACATTCCATTGCATCAAAGTTGGAACCCAAAAGGACTCTCAATATAGCATTGAAACAAACAGGTTAATGTACCCAAATCTCAGGCCCTAGATTCCTCTGAACTATTTGCATATTAATTTATTCTATTAATCACAGTACTTCAAAAACTCACACCCCATTGTGTGCAGGTAAACAGACATACACATACAGCTTGTTTGATATCAATAAAGAGGACATTTTTTTGAAAGACAACAAGTTCCCACTCAAAATCTATTTTTATCTTCCGTTCTTCCTAGACACAAAACCATTAGTTATGGTTAAATCAAAACAAACTCCAGAACAGGCAGAAACATGCAAAGCCTAATGAACGAAATAGGTCTATAACATCAAGGAACTGCAAGAAGTAGCCATCATTTACAGTAAAAGCCCTGGTGAGTAGACACATTGTTGATTTCTGAGGGTTCTAGAATAAGAGGATAGAACATAAAAATGAATAAAAATATCATTTTCTAATACAGGGAAACTCTTTCAAGATATAGGATTTTACACACTAGGAAAGACACTGAGAGGTGCTGTAAACATGCTCCTGATAAAGCTCCTAGAAGCATCAGATTTGTTATTGACTATCTTAAGTGAGATAACATTTCAAAATAATGATTGATGAAAGAATTGAAATGTTCAGAGAAATGGGTGATTTAAATTGAATACAATGGGTAAACTCAGAAAATGACTACATTCCAATGAATGGCTTAAAGATGCACCATTAAATAAAGCAATAAGGAATGTACTTGTGAGAAAGGCTGCAGTATCACAAAGAAGTTAGTGATGACTCCTCTGAAGACAGGGGTTGATGGCAGGAAATGTTACTCACTAGCAACAAGTGAGGATAACAAGAGCCTGAACAAATGCATGTGAGATTGTAATACAATTTATAAAATCTGTATGAAATAGCTCTCTGATTTCAAAACTTTTGAGTGACAAGTTGGAGAAACAATTAACTGGTATGACACACAGTAACACACTACAGACAAAATAGGACAAAACAGAGACAAAATAGGATGTTAACAATGATGCATCTCAACTTATATCATAAAAAGTTAAGGAAGGGTGTGAAGATGGGTGAGAGTAGTCCTTCCAATAAAAAGTTTCTAGTTCTTTATTAGTTTCTAAAATGGAGCTCATTTTCTTAAGTCCTAATTGGTTGAGGAAGAGTCAGGTTCCCAGGAAGACTGTTTTATTGATGAAGCAAGCCTATTCAACAATGAATTCCAGGATTTGTGATCAACAGAAAATATAGCCATTTATTCAGATGTCATGAAGAAATGGGAATACCTATATATGTTGAGGGCTGTTTGACATGGAGTTAAATTTGCCATTTATCTTTAGAATAAGAAATGTCACCATGCCTTGTGTTATATGGGAGTTTATTGGAAGCAAACATAAATAGTCTCAACCTGAGTCTAGCTAAAATTTGACTCAATGGATTTACAGATATATATGTTTCTCATTGCCCAGCCATTAAAGCTGTCATTGGAAAAGACATAGCTTAGTAGGCAAAAACTCATGTGACCTTTGAACATAGAAAGTTAAAGGGGCCAGCGCCATGGCTTACTTGGTTAATATTCTGCCTGTGGCACCGGCATCTCATATGGACACCGGTTCTAGTCCTGGTTGCTCATCTTCCAGTCCAGCTCTGCTGTGGCCTGGGAAAGCAGTGGAGGATGGCTCAAGTGCTTGGGTCCCTGCACCCACATAGGAGACCAAGGAGAAGCACCTGGCTCCTGGCTTCGGATAGGCACAGCTCCGGCCGTAGTGACCATTTGGGGAGTGAACCAATGAAAAGAAGACCTTTCTCTCTGTCTCTCTCTCACTGTCTATAACTCTGTGAAGGGAAGGGAAGGGAAGGGAAGGGAAGGGAAGGGAAGGGAAGGGAAGGGAAGGGAAGGGAAGGAGGAAGGGAAGGGAAGGGAAGGGAAGGGAAGGGAAGGGAAGGGAAGGGAAGGGAAGGGGAGGGGAGGGGAGGGGAGGGGAGGGGAGGGGAGGGGAGGGGAGGGGAGGGGAGGGGAGGGGAGGGGAGGGGGAGAAGAAAAGAAAAGAAAAGAAAAGAAAAGAAAAGAAAAGAAAAGAAAAGAAAAGAAAAGAAAAGAAAGTTAAAGGTTATTACAGTGAGCAAGGTGAAGTGGATATTTCCAACTGTTTACTTGTCATCCTCCCCCAAACAGTAAATCCACACCAATATCACTTCATGAAGAAAATGACAAAAACTATGCCACATATAAAGATTTAAAAATGCAAGCCAATAGTTGTTCCTATCACATCTCAGGTTAATTTACAAATATGGTGCTTGAAAAACCCAGGTAGATTCCAGATTATGAGGGTAAGCTGTAGTATATTAAACCAAACTATAATTATAACCTTTTTTTTCATGTGGCATTTTTATTAGTGCAGATTAATAATGTCAGGTGTTTGGGATGTACTTATTGATTTGGCAAATATGTCATTTTCCATTGATATCAGAAAAAGGGAGTGTATTCATGTGTACCAAAGAAATAAACAACTGTTCTAGGCTATGTTAACTCTTTCACCTTCTCCTAATATACTCCAAAGAAATATAGATGAATGTGGAATTTTGTAAAATTTCATACTGATCACCCTATTGTAGACATTATGACCAGTGGGGGCAGAAATTGCTAGTTCATCGGAGGCCTTGGTAAGGAAAATAAATTCCAGAGAGTAGAAGATAAATTGTGGAAGATGAAAGAGTGTGTGTGAGTGCATACCAATGAACTAGAACATATTGGCCATCCTCCCTTCCCAGTAATACAGGGGAAAACACTTTTTTGCAAGTCTCGACACCAGCTTGGGGCAATAATGCCTCATAGTCCTCTTTAGCATAGGACTCTTAGGAATACTGCTCTGATTCATAGTAACATAAAACACCCCAAGCTATAAATAGAACCCTGAGCAGGGAGGAATTGTGCAGCATGTTCAAAATACAATTGCAAGCTACCCTAAAGCTTAGAACATACAATCCACTGTACCTCATACTATAGAATATTGGATGTTTAGAATATTGGTTGCAGAAATAGGAAATGCACCGTTTATAGAGCATACTAAAGGGAGAATCAGAATTCTGAATTTCTACTTATCGACAATGTACAAAAATAGCTGCCTTTTTAGGAAAGCATCTCTTGGTTTTCCCTTGGATCCTTGCAGAGATGGACGGATCATGTCACAATTTAATAAGTGTCCAAAATTGATACAATGAGTTGGGTTCTATAAAACTCCACTAGTGATAGGCCGAGATATAACTGATTTTAAGATGGATATAATACAACCAGGATCCAGTGCAAGCATGTATGGAAGACATAAGCAACCTATATAACAAGGAAGTAGAGTCTTCATGTCATCCACCTATGTAGAGCAGCTCAGTTCAGAAAAATGGCAATAAAAATAATACTTAATTGGTAGGCCGATACTAAGTTGCCATCCCAAACTGCTTAGCATCTGAAGTGTAGCCTCGTTCTTTAGAGATTTAAAAAAAATGTGCTGTGCATTGAGACTTAATGCTATAACGAGTACTCAAACAATATATTTCACTTTGTGTTTCTATGGGGGTGCAAACTGTTGAAATCTTTACTTAATGCATACTAAACTGATCTTCTGTAAAAAAAAAAAAAAGAAATTATCAATTCCCAACTTGACTCTCACTGGGATTAAACATGACAATAGGTCTGATCTGATTTCATCATCATTTAAAAAATATCATCTATTATTTTTCACTTTATGTTTCTGTGTGGGAGCAAACTGTTGAAATCCTTACTTAATGTATACTAAGCTGATCTTCTGTATATTAAGATAATCGAAAATGAATCTTGATGTGAATGGAAGGGGAGAGGGCGTGGGAAAGGGGAGGGTTGCGGGTGGGAGGGACGGTATGGGGGGAGAAGCCATTGTAATCCATAAATCGTACTTTGGAAATTTATATTCATTAAATAAAAGTTAAAAAAAAGGATTGGTTGGAAACCCTCCTAATGGTCAAAGCTTCAGGTTGTTCAATTAGTTAAACATTGGAAAGAAAAGTGGAACAGAGTAGCATATACACTCGTGAAATCATGATCAGTTGCACATGACTTGGGTATATGTTCAAGAGCATGCAAGGTGAAAATAAGATTAGTATTACATACAGAATAATACTCTTCTAAAGATGCCCACATCCTAGTCCTTAGTACCCATGAATATGTTAGGTTGCATGGCTAATGGGAATGATTGTTCTGGGCTACCCAAAAGCTCTAATTTAATCATATGAGTCTATAAATGTTGAGAGACTTTCTTAGCTGTAATCAGAGAACCAAAGAACTGGCAGCATGAGAAGGAGCAGCCCAACCCTGCTGCCCATGTAAATGGAATGGGGACATGACCAAGGAGTTGTGACCTTCAGAATGTGTTCAAAGTTGAAGGCCCTCCTTGTCACCTGATGTGTGATTGCTAAGTGTAAAATGTGCTGCTTCCGGAAACCGAAAAGACTTCCCAGACATTGTGCTTCCCTCTTTGTAGTACAGAACTGAAAATGCATCTCTTCTTTTGGTATAATGTTCTGATCTATGGATATTTAAAAGTTTTATTGAAGTGCAGGTCCCAGAATATTCTGTAGAACTTATGTATCATCCTCTGAAAGACATGTGTCTTTACAAGGCCTTCAGCTTTGTTAACCATCTCTTGTTCATAATAGTCATTTAGAGCAATACCGCTGGTGTAAAGAAATTGTGTTGTCTGATCTGTACAGTTCTCTTCAGAATATATCATAACCAAAAGCAAAAATGTTAGATCATGGTGCAAAATTTTCAAAGAATACTTTTATTGATTCCAAGTGGATGTGACCAGGTTTTCAATATCTTACTTAATAGGGATAGAAATAAACACATTTTCTAAGCCAATGGCCATATCTGTGTATTATTCAACTCTTATTAATCTGACATAGTAATGATGTTTCATAAAGCACAACAACTGTGCAAAGTTTTTTAATTACTTGACTTGGTCACTGGGAGTCTAAATATCTTTCTTCATATATCTGTGATGGTATATTTCTGCATGATAGTAGCATTTCAAGTAGTAGACAAAGCTAAGCAGATTGCCCTTCCCACTGTAACTGGATACAGCTGATACACTGAGGACTTTTACATAAATTCACTGGTGATTGTGTGCGCAGGAACACCAGTCTTCTCCACCCCTGGGACTGGGAACTACTATGTTAGCTCTCCTAATCTGGTTCTCAGATTTTTGGATTGGGATTGCAATTTACACCATTGGATCTCTTTGTTCTATGGCCTTAAAACGCTGATGGAAATTATGTCTCAAACGTTGCTAAATTTCAAGCTTGTGGATGGGATATAATGAGCCTTCTGAACTTCTATAACCAACCATGTGAGCCACTGACTTCAAATAAACTTATATTTATATATATGTATTTATGAATTTAAGAGTGACACCCTCAATGCATAACAAGAACTTTGATGTTCATAATGTAGAAGAAGCATCAAAAACTTAAATCTTTTGGGAGTCAATATCTATTGCTTGAACAACAGTATTAACCAATTTATAGTATCAAATGAATTTTAAAATATTTTACCTAATTATTAAATTTTCAGAGTAGTCTATTGTGTTGTGTCAAGGAAGCCGGTATTTCTTTAAATACTTTAATAAGATTCTTATTGCAGTTTTAAAGATGATTCAAACATGCGGTTCTGAAGATGATTCTGTTTTTTGTTTATATCGAGAAGTCATCCACATTTTCTTGTTCTTCATATGTGCAGTAATTTCCAATTATACCCCGAATCTTGTAGATAATGCATTATAGAGACTTTCAATTATGTTTTCATTCTCTGAATTGTGTTGACTTTTTTCAAGCGAGCAGAGCAATAATCAATTAATACTTTTGAAATCATGAAAGCTTGGTTTTGTATTTTGACAGACTTCTGTGAAAATTTTTGGAGTGTTTACCAAGCACTATAATTTGACTAGGTTAAAATTCTGCACTTAAGGACAGTTTTGTGTCACAGGGAGTAAAGCACTTGACATCCCACATAAACCCTTGTTCCAGTCCTGGCTACTCCATTTCTAGTCCTGCTCCCTGATAATGCTTCTGGGAAAGCAGGAGAGGATGGCCCAAGTACCTGGGCCCCTACACTCATGTGGGAGACTGGGAACGATCTGTAGCTCCTGGCTTCAGCCTGGCCCAATCCCTGCCATCGTGGCCCCTTAGGATGTGAACCAGCAGATCAAAGACTTCTTGTTCCCTGTCTCTGTCTCATCTTCTCTTTCTCTGTAGCTCAGCCTTTCAAATAAATAAAATAAGTCTTTAAAAAACGATTCTATGCTCTTTCTCCTACAGTGGACAACAGTTGAAACTTCTGCTGCATCCTCTCAGGCACCTACTTGTGGGCTTATTGTTTTCATTACTTCTTTGAGTTTCTTGGCGCTCAAGGATGTGCATATATGACTATGTAGCTCACAGTAAGTTTTTATACATATGTATCATATGTTCTGCAGCCCCAGGTTCAGTCTCTCAACTCCTCAAATCTAAACAACTTATGGGTTTAAATTTCACACAGATAAAATGTTGATTATCTGCAATGCAAAAAACATTTCAAGAATGGATCCACACCAGTATGATTTCTTTTGTTCAAATAAGGAATCCTTTCAGTTTCTGCATGATTTTTTTACTCTCCCATCTTATACAATCACTTTTTTAAAAATCAAATATTTCCAGATTAATTTTATAATTATTATTTGCATGATTTTAACTAAATTTAGAATTGCTTTATTATTTTATTATAGAAATTCCACTTAACCTTCAAAAACATATATATATATATATATATATATATATATATATATATAGAATGTCTCATATTCTAAGTACTTGGTCCACAGATTTTGCTCTTTATTAAGACAAACATGGCATCAGTTCTGATGTAATTTCAATGTATTGTAATGAATAAATTCTTGAAAAGAATTAAAAATACAATAAGAATGAAAAATTGTATAACATACAGTGAGTAAGGATCTAGAATTGTATGATAGATCATGGAATATGACTTGAACAGATCAACTTTAAACTAAATATTATCTGTTCAAGTTAAAGTGTAGGTAGCAGGGGTGGGAATATACTTTTACAATAGGAGGAGACAAAATGTGTTCAGCTTTTATATGTAAAATAGAACAATGCTTCAAAGAATGAGTGGGGATACAAGTCAGTGCGGCAGATATGAAGGTATTAATGGTGATAATGGAAAGAAATGGTACTTGAGGCAGGTGGTTAAGCTGCTGGTTTGGATTACCACATTCCACATCAGAGTAGCTGGATTTGATGGCTAGCATGGCCTACTGACTCCACCTTCCTGCTGCTTTGGAACTCTTGGAAATAATGCTTAAGACACAGGCAGCTTCCCACCACCTATGGGAGTTCTTGTCTCCCAGCTTCAGGACCCATGCCCATGATGTGCATTTGGGGAGTAGACCAACAGAGGAGTGCACTTGCTCTCGTTCTTTCTGTCTCTCAAATAATAAATAAATAATTAAACAAACAAATCTAAAGATAGTAGGATAATATTTTATTCTTTAGAGGTAAAATAATTAGCATTAGTAATCTCACCTCTCTGAGATTAGTACCATCCATTACTAATGTAAAGATTATGTAAATGAAAGATACTTAACCAAATGACAAATTAAAATATCTATTAGATGACAATAAGAAGATATGAACTTTTTTGTCCTCTATTAGATTTTCTTTCAAATTTATTACATATATTAACACACTCAGTCTTCATAACCTTATAAGGATGAAACAACATTAATCCAAATCTGAAGTAACAAAACTGAGGGAGTGGTATGACAAGTAATAAAGATCATACAAGTAGTTAGGGTAGATACTAAGGTTTGAGTCAAAGTAATTTGGCTTAAACATGTAGTTAGGGTAGATACTAAGGTTTGAGTCAAAGTAATTTGGCTTAAACATGTGAGCTCCTAACCACCTCACTATAATTACTTTCTTTTTGCAGTTGGTTTACCAATGTATTAAAGAGAAATTTTAATTTAATTTTAAAATTATTCACATTTATTATTTTTATTTTTTAAAGAAGTGTTTATTATTTGAAAGGCAGAGTTACATAGAGAGAGGGAGAAGCAGAGAAAGAGAGAATAATCTTCCATCTGCAGGTATACTCTGTAATTGCCTGCACCAGCCAGGGCTGGATCAAGCCAAAGTCAGGAGCCAAGAACTTCATCTGGGTCATCAGGTGGCTGCAGTGGACTAAGCACTTAGGTCATCTCTATTTGCTTTCCCAGGTACATCAGCAGGGAGCTGGATGGGAAGTGGAGAAGTCAGGACTCAAACAGATACCCATATGGTATCCTGTCACTACAGGCAGAGGCTTTACCCATTGTGATGCTGCCCCTGATTTTTTACCTAATAATATGCCTGCTCTTTTGATTTCTTAAATTTTTCTGAACATTTTGCAAAGATTAAAATGATATATCTTATTTTCCAAAATTATTATTTCACTGTTTGCAAATCTGAACAATCCTAAGCAACTTTTGCTGTCCACCAAGGAACTTAAACTTAGCATTTATTTACTTTACAACAGCACCTTCTGATTATATATGAATCCTCTGATGCATGGCCAAAGGTTTTGGATCTGCTATTTATATGTTTTACTCACTCTACATCTTCATGCTTATAATTAGAAACTCTATTCTTCATTAAAATCCACAAATAAGTAAAAGAAGATCACGATCATCTGAAAATAGCAGTGATTTTTAAGGTATGCTTGTATATGTGTGTTATATTTCTTTCCTGGAATGAAACATTCTTCCTGGAAAATGAGTGCACCTCACATAATTGAGCAATGTTTTTTCATAGCTGTTAATTGGCCTCTCCAAGCTGAATTGTCATTTTGTATGCACTGCTTTCCAAGTCTCTCCCTGTACATGTGTACTATTTATATTCACCCTTCGTGACTTGGCCTGATTTCCTGTCTCAGGATTATTCTTACTTGTTTTTCAAGTTGTCTTCGTTCTGGAATAGTTAACTTGATATCTTGATTTCCTTTTATACTTCCTACATAATTAGATAATTTTGCCATGTGCCTGTGAAAATGTTTGTTCAAAAACAGGAAGTTGAATTTCTCTAACACTTATTATCTACTATTGTTTTATGATAAAATACGACTAATCTGCTTACTTTTTCCCATCACTTTTCTAAGTTTTTTAAATTTATTTTTTGAGAGGCAGAATTACCGAGAAAGAGGGAGACACACATACACAAAGAAAGAGAGGGAGAGAGAAGGGAAGAGAGAGAGAGAAAGAGGGAGAAAGAGAAAGAGAGAGAGAGCCTATCCATTGCTTCACTCCCCAAATGGCTGCAACATCCAGGATTAGGCCAGGCTAATGCCAGGATTCAGGAGCTTCATCCATGTGTTCCACATGCATACAGGGACCCAAGTACTTGGACCATCTTCTGTTACTTTCCCAGGTGCATTAGCAGGGAGCAGGATTGGAAGAAGAATGGCTGGGATTCCAACTGGTACCCATATGAGTTGCCCTTACTGCAGGTGGCTACTTAACTCGCATAACACAACAGTAGCCCCTCTAGTCTTAGTTAAGTTAGAGTCTATTTATTATTTTTTTCCTTCTCACTCAGGAATGGGGAGTGCCTTGCCAGTAGACTATATAGGCCCACAAAATCCAAGGGAACTATAGGCTGGACATGAAATTCAAAAAAAAAAAAAAAATGTAGGAATCTATTTTTTTAACTTTTATTTAATGAATATAAAATTCCAAAATACAGCTTTTGGATTATAATGGCTTTTTCCCACCTGCACCCCTCCCATCTCCCGCTCCCTCTCCCATTCCATTCACATCAAGATTCATTTCAATTATCTTTATATACACAAGATCAATTTAGTATATATTCAGTAAAGCTTTCAACAGTTTGCACCCACATAGAAACACAGAGTGTAAAATACTGTTTGAGTACTAGTTATAGCATTAAATCACAATGTACAGCACATTAAGGACAGAGATCCTACATGAGGAGCAAGTGCACAGTGACTCCTGGTGTTGACTTAACAAATTGACACTACTGTTTATGGTGTCAGTAATCACCCTAGACAATTGTCATGAGTTGCCAAGGCTGTGGAGATCTTTTGACAATATTTAGACAAGGCCATGATCAAAGTGGAAGTTCTCTCCTCCCTACAGAGAAAGGTACCTCCTTCTTTGATGGCCCTGTTCTTTCCACTGGGATCTCACTCACAGAGATCTTTCATTTAGTTTGTTTTTTTTTTTTTTTTTTTTTTTTTTTTTTTTTTTTTGCCACAGTGTCTTGGCTTTCCATGACTAAAATGTTCTCATGTGCTTTTCAGCCAGATCCGAGTGCCTTAAGGGCTGATTCTGAGGCCAGAGTGCTGTTTAGGACATCTGCCATTCTACGAGCCTGCTGTGTATCCTGCTTCCCATGTTGGATCGTTCTCTCCCTTTTTTATTCTATCAGTCAGTATTCGCAGACACCAGTCTTGTTTGTGTGATCCCTTTGACTCTTAGACCTATCAGTGTGATCAATTGTGAACTGAAATTGATCACTTGGACTAGTGAGATGGCATTGGTACATGCCACCTTGATGGGATTGTATTGAGATCCCCTGGCACATTTCTAACTCCACCATTTGGGGCAAGTCCGATGGAGCATGTCCCAAATTGTACATCTCCTCCCTCTCTTAGTCCCCCTCTTATATTTCAGGGATTTCTTTTCTTTTCTTTTCTTTTTTTTTGACAGGCAGAGTGGACAGTGAGAGAGAGAGACAGAGAGAAAGGTTTTCCTTTTGCCGTTGGTTCACCCTCCAGTGGTCGCCGCAGCTGGCGTGCTGAGGCCGGCGCACCGCGCTGATCCGATGGCAGGAGCCAGGTGCTTCTCCTGGTCTCCCATGGGGTGCAGGGCCCAAGCATTTGAGCCATCCTCCACTGCACTCCCTGGCCACAGCAGAGAGCTGGCCTGGAAGAGGGGCAACTGGGGCTGAATCCGGTGCCCCTACCGGGACTAGAACCCGGTGCCCCATCCGGGATTAGAACCCGGTGTGCTGGCGCTGCAAGGCGGAGGATTAGCCTAGTGAGCCACGGCGCCGGCCAGGATCACTTTTCAATTAAGTTTCAACACTTAACAACAACTGTGTATTAATTATAGAGTTGAACCAAAAGTATTAAGTAGAACAAAAAAATACTAAAAGGGATAAAGTATTAAGTTGTTCATCAACAGTCAGTGCAAGCGCTGATCAGTCACTGTTTCTCATAGTGTCCATTTCACTTCAACAGGTTACTTTTTTGGTGCTTGGTTAGTTGTCAACAATTAGGGAGAACATATGATATTTGTTCCTTTGGGACTGGCTTATTTCACTCAGCATGATGTTGTCCAGATTCCTCCATTTTGCTGCAAATTACCGTATTTCATTGTTTTTGACTGCTGTATAGTATTCTATAGAGTACATATCCCATAATTCCTTTGTCCAGTCTACTGTAGATGGGCATTTAGGTTGATTTTAAACACCTAAGAACAATTGTGTGTTAATTACAGAGTTTGACCAATGGTACTAGAAAAAAAAATACTAAAATGGATAAAGTATTACATTGTACATCAACTGTCAGGACAAGAGCTGATCAAGTCACTGTTTCTCAGAGTGTCCATTTCACTTCAACAAGTTTCCCCTTTGGTGCTCACTTAGTTGTTGCCAATCAGGGAGAACATATGATATTTGTCCCTTTGGGACTGGCTTAATTCACTCAGTATGATGTTTTCCAAATTCCTCCATCTTGTTGCAAATGACTGGGTTTCGTTGTTTTTGACTGCTCTATAGTATTCAATAGAGTACATGTCCCATAATTTCTTTATCCAGTCTACTGTTGATGGGCATTTGGGTTGATTCCAGGTCTTAGCTATTGTGAATTGAGCTACAATAAACATTAATGTGCAGACTGCTTTTTTGCTTGCCAATTTCATTTCCTTTGGGTAAATTCCAAGGAGTGGGATGGCTGTGTTGAATGGTAGGGTTATATTCAGGTTTCTGAGGAATCTCCAGACTGACTTCCATAGTGGGTTGACCAGTTTGCATTCCCACCAACAGTGGGTTAGTGTCCCTTTTTCCCCACATCCTCGCCAGCATCTATTGTTGGTAGATTTCTGAATGTGAGCCATTCTAACCGGGGTGAGGTGAAACCTCATTGTGGTTTTGATTTGCATTTCCCTGATTGTTAGTGATCCTGAACATTTTTTCATGTGTCTGTTGGCCATTTGGATTTCCTCTTTTGAAAAATGTCTATTGAGGTCCTTGGCTCATCTCTTAAGTGGGTTGTTTGTTTTGTTGTTGTGGAGTTTCTTGTTCCCTTTGTAGATTCTGGTTATTAAACTTTATCTGTAGCATAGTTTACAAATATTTTTTACCTTTCTGTTGGTTGCCTCTTCACTCTCCTGATTGTTTCTTTTGCAGTACAGAAACTTCTCAATTTGATGCAATCCCAATAGTTAATTTTGGCTTTGACTGCCTGCGCCTCTAGGGTCTTTTCCAAGAAGACTTTGCCTGTGCCAATATCTTGTAGGGTTTCTCCAATGTTCTCTAATAATTTGATGGTGTCAGGTCGTAGATTTAGGTCTTTAATCCATGTAGAATGGATTTTTGTGTAAGGTGTAAGGCAGGATTCTTGCTTCATGCTTCTGCATGTGGAAATCCAGTTTTCCCAGCACCATTTGTTGAATAGACTGTCCTTGCTTCAGGAATTGGTTTTAGATCCTTGATGAAATATAAGTTGGCTGTAGATGTTTGGGTTGATTTCTGGTGTTTCAATTCTGTTCCATCTGTTTCTGTACGAGTACCATGCTTTTTTGATAACAACTGCCCTGTAGTATGTCCTGAAGTCTGGTATTGTGATGCCTCTGGCTTTGTTTTTGTTGTACAAGATTGCTTTAGCTACTTGAGGTCTCCTGTGTCTCCATATGAATTTTAGCATCATTTTTTCTAGATCTGAGAAGAATGTCTTTGGTATTTTGATTGGTATCGCATTGAATCTATGAAATGCTTTTGGGAGAATCAACATTTTGATGATATTGATTCTTCCAATCCATGAGCATGGAAGATTTTTCCATTTTTTGGTGTCCTGTTCTATTTCTTGGCTTAAGGTTTTGTAATTCTCATCGTAGAGATCTTTAACATTCTTGGTTAAGTTTATGCCAAGGTATTTGAATGGATTTGTGGCTATTGTGAATGGGATTGATCTTAGCAGTTCTTTCTCAGCCATGGCATTGTCTGTGTAGACAGGGGCTATTGATTTTTGTGCATTCATTTTATATCCTGCTACTTTGCCAAACTCTTCTGTGAGTTCCAATAGTCTCTTAGTAGAGTTCTTTGGATCCCCTAAATAATCATATTATCTGCAAAGAGTGATAGTTTGACTTCTTCCTTCTCAATTTGTATCCCTTAAATTTCTTTTTCTTGCCTGATGGCTCTGGCTAAAACTTCCAGAATTATATTGAATAGCAGTGGTGAGAGTGGGCGTCCTTGTCTGGTATCAGATCTCAGTGGAAATGCTTCCAACTTTTCCCCATTCAATAGGATGTTGGCTGTGGGTTTTTCATAAATTGCTTTGATTGTATTGAGGAATGTTCCTTCTATACCCAATTTGCTTAGAGTTTTCATCAAGAAAGTGTGTTGTATTTTATCGAATGCTTTCTCTGCATCTATTGAGATAATCATATGGTTTTTCTTCTTCAATCTGTTAATGTGGTGAATCACATTGATTGATTTGCGAATGTTGAACCATCCCTGCATACCAGGAATAAATCTCACTTGGTCTAGGTGGATGCTTTTCTGATGTGTTGTTGTATTCTTGGTGAGAATTTTTTTAAGTTGATAATTTCATAGGGGTCACGATTATACAAATATTCAAATGGCTCTTTGCAGAATAATTGTCTTTAGCTCTACAGATATGTGTGTCAGTTCTTATTTAGGTCTGCCTTAATCAGACTTTTAAAAATGTATGCTGAGGTTGGGATAAAAATGGGAAAACTGTTTTCTTAACACTGTTACTATCTAGCTTCATATAGGTTATGTATAGGTACCTGGTGGGAAGGGAGGACTGAAATGGAGTGGTAAAGCAGGCACTTACTTCTTTTTCCACCTCTCCTAGACATCCCAATGTAACTGAGGTCACATAGGACTCCAGTTTCAGCTTATACATGCATTCCCAGAATCACTGTGCCATTCCTCCCTACGGTTCAAAAGAGTAGTGTCTCATAGAATCTGGGGACATGTGGGATCCCCTCATCTATGTGTTTCACCTGTATTCTGATAATACTACCTCTATCATTTTCCCGCAGTTGAGTTTTTTTGCTGTATCTTCAGTTACTATTGAATTATTTCTTTCTAAATGTTAGTAAAAGAGGAATCTGAGTATGGGAAATACAAGAACTCTTAGCACAGATTTTTTTTTTTAATTTAAAACTATTCTTAAATAAAAATGTCAAAAACACAGCATTTCAAAACCTTTGTAACCAGTTCTTTGTATTTTTCCTTTTTTTTAAATGTATCTGTTAACAGAAATATCAAGTTCTTTGATTTTCCAAGTTGCAATTCTCCATTTTTGATTTTATTAAGAACATATTAAACTATTTTACCACATTTTAACCTTTGAACTAGGTCAATTTTAACCTTAGAATTAGGTCAATGGATTCTTTTTTCTTACTTGAATCAGGAACATTGGTATTTTACATGGTGCAGCACAGCCAAAGGATAAAAGATAAAATAGTTATCAAAAGCTGCCATTTTAAAGAGAATATTATATGTTGATTATAACTCCTTTTAGCAAAGTTTATCATTAAATCCTTGCAACAATCTTTTGATATTACTATATTTATCAATGATAAGGACAAAGAAACTGTTGCTCAGAGGTAATGTGAACTAAATTCACAGAACTAAGAATTTTGGAAACTGATTTCTACCACTGACATGTTCATCCCAAAATCTGTTTTTAGCCAATATGAAGAAATGCTTGCATAGATTTTCAGTTTCTAACATATGGAGCTTCTAATATGACTGAAATATATCCTAATGGATTTATTTCAGAATATTTCCTTTTTAATAGCATTTTGAAATGCTAAGTTTTGCTAATGATAGACTCCACTTTCATATATTGTATCTTGCAAGATTCATTTCTGCTTTTAGAGTAGTATCATCAAAAAATTAAATATGAGATTAAATGCAACATCACATTGTATCAGCTCAGTAACAGGTTAAATTTTTTAAAAAACAGTGAACCCTTACTTTAAATATTTAAATAATTTCTTTAAGACATTACTTAACCTAGATATTTTTAAATGTTTAAACATTTGTCAATATAGGGAACACTTATTAACAGAATTTAACTAGGGAAGACATTGATAATGGAGAAGTTGTAGTGATGGATAACAGTTTAATTGTAATAGTAAGCACTTTATTTCACTTTCAGGTGTTATAAAATTTGCTCATCTGGGACCAATGTTATTACATAATGGGTAAAGACACCACCTGCAGCATCAGGCTTCCCTGATGGGCTCCAGGTCGAGTCCTGGGTGCTCCATTTCCCATCCAGCTCCCTACTCATGCACCTGGGAAAGCAGCAAAAAATGGCCCAAGTTTTTGGCCTCTGCACCTATGTGGGAAATGAGAAAGAAGCTCCTGGCTTGGCCTGGCCCAGCCCTGACAGTTTGACCATTTGGGGAGTTAACCAGAAGATAGAAGATATTTCTCTGTCTCTCCATCTCTCTCTCTCTGGAACTCTGCCTTTCAAATAAATAAAATAAAAGATAAAAAATAATTAAGCCAAAATAGTGGTTTCAGAATTTTAGTAGATTTTTGAAAATCTGTACACATGTGTAAAAATGTATGACTACTGAGATGAAAAATCTTGAGAAAACTATGAACAGTAATCAATAGTGCTATCCCATGTTCCATTTTTCTATACTTCTAAGCAGTCTCAATTTTCTCTCTACTACTCAAGCATCCAAAAGGACTTTATATATCATTGGCTAAGTGTAACAGTATTATGTCAAAATGTATAATTCAATAAATGTTTTAAAACTCATTTAATTGTAACAATATTTAATTTGCCTGATTATAATTTGCTTTAAAATAATACTAGAATTCTAATTATGTGCTTTTATTTATTCTAGGAACTCCACGAAGATGAATAAGACACATAACACTATGGTTTTTAGTTATCAAAAAATAAACATAAATATTTTCACAATGAAGCAAATGGAATAGTGCCATTCTTCTTAGCATTGGCCAAGCCCTATGGCCTACAGTAAGGAATATATTTCTGAGAGTGCAAATGATTATTTTCATTATGAATTTTATACTTGCATTTATTATTCAACAGTTCAGTGATGCTTGGCTTTTAAAACATTTAAACTTACTTTATTAACATTTATAATGGCAGAGCTTTTTTCCTCCCAGTAAGTGATACCAGAGGAAGTCAGGCTGTGTTTATGTCATATACTTGAATATAAAACAATATTTTAAATTTCATTTGTTAAACAAATTTCATATATGCGGATTTAGGAACATAGTGATACTTCCAAACCTACCCTCCCTCCTGCCCATTCTCCAACACTTCTTCCTCCTCCCTTTCCTATTCCCACTCTTAATATTTACAAAGATCTATTTTCAGTTTACTTTATACTCATAAGATTAACCCTACACTAAGTAAAGAGTTCAACAAATAATATGAAGAAAAAAAAATTGTTTGCCAACAGTAAAGACAAGAGCTGTAAACAATCATTAATATCAAAATGTTTATTTCATTCTAATACATTACATTTTAGGTACTGTTAGGTACCACAGATCAAGGAAAACATATTGTATCTATATTTTTGGTACTGGCTTATTTCACTAAGTACAATGGTTTCCAGTTTATCCATTTTGTTGTGAAAGAAAGGAATTCATTTTTTTTTAAATCACTAAGTAGTATTCCATAATGTATATATACTATCAGTTCTTTATCCAGTCGGCAGCTGATGGACATCTGTGTTGATTCCATATCTTAGCTCTTATGAATTGAGCTGCAATAAACATCAGGGTACAGATAACTCTTTCATATTCTGACTTATTTTGGTTTGGGTAAATTCTCAAGAGTGGGATGGCTGTGTCATATGGTAGATCTGAGGTATCTCCATATTGGCTTCCACAATGGCTGCAACAGATGGACATACGGATAATGCAAATTCTTCCAATCCATGAAGCTGGAAAATTTTTCAATTTTTTGATGTATTCTTTTATTATTTTCTTTAATGTTTTGTAATTTTATCACAGAGATGTTGACTCTACTGGTAAAGTTTATTTCAAGGTATTTCTTGTACCTATTGTGAATGGAATTGATCTTACAAGTTGTTTCTCAGCTAAGGCATTCTCTTTGTAAACAAAGGCTATTGACTTTATGTGTTGATTTTATATGCTGCTACTTTACCAAACTTTTTTATTAATTTCAATAGTCTCTTTAGTGGAGTCTTTTGGATACCCTATATATAGAATCATAACATTTGCAAATAGGGAGTGTAAGGCCACCACAAAACACCCAGCGCTGTGGCACGGTGAGTTAGTCCTCCACCTGCGGCACCAGTATCCCATATGGGCGCTGGTTCTAGTCTTGGCTGCTCCTCTTCCAATCCAGCTCTCTGCTGTGGCCTGGGAAAGCAGTAGAAGATGGCCCAAGTTCTCGGGCCCCTGCACCCGCATGGGAGACCAAGAAGAAGCTCCTGGCTTCTGGCTTCAAATTGGCACAGCTCCAGCCATTGCGGCCATTTGGGGAGTGAACCAGCAGAAGGAACACCGCTCTCTCTGTCTCTACCTCTCATTGTCTGTAACTCTCTCTCAGGTAAATAAATAAAATCTTAAAAAACAAAAACAAAAACCAAAAAACACCAGACACCAGAGTAAGGGAAAGGGTTTATTAGAGAAAACCTAGCAGACCAGAGGGAAGGGTTGAGGAATGAGTAAAAGAGAGTAAGAGAGAGGGGGGAGGAGAGGGTGAGAGGAAGAGGGAGAGAGAAAGAGGAGAGAAGAGAGGAGGCTAGAGCCACGTGTTCGGGAACAGGTCCTTTTAAAACTTCACTGGGGAGAAGGCAGGGAAGCAGGATCAGTGAATCCCATTTGGATGGGGGTGGAGCTTGATACTGGTGGTTGGGCCATGTGTCCACCTGGCTTCCAGCAATGGTGGCAGGGGCTGGAGCCTAGGATGGTGTCAGGGTGTGGATCATGCCATCGATAAGACTGTGCCATTTTCCTAACAGGGAGATTTGACTTTATTCTTCCCAATTTATATTTCTTTAATTTATTTTTCTTTCCTAATGGCTCTGGCTAAAACTTCCAGGATTACATTGCATAGCAATTGTGACAGTAGGCATCCTTGGCTGGTTCCAGATCTTAGATGGAATGCCTCCAATTTTTCACAGTTCAATATGATATTTCTCCATTCAATAAGCTGGCTGTGGATTTGTCATAGATTGCCTTGATTGTGTTGAGGAATGTTCCTTATATACCCAATTTGCTTGAGGTTCATCATGAAAAAATGTTGTATTTTATTAAATGCTTTCTCTGCTTCTATTGAAATAATCATTTATTTCTTCATTTTGTTAATGTGATGTATCACATTCATTGATTTGCTAATGTTGAATCATCCCTGCATGCCGTGGATAAATCCCACGTGGTCCAGGTGGATAATATTTCTTCTGATGTATTGTTTGATTCAAATAGCTACTATTTTGTTGAGGATTTTTCTGCCTATGCTTATCAGGAATATTGGTCTACCATTCTCTTTCTTTGTTTTTTTTTTTTTTTTTTTTTTTTCTGGTTTAGGAATTAGGGTGATGCTGACTTTAAAGAAGGAGTTTGGGACAATACCCTGCTTTCCAGGTGTTTTGAATAGCTTGAGAATAATTGGAATTAGATCTTCTTTAAATGTATGGTAGATTTCAGCAGTGAAGCCATCCGGTCCTGGTTTGTTGTTGTTGTTGTTGTTGTTGTGAGGGTCTTTATATTGATTCAGTCTCCATGTTGGTTATTGGTCTATTTGGCTTTTGTATGTCTTCATGAACCAATTTTAGTAGAGTGTATGTGTTCAGGAATCTATCCATTTCTTTTTATGATTTGCCAATTTTTTGGCGTATAGCTCTTTATGGAAATTCCTGATGATTCTTTTCATCCCTGTGTTATCTTTTGCTGTGTTTCCCTTCTCATCCCTGATTCTTTTAATTTGGGTTTTCTCCCCATTTTTTTTGGGCCAATGGTGTGTTTATTTTATCAAAAAATCTGCTCTTCATTTCAATGAACCTTTGTATTTTTGCTTCAATTTTGTTTATTTGTTCTCTAATTTTATATTATCTTTCCTTCTACAATTTTTGTTTTATTTTGTGGTTGTTTTTCTAGGTCCTTGAGATGCATTGATAGTTCATTTATTTGGTGCCTTTCCAATTTCTTGATGTAAGCACCAATTGTTTTAAACCTCCCTCTTAATACTGCTTTTGCAGTATGCCATAGTTTTGGTATGTTGTACTATCATCTCCGTTCATTTTCAGAAATTATTTGATTTCACTTTTGAATATTACTATGACTAACTGTTCATTCAGGAGCATATCTTTCAATCTTCATGTTTTTGCATATGTTCTCAAGATTCTTAAGTTGTTAATTTCCAACTTCATTCCATTGTGGTCAGAAAAGGTGCACTGTATTATTTTGATTTTTTTTTAATTTGGTGAAAATAACTTTATGGCCTACCACTGGTCTATCCTAGAAAAAGTTCCATGCACTGATGAAAATAATGTGTATTCTGCAGTTGTGTGATGAAAGGTGCTATAGATATCAGTAAGTTAATTTGCTCCCTAGTGTCAATTAGTTCTGTTGTCCCTTGTTGATTTTCTGTCTAGCTGATATGTCCACTGATAAAAGTCAGATGTTGAAGTACACCATTTCTATTGTATTAGAATCTAAGTCTCTCTTTATATCTGTTAAATTGTATTTTGTGTATTAGGAGGGTTACATCTGCTTATTTCTGTTTTCCATTAGCATGGAATATCATTTCCAACCTTTCACTTTGAGTCTGCAATGTCTTTGGGGAATTGTGTTTCTTGTAGGCAGCAAATAGTTGGGTCTTGTTTTTTTTTTTTTTCACATTTCTAGGATTTTTTTTTTAACTTTGATTTAATGAATATAAATTTCCAAAGTACAGCTTATGGATTACAGTGGCTTCCCCCCCATGACTTCCCTCCTACCTGCAACCCTCCCATCTCCCGCTCCCTCTTCCTTTTCATTCACATCAAGATTCATTTTCAATTCTCTTTGTATACAGAAGATCAGTTTAGCATATATTAATTAAAGGTTTCAACAGTTTGCACCCACATAGATACACAAAGTGTAAAATACTGTTTGAGTACTAGTTATAGCATTAAATCTCAATGTACAGCACATTAAGGACAGAAATCCTACATGAGGAGTAAGTGCACAGTGACTCCTGGTGTTGACTTAACAAATTGACACTCTTGTTTATGGCATCAGTAATCACCCAAGGTTCTTGTCATGAGTTCCCAAGGCTATGGAAGCCTTTTGAGTTCTCCGACTCTGATCATATTTAGACAAGGTCGTAGTCAAAAGGTCTTGTTTTTAATACATTCAGCCAGCCTGTATCTTTTCACAGGAGAGTTGAGGCCATGTACATTCAAGGTTACTATCAATAAGTAACAAATTGGCTGTGCCATTTTCCGTAAATATGCCTATTGTTTGCTTGAATTGCCATTATAATTTTACTGGAAGATTTTCCATATTCACATTCTTTCATGATGATAGCCATCTTTCTGTACTGCTATGTGTAGCAAACTCTTAAGCATCTTTTATAACACTGGATGAGTGTTCACAATTTTTTTTTCAATTTCTGTTAGTTATAGGAGGTCTTCATTTCACCTTCATTCATAAAAGAGAGCTTTGCAGGGAACAGTATTCTGAGTTGACAGGCTTGGACTTTGTCTTTCCATTCTCACCAAGTCTGTAGGGTTTCTGATGAGAAGTTATCTGTGAGTCTAATGCAGATCCTCTGAAAGTAATCTTTAATTTCTCTCATGTGCATTGTAGAACCTTTCTTTATGTTTTCCTGCTAAAGGTTTAAATACAATGTGTAGTGGTGAAGGTCATTTCACAGGAAAAGAGTTCTATAAGCCTCATGTACTTGGATGTCCCTTTTTCTTCAAATTGGGGAAGTGTTCTGTAATTATTTCACTGAATAAGCCTTCTATCCCATTCTCTCTTTCCACAACTTCAGGAACTCCTAAACCTGTATTTTGGGTCATTTGATAATATCCCATAAATCTGCAACACTATCTTTAATTTTTCAAATTTCTTCTTTTTTTCGTCTGAATCAAAAATTTCCAAAGTTTTGTATTCTATATCAGATATTCTTCCTTCTGCCTCACCAAGTCTGCTGTTAAGCCTTTTCATTGTTTTTTATTTGACATATTAAGTCCTTCATTTCTAATATTTAATTTTGATTTCTATATATTATCTCAATTTAATGGGAAATATTTCATTTATGTCATGTATGGGCTTCTTTAATTTATAAAATTGCTTCTGAGTAATCCTATGATTAAACTTTTGAATTCTGTTTCAGCCATTTCATCAATATCTTTTTCTTCACATTCTTTTTTTTTTAAGATTTCTTTTTTTTTTATTTATTTAATGAATATAAGTTTCCAAAGTACGAATAATGGATTACAATGGCTTCCCCCCCATACCGTCCTTCCCACCCACAACCCTCCCCTTTACCACTCCCTCTCCCCTTCCATTCACATCAAGATTCATTTTCGATTATCTTAATATACAGAAGATCAGCTTAGTATACATTAAGTAAGGATTTCAACAGTTTGCTCCCACACAGAAACATAAAGTGAAAAATAATAGATGATTTTTTTTTAATGCTGATGAAATCAGATCAGACCTATTGTCATGTTTCATCCCAGTGAGAGTCAAGTTGGGAGTTGATAGTTTCTTTTTTTTTTTTTTTTACAGAGGATCAGTTTAGTATGCATTAAGTAAAGATTTCAACAGTTTGCACCCCCATAGAAACACAAAGTGAAATATATTGTTTGAGTACTCGTTATAGCATTAAATCTCAATGCACAGCACATTAAGGACAGAGATCCTACATGAGGAGTAAGTGCACAGTGACTCCTGTTGTTGACTTTACCAATTGACACTCCTGTCTATGGCATCAGTAATCTCCCTATGCTCGAGTCAAGAGTTTCCAAGGCTATGGAAGCCCTCTGAGTTCTCCGATTCTTATCTTGTTTAGACAAGGTCATAGTCAAAGTGGAGGTTCTCTCCTCCCTTCAGAGAAAGGTACCTCCTTCTTTGAAGACCTGTTCTTTCCACTGAGATCTCACTCACAGAGATCTTTTGCCAGAGTGTCTTGGCTTTCCATGCCTGAAATACTCTCATGGGCTTTTCAGCCAGCTCCGAATGCCTTTAGGGCTTATTCTGATGCCAGAGTGCTATTTAGGACATCTGCCATTCTATGAGTCTGCTGAGTATCTCACTTCCCATGTTGGATCACTCTCCCCTTTATTTATTCTATCAGTTAGTGTTAGCAGGTACTAGACTTGCTTATGTGCTCCCTTTGACTCTTAGTCCTTTCATTATGATCAATTGTGAACTGAAATTGATCACTTGGACTAGTGAGATGGCATTGGTACATGCCACCTTGATGGGATTAAATTGGAGTCCCCTGGTATGTTTCTAACTCTACCATTTGGGGCAAGTCAGCTTGAGCATGTCCCAAATTATACATCTCTTCCCTCTCTTATTCCTACTCTTATGTTTAACAGGGATCACATTTCAGTTAAATTTCAACACTTAAGAATAACTGTGTATTAATTACAGAATTAAACCAGTCATATTAAGTAGAACAGACAAAAAAACTACCAAGAGGGATAATGTATTAAGTTGTTCATTAACAGTCAGGGCTATGGTGATCAAGTCACCGTTTCCCATAGTGTCCATTCCACTTCAACAGGTTTCCTTTTTGGTGTTCAGTCAGTTGTCACCGATCAGGGAGAACATATGGTATTTGTCCCTTTGGGACTGGCTTATTTCACTCAGCATGATGTGTTCCAGATTCCTCCATTTTGTTGCAAATGACTGGATTTCGTTGTTTCTTACTGCGGTATAATTCCTGGAGCAAGGACAGTCTATTCAATAAATGGTGCTGGGAAAATTGGATTTCCATGTGCAGAATCATGAAGCAAGACCCCTACCTTACACCTTACACAAAAATCCACTCAACATGGATTAAAGACCTAAATCTACGACCTGACACCATCAAGTTACTAGAGAACATTGGAGAAACCCTTCAAGATATTGGCACAGGCAAAGAGTTTCTGGAAAAGACCCGGGAGGCACAGGCAGTCAAAGCCAAAATTAACTATTGGGATTGCATCAAATTGAGAAGTTTCTGTACTGCAAAAGAAACAGTCAGGAGAGTGAAGAGACAACCGTCAGAATGGGAAAAAGTATTTGCAAACTATGCAACAGATAAAGGGTTAATAACCAAAATCTACAAGGAGATCAAGAAACTCCACAAAAACAAAACCAACAACCCACTTAAGAGCTGGGCCAAGGACCTCAATAGACATTTTTCAAAAGAGGAAATCCAAATGGCCAACAGGCACATGAAAAAATGTTCAAGGTCATTAGCAATCAGGGAAATGCAAATCAAAACCACATTGAGGTTCCACCTCACCCCGGTTAGAATGGCTCACATTCAGAAATCTACCAACAACAGATGCTGGCGAGGATGTGGGGAAAAAGGGACACTAACCCACTGCTGGTGGGAATGCAAACTGGTCAAGCCACTATGGAAGTCAGTCTGGAGATCCCTCAGAAACCTGAATATAACCCTACCGTTCGACCCAGCCATCCCACTCCTTGGAATTTACCCAAAGGAATTTAAATTGGCAAACAAAAAAGCGGTCTGCAGCCTAATGTTTATTGCAGCTCAATTCACAATAGCTAAGACCTGGAACCAACCTAAATGCCCATCAACGGTAGACTGGATAAAGAAATTATGGGATATGTACTCTTTTTCTTCACATTCTATATTGGAGTATTTATGTGTTCCTTTGGGGCAGCCACACTCTCTTCCTTATTCTTGTTACTTGAATTTTTGCGTTTATTTTTAGGCATTTGTGGAAATAGTTGTTGGCTTTTTCTTCCCTCCAATGGCTTTTATATTTGAACTATGTCTCTATGGCTTATTGAAGTGTCTGCTTTTTCAGTGAATATGCAGAGGTGTATGCTGGATGTGACTAGGGAGCTCTGTTTGTGCTCCAGGCTGGGTCCTGTATCAAGGGGTGATACCCAATTTGTACATGGTAGATTTCCTCCTTTTAATAGAAGGAAGGGTATGGTAACTCTTGCCGGTGTAATGACACCATCAGCTCCTCTCTTCCAAGATGGTCAATAATCTGGATGTTAGCCCACAGTGGGTATAATACTCAATGGTGCTGACTTATGAACTGTATGAAGAATCTGTGCAGACCTCAGTTCCTTAGTATCTTCTTCATAAAATATTTATTTAGATATACAAATCACATCTTTCCTCCTTCCCACCATAAATTTGTCTTCATAAAGTCTCTAACTTCCAGGGGCCAGCACCATGGCACAGTAGGTTAATCCTCCTCCTGCGGTGCCAGCATCCCATATGGGCGCCAGTTCTAGTCCCGGCTGCTCCTCTTCCAATACAGTTCTCTGCTGTGGCCCAAGAAGGCAGTAGAAGATGGCGCAAGCCCCTGCACCCGCATAAGAGATGGGGAAGAGGCACCTGGTTCCTGGCTTCGACTCAGAGCAGCTCTGGCCGTTGCAGCCATTTGGGGAGTGAACCAATGGACAGAAGACATTTCTGTCTCTCCCTCTCACTGTCTGTAACTCTACCTCTCAAATAAAGAAATAAAATATTTTAAAAAATTTTTTTAAAAAGATTCTAACTTCCAATATATGAGACAAGAATGCACAATTGTAACAATTCTTGTAAAGGCTTTGTTGACATTTAAATGTCTTCATATCTGTGAAATATTTCATAAATATATGAATATATATACACATATGTATATATTTACTCTGGTACCTTATGACCTCCCTCCTTCTTTTATTTTATGTTCCATTTTCCTCTTCTTTCTCTTATTGAGTAGCATAAATGAAATACTTCAATTTTTGTTTCTTTCTCTGTAAGTACACATTCACTTCTTGGCCTATATTGAAGGACTAAGACAACATTTTTTACTGGATCATATAACGAATATTTTAGGCTTTCAGTCCATACCATTTGGTTTCTCTCTCAACTAGTCTACTTTTTTATGGACGCAGAATTAGCCACATATAATATGTAAATGGATGAGCATGCCTATGTTCCAATAAAATTTATACACAAAAACAGACAACATATCATAGATTACTGATCTTTGTTCTCAACCATATGCTTCTGTTTGAAGGAAGGGAAGATGGCTAGATTCTCAATATCATTAATTATTTGATGAAAGTAGGAGGAATAAGATACTCTTTTTGGTTAACACTTCAGATTTTCCTTAAAATAAACAAATGAACAAACACTTCAGCAAAAGAGGGAACAGCAAAAATGTAGCAGTATGGCAGAGATCAAATAATGATTGTTCAGATTTCTTGAAGTACACAAGTGGCCTACAACTACCAAGCAGTGTGGAAAATAATTTAGAAATTGTGTGAGTCTGTAAGATGACTCCATTGACAGTACCAGTTCCCTACCCAAAGCACATTGCCTATAAAATTATGTAAGTATGAAAATAATCTTTAATCTTGATTTTAAAAATTCTTTATTGGCCTAGTTACTATATTGCTGACTTTGATTTTTTTTTTGCACCATCTTTTTGCGTACTGACATTTATACAATAACAAACTCTTTCATGACATACAGAGTTTTAATTATTCTACAGTCAAAGAATGGAGATAGATGAATCTTGCAAGTAGGAAAAGGAAAAAACAACATAAAGCATATCAAATTGTATGAATATATTTACAGTGATTGAATAATACACAACAAATATATGTAACAAAATATCACAGAGTACCCCATAAATATGTAGATATTTTTGTCTGGTAATTTTTAAATAAAAACAGTTTTAAAAAGATATAAAAGAAAAATATTATTTTACATTGTAAGTAATTCCATATACCAAACAAAATATATAAAAACAAAAACAACAAATAAAATTTAGCTGTATGAAAGTGACCAAAGTAATGGATGCACAATCTTATTGAAATCCAAAAAACACATATAACTATCATAAGTAAATCTAAAAAGGAAACCTGTTGAAGTGAAATGGACACTATGAGAAACAGTGACTTGATCAGCCCTTATCCTGACTGTTGATGTACAACTTAATATTTTATCCCTTTTAGTATTTTTTTTTGTTCTAGTTAATACTATTGGTTGAACTCTGTAATTAACACAAATTTATTCTTAGGTGTTGAAATTTAACTGAAAAGTGATCCCTGTTAAATATAAGAGTGGGAATAAGAGAGGGAGGAGATGTACAATTTGGAACATGCTCAATCGGACTTGCCCCAAATGGTGGAGTTAGAAATGTGCCAAGGGATTCCAATACAATGCCATCAAGATGGCATGTACCAATGCCATCTCACTAGTCTAAGTGATCAATTTCAGTTCACAATTGATCACACTGATAGGTCTAAGAGTCAAAGGGATCACACAAACAAGACTAGTGTCAGCAAATACTGACTGATAGAATAAAAAAAAAAGGAGAGAACGATCCAACATGGGAAGCAGGATACACAGCAGACTCATAGAATGGCAGATGTCCTAAACAGCACTCTGGCCTCAGAATCAGCCCTTAAGGCACTCGGATCTGGCTGAAGGGCCCATGAGAGTATTTCAGGCATGGAAAGCCAAGACGTTCTGGCAAAAGAGAAAAAGAGGACCTAAATGAAAGATCTCTGTGAGTGAGATCCCAGTGGAAAGAACAGAGCCATCAAAGAAGGAGGTACCTTCCTCTGAAGGGAGGAGAGAACTTCCACTTTGACTATGACCTTGTCTAAATAAGATTGAGGTCAGCGAAATCAAGAGGCTTCCATAGCCTTGGCACCTCATGAATAGAGCCTAGGGAGATTTCTGACGCCATAAACAAGAGTGTCAAATTGTTAAGTCAACAACAGGAGTCACTGT
Organism: Oryctolagus cuniculus; assembly: GCF_051225735.1. NCBI lineage: Eukaryota > Metazoa > Chordata > Mammalia > Lagomorpha > Leporidae > Oryctolagus > Oryctolagus cuniculus. Next base: position 116,057,715 of record NC_142870.1, on the reverse strand, counting down.
GTATTTACTCCTTATGTGGGATCTCTGTCCTTAATGTGTTGTCCAATGTGAATTAATGCTATAACTAGTACTGAAACAGTATTTTACACTTTATGTTCTGTGTGGGTGCAAACTGATGAAATCTTTACTTAATATATATGAAATCGATCTTCTGTATATAAAGATAATTGAAAATGAATCTTGATGTGAATGGAATGGGAGAGGGAGCAGGAGATGGGAGGGGTGCAGATGGGAGGGAAGTTATGGGGGGGAAAGGCCATTGTAATCCATAAACTCTACTTTGGAAAATTATATTTACTAAATAAAAGTTTAAAAAATATATAAATATTAAATAATTTGCATGTTTAGATTTATTCTGACAATTTATAGGATCTATCTATCCTACCCATATTTGCTACATGGTTTATTTTATAGCCAATTTAAGAAGCTGGAAAATATATAGATTACTTCATATTTTACAACTATATCAACAACTGTTATTAAATAAAAGTTACTTCAAGGTAGAGTATATTTTTCCAATTGTTCCAAATGCCTTATAGATAGTAATGGTAGGGATTAATGAAAGTAATAAGTGAGTAAATTTTGGATTAGGTTTTTAGTATGCATCTCTTTTGATATAATTGTGATTATGTAATACAATTTCAAAACTATTGGTGACATTCTCCATCCTGTCTAAAATTATATTGGATAAAAGTAAGCAATTATTCCACCATACCCTACCACACGACTTCTATATCAAGTTTTTGGTAAATATGCTGCCCTGTTGAATGTTGTGAAAAGAAACTAAGAGAACTGTCTCCAGAATCAACTAATGAAATGAACATATACTGTATACAAGTGGGGAGACTTTCAGCTCAGTATTTTTCAGTGAAATTATAACGTATTATTACATGTAGAAGTAGTGTGAAAATAGAAGTACTCAATGTAGTAGAGATAACTCTTAGTGCATATATAGAAAGGAGAACATTAACAAAAAGTTCTGGGTAGCCACAAATGATTTTATGCTGTCAAATAATTTAATGTTGAGGGGAGTAACACAGTTAAAGAGAGAAACTCATGTACTTCTACTACATAAAATTTTCTATGATTTCATAACATAGCTTTATCCAACATTACAAATATGAATTATTATTAGAGAAATCTTGGAAGATTGTAAGTAAACCTAAATGTGTATATGCTTCAGGTTATGAAATAGTTAATTTAGATCTGTTCTTAACTTATTTGTGTTTCAAAGTTTTGGATGTGTTATTAAAAATATCTTTATATTCTGTCTGAAAGCTAAGATTTTTTTAGAAGAAAGTTAGTACTCTAACAAGGCATTTGTCTTTGTTTAAGGTCATCCTTACTACTTTGAAGAGAGAACATACTGACAATTTATGAAGCAAGTATCGTCTAACTACCCATAGAATAGGGCAAACTTACATTACCTGTCAAAGCTACACTGAGAAATTGCAGGAAAAGACAACTGTACAGAGAATGTATCCATACCCTTGTCATTTTCCCCCTATGCTGAATAAGCCTCTAGGGAATTAGAAAGAATCAATTTACTTTCCTGAATAGAAAATTAATAATGAAAACTTTAAATTAAAGATGTGTAGGTCACCATTTCAATTTATTAAAAAATTGCTCGTGGTCTCAAGGTATACCAATATTTGTCATTAATCACATTTGGAATTTCAATTGGAAGAAAAGGAACAGTGAACCACATCTTAAGTCCTGTGTGTGGAAGCATGTGTGTTACAATTGCCTTCCACAGTACATGGGCTGAAGTAAATGATCAATAAATATTTTGATCGAATTGAAAACTAAATCTATTCAAGAATTGAATGGATTGTCTTGAGTGTTTTTCAGGTTTCTTGTTACTGGAAATAATTTCTTATTACTGGGTACATTAAAGGAAATGCAAGGGTGATTGTCATTAAGGAAAAAAACATAAAGAATTTCTTAATTGAGTTAGAATTTGAAGTACATTGTCTGCTCAATCTTTTCCTACCTTAAGAATCAGTTTTAAGGCAGGCGCCACGACTCACTAGGCTAATCCTCCGCCTTGCGGCGCTGGCACACCTGGTCGGGGCGCCGGATTCTGTCCCTGTTGCCCCTCTTCCAGGTCAGCTCTAGGCTGTGGCCAGGGAGTACAGTGGAGGATGGCTCAAGTACTTGGGCCCTGCACCCCACTGAGACCAGGATAAGTACCTGGCTCCTGCCATCGGATCAGCGCGGTGCACTGGCCGCAGTGCGCCTGCCGCGGCAGCCATTGGAGGGTGAACCAACGGCAAATGAAAACCTTTCTCTCTGTCTCTCTCTCTCACTGTCCACTCTGCCTGTCCAAAAAAAAAAAAAAAAAGAATCAGTTTTATTAAGAGCTCAGTTGTGAAAACATATTAGAATTAAAACGTGAAAAACACATTCTGAACATATATATATACACACACACATTTATATACATGAATATTAGTTAAAACCTTTAACAGATATATAAAATTATATTTCTAGTATAGTATGTGATATTTTGTTATGATTGTATAATATGTAATAATATCCAACCAGGTTAAATACACTTATCCTTTCAAATATTTAAAATATTTTGTAATAAAAACATCACAAAATGAGATCTTCCAATTTCTTTATACAGCTAAAAAATGATCTGTGTTCACCATACTGTGCAATAGAATATCCAAATTTCTTACTCCTACCTGGAAATAACCTAGTACCTGTCAGTCAACCTCTCTCAATCCCTCTATCTCCACTTCCCTCTTTAGCCTTTGATAATCCTCATTATATTTTCAACTTCAGTAAGGGAATTAATTTTTTAGACTACATGTGAATGGAACCAAGTAATATCTGTCTGTTTTGTGCTTGACTTATTTCACTTAATACAATGACCTCTATTTCCATTAATGTTGTTATAAGTGTCAAAATTTCATTACTTTTATGGCTGAGTAATGTTCCATTGTGTAAATGTAGCACTTTATTTTCTATCTATTCATCAGTTGGTGGGTACTTAAGTTGTTTCTATATCCTAGCTACTGTGGATAGTGCTGTGATTAACAAGAGGGTGCGGGTGTCTCTTGGACAGATGAATTTTATCTCTGGGCTATAACCCAGAAGTGGGCTTCCTGGACCACTGTTTTTAGTATCTTGAGGAATGTCCATTCTTTTTCCACATGGTTGTACCACTTTATGTTCCCTCTAATAGTGTTCAATTGTTCCCTTTCTCTGCATCCTCAACAGCAATTGCTATCTTTTGTCGTTTTGATAATAGTCAACCTTCCTCGACTGAGGTGATATCCTATCGCAGTTTGGATGAGTTCTTCCTTGATGATTAGTGATACTGACAATTTTTATATACTTTTGGCCATTTGCATGTCTTCCTTAAAAAATGTTTGGTTAGATCTATTGCCCTGTTTTTTTTTTTCTGCTGTTTAATTGAGTTCTTTAAATATCCTGAATATTTACTATTTGTCAGATGAATGGTTTGCAAATATATTCTCCACTCCTGTATGGTGTTTCATTGCTGTGCAGATATTTCCTTTTCTGTGCAAAAACTTTTTAGTTTGTTGAAATCCCATTTGTCAATTTCTAATTCTATTTCCTGCTCTTTTGGGGCTTGATCCAGAAAATTCTTACCCATTCCAATGTCATGAAGTACTCTCTACTAATATTCTCAAATTTCAGGTCTCACACGTAGATCTTTAACCCACTTTGAAGGGAATTTGTAAATAATGAGAGATGGCTGTCTAGTTTTATTCTTCTCATGTGCATGTTCAGTTTCCCCAGCATCACTTATGAAAAAGATTAACTTTTTCCAATGCATGTTCTTAGCATCTTTGTCAAAGCTCAGTTGGCTGTAAATGTATGGGTTTACATCTGAGATCTCTATTCTGCTCCCTTGGTCTAGGGTCTGTTTTATGCCAATATCAAGCAGTTGTAATTAAGGTAGTTGTGTAATGTATTTTAAATTCAGGCACTATAATGCCCCCTGCTTTGATCTTTGCTCAAGATCATTTTGCCTATTTGAGGTCTTCTGTGGTTCCATACAAGTTTTAGTATTATGCCAATTGGAATTTTGAAAGGGATTATGTTGAATCTGCTTATCATTTGGGGAAATATGTACATTTAAAAAGAACACTTTTTCCAATCTCTGAACACAGGATGTCTTTACATTTCTTCTGTATGCTTCAATTTCTTTCATTAGTGATTTACAGCTTTCATTGTAGAAACTTTTATCTCAGGGCCAGCGCCATTGCTCACTAGGTTAATCCTCCACCTGCGGTGCCAGCAGCCTATATGGGCACCGGGTTCTAGTCCTGGTTGCTCCTCTTCCAGTCCAGCTCTCTGCTGTGGCCCAGGAAGGCAGTGGAGGATGCCCCAAGTGCTTGGGCACTTACACCCGCATGGGAGACCAGGAGGAAGCACCTGGCTCCTGGCTTCAGATAGGCGCAGCTTCGGCCATAGTGGCCATTTCAGAGGTGAACCAATGGAAGGAAGACCTTCCTCTCTATCTCTCTCTCTCACTGTCTAACTCCATATGTCAAAATAAAAAAAAGGAAAACTTTCATATCTTTGTATAAATTTATTATCAGATATTTTGTTTCTTATTCCTATTGGAAATGGAATTACTCTTTGATTTCTTTTTCAGATGAACCACTATAATGTCTAAAAATGCTATATGCTTTTGAATTAATTTGGTCTATACCCTGTAAAATTACTGAGTTTGTTTATTAGCTGTACCATCTCTTCAGTGGAGGCTTTGGTGTTTTCTGTGTATTAGATCATGCCATCTGCAGACAGTGACAGTATGGCTTTTTCCTTTCCAATTTGGGTGCCCTTTCTTTCTTTCTCTTGGCTGATTGCTCTGGTTAGGTCTCCAGCAGTATGTTGAATACAAGTTGTGAAAATGGGCTTTTATGTCTGTTGCAGTTCTCAGAAAACCTTAAGCCTTTCCCCATTCCATATGATGTTAGCTATTGGCTTGTTATATATGGTCTTTATCATACTGAAGTATATTTATTTTATACCTTATTTCCTCAGAGTTTTTTTTATCATAAATGAGTGTTGAATTTTATAAAATGCCTCTTATGCATCTATTGAGATGGCCATATTATTCTTGTCTTTCAAGATATTGATGTCATGTAGCATATTTACTTATTTGCATATGTTAAACCATTATTTAGTCCTTGGAATGAATCCTACTTGTTCAAGGTGGATGATCTTTTAAAGTGCTGTAGGATTGAATTTGCTTGCATTTTGTTCAGCTTTTTATATATAAATTGTCTAAAATCTCCTGGGAAATATTGGTCTATTTTTTGGAATTGTAGTGATGACTTGAGAACAATTTAGTGAAATACCACTGAAATTCAACATATTTATTCATTATGTTGCTTTGCACTCTTCTACCCAAAGAAAATAAGGTTGGGAAGTTGATGTTTTTTTGAATTTTTTGATACTATTTGAATATAAGAGGTCAATTAATCTCTACCACTTTGGGAAAAGAAGCAAGGTAAAAAAGACCTTTGATTATTTTGGTAAAAAAAAAAAAAAATGACGGTTCACTGGTTCCTGGTTAGTTACCCAAGTTTGTAAAATCAGTAACAGTTGTAGGTTTGGAAAGTGAGAAAATAAACCCATATTTACATTGTGCCAAGCAACTGGAGGATACCACATTGGAAAAATTGGAAGCCAAAGGATACCTCCCTGAATAATCAAGTTAAATCTTCAATCAGCTCTGCTTTGGAAAGAGTGCAGTTGACATTGAAATTCCACAGGAAGGATGGCTCTGGTCTCAGCCTGACTCCTATAGCAATGTTGACTGCAGCAAGGGCTTTTAAAAGATAAACATCATTGTTAGTCAAAAAAAAGTTCTTAATAAATAAATATTCATCAATTCATCAATCTGATTTTATCTTCAACTTTGATTTTATCTTCCTGTGCTGAGTGAACACATGGTTTTCCATAAACTTTCAAAATTGAACATTTTTAAAAAGCAACGAAGGAATAAAAGCTACTTTGGTAGTTTGACATATAAACAGCCTTGGGTTGGTTGTAATCCAGATCTGTCACTGCTTCTGTATGTGTGTCTTTGGGAGTGGACATTTTTTAAATGTGTCAAGTATTAGGAAATTACCTATAGATTATTTTGGAAATTGGAAATGGAAGGTGCAGGAGGTATCAAGGAAGGAGATATTACACTTTCTGCTACTCTATTTAGTGGCTTCTTAAAACATATTTTAGTTAATTTGGGAAAGAAGTTAAAGGAGAGAAGGCATCTGAATGCTGTGACTCTTTTAATGATACTTTATGTCTCTATTCCCTTAGGTATCAAAAATAAAATCAACAAATACAGAAATAAAGAAAGAGAAACAAATTAACTATGAGAATCAAAGTTAGAGGCTAAAGAAATAAAATATGTAAATTCACTAGAATTAAGTAGAGGGAAATAATTGGGATTGAATTTAAGTTTTTTTGAAAATGTTTTTTACATATTTATTTGAAAGGTAGAGTTACAGTCAGAGAGAAAGAAACAGAATGAGAGGCCTCAACTTCTGGTTCAATCCACAAATGGCCACAATGGATGGAGTTGGCCTGATCTAAAGCCAGGAGCCAGGGGCTTCTTTCAGGTCTCCCACGTGGGTGCAAGGGCCCAAGCACTTGGGCCATCTTCCACTGTTTTTTCCATTTGCAAGAAGCTGGATCACAAGTGGAGTAGCTGAGTCTCAAAATGGTGCCTAAATGTTATGCTGGCACTGCTGGAAGAGGCTTAGCCTACTATGCCACAGTACCACCCCTGAGATTGAATTTAAGTTTCACAATAAATCATGAAATGTTTCTGAAAAATCCATATGAGGAAAAATGATGAAATTATGGCATTCAAACCCAAAACTTAACTTAATATTTTTTCATTGTATAGGATATAGAAAATGGAACCAGATTGAATCATCTTTGTACAAAAATATTTTTACTGATTTATTATTTATTCTAAAGGTAGAGTTACAGATAGTAGAGACACAAAGAAAGATATTACATCAGGTGTTTCACTCCCAAAATGCCCACAATGGTCAGGGCTGGGACAAGCCAAAGCAAACAGCTTGGAACCTCATCTGGATCTCCTACGTGTATGGCATGGGCTCAAGTAATTTGACCATCTTCTGCTGATATTTCAGGTGCATTTGCAGAAAGCTAGATCTGAAGTGGAGCAACTGGAACTTGAACCAGCCCTCTAATGGGATGCTGGGTGACTTAAACTACTTCAACAAGACCCCAGGTCCCAAAAATTGTTTGACAGAATGAGATGAAATAATTCCAAATGAAAACAGAAATGATAGCAGATAGATATAGTGAAAAATATATTGCAAAAAGAAATAGAATTCTGGGTTATACTAGCCATAAATTAGATAAGAGATCCAAGATAAGGGAATAGTGAGAAAAGAGACTCACCTCAGTTACAGAAAGATACAAGAAAAGCAAAGGAAGGACAAAGTTCCCATGGGACAAAGTAAGAGAAATTTTCAGGATTTCAGCAGATTTCTCAGCAGAAACTATAAAGCCCAGAAGAGACTGGGATCATATATTTAAGGTCTTAAAAGAAAAAATCAATCAAGAATATTATATCCCATGAAGCTATCTAGAAGTGAATGAGAAACAAATTATTTTCTAGTGAGCCTAAACGGAGAATTCACCACCACCAGGACAGGCTTATAAGAAATCCTGAAGGGAGTCCTACATTAGAAATGATCATTCTGAAAACACAGGGCACCACCAAATTCACTAGCAGAATAGGTATAATCAGTAACCAATCAACAAAATGGCAGGTGTTAGTTCCTAACTATCAATACCAACCTTGAATGAACATGGATTACATTCTCCATCCGAAAGACTTGCGTTGGCTCAATGGATAAAACTCTAAGACCCACTTATATGCTCCCTACAAGAAACTCATGTCACAAATAAAGAAACACATAGACTGAAAGTGAAGGATTGTAAAAGATATAACAAGCAAATGGAAATCAGAAACGAGCAGGAATAGCTGTCCTCATACCAGACAAAACAGACTTTAAACCAAAAATTGAAAAGAGACAGAAAAGGACATTGTATTATGATAAAGGGATCAATTCAGTCAGTATATACAACAATCATTAATATATATTCTCCCTACACAAGACCACCCAGTTGTACAAAGAAAATATAGTATTAGACCTAATAGGAGATAAAGACTCATATACAATATTAGTGGTTGACTTCGACACCCCAGTCTCATCAATGGATGAATCATTCACACAAAAATCAACATAGACACATTGGAATTCAACCACATTACTGAGCAAATGGCCTAATAGACATTTACAGAATTTTTCACTCAACAGCTACAGAACAGATATTCATCTCATCAGCACATTTAGTGGGCCACAAATCAAGTCTCGGTAAATTCTAAAAAATTGAAATGAAACCATGTGTCTTTTCATGCCACAAAGAAATAAAAGTAGAAATTAACAACAGCAAGAAGAACACAACCTTTAAAAATACAAGGAAATTAAACATCATCCTACTGAAAGATCAGTGGGTTATTGAAGAAATTTTAAAGATATAAAAACTTGGCCGGCACTTGCAGCACACTAGGCTAATCCTTCACCTTGCGGCACCAGCACACCGGGTTCTAGTCCCAGTCGGGGGGCCGGATTCTGTCCCGGTTGCCCCTCTTCCAGACCAGCTCTCTGCTGTGGCCAGGGAGTGCAGTGGAGGGTGGCCCAAGTACTTGGCCCTGCACCCTATGGGAGACCAGGATAAGTACCTGCTCCTGCCATCGGATCAGCACGGTGCGCTGGCCGCAGCGCGCCGGCCGCGGCGGCCATTGGAGAGTGAACCAACGGCAAAGGAAGACCTTTCTCTCTGTCTCTCTCTCTCACTGTCCACTCTGCCTGTCAAAAAATAAAAAAAAAATTAAATTAAATTAAAAAAGATACAAAAACTTTCTTGAAGTAAATGAAAAGGACAACGCAGCAAATCAAATCTTGTGGGAAACAGCAAAAGTGGCCTTAAGAGGGAAGATTTTAGCGTTAAGTGCCTACATAAAAAAAAAAAAAAAAAAAAAAATTAATTAAAGGTGTTCTGTATACTGATTCACTTTACAAATGACTGCATCTTCCAAGGATTGGCCACCTTGAAGTTAGCAGCCAGGGACTCCATGCAGCTCTTCCATATGAGTGGCACAATCTCAAGTATTTGTGGACTTCCTAAGAACATTAGTGAGAAGCTAAATCAGAAGGGGTGTAGACAGGAAACAAACTGGCATTATGATATGGTATGCCCACTTTCTAAGGTGAAGCTTATTCTGCTGTGCCACAATGCCAATCTAAGCAACAGATATTTTGATGTATTAAAACCATCTTAGATATAACATACTTAAGTTGAATTTGAAGCAGAATGTGATTTATTTTAATTTAAAATGTCTGCCAGAGTTAAAACTGTATTGAATGGTTTTATTCTTTATATATTTAGTTAATTTATTTGAAATATAGAGCAAGAGAGAGCCCTCTATCCCATGCTTCACTTGCAAAATGGCAACAGGTGATCTGGACCAGGATAAAGCCAGAGGCCAAGAATTCCATTCTGGTCTCTCACATGAGTGTAAGGGGCCCGGGTACTTGACCATGATCCTCTGCCTTCCCAGAAATCCTATCAAGAGATGGGTCAGAAGCACAGCAGCTGGGACTCCAACTGGTGCTTCTATATAGGATCCTGGTATTTCAAGCAGGAGTTTAACCTGCTGTGCAACACGAGTCCAGGTTTGATTTGCATTAATAATTTTTTACTTATTGTAGTTAAACCTGGTAATTATTTTTCTAGTTCAGTGATGCTTTTTCTGCAGCCTTAGAATATGTTTGATAATTGGCAATAGAAAAATTCATTATTTCGTTCTTTTCCTCAATCCAGCACTACATGTTTATTACATGCTGTGGAGTTCTCTGAGCTATAAGAGTTCTGAAAAATGCAATTTACACAAAAATATAAATGATTCTATCTCTAGATACTGAACATACACTCTCTCTCTCTCTTTCTCTATATAAGCATACTATATGACTATTGCATGTTCTAGTATAAGCAAATGTATATACATATATGTATGTATATTAAGATCTCTATTTGTCACTTATATAGGGTTCAGCAACTTTGGACCAAAAGAAAACCGGCTCTGCCTGCAATTTTCATATAACTCATGAAGTAAGAACAGTTTTCACATTTCTAAATGTTTAGAATAAAACCAAGAATAATATTATGTGACATGAAAATTATTTGAAATTTATATTTTTGTGTCCCTAAAGTTTTATTAGAACACAAATACTTGGTCCAGCAACATGGCACAGTAAGTTAGTGTACGGGTGACAGTTTGAATCCTGGCTGTTCTACTTTCAATCCAGCTCCCTGCTAATGACCTGGGAAGGCAGTGGAGGATGGCCCAATTATTTGGGTCCCTGCCACAGATGTGGAATATCTGAATAAGCTCCTATATCCTGGTTTCAGGCTGGCCTAGCTCCAGCCATTGTGGACATTTGAGGAGTGAACCAGAGGAAGGAAGACCTCTCTCTGTCTCTCCCTCTCTCTGTCTGTAACTCTGCCTCTCAAATAAATAAATCTTAAAGAAAAAGATCAGAAATACCTCATTTGTTTGTGTTATCTACAGTTTCTTTGGCAGTACAACAATAGTGTTGCATAGTTGTGAAAGACTTACTATGGCTTTAAAAGCCTAGGTTATTCACTATCTGTTTATTAAAAACTATTTGCTGGGAGTAGGCATTTAGCCTAGATGTTAAGACGCCCATTATGTTGGCTCCTGACCTTAACTTCAAAATAGTGTAGACCTTGAGAGGAAGTTTTGATGGCTCATACATTCCTATAGCACTCATAAGAGAATTGGACTGAATTCAACTTCCCAGCCTTGGTCCAAGTCCAATTCCATAAATTGTAGGAATTTGGGGATTGATTCAGTTAATGAACATGCTCTCTCCATGGTTCTCCATCTTTCTTTATCTCTCCAGTCCCTCTCACCAACTTGAATAAATAAATAATAGTTTAAGGGTTGGCGCTGTGGCACAGTGGGTTAAGACACTGCCTACAGCACTAGCATCTTATATGGGTGCCAATTCAAATCCCAGCTGCTCTACTTCCAGTCCAGCTCCCTGCTAATGCACTTGGAAAAGCAGTATAGGAATGCCCAAATGGTTGGATCCATACAACAATGTGTGAGACCCGGATGAAGCTTCTGGCTCCTTGCTGTAGCCTGGCTCAGTCCTGTCTGTTGTGGCCATTTGGGGAGTGAACCAGCAAATAATCTCTCTCTCTCTCTCTCTCTCTCTCTCTAGCCATCTTTCTCTCTCTGCCTCTCTCTCCAGCTCTGCCTCTCAAATAAATAAATACCTTCTAAAAATTAAAAAGCTTGTTAATTATATGACTATGTACCCCATAATTCACAATCTTTCAGGTCAGACAAAAATAGGGCCACTGAGCCACAATCCATCATATAGTCAAAGAATAACTGATTAGTGATCTTCAAGTTTTATATAACAATTGCTGTGAGAGGTTTGGTTAGATGTCTGAAATGCTAGTGTTAATGTACTGTGGTTATGATGAAAAATTATGTAGCTTATATAATGGCAATGTAATTCCTATAAAAGACTTTATAGTCCAACATCTTATAAATTAGGCAGGGGTAAGGTAAAAGAGAAGCCCAACTGAATATTTTAAAAATTACTTTTAGGGGCTGACATTGTGGCTTAATGGGTAAAGCTTCTGCACAAGATGCCAGCATCCCATCTGAGTACTGGTTCAAGTCCTGGCTGCTCCACTTCTGATCAAATTCCTTAATAATGGCCTGGGAAACAAGCAGAAGATAGCTCAAGTATTTGGGTCCCTGCCATCCACAGGGGAGACCTGGATGAAAGTCCTGGCTCCTGGCTTCTGTGTAACCCAGCCCTGGCAGTTGTGGCCATCTGGGGAGTGAACAAGCAGATGCAAGCTTGCTCGCTCTCTCACTTTCTCTCTCTCTCTCTCTCCCTCTCCCCCTTGGTAACTCCTCTGTCTTTCAAATAAATAAATTTAAAAAGTAAGTCTTTAAAAAACTACTTATAAAATATTATAAATAAGATAAAGTCTATGTGCCTTATATAGTCTGGATTTTTAAACAATAATCTCTATTATAATAATTATTGTAATTTTAAGCTAAAGTCTATTCATAGTTATAGAAAGAAACAACTACCTTTGTAAACATCTATTTCACATATGAAAGTATAGTCCTTAAGAAGAATATTGGAACCCTACAACTGAGATATCAGATGTCAAATTTCATTGGACTTCAAGTGTATTTTAGTAAGAAATCACTTTAAGGAATGTGAACAGTGACTGTAAAGCACTTAAGAATCAGTTTCTCAAGACATTAAGAATTTGCAGAAAAAGTGGCCCATGTGGTATAACTGGTAAAGCTACTACCTGTCTCTGGCATCAAATGTGGGCTCTGGTTCAAGTCCGGGCTGCACCACTTCTTATCCAGCTCTCTGTTAATGTACCTGGGAAAGAAGCAGAAGATGGTCCAGGTGCTTGGGCCTCAGCACCCACATGGGGGACCTGGAAGAAGCTCCTCATTCTTAGCTTAAGTCTGGTCCAGCCCTGACAGCTGCGGCTATTTGGGGAATGAACCAGCAGATGGAAGATCTCTCTCTCTCTCTCTCTCTCTCTCTGTCTCTCTTTCTCTCTCTGGCTCTTCCTATCTCTTTGTAACTCTGCCTTTCCAATAAAATAGAATAAACCTTAAAAAAAGAATTTGCAGAAATAGTGGAAGCAGGATATCACAGTGTAATGAGGTTATGCTATATAATTTAGCTATATTCTCATGATAATTGTAATATTTTCATTTTACTGTGGTAAACACAATGCAAAAATAATTGACTAGTCCTTTAACATAGTTAGATAATACAAAATAACATTTCAACCAAACTCCACAATGTTTCACAATTTGTAGTTTGTCATCTCATGCGTGTTCACAGTTTGTCATTATGCTCCTTTGACATTCAATTTCCTTTTGTCTTACTCTGTTAACCATATCACCTTCTAAATTAATAATGTAATTGGATACAGTGATAAACAATAACATTTTATTTTCAGAAACAAATTTGTATTTTTAGGTTAGTTCTATTTAAATTATGAGTTTTATAGAAAAAAGCAAGCCATCATAAATTTATAGTTTTTTCTCTAGTACTTCTTAAACTTTTCATGTCATAGTAATATTGAAAAATTCTATTGTCTGTACAACACACTTGGAGACCGCTGAGTCTACTTTCAACAGCGTGGAAAGGGGACTCTGGCTAACTGAAAACCTTCCCAAACACATGGAGGATTGTGAAAGGATAGACATTGGCTGTATTGGCCTGGGATTCCCCCCAAAGTAGACCTTGTGAGAAAGGGTTGCAATTAGATGATTTATTGATGAAGTGATGTCAGTGAGTAGGCATGAGGGACAGAAAATCAAAGGGAAGGAAGGTGCATTTCATCATGTTGACCCCTCTTCTAAACTACTTAGGATTAATCAAGCTGTCCACCTGGTGTACAAATTGAGGGAAATACTATACTATATATAATGTTTGTTTGTTGGCTTCTATTCTCTATTAGTAAATGATGCCCCCATAGTCACTAACAGAACCTACTTCTGAATTGCAAATGATATGAATAATCACTGGGTTCCCAGGTTGCTAAGTGGCATTTGTGAGATCTGTGACAAGAAGTAAGAGGTACTCAGTGAGGTAGTCTGAGATGAAGTTGCACCTGTGCAAAGCAATTGAAATGTATATGCGGGAAATGAGCATTTACACACTAGAGTCCTACGTCAAAGTACTTGGAATGAATACAGTGTTCTGCCCCCTGACTCTAAGTTAATTCTAATACATTTTCTAGAAGGCAGTAGTGGTGCATCAGGTAATTGAATCCCTGCTACACGGGTGAGAGAAATGGATTGAGTTCCCAGGTCCTGACTTTGGCCTGGCCAAGTCCTGGCTGCTGTAGGCATTTGGGGAATTAACCAGCAAATGAGAGCTCTCTTTCTCTTTGTCTTTTTCTCTCTGAAGTAAATAAAATAAGGAAATGTTCATGGAACTTACCACAGTAGTCATTGCCAGGAGAATTTGAAGAAGATGTAGCAGGATACCATATTCCTTAAACTTTTTTGTGAATATCCTTGACTCAATACATTTGAACCTCACATCTGTAGAGAAGCTGTATGTTATTTGTATCTTTAGCAATTATCTGTACTATATTACAGGTAATGAAATTAATACTGTAAAGGTTATATCAATGCATCTTAGAATTATCCCTCCAGGATAATTTTTCATTCAATTCATTCAAATATTGATTTGTTGTAGTCTTTTTCCCTTCTTTCTTCAAATGTAAGTATCTGGTTTCACTTCTGTATTTGCTAACATGGATTTATTTATTCATGCTTTTAAAAATATTTATTTTGGGGGCTGGCATTGTGGCATAGCAGGCTAAGCCTCTGCCTGTGGTGCAGGCATCCATATGGGTGCTGGTTCATGTCCTGGTTGCCCTTCTTCTGATCCAGCTCTGTGCTTGTGGGCTGAAAAAGCAGCAGAAGATGGCCCAAGTGCTTAGGCCTCTGCACCTGTGTAGAAGACCAGGAAGATTGGTCCAGCTGCAGCTTTTGCCGCCATTTGGGGAGTGAACCAGCAGGTGGAAGACCTTTCTTATTGTCTCTCCCTCTCTCTGTTACTCTGCCTCTCAAATAAATAAAATTTTTTAAAAAATAGAATAGAGATTGCATTTGTGTTTTTCTCATAATTTTCACAACTTGAGATTTAATGACTACAACAACACACAACTGACATTACTTCTATTTCATGTTTTGATTTCAAGGAATTGTGATCTGTTCTACATTAATTGCCACTTACACTTAGCTACCAGAAGTTCACTTCACACTCATGACTTTAATGGATAGGAAATTCTTCCCATAGTCATGTAATCACTGGATATTTTTATTTTTCACAAAGTTACTGAATCTAGTTGCTTTTTAATATGTAAGCATATTGAGTTGACTGGATGAAATCAAATAACTCAAAGTCCTACTTTCCAATTTTTGGTTTTCAATTTTTTTTAATTACCCATTGCCTTTTGTCTCATTTAATCAAAATAAAACTATGTTTATGAGAGTATATTATATTTTAAGTGAAAAATTAAATTACTAAGAAAGATCTATTCATTCAAAATGTTCAAATGTAGGCCTAAGATTAGACAAGAAATGTATTAGATGCTTAAACATTAAAAAGGAAATAGCACTTAACCAAGAGTCAGTAATAGAATTAGGATGTTTTTAAACAGGTAGAAGACTTGAACATGGCACATGACAATATTAAATTACATGGAAAGAATAAATATATCTTAATGACTCTATTCAAATAGTTTTTGATGCATACATAGTCAGCTCTAGATTGTCTTTAAGTAAATTGAATTCTATATTTAGTTAAGAAGATGTCTAAGTTAGGCATGGAGATATGAAACTGACATTTTGGTACATAGATCTGATAAATAAAATAATAAAATATACATTTAAGTACACTTATGCTCTCTGTATATTCATTTATGCTTTCTGTGGTGTGTGTGTGTGTGTGTGTGTGTGTGCATATCACATGCATTAATACATATAATTGGAAGGGTGAGTCAAAACAGCAGCCAAGTATAGGAGCTTCTTGACCACCTCCCCACAGAGACACCAATGTAAACAACCATATACACACCAGGTGACCTTCATAAGAACTATGGAAGCTCGCTGACAAACTGCAATACTTACTTTTGTTACAGTTTTAATGATATGGACTAGACAGGGAGCCATTTAATGAGCAATAGAATTAAGACACTTCTAGCAGTGTCTTTGCCAGAGACAACCATTACTAAAAATCAACCCCTTTTGTGTCAATCTAACATGGCTGCAGGCTTGGCTCACAAACTTCCTCTTCACACACCTGACAACATGTATGCTAAATTCCATGTGGAAACACCATGACATTTTCCTGGAGACCACCATTTCACTGAAGCCTGCCCAAATTCTTCCCAATTTGTATACTCAATTAGGTCAGTAGACACAGACATCACTCTCCCCAAGAAGAGAGGCTGCCTGTATTCATGTCTGAACCTGTGCCATCCCTAAATAGAAACTGCTTTCCTTCTTGCAACTTATCCATATCTCTGCTTTGAATTATTCTCTCAGTCTGAGTAAAGAATCTGGAACAAATTTAGTTTTCCACAACAATAAGAAAAAAATATATTGAAGAAAGCAAGAAAGAACGTTTTCCATGTCATCTCTCTTAGTTCTATACAGCACTGCATAAAGCAACACCTCTCACTTGGGAGAGGGAAAGCAAATTGAACCTCAGTGCCAGACTCACTAAAAACAAATTTAGTCATTCTGAGCCTACCAGTCCCTGCCCTTAGGCCATTATCTATGGAGTGAATATTTGGAGCTTCCACAGTCAGGCAACCTACATCACACTTCTAACTCTGTGGAGAGACATGGAGAAGGAGAGTAAGGTTACATCTTGGAGCTCAAATTCAGGCCTACTTTGCTGAGATCCAGCATCTTAACCACCCAGCTATCACTCACAAACTAGGCCTTAAATTTTCCCACCATTAGGTGTATAGGGTTCATATTGGTATATTTCACTTATATCTCAGGTGAACTTGGAGGGCATCCCCAGTCTTTTTTTGGTAAAAGTACTGTGGAACCCATGTTTGACCATCCTGAGGCCAATCTGGACACTCAGAGATACCTTTATCACCCTCCTCCAAACTTGAGCACACAATACAGAACTAAGGGTTTATATCTTGAAAATAAGTGCTATGTTGCCATTGCTGGGCAGATCCTAATGGATTCTATCACTAGAATAGTACCTGCAGATGGAGTCTCTGGACTTGCCCCAGTGTCAGGCAGAGACACACACCTCTGTGAGATGGACTTGTTTTGGTATCATAGTATCACAAACCTCTTGTACGCCTGGTGTGCATCCCAAGATTTCTCAGAATCTGGTCAATTTAAGACTCAGGTGTGGCTGGCCCATCTAAGGCCATGCCTGAGTAGTTGAGGAACCCCTCTTATATCCTAGTGCAGAATGCAAGAAACCCCAGAACTATTTTGGAACTAAATGCCAGGTTGATAAAACTCAACATTGAGCAGATTCTAATGACTTCTCTCCCAAGACCACTGCCTAGGGCAGAGCCTATGGACATGTTTTATTGCCCACTGGAGTTCTGTGTTAGTGGTTGAGTGGTCTTGTACCCAATCAGCATCTCCAGTCCCCAGTGGCTGATAGCTGCAGCTCTGGGCAGTTGTCCACTTCATCTGTAGAGAATATCATACCACAGCAGTAAAACAGACTGCATTCGATTTTAGTAGGACAGCTACAAATAAGGCCAGCTTACTAAATTACAAAATATTACTAGTAAAGAAAAACTATTAGTAATTACTAAATTACCAGTCTTTCAATGTACAGATGATGTCATACACCAACAAGCATCAGGAAGATCCAGAGAACCATGGCATCACCCAAAGAGCAAAATAAGGTATCTGAAACCAACCATCTAGAAACTGAGTTCTAATTTCTCAGATGACTGTTCGAGAACAGCTATTTTAAGGTAAGTCAATGAAACTCAAGAGCGTGTAGAGAAATTATAAATATTCTAATGGAGAGATATGATAGGAAAATGGAAGTAAATGAAAAAATTAGACATCAATGGAAATATACAGCTATAAGAGAAAGAGGAGATAAAATTCCAGAAATGAAGAAAGGTTATCAGAAATATGGCATACCATGGAAAGCATAAATTTGTGAGTTGTTGAGATTCAGGAAGCACTTGAGAACCCCAAAAGAGTAGAAAGCTTATTTAAAGAGATAATGAGAGAAAACTTCTCAAACATAGAGAAAGACACAACTGGGGCCAACATTGTGGTCCAATGAGTTAAGCTCTTGTTTCTGATGAGTACAGCCCATATCAGAACACTGTTTCAAGTTCTAGCTATTTGCTTCCACTGTACCTTCCTTCTAATGTGTCTGGAAAGGCAATGGAGGATTCCCCAAGTATTTGGGCCCCTGCCACCCACATGGCAGACCAGAATGGCTCCTGGCCTCAGCCTGACCCAGCCCTGGCTGTTGTAGTTTGTCGCTCCCCCTCTTCGTGGAGGAACGACACAAGACCCTGCGCTGTTCTTTCGTCTGCTCGGCCCTCCCCGGGTTTGCTGCTGGTTCTTCCCGGGTTGGCTACTATCCCTTCCACCTCCGTGGAAGGGCAGTTCCCCCTGGCCACATTCCCCACTTCCGCAGGGGAGCGGCACACCGCCGGCCGGCTCTCTGGGGGGCTGCACAGGTGTTCCTTCAGCTAGATGTTCCCCATAGATGTTCCCGGTGCATGCCGTCTCTCTCCTCCTTTATAGTCCTCCTCCGCCAATCCTAACTCGGCTGCCCACACGCCGAGTACGCTGCTCTCCAATCAGGAGCAAGTCCTACAGTTAATTGGTTGAACTGGAGGCAGCTGTGCGGAAGCTGTTTACTTCTCTCCCAGCGCCATATTGTGGGAGAGCAGATGCATAGAATAAGTCTTAATTTCAGTAACTTAGTCCAGTCCGGATTGCTCCCCACATAGTTACTTAAGGAGTAAATCAGAGAATGAAAATCTTTCTCTGTCTCTCTGTCTCTCTCTGTCTCTGTTTCTCTCTCTCTCTTTCTTTCTCTTTTTCTGTGTGAGTTTGTGTGTGTGTGTGTTTGTCTATCTGTCTCAACTATCCAGGTACAGGAAGATCAAAGATCATTACCAGCCAGATTCATCACGACATTAACCCTGAAACATATTAATCAAGCTACATTATAATCAATCTACCAAAGGTTAAAAATGAATATAGGATTCTCAAAATGCAAGAGAAAAGAAGCAAATAACAACACCGGAAGAGGTGCCAATTTCCCTGATGCAGACTTCTCAGTAGAAATCTTACAGACTAAGAGAGAGTAGGATGAGACTTACAGTATTGAGGGAAAAAGAAATTGCCACCTGAAAATACTGTATCCAGCGAAGTTATCCATCAGATAGAAGGGAGAGATAAAGAAATCCACAGGCAAATAAAAGTTGAGAGAATTTATCACCACCAGACCTATGCTACCCTAATGCTAAAGGGATTTTTTCAAAATGAAAGAAAGACATGCTATGTATGAAAAGTATGTATGCTAAGTATGAAAACATATCAGAAGGTAGAAAACTCACTAGTAAGGAAATTATATCAACAAGCTCAAAATGCTTTAATATTGTAAACATGGTATGTAAATAATTTATACATTTATGTGAAGAGTAAGAAAATTATAATTACTATGCTAAAATGTTAAGAGACATGGCAATGTGGGAAGAGATTACATGTATCATAGCAAATTCAAAATGTGGGAAAGAATGGAGCAAAATATAAGTGCTGTATTGGGTTTTATCTATTTGTTGTCTATTTTCCAATTTTTATAGTCAATATTAAGCCATTATCATTTCTAGATAGTTCATTATAGCGAAAAGAAGATTTTTTTCTAACCCTCAAGGAAACCACAAAGTGAAACCCGTATGTGGACTTGCCAAAAATTAAAAAGCAAGAAATCAAAGTATACCACTAGAGAAAATAATATAACCACAAATGAACACTGTATTTTGGGGACAAGAACAGCAAGGAACTACAGTAAAAATACAAAATAATTATCCAAATGGTGGTAGTACAATTTTACCTATCAATAATTACCTTAAATATCAATAATTATTAAATTATTCAATCCAAAGACACGAGGTGATTGAAGGATTACAAAGAGGACACAATTAGTTGCTGATACAAGAAATGCACTTCATCTCTAAGGACACACACAGACAAAATGAGAAAATGGAGCAAGATTTTTTTGTGCAAACTGATCCCAAAGCAAAAGCAGGAGTAGCTATGCTTCTATAAGATTAAATCGATTTTAAATTAAAAGCAGTAAAAATAGACTTGGAAATCATATACTGAATATCTTTTCTGATCACAAGCACCAGGAATATAATTCAATAACAAGAAAAAATATGGTAAACTGCCCACATAAATGAAAATTAAACGTATCCTTTAACACAACCAATGGATAAAGGAAGAAATAAATGAATAAACAAAAAATTCCTTGAAGTTAATGAAAATGAAAATACAACATACCAAAATTATGCAATACAACAAAAGCAGTACCAAGAAGAAAGTGTATAGCAGTCAGTGCCTGCATAAAAAAAAAAAAAAAAAAAAAAAAAAAAAAAAAAAAAACAGAAAAGAAAAAGGAAAGGAAAAGAAAAAAGAAAAGGGAAGATAAAAAGAAAGAAAAGCCAAGTTTCATGAATGGACAACTTATCACTGCACTTCATGGAACAACTGAAAGAACAAATCCAATCCAAAATTGGCAGAAAAAAATAATAAAGCTCAGAGCACAAAAAATGATGTAGAGATTAAAACAAATAAAAAAGAAGCAAAAGTAACCTCGATGCAATGAAGAGCTAGTTAATTGAAGCGATGAACAAAATCTTATTAAGTCTAAAGAAGAAAATAGAGAACTTTCAAATACACAGAATTGGACAGGAAAATGGGGACATTACCACAGACACCACAGAAATGCATAGCATTCTTAAAGGTTACTATGAACAATTATGAGAAAACAAATTTGCTAACCTAGAAGAAACGAACATTCTTGGGCATTAACACCTTTGAAGATTGAAACATGAGGAAACAGAGTATCTAAACAGACCAATAATGAGTAGTGAGATTGGATGACTAATTAAAAAATTCCCATCAAAGAAAAGCATGGGAATAGATAGCCTCACTACTGTATTCTATTGAACATTTAAAAAAGAGTTAACACCAATTCGTCTTATATTATTAAAAATAATAGGCTAGGAGGAGAGTCTCTGAGATTCACTCTAAAAGGCCAGCATTACTTTGATATCAAAACCAGACAATGAGGTCTGGTGTTTTGGCACAGTAGATTAAGTCTTGCTTGTGATGCCTGCATCCCGTAAGGGCATCAGTTCAAGTACTGGCTGTTCCATTTCAGATCCAGCTCCCTGCAAATGGCCTGGGAAAAGCAACAGAAGATAGGTCAAGTTTGTGGGCCCCTGCTACCCACGTGACAGATCTGAGTTCAACCTGGCTCAGCCCCAGCAGTTAACAAACCAGCAGATGGAAAATCTCCCCTCTCTGTCTCTCTCTCTCTATCTCTCTGCCCCCATCTGTATCATGATTTCAAATAAAATAAATAAATAAATCTTTTGTTAAAAAAACAACCAAGGACATGACAAAAAAGAAAGCTACTGGGCCAGTGCTGTGGCCTAGTGGGTTAAGCCTCTGCTTGCTGTGTCAGAATCCCATATGGGCACCAGTTCAAGTCCCGGCTGACCCACTTCTGATCTAGCTCTCTGCCTGAAAAGCAGTAGAAAATGGTCCAAGTTCTTGCGCCTCTGCACCTGTGTAGGAAACCCTGAGAAGCTCCTGGCTACAGGCTTCAGATGGGTGCAGCTCTGGCAGGTGTGGTCATCTGGGGAGTGAACCAGCCAATGAAAGACCTTTCTCTGTCTCTTCCTCTGTCTGTAACTCTACCTCTCAAATAAATAAATAAATTTTATTTTTTTAAACTTTTATTTAGTAAATATAGTTTCCAAAGTACAGTTTATGGATTACAATGGCTTTTTCCCCTCCATAACTTCCCTCCCACCAGCTCTGTTCTATAGCAGGAAAAGCCTCCTCCTGCGGTCATCCCATCCTGGCTGCTCCACTTCTGATCCAGCTCTCTGCTATGGACTGGGAAAGCAGTAGAAAATGGCCCAAGTAGTTGGGCCCCTGCACCCTTATGGGTGACCTGGAAGAAGCTCCTGGCTTCGGAGTGGCACAGCTCCAGCTGTTGCAGCCATCTGGAGAGTGAACCAGCAGATGGAAGACCTCTCTCTCTCTCTCTCTCTCTCTCTTTTTCTCACCTCTGCTTCTACCTCTCTGTAACTCTGCTTTTTAAATAAATAAATATATTTTTTTAAATATAAGTATTACCAGTTAAAATCCTACATGTTCAAGTAGGATTCGTCCTAGGAATACAAAGATGGTCCAGTATATGTAAATCAGTAAATGTGATAAACCACATTGAAAGAATTAAAAATAAAAATCATTTTACCTCAGTAGATGCAAAAAAAAAAAACCCTGCTTGATAAAAATTCAACATCCCTCATGATAAATATCTGAACAAATAAGCTATAGAAAGAACATACCTCAACATGGTAAAAGCTATACATAACAAGCCAACATCTAATGTCATATTGAATGGGGAAAAGCTGAAGGTTATTTCTTTAAGATCTGGACTAAGAAGAGAATACCCTATTTCATCACTTTTATTCAGCATAGTAATGGCAGAGAAATAGGCAAAATGGAGAAATAAAGGGAATTCAAGTGGGAAAAGATAAAGTCAAACTGCTACTGTTTGCATATGACATATGGTATATAGAAAACCTCAAAGACTCCAAATAAAACCTGTTTAAACAAATAAATGAATTAAGAAAAGTTGTAGGCTACAAAGTACATGTACGATAGTTAAAACAACATGTTATTTTCATCAAAACAGATCCATAGATCAATGGACAAGAAGGAAATCCTAGAAATAAACCGAAACACCTGTAGGTAACTGATTTTGGACAAAGGTGCTTAGAGTATTGGTAAAAGAACAGTATTTAATACATCGTGCTAGAAGATTGGATGCACACATTCAGAAGAAGGAAACTGGACTTCTATCTCTCACCATTTAAAAAATATGTTCAAAATACTTCAAAGACCTGAATGTGAAACATGGAAATTGAGACTGTTAGAAGACAGGGTAGAGAAAATACTTCTCATTAAAATGGGCAGTGCTTTCCTGGATCATAAAAGCAAAGAAAATAAGAGCAAAAATAGACAAATGGAATTTTTTTAAGTGAAAGAGCTTTTGAACAGCAAAGTAAACAACCAACAGAGCAAAGATGCAGATTCTATCATGAAAGATAATATTTGCTGTCTCTATATTTGACAAGGGATAAATAATCAGAGTATATAAAGAACTTGAACATCGTAATACCAAAAGAAAAAAAAATCCAATTAAAAAGGGAAAATAAATCTGAACAGATTTTTTTTTTTCAAATGAAGAATGGTATAGCCGTTGTAGGAAACAGTGTGGACATTTCTGAAACCAAAGCATAAACAAACCAAAAAAAAAGAACTATCATATGATACTGCACCCCACATCTGGGTATATATCCAAGGGCAATGAAATTCACCTGTCCAAGTGACATTTACACTTCCATATTTATTATGACACTATTTACAATAGCCAGGATATGGAAACATCTACGAGTACCTCAACTGATGAATGGATAAATGTGGTTCAAATATGCAAAAGAAATATTAGTCATAAAACGAATGAAATCTCTTCATTTGCAGCAACTAGGATGAATTTAGAGGTCATTATGTTAAGCAAAATAGGCCACACACAGAAAGACAAATATCACATGATTTGACTCATATGGTGTCTAAATAAATGGTGACCTGACAGATGCTCCAATTGTAATTAGGTTACCAGAGGGAGGGAGGGATTATTGAAAGTTGATTGACAGGTTCTAGCTTAAAGCTAGATAGAAGTAAAAAGTTCAAGTGTTCTATTGCACAGTAATGTGAAGATGGATAATATCAATTTACTTTCTTGTTCCTCAAAAAATGAAGATTGAATTTTTGAATGTTTGTATTACAAAGAAATGTTAAATGCTTAAGATAAAAATATGTTTACCTTGATTAGATATTACAAAATGTAAGCACATAACCAAACATCACATAGTACCCCATAAATATGTGCAATTTAATAGGTATGTTAAATTTTAAATTAAAAATTAAAAATAATAAATTTGACACATTCAAAAACATATTAAATGGATTATACAAAACTATAGGAAAATCTTTTCATAGTAGAAATACCTACTTTGTTTTATGAGAATTACTAAAAAAAGCCTATTTTCAGAAGCCTACCTTGTGACAACTACAAAAATGAAACTCCCAAAAACACCTAATAAAGGTATAAAGTCTTATTCTAGTCAAATGACTTTTTGTTATGCCAAGACATATTTGTATAAATATGACTGGTATATAAATTGTTAGAAAATTTATTTATGGTTTTATAACTCACATTTATAGGCTACATTCATTTTGTGCTTGGTTATATTAGATTCTCATTTGTTATGTTGAAAACAGGGATTTTATCATAAAAATTAATTCTCTTTCAATAACTTCAATTTAAAAACAAACTGTGTATTTCTATGCACACACAGAAGACTTTGCATACACAAATGTACAGCACACACCATATGTTTTCTACCTTTGCACATGACAGTTCTGGTTGTATCACTTTCTATTCTTTGCTTTTCTGCTTTCTTGAAGCAGAAGCAGTGATACCACATCATTGTTTTAATTTGCATTTCTCTGCTGACAATGAAATTGAGCAATTTTTCACATTTATCAGCCATTTGGATGTCTACTTTCATGAAGCATCTGTTCAAGTATTTTGTGTATTTTTATGAGGTTATCTGCTTTTGTTGATTTATAGTTCTTTAAATGTTTTAGATGGTGATAGTTCTGTCACTTGACTGGTTGAGCCACCTCCTGCAGTGTCAGTGTCTTTTATGGGTGCCATTGTCTTCTGTGGGTGCCAGTTCCAGTCTCCGCTGCTACTCTTCTGATCAAGCTTCCTGCTGATGCACTGGGAGGGCAGCAGAGGATGAACTGAGCCCTTGGTTCTCTGCATGTGGGAGATCTGGGGAAAGATCCTGGCTCATACTTCGCCCTGGCCCAGCCCCAGCCTCTGCGACCATTTGGGGAGTGGACTGGTGGATGAAAGATCTTGTTCTCTATCTCTCTGTTTCTCCCTCTTTTTCTCGGTGGCTCTGACTCTAAAATAAAAAAAAAATAAATTGTAAAAAATATCTTCTAGATGAATTCTCTGAATGATGAATGGATTGCTAATATTTTATTCCACTGAAGAGGTTGTTATACTATTCTTCCAATGGCGTCTTTTGTTAAATATAAGTTCATCAATTTTGATACGATTTATTTTAACATTTTTTTATTTCATTGTCAGAAATTTCTTGTCCTTTTAAAAAGCAATTTTTGCTTATTCAAAGGTCTCTAAGAGATTCTTTTTTTTAAATTTATTTTATTTATTTGAAAGAGTTACAGAGGGAGGTAGAGCCAGAGAGAGAGATAAAAGTCCTCCATCTTCTGGTGCATTCCACAAATGACCACAACGGCCATAGTTGAGCTGATCTGAAGCCAGGAGCCAGAAGCTTCTTCCAGGTCTCCCACACAGGTGAAGGGGTCCAAGGACTTGGGTCAACCTCAGCTGCTTTCCCAGGCCATAGCAGAGAGTTGGATCAAAAGTGGAGCAGCCGTGACTTGAACCGGCACACATATGGGATGCCAGCACTGCAGCACTACTGTTTCACAGCGCCAGCCCTGATTCTTCTATATGTGGCATTGAAAATTTTATTGTTTAAATTTTTGTTGAGAAATTCTATTCCTCCTTAAATGGCTTTTGGGTTTTGTGTGAGGACAGTTGAGCAAGAGACTTTCATTAAAAATGCAATTATTTCCCCTTTACATTGCTTTTTTATTTTGTCATGAATCGAGTGAATATGTAAGTATAGGTGTGTTTCTATTTTTTCCTTTTGCTCCATTTTTCACTTTATGTATCCTCAAGCTAGCACAAAATTACCTTAATAGTATAGTATACTGATAATCTATCTTGATATCAGTTTCATGTTAGAAAATGTGCTTATTACAATTTAGTAATTATAACAAAGCAGGCACAATTAATACATTTTCAAATGTGAAATGTAAATCATTTATTGTATATTAATTTAAAATTTTTATGTAAATGACAGTTAAAATACAGACTGTCTGAAAATCATGAAAATGTAGTTTTAAATGGTTTTCTAAAGAAAACTTCAGGTACAATTTTTTGAAGTTAGTCCTTTCAAATGACTGTTATGCAATTCTGATACACTTTTATTCTTCTTTGAGCATTTCTGTACCTTTTGACATGAGATGCTACAGTCTCACACTGTTCTTTCCCTTGCTCAGTCCCAGAAATAGACATTTCTTCAAGGAGTTTTGGTTCCTTTTAGCGAGAAATGAATTCTGAAACCAAGATGTCAGTTGTTTGTTCATTGCTGTTCAGTGCTTTGTGGCCTTTCTGTTGTACAGCCTTAGGAATGTGTCGGTGTACAGCTATAGAAATCTATTTACAAACATATTCGTGCAAAGTTATAAATGGCATTTATGTATAAGTAACAAGTTCTCCCCTCCTCCCTTTCTCTGCCACGATCCAGGAGTATAGGGGGCCCAAGAACTTGGGCCACCTTTCACTGCTTTCCCAGGCCCATTAGCAGAGAGCTGGATCAGAAGAGGAGTATTCGGGACATGAACTGGCGCCCATATGGGATTCTGGTGCTGCAAGCAGAGGCTTAGCCTACTACGCCATGGTATCTCTGGCCCCATGACCTATAACATTATGACACCTACAACTGCTGCTCTGTTTGGCTCCCTTCTTCACGTGGGCCTCTTTTCTCACCAGTTTGTGTCTCTTTTCTTCTGCCTTTTTAATGACTTCTGTCCACATTATTAAAGAAAGAAGGGAGGAATAGAGGAATTATATTTTTCTTTGAACAAATTTTGCGAGACAGAACTAATTTTGCTTTATGACATGATCAATGATACAAAAATACAAAAAGGGAGAAAGACTGATGTAATCTCTTTCTCTTTCATGAGGAAGGCCAAGGTCTTCCTCTTGGCCTTTATTCTGTAATATTATTATTACACCTGTTAAGGGATATCACAAGGATTATCAATGGTCACACTTTAATCTTGATTTTACCCCATTTTATTAAAGAATATCACACAATTATGAGTTGCTAAAAACATACTTTATTGAAAAGCAGATCATGTTGATGTATTTTATAAGATCCTAAAATAGAGAATAAAAAAGTGAAATCTGTATAAGGTTCATTTTTATTTCTCTTGGGTCACTAAAGTATAAATAATTACTAAGCCTCTATTTTGACAGACCACATTGCATGTTTTAAAACCTTGTTTCATTTGATTTCTTCACTTATCATCTTAGGCACTACTATAAAAAATCAAATTCTTTATGCTTTAATACATTAAGTTAAATTTGAGTAAATTACTACAAAAGGAGGGTTGATAAATTCAGAAATATTTCTTCTACTGCAGTTTTATGCAGAATGGAATTATTGTTTAGGTTGATGTTATCTGCAAAATAAATTGTTTCAAAAGTGTATTGTGGTTATATATAGATAACCACATATATTATATATTACCACATATATTATATATTATATATTAAAATGCACACACACATAAAATATCCTTCTGAGATGTTTATTTTTAAATAGGGAACTCTTTTCCTCACAATCACTTAGATAGGCAGAGCTTGCACAACCTTCAACATGTGATTCCTGTGTTCACCATGATAGACTGCATTGGGTCAGCCAGAAGGTAGTTACAGCACACAGTGCTTTTGGGGACCTCCGTGGGTGGACTTAGAATTCATTGCTTTCAATTCATTGTTTATAACTCAGCTACCTTAGCATGAGTAACAGCTAAAGAAACTAGGGCAAACTGTGTTGGCATGTAACCCGTGAAAGGGAAATGGATTCTGATGAATAAAACTATTAATAGCTGCTTCAGTGATATGTATAAAAAGAATATCTACTTGAGTTGAAGCGTGAAAGTGAACCTGAACATATTCCCCAATAGATATTGCTTCAACCTTTAAAAAAAAAAAAAAAAAAACACAACAAATAACAACAGAAAACCTTTTGTAATATCTTAATTGTCTTAATGTATTATGCAAAAGTTGTTGCATTAAAACATACACAATTACTCAGCAATCCCATTCTGCAAAATCTGCATTCTATAAACAAAAACTTAATAGCAAAGTAATTTTTTACAAATGTATTTATTGCTTGAACAGTCACAGTTTAAGGACTGTATTTTTTTTTTTTTTTTTTTTTTTTTGGAGAGGCAAAGTGGACAGTGAGAGAGAGAGAGAGACAGAGAGAAAGGTCTTCCTTTGCCGTTGGTTCATCCTCCAATGGCCGCCGCGTCCGACGTGCTGTGGCCAGCGCACCGTGCTGATCCAAAGCCAGGAGCCAGGTGCCTCTCCCGGTCTTCCATGCGGGTGCAGGGACCAAGCACTTGGGCCATCCTCCACTGCACTCCCGGGACACAGCAGAGAGCTGGACTGGAAGAGGGGCAACTGAGACAGAATCTGATGCCCTGACGAGGACTAGAACCCGGGTGTGCCAGTGCCGCAGGTGGAGGATTAGCCTATTGAGCCATGGCACCGGCTTAAGGACTGTATATTGATAGCAAAAAAAAAAAAAATATATATATATATGTCTATTTAAGTTATACAGGTTTAATGTATTTCATATATAAATATTTAGGAACATAGTGACACTTGCCCCCATACCCTCCCTCCTGCCCATACCCTAGCCCTTCCTCTACCCTTCAAAATATACTGAGTCCAGCAATGTGGCCTAGCAGGTTAGCCACTGCCCCTTTGCTCCACTTCCTATTCAGCTCCCTGCTAATGAGCCCAAGAAAGCAGCAGAAGATGGCACAAGTGCCTGGGCCCCTGCCACCCAGGTGGGAGACCCAAAAGAAGCTCCTGGCTATGACCAGATTTAGCCCCATCATTGTTCTCATTTGAGGAGTAAACCAGGGGATGGAAGACAGCTCCTTATGTCTCTTCCTCGCTCTCTCTCTGTAACTCTGCTTTTCAAATAAATAAAATAAATCTTAAATCTGAAAAAAAAAAAAAACAGAATGTAGACTCATTTTCTTAGTAATTCAATTCTCGGGACTGTATATAAAAAATAAATGAGTGTCATCTTGAAAACCTTTTATTATGCACAATTTATTTTTTTTAGTTTTTTTTTTTTTTTTTTTTTTTGACAGGCAGAGTGGACAGTGAGAGAGAGAGACAGAGAGAGAAAGGTCTTCCTTTTGCCGTTGGTTCACCCTCCAATGGCCGCCGCTGCAGCCGGCGCACAGCGCTGATCCGATGGCAGGAGCCAGGAGCCAGGTGCTTTTCCTGGTCTCCCATGGGGTGCAGGGCCCAAGCACCTGGGCCATCCTCCACTGCACTCCCTGGCCATAGCAGAGAGCTGGCCTGGAAGAGGGGCAACCGGGACAGAATCCGGCGCCCCGACCGGGACTAGAACCCGGTGTGCCGGCGCTGCAAGGTGGAGGATTAGCCTAGTGAGCCACGGCGCCGGCCCTATTTTTTTTAGTTTTAGTTATTTATTTGAGAGAGTTACACAGAGATAGAAGGAGAGGCAGAGAGAGGTCTTCCATCTGCTAGTTCACTCCCCAATTTGGATCTGCACCCATCTGAAGCCAGGAGCCAGGAGCATGGAGCTTCTTCCAGGTCTCCCACACAGGTGCAGGAGCCCAAGCACTTAGGCCATCTTCTACTGCTTTCTCAGCCCATAGCAGGGAGCTGGATCAGAAGTGGAGCAGTTGGGACGTGAACTGGTACCCATTGGGGATGCCAGCACTGCAGGTGGCAGCTTTACCCGCTGGGCCACAGCACCAACCCCCACAATTTATTCTTTAAAACATCTTTTGAAGTATTATTTTCAGTAGAGAAGGCAAGTTTAAAAAAATTAGAGAAAAACAGAAATAGAAAGAAACAAAGTTTTTCAATAAGGAAGTAATAGGAGAAGGATTATATAAATACAACAAAACCTTGGATATGCAGTTATTCCTTAGAGACAAATACACTCATAGCATAAGAGATTTCATGATGTATTTATAGATAAGAAAAGCAAAATTCTTATGACTATACATAAAATGGACTCGATATCCTAAAATTATAGGAAAATAACCAATATTTCTAAGTGTAGAGGGCATATTAGTGAGAGTTATAAGCACAAAGAGAAATATCGATGTTTAATAGTTTGTGATCATCGCTTGTCCTCATGGGATCAGGTGAGTACTAAAGGAGGAAAACTGAAGATAACCTATTAATGTCACTCCGAACAAAGACAGACTGATAATATAGTAGGTGGAAACTTTCACATCACATTGGTGTATATGCACAATGAAATAACGATTATTATGAACTTATGAGAATATATATAACAGAGGGATGTGAAAGAGAGTTTTGTGTTTTTTACCTCTATTTCTTCTGATAAATATGGAAATGCTCCTGTAAAACAATATTTATAGATTTACTAATAGACTTTTTAAATATTATCCATGCAACACATGCTGAATGGTTAAAAGCCAGAATGTAAATTAAAATTAAAATTGTCTTAGTCTGATTTCCTTACAGTAGATTTTTAGTGATTCAAAATAAGTGTTTTCCAATACTCTGCATGCAGAAGTTTTACAAAGAACCTTAAGGACCTAAGGGGCGATTTTAATTTCTCACTAATTGGCAATATAAAGAGAATGGTGTGTATAGCACTTTAAAATCCTAAATAATTCATGAGTGTTCTGTTAATGAGGCTCTCTGGTGATCATTTTTCCATTTTAATTTTTTTAGTGAAATTTCTGAAGAGCATTCATTACTTTTTACTTAATGTGCATTACATTGGAAAGAGATACGTGTAACAATCCATAGTAATTCTGTATCAGATTCTTATGCATTAATAATTCAACTTTTTTCAGATAAGTAAAATCTATCTCTATCTATCATTTATCTATCTGGCCATCTATCATGTACTCATGTATCTATATAATTTTTAAATATGGGAAACTTCCCACTTACAATTAAATAACGTTTAGCAAGTCAGAGACATTTTACTTATTGCATTGTGGGTTCCTCATAAGGGATACTCTGTTAAGATGTAAATGCTAGGATAATCTCAAAGAATTCTCTAGCTTTATAACATAGACATTGAGAATGATTTCAGGAGCCTGAGGAGAGGAGATGCTCTTTTTCTCCTGAAAGCATAAAAGAGTAAATATATTTGCCTTATTATGGCACCTATAGATCTAAACATCCTAAAGGTATATGGGGAAATTTTTTTTCCTCATTAAAATCATAAATCATGGCAGAGTATAGTCACTCCAATAAAGTTAAATGATCTTTTTGTTTCAGTTGTAGTTGTTTTTCCAGTTGGAGAAAGTACCTGAAATTTAAATTTTCAGAACAGCATAAAACTTAAATTAAATAGAATCCCTTTAAAAAAAGAAGAAGATGAAAACAAGAGTTTTGAGCGTTAGCCGTGTCTTAGTGAAATAGCAGGAACAAAAACAAGAGTCAAAGGGAGCACATAAACAAGTCTAGTACCTGCTAACACTAACCGATAGAATAAATAAGGGGGAGAGTGATCCAACATGGGAAGTGAGATACTCAGCAGACTCATAGAATGGCAGATGTCCTAAATAGCACTCTGGCCTCAGAATCAGCCCTAAAGCCATTCGGATCTGGCTGAAAAGCCCATGAGAGTATTTCAGGCATGGAAAGCCAAGACACGCTGGCAAAAGATCTCTGTGAGTGAGATCCCAGTGGAAAGAACAGGTCTTCAAAGAAGGAGGTACCTTTCTCTGAAGGGAGGAGAGAACCTCCACTTTGACTATGACCTTGTCTAAACAAGATAAGAATCGGAGAACTCAGAGGGCTTCCATAGCCTTGGAAACTCATGACTGGAGCATAGGGAGATTACTGACGCCATAGACAGGAGTGTCAATTGGTAAAGTCAACAACAGGAGTCACTGTGCACTTACTCCTCATGTAGGATCACTGTCCTTAATGTGCTGTGCATTGAGATTTAATGCTATAACAAGTACTCAAACAATATATTTCACTTTGTGTTTCTAACTGTTGAAATCTTTACTTAATGTATACTAAACTGATCCTCTGTAAAAAAAAAAAAAAAAGAAAAAAAAAAGAAATTATCAACTCCCAACTTGACTCTCACTGGGATTAAACATGACAATAGGTCTGATCTGATTTCATCATCATTTAAAAAAAATCATCTATTATTTTTCACTTTATGTTTCTGTGTGGGAGCAAACTGCTGAAATCCTTACTTAATGTATACTAAGCTGATCATCTGTATATTAAGATAATCGAAAATGAATCTTGATGTGAATGGAAGGGGAGAGGGAGTGGGAAAGGGGAGGGTTGTGGGTGGGAGGGACGGTATGGGGGGGAAGCCATTGTAATCCATAAATCGTACTTTGGAAATTTATATTCATTAAATAAAAGTTAAAAAAAATGTCATTTTATCAAAAATGAAACTAATCTACCCCAGGTGCAAAGTTCTACAGGGACTTAACATTTGCTTTGGTGGTACAACTTTGGGCAGGGAAAAGCATTAGGAGATTAATATTAGTTCACAGTGTCTGGTAATGGGGATGATGACAGGGCATCATAAGCATAGTATGGAAGCAACAAATATTAATTCCAAACATTATGGAAAAGATTTTCTCAAAATCCTTTACAATATCACATCAGAAGCACTATTAAGAGGGCAGGTACTGTGACATAGGAGGCTAAGCCTCCACCAGCAGCAATGGCATCCCATATGGGCGCTAGTTCATATTCTGGCTGCACTTCTAATCCTGTTCTCTGCTTGTGGTCTGGGAAAGCAGTGGAAGATGGCCCAAGACTGAGGCCCTGTACCTCTGTGGGAGACCAAGAAAAAGCTCCTGGCTTCTGGCTTCAGATCAGCTCAGCCTCTGCAACCATTTGGGGAATGAGGCAACACGTGAAAGATCTCTCTCTGTGTCTCTCCTCTCTGTCTGTAACTTTACCTCTCAAATAAATAATAATTTTTAAAAAAAAAGGAGAAATAATAAGGCCACTACAACATGAAGTAACAACATATTTTATCATCAATTAAATTTGGGAGCAAACCTCTGAGCATGATTTCTTAGCATGTAACAAGTGATTCTTTACTTGATAACAAGGTAACAAAATGCATAGTGTCTATTAAATGAGTTGATTCATGATATTTCTTTATATGACTATTTCAAAAGTATTTGACTCAGGGATGACAATAAATGTGAAGCTCTGTAAAGTCTGTCTTCAAACTCGGTCAAGAGAGATTGTTCCCTTCCATATCTGTAATGGTACATCATTTCTGAGCCTGCTGTCTCAGAATATCATTACTCAACAGCAGTGAAACACATTTAAGGAAAAGAAAGTCAGTAAATCCACTTTAAGATAGATTAGGAGTCAAACTTGTGTGACTGTACCTCTGTATTAAGATAAGAATTATTGGGGCCAGAGCTGTGGTGTAGCAGGTAAAACCAACACCTTCAGTGCTGGCATCCCAGATGGGCTCAGGTTTGAGTCCTGGCTGCTCCACTTTTGATCTGTCTCTCTGCTATGGCCTGGGAAAGCAGCAGAAGATGGCCCAAGTGTTTGGGCCCCTGCACTCATGTGGGAGATGTGGAAAAAGCTCCTGGCTCCTGGCTTCATATCAGCACAGATCCAGCCGTTGCTGCCAATTGGGGAGTGAACCAGCAGATGGAAGACCTACCTCTCTCTCTCTCTGTCTCTCCTCTCTCTGTGTAACTCTGACTTTATTTTTTTAAAAGATGCTTGATCTATATTTATTTATTTATTATGAGAAAATCCCATTTTGTTTTAATGCCATGTCATTTTCTTTTTTTTTTTTAAGATTTATTTATTTATTTAAAGTCAGAGTTACACAGAGAGAGGAGAGGAGGAGAGAGAGAGAGAGAGAGAAGAGAGAGGTTTTCTATCTGCTGACTCTCAACTGGCCACAACAGCCAGAGCTGCGCTGATCCAAAGCCCGGATGCCAGGAGCTTCTTCCGGGTCTCCCACGTGGGTGCAGGGGCGCAAAGACTTGGGCCATCTTCCATGCTTTCTCAGGTCATAGCAGAGAGCTGGATTGGAAGTGGAACAGCCGGGACAAGAACCGGCGCCCATATGGGACGCCGGTGCTTCAGGCCATGGCGTTAACCTGCTGCACCAAAGCACCAGCCCTGTAACTCTGACTTTAAAAATAAATAAACATAGGCCGGCTCCGTGGCTCACTAGGCTAATCCTCCGCCTTGCAGCGCCCGCACACCGGGTTCTAGTCCCAGTCGGGGTGCCGGATTCTGTCCCGGTTGCCCCTCTTCCAGGCCAGTTCTCTGCTGTGACCCAGGAGTGCAGTGGAGGATGTCCCAAGTGCTTGGGCCCTGCACCCCATGGGAGACCAGGATAAGTACCTGGCTCCTGCCATCAGATCAGCATGGTGCGCCGGCTGCAGCGTGCTGGCCGCGGCCATTGGAGGGTGAATCAACGGCAAAGGAAGACCTTTCTCTCTGTCTCTCTCACTGTCCACTCTGCCTGTCAAAAATAAATAAATAAATAAATAAAATAAATAAACAAATCTGTTTAAAAATAAGAATTATTATTGTGAAATGATTAAGTTCAGCTTTTTTTTTTATTTTTTTAAGATTTTTATTTATTTGAGAGGTAGAGTTATAGACAGTGACAGGGAGAGACAGAGAAAGGACTTCCATCTGCTGGTTCATTCCCCAAAGCCACAGTGGCCAGATCTGGGCCATTCCAAATCCAGAAGCCAGGAGCCAGGAGCCTCCTCTGGGTCTCCCATATGCACGCTGGGGCCCAAGGACTTAGGCTGTTTTCTACTGCTTTCCCAGGCCATAGCAGAGAGCTGAATTAGAAGTAGAGCAGCCTGAAGGCTTTAGCCCACTATGCCACAGCACCAGCCCCCAGTTCAGGTTTTGTTTTTTTTTTTTAATAGGTTCTAGGTACTATTGCAATCAATTAGAACCCATCTTCTACTTACATAAAAGAACGGAACAGTAAAAATTGATGTTTGGAAATCTTTTACATATCAAAACAAAAGAAGAGAAGGATAAAGTCATGGGGGAAAATTAGTGTATCTGAATAAAAATGAAAATGCGGGACTGTTGCTGTGGCATAGCAGGTTAAGCTGCCACCTGCAGTGCAGCATCTCATATAGGCGCCAGTTCGAGTCCTGACTGTTCCTGCTCCACTTCTGATCCAGCTCTCTGGTATGGTCTGAGAAAGCAATACAAGATATCCCAAGTCCTTGGGCCCCGGCAACTGTGTGGGAAGACCCAGAGGAAGCTCCTGGCTCCTCAGCTCCCACCTTTGCGGCCACTGGGGAGTGAACCAGCAGATGAAGACCTATCTCTCTCTCTCTACCTTTCCTCTCTTTGTGTAACTCTGATTTTCAAATAAACAAATAAATCCAAAAAAATACAAATATATATATTATTCAATGACTAATGATTCTAAAACAATTCATATATCAGAATCTTAAAGAAACTATAATCCATTTGAAACTTCTCTATATTACTGATTTCAAAATGCCTGCAATGAGAACTCCTTGCAAATTGAATGGATTTTAACTTGTTTTTGAGTATTATTGCAGACAAACCCAACAAGATAAATTTTTAAATGACTTGTATTAAATTCCCAAGTAATTTCATATTTATAACTATTATGTAAAAGACTTCAAAAGATATCTTTCGAACTTAACATTCCTATTAATGCAATAAAAATAGCTCTCCTAAGAAATAGCATCGTTCTGTGGCTGGTGTTGTGGCATAGTGAGTAAGTTGCTGCCTGCAGTGTTGGCATCCTATATGGGTGCTGGTTCGAGGCCTGGAAGCTCCACTTGTGATCCAGCTCCCTGCAGAAAGTGCCTGGCAAAGCAGCAGAAGAAGATGGCCTAACTTCTTGGGCCGCTGCACCCATGTGGGAGACCCAGAGGAAGTTCCAATCTCTTTCTCCCTCTCTCTCTTGCCTCTGCTTTTTAACTCTTTCAAATAAAGAAATAAATCTTCAAAAAAAAAAAAAAATAACAATGTTCCCAGTGAACTCAGTGGCCCAGCACTTTTTTCCTAATCTATATGTGAAGTGTGTTTCTTAAACTTGTCAGTGATGGTTAATATGGATAAAGTATGAGAACCAACTGTATCTTTTTTCTCTGTAGGAAGTCACAATTTGCATTGGGACTATAAAATCTGAATATGTGAGATACTAAATAAATGCTTAAGGGAATGAAAGTGTCACATGTATTTTATTTATGCTTCTTCATCTCTCATAAAGATTTTATGTTTTCAAAGAAAACATAAATATTTCTGATTCTAAAAAAAATCATATCCCTAAAATCCTGTTTGGTTGTTTCTGTCTTCAAAATCAAGGGATTCTTACAAATGGGAAAACATGTTTGAAAAACTCACAATCTCACATCTGTACATAATGATCTGTGCTCATTTCTTGCTTTAAAGAGTATCTAATGCATTCACTTAATAAAACCTTCACTGTTGGCTCAGCCTCTGCTAGGATGATCACTTTACCTTTTTGTCTCTTTGTCTGATATTAGTAAACCTATTTTTTCCGATAGACTTGAAACATTGTTGTCATCAATTCCCCTTCTTTTTTTATTTTTTTACTTTATTTATTTATTTTTTGACAGGTGGAGTTAGACAGAGAGAGAGAGAGACAGAGAGAAAGGTCTTCCTTCAGTTGGTTCACCCATCAAATGGGCCAAAGCCAGGAGCCAGGTGCTTCCTCCTGGTCTTCCATGTGGTTGCAGGGCCCAAGCACTTGGGCCATCCTTCACTGCACTCCTGGGCCACAGCAGAGAGCTGGACTGAAAGAGGAGCAACCGGGACAGAAAATGGCGCCCTGACTGGGACAAGAACCCAGGGTGCGGGCGCTGCAGGCGCAGGATTAGCCTAGTGAGCCGCGGTGCCGGCCATCAATTCCCCTTCTTGTCTTCAATTATAACCTTCATGAAATTAACACATTTTACTTCACTGTATTCATTACAGTCTTAACCAAGTGTTCTTTCCATATCCAATGTCAACACCCTGGATCAAACATACATTTCCATTACGGCACTTACAATTAGGAATGCCAATCAAATTATCTAAAAGAAAAGTTTATTTTTTTTTTACCTACTTGAAAGGCAAAGTAACAGCAAGTGTTTGTGTATGTGTGAGTGTATGTGTGTGTGTTAGAGAGAGAGAGAGAGAGAGAGAGAGAGAGAATCTTCCATCTGCTAGTTCATTCTCCAAATGCCTGCTACAGCCAGGAGGGCTGGACCAGGCTGATGGCAGGCAACGGGATCACACCTAGGTGTCCCACACAGGTGGCAGGGCCCGAAGATCTAGAGCCATGCCATGATCTGCTTCTCTCAGGATGTGTTAGCAGGAAGCTGGATTGAAAGGAAATAACTAAGATTCATGCCAACATTCCAATATGAGATGCAGGCAAAAACAGTGGCTTAGCCCACTGAGCCACAATGCCCCTGCCAAGATACGTGATTTTTACGTTTGCTTTCCTTCACCAATCAATAGACTGTTGTACTGAGAAAAAAAATCTTTAACTATTTTGGGAGATGTTTTCTCTTTGTAGGATAATAATAACTATTAGTATTTTATGTACAACAGAAGTATAATATAGAACATTACGTATATATATTATATACACATAATGTTAAGGTATACTTACATTGTTAAAGTATACTACAAGCAGTTTGAATACCACTATATATATATTTTGAATTCATAAGTGTTAACTACTGTGGGGAGCAATCCGGACTAGACTAAGTTACTCGAATTAAGACTTATTCTATGCATCTGCTCTCCCACAATATGGCGCTGGGAGAGAAGTAAACAGCTTCCGCACAGCTGCCTCCAGTTCAACCAATTAACTGTAGGACTTGCTCCTGATTGGAGAGCAGCGTACTCGGCGTGTGGGCAGCCGAGTTGGGATTGGCGGAGGAGGACTATAAAGGAGGAGAGAGACGGCATGCACCGGGAACATCTATGGGGAACATCTAGGGGAACCCGTGCAGCCCCCGAGAAAGCCGGCCAGCGGTGTGCCGCTCCCCTGCGGAAGTGGGGAATGTGGCCAGGGGGAACTGCCCTTCCACGGAGGTGGAAGGGATAGTAGCCAACCCGGGAAGAACCAGCAGCAAACCTGGGGAGGGCCGAGCAGACGAAAGAACAGCGCAGGGTCCTGTGTCGTTCCTCCACGAAGAGGGGGAGCGACATAATGGTGCCGTGACTCGGATAGGAAACCTAGCTCGGATAGGAAACCTAGCTCGGATAGGAAACCTGACTCGGATAGGAAACTTAGGACGGATATGAAACTTAGGAGGGAAGAAACGGGAAGAACTAGGGAAAATATCGGAGAGAGAAACTAGCAAACAGCCTAGGGAAAAGCCGGACGAAAAAGGAGCCGGAAGAAGCTATTGAAAGCCTAGGCATAGACTCAGATACGGACTACGGGGGGAAGCTGGGAGAAATCTCTAAGGTCGAAAGCGAAAGTGAAAGCTAGAACAAACAGACTCGGACGCGGACTGTGGGGAGAGGCCAGGAGAAATGAGGGAGGAGTATTGTTGGAGGAAAGCTTGGGGAAACATACCGGGTAGAGAAAAATGTTAGGGAAATTGAAGCCGCGGGGGGCAGGCCGAGGCGGATACGAAAGCTACTTTGGGATTCTCAAGTTAGCCCGGGAATGGGGGGCGAAAAGTTGAAACCAGAAGCTGAGACGTAAGCCAGATTGGGATCCGTCTGATTAGCCCGGGGAGCAAAGGACGGGAAGCCAAACCGTGGGGCAGAGACGTACGCTGGGTTGAATTCGCCAGGCTAGCCCGAGGAACTTAGATTGAATGCTAGTGGCGGACACGTAAGCTACACGCTGTGTGACTCGCGGAGGCTGCCGTGCGCAGAGAGAGCGTGCGGGGCACAAGTAGATAGGGAACGGGGCTGGCGTAGGCCGTGGTGCAGACGCGAAGGGCGTGGAGACCGCGGAGCGCGCGAAGCCAAGCCGCGCAAAGCCGGGAAGCTGCGCAGATGAGAGAGGCGCGGGCTGAAGCGGCGCAGAGCCGGGAACCCGCCGGCGGGGCGAGGTGCCGGAAAGCTGCGGGGATAAGAGAAACAGAAGTTTAGAAGTAAGATGAGAGAAATAGGAATGCTGGAAGATAGAAGTGGAATGGGAGAAATAGGAATGCCCGGAGATAGAGAAATAGAGAAATGGAAAGGCCTCCCCTCAACATGGCAATAAGAAAGCTTGGATTCGGTCTGCCTGATTTAGTGAGGCGATGAGCACCTGGGCGGCTAGCAGCTTGTGCGCCGCAGGTCACCGAAGACAGGCACGAATTAACATCAGTAAGGCTTCCCCACAATGCAACAATTAGGAGGCTTGGATTCGGGCTGCCTGATTAAGGCGGTAAGCGCCAGCAAGCAGCTCGACCAGAGTATGAGCTGCAGGTCACCGAAGATAGGCACGAACCAACACTAATAAGTCTCCCCCACAATAAGGCAATGAGAAGGCTTGGATTCGGTTTGCCTGATAGGTTTTGTAAGCCCCTGCAGGCAGAGCAGAGCATGCGCTGCAGGGCACCGAACACAGGCACGCATCAGCGCCTAAAAACCTCCTCACAACATGGCGAAGAGAGGACCCGGATTCGGTTTGCCTGATAGGACTTGTAAGAGCCTGTGGCAACTCTAGCAAGTAGAGCAGAGTGTGTGCCGCGGGACACCGAAGACAGGCGCGTATCAACGCCAAAAATAAAAAGAAAGGGGGATCTGTGGGGAGCAATCCGGACTAGACTAAGTTACTCGAATTAAGACTTATTCTATGCATCTGCTCTCCCACAATATGGCGCTGGGAGAGAAGTAAACAGCTTCCGCACAGCTGCCTCCAGTTCAACCAATTAACTGTAGGACTTGCTCCTGATTGGAGAGCAGCGTACTCGGCGTGTGGGCAGCCGAGTTGGGATTGGCGGAGGAGGACTATAAAGGAGGAGAGACACGGCATGCACCGGGAACATCTATGGGGAACATCTAGGGGAACCCGTGCAGCCCCCGAGAAAGCCGGCCGGCGGTGTGCCGCTCCCCTGCGGAAGTGGGGAATGTGGCCAGGGGGAACTGCCCTTCCACGGAGGTGGAAGGGATAGTAGCCAACCCGGGAAGAACCAGCAGCAAACCCGGGGAGGGCCGAGCAGACGAAAGAACAGCGCAGGGTCCTGTGTCGTTCCTCCACGAAGAGGGGGAGCGACAAACTACCATTGTTATTATTGTCCTAGCTTGACTATTTAAATCTACTCCATTTTAAAATCATACTATCAAACTTATTACTTATTACTATTACTTTTTTCTAGTACTTTAATTTTTAACCTCATATAACATAAACATAATCACAATCCCTTAAATTTAAATCTTTTTATTTAAAGATTTGTGTATTTTATTTGAAAGTCAGAGAAAGAAAGAACAAGAAAAAGAGAGAGAGCCTCCATCTGCTGGTTTACACCCCAGATGGCTGTAAGAGCCAGCGCTTGGCCAGGCCAAAGCCAGGAGCTTCTTCCAGTAATCCCACATTGGTGGTAGGGGCCCAAATACTTGGGCCACCTTCTGCTGCTTTTCCCAGGCTGTTAGCAGGGAGCTGAATTTGAAGTGGAATAACCAAGACTTGAACTGGTGCCCATATGGGATGCCAGCGTAACAGGCAGGGACTTTACCCACTATGCCCCAATGCAGCCTGTAAGTTTAAGCTTAAACAATTCTATATGTCCCTAAATTTTAGTGCTGATCCGAAGCCAGGAGCCAGGTGCTTCTTCCTGGTCTCCCATGTGGGTTCAGGGGCCCTAGTGCTTGGGCCATCCTCCACTGCCTTCCCCAGCCACAACAGAGAGCTGGACTGGAAGAGGAGCAACCGGGACTAGAACCATCGACCATATGGGATGCCGGCAACGCAGGCGGAGGATTAACCAAGTGAGCCACAGCGCCGGCCCCATCAATACTTGGCTTCAATGTCGCTACATTGTACCCAAACCCTTTTCTGACTCAGAATTCCTCTTCCTTGGATATCCTCTTCAGATTCTGTGGATCTATTAAAATCCAAACAAATATAATGACCAATATATTCATGATGTATCATGGAATCTTTAAATTTTTACACATACTGCATATCTCTGTGTTATTGTTATTTAAGCGCAAACCTATCAGTCCCATAAGACTGTAGAATGTAGCTATAGAGCTCAGGAGATTTCCCCATATTTCCTTATGCTTGTTTTATTCCTGATATTACTACAATTACATATTATTTCTTCATACTTCTCTTTCCCTTTTCCAATCTCTTCCTTCCACTGGAATGTAAACTGTATATGGATAAGGAACTTGACTTACTCTTCAGTATTTCACTCACACTAAACAGGGTGACTAAAATGTAATTAATAAACTAATTAAATAACTAAAATTCATTTTTTACTAGATAAATTAAATGTTGGTGAAGAAAGCTAGGCTGTTTAGAAGTACCATCAAAGCATCACAACAAAGAATGTTTATCTTGTCCCTCACTCCTCCCACTGCTGATACATCCATAGCTACAGCTTGCATAAATCCCAGGGAAACTTGCAAGTCTTTGGCAATTTTACTGTGTTTCAATGCCTTCTTATAATTTTTTAAATTTCAAATACTTTTAGATTTACAGATGAGCTGCAAAGATAGCAAAAGATAGCAAAGATAGCAAAAAAAAAAAAAACTCTTGCATACCATTCATGCAGGTTTCTATAATAATCATGGCACATTCATCAAAACCAAAAACATGCACTACTGTTAACTCAACTATTGATTCCACCAGCTATTGTACTAATGTATCTTTTTACATTTCAGGTTTACATTTGTATCCTGAAGTCTCTTTCCATCTGAGACATTTTCTCAGTCTTTCCTGGTTTTCCATGACCTTGACATTTTTTAGGAGAACTGGTCATACATTTCATAAGATATCCATAAGGTAGACTTCTTTGAATATTTCCTCATTAAAGATTTAGACTCTACTAGGGTTATGGATTTTTAAGCAGAATAAAAAACCTGCATACCCACTGAATGCATTCCAGGAGAGGAAAATATACAACTTTGCCAAAACAATGTATCAGGCACAAAACCTGGCAAAAGATGGTAGCTTCAATGCAGATGACAAAAACAAAACCTTGGCAACTCTGTTGGAGGCTTAACTCAGAAAACAAGAACAAGATAAAAGGAAACAATGCATCAAAGTCATTAATTTTCAAAAAGCAATTATCATTAGTTCCATAAGGAAATTAATTTTTGGTAGTTCAAGTGTCAGAACTTAAAATTTCATATATCTCATTAATATTTAAATACATTTTCC
The DNA here is from genome assembly GCF_051225735.1 of Oryctolagus cuniculus. Lineage (NCBI taxonomy): Eukaryota > Metazoa > Chordata > Mammalia > Lagomorpha > Leporidae > Oryctolagus > Oryctolagus cuniculus. The sequence goes on along the minus strand of NC_142870.1, from coordinate 116,015,409 downwards.
ATGAATATTTAATTCAAATTGTATTATGAAGTAAATTTACTGTTAAAATAGGTTTAATTTACTTAACATGGAATAAACATTATTTTTATCACTTAAACATTCAGATGATTTTTGAAATTTAAAATATTCAAGATAAATTAGTACATAGCACTATACAGCTGATAAGCTTTTTCGTTTCTGATAAATATGTTTTTCTGATTTTAAGATTTTACAATAAGAAAATCATTTTTTTCAGGAACTGTTGACATTCATTTATGTAAAAATCAGAGAAAGAGAAATAATGCTTAATTTGCACAATTCAGACTTAATTTTCTAAAAATTTGCAATAAGTAATGGTATATTTAGTTGAGTATCCCATCATAGGCTTCAAAATTAATTTTAGAAAAATATTTCAGAGACCAAAGTTCTTTGCAAATCCCATCCTTTATAACAAATTATTATTTTTATATTTTCAGGAAATATTTTCACAGTGACACTTAAACAATAGTGTGTTTCTAAGTTGCCTATCAATTTATATCTCATCAAATCAATGAAAAATATAATAGTCATGGGGCAGGCATTGTGGCACAGTAGGTTGAACCACTGCTTGGGAAGGCTTTATCCCGCAAGGGAGGACTTGTTCCTTTCCTAGATACTCTAATTTCTATCCAGTTTCCTGTTAACTGTCCTGGAAAGGTAGCAAGCATTTGCTAATTCAATTACGTGGGTCCCTATTGCCTTTTTTTGTGAGACCTGGATTGAATTCCTGGCATCTGGCTTTGAACCTGGCCTAACCCAGCTGATGAGGACAATTAGAGAATGACCCTATAGATGGAATCTCTCTCTCTTTCTCCCTTCTCTCTCTCTCTTTCCACCTTTTTATCACTCTGCCATTCAAATAAATATTTGTATTTTTTTAAAGTGACAATCATAAATGTAATGCATTTCTGTTGCTAATATGCATATTTTGTTTGCCAAAAATAGCTGGTTTTCACATTGTAATGTAATTTATTTTATGACCTAACAAATTGTCAACATTAAAGTGTTTGTTTTTGATGGTTGTCTGGCCCGCTAAAGCAAATAATCAGTCAGAGGATGCTATTGTGTATAAATATATAACACATTTTATGAGATTTTAGTTCACTATATTCAGTACTGAATAAACTCAGATGTAGATGTTTTAAACCATTAGGTCTAGAGTTCCAATATAAGGGGTTCTGACTGTGGCTAGGAAATGTCATCACCAAGAGAGATACAGGAGCACTACTCCTATTACAAATCATCATTTTTATAGCCTCTGTTGTCTAGGCTTACTGTTTTTTAGAGAATTAAATAAAAGATAAAATCAACACTGGAATCTTTCACTTGAATGATTCATTTTCACATAAATAATTTTTATAACTCCTTCTTTTTTGCATAATCTATTTAAAAAGTATTTAAACACTTTGCAGATTATTGTTCATTGGCATTTGTTATGACTGAATTTTTCTCTAGCTGTACAATTTTATTTCCCCCAAACAAGAAACTTAAATATATTGAAACAAAAATATATGTTGATAAATTCTTATATAATATTGAAACTGATTATCATTAATAATGAATACATGTAAATAAATTTATGAGTCAAATACTCAGATTTTTTAAAAGATTTACTTATTTTATTTATTTATTTATTTATTTTTCTGACAGGCAGAGTTAGACAGTGAGAGAGAGAGACAGAGACAAAGGCCTTCCTTCCCTTGGTTCACTCCCCAAATGGCCGCTATGGCCAGCGCTGTGCCAATCCAAAGACAGGAGCTAGGTGCTTCTTTCTGGTCTCCCATGCGGGCGCAGAGCCCAAGCACTTGGGCCATCCTCCACTGCCTTCCTGGGCCACAGCACAGAGCCGGACTGGAAGAGGAGCAACCGGGACAGAATCTGGCGCCCCGACCGGGACTAGAGGCCGGGATGCTGGCACCACAGGTGGAGGATTAGCCTAGTGAGCTGCGGCGCCGGCCGATTTACTTGTTTTAAAGACATAATTACAAATAGAGAGGGAGAGAGAGAAAGATCTACCGTGCACAGGTTCATTCTCCAAAAGGCCTCAATTTCTGGGATGGGGCCAGGCAGAATCCTGGAGCCTGAAACTCTATCAAGGTCTCACACATGGGTGGCAGAAGCCCAAGGGTCTAGATTTTCTTTGGTTATTTTCGCAGGCATATTAGCAGGAATTTGCTTGGAAATGGAGCATCCAGAACTCAAACCCGTGCTGTATGGAATGCTGGTGTTGCAGGCCTCTGCTTAACCTGCTGTGCCACACCAGCCTCAAATATTCAGATTAAAGAAATTTTTTATCCACTTCTGTGGGAAAATTCTAATTTTTCTTGTTGGGGCTAATAGGTATTTTCATAAACATCTGTTGATAAAAGTGACTTAGAAAATACCCTAATATAATTATATTAGTAATAAAATAAGATTGTCTTATACTTTAATTCAATAGTCCTTTAGTAGCTTTAGAACCAGTCAAAAGTAACCACATATTTATAAGCACAACTGATAGTGAGCACATAGCCTGATGGTTCCCAGTCTTAGTAACTATCTCCTTCTATTTAAAAAAAAAAAAAAAAGAATCTACGATTCATGATCAGATATATCTTTGCCTTTCTGATCACTTAACAGTATTCAAGCCACAGCCATCAGAAAAACTAATTAAAATTCCTTAAATAATGAAAATTATATTGCTTCAAATTATAATACATGCAGAACTGAATTCGAAGAGGTTTACAAAGAAGTGCTAGTAATGTGGATCAGAGTCACTTGTGAATCTTGAAAAATGTTCCAGCATCCACGAAATCAAAATCTAGTCGGGGGCCAGCACTGTGCATGCTGGGTTAAACAGCTGCCTGCAGCTTTGGCATCCCATATGGGCTCCAGGTCAGGTCCCGGTTGTTCCACTTCAATCCAGTTCCCTGCTAATGTATCTGGGAAAGCAGCAGAAGATGGTCCAAGTACTTAGGCCCTTGTGCCCACGTGGGAGACCTGGAAGAAGCTGCTGGTTTCTAGCTTCAGATGGGCCCAGACCCAGGGAATGAACCAGAGGATAGAAAGAAGCATTCTCGATTTCTCTCTCTCTCTCTCTCTCTCTCTCTCTCTCTCTCCCTCTCTCCTCTGATTCTACCTTTCAAATAAATAAAATACATCTTATAAAAAAGAATTAACACCTGAATAATACTCAGATATCATTTGCCTATTTCACTTTTGTCCCTTCCTGATTGTACATTGATGGTTTTCCGGGGGCTACCCAACCAGGCTGAATGCACAAAATTATAGAAAAATAAGTTCTCTGCTATAAGCCGAACACTGAAGAGATCTGCAAAAATGTCAAGTGGTGCTAACTCTTACACAATTACCTTATTTTGGAAAATACAGTAATTACTCTTAAAAAGATGATTCACAATACATGTAATGAATATATTATTTTCATTGTGATTGATTTAATAAACAATAACTTTAAACCCATATTTAAATTTTAATATATGGATATTGATAACAGAGGCTCCTTCGGTGACTATAAAGAAGGCTAGCACATGATAGCCCTTGGTTTAATAATACAAGTCAGAAAGTTCCTAGGTGTTTTTCATTTTCTGTCCTTATCCTGTGTTAAGATTTTCTCCTCCATATCCCCTCCCATACCCCACCACCATGAGTAATTCCACATATCAGTAGCTGTTTGTGCTGCAAGAAAAAAGATAGGCAGTTACTAGCAAGTTCTTTTATAACTGAGGCAAACTGTATCCATTGGCTGGAAAAGGATGCATGCTTCTGTTAAACCAATTACTCCCAAAGAGAATCACAAAACTTTTATTGGTCAAGGCCAATTTTGACCTATTCCTGGGAGACAAGAAAGGAGAACCATTTGCTGGAATCCATGGCCAAGTGGAAGGTAAGCACCAAAATAAGTATGGATTCTAAAAGCTTAGAAGAATCTTAGTTTGAGAATGGGTTTTCATAAACTGTCATTTGCAACTGTTGTGCTAAATTTATTTCCTTTTTTAATATTTTGTTTCAATAAAGAGAACAAATTTCATGAATTTCATACAAACAATTTTGAGAGCATAACATACTTTTCCCCTACTCTCCCTTATTCCTACCTTCCTCCTTATTTTCTTATTTTTCTTTTAGGTAAGTGACGCTACCACGCATGTGGCCGTAGCTAGAGTTTTACTCCATTTAATCATGTTCAGAACTTACAGAGATTCAATATTGAGATTTTCATAATATTTAGCATTTAAGTATTAATTGAAGTAATAAATATAGCAGGCTAAGAAGCTGAGTGATTTTTAAGATGGCAACTTCTGACAACAGTTTGGGACAACAGTTTGGTAGGCACTTGAACACATAAAAGTGAAGATTCAAAATAAAAGATCACGGATTTCAAAGCTTTTTTAGATGTGCTTAACATAGACTCTTTCTTTCTTGCCTTCTTTCTTTCAGAAATGAATATTTTAACCCCATTGTAAATAAATTATATGTGTTCAGAATGTAAAATACTAAAAATAATAGCAGTTCTTATGCTTGTATATAACTGCAAATTTACTTATATTTGTTGTCCTAGGGTTTGATTCTGGACCTTTCAATAGCAATGGACTGAAGAAACATTTTGCCTATTTATCTTGTTCATGTACTAAATATCTGTGACTGTTTCCTGTAAAGGTCTTTTCATTTGTCTTCTAATTTTAAAATGATTAACTTAAGAAAAACAAGGACATCTTAGATACTATGATGTGAGATTTTGCTTCAATAGGAACTTCCTTAAGTTTTGCAAGAGTTGTAATGAATGGCTTGAATTGAACTGATTAACCTTGTGATTCATATTTTCAGCAAAAGCTTTAATGATTTAACCTGCTAATGAAATGTATAGGCATTTAATCACAATATTTGTCCCAATTTTCATAATAGAATAATTTAGACATATAATAACCTTGGACCTGCGTCAATGCATGTGAATTCTTCTTTTTATTGTTGCTGTATCTGGATGTCTTGACAAGAAATTTAACTAGAAACAAACACATCTGATTTAAACTGAAAATCCGACATCCTACAATTTACATCCTTCTGTGAATAATTATATTTTAAATAAATAATATTATCGTTGAATTGAGTGTTAATTTTAATAATTTAGTCAAATTATTTAATTCAGTTGTATTCAGTGAAGGAAGTTAAGGTTTTTCCTATAAATATGAAGCTGCAATTTATGTTAAATGCTGTTCTCTAGCATCCCCTGTGGATAAGCTGCTTTGCTCATGGCAAGATCACATCACCCACATCCCTAGGGGAACTAATGCAGGTTTGTGATACCTCACATAAAAATTAAAATTAAATTTCGGTTGTCTCATAATAGTTTTTCATAATTATCTGACAACCTAGTTAACAACATCAACATATTTTCTCTTCTGAAAACCTAACAGGTGTTTGGTGGATTTTCTTCATCTGTTTCAAATCAGCACTGATTCCAGCTGGATATGTTCCATTCAATAGATGGGCAGTTTTTATACTTGTAGAAATCCTGCACCTGTTCAAACAGTATCAGCTTCAAACCTGTCTTCTTAGTTGATGCCGGCTGTTCTGTTCTTGACACCTGGCCCATTCGATCCACATCATTGTCTATACAGAACAGATTTATAATCGACATACTATTGCACCTGTTTCAAATTATCTAAATTTGTCTTTGTCTGGCACATTTCAGTCTTAGTGAGCCTGTGAAGGAATAGACTGACCTATGCTGAATCATATTTTTGCTTCATGAAAAATTATATTTCTTTCCCTGAAAAACTTTATCAATGTAAGTCACAAATTATTACAATTAAAAATAATCACAAATTGAAGGTTTTATAATTGAAGTTTTCCAATTTTCAAAATAAAACAGGCAGACATCAAGAGGGAGAAGAGTGAGATTATACTCAAAACATATACTGGAAAAAAAAATGACATCATTATCTGTGAAATGGAAGATAAATCTGCTCCTTGGGGTAAAAAAATGAAATGTATATTTCCATGATTTTTTACAAATTAATTAATATTTATCTCATTGATTCCCATGGGAAAGAATGGAATCAATTTGCAGAATAAAAAAAAAGCAACAACAACGGAAAGAGTTCTTATGTGGATTAAAAATGTTATTTTTGGTTACTATGTATGGTTTTCTCAATGGAAAACTAAAAAGTATGAAGACTTCACTGTCTGAACATATTGTCTGGGTGACTCCATCCATCCTTCTTTATAAAAATTATAGTGATCAAGAAATAAGTATATGTATACATTAAATATAGGTACATATATTTCAGAATTTATGCCAATCAGAAAATAATTGCTTCTCAATAATGAATCATGAACCCCAAATTTATATAATATAATAAGTACCTACATTATGGTCTTAAAATTAGAACAGTTATTTTTAAAATAAAAATATTCTGTAATAAAATCCACAGAGGTATAGTACAAAGAACATAATAGAAGTGGTATAATTCAAAATTTCCTAAATTTCTTGAAAACTAAGTAAAGAAACTAAGTAACTAAGCAAGAACAGTAATGAAATATAAATTATAATTAATGGAGAACAAATATAAACTTCAGGAAGGCTGAAAAATAAATAGAATGTGGTGTAAATAAAATAATACAAAGGGAGAAATCTGAGAAAAGATTGTAAAGAAAAATGATGCAAGTGTAAGGCAGGTTTAAGTTATACAAAACATATTCCCCAGAAGAAATGAAAAAATTGAATAGACTAAGTACATAGACCTATGTCAGTAGCACCCTACATTATAAATATTTTTATCAATAGAATTTACAAGGTACCTGGTATAATCAATCCAGAATGGTGAGAACAGAGATCTGTTACAACAACATATGAATATTGCATATTCTTTGGTAATCAGGTATGAAGTTCAATTTTCCTATATTGGGAAAAAATCAGGCTGACATTAGATATCTCAAAAGCAATATTCCATATCATAAACTTTTGTTATACACAAAAGAAAATCTGAATCAAATATATTTTTTTCTGTTTATCCTAATTTTTTTGTGTGCACAAGAAAGAGAAAATCAGTAAGTATATAAAACAAAACAGAGCAAAAAACCAATAAAACCCCTCTATTATTAATATTTTCAGGAAAACTTCTTGTGGAAGAATGAAAAAACTTAAAGTTACAGATAGAATATTTTAAGAATTAATGGCTGGGGACTGGCGCTGTGGTGTAGCTGGTAAAGCCAATGCCTGTGGTGCTGGCATCCCATATGGGGATCAGTCCAAGACCTGGCTGCTCCACTTCTGATCCACTTCTGGCCTGGGAAAGGAGTAGAAGATGGACAAAGTCCTTGGGCCTCTGCACCCATGTGGGAGGCCAGGAATAAGCTCCTGCCTCTGGCTTAAGATTGGACAAGCTCCAGCCATTGGAGCCCTTTGGGGAGTGAATCAGCAGATGGAAGACCTCTCTGTCTCTCTGTCTCTGCCTCTCTGTAACTCTGACTTTCAAATAAATAAATAAATCTAAAAAATGTTTGAAAACATACAAAATTTGATAAAGTACATGAATATAAACATTCCGGGTGTACAGAAGACTTCAACTAAGATGAATTCAAAGATATCCACATTAAAGCACATTACAATCAAATTTGAAGAAGAGACAAACCTGAAAACAGTGAAGGGAAGTAAATCATATATACAATAAATTCTCACAATGATAGACAGAGTTCTCATCAAAAATGGTGGCAGTCAGGTGGTAGAAGTAGGCATATATATCTAATGTGCTACCAGAAGAAAAATTCCAGATTTGGCAAAATTTTCCTTCAAAAGTGAGGAGAAAATTAACACAATCCTAGAAAAACCAAAATTGAATAAATTCATTACTAGAAGATCTATTCTGCTCATGGAAATTTTCTAAAATGAAATGAAGCATCTTTAGGCAATAACTTGACACCATATAAAGAGATAAATATTGCAATATGGATAAATATATGGTAAATTATAAATGAAGTATTATTGCAACAACAATTTGTAAATGAACTTTTTTATTCTATATTTAAGAGACCAATATGATAAAATGTATTATAAATGCGTGTGTTATTATAACTTCAGTTTGTTAACCTCTATTTTTTTCACTCTATAATATATCAGAATGTTGTATTTAAAAATAATATTTGTGGCTGGCACAACAGCTCACTTGGCTAATCCTCCTCCTGCAGTGCCTGCACCCCAGGTTCTAGTCCTGGTTGGGGTGCCAGATTCTGTCCCGGTTGCTCCTCTTCTAGTCCAACTCTCTGCTGTGGCCCAGGAAGGCAATGGAGGATGGCCCAAGCGCTTGGGCCCTGCACCCACATGGGAGACCAGGAGGAAGCACCTGGCTCCTGGCTTCAGATCAGCACAGCGCGCTGGCCATGCCAGCCATTTGAGGGGTGAACAAATGGGAAAAAAAGGAAGACCTTTCTCTCTCTCTCTGTCTATTACTCTACATGTGAAAAAAATATTCGTTTATGCTTCATGGGACTTGCAATGTATAAAGATACATTTTTAGGATATCAATAAATAAAAGGGACAGACATGAAACTGTCAAAGGAGTCAAAATTTTCAGTGTTATTCAAGTTAAGCTAGTATAAATTCAAATTATATTGATATAATTTGAGAATTTAAAATAAATGCACATGGTAAATACCTAGAAAATAATAAAAAAATATATGCAGAAGGGATTTATTTCCCAGCAAAGAATCAACTATACACAAAAGAAGGCAGTATTTCAATAAATAAAGAACACAGGGTCCACAAGCACACAGAAAACAAACACCAAAGATTCAGAAATATGTCTTCTTCTTCTTAATTACTTTCATTGTAAATGGATAAAATAATAAAAGAGAAAGATTTGACAGGATTAATTAAAACATGACCCAGCAGGTGCTGTGGCATAGCAGGTAAAGCCTCCACCTGCAGTTCCTGCATCCCATATGGGCGCCAGTTCAAGTCCCGGTTGCTCCACTTTGGATCCAGCTCTCCAAGTCGTTGGGCCCTACACCTGCATGGGAGACCTGGAAGAGCCCCTGGCTCCTGGCTTCAGATCACCTCAACTCTGGCTGTTGCGGTTATTTGGGGAGTGAACCAACAGATGGCAGACCTCTCTCTCTCTCTCTGGCTCTACCTCTCTCTGTAATTCTGTCTTTCAAATAAATAAATAAATCTTAAAGAAGAAGCAGAAGCAGAAGCAGAAGAAGAAGAAAAGAAAACCTGTCTTCTAAGGTCAGGAAAAAGGTAAGAGTGCTTGCTTTCATCGTTTCTACTCAACATAGTACTGGAGTACTAAAAGTCTAGCAAGAATACTTCGGTGAAGTGGGCCAGCCCTGGTTAAGCTGCCATCTGCAGTGCCAGCATCCCATATGGGTGACTGTTCAGGTCCCAGCTGCTCCACTTCCCATCCGGCTCACTGCTATGGCCTGGGAAAGCAATAGAAGATGGTCCAAGTCCTTGGGCCCCTACACCCACATGGAAGACCAAGCTGACTTACCTCAAACGGTAGAGTTAGAAACATACCAGGGGATTCCAATTCAATCCCATCAAGGTGGCATGTACCAATGCCATCTCACTAGTCCCAGTGATCCATTTCTGTTCACAATTGATCATAATGATAGGACTAAGAACCAAAGGGATCACATAAACAAGAATAGTGTCTGCAAATACTAGCTGATAGAATAAAAAAGGGAGACAATGATCCAACATGGGAAGTGAGATACACAGCAGACCCATAGAATGGCAGATGTCCTAAACAGCACTCTGGCCTCAGAATCATTCCTTAAGGCATGCGGATCCGGCTGAAAAGCCCATGAGAGTATTTCAGGCATGGAAAGCCAAGACACTCTGGAAAAAAAAAAAAAACTAAATTAAAGATCTCTGCGAGTGAGATCCCAGTGGAAAGAATGGGTCATCAAAGAAGGAGGTACCTTTCTCTGAAGGGAGGAGAGAACTTCCACTTTGACCATGGCCTTGTCTAAAAATTATCAGAGTCGGTGAACTCAGGGGGCTTCCATAGCCTTGGCAGCTCATGACAAGAGCCTAGGGTGATTACTGATGCCATAAATAAGAGTGTCAATTTGTTAAGTCAACAACAGGAGTCACTGTGCACTTACTCCTCATGTAGGATCTTTGTCCTTAGTGTGCTGTACATTGTGATTTAATGCTATAACTAGTACTCAAACAGTATTTTTCACTTTATGTTTCTGTGTGGGAGCAAACTGTTGAAATCTTTACTTAATGTATGCTCAACTGATCTTCTGTATATAAAGAGAATCGAAAATGAATCTTGATGTGAATGGAAGGGGAGAGGGAGTGGATAAGGGGAGGGTTGCGGGTGGGAGGGACGTTATGGGGGGCAAGCCATTGTAATCCATAAGCTGTACTTTGGAAAAATATATTCATTAAATAAAAGTTTAAAAAAATAAAGAATGAGAAAAATAAAAAAGTGAAAGAAAGAAAAAGAATTCCTAAGCAAGAAAAAGAAGCAAAGGAAATCAAAATTGAAAAGTGAGTGGCATAGGAGGTAAAGCCACCTCCTGCAGTACAAGTATCCCATATGGGCGCTGGTTGAGTCCCAGCTGCTCCATTTCTGGTCCAACTCTCTGTTGTGGCCTGGGGAAGCAGTGGATGGTGGCCCTTGTTCTTGGGAGACCTGAAGAATCTCCTGGGACACATGGGAGACCCTGAAGAATTTCCTGGCTCCTGGCTTCAGATTGCACAGCTCCAGCTGTTATGGCCACCTGGGGAGTGAACCAGCAGATGGAAGACTCTCTCTCTCTACCTCTTCCTCTCTATAACTCTGCCTTTCAAATAAATAAACAATTTTTTTGATAGGCAGAGTGGACAGTGAGAGAGAGAGACAGAGAGAAAGGTCTTCATTTACCATTGGTTCACCCTCCAATTGCCAATGCGGCTGGCCACTGCACAGATCTGAAGGTAGGAGCCAGGTGCTTATCCTGGTCTCCCATGGGGTGCAGGCCCAAGCACTTGGGCCATCCTCCACTGTACTCCCTGGCTATAGCAGAGAGCTGGCCTGGAATAGGGGTAACCGGGACAGAATCCGGCACCACGACCAGGACTAGAACATGGTGTACCAGTGCCACAAGGTGGAGGATTAGCCTATTGAGCTGCAGTGCCGGAAACATTTTTTTTTTAAAAGTGAAAATTTGAATTTTATCTGTTGGCAAAGATAGGCTCTTGTGTATATAAAGCGTTAGAATTTCAAAAATACAATGTCAGAACTAACAAATGAATTCTGCTAAATAATAGAACATAAATTCTACATGCAAAAGTGCTATTTCTGTGTACACTGGAAGTGAACAATCTGCAAAGAAAATTATGAAAAGGGTTCCATTGATAAAAAATCAGAAAGAATAAAATTATTAACTAAGGAGTTCAAAGGCTTATATAATGAAAGTGAAAAATCATTGCAGAAAGAAATTAAAGAAAAAAAAACAACTGGAAAATGAAGAAGCCAAATATAAATATATCCCATGTTCATGGATTGAAAAATTTAATACAGTTGAGGTGTCACTATTACTCAAGGTAAACTAGAGATACAATTCAATTCCTATCAAAATATTATTTTTTAAATAGAAATTACTTCCCTTCTGAATCAAAAAAATATATAGAGAGAGATTTACCACACCTAACCTGGGTGTGTCACCTTTGGCACACCCTTAACCCTGAAGAACCAAACAGAGCTCTCTGGCCACATCCATCACAAGCCTCTAAGGATCCATCAAAAGCAGACAGTTCACTTAATACAGTCACAGTATATATATAAAAAAAGAAAACACAGCGAAGGAGGAAGAGTCCAAGGAATATCTCCACAATGCCAAGTAACAAATGCAGAAACCAAAGATACAAGAACAAGGAAGACATTATGATGTCCGCAAATGAACAAGAAACCCGAATCCAAGATTATGAAGATGATGAGATAGAAAAAATGCAAGATAGCAAGATACAGATTTCAAAAATTTATGATAAGAAAATTTAGAAGTTTTCAAAAACAAATTCTAGAACTACATAAATCCTTAATGACAGGATAGAAAATCTCTCTCATGAAAATGAAATCTTAAGGAGGAATCAAAATGAAATGCAGAAACTAGTAGAACATGAAATTGTGATAGTGAATAGAAATCAAAATGAAATGAAGAACTCAATAGATCAAATGACAAACATATTAGAAAGAATTAAGAAAACCTCACAGCAAAAGATCAAACGAAGTTCAGAGCATATATTAGAAAATATCTTTGGGAAATGGCAGGGCAAAGTTACTACTTAACAATAATTGCATTGAACGTTAATGGCCTAAACTGTCCAGTTAAAAGACACAGATTGGCTGAATGGGTTAAGGAACAAAACCCATCTATTTGAGGTTTACAAGAAACACATCTTTCCAACAAAGATGCATGCAGACTGAAAGTGAAAGGCTGGAAAGAGATATACCATGACAACAGAAATGAAAAAAGAGTGGGCGTAGCCATCTTAATATCGGACAAAATAAACTTTAACACAAAAACTGTTAAGAGAGACAAAGAGGGACACTATATAATGATTAAGGGATCAATTCAACAGGAAGATATAATGATTATCAATGTATATGCACCTAGTTAGAGGGCAACGATTTATTTAAAAGATATGTTAAGGGGCTTAAAGAGAGACTTAGATTCCAATACAATAGTACTGGGGGACTTCAATACTCCACTCTGAGAAATAGACAGATCAACCGGACAGAAGATCAACAAGGAAACAGTAGATTTAAACGACACTATAACCCAAATTGATCTAACAGATATCTACAGAACTTTTCATCCTACACTTAAAGAAGTCAAACTATCCCACTTTGCAGATGATATGATTCTTTATTTAGGGATCCAAAGAACTCTACTAAGAGACTATTGGAACTCATAGAAGAGTTTGGAAAAGTAGCAGGATATAAAATCAGTACACAAAAATCAATAGCCTCTGTATACACAGGCAATACCACGGCTGAGGAAGAACTTCTAAGATCAATCCCATTCACAATAGCCACAAAAACAAGTACCTTGGAATAAACTTAACCAAGGATGTTAAAGATCTCTATGATGAGAATTACAAGATGTTAAAGAAAGAAATAGAAGAGGATACCAACAAATGGAAAAATCCTCCATGCTCATGGTTTGGAAGAATCAATATCATCAAAATATCCATTCTCTCAAAAGCAATTTATAGATTCAATGAGATACCTATCAAAATACTGAAAACATTCTTCTCAGATCTGAAAAAAGATGCTGAAATGCATATGGAGACGCAGGAGACCTCGAATAGCAAAAGCAATCTTGTACAACAAAAACAAAGTTGGAGACATCATAATACCAGATTTCAGGAAATACTACAGGGCAGTTGTAATCAAAACAGAATGGTACTAATACAGAAACAGATGGGTAGACCAATGGGACAGAATAGAAACACCAGAAATCAATCCAAACTTCTACAGCCAACTTATATTTGATCAAGGATCAAAATCAATCCCTGCAATAAGGGCAGTCTATTCAATAAATGGTGCTGGGAAAATTGGATTTCCATGTGCAGAAGCATGAAGCAAGATCCCTACCTTTCACCTTACACTAAAACACTCAACATGGATTACAGAACAAAATCTACGACCCGACACCATCAAATTATTAGGGAACATCGGTGAAACCCTGGAAGATATAGGTGCTGGCAAAGATTCCTTGAAAAAGACTCCAGAGGCACAGGCAGTCAAAGCCAAAATTAACATTTGGGATTGCATCAAATTGCGAAGTTTCTGTACTGCAAAAGATACAGTCAGGAAAGTGAAGAGGCAACTGACAGAATGGGAAAAATATTTGCAAACTATGCAACAGATGAAGTTTAATAACCAGAATCTGCAAAGAGATCAAGAAACTTCACTACAACAAAACAAACAACCCACTTAAGAGATGGGCCAAGGACCTCAATGGACATTTTTCAAAGAGGAATTCCAAATGGCCAACAGACACATGAAAAAATGTTCAAGATCACTAGCAATCAGGGAAATGGAAATCAAAATCACAATGAGGTTTCACCTCACCCCGATCAGCATGGCTCATATACAGAAATCTACCAACAACAGATGCTGGCGAGGATGTGGGTGAAAAGTGGACACTAACCCACTCTTGGTGGGAATGCAAACTGGTAATGCCACTATGGAAGTCAGTTTGGAGATTCCTCTGAAACCTGAATATAACCCTACCATATAACCCAGCCATCACACTCCTTGGAATTTACCCAAATGAAATTAAATTGGCAAATAAAAAAGCTGTCTGTATCTCAGTGTATATTGCAGCTCAATTCACAATAGCTAAGACATGGAATCAACCCAAATGCCCATCAATAGTACACTGGATAAACAAATTATGGGATATGTACTCTATTGAATACTATACAGCAGTCAAAAACAATGAAATGCGGTCATTTGCAACAAAATGGAGGAATCTGGAAAACATCATGCTGATTAAAATAAGCCAGTCTCCAAAACAAACAAACAAAAAACAAAAACTAAAAAAAAAAAAAAAAAAAAAAAAACCTAAATGAAAGATCCGTGAATGAGATCCAAGTGGATAGAACGGGCCTTCAAAGGAGGTACCTTTTTTCTCTGAAGGGAGGAGAGAACTTCTACTTTGACTATGACCTTGTCGGCAAACTCATGACAAGAACGTAGGGAGATTACTGACACCAGAAACAAGAGTGTCAATTTGTTAAATCAACAACAGGAGTCACTGTGCACTCACTCCCCGCGTAGAATCTCTGTGCTTAATGTGTTGTATAATGTGAATTAATGCTATAACCAGTACTCAAACAGTATTTTACACTTTTTATTTCTATCTGGGTGCAAACTGTTGAAATCTTTACTTAATATATACTAAATTGATCTTCTGTATATAAAGATAATTGAAAATGAATTTTGATGTGAATTGGATGGGAGAGGGAGTGGGAGATGGGATGGTTGCAGGTGGGAGGGAGGTTATGTGTGGAAAAAGCCGCTATAATCCACAATTTGTACTTTGGAAATGTATATTTATTAAATAAAAGTTAAAAAAAAAACATAAAAACATTAGACTTCATCAATTTTAAAAACTGCTTGCATAAATGGGGCCTGCTTCATGGTTTAGCAGGCTAAGCAGCTACCTGTGATTACATCATCCTGCATGGGCTGTGGTTCCAGTCACAGTTCTGGCTCCTCTTCTTCCAATATAGCTCCATGCGAGGGTGCCTGGGAAAGCAGAACAAGATGGTGCAAGTGTTTCATCTCCTACCATTCATGTTGGAAATCTGAATGCAGTTTCAGGCTCTTTTTCCCTGGCCCATCTCTGGTGGTCACTGCCATTTGGTCAGTGAACCAGTGGACAGAAGATTCCTTCCTTCCTTCCTTCCTACCTTCCTACCTTCCTTCCTTCCTTCCTTCCTTTCTTCCTTCCTTCCTTCCTTCTTCCCTTCCCTTCCCTTCCTTTCCCTTCCCTTCTCTTCTCTTCTTTTCCCTTCTCTTATTTCTCTCTCTCTTTTTTTCTTCCACTCTCACTGTAACTCTGCCTTTTAAATACATAAATAAATCTTAAAATAGTTGTACACCAAAAGACACAATTAATAGAGTACAAAGGCCACCCACATATAGAAGGATATACTTTTGAGTTATATATGTGATAAATGATTAATCTCAAAAATATATTGAGAACCCTTAAAATCAAAAATCACAAAACAACAACAAATAACCTGATTCAAAGGCAAGAAGTTAACTTGAGTAGGTATATCTCCAAAATAGATATACAAATTGAGAATAAGTGCAGGAAAAGATCCTCATTAATGCCAATTAATTAAGAAAATGCAAATCCAGACTATAATGAGATAGTGCCTCATATCATTGAGATTAGCTACTCTAAAAAAATGAACGAATCAAAATACATAGTGATCATAATTGGAAGAAACTGGAACCTTTGAAGGATTTTGAACTTTGTATCCCAATGATGAATGTAAAATGTTTTTAAAAACAGTATGGCAATTCCTTACAAAGTTAAAAATAGCATTACCAGATGATATCGTAATTTCACATCCAGGTATAAACTCTGAAAAATTGGAAGCAGCCAGGGACAGACTTCCTGATCATTGGCAGACACCTTTGTGAACAACTCTGGTGTGCTGTTAATCAGCTTAAGATTTATCTTAATACTATCCTTCTGTCTTCTGAATATTTCCTCTTTACCTCTAATTTATGGTTCTGGCTTCCACATCCTGCAGCTAATATATCCTCAAATAGTATACATCTCAGGGCCGGTGCTATGGTACAGCGGGTAAAGGCTCCATTCTTGGGAGCCTGCTTCCATTCTTCCATGCTTCCATGCTAGTGGGCACTATTAGGAGCCATATGGAGGTTTGAGAGGTGGACTAAGATACTGAGATCAAAGTCATTTACTCCCCAAATGGCCAAAATGAAATGGTAAGATCTAGGTGAATCTGAATCCAGGAGTCCGGAGCTTCTGGGTCTCCCACATGGTGACAGGGGCCCAAGCACCTGGGCCATCTTCCACTGCCTATCCAGGGCACTAGCAGGAAACTGGATCTGAAGAGGAACATTGAGGACTCAAACCAGCACCTATATGGGATACCAGAGCTGCAGGCAAAGCTTAACCTACTACACTGGTCCCATCTGACTTTCAAATAGATAAATAAATTAAAAATAATCGATAAATAAAGTTTTAAGTGAAAGAAAACTGTCTTGTTTCCTTTTAGTAACACTTTGGAAGAAGAAACTCTTCAATGGTTGAGTTAACAATCTTTATTATAAAGGATTCGGCTTTCACCTAAAGTTATAGGATTTACTACTTCCCTTGGTATAAAGCTTTTCATTTGGTATGGAATTTCATGACTCCCCAAAGACTAAAACCTATAGGAGCTCATTTTCAAGAGTGAGAAAGGTGTTTCCTTTCTATATACCAAGCTGAAATTTAAGACTTGCCCTACCCATTGTTTATTGTCACAAATATATGATGGCTGTTGGAAAGAATGGCGTTTTGCTGAGAACAAAATAAAAATAAGTTGTTTTAAACAAACAGTAAACCTACAGAATTTATCAGTTTGATCTTTGATTGATTTTCTCCCAAAAGAAAGATAATAAAACATTATCTCTGAAAGAGGTGTACAGTGTATCCACTGTGTCAGTGGTCAGGGTGCCAGGGGGTAGGGAGTGAGACATCCACTGTGAAATGTCTTAAATGTTCTATTTTTTTCTTCTTAGAGTATTGCATATCGTCCAATGTGAAAGAAGAAAATGGAATAAATTGCATTTACAGTAGCTAGTAATCATTTTAGCCACCTTAAAAGAAAATTACTTTTTTAAAATCTTCTGTTTCCAAAAATATCTGTTCTCCATCTATACAAAAAAGTACTTATAATTAGGAACTTCCCATTGTCTTTCTTGACTTTCTCTCCCTCTTGTTTTTCTTCCCCCTTTCTTTTCTTCGGTTCTCATTGCCGACAGTAAATTAATGTATTGCTTTTCAATAGATTTAAAAATATTTTTTGTTAATATTTTATTTCCTTTTGACATGGGATGCTGGTATGGTAGAGAGTTTGTATAAATATACCAAGCTCTTTTCTCATTTCCTTTCTGTTCTCCGTGGTGTTAATTTCATTGTCCTTCCAGAAAGCTCTATTCATCTTAAAATATTGCATTTCACACTCACGTTAATCAAATTTATTTTAACCTTTTGAGAACTCTTAACCACTGTGCATATTAGGCATCTTGAACTGGCAATTCTAAATTTTGATAATGTAGTTTAGATATAACTATTCAATATTTCTGGGAGATGTGTTTCCCCTTTGTGATTGTCTAAGATTATTTTGCATAATTGGACTCCTTAGTATGCTTCAGAGAGCTTAGACAAACAATGGTTGAGAGTACTGGGACTGAAAAAATTATTAAGGCATAGAAAAATATCCCCAAAGAGTAATTGAACCTCCTTGTTGTTTGGAGGAAAATAAATATACACTACAAACCTAACAAGGGTTATTAACATCTTTTTGTTTGAAATACCATTTTTTTCCTCTTTCTGTCTTTTTCCCACTTTCCAGTATACTCAAGAATTTTTTTAAAATGTAGTGGATCAATTTAAGGTACTTTATTTCCCCAAAGCCTGTTTGCCTGTTGTAATATGCAGGGCCCTTTCTCCTTTGATGGGAGAGACAGGTAGTTACTTGAATCTAAGTTGGGAAGATTACATAAAAAGAAATTATAATAAAAGGGATAGTTTGCTTTAAAAACAAGAATTGGAAGCATTATTTCCAAGAGATATTTGTATACCTGTTCATAGCAATATTATTCACACTAGGTTAAAAACATGCAAACAACTCAAGTATCTACTAACAGATAACTGGTTAAACCAAAGGTGATATATACATATATTAGAATATTATTTGGCCTCAACAAAGGAAAAAAATAAAAATATGATTTCTGACATGTTACAACATGGTTGAAACTTCAGGACACTATCATTATTGAAAGAAGGCTGCCTGGAAATATGATTATTGTCCATATGGCTGTGGAACAGTGGTCTTTGTACTTTTCACTTATTGAATACCATAGATAGAGGAGCATTAAACCTGTGGTTGCAAAGAAAATTGGTAGCATATTATTACAAAACTAAAATAAAAAAGGAATGAAAGAATGAGGAGGCAGAATGGAAGGGACATGTTGGTATATTCTTAGTATTGTATTTATGGGGTTAAGTGTTGTACCACAATTAATAGAGCCATAGCCCATAGCACTGGAAATCCATCTGGGGACTGCTCCATTTCTGATCCAGCGCCCTGCTAATGGCCAGGGGAAACCAGAAGAAGACAGCCCAAAGACTTGGGCCCGGGCTTCCCATGTGGGAGACCCAGATGAAGCTACTGGTATGGCCTGGCCCATCATTCTCCAATGTAGTTATCCAGGTAGTTAACAGGGGGATGCATGATCTCTACACCCCTACCTTCTTTCTCATCCTGTAACTCTGACTTTCAAAATAAATAAATAAATATTTTAAAAATGTGTCTGTGAAATACATGAATTATGTTCTCTTTATATTAATAAAAAGTATTCTACTTACATGAAGAGATTAGAAATTTAATAACATAGAGTCAAAAAGTAGAATGGTAGAGAGTTTCTGGGGTAAGGTGGGAGCTGAAGCATTCTTGCTTAATGAGTATAGTTGCAACTGTACAAGATGGAAAGGGTTGTAGTATTGGACGGTGGTAATGGCTGTACAATATTTTGAATGCTTCAAAACCACAGAGCGGTATATTTAAAAAATGGTTAAAGATGGTAAATTTCATGTTACATGTATTGCATCATAGTAAAAAAAGGGTGGAAATATTTAAAGAAAGATATCCATATAATTTTATTTTTAGAGGATGCTTGGCTTGTGGAAGCATAACAAACTTCATACAGACAGCTTCTATATTATCTATTCCTCCTAATGTTATTATATTTCATGAATATCAGATATTTATCAGAAATTATTTTTTTATCATCATATGTCATAAGATTCATTTTAGAATAATTTTTCTTTCTTAAATATTATTTTTCTTTTTTCTTTTTTTACTTTTTTTAACTTTTATTTAATGAACATAAATTTCCAAAGTACAGAATATGGATTACAATGGCTTGCCCCCCATAACGTCCCTCCCACCCGCAACCCTCCCCTTATCCACTCCCTCTCCCCTTCCATTCACATCAAGATTCATTTTCGATTCTCTTTATATACAGAAGATCAGTTTAGCATACATTAAGTAAAGATTTCAACAGTTTGCTCCCACACTGAAACATAAAGTGAAAAATACTGTTTGAGTACTAGTTATAGCATTAAATCTCAATGTACAGCACACTAAGGACAAAGATCCTACATGAGGAGTAAGTGCACAGTGACTCCTGTTGTTGACTTAACAAATTGACACTCTTGTTTATGGCATCAGTAATCACCCTAGGCTCTTGTCATGAGCTGCCAAGGCTATGGAAGCCCCCTGAGTTCACTGACTCTGATCATTTTTAGACAAGGCTGTGGTCAAAGTGGAAGTTCTCTCCTCCCTTCAGAGAAAGGTACCTCCTTCTTTGATGACCCATTCTTTCCACTGGGATCTCACTCGTGGAGATCTTTCATTTAGGTTTTTTTTTCCCCCAGAGTGTCTTGGCTTTCCATGCCTGAAATACTCTCATGGGCTCTTCAGCCAGATCCGCATGCCTTAAGTGCTGATTCTGAGGCCAGAGTGCTGTTTAGGACATCTGCCATTCTATGGGTCTGCTGTGTATCTCACTTCCCGTGTTGGATCATTGTCTCCCTTTTTTATTCTATCAGCTAGTATTTGCAGACACTATTCTTGTTTATGTGATCCCTTTGGTTCTTAGTCCTATCATTATGATCAATTGTGAACAGAAATGGATCACTGGGACTAGTGAGATGGCATTGGTACATGCCACCTTGATGGGATTGAATTGGAATCCCCTGGTATGTTTCTAACTCTACCGTTTGAGGTAAGTCAGCTTGAGCATGTCCCGAATTGCACATCTCTTCCCTCTCTTATTCCCACTCTTATATTTAACAGCGATCACTTTTCAGTTGAGTTTCAGCACTTAAGAAGAATTGTGTATTGATTACAGTATTCAACCAAAAGTATTAAGTAGAACAAACAAACAAAAAATACTAAGAGGGATAACATATTAAGCTGCTCATCAACAGTCAGGGTGAGGGCTGATCAAGTCACCGTTTCTCATAGTGTTCAAGAAATTATTTAAAATAATGCAATACATGCATATTTTTCAAAGGTTTTGCATATTTAAATAATTGAATATTTAAATATTTGAATAAATATAACTAAAAAAGGAGCCAGATGAAAGGAATAATAAAAGAGAAAATGAGGAAAGGAAAGGAGGGAGGAGAAGGAAGAATGGAGAGAAAGGCAGTAGGACAACTATGTAAGGTGGTTTTAAAAATTAAGAGATGTGTGTACATGAGTTAATTATACTATTCTCTCTACTTTTGTGTATGTTTGAAAACTCTCATAAAGAACTGAAATCTCTCAGGGTCCTGAGACTTTGTGGGAAGTTGCATTTAAAAGTTGTGTATTAGTTTTGAGCAGGAGATTTAAAAGTAACAAATATTTAGTAACAAAAAGGTGTTACTGGCTGCTGTTAGTGAGATTTGCTATGAAAATAAAGTGCAAAAGACAGCAGAACATGGGAGGGAATTGTGACACAGAGGAGGAGCCACTGATTAGGATAGCTGCATCACATACCAAAGTGGGAGGTTTCAAGTCCCAGCTCCTCTTTTCGTCTATCTTCCTGCTAATGCACACACTGGAAAGCAGCAGGTGATGGCATAAATACCTGGGTCCCTACCAAAAACATGGAAGACTGGATTGAGTTCCTAACTCCGGATTTAGCCTGCAGTACCAGCTGTAAGTATTTGGGGAGCAAATCAGAAGATTGGAGAGTTCTATCTGGCTTTCTCTCGTCTCTCTCTCTCTCTCTCTCTCTCTATCTTTTGCTCTCTCTTTGGGCCTGAATTTCAAATAATAAAAAAGGATGATAGTTGTTATTTCCTTAGAATGTTTTCTCTTAATTTAATTGTCACTTTGTAACACTGGCATCGTGTATTATAATTGGATTTAATCATCTAATCATATATGAGAATTTGAACAAAATTATACATGTTTTTTTCAATGATTTATTTTATTTATTTGAAAGAGTTACAGAAAGAAGTAGAGACAGAGAGAGGTCTTCCATCCACTGGTTCACTCCCCAGATGGCTGCAAGGGCTGGAGCTGTGCCGATCCAAGCCAGGAACCAGGAGCTTCTTCATGGTCTCCCACATGGGTGTAGGGGTCCAAGGACTTGGGCCAACTTCCACCGCCTTCCCTGGCCATAGCAGAGAGCTGTATCATAAGTGGAGCAGCCAGGGTTAGAACCAGTGCCCATATGGGATGTTGGCGCTTCGGGCCAGGGCTTTACCCCGCTGCGCCACAGCACCGGCCCCTATACATGTTTTCATCATAGGCTTAATTTGTATAACACCTTTAGATGCATCATATAATTTATAAAAATTTTCCCATGGAATGAATATATACATGTGCTATGCCTTGTTCAATAGTTATATGAAGTAAGTTTTGTTTGTCCATAAACTTTGATTTTTCTGTACTGCCAGCATGTTTTTGTTGTTGCTCTTCATCTAAATCAGTAGTTGAACATTGATAAATTCAGTAGGCTAGTGGGTATCTTCTGTTCATAGATAATTGTGCATCAAACAGTCACACACGTGCTTCACACACTTGGTCACTGATCAGTGTACTTGACATATTGTTTTTAACTGTTAAACTTATAAATATAAGTTAATATCAAAATTTTTTTAACTTTTATTTAATGAATATAAATTTCCAAAGTACAGAATATGGATTACAATGGCTTGCCCCCCATAACGTCCCTCCCACCCGCAACCCTCCCCTTATCCACTCCCTCTCCCCTTCCATTCACATCAAGATTCATTTTCGATTCTCTTTATATACAGAAGATCAGTTGAGCATACATTGAGTAAAGATTTCAACAGTTTGCTCCCACACTGAAACATCAAGTGAAAAATACTGTTTGAGTACTAGTTATAGCATTAAATCTCAATGTACAGCACACTAAGGACAAAGATCCTACATGAGGAGTAAACGCACAGTGACACCTGTTGTTGACTTAACAAATTGACACTCTTGTTTATGGCATCAGTAATCACCCTAGGCTCTTGTCATGAGCTGCCAAGGCTATGGAAGCCCCCTGAGTTCACTGACTCTGATCATTTTTAGACAAGGCTGTGGTCAAAGTGGAAGTTCTCTCCTCCCTTCAGAGAAAGGTACCTCCTTCTTTGATGACCCATTCTTTCCACTGGGATCTCACTCGTGGAGATCTTTCATTTAGGTTTTTTTTTCCCCCAGAGTGTCTTGGCTTTCCATGCCTGAAATACTCTCATGGGCATTTCAGCTGGATCCGCATGCCTTAAGTGCTGATTCTGAGGCCAGAGTGCTGTTTAGGACATCTGCCATTCTATGGGTCTGCTGTGTATCTCACTTCCCATGTTGGATCATTGTCTCCCTTTTTTATTCTATCAGCTAGTATTTGCAGACACTATTCTTGTTTATGTGATCCCTTTGGTTCTTAGTCCTATCATTATGATCAATTGTGAACAGAAATGGATCACTGGGACTAGTGAGATGGCATTGGTACATGCCACCTTGATGGGATTGAATTGGAATCCCCTGGTATGTTTCTAACTCTACCATTTGAGGTAAGTCAGCTTGAGCATGTCCCGAATTGCACATCTCTTCCCTCTCTTATTCCCACTCTTATATTTAAGAGCGATCACTTTTCAGTTGAGTTTCAGCACTTAAGAAGAATTGTGTATTGATTACAGTATTCAACCAAAAGTATTAAGTAGAACAAACAAACAAAAAATACTAAGAGGGATAACATATTAAGCTGCTCATCAACAGTCAGGGTGAGGGCTGATCAAGTCACCACTTCTCATAGTGTTCATTTCACTTTAACAGGTTTCCTTTTTGGTGCTCAGTTAGTTGTCACCTATCAAGGACAACAAGTGGTATTTGTCCCTTTAGGATTGGCTTATTTCACTCAGCATAATGTTTTCCAAATTCCTAAGAGGGATCACTTTTCAGTTAAAATTTAAACGCCTAAGAATAATTGTGTGTTAATTACAGAGTTCAACCAATGGTACTAGAACAACAACAAAAAATACTAAAATGGATAAAGTATTACATTGTATCTCAACCATCAGGACAAGAGCTGATCAAGTCACTGTTTTTCATAGTGTCAATTTCACTTCAACAAGTTTCCCCTTTGGTGCTCAGTTAGTTGTGGCCAATCAGGGAGAACATATGATATATGTCCCTTTGGGACTGGCTTAATTCACTCAGCATGATGTTTTCCAAATTCCTCCATTTTATTGCAAATGACTGGGTTTCGTTGTTTTTGACTGCTGTATAGTATTCTATAGCGTACATGTCCCATAATTTCTTTATCCAGTCTACTGTTGATGGCTATTTGGGTTGGTTCCAGGTCTTAGCCATTGTGAATTGAGCTGTAATAAACATTAATGTGCAGACTGCTTTTTTGTTTGCCAATTTAATTTCCTTTGGTAAATTTCAAGGAGTGGGATGGCTGGGTTGAATGGTAGGGTTATATTCAGGTTTCTGAGGAATCTCCAAACTGACTTCCATAGTGGCTTGACCAGTTTGCATTCCCACCAACAGTGGGTTAGTGTTCCTTTTTCCCCACATCCTCGCCAGCATCTATTGTTGGTAGATTTCTGAATGTGAGCCATTCTAACTGTGGTGAGGTGGAACCTCATTGTGTTTTTTTATTTATTTATTTTTAACTTTTATATAATGAACATAAATTTCCAAAATACGATTTATGGATTACAATGGCTTCCCCCCCATACCGTCCCTCCCACCCCAACCCTCCTCTTTCCCACTCCCTCTCCCCTTCCATTCAAATCAAGATTCATTTTCGATTATCTTAATATACAGAAGATCAGCTTAGTATACATTAAGTAAAGATTTCAACAGTTTGCTCCCATACAGAAACATAAAGTGAAAAATAATAGATGATTTTTTTTAAATGATGATGAAATCAGATCAGACCTATTGTCATGTTTAATCCCAGTGAGAGTCAAGTTGGGAGTTGATAATTTCTTTTTTTTTTTTTTTTTTTTACAGAGGATCAGTTTAGTATGCATTAATTAAAGATTTCAACAGCTTGCACCTCCATAGAAACGCAAAGTGAAATATATTGTTTGAGTACTCGTTGTAGCATTAAGTCTCAATGTACAGCACATTAAGGACAGAGATCCTACATGAGGAGTAAGTGCACAGTGACTCCTGTTGTTGACTTTACCAATTGACACTCCTGTCTATGGCATCAGTAATCTCCCTATGCTCCAATCATGAGTTTCCAAGGCTATGGAAGCCCCTTGAGTTCTCCGACTCTT
The DNA here is from genome assembly GCF_051225735.1 of Oryctolagus cuniculus. Taxonomy (NCBI): domain Eukaryota; kingdom Metazoa; phylum Chordata; class Mammalia; order Lagomorpha; family Leporidae; genus Oryctolagus; species Oryctolagus cuniculus. Next base: position 115,990,335 of record NC_142870.1, on the reverse strand, counting down.
ATCTTGTTTAGACAAGGTCATAGTCAAAGTGGAAGTTCTCTCCTCCCTTCAGAGAAAGGTACCTCCTTCTTTGAAGACCTGTTCTTTCCACTGGGATCTCACTCACAGAGATCTTTTGCCAGAGTGTCTTGGCTTTCCATGCCTGAAATACTCTCATGGGCTTTTCAGCCAGATCCTAATGCCTTTAGGGCTGATTCTTTGGCCAGAGTGCTATTTAGGACATCCGCCATTCTACGAGTCTGCTGAGTATCTCACTTCCCATGTTGGATCACTCTCCCCTTTATTTACTCTACCGGTTAGTGTTAGCAGGTACTAGACTTGTTTATGTGCTCCCTTTGACTATTAGTCCTTTCATTATGATCAATTGTGAACTGAAATTGATCACTTGGACTGGTGAGATGGCAATGGTACATGCCACCTTGATGGGATTGAATTGGAATCCCCTGGTATGTTTCTAGCTCTACTATTTGGAGCAAGTCAGCTTGAGCATGTCCCAAATTATACATCTCTTCCCTCTCTTATTCCCACTCTTATGTTTAACAGGGATCTTTCCATACCAAAACTTATGGGACACAGCAAAAGCAGTGTTAAGAGGAAAGTTTATATCAATAGGTGCCTACATCAAGAAATTGGAAAGGCACCAAATAGATGAGCTTTCAATTCACCTCAAATTCCCAATTCCTCAATTCCCAACAAAGAAAAGCCCAGGACCAGATGGATTCACTGCTGAATTCTACCAGACATTTAAAGAAGAACTAATCCCATTTCTTCTCAAACTATTCAGAACAATCGAAAAAGAGGGAATCCTCCCAAATTCATTCTATGAAGCCAGCATCACCTTAATCCCTAAGCCAGAGAAAGATGCAGCACTGAAAGAAAATTATAGACCAATATCCCTGATGAACATAGACACAAAAATCCTCAATAAAATTCTCGCCAATAGAATACAACAACACATCAGGAAAATCATCCACCCATACCAAGTGGGATGGTTCAACATTCGCAAATCAATCAATGTGATTCACCACATTAACAGACTGCAGAAGAAAAACCATATGATTATCTCAATAGACGCCGAGAAAGCATTTGATAAAATACAACACACTTTCATGATGAAAACTCTAAGCAAACTGGGTTTGGAAGGAACATTCCTCAATACAATCAAAGCAATCTATGAAAAACCCACAGCCAACATCCTATTGAATGGGGAAAAGTTGGAAGCATTTCCACTGAGATCTGGTACCAGACAGGGATGCCCACTCTCACCACTGCTATTCAATATAGTTCTGGAGGTTCTAGCCAGAGCTATTAGGCAAGAAAAAGAAATCAAAGGGATACAAATTGGAAAGGAAAAGTCAAACTATCCCTCTTTGCAGATGATATGATTCTTTATTTAGGGGACCCAAAGAACTCTACTAAGAGACTATTGGAACTCATAGAAGATTTTGGCAAAGTAGCAGGGTATAAAATCAATGCAAAAAAATCAACAGCCTTTGTATACACAGACAATGCCATGGCTGAGGAAGAACTTCTAAGATCAATCCCATTCACAATAGCTACAAAAACAATCAAATACCTTGGAATAAACTTAACCAAGGACGTTAAAGATCTCTACGATGAAAATTACAAAACCTTAAAGAAAGAAATAGAAGAGGATACCAAGAAATGGAAAAATCTTCCATGCTCATGGATTGGAAGAAACAACATCATCAAAATGTCCATTCTCCCAAAAGCAATTTATAGATTCAATGCGATTCCAATCAAGATACCAAAGACGTTCTTCTCAGATCTAGAAAAAATGATGCTGAAAATTATATGGAGACACAGGAGACCTTGAATAGCTAAAGCAATCTTGTACAACAAGCCGAAGGCATTACAATACCAGATTTCAGGACATACTACAGGGCAGTTGTAATCAAAACAGCATGGTACTGGTACAGAAACAGATGGATAGACCAATGGAACAGAATTGAAACACCAGAAATCAACCCAAACATCTACAGCCAACTTATATTTGATCAATTGGGATTGCATCAAATTGAGAAGTTTCTGTACTGCAAAAGAAACAGTCAGGAGAGTGAAGAGACAACTGACAGAATGGGAAAAAATATTTGCAAACTATGCAACAGATAAAGGGTTAATAACCAGAATCTACAAAGAAATCAAGAAACTCCACATGATCAAAACAAACAACCCACTTAAGAGATGGGCCAAGGACCTCAATAGACATTTTTCGAAAGAGCAAATCCAAATGGCCAACAGGCACATGAAAAAATGTTCAAGGTCACTAGCAATCAGGGAAATGCAAATCAAAACCACAATGAGGTTTCACCTCACCCCGGTTAGAATGGCTCACATACAGAAATCTACCAACAACACATGCTGGAGAGGATGTGGGGAAAAAGGGACACTAACCCACTGTTGGTGGGAATGCAAACTGGTCAAGCCACTATGGAAGTCAGTCTGGAGATTCCTCAGAAACCTGAAGATAACCCTACTGTTCGACCCAGCCATCCCACTCCTTGGAATTTACCAAAGGAAATTAAATTGGCAAACAAAAAAGCAGTCTGCACCCTCACCCTAATGTTTATTGCAGCACAATTCACAATAGCCAAGACCTGGAACCAACCTAAATGCCCATCAACGGTAGACTGGATAAAGAAATTATGGGATATGTACTCTTTAGAATACTATACCGCAGTAAGAAAGAACGAAATCCAGTCATTTGCTACAAGATAGAGGAATTTGGAAAACATCATGCTGAGTGAAATAAGACAGTCCCAAAGGGACAAATATCATATGTTCTCCCTGATCGGTGACAACTGACTGAACACCAAAAAGGAAACCTGTTGAAGTGAAATGGACACTATGAGAAACGGTGACTTGATCAGCATAGCCCTGACTGTTAATGAACAACTTAATACATTATCCCTCTTAGTAGTTTTTTTTTTTGTCTGTTCTACTTAATATGACTGGGTTAATTCTGTAATTAATACAGAGTTATTCTTAAGTGTTGAAATTTAACTGAAATGTGATCCCTGTTAAACATAAGAGTGGGAATAAGAGAGGGAGGAGATGTACAATTTGGGACATGCTCAAGCTGACTTGCCCCAAATGGTAGAGTTAGAAACATACCAGGGGACTCCAATTTAATCCCATCAAGGTGGCATGTACCAATGCCATCTCACTATTTCAAGTGATCAATTTCAGTTCACAATTTATCCTAATGAAAGGACTAAGAGTCAAAGGGAGCACATAAACAAGTCTAGTACCTGCTAACACTAAGCGATAGAATAAATAAAGGGGAAAGTGATCCAACATGGGAAGCAAGATACTCAGCAGACTCAGAATGGCAGATGTCCTAAACAGCACTCTGGCCTCAGAATCAGCCCTAAAGGCATTAGGATCTGGCTGAAAAGCCCATGAGAGTATTTCAGGCATGGAAAGCCAAGACACTCTGGGAAAAAAAAAAAAAAAAAAAAAACACAAAAAAAACAAAACCTAAATGAAAGATCTCTGTGAGTGAGATCCCAGTGGAAAGAACAGGTCTTCAAAGAAGGAGGTACCTTTCTCTGAAGGGAGGAGAGAACCTCCACTTTGACTATGACCTTGTCTAAACAAGATAAGAGTCGGAGAACTCAAGGGGCTTCCATAGCCTTGGAAACTCATGATTGGAGCATAGGGATATTACTGATGCCATAAACAGGAGTGTCAATTGGTAAAGTCAACAACAGGAGTCACTGTGCACTTACTCCTCATGTAGGATCTCTGTCTTTAATGTGCTGTACATTGAGACTTAATGCTACAACGAGGACTCAAACAGTATATTTCACTTTGTGTTTCTATGGGGGTGCAAACTGTTGAAATCTTTACTTAATGTATACTAAACTGATCTTCTGTAAAAAAAAAAAAAAAAAGGAAGAAGAAGAAATTATCAATTCCCAAAATTCCCAACTTGACTCTCACTGGGATTAAACATGACAATAGGTCTGATCTGATTTCATCATCATTTAAAAAATCATCTATTATTTTTCACTTTATGTTTCTGTGTGGGAGCCAACTGTTGAAATCTTTACTTAATGTATGCTAAACTGATCTTCTGTAGATAAAGAGAATCAAAAATGAATCCTCATGTGAATGGAAGGGAAGAGGGAATGGGAAAGGGGAGGGTTGCGGGTGGGAGGGACCTTATGGGGGGAAGCCATTGTAATCCATAAGCCGTACTTTGGAAATTTATATTCATTAAATAAAAGATAAAAAAATATAGAAAAAAATCTTAAAAAATGAAAAGAAATACCTCAAGTTTTTAAAACACTTAGCAAAAACTATAAAACTTATAGGGAAATTTCTACCTGAATTGAATAGGATATAATGAATAACAGTAGGGATTATTTTGATAAATATGAAGAATTTTTCTCAAATTATTTTAAATAAATATAAATAAAATTATAATATCTATTGGAGATTGTACAGAACTTCAAAATAAAACATGTAATTCTCATTTATACTTGTATTTCAACTAATGAATAAATACATTTTTCATATAAATATGTCCCAATACTGGATAGGACAAATTTTTTCTTAGTTAATATGGATATTTTAGGAAAATAGTATTCATTGATGTAAAAAAAATTAAAACACCATATATATTTGATATTTTCTTTATCTTGTCATGAGTTGATGGACATCTGGGTTCATTCCATGTCTTAGCTCTTGTGAATTGAGCTACAATAAACATGGTGTTAAAAACCTCTTTCATATGCTTCTTTCAATTCCTTTGAGTAAATTCCTAGGAGTGGAATGGCTACATCATATGGTTGTCATATCTGGAAATCATATGGAAATCATATCTGATTTCTGAGGAATCTCCATACTGTCTTCCTTAATGGTTATACTACCTTATACAACAGAATACTATGCACCAGAAAACAATAATAAAATCTTATCTTTTCTAACATAATGGATACAACTGGAGAGCGTTGTGCTTAGTGAAATAAGCAACTCCCCAAAAGACAAATATATGTTTTGTGATGTGGGATAGTTAATATAGAATTGAAAAAAGAAGTATGAGAATGAAATTGGCATCTTATGATTTTATTATTGTTTTAAGCCCTTGTCTATACTCCAGTGGAAGAAGTGGCCTTTAAACTTTTTATTTGTTGAACATTATAGTGAATGGTGCGTTAAGCATGTGATTCTTTTTATTTTTTATTTCTTATTTATTTATTTTTTTAAATTTATCTGATAGGTAGAGTTATAGACAGTGAGAGAGAGAGAGACAAAGAGAAAGGTATTCCTGGTTCAATTTAGGTAGGTTGCATATGTCCAGGAATCTATCCATTTCTGATAGGTTTCCCTGTTTGCTGGCATACAAGTCCTTGTAGTAATTTCTGATGATTCTTTTTATTTCTGTGGTGTCTGTTGTTACATTTCCTTTTTCATCTCTGATTTTATTGATGTGGGTCTTTTCTTTTTTTAGTTAGTTGGGCCAATGGGGTGTCAATTTTGTTTATTTTTTCAAAAAACTGGCTCCTCATTTGGCTGATTTTTTGGAATGCTTTTTTTTTTTGATTCAATCCTGTTGATTTCTTCTCTGATTTTAATTATTTCTCTTCTCCTACTAGATTTGGGTCTGGTTTGCTGTAGGTTTTCTAGATCCTTGAGGTGAATTGAAAGCTCATCTATTTGGTGCCTTTCCAATTTCTTGATGTAGGCACCTATTGATGTAAACTTTCCTCTTAACACTGCTTTTTCTGCGTCCCATAAGTTTTGGTATGTTGTGCTGTTATCCTCATTTACTTCCAGAAAATTTTTGATTTCTCTTTTAATTTCTTCTATGACCCATTGTTCATTCAGGAGCATGTTGTTCAATCTCCATGTGTTTGTGTATGCTCTAGGGATTCCTGAGTTGCTAATTTCCAACTTCATTCCTTTATGGTCTGAGAAGCTGCATGGTATGATTCTAATTCTTTTGAATTTGCTGAGACTTGTTTTATGGCCTAGTATGTGGTCAATGCTAGAGAAGGTTCCATGTACTGCTGAGAAGAATGTAAAATCTTTAGCTGTAGGATTGAAAGTTCTGTATATATCTGTTAGATCCATTTGGGCTATAGTGTCATTTAAATCTACTGTATCCTTGTTGATCTTCTGTCTGGATGATCTGTCTATTTCTGAGAGTGGAGTATTGAAGTCCCCCAGTACTATTGTATTGGGGTCTAAGTCTCCCTTTAAGTCCGTTAACAAATCTTTTAGATAAACCGGTGCCCTGTAGTTAGGTGCATATACATTGATAATTGTTATATCTTCTTCTTGTATTGATCCCTTAATCATTATATAGGGTCCCTCTTTGTCTCTCTTAACAGTTTTTGTGGTAAAGTTTATGTTGTCCGATATTAAGATGGCTAAGCCCGCTCTTTTTTCATTTCTGTTGGCATGGTATATCTTTTTCCAGCCTTTCACTTTCAGTCTGTATGGATCTTTGTTGGAAAGATGTGTTTCTTGTAAGCAGCAAATAGATGGGTTTTGTTCCTTAACCCAATCAGCCAATCGGTGTCTTTTAACTGGACAGTTCAGGCCATTCACGTTCAATGTGACTAATGATAAGTGGTAACTTTGCCCTGCCATTTGCCAAAGATAAGTTCTAATATATGCTTTGAATTCCCTGTGATCTTTTGCTGTGAGGTTTCCTTCCTTTATCTTCTTTCATATTGATGACCTTGTTTCTGTGTTTCTGTGTGTAACACATCTTTAAGCATCTTTTGCAGGGCTGGACGAGTGGCGACAAATTCTTTCAATTTCTGTTTGCTATGAAAAGTCTTTATTTCACCTTCATTCACAAATGAGAGCTTTGCAGGATATAATATTCTGGGCTGGCAGTTGTTCTCTCTTAGTACCTGGGCTATATCTCTCCATTCCCTCCTAGCTTTTAGAGTTTCTGATGAGAAGTCAGCTGTGAGTCTGATTGGAGATCCTCTGAGAGTAATCTGATGTTTCTCTCTTGCACATTTTAGGATCTTTTCTTTATGTTTCACTGTGGAGAGTTTAATTACAACGTGTTGTGGTGAGGATCTCTTTTGTTCATGTTTATTAGGGGTTCTGTGAGCTTCCTGTACTAGGATTTTTCTGTCCTTCTCCAAACCTGGGAAATTTTTTGCTAATATCTCACTAAAAAGGCCTTCTAATCATTTCTCCCTCTCCATGCCTTCAGGAACTCCTAGAACCCGAATGTTGTTTTTTTTAATAGTATCCTGAAGATTCTTGACAATATGTTTTAGATTTCTAATTTCCTCTTCTTTTCTTTGGTCTGACTGTATCCTTTACTGTTTTCTGTCTTCTAAGTTCGATATTCTCTCTTCTGCTTCACCCATTCTGTTCGTAAGGCTCTCTATTGTGTTTTTCATTTGATCTATTGAATTCTTCACTTCATTATGATTTCTCGTCACTATCACAGTTTCCTGTTGTACTAGTTGTTTTGTTTCAGTTTGATTCCTCCTTAATATTTCATTTTCACGAGAGAGATTTTCTATCTTGTCCATTAAGGATTTCTGCAGTTGAAGAATTTGTTTTTGAGAACTTCTTAATGAATCACGCGTTCCGGAAGAGTTTCTTCTGCTGTTTCCTCCCCTACTCTTCCTTGAATCTGCAGTATCTCCACGTTTATTAAACTGTCTCTCCCCGGACTATCAGTGTGCTCCCTTCCTATTCCACCATCTTGCCTCCTCTCCCAAATCTCATTAATATCAAAATTTAAATAGTACTTTATTTGTTAATTATATGTCATTTAAATAATTTTTTTTAGTTTTCTCAAAAAGTTGCTGGACAGAGGGAAAGTAAATTAATTTTCATTCATGCATATTTAATCATCATTTAGACATAAAGTCTCTTTGATATAAATGATAAAATGTTTGACATAGTGACTCTACTTAAGTAAACAATTATTTTAACATTTATATGCTTTTGAATCTTAGTAGAATGATTTTAAGAATTCAAGGTCATTGAAGAGAGTGAGAGGATGTTTTTAATTTTAATAACTGAAAATTGTAATTAAATGTAGAAAAATAAGAAACAATATGTTTATAAAATAGGTACTCTTAAATTGTTGCCAAGGTGGGGCCAAAGTTGTGGTGCAGCAGGTTAAAGTCCTGGCCTGAAGTACCGGCATCCCATATGGGCACCAGTTCTATCCCGGCTACTCTTCTTCTGATACTCCTCTCTGCTATGGCCTGAGAAGGCAGTAGAAGATGGCCCAAGTCCTTGGGCCCTGAAGTAGCCCCATGACAGTAGGGACTCCATTTTGGGGCACTTGAGACTCCATTCTGGGAAAGCAACCCCCCCACCGTGAGACTCTGGTCTGAAACTATGATCTCAAATAGTCGGACAATAGCAGTGTACTACATCACCCTTGGCAGAGCACAAAAAACCCCTAGCATGATTGCTCAAGCTTAAAAGTAGAAAGGTTGCACCTAGGTTACCTGGACTAATAATGAAGATGTGATTTGTCTATGTCTTAAGATCATAATTGCTGATTGTAAGATTTTAGCAACGGCTTAGCAACCGTGTATTCTCTCCCCTCTCTCGATTTTGCGGTTTTTGCCTTTATAAACCCTATACTTTAGTTCCTCGAGGCTCCTCTGTTCTTGTGTGTTCAGAGAGCCCCAACATGTTGGATCAATAAATCTTTAACCCTTTGCTGGTTGCATGAGAGAAAGTCTCTTGGAGTCATTCCTCGGGTGGTGGGCGTTTTCGGACCCTAACAACCCCTGCACCTACCTGGGAGAACATGGGGGAAGCTCCTGGCTTCTGGCTTCGGATCTCCTGCCTCCAATGTGGCCATTGGAGGAGTGAACCAGTTGATGGAAGACCTCATTCTGTCTCTACCTCTCTCTGTAACACTGTCTTTCAAATAAATACAACAAGTCTTTTTTTTTTTTAACTTTTATTTAACAAATATAAATTTCCAAAGTACAGCTAAGGATTACAGTGGCATCCCCCCCATAAATTCCCTCCTGTCGCTCCCCCTCTTCGTGGAGGAACGACACAGGACCCTGCGCTGTTCTTTTGTCTGCTCGGCCCTACCCGGGTTTGCTGCTGGTTCTTCCCGGGTTGGCTACTGACCCTTCCACCTCCGTGGAAGGGCGGTTCCCCCTGCCACATTCCCCACTTCCGCGGGGGAGCGGCACACCGCCAGCCGGCTCTCTCGGGGGCTGCACAGGTGTTCCTTCAGATAGATGTTCCCCTTAGATGTTCCCGGTGCATGTTGTCTCTCTCCTCCTTTATAGTCCTCTTCCACCAAACCCAACTCTGCTATCCACACGCCGAGTACGCTGCTCTCCTCCAATCAGGAGCAGGTCCTGCTGCTTATTGGTTGAACTGGAGGCAGCTGTGTAGAAGCTGTTTTCTCCTCTCCCAGCGCCATATTGTGGGAGAGCAGATGCATAGAATAAGTCTTAATTCCAGTAACTTAGTCTAGTCTGAGTTGCTCCCCACACCTCCCACCCGCAACCCTCCCATCTCCCACTCCCTCTCCCATGCCATTCACTTCAAGATTCATTTTCAATTATCTTTATATACAGAAGATCAATTTAGTAATATTAAGTAAAGCTTTCAACAGTTTGCACCCACACAGAACATAAAGTGTAAAATACTGTTTGAGTACTAGTTATAACATTACTTCACATTGGACAATGCATTAAGGACAGAGATCCTACATGGGGAGTAAGTGCACAGTGACTTCTGTTGTTGACTTAGCAAATTGACACTCTTGTTTATAGTGTCAGTAATCTTCCTAGGTTCTAGTCATGAGTTGCCAAGGCTATGGAAGCCTTTTGAGTTCACCAACTCTGATCTTATTTACACAAGGTCATAGTCAAAGTTGAAGTTCTCTCCTCCCTTCAGAGAAAGGTACCTCCTTCTTTGATGGCCCGTTCTTTCTACTGGGATCTCACTCGCAGAGATCTTTCATTTAGTTGTTTTTTTTTTTTCCTTTTTTTTGCCAGAGTGTCTTGGCTTTCCATGCGTAAAATGCTCTCATGGGCTCTTCAGCCATATCTGAATGCCTTAAGGGCTGATTTTGAGCAGGATATAAAATTAATGCACAAAAATCAACAGCCTCTGTATACACAGTCAATGTCACAGCTGAGAAAGAAATTCTAAGATCAATCCCATTCACAATAGCCGCAAAAACAATCAAATACCTTGGAATAAACTTAACCAAGGATGTTAAAGATCTCTACGATGAGAATTACAAAATCTTAAAGAAAGAAATAGAAGAGGATACCAACCAATGGAAAAATCTTCCGTGCTCATGGTTTGGAAGAATCAATATCATCAAAATATCCATTCTCCAAAAAGCAATTTATAGATTCAATGAGATACCAATCAAAACACCAAAGACATTCTTCTCAGATCTGGAAATAAGATGCTGAAATTCACATGGAGACACAGGAGACCCCTAATAGCTAAAGCAATCTTGTACCACAAAAACAAACCTGGAGGCATCACAATACCAGATTTCAGGACATACTACAGAGCAGATGCAATCAAAACAGCCTGGTACTGGTACAGAAATAGATGGATAGACTAATGGAACAGAATCAAAACACCAGAAATCAATCCAAACATCTACCGCCAACTTATATTTGATTAAGGATCAAAATCAATCCCTGGAATAAGGGCAGTCTATTCAATAAATGGTGCTGGAGGCTGGCGCCACGGCTCACTAGACTAATCCTCTGCCTGTGGCACTGGCACACCAGGTTCTAGTCCCAGTTGGGGCGCCAGATTCTGTCCCAGATGCTCTTCCAGTCCAGTTCTCTGCTGTGGCCCGGGAGTATAGTGTAGGATGGCTCAGGTGCTTGTCCCTGCACCCGCATGGGAGACCAGAAGGAAGCATCTGGCTCCTGGCTTCGGATCGGCACAGTGCACTGGTCGTAGTGGCCATTTGGGGGGTGAGATAATGGAAAGGAAGACCTTTCTTTTTCTCTCTCTCTCATTGTCTAACTCTGCCTGTCAAATAAATAAATAAATAAATAGTTCTGGAATACAAGGGGACAATGGAGTGACATAAAAAAACACAAAAGAAAATATTCTCAGATTACACTGGAGAGGAAGAAAGGACATTAAAACTTGCATAGTTTGATACACTTTTCATGAATGATTGATTAAACTGTGTATCAGTTAAAGAAGTTTACTGAAAACCTGTCATATATGTGCTACTGAATACCTATCACGTGTATGCTAAGAACATTTTTAGGCACTGGGGAATGAATATCCTCTAAGGAATTTAAATTTGATAGGAGAGAAAACAGAAGCAAATGAAACAAATAAGAAGAATGTGCGGCATAGGTGATAAAAGCTTTGTAAAAAATGAAACTGTGGAGGGGAATAGAGAACATCTCCAATAAGAAGGATTTGTAATTTTTATTTTCATGGTCAAGAGAGACATTATGGAAAAGTTAAAAATAAAGACTTGACCATGACCCAGTGTGCTGTTCAAGTAGGACATTTTGAACATGTTAAATGATTCTTAGATATTATGTGATAATTTTGAGTAGTCAGTTGGCCATAATAAAGAATGTGTTTTTAAGTTACAGGAATTTTGAAGATCTGTTTGGTGTGTAAGAAAAAAAAAGCCAATCCCTCAAAGGAAAATATAATTTGTTTTCTCTGATTTGCGGTAACCTATATATACAATACAAGACATGTAATGTATATGGATAAAACTGGCATCTTAAGATTTGATTACATTTTATAGTGTTTGTCTATACCCATTAAGAACAGTGGGTTCACTACTTAAAACAAACAAAAAATAACCTCATAAGTGTGTAGGGAATTGATGAGTTTGATGAGTGGAGGCTCCGAATGAAGGAGATCATGAGAAGATGATGAATGCTGCATGAGAGCAAAAATGTTGGCCCGGACCATGGTTTCAATATGAATGGAGAAAATAGAAGCGAGTTTGACTATATCTTGGAAGAAGACACTGAATATGCATTGGAGTAGAGGTAGGAAGTTTTAAAAAAAGAAGGAAATACTGAAGGATGACTTATAGGTTTTTTTGTTGTTGTTGTTGTTTTTTGACAGGCAGAGTGGACAGTGAGAGAGAGACAGAGAGAAAGGTCTTCCTTTGCCGTTGGTTCACCCTCCAATGGCCGCCGCTGCAGCCGGCGCACCGCGCTGATCCGATGGCAGGAGCCAGGATCCAGGTGCTTTTCCTGGTCTCCCATGGGGTGCAGGGCCCAAGCACCTGGGCCATCCTCCACTGCACTCCCTGGCCATAGCAGAGAGCTGGCCTGGAAGAGGAGCAACCGGGACAGAATCCGGCGCCCTGACCGAGACTAGAACCAGGTGTGCCGGCGCCGCAAGGTGGAGGATTAGCCTATTGAGCCACGGCGCCGGCGACTTATAGGTTTTTAACTAGACAAAATCAGTGTTTATTTTGCCAGGACCAAAAATATAATACTGTGAAGAACTGGCAAGGATAAGGTTTTATTTTGGCTACAGTATAGGAGGTAGGTAAAATAATGAGGTTTATCTTCTTTTTTAGCATTTAAGGTGTAACATATATAAAGATGAGTGCATATTCATATGAGTTCAATATATTACTGTAAGCAATTATTTTTGAGATTTTCTTTTGTGTCACATGAAGTTTTAGTTCTAACAACACAAGAAAGCAAGATAGACAAGTTACTTGATATCTCTGTATCTCATTTCCATTCTCTGTAAAACTGAGGAAAAGACGATATCTATTTTATGAAGATGTGCTGAGGCACACATGAATAAAGTATATATTTTTATGGTCCTATGCTTATTTAGGAACAGGCCTTTTGTTCAGTGGTTAATAGGCTCACATTCTTCTCAGGAATTCCTGGGTGTGGTTTCCTGGTTCCAGCCTCTGGTTCTAGCTTCCTGCTAATGTGGATCCTGGGAGGAAGTGGGAATGGTTCGAGCAATTGGATCCCTATCACTCACATAGGAGACTTGTATTGTGATGCTGGCTCCTGGCTTCAGCCCTGGCCCTGACCCAGCCATTGTATGCATTTGGAAAGTGAACCAGCAAATGGGAGTTCTGTCTTTTTGCTTGTCTATCTATCAAATGTTCATGCCATTTGTGAGATTCCTTGAGAAAATATGTAAAAAATTTGTAATGGCAGCAATAGCACATGAAAAATGAACATAGGCCGGTGCTGTGGCTCACTAGGCTAATCCTCCGCCTGCGGCGCCGACACACTGGGTTCTAGTCCAGGTCAGGGTTGACCCTCTTCCTGTCAGCTCTCTGCTGTGGCCCAGGAGTGCAGCGGAGGATGGCCCAAGTCCTTGGGCCCTGCACCCACATGGGAGACCAGGAGAAGCACCTGGCTCCTGGCTTCAGATCAGCACGGTGCGCCAGCAGCAACATGCCAGCTGCAGCGGCCATTGGAGGGTGAACCAACGGTAAAGGAAGACCTTTCTCTCTGTCTCTCTCTCTCTCACTGTCCACTCTGCCTGTCAAAAAAAGATCACATATTTTAACTGAAAGCAAAATATTACTGAAAGTTTAAGAAAGATGTAATATTCCCATGTAAATAAATATTTTGATATCTGTGCATCAAATGAGTTTCAACATTTACTTTTAAGGTATAATTTAACGTAAAAGGAAAAAAAACTCAAATTTAAACAAATGAATGGGAATAAAATTAATAGTAATGAAAGTTACCACTTAGGATAAAAATAATAGTGTAAATTAAAGTTTAGTTTTATAATTAAGTAATCATATGTAAAGAAACATTCATTTACATTTTTTTTAAAATTTGAGGTACAGAGTCAATGCTAGATAGTTTCCATCCATTGATTCCCTCCCCAAATGCCTGTAACATCTGGACCTGGATCAAATCAGGAATTCAATCTAGGTCTTCCACATTAGTGACGGGGACCCAAATTCTTGAGCCACCACTTTCCACATCTCAGGTCACACATAGCTGAAAGCTGGACATGGGAGCTGAGCCCGACTCAAATTCAGGCACTATGAAATGGGATGTAAGCATCCCAATGTGACTGTTACCCAACACCTGCCACTAAGCAAACATTCAGAGATGATTTTCTTACAAAATAAAGTGTTTAGGGATTAGAGATTGTCTGAGAAGAACCTGGGCTCCCACAAAACATGCCTTTGAGGGATCGAGTCTAAATCTGTGATTTATTACTTGACAAATGGTTCTTAATTGATTTGGCTCAAACATTCTGTTTCCAACCTTAATTTAATTTAATTTCCCCAAATAGGTGTATTAAATCTACCACAGTGAGATATTAAGAAAAATAAATTAATCTGTACTCCCAAGAACAATCAAATTAATTAAGCTACCAAAATTCAGTAATGTTATTCTATTGCTGTCAAACTCTATGTTGAAATCTGTCAAACTTTCATTTATCGGTAATCAAACGATACCCCGAGTTTCATTTCTCTGTTATATGTGGGTAAATGTAATTAGTTTTTCTTAAGCTGTCTTTTCCTTTCCTTTTTTCATGCTCTGTTGATTTTCACAATGAACAACTTACCATTTTAAATATATTTGCACAATTTATCACTTCAACTATTTTCATTTAAAAATGAATTTTACTGTTAATGCCTACCATTGGATAACAGAATATGGGTAACAAATTGCAACAATATAAACCTAATAATGATCAATTTTTTATCAACATTAGCAGTTAAATTGATAGGATGGCTATCACGACTTACCGTCTGTTTTCTGAGTGGTTGAGGATTTCCTTTTAGAAGAAAACTGTAAAGGAATAATTTTAGAAACGTGATTTTCAGGGTGATTTTAGAGATCGTCTTAGAAATATGGTTTCCATGGGCGGGGTTTGGCACAGCACTTAAACCATTAGTTTGGATGATTGCATCTCATATTGGAGTACTTGGATTCAAGTGCTGGCTCAGTTCTCAATTTCAGCTTCCTGTTCATGAACACCCATGGCAGCAGCAGAACATGATGGCTTAAGTAGCTGCCTCCCTGCCTCCCACATGGGAAATCTGGAGGGAGTTTCAGGCTCTTGGTTTTGGTCTGGCCTAACCCTGACTGCTGTGTAAATTTGTTCAGTGAACCGACAGATGGGATATTTCTGTCTGAATGTCTCTTTTTCTCTGCCTTTCATTCAAAAGTAAATTAACTTAAAAAATGTGATTTACCCTATGTTCCTTAATGGATTGTGCACATTTTGCTCATGGCTTGCTTCTCAGCTTCTATTTCTTCGTTTTAACAGCTTCCTAATAGAGGTTGCTATAGATCAACATAGCCGATTAACACTTTCCCCTCTGCTCTATCCAGATACCTTGTTAAGTTCTGAAACAGCACTTATCATAATCTTTGTCTTTATATCTGTTTGCTTTCTTATTTTCTTATCTATTCCATTTAATTATTAGTTCTATAAGATCAGAGGCCCAAACTGTTTTATTTACTTTTTTAAAACATTTGTACTATCCCCACCACCACCGCCGCCAGAAACCATTGAGCTATTCAAGTAGTATTACGGCCCCAAGGCCATCACAGGCTTCCACTTGCTTCATCCAAGTGCCTCATCTATGGTCACTTTCCTTCATATTATGGGTTTTTTTCTAATGTCCCTGCAAGGTATATTCCCAGGAAATCATCTTGTTCTTCATGCATATGTAGCACCATATTTTATGTTGTGAGTGGGCAGTATCTACATAAATGTCATAAAGCCTCTCCTGAAAAAGTGATCATCAGTTGCTACAATACAATTTGTAGCAACCAACCATGGTATCCGGCTCTACTTCTCATACTACCCTTAGACAGGCTTTTTCAATTTAAATCAGTTAAAGTGGAATAAATTTTTTACATATTTTGGCCTTTATTTTTTTCTTTTTCTTAACTTTTATTTAATGAATATAAATTTCCAAAGTACAACTTATGGATTACAATAACCCCCCCATAACGTCCCTCCCACCTGCAACCCTCCCCTTTCCCACTCCCTCTCCCCTTCCATTCACATCAAGATTCATTTTCGTTTCTCTTTATATACAGAAAATCAGTTTAGCATACATTAAGTAAAGATTTCAACAGTTTGCTCCCACACAGAAACATAAAGTGAAAAATACTGTTTGAGTACTAGTTATAGCATTAAATCTCAATGTACAGCACACTAAGGACAGAGATCCTGCATGAGGAGTAAGTGCACAGTGACTCCTGTTGTTGACTTAACAAATTGACACTCTTGTTTATGGCATCAGTAATCACCTTAGCTCTTGTCATGTGTTGCCAAGGATATGGAAGCATTTTGAGTTCACCAATTCTGATCAAATTTAGACAAGGTCGTAGTCAAAGTGAAAGTTCTCTCCTCCCTTCAGAGAAAGGTACCTCCTTCTTTGATGACCTGTTCTTTTCACTGGGGTCTCACTCGCGGAGATCTTTCATTTAGGGTGTTTTTTTGTTTGTTTGTTTGTTTGTTTGTTTGTTTTGCCAGAGTGTCTTGGCTTTCCTTGCCTGTAATACTCTCATGGGCTTTTTAGCCACATCCACGTGCCTTAAGGGCTGATTCTGAGGCCAGAGTGCTGTTTAGGACATCTGCCGTTCTATGGGTCTGCTGTGTATCTCACTTCCCATGTTGGATCATTCTCTCCTTTTTAATTCTATCAGCTAGTATTTGCAGACACTAGTCTTGTTTGTGTGATCCCTTTAGCTCTTAGTCCTATCATTATGATCAATTGTGAACAGAAATTGATCACTGGGACTAGTGAGATGGCATTGGTATATGAAAGTGGAATAAATTTTAAAGTCAGTCACTGGCCATATTTCCAAATGTCTGTATTCCTATACCTAGTAACTACCATGCTGGCAAGTGCAAATACAGAATATTCTCATTAAGGCAGAAAAGTTTATTGGATAAAGAGTGACCAGTCCTCCAATCAAAGCACTGTGGGGCCTAGAAGTCAAATTGGAAGGGATATCGAAGCAGAGAATGTGCTATGTACTATTTAGAAACCATGAATGAATAAGTGTGATAGTTTTGTTATATATGACAGATTTTTATTCCTTGGCTCATTTTATTTATTGACTCATATCATTTACAAGATTTACTAGTTTCTGGGATTTATCAGATATTTACACCACTTGTGAGATTTCTTGGAAGAAGACGTGAAAAATTTATAAAGGCAGCAACACATGAAAAAGTGAGTACTTTTTTTAAAATTAAAAATAACGATATTACTAAAAGTATAAGAAAGATATACTACTCCTATGTAGATAAATATGTTGACAGTATATCAAATGAGTTTCAACATTCGTTTTTATGACATAAAATAAAACTAAAAGGAAAGAACAACTCACATGTAAATGTTAATCTGAATTATTAATGGTATCAATTATTGTTGGTATTCAATGTAATCAATAACTTTTTTTCCTTTCTCAGATTTAAGTGTAAATGCTCTTGGTAATGCTTCTGGAAATTAGGATTCTACCAGATAATTGTTGTTTTGACAAAGCCACTTTGTGGTTTCGCAGTATTAACGGCATGATTATGTCTATTCTTGTATCACTTCAGGCATCAAAATTTTAATTTGCTTTAGTTAATTGTCTAAACTGGGACTTTACTTCTGTCTTGCTTGTCTGATTCCTTGAAATCTTCATAATGCTTATTTACATTTCAAACAGAAGTTGTTAGTAAGCCACCATCCTATCCTCCTTTAGACCCACAAATATTTCCGTAGGTGTGCATAATTTACTTTTTATTAGTGTCTTCAAATTGTCATTTAAGACTTTGTCAGATCCAAGGCATATTTCAATGCATAAAAAAAAATTCCCAGAAAATGCTTGCAGTATGCTGTTTACCATTTCACCCTACAGAGGTCCCATATTTTGGCACTGATTTTAGAAAAAAATGCAGGGATTTTTTTGTATGAACTCCATGAAAGACACATTTGTATAGTGCTGTTATGATGAGTATTGTTGATTCTGATAATTTGCTTTTGTGTAGTCCATCAGAGGACATGTTCACACTGAATATGCATATAGATTTTCAGTTTTTAACACTTACTTGAACATTTATTCTTATCATCCATGGTTGTACTTTTTCTCATTGCCTATTATGGTATCTTAAAAAATATTCAGGCTGGTGCCACAGCTCACTTGGCTAATCCTCCGCCTGCAGCACTGGCACCTGAGGTTCTAGTCCCGGACGGGGTGCCGGATTCTGTCTTGGTTGCTCCTCTTCCAATCCAGCTCTCTGCTGTGGCATAGGAAGGCAGTGGAGGATGGCCCAAGTGCTTGGGCCCTGCACCTGCATGGGAGACCAGGAGGAAGCACCGGGCTCCTGGCTTCAGATCAGTGCAGCGCACCAGCCATAGCGGCCATTTGGGTGGTGAACCAATGGAAAAGAAAGACCTTTCTCTGTCTCTCTCTGTCTCTGTCTCTCTCTCTCACTGTCTAATTCTGCGTGTCAAAAAAAATATTGAGCAGTAGGCCATAACAAATTAATAGAAAGAAGGCACCTTTTTTATTCAGTCAATATCAGCATATGTGGCCAATCTTTAGCTATATCTTAAGTCCCTATTGTTACTGAAGATTGGGCTACAATGCCTGTCTTATTTTGTTATAGAAACAGATAGACGTACAGATAGAAGATAGCATGTGTAAGATATCTTCAAAAAGTTCATAGACCATGTGTATTTTGAAAATATTATATCCTGACTGTTGATGTACAATTTAATATTTTATCCCTTTTAGTATTTTTTTGTTCTAGTTAATACTATTGGTTGAACTTTGTAATTAACACACAATTATTCTTAGGTATTTAAATTTAACTGAAAAGTGATCCCTGTTAAATATAAGAATGGGAATAAGAGAAGGAGGAGATGTACAATTTGGGACATGCTCCACTGGACTTGCCTCAAATGGTGGAGTTAGAAATGTGCCAGACGATTGCAATACAATCCCATCAAGGTTGCATGTACCAATGCCATCACACTAGTCCTAGTGCAAAATTTCAGTTCACAATTGATCACACTGATAGGTATGAGAGTCAAAGGGATCACACAAACAAGACTATTGTCTGCAAATACTAACTGATAGAATAAAAAAGGGAGAGAACGATCCAAAATGGGAACTAGGATACACAGCAGACTCCTAGAATGGCAGATATCCTAAACAGCACTCTGGCCTCAGGATCATCCCTTAAGGCATTCAGATCTGGCTGAAGAGCCCATGAGCATATTATAGAAATGGAAAGCCAAGACGCTCTGGCAAAAAAAAAAAAAAAAAAAAAAAAAAAAAAAAAAAAAAAAAAAAACAACAACAACAACAAAACAACAACTAAATGAAAGGTCTTTGTGAGTGAGATCCCAAAAACTAAATGAAAGGTCTCTGTGAGTGAGATCCCAGTAGAAAGAATGGGCCATCAAAAAGGAGGTACCTTTTTCTCTGAAGGGAGGAGAGAACTTCCACTCTCGAATTCAAGAGGCTTCCATAGCCTTGGCAACTCGTGACAAGAGCCTAAGGAGATTACTGACACTATAAACAAGAGTATCAATTTGTTAAGTCAACAACAGGAGTCATTGTGTACTTTCTCCTCATGTGGAATCTCTGTCTTTAATGTGTTGTTCAATGTGAATTAATGCTATAACTAGTACTGAAACAGTATTTTACACTTTGTGTTTCTGTGTGGGTGCAAACTGATGAAATCTTTACTTAATATATACTAATTCGATCTTCTGTATATAAAGATAATTGAAAATGAATCTTGATGCTAATGGAATGGGAGAGGGAGCAGGAGATGGGAGGGGTGCAAGTGAGAGGGACGTTATGAGGGAAAACCATTGTAATCCATAAACTGTACTTTGGCAAATTATATTTACTAAATAAAAGTGTTTATAATAAAAAAGAAAATATTATACATGCAGTTCAACTTTTTCACACCAAAATAAATTATTCCCTCTTTTTTTATTTGAGAGGCAGAGTTACAGACAGAGAAAGGGAGAGACAAAGAAAAAGATCTTCCACCAACTGGTTCATTCTCCACATGGCTACAACGGCAAGAGCTAGGCTGATCCGAAGCCAGGAGCCAGGAGCTTCTTCTGAGTCTCCCATGGAGTGCAGGGGCCCAAGCACTTGGGCCAACTTCTGCTTTCCCAGGCCATAACAAAGAGCTGGATCAGTAGAGGAGCAGCCTGAACTAGAACAATATGGTACGCCAGCACCACAGATGGAGAATTAACCTACTGTACCACAGCACTGGCTCCTTTATTTATATTCTAAATGAACATTTTGAAATTCTCTGGATCTACATAAAGAATCAATTAATTATAAAGTAGGTAAGTGGAATGTAAATAGGAAAAAAGTACAAAACCTTCTGGAACAAGTAACTAAGCTAAGAACAGTCTACCCTAATGCTTTTGTTGAAAAAGCTATCCTATGATATATGTGATATATTTTAACCTAAGATTGCTCTGAAGGAAAAACTTGGGTCATAACTCAGCATTTGCAGTAATGAGGTTGTGCACTATACGGAGTACTTACTAAAAATGTTTTGTTTATTTAAAATAGTCCTCAGCATTAAGACTGAAAATATGTCACACAGAATTGTTGCATATTACTACTTATTTTTGTAGAGTTTTTTTTCTGAATTACACAATTCATATAAAAATCATAAATGTGATGCCTGAGTGTTATCACTGCTCTGATATGAAATGGTGAGTATCAAGCCCTTCTCTTTCCCTCTGTAATTAATTACAACTATTATAAGTTGTCTTGCCAAGAAAATACAATAGATTCTATAAGTGAAATTAATTTTACATTAAATGACATTTCCAAAACCTTTTAAGCCTTTTTAAAAAGATTTATTTATTTTACTGTTTATTTATTTATTTATTTTACTAAGACTTTCAAATAAGATAAATATCTCTTTGAAAAAAACCAACATTTTTCTGTGCCTTATGGATTGTTAGAAACATTCTTCTAATAGTATATTTCTGTATTGGTTTACCTGGATTTAACAGATTTTACTTATTTACCAAAAGATTTTTTACACTTTCAAAGAAATTATAATATTGAATATAATTATAATATCCCTTAAATTTCATTGGGCCTTCTTCAAAGTATTTGTGTTAAGAAAACTGGTTACCGCGCAAACACAATTCAGTACACTGCGGTTGACACATTCTCAGGCAAAAACTAACCAAAGTGATGTTAAGCAACAAAGCTGTTACCAGTCCTCATTTCTAGCAGATACCTCATTTATTTTGTGCTTTTTGACTTGATCAGTTGATGACATTTCTAATACAGCCATTATATTTTTATTTTTCTCTCCACTTACTTCATTTGCAATCCCACACTCTGTTTTGGTAAAGAAGCTACACCTTACTAATTGCTATAAAATTCCAATAACTACTTCACATTTGGTAGATTTCTTTTAACTGGCCTTCTGCGCTTTTGCCTCTTCTTCCTCATGCTGGCTTTCTTTTATCATAACTTACTGCATGTGGCCATTTGGTGGTAGCATGGAGACAACTCATTCACCAGCATTTTGATGTATGAAGTGCCAGCCTCTCCACAGAATCCAATTCCCTTGCAAGGAAAAATTTCATTGTTCTGAACAAGCCTCATTTCTCTCTTCAATGACCTCTTTTATAATTCTCATCAGTATTTTTACTGTTCATTGCAAGTGTTCTTCATGATTCAGTATAAGGTTCTTACTGTCATACTCATTTCCTAGTTTTTATGAAATCCCATTCTATAAGTAGTAAATCTAGTTTCATTCCACACTCTGCTTATTTCATGTGTCCAGTCTGCTGTGCCTACTTATTTCTCAGATATGTTTATTTGGAGAGCTCACTTTCATTCTGAATCACATATGACAAGAATACCATTCCCATTCAATTTCATTTCATTGCAAAAGGAAGGAAAGATAAAGTGGTAAAAAAGAACATCTACAGCACTTAGATACTTTGCCACCATGTGAAAAGAAAAATACTTCTGTGTGTGAGTTTTAAATACAAACTAGTTTATTAATTTTGTCATATTTTATATTGTAAACTTCAGATAATTAGCATATAGTTTATCTTGAATGCCAGGAAAACTTTTAGGCAACAATTTTTCTGTACTCAGAAGAGAAATATTCTGGTTATTATATTTTCTTGCATAAAGTGTGAACTAATAATATACCCTCAATATACAATTTGAATTAACCTGATCAAAGAGGTGGTGATATATTTCTTCCTCAATGTTAAATTTCCAAAAATAATTAAAACAAATCTGCCCTTTACTCTGAAAGGGGACATGATCTCTATCCTGTGAGTCCACTTGTTATATAAGTATCTTTAGAAAGATAATCAAGAACCCAAATTGGGATAAGACCTGCAGAAGAGGCAAACAGTGCTTCTGTATAAGACAGTATTATAAAGATATTGTTCCTGACACCAAGGAGCTTACAATATAGTAAATGTAGAATGCATGTAAAATGGATAGAAGCTAATGATCACTTATTTTCTCAAGTTTTATGTGAGTTTAAATTTTGTGTTTTCTGAAACTAAATATAATATTTACATACATTATAATTTCTTCCTTTCAGTTTATTCTTAGAAAAAAAATCTGTATTGGAAGACTTTAAATACACTGACTTTACACGTAGTATTTGGTGTACATTTAGAATTGCTATAAAATATTCATATCATTTGTGTATGTTAATTGGATGATAAATTCTTTCAGGGGATAGAAACAAAAGTGGGAGGAGTGGCATCTGTTTCATTTGTAAAGATCTTAATTGTAATTAAAAATTAATGTCAGCATGTAAGTGACTGTACTTTCAGAAGCAGAATGACTTTACGAGTCATGTGCTGATGCATAATGAATATGAAAATGGTAACATAAAACCTTTGAACAACCTGTATCTAATGAATTAGGAAATGCCTATATCTTATTGAATTTTGGAGAAAAATATATAGTTATTAAATCTTAATTAAATAATTAGTCAAAAGAGAGGGAAATTATCTGCAAATGTGACTTTCAAACTTTAAAGGCGTGTGAAGAAGTTGAAGAACACTCCACACCAACACATACCTCTCTGGTATATTGACTGTCTTGAGTTAAACGCACCGGGAAAATAGGAGATGCTAGAAAAGTGTTCAGATCCTTCTTTTCTATAAATAAGAATGAAATTTCCATCTAAGAGTTGCCTTCCTTTTACCATGTGAAAATCAACATTCTTATCAACAAAGACAGGAGAATGGGACTCACAAAATTGTCTACAAACAGACCTTGTTAAAATACTTATTTTTCCACAATGAGTTCTCTTTTTTCAACTTACATAAAAACATTTAGAGTGGCTACTTTCCTAGGTATCCATTTCCTTATTAGGATCTTTGCACATAAGATACGCACTAAGCAACTTTGTATTCTTTTGTTCTGCTCATCTGTTTTGTAGAAAATAATGTTATGATGCAGTTAGAGACACAGGGTAAATGTGAAGTTGTGTCTGTTGTGTCTGCTTACTCCCGCATACCTGAGAATTTTGGTTTAACGAGGAAGGAACAAAAAATACTTTTTAAAATGAATGAATAATTTAGGTTTGTCTATGTTATTACTTCATTATAAATACTTCAGTATAAATATTTGGCTAATTTTGGTATATTCCAGTATGTATAATTGTCTTCCTTAGCACCAGATAAACACCTTATTTTTCTTAATATCTGATGCTGCAGCCTCATGTCAACATTTAAATATAGCTAAAACATAAAAGAAGGATATTTACAGGAAACAAAAGTGCAAATCAATATGAATAAAATATAAAAACTATTACCGGAAGACAAAAATGACTTCTAACATTTCTTTACTATAAACTTCAAAGCATTTCATTCTAATGTAACATTGTAAAAGGATAAACATAACTTTCTTTAGAAAAAAGTCCAATATTTCTAAACAAGCAATTTATATCTAGCATGATTACAATTACTTTGGAAAATTTCATATATTTACAAGATTTGAAACACTATATAGAGCTCCTTTTACCCATCAATGACAATAGTTTTATCTATATGCCCACTCAATTCTCTCCTGATTTAATTTGTAATAAATACTAGATATAATTTTATTTAACCCATAGAAATTTCATAAGAGCATAATTTTAATGGAAATATTTTGAGATTTTAAAATTTTAAAAATGAGAAAAATTAGTAAATTCAGTAAATATTCTAAATAAAGCATTCTTTAAAAAATAGTACTAATGGAGGCCAGCACTGTGGTTCACTTGGTTACTCTTCCGCCTGTGACACCGGCATCCCATATGGGCATTGGGTTCTAGTCCCGGTTGCTCCTCTTCCAGTCCAGCTCTCTGCTGTGGCCCGGGAGGGCAGTGGAGGATGGCCCAGGTGCTTGGGCCCCTGCACCTGCATGGGAGACCAGGAAGAGGCACCTGGCTGCTGGCTTTAGATCGGCGCAGTGCCAGCCATGGCGGCCATTTGGGGAGTGAACCAACAGAAGGAAGACCTTTGTCTCTGTCTCTCTCTCTCACTGTCTGTAACTCTACCTGTCAAATAAAAATGAAGTCCACAGATACTAAAGAGTTTATAGAGA
The DNA here is from genome assembly GCF_051225735.1 of Oryctolagus cuniculus. Classification (NCBI taxonomy): domain Eukaryota; kingdom Metazoa; phylum Chordata; class Mammalia; order Lagomorpha; family Leporidae; genus Oryctolagus; species Oryctolagus cuniculus. Next base: position 115,965,778 of record NC_142870.1, on the reverse strand, counting down.
GATTTAAAGGCTCGGTGTACCTTTTTCTCTCCTTTTTGGAGCTAGACTTTCAAGAAAATATTTTTCACGTTACTAGATAGCCACAGAGACAATAGAACAGAAACAACAATGACTTTACATGACAAAGAACACACTCTATGAAAATAGTTTCAAAAAGTCAGAAGTGGACAGCATCAACCACCAAGAAATAAAAATCAAGAGTAAGAGGGTCAGATTTCCAGTTATGACATTAAAATTTTTAAACAGATTATATTAAATGAGTATGCATACATAAATCAGTTAATTTGAAAAAAAATCAATTCAAAAGGCCCAAAGTTCTGAATTTTAGAACTAAAACTATACAACTCTTAGGAACACATTGATAAAATCTTCATGGCAATGAATTTGGCAATGTGTTCTTAGATGTAACTCCAAAAAATAAGAAAAGCAAAAATAAATTGGACCAGATCAAAATAAAAGCTTTTGTGTATCAAAAACAATATCAGTAGAGTAAAAGACCACACAGAATGGGATAAAATATTTCCATAATTTGATAAATGATTGATATCCAAAATGTATAAATAAATCTCCTAAACCAAAACAATAAGAATCAAAAACAGTGCAATCCAATTGAAAAATGAGCGGAAGACTTCAGTAAATATTTCTCCAAAGAATATGTGCAAATGGAAAATGAGCACATAATAGGATGCTAAATATTTTTTCATTAGTGGTATAGAAATAAAAATCATCATACTTCACACCTATGACAATGGTTATTACTTTTTTAATAGCTGATTTTCAAAAAGTTTTTAAAGGTATATATTTATTGATTTGAAAGACATAGAGAAAGAGGAAGAGACAGGAAAAGAGGTTTTCCATCCATTGGTTCATTCCCCAAATAGACACCATGGTTAGGGCTGGGGAAGACCAAAGCAGGGAGCCAGGAGCTTCTCTGGGTTTTCCACATGTGAGTAGAGGCTCAAACACTTGGACCATCTTCCACTGCTTTCCCAGGCACATTAAAAAGGAGCTGGAATGGAAGTGGAGCAGCTAGGAATTGAACCAGCACCCATATGTGAGGCTGGTGTCATAGGAGGTGGATTTACCCACTACATTACAATGCCAGCCCCTGGTTATTACTTTTTACAAAAGGAATAACAAGCATTAACAAAGATTGTACAATGCTAGAGGAATATAAAATATTGGAATCTCAATAGTAAAAATACAACTGTTTCTCAAAAGTCTGAATATATAATTTTTACATGATTCTTCAATTCCACTCATAGATAAATACCTAAAAGAATTTAAAATAAAGACATATTGGTACTTGTATAACAATGTCCATAGTATCATTAATCACAGTGGCAAAAAGGTAGAATGCAAATGTATATCAATAGATTAATCTATAAATAAATATTTTAAGGATCTACAATAGAATATTATTTAGCCATATCAGGAATGAAGTTCTGATCTGTGCTAGAATGTGGATTAAATGTTAAAACCATTCTAAGTAAACTAAACCAGATACAAAATGACAAATACTGCATGACTCCACTTACAAGGATACTTTAAAAGCTTGCCTGGAAAATACAATTAACAGATAACATTAATTGTAAAAAATAAAATTCATGCATTTTTTATAATTTTATATGATTTTGGGGGGATACTTTGTTAAAAAGAGGCAGGGGAGATACCTCCCGTAGCTTGTTTGGTTCACTCCCCAAATGGCCACGGTAGCTGAGGTGAGAACAGGATGCAGACAGTCCATCCTGGTTGTTCACATGGGTGGCAGGTACCAACTACTTGGAAACCACCTTCTCATTTCCCAAGCCCATTAACAGAGAGCAGGAATAGAGAGCAGGAGGAGCTGCTGAGTTTCCATCCTAAATTCTGACGTGGGGTGCCAGAGTATCAAGCGGTAGTTTAAACTTCTGTGCCACAACGCTGGTCCCTGAGGAAATTTTCTATATGAGGCAACTGTAATAGGCAAATTCATAGAAGCAATACACAGAATAGAGGCCACCAGATGTCGAGAGTTAGAAGTAGGGAGGCGTATTGCTTCATGCTTACAGATGTCCTGTTTCAGGTGATTAAAATAGTCTTGTAAATAGTGGTCATGGTTACAAGACACTGTGACTGTATTTATCACGGTTGAATTATGCATCAAAAATGGTTCACATGACAAACAATGTTATTTATATTGTACTAAAGTCAAGAGCTAATTAATAAGTGCTTATATTTAGCATGCAATGATGTATTACGGGCTTAAGAGCTAAATTATTACTTTTTAGAAATAATACCAGTAATATGATGGAGCCTCAGAGTTTTATGCTACAGTCAAAATGGTATCAGAGAATTTTGAATTATTCAAGTACATTTGATAATGCAAACCTGATGGCAATGTGAACCTTAAAATTCTGAAAAATCCATATAAAATATCACATTTGAACTATTTTGTAAAAATACTTTGGAAATGAAAACCTGAAATCTGTGTGTCTTCCTTATATTTAATGCTGAGAAAACCATAAGCATATTATTCAGCAGGGTTTTGTCTAAAGACATAATAGCACTGGTATTGTAATCTTCTTCTAGATGTGAAAATAAATCTGTAAAAGTATTGCTGTTGGGGCCAGCACTATAGTATAGTGGGCTAAGCCTCTGGCTGCAGCGTTGGAATCCATTATGGGTGTGGGTTTAAGTCCTGGCTGCTTCTCTTCCAATCCATCTCTCTGCTATGGCCTGGGAAAGCAGTAGAAGAAGGTCCAAGTGCTTAGGTCTCTGCTCCCTTGTGGGAGACCCAGAAGAAACTCCTGGCCCCTGGCTTTGAATCCATGCAGCTCCAGCTGTTGCAGCCATTTGGGGAATGAACCAGTGGATGAAAGACCTTTCTGTCTCTCCTCACTGACTGTAACTCTACATCTCAAATAAGTAAATAAAAATATTTAAAAATTTAAAAAAGCATTGGTGTTCAAATATAATTATTTCCTGCCTTACAATTGAGTTCCTCATATTAAAAAAATCTAGGAAAGTATAGTTTTAACCATGAATGACTTGATTTTTTTTTCATATTTTTCCATGTAGCATGTTCTCAAGATAATGTTCATATAAAGAAGTGCCTTGCTGATAATACTTGTCACCACTTCAATTCTCTATTGCCAGTGTACTGTCACTAAAATGATCTTTTAAAATATATTTTAGAATTGAACATTGTCAAAAACATAATACTGCTCTAAAACACAGACTTATAAATCTTAATTTTCTACCAAATTTACTTATAACAGGACAGCTTTTATCTCTCTTTCTCTATTAAATATCATCCTAGTGTTTAAAAAGTAAAAGTAATATAGACTTTAATTTTAACAAATAAAATTAGTATTTGACTTTAATTTCGTGTAGTCATTTAAAGTTTTTGACACTTTAAATTTCTTTAAAGAAATTAAACTTTACAGCAAGCTTTTTAAAGTCTTTGAATTCTGCTACAGAATCTCAGATATTTAAAAAAAATTTTTGACAGCCACAGTTAGACAGTGAGAGAGAGAGAGAGAGAGAGAGAGAGAGAGAGAAAGGTCTTCCTTCCATTGGTTCACTCCTCAAATGGCCGCTACAGCTGGTGTGCTGCGCCAATCCGAAGCCAGGAGCCAGGTGCCAGGTATTTCCTCCTGGTCTCCCATGCAGGTGCAGGGCCCAAGCACTTGGGCCATCCTCCACTGCCTTCCTGGGCCACAGCAGAGAGCTGGACTGGAAGAGAAGCAACCGGGACAGAATCCGGTGCCCCAACTGGGACTAGAGCCTGGAGTGCCGGAGCAGCAGGTGAAGGACTAGCCAAATGAGCTGCGGAGCCAGCCAGATATTTTAAATTTTTAAAATTTGTTTTCATGTATGTTAAAGGGAGATTGATAGAGAAAGATAGACTGAAACAGAGACAGAGAAATTGTCCATTTTTTGGTTCAAATCCACAGATGCCTGTAAAAGTCAGAGCTGCGTCAGGCTGAAGCCATGAATCAGGAACTCCATCCAGATTTCTCAAGTGGGTTGACAGAGTCCAAATATTTGAGCTATCATCTGCCACCTCCAAGATGGATAAGCAGGAGGCTAATTTAGAAATGGAGCATCAGAGATTCCAACTGTCACTTGGACATGGGGTGCAGGTATCCCAAAAAGTGGCTTAACCCACAGCAACATAATACCCACCCTAAAAGTAGCAAATTATTTTCTTTTGAAAGTAGACATAATTCTGAAATAGCATCCAAAGATATCTCTCTTTTTTAATTTTATTTTTATTTATTTGAAAGAGTTACAGAGAGAGATAAAAACACAGAGAGAGAAGGTCTTCCATTCACTGGTTCACTCCCGAAATGGCCACAACAGCTGGATATGAGCTTATCTGAACCCAGGAGCCAGGAGCTTCCTCCTGGTTTCCCACATGGGTGCAGGGGCTCAAGAATTTGGGCCATTCTCTGCTGCCTTCCCATATGTATTAGGAGCGAGCTGGATCTAAAGTGGAGCAACAGGGACAGGAACCAGTGTCCATATGGGATGCTGACGCTGCAGGCTAGAGCTTTATCCCACTGTGCAACAGTACCTAACCAGTATCCTGTTTTAATCCTTAGGATCTGTGACTGAAATGGAATTGTGTTACAATAAAGTGATTATCCAGATGGGACTAATTTAATCACATGAGTCACTTTAATAGCAACCAGCTTTCAGCAGTTTATGACAATAAAAATGAAGCCAGAAGGTATCAGTGTAAGCAGAACTTGATGAATCTTTCTTGGCTTGAAGATGGAGGAGGCCACAGGATAAGCAGGCAATGGAAAGAGTGTCTCTTCTGTCAGTCAACAAGCAATGGAGACTACAGACCCATCAACGAAGGAGAACAAACTATGTCACTGCAAAATTTTGATGATTTTGAATTAGAAACTTGATAAACAACACATTGCAGAAAAGCACACTAATCTTCTGTCTTCTTCCTGCAAAAAAAATGAGATTAAAAAGTTCACATGAACCAGGCAAAAAGGAAATATTCTTCAATGGGGATACATAGTAAAAGAATTCTGCACATATAGGATTTGTTAGAATAAATCTTATCTTCCTTGTGACTCCCCATTTGTTTACTTAATTTTCCACAATTACCTCTCCTTGTTTAACCTACTGTAATAGCATTTATCTTTTTTAAAAAAAAAATATTTTTTAAAATTCAGAGACAGAGAGATATTCCATATGCTAGATCACTCCCCAGATAACCACAAGAGGGTTCAGCTGGGTTAGGCTGAAGCCAGGGACTATGAGCCAGTGTCTCCATATGGGTGGCAAGGACCTCAGTACTTGAACTATCTTCTGCTGCTTTTTCCAGGCCAATACCAGGGAGCTAGATCAGAAACAGAGTGACCAGGACAAGAGCAGGTGCCCATTTGGGATTCCAGCATCACAAGAAGTGGCTTTACCTGCAATGCCACAACTCCAGTCCTAATATTTAGCTTTGACTTCTTCTTTGGATTTTCATTTCCTTATTAGGGCTCCTGTGTCATTTAAATGTTATATAAATTTGTGTAATTGTTTTCCTGATTATCTAATGTCAATTTAAATCTTAGGTGTAGACCAAAACCTCAAGTTAGTTACAGCAGAAATTTGTTTCCCTGACAGCTGCTAAATTTGGACTCTACTAACAATATCTCTAAGCTTAAAGATTCTTCCTTTTTTTTTTTTTTTTTTTTTTGACAGGCAGAGTGGACAGTGAGAGAGAGAGACAGAGAGAAAGGTCTTCCTTTTTGCCGTTGGATCACCCTCCAATGGCCGCCGCGCTGCGGCCAGCGCACCGCGCTGATCCGATGGCAGGAGCCAGGAGCCAGGTGCTTTTCCTGGTCTCCCATGGGGTGCAGGGCCCAAGCACTTGGGCCATCCTCCACTGCACTCCCTGGCCACAGCAGAGAGCTGGCCTGGAAGAGGGGCAACCGGGACAGAATCCGGCGCCCTGACCGGGACTAGAACCCGGTGTGCCGGCGCCGCTAGGCGGAGGATTAGCCTAGTGAGCCGCGGCGCCGGCTCAAGATTCTTCCTTTAAGCCTCCAGATTAAAGCTTACTTATGGGTTAGGTTTCATGAAATGCTCAATGGGAGATTAGTCAGAACCACCTGAATAACTGGTCTACAAAACTGTAATATAATAAATGTTTCTTTTAAAAAATGATTTTATTGGGCCGGCGCCGCGGCTCACTAGGCTAATCCTCCGCCTAGCGGCGCCGGCACACCGGGTTCTAGTCCTGGTCAGGGCGCCGGATTCTGTCCCGGTTGCCCCTCTTCCAGGCCAGCTCTCTGCTGTGGCCAGGGAGTGCAGTGGAGGATGGCCCAGGTGCTTGGGCCCTGCACCCCATGGGAGACCAGGAAAAGCACCTGGCTCCTGGCTCCTGCCATCGGATCAGCGCGGTGCGCCGGCCGCAGCGCGCCGGCCGCGGTGGCCATTGGAGGGTGAACCAACGGCAAAGGAAGACCTTTCTCTCTGTCTCTCTCTCTCACTGTCCACTCTGCCTGTCAAAAAATAAAAAAAAAAAAATATTTTATTTATTTACTTGGAAGTCAGAGTTGCCGAGAAGCAGAGGCAGAGAGACAGAGAGAAATCTTCCATCCGCTGGTTCACTCGCTAATTGGTCTCAACAGCCGGAGCTGCACCTACCCAAATCCAAGAGCTAGGAACTTCCTTTGGGTCTCCCACACGGGTGCAGGGGCCCAAGTTCTTGGGCCATCTTCCACTGCTTTCCCAGGCCATAGCAGATTTCTGGATCAGAAGTGGAGCAGCTGGGACTTGAACAGGCACCCATCTGGGATGACGGCACTATAGGCGGCAGCCTCACCCACCACACCATAGCACCAGCCCCTAAATGATGTTTCTTAAACTGCTAAATTTGTGGTAATTTATCATGCAGCAATAGAAAATTAACAGATGCACTTCTGAAAGGTATACATGTTTTTGCTTTCACATTTATTAAATTTTTTAAATCACCCAAGAGGGAAAAAGACATATGCCCTATTAGGTCTAGAAAATTCCATAAATAAGATTGCCTTCTAAAATAAAAGATGTGGAATCAAGAGGAACATGCTGAGGACTGGCATTGTGGTGAAGAGGGATGAGTTGCTTCCTTTGATGCAGGCAAAGCAGAGTCCTGGTGCTCCACCTGCAAACAAGCTCCCGGCTAATGTACCTGAGAAAGACAGCCCAGGTTCTTGTGCCTCTACCACCCACCCACATGGAAGACCTGGAAGAAGCTTCTGGCTCCCAGCTTCAGCCCAGCCCAGTTAGCTGTTGCCGTCACTGGTGGGGTTCTAGTGGATGGAAGACCTCTTTCTGTCTCTTCCTCTCTGTTACTCTCCCTGTCAAACAAATAAAAATAAATCTTGTGACAGAGACAAAGAGACACACAAACAGGATGTCCAAGTTACCTTAGAGCAGCAGGTTACAAACTGTGGGAACGATGTGAATTTAATAAAACTATAAAATCATTTGCTCAGAGAAAAAGTATATTTGCATGCACAAATGTAGACACATTGTATGTGCAATAAGAAGATTGAAATTAAGACCCTGTCTCTGAGAGGACAATTTCAAACTTCATGCACAATCGCAAAGCATAGCTTGATGAGGTAACCTAATCAGAAAAACAATCTACCTCATTTTAAGTAAGAGGTAAATGAATTCCATACGCATTTCGTAAGTTGCAGAAGCAAACAAAGGCAGTGCCCACTTGGCCATTGTCCAGAAATAGAATTCCCTATAGATCAACCTAAGTACTATGCTGTATTGTTTCCAAGTGTTGGAGCCTGGTGGCTTTTTGACTTCTTTTTTTAACTAACCTTTTTTTGCTGATTTTAGGTTCAACATTTATTTACCAATATACCTTATATGAAATTTAGTTATGAGTTAGTAAGATTACCTCAACCATTTAATATCCTAGTAGTTATACTTCATACCATATCTACCTTGGAGATTGTCTTTTAATTATTACTTAGCTTCACCATTAGAAATGAGCTACTTAGATAAAGCAACTCTAGAATCAGATGAGTTTCTTGTATTCCAAGCTCAAAGTTGTTCTACACACTAATGAATTTATTAAGACACAAGTGTGAGCATGAGTATGGTCACTTCCAGAGGACACCTCACTATCTTTTGTGGGTCTTACTTGAACATGTATACATTGAAAACTAATGTTATATGTATAATATTTTTAAAACTTTTGATTTTTCAACTTTGTTGTCCAAGTTAAATTAACTTTCAGTACAGCACATTGTTCACAGCTGAGGTTAAAAAGGCAGGAAATAAATTAGTGTTTGAAATAGTCAAGATTCCAGGGACTTAATTAAAAAGCTGGACTTCATTTACAACCTTTTGTCAGAATAAATCATGTTATTTCCTTTGACAGAACTGGAAATCAATCACTTAACTGCCACTTGCAAACACTGAGAGCTCACTGCAAAAGTAATGAAAACACTCTCTAGCCCTCTCTCTCTCTCCTATCCTCTCCTTCACTCTCTTCTATCACTACTGAAAAATCAACGATTATGAAGCATAAGATTTAACTCAAATATCTGAATAAATCATTTCAAGTCTCTACTAAGCCCATATACGCCTAATATTGGGATTTTGAAGTAATTACCTTGACATCCAAATATCTCCAAAGATAAAATTCAAATTTAAATTTATTTTATATTATTATTAAATAATTTTTGTAATCTTCTAGTGTAGGTATAACATAAAAGTGTAAAATATGCCACCAAGATAAAACAGTGTTCTATCAAAACCAAAGTTGTTTCTAGGAACACTAACAAAAATAATAGTCACTATTTTTTATGAAATTATGTTTAACAATCTGATTAAGTCCTTTTTCCAGATTATGTACTGTAAACATTTTCTCTGAGTCCATTTTCTCACTTTTCTATGATATCTTTTTTTTCTGCCTTTGGGATTTTAATTTCTCACCCTTGTCATTAAGACTCACTGCCTCCCTTCATGAGTAGTGAGCATTTACAGTGCACGAGGCGCAACAGATCAGACAGAAAACATTGCTCCTGCTCTAGATCGGCTTATGTTCTAGTAGAAAAAAATGTACAATTTCCTTTAGCACAGTTTCAGACCCAAAAGACTAATTTACATGAAAATCTGTAGAGGAAGTACTTGAGAAGTTCATTCATAAAACTTTTATTCCACTTATATGAACTTAATACACATGTTCTTAACAATTATGCTTGGATTGTTCATGAAAATTTTATAAGACATTAAGCAAAGCTAGCCATCAACTTAAGTTATTTCTCTGTTAACTATTTTTACAGCAGACTTATGTAAGAAAAATATCCAAGGAAAAAAATAAAATACGGATTTTGTTTTACTGCTGTTGCTGGTATACATGAAGTAATTAATATCAAGCAATTCATTTTTACTGCATGTTTACTTTCACTTTCATCTTAGGTTGCCTAAACATTTAAATGCAAATAAAATGAGTGTAGAAAAATAAATGAAAGCAAACACAGGTAACCTTACAAATAAGAGAATGTGAACTGTTTCTGCCCTCATCCAGTGTAACTTGGGTACCACTGTTGTCTAAGGCAACATTTCTGCAGCTGTAGTCACAGGTGTGCACATTGAGTTGAGTATTCTGCAGATACACAGGGCTCAAGATGCAAAATCCTTAGAGTGTCTGTTTCTACTACAAAGTGCTCCAAAGCTTAAAGTAGCAATAATAAGTAGACCTGTGATCAGAACTAGTATCCCTTTTTTTTTTCCCAACACGACAAACCAATATGTAGGTGATTCTCTTTGCTTAGACATGAAAGCAATTTTAACACTGGCTCTTGTGAAACCTCAATGGAGCCAAAATGTTATACCAAACATTTATAACTTGTATAAAAATTTCACATACACATATTGGCCCCCTCAGGATAAAAATAGGTAACCCCTAAATATTAACTGGCTCTCCTCTCCTAACAATAAATGGAAAAAACATATGAGAAACACAGAAATTCAAATAGAAGTAAAATAAAACTGTCATAAATCATAAATAAAAAAGTATTTGTAGGCTAGCATGTATGACAAATGGCCTGGTCTATAAATTTTAAAATGAGGCTGATAACTGCCTGAAGGCCAGTTAATTTTCCACTCTTCCTGCTTTAGCTTCATCTCCTTGAGTATCAGCTGTCCACAACCTTGCCTCACAATAGTTGTATTAGTAATGTGCTGTCTTTATATGACTTTTAATGTATCAAGTTCAGAATGGCTTCAGGAAAAGCTGTCTTTGCGAGAGAGCAGACTTTCTCTTGGGAATTCAGAATCTAGGAATTGAACAAAGAAGGTAAGAGCCAGACCCAGTCTGTGAGGATGCTAGGATGCATTGTTTGCGTTGCTTATTTGCCGATTTCAACAGCTTCCAGGTATGTGTGTTGTGACTGATCCACCATTTCCTTGTCATCACCAGCAGCAACCCCAGCTTAGGGCACTAGTAATCCTCTTTGAATTTCAATTAGAAGACTTTGCTTTCTGCTTGTAAAGCACTGTGGACCAAGATTTTTTCCAAAAATCACAACACCATTGCAACATAGCTCCATCTCAGTTCTCTGTATTCTCACGGCATCTGGAGGGTTTTTGTTTTGTTTTGTTTTTCCTCAGCACCTTAGATAATTCAGCTCTTTTGTTCCATGAGCGATTTAATGCAAGCTGCCATGTCACCATATCACTAAGCCTGCTCACCAGGTTGGCCTTCGGCATCAGGTCATTTTTATCCATGACTGGGTATGCTGTGTCTGGAGTATGTGGCAGCAGACAGATGGAGGCTCACCGGGCTCTGGACAGTGGTGGCAGCTATTGCAAAGCTGAGACTGCCCCGAATCTCACTGCACATAGGCTACAAGCTGCAGTTCTAAGAGATAATGAAGGAAAGAATGCATGATATCTAATTCATTATATTTTGTCCTTTCTGTTTTGGCCATTTTTGTATTTGATCCCAAGAAATTTTAGCCTAACTGCTGATCACAATGATATACTATATTTTTCCCAGAAGTTTAATAGTTTTATCTTTTGAGTTAAGAAGTATGATGCATTTTAAAGCAAATTTACATATGACATTATTTCCATTTTTAATGTGCGTGTTTCCATTATAATTATAATCAGAAACAGAATAGAAAATATTTTTATGTGCGTGAAAATCTGTACATAAATAGTTGACCACCTGCAAGTGACTAAGTCAAAAAATTCTGAAAATTGATAAAAATAAAACTTGCCAAATGTCTTAGCAGCACACTTCTTTCAGGTACATTTTGAAAATTCTTTGAGCAACAAATATTTAAATCCCATCAAACACATTTCATGAGTAAAATGCACATAGATTTTAAAAAAGTAAGAATTTCTAGAGATCATTTTATAATTTATTATTTCAGAAACAGTGGGAGAAATCTTTTTGTAGGTAAGGAAATAGTGCTGCATCGTTCCAATATGCATGTTTCATTTTTCTCCAAATTAGCAAGTTTTCTCAGGGAAGTGCTAATGGCACTACCATCAGAGTACTCAATATGTTTACTAGTGATTTGAAGGTGAAATGACGATTGAGATTTAATGATGACATCAATGCATTTTCCTACTAAATGGTAAAAAAAGTTAGAGTAATGGCCCCATTAATTACCAAGTTATATAATTTCTACTTCAATTTTTGGATCTGTAGGCCATATCAAATATATGACATATAATATTTCTGATAGAGAATTTGCTTGCATTCATTAGCTCATTGATATCCATTATGTCCCTCAATTTCTCCTATATCTATACATTTTAATTCCTTTTACTCTGATATCACTATATATACCTATTTTCTTCTAGACAACTTGGATGATAAAGTATTCTAAGTTTCAGATAGTACTCAAGTCTAGTGGATGAGGTGAATCATACATTGATCATTTTTTAGCTAAATTAACTCAGGAAATTTCATCAAACTTTTAGATGTCACTTAAAATACAGGGAGAAAATATTTCATTTAGATTTCCTGGATAGTTTAGGCATGTTAAGAGATTTAAAATGTCATTCAAAATACTAAGCACAAAATCTATAACTAGAAAATACCAGATTCTTTTTTCTTCTTTGATGATAACTAAGGAAAGAAAGGATAAGTGAACTGTTGGTGTTCAGAGATAGCAGTGTCTTATGACCATATGACCTAGTAGAAAAAAAGAAGAAAATCAGTAATCGTTGTGTCAGATATTAAGTAATTACTTTCACCTATGTTGTATTCTCATAGCAGTTTATTGGGTTATTATGGACTGAATGTTTGCATCCTTTCATAATCCATATATCAAAGTCTTAACCTCCAATGCAATAGTTTTAGAGGATGGAGACTTTATGAAGTAACTAGGTTATGAAGGTGGACTTAGTGTCATTGAAAGAGGGGCCCTAAGGAGCTCTTTCACTTTCTTTCTGCCAGATGACACAGAAAGATGACTGCTGACAACCTGGAAGATGGACTTCACCTGAATCTGAAAAACAGATTTCTATTATTTATAAGTCATTCCATAGTCTATGGTATTTTGTTTAAACAACCTAATTTGATTCAGACATTGAATGAGTGTTATCATTCATGGTTTTGTTAAACAAAGATCTCCACTGGATATACGTATTTTTCTAATGTAACAATATAGTTGATAGAGGAAAGAATAGATATTAAAACTGAAAATCGGTTGTAGGCTTTCCAACTGCTCATGATACTAATATTGTGTAAAACAATAACATTGAAGAATAGGACTCATGTCATTTTCTAAACACTTAAAAGTATTAGTATTCGTGTTTAGGTACACACTGTTACTTTACAGAATGTAAACTATGGTACAATGGACTCCTTTACGCATACACACACATTAATTTATCAGCACATATTTTTTTTTCACTTTTAAATCATTCCCAGGTAATGGCAATTATTTTCCTTTACCAATAAAAAGATAGGTTCTGAGTTTCTTATCTCTTTATGGCAATTCAAACATTTACAGTAAAGTATCAGGATTTATCATAGTATTGTGATCACCAGATTATATTGTATGTTATAAAATAAGTTCTTACAAAGGAAAAGTGTACTTTAATTTCCTAGAACAAATTGGCATGTAATTACTGAATTCTAAATATTGAATCAATTGTATATATGCTCTTCATTATTTTTAAAAAATGTTTTTAAGAAAATTCAGGCTACTTTTTTTTTTTTTTGAAAGGCACAGTTAGACAGTGAGAGAGAGAAACAGACAGAAAGGTCTTCCTTCTGTTGGTTCACACCCTAAATGGTTGCTAAGGTTGGCATGCTGCACCAATCCGAAGCCAGGGACCAGGCGCTTCCCCCTGGTCTGCCATGCAGGCGCAGGGCCCAAGCACTTGGGCCATCCTCTACTGCCTTCCCAGGCCACAGCAGAGAGCTGGACTGGAAGAGGAGCAACCAGGACAGAACCGATGCCCCATCCGGGACTAGAACGTGGGGTGCTGGCACTGCAGGCAGAGGATTAGTCTAGTGAGCCGTGGCACCGGCTCCAGACTACTCTTTTTTTTTTTTTTTTTTTTTTTTTTCTTGACAGGCAGAGTAGACAGTGAGAGAGAGAGAGACAGAGAGAAAGGTCTTCCTTTTTCCGTTGGTTCACCCTCCAATGGCCGCCGCAGCCAGTGTGCCGTGGCTGTCGCAACACGCTGATCCTATGGCAGGAGTCAGGTACTTATCCTGGTCTCCTATGGTGTGCAGGGCCCAAGTACTTGGGCCATCCTCCACTGCACTCCCTGGCCACAGCAGAAAGCTGGCCTGGAAGAGGGGTAACCAGGACAGAATCCGGCTCCCCGACCGGGACTAGAACCCGGTGTGCCAGCACCACAAGGCGGAGGATTAGCCTAGTGAGCCGCAGCGCAGGCCCCAGACTACTCTTAATGGCTTTCCTTGCTAAACATTTTACTCAAGGCTTGACATGAGCCTATATATATATATATATATATATATTTTAAAGACTTATTTATTTATTTGAGAGGCAAAGTTACAGAGGGGGTCGTGGAGAGGGAGGGAGAGACAGAGATAGAGGCCTTCCGCCCAGTGGTTCACTCCCCAAATGGACACAACAGCTAGGGCTGGGCCAATCTGAAGCCAGGAGCCAGGAGTTTCATCCAGGTCTCCCATGTGGATGCAGGGGCCCAAGGGCTTCTGCCATATTCCACTGCTTTCTCAGGTGCATTAAGAGGGAACTGGATTGGAAGCTGAGTAGCCGGGACAGGAATTGGTGCTCATATGGGGATCCAGCTCTGCAGGCCAGGGCTTAACCTACTGCACTACAGTGCTGGACCCTAAAGTAAATATTCTAATTGAATCATCTGACTTATTTTTTTCTTTCATAATTTTTAATCTATCCCTCACCAAACAAGAGTAGAGCAAAGGTTTCATGATACAAAGGTCATAGATGAGTATGTGATCTCCACTCAGTACACAATGTTGATATTAATCACAAACATCATCATATATTTTAAAGTGAGAAAAGGGGCATATAATTTTGCAAAGTTTGGAGAGCATTTTGTAAGGAGAAATAGCCTACTTATTTTTAGAGTTAAAAATAAAAAAAAAAACTATCATTCAATTATTCATGATACCAATGTGGTAGTATTTTTTTTAAAGATTTGTTTTATTTATTTGAAAGACAGAGTTACAGAGAGAGGTAGAGACAGAGAGAGGTGTTCCATCCACTGATTCACTCCCCAGATGGAGGCAACGACCAGAGCTGTGCCTACCCGAAGCCAGGAGCCAGGAGCTTTTTCTGGGTCTCCCACGTGGGTGCAGGGGCCCAAGGATTTGGTGTCGCCCCCCCTCTTCATGGAGGAACGACACTAAACCTTGCCTAGGCTTCATATCCGAGTCACGGCACCATTATGTCGCTCCCCCTCTTCGTGGAGGAACGACACAGGACCCTGCACTGTTCTTTCGTCTGCTCGGCCCTTCCCGGGTTTGCTGCTGGTTCTTCCCGGGTTGGCTGCCGTCCCTTCCACCTCCGTGGAAGGGCAGTTCCCCCTGGCCACTTTCCCCACTTCCGCAGGGGAGCGGCACACCGCTGGCCGGCTCTCTCGGGGGCTGCACAGGTGTTCCCCTTAGATGTTCCTCTTAGATGTTCCTCTTAGATGTTCCTGGTGCATGCCATCTCTCTCCTCCTTTATAGTCCTCCTCTGCCAATCCCAACTCGGCTGCCCACACGCCGAGTACGCTGCTCTCCTCCAACCAGGAGCAAGTCCTACAGTTTATTGGCTGAACTGGAGGCAGCTGTGTAGAAGCTGTTTTCTCCTCTCCCAGTGCCATATTGTGGGAGAGCAGATGCACAGAATAAGTCTTAATTCCAGTAACTTAGTCTAGTCCGAGTTGCTCCCCACAGATCCCCCTTTCTTTTTATTTTTTGGCATTGATACGCGCCTGTCTTCGGTGTCCCGCGGCACACACTCTGCTCTACTTGCTAGAGTTGCCCGCAGGTTCTTACAAGTCCTATCAATCAGGCAAACCGAATCCGGGTCCTCTCTTCGCCATGTTGTGAGGAGGTTTTTAGGCGCTGATGCGTGCCTGTGTTCGGTGACCTGCGGCTCATACTCTGGTCGAGCCGCCTGCTGGTGCTTACCGCCTTACTAATCAGGCAGACCGAATCCAAGCCTTCTCATTGCCATATTGTGGGGAGGCCTATTGGTGTTGATTCGTGCCTATCTTCGGTGACCTGCAGCTCATACTCTGGTCGAGCCGCCTGCTGGTGCTTACCGCCTTACTAATCAGGCAGACCAAATCCAAGCCTTCTCATTGCGGTATTGTGGGGAGACTATTGATGTTAATAACGTGCCCGTCTTTGGTGACCTGCGGTGCATAAGCTGCTAGCCGCCCGCAGGTGCTTATTGCCTCACTAATCAGGCAGACCGAATCCAAGCTCTCTCATTGCTGTGTTGTGGGGAGGCCTTTCTATTTCTCTATTTCTCTATCTCCGGGCATTCCTATTTCTCCCATTTTACTTCTATCTTCCAGCATTCCTATTTCTCTCATTTTACTTCTAAACTTCTGTTTCTCTTATCCCTGCGGCTTCCCGGCGCCCGCCCCGAGGCTGCTTCTCAGCACCCGCCCCGCGGCGGCTTCCCGGCTCTGAGCCGCTTCAGCCCGCGCCTCTCTCATCTGCGCAGCTTCCCGGCTTCGCGCCTGCACCACGGCCTCACACCAGCCCAGCGTTCCCTATCTACTTGTGCCCCGCACGCTCTCTCTGCGCGCGGCAGCCTCCGCGAGTCACACAGCGTAGCTTACGTCTCCGCCACTAGCATTCAATCTAAGTTCCCCGGGTTAACCTGGCGAATTCAACCCAGCTCACATTTCCGCCCCACAATTTGGCTTCCCGTCCTTTGCTCCCCGGGCTAATCAGACGGATCCCAACCGGGCTTACGTTTCCGCTTCTGGTTTTAACTTTTCGCCCCTTATTCCCGGGCTAACTTGAGAATCCCAAAGTGGCTTTCGTCTCCGCCTCGGCCTGCCCCCCGCGGCTTCAATTTCCCTAACATTTTTCTCTACCCGGTATGTTTCCCCAAGCTTTCTTCCAACAATATTCCTCCCTCATTTATCCTGGCTTCTCCCCACAGTCCGTATCCAAGTCTGTTTGTTCTAGCTTTCACTTTCGCTTTCGACCTTAGAGATTTCTCCCAGCTTCCCCCTGTAGTCCGCATCTGAGTCTATGCCTAGGCTTTCAATAGCTTCTTCCGGCACCTTTTTCGTCCGGCTTTTCCCTAGGCTGTTTGCTAGTCTCTCTCTCCGATATTTTCCTGCTTCTTCCCGTTTCTTCCCTCCTAAGTTTCCTATCCGTCCTAGGTTTCCTATCCGAGTCACGGCACCATTATGTCGCTCCCCGTCTTCGTGGAGGAGCAACACTGAACCCTGCCTAGGCTTCATATCCGAGTCACGGCACCATTATGTCGCTCCCCCTCTTCGTGGAGGAACGACACAGGACCCTGCACTGTTCTTTTGTCTGCTCGGCCCTTCCCGGGTTTGCTGCTGGTTCTTCCCGGGTTGGCTACTGTCCCTTCCACCTCCGTGGAGGGGCGGTTCCCCCTGGCCACTTTCCCCACTTCCGCAGGGGAGCGGCACACCGCCGGCCGGCTCTCTCGGGGGCTGCACAGGTGTTCCCCTTAGATGTTCCTCTTAGATGTTCCTCTTAGATGTTCCTCTTAGATGTTCCTGGTGCATGCCGTCTCTCTCCTCCTTTATAGTCCTCCTCCGCCAATCCCAACTCGGCTGCCCACACGCCGAGTACGCTGCTCTCCTCCAATCAGGAGCAGGTCCTGCAGCTTGTCAAGTTGGTGAGAGGCAGCTGTGTAGAAGCTGTTTTCTCCTCTCCCAGTGCCATATTGTGGGAGAGCAGATGCATAGAATAAGTCTTAATTCCAGTAACTCAGTCCAGTCCGGGTTGCTCCCAACAATTTGGGCCTTCTTGTACCACTTTCCCAGGCCATAGTAGAGAGCTGAATTGGAAGAAGAACAGCCAGGACTAGAACCAGTGCCCATATGGAATGCTGGTGCTTCAGGCCAGGGCTTTAACCTGCTGTGCCACAGCGCTGGCCCCAAATGTGATAGTATTTGTGAAAGGAGGGTAGTGGTCAATACTTTGTTTGGTTGCTCATGTGGACTGATAGAAGTAACATTTCCTACTCCTATCATAGCAGGTGTGCTATCCAATGTGATTAGGTCAAAGTCAACGTACACCAAGCTCATTTTCTCCTTTTATCACTAGGTGTGGTCATGAGACTTAATTTTACTCAAAGTATAAGGGAGAGCTTAGAACAAGCTAATTGTGTTTTCATCTTCAGGCTGTCATCATGATTACCAAAGAATTGACACATTCTGTAATGTTATCTGAAACACAAGCCCTCTCTTCAGACACTGATTTTATGATTGCAAGAGACAAATTCATCCAAAGGATATGTAGCTTAAAATTGTAAAGCCACAATCAAATCCAAGTGTTCTACTTCCAGAGACATTGTTCTTAGCCAGAATGTCCCAAGCATAACGTCCTTTCAGTGGCTCAATGGCAGATTAGGACTGTTTGACACATGTCACAGCTTTATTTTCTCAAATGGCAGAGCAATTTGTGTTAGGTGGATATTAAAAATCCATTTCAGTAGTGTGTTATCTTTTGAAAAGAAATGTTTATAAACTTAATTGCTTGAAAAATACTTAAGAGTCCACTTTCATCACTGAAGAGGGAGTTTGTGCTATTATTAAAATCTTCTCCAGAAAATCATTACAAAATAGGATTCATAGAAAATGTGATATAATTAGTGGAGACATAATATTATAGTTTTTGTTGAAACAGCATTATCCTTAAAATAACAGAGTATTTATTTAAATATTTGCATAAATATGTTTGCATTCTTTTAAATGTGAGACTTTTTTTAAACCTGCAAATAAAACGTTTGTTAGCCTATTCTGTTGAAAACGTAAATAGAAAAAGCATTGAGCTTGACGAACTGATGATATTAACTCTGAGAGGGAAAATTGTGAAGGCCCTTCTAAAAGACAATAATAATATAAGCTGAATCAGTAATAATAAAAGGTTACTTTTTAATTGGAAATTTAAGTGTTCTATTAATAAAAAGAAATTAGAGCTTTCTCATGGTGTGCCTTTCATTTAAGGCACATTGGTACAGTTGATTTTTTGCCAATAATAATTGTGGATGACTCAGGCTATCACCTGTAGATTAGAGCAGCATCCAGCAGAGAGCCATTACAGTTGTTACTATTGTACTATACAGACTGTTCTGTGTGTCTGACTTGATAAAGTTTTGAGTTTGTGGAACTAATATTATCTGAGAGGAGTTAACATGGTGCAGTTTTTATGGTACTAAGCAGATTTAGACTATCATTAATGATAACAAACTCCCAATAAACTAATTCCAATTGAAATAAAAAATATAAACAATTGTAAACCCTCTACACAGATATTCATGGCACTGTTGTCATTCTTGTCACCCATTCTGTGGATTGCTGATGTGATCTCTCCATTGTAAAATATTATGAAGATCATTTCTGTTACAGACTGAATTATAGTTTTTAAAAATTCATGTGTTGACCATATAACTTCCTTGGCAGCAGATTGTTTTAAGATTTTTTTTTTTTTGACAGGCAGAGTGGACAGTGAGAAAGAGACAGAAAGATCTTCCTTTTCCGTTGGTTCACCCCCCCGCCCCCCATGGCCGCTGCGGCCTGCGCACTGCAGCTGGTGCACCACGCTGATCCGAAGCCCAAAGCCAGGAGCTTGTTTCTGGTCTCCCATTAGGGTGCAGGACCCAAGGACTTGGGCCATCCTCCACTGCACTCCAAGGCCACAGCAGACCTGGACTGGAAGAGGAGCAACTGGGACAGAATCCGGCACCCTGACAGGTGCTAGAACCCGGTGTGCTGGCGCCGCAGGCAGAGGATTAGCCTAGTGAGCCGTGGCACCGGCCAGATTGTTTTAAGATTAACCAAGAGTGTAAGAATGGGTTGCTAATCCAATTGCAGTGGTATCCTTATAGAAAGGGGAAGAGACCCCAGAGGTATATCGCTTTTCTACATGTGTAAAGAAAAGGCCATGTGGGTTGACAATCATTAGGCATCTGTCTGCAAGTCAAACAAGAAAAATGTCACCATAAATCAATTCCAGAAACAGGTATTGGTCTAATCGGTCAAATATTGTTTAAGATGTCCAAGTCTCACATTGAGTGTCTGGGCTCTATTCTCACCCCTTCCTCCTGACTCCAGATCCCTACCAATGCAGCCTCAGCAATGAATTGGTGATGGGTCAAGTAATTGGGTTTGTGCTACCCAAGTGATAGACAAGGACTTTGTTCCTGCCTCCCAGTTCTGGCCTCAAGCATGGTAGAGTTGTTTTGAGCCATTAGAGAGTGAACCAGCATATCTGAGCTATCCCTCAATCTCCTTGTCTTGTCTCCCTGCCACTAAAATAGATCAAAAATATTTTTAAATAAAGAAACCAATTCTGTAAGCATTTTATTTTGGACTTTGGAGTTCCAGAACTATAAGTAAATATATTTATGTGCATTAAGCCATCCCAGCCTGTGATATTGTTATGACAGCCCTACACAGCTAAAAGAATCCCTGAAAGAATGTAAGAAAAAGTCTAGAATATCATTGTGTCAAAATGATTTTCTTTGGATTGAAATTGATTTAACTAAAAATGTTATTTAAGAGAGCAGGTCGATGATAGTGCTTAAGATGCCTGTATTCCACATCAGGTTACCTGGGCTTGGTTCCTGGTTGTGGTTCCTGACTTCAGCTTCCCATGAATGCAAACCCTGGAAGGAAGCAGAACTAGCTCCAATAATTTTGTTATTGCCATATATATGTGATACTTTGGATTGTGTCCCCACATCCTGGCTCCTGCCCCTACCCATTCCCAACCAATGCAGGCATTGGGGGAAATGAACCAATGCATTAGAACTCTTTCTATAAATGTATCTGCCTCCCTCTTTTGCTCCTCTGCTTCTCAAATAAACGCATAAATTTTGTTTTTAAATATTATTTTGCTTATATTCAAGTTATAGCACCCTACTGAAAGCATTCAATTTACAACTTAATCTGATATTTAGGATGGATAGCTTTGACTGATTACTGACATAATCAAAATTTTTTTAATTGTAGTAAGGCCATTATCATCTCAGGGAACCTTGATAAAATTATAATGGACCTAAGAGAATTTTCACAACTGTTTTCCCAAACTAAATTCTGACACCCTTCCTTTCAAATCAATTGGAATATGCCTAAAATGACCAAAAAGAAAAATCCTAAAAAGCAAATATATAACAGAAAATGGCCATATTCAGGTGATAAAGGTGTGAGGAACATAGACCAGATATAGTCAATTTAATTTATGCCAAGGGAGACAGTTTGCAGTGGTTAAATGTGAATCAACTCCAATACTGTATTTATTTTCCTTTAGGTTTTCACCTCAAAGAGCTAATCCATCTATGTCTTCTATTATCTCCATCATCCTTGGAGCTTCTGCAGAATGACTGCTACCTGGAGCTCAGGGATTTGTGTCCCAATTAGCCATAGCCTAGGGAGACTTGTGTCATGTGAGGAAGCCATAGCAGTTCACGATTAATTTATGTTTCCCTGTCAAAATGCTAACACCACAGATTTTAGGACACCGAATAGAAAACCTGGAAAATAAAAATGTAGAAAACGTCAACCTGAAATGCCTGTTTTACTTTTTGCTCTATTCAACATTCTATGTTTAAAATGTCAATGTCCTTCTACCTTCTTCCATTGACTCAATATTTAAATATGACTTATTATTAAAAATAGATTCCTGCATCAACTTACGTTTATATTTAGACTTTATGGAAAATGACCCTTAATGCTTTAAAGCCTGGGAGAATAGGGTTCATACACAGCACTTCCTCAGATAATTATTTTCATGAAGAAAATGCTACTTGTATTTCAATATTTCTCTGTTTAAAAGCGTTGTTAATTTTATGTATTCAATCACTCCTGTAAAACAGAAGCAGGCATTCAAGAATGCTTCTATTGGAATATCTGTAACACCATTGATGTTAACTACTGACAGTTTTCATAAACCATATGTCATATTAAACTGAATATCTAATGCTGTTAATATTTATAGCCATACCAAAAGTTATGTATGAAATTCTATCATACTTGCTTTTAGTCATTGTGTTAGCTATTGTGCTTATATTGGTGAAAGGGATAGATATTAAGAAGTAAGAAATAAATCCAGTAAAAGGATAGCCATTGCATAATTATTCACAATATGAAACATGGGAGAAAGCCTAATGCTTATAAAAATGGACATGTTATTTTGCATTCACACTTAAAAATACAAATTGGCATTTTTTTTTTTTGACAGGCAGAGTGGACAGTGAGAGAGAGAGACAGAGAGAAAGGTCTTCCTTTGCCGTTGGTTCACCCTCCAATGGCCGCCGCGGCCAGCGCGCTGCGGCCGGCACACCGCGCTGATCCGATGGCAGGAGCCAGGAGCCAGGTGCTTTTCCTGGTCTCCCATGGGGTGCAGGGCCCAAGCACCTGGGCCATCCTCCACTGCACTCCCTGGCCACAGCAGAGAGCTGGCCTGGAAGAGGGGCAACCGGGACAGAATCCGGCGCCCTGACCAGGACTAGAACCAGGTGTGCCGGCGCCGCTAGGCGGAGGATTAGCCTAGTGAGCCGCGGCGCCGGCCTACAAGTTGGCATTTTTAAAAGTGGTGAAACTCTGTAATCAGACAGGAAAAAATTTTTAAGAATATTGAGTGACAAATGGAAGCTAATTTCTATTGTTTTTTGAGCTTTTAAGAAAAACTGATAAATCAAAATTCTAAGTATATGTCTCTTTGGGTTCATGTGAATGTACATATTCATGATTGTAAATTTATAGGAAAAATATAGATATCTTGATTCATCATTAAAAACAATAGCAGGCCGGCGCCGCGGCTCACTAGGCTAATCCTCCGCCTAGCGGCGCCGGCACACCGGGTTCTAGTCCCGGTCGGGGCGCCGGATTCTGTCCCGGTTGCCCCTCTTCCAGGCCAGCCCTCTGCTGTGGCCAGGGAGTGCAGTGGAGGATGGCCCAGGTGCTTGGGCCCTGCACCCCATGGGAGACCAGGAAAAGCACCTGGCTCCTGGCTCCTGCCATCGGATCAGCGCGGTGCGCCGGCCGCAGCGCGCCAGCCGCGGCGGCCATTGGAGGGTGAACCAACGGCAAAGGAAGACCTTTCTCTCTGTCTCTCTCTCTCACTGTCCACTCTGCCTGTCAAAAAATAAAAAAAAAAAAATAAAAATAAAAAAAAAAAAATAAAAACAATAGCAATCTTCTGTGGAAAACTATTTGGTAACTGAGGGTGATAAAGGGAGAACATTCATTTTACATTTAGTGATTAATTATTTTAGATCAAGATGACAGTCATGTGCTATTTGTATAAATAACACAAATAAAAAGCAAAACTTCAAAAAATCAATTTTGATTCTACATCCCCTTTGCAATATATAAAGAGTTGGTGTTGAGTAATGAAAACAACACAATACACAGAATAACATAATGGCTATTAAATAAATTAATAATATTAGACACATATCAGATAGCACCTTGACAAAAGGCAATACAAAGTAAACACAATAAACAGTAGTAAATGTTCAAAACAATAAGCATCTAAACTTCTGGATTGTAGGAACATATTACATCAGATCTTAATATTAAGAATTTCTTTTATCCAGTCAACAGTTGATGAACATCTGGGTTGATTCCATATTTTAGCTTGTGAATTGAGCTACAATGAGCTTAAGGGTACAGATAACTGTCCCATATGCTGATTTCTCATGGTTTGGGTAAATTCCCAGGAGTGGGATGGCTGGACCATTATGGTAGGTCTATATTCTTTCTGAGGTATCTCCATACTGTTTTCCACAGTGGCTGCACCGGTTTACATTCCCACCATAGTGGATTAGTGTACCTTTTTCCCCACATCCTCACCAGCATTGTTGTTTGCTGATTTTTGTATGAGAGCTGTATTTTGTATGAGAGATGTATTGTAACTGGTGTGAGGTGAAACCTCATTGCGGTTTTCATTTGTATTTTTCTGATAGCTAGTGGTCCTGAGCATTTCTTCAAGTGTCTTTGACCATTTGAATTTCCTCTTTTGAAAAATGTCTGTTCAAGTCCTTTGCCTATTTCTAAATGGAATTGTGTTGTTGTTGTTGAATTTATTGAGCTATTTATAGTTTCTGGATATTAACCATTTATCAGTTGTGTAGTTTGCAAATATTTTCTCCCATTCTGTCTATTGTCTCTCCATCAACTGTTGACTGGATAAAAGAATTGTGGTATATATACACTATGGAGTACTCCTGAGCTGTTAAAAAAGTGAAATCCTATCTTTTGCAAAGAATAGATGCAACTGGAAACCATTAAACTTAGTGAAATAAGCCAGTCCCAAAAAGGCAGATACCATATGTTTTTCCTGATCTGAGGTAACTAATAGAATGCCTGAAATGGAATGTATTGGAGTGAAATGGACATTTGAAGATTTAATGACTGTTTACAGCCCTTTTCTGTTGAGGAATAGTGTTTTTTTTAACTCTTTTACTTAGTGTAGGGTTAATTTATGATCATTAAGTAAACCAAAAGTAGATTTTGTAAAAATTAAGAGTGGGGATGGGAGAGGGAGGAGAAAGAAATGTTGGAGTGCAAGCAGGAGGGAAGATAGAAAGTATTCTGTTCCTAAAACTGTATAAATGAAATACATGAAACTTGTATAACTTAAATAAATTTTAAAAAGGTTTTTTCATTTTTATCATATAATATATCATATAAATGAGGAAACTTACCAAAAGATTTTATTTTAAGGTTAATTAAAGAGAATAAATATTTAAAAAAACATTAAATTCAGAAGAGAAAAGGTATATTAACGCTGCAAACATTTAAAACTGTATTCAAGGAGTGGCAAGCAATTTGTCTAACAGTTTGATGCTTGCATCCAATTACAGAATGTCTGGGTTTGATTTCTGATTGTGCTCTCAATTGCACATCAGGAGACCATAGCTAATGAGTAACAAATTTGGATCCATGCCAGACCATGGGAGACCTGGACTGAGTTCCTGGCTACAGTCTTCAGAACTGGTTGAGCCTTGATAGTTAAAGGCATTTAAATTAGTGAACCAGTGGATGGCAACCTTGTATGTCTCTCTCTCTTTCTCACTGTCTCTCTGCTTCTCAAACAAAAAGCAAATATTCAAAAATATTCCAAAAGTTCTCTCCCATAGAGGCCTGGATACACAAACATAAAAATGTATATTAAAAGAAGGGTAATTCTAAGCATTACAATAAAAGTAACATGTAATGAATCAGCCATAAATGGAAGCTTATTAAACAATTTTATTAAAAATAATCTTATTGAAAATAGATTATATGTAAATAATTTAATGTAAATAATTAAATGAAATTTTAGATCTTAAAAACCACTAGAGCATAATATGTAATATATGTATACATTTATATATGTATTTATAAATATACACATATATATGCAGTTGAACATATAAATGTGTTTTATAACTAAATATGTGCATTTATTTAATGAAATATAGGTATGCATTGGCATATATATTTTGTTTGTTTATATATGTACTTAATTTCTATCTATCTTTTTTTTAATTTTTTT
This sequence comes from Oryctolagus cuniculus, assembly GCF_051225735.1. Taxonomy (NCBI): domain Eukaryota; kingdom Metazoa; phylum Chordata; class Mammalia; order Lagomorpha; family Leporidae; genus Oryctolagus; species Oryctolagus cuniculus. Next base: position 115,940,594 of record NC_142870.1, on the reverse strand, counting down.
TATTTGACAGATAGAGTGAGACAGTGAGAGAGAGACAGAGAGAAAGGTCTTCCTTCCATTGGGTCACCCCCCAAATGGCCACCATGGCTGGAGCTAAGCCAATCCGAAGCCAGGAGCCAGCTACTTCTTCCTGGTCTCTGACGCGAGTGCAGGTGCCCAAGCACTTGGGCCATCCTCCACTGCCTTTCTGGGCCACAGCAGAGAGCTGGACTGGAAGAGGAGCAACCAGGACTAGAACCCTGCGCCCATATGGGATGATGCTCATTCCACTTGATGTCAGCAACTTAAAGTGTTAATTTTAGTGAAGTCAGCTTTTTCAGGTTTTCTCACTCCTGCAGATTCCTAGCCCATCTTACTAGAGTTGCTGTTAACCAGTCTTTGTTATTTCTGCTAATACATGTACACTGCCAATAAATTTGTCTAAGTAGATTGTTGCAGCTTTTAATCCATATGTGAGGCTCCTTTAGGCAAATCCTCCTTCACTGGCTAGATTCTGTACCTCGTGTGTCCATATGGAAATCATTTGCTTTCCTGGTCAAGGCACACAGAGTGAAAGTTTGGGAATGGATGTGGGGGTTATATATGCCTGTCCAAACAAAGGGAGTTATACATTCAACCACTGTTCTTTGGGTGCACTCTCCACTTCATTCATTGTAACTGAAATGGATTGCTCATCTTCTCTCAGGTACTTCTGATGCATTTAACATTTTCAGTATATCACTTTTTCCATTAGAGTTAAATTTATATTAACAGAGTCTCTACACACAACATCAAGCAAGTATAACTCTTAATTTCTACTTGGCTCTATTCCTTCTTCCTGCCCCAAAGAATCCACTATTATTAAGAGAAAAAAACTCCCATCTCTCACGTTTCCCCCTTGCCTGTTTTTCTTTTTTGAAATTTAAAATCCAAATGGTAATATGTTATAGTCAGACTACATGGTCTTTCTTTGGTCGAAAGTTTAGCATTGAAAGTGGTAAATACATATAAACAAGAAAGCAAGTTGTATCTAACATTGCAAACTATTGACATTCACTTAATGTTTTTTTTACAACCAAAGAAATTTAAATATGTCAATTAATACAGAAAAGTAGAAAACAAGTTTATGTTTCTGACAAGATCAAAAAATTAATTAAAAAAACTTGAGGTCTTGAATAATAAATTAGTAGCTTGGTGTGATAAATAAATATTTATGTCTAATCCCTTGATATATGTTCATCATTATATTTAAAATAAAGTCTAAAATAATCATCATAATCAAATATCTTTCTAAAATATCTATTATATTCTAAAAAATTACAATGATCTATATTACTGTTATCAATAACCTCAGCTCAAAATGCAATGAACAGAAAAGTAAAATCCAAAAATTTTAACATAATAGGTAAAATTACTTTATATAAAGTAGCACCTCATCAAAAAAACTGGAGAATAAGGTTCAAATTACACATGCAATTTTGCACCAATGTAATTATACAGAATTTGGGATCTGAAATACAGAAATAAACACATGTTGTCATGATAGTAACTCATTGTGTCCAAGTCTAAAATGGAACACCTTTAATCCATTTATTACTTAATTGTATATGGATACAGTTATGTAATATATTTTATCTTTTTGAAAATCAAATTTGAGAATAAATCATTTAGTAGCATGCTTAAAATTCTCAGGCATCTGAGGTATTACACCTATAACAATTTTACCTAAACATTTAAAACATCTGCCCTAATGAATGATTGGTGAATTATGACGAAAAATACTATACAGAATAAATACATGTTTTATTTTTCCACAAGAACAACTTATGTTGGTATATACTTTATTTCTATGAGTTCAGCATCTCAAAAACAAGTCAAATTTATTCTTTTACAGATTTTGTAGGACAGGATTTGAATATAGATTATCTGGTTCTCACCAAGCTAAATGCAAATATCAGCAGGACTTTTGATCTCATCTGAGGCTCCAGGCTTCTTCCAAGTTCACATGGTTGTTAGTAGAAACGCATTTCTTGTGGCTCTGTGATTAAAATTCTGCTTTCTTGAGAGCTATCACCTGGGAACTACTCCCAGCAACAACAGTTTACTATATGGATGTCTCCACAGACCCTCCCAACAAATGGCTGCTTGCTAGCCTTTGGAAAAAAAAATTGGATTAGCATGTAATACTTGTACATTTATCTGTGGGACAATACAATATTTAAAAACATTCTAAATGAATTATATGAAGCCATTTACTCTTCTATTTCCATATTTTTTTTGTGCTTGGAGACTACAAATTCCTCTGTTTCTTTCTTTTTTAAGATTCATTTATTTATTTGAAAGTAGAGTTTACAGAGAGAGGAGAAGGAGAGAGAGAGAGAGAGAGAGAGAGAGAGAGAGGTCTTCCATCTGCTGGTTCACTCCCCAATTGGCTGCAATGGCCAGAATTGCACCAATCCGAAGGCAGGAGCCAGGAGCCTCCTCCAGGTCTCCCAAGCAGGTGCAGGGGCCCAAGGACTTGGGCCATCCTCTACTACTTTCCCAGGCCATAGCAGAGAGCTGGATTGGAAGTGGAGCAGCCATGATTCTAACCGGTGCCCATATCGGATTCCGGTGCTTCAGGTCAGGGCGTTAACCCACTGTGCCACAGTGCTGGCCCCTGTTCTGTTTCTTCATATGGACTCTTTCATGCTGCTGTCAACTCTGTTCTGCTGTGCTGAGGAACAGGGAAATATCTCTCTGATGATTCACCTGCTCTGGGAGAACTCACCAGATTAGGTCAGATGCATCCACACAATTTTTCTTTTCTTTTTTTTTATTGACCCAAAGTTAACTGATTAGTAGTCAGATTCAAACAGTGCCATTACATTATTTTCCATCTCCCACCCACATTCAGGAGAAAGGCATTACATAGAGAATACATTCAAGGCAGGTAGAGAATTTTGAGAACAGTTGTGGGCTGGATTGTAACTCCCCAAAATCAGTATGTTTAAGACCAAACTCATAAAACATATGTTGTAATATAGCATCTTTAAAGAGGTGATTTGGGGGGGGGGGGGAGGCAGTGCTGTGGCACAGTGTGTTAAAGCCACGGTCTGCAGTGCCGGCATCCTCTATGGGCACTGGTTTGTGTTGTGGCTGCTCCACGTCTGATCCAGCTCCCTGCTAATTTGCCTGGGAAAGCAGCTGAGGATGACTCAAATCCTTGGGCCCCAGCAGCCACGTGGGAAACCCAGAAGAAGCTTCTGCCTCCTGGCTTCAGATTGGCTCAGTGCTGGCCATTGCAGCCATTTAGGGAGTAAACCCTAATGATGGAAGACCTCTCTCTCTCTCTCTCTCTCTCTCTCTCTCTCTCTCATCTCTACCTTCTCTGTAATTCTTTCAAATAAAACACACCAAACACCGGCGTAAGGGAAACGGTTTATTGGGGAAAATCCAGCAGACCGGTGGGAAGGGTGAAAGGGTGAAGGAAGGAAAAAGAGAGAGAAGGAGAGTGTAACAGAGAGAAGAAAAGAGAAAGAGAGAGGAGAGGAGCTAGTGAGCAGAGAAGAGAGGAGGCTAGAGAGAGAAGAGGAGAGGAGAGAGAGAGGGGGAGAGAGAGAAGCCAAGAGAGAGCAAAAGAAAGAGCCAAGTGTTCAGGAGCAGGTCCTTTTAAAACTTTGCCGGAGGGCAGGCAGGGAAGCAGGAGTAGCGAATCCCATTGGGATGGGGTGGAGCTTGACAACAGCAGTTGGGCCCTGTGGCCACCTGGCTTCCAGGAATGGGGGGGGGGGGGCTAGAGCCTAGGATGGTGTCAGGGTGTAGATCGCGCCATAGATAAAACTGTGCCATTTTCCTAACATCTGGGTCCAGCTTGTTTCACTTAATGTGATGTCTTTCAGTTGCAACCATTTGAAACTGTTTTACTTATTAATATTTCCCAAAATTAATAAGCTGGGTGGGCTTTTGCCATGTATTAAAAGAAGAATTCTGAATACTGGCTCAAATAGACCAGGCAACATGGTAAGTTTTTAAGCTTTGTATTTAGTGAGAGACATGCATAGGAGAGTGAAGGGTTTATCTGATTAAGGAAGAAATGTCTAGAGACTAAGTTTGGGTCCATACCAAGCAGAGATCAGGCCAGGAGCCACGTGCAGTGAGCGTTTGGTTATGAGCAGCCACAAGTACTTAGCATGAGCAGTGAAGCAAAGGCAGAGTGAGCAATTTTGGGGTGTTCCAGGCCTTTTGTCCATTTCTAAAGGGGAGTTTTATCCATTTCTAAAGGTTACATAACCTGATTGGCAGGTGGGCATATAGGTGGGGTCAAGTAGGTGCATGAGATCACTCAGGGTGAAGGCATGGCCTTCCAGCTCACAAATCTGATCAATTTTATCCTATCTGCCTGCATATATAACTTTTGGATGCAAATGGTAGAATATCATTCTTTTTATAGTTGAATAAGATTGCATTGCATGTATGTACTATATATATGTTACAATTTATTAATTATTAATCTGATAAACATTTTGGTTGATTTCAAATTGTATCTATTGTGAATAGTGCTGCTATAAACATGGTGCTGCAGGTATCTGTGATACATTATGCTCAAGTCTTTTGGCTATAAACTTAGTAGTGGGATTGCTATATCATATGGTAAGTCTATTTCTAGGTTTCTTTTTTAAATAAATCTCTACACTTTTCAACACTAGCTGTACTAATTAACATTCTCACCTCAGATGTATAAGTATTTCCCTTTGTCCACATTCTTGTCAGCATTTGCTATTCTCTGTGTTTTGGATTTTAACCATTATAAAAAGGGTAACGTGACATTGTAGTCTTGATTTGCATTTTTTCATATATTTATTGCTCATTTATATTTCTTATTTTTTAAAAAAGATTTATTCATTATTTGATAGAGTTACAGAGAGGCAAAGGCAGAGAAAGAGAGAAAGAGAGATCTTCCATCTGCTAGTTCACTCCTCAAATGGCCACAATGGCCGGAGCCAGAATGATATGAAGCCAGGAAATTCTTCTGAGTCTACCAGGTGGGTACAGGGGCCCAGGGACTTGGGCCATATTCTACTGCTTTCAGCAGAGAGCTGGATCAGAAGCAGAGTAGCCAGGACTTGAACAAGGAGCCCATATGGGATGCCAGCATTGTAGGCAGCGGCTTTACCCACCACACCATAGCACTGGCCCCGCATTTCTTCTTTTGAAAACTGTCTACTGAAGTCCTTTGCCCATTTCTCAACTGGATTAGTTGTTTTGCTGTGCCATTCATCTTATAAAAGACAGACATGGGGCCGGCGCCGTGGCTCAATAGGCTAATCCTCCACCTTGCGGCGCCGGCACACCGGGTTCTAGTCCCGGTTGGGGCGCCGGATTCTGTCCCGGTTGCCCCTCTTCCAGGCCAGCTCTCTGCTATGGCCAGGGAGTGCAGTGGAGGATGGCCCAAGTGCTCGGGCCCTGCACCCCATGGGAGACCAGGAAAAGCACCTGGCTCCTGGCTCCTGCCATCGGATCAGCGCGGTGCGCCGGCTGCAGCGGCGGCCATTGGAGGGTGAACCAACGGCAAAGGAAGACCTTTCTCTCTCTGTCTCTCTCTCTCACTGTCCACTCTGCCTGTCAAAAATAAAAAAAATAAAAAATAAAATAAAATAAAAAAAAAATAAAAAAAAAAAGACAGACATGGGCAAATTTCTTTGGCAACTCCTCTCTTGGAGCCCTCCTCCTGACTGCTGTGGCAGGGGTTTCTTGCATTCAATAAATCTTACTTTGCTCCTTGTCCCTGTCTGCATGGAAATTCTTCAAAGTGAGACAAGAGTGGGGATCAACCTCATCTTCATTCTCTGGCAACACTTGATGGACTCAGATTTAGCTTGAATCCAATGCATATCAGCCTTGGATCATCTCACCAGATGGGTGAGCAAGCAGACTGCTTCTGCCTCTGTTTTAGTAGAGCCTCACTCTTGGTAGTAGCATCTCTCTCTCTCTCTGTGTCTCTCATTGGGTTCCTGTCAGCCAGTTAAAAGCAAAAAAGCACGGCTGTCAGTCTTAAGACTCAGTGGTCAGACTTGCTAATTAGGGCTGGATTAATCTCCCAGGGCGGAGATTCTCATCCTCCACTGCACTCCCTGGCCATAGCAGAGAGCTGGACTGGAAGAGGAATGACCAGGACAGAATCCGGTGCCCCGACCGGGAGTAGAACCTGGTGTGCTGGTGCCGCAGGTGGAGGATTATCCTATTGAGCTGCGGTGCCAGCCAAGATAATTTTCTAATCTCTCTTGCATGGATTGGCCCTTAGCAAGGGACTGGGAGAAGGCAGTGAGATACCTGATGGATCCTAGCAGGGGCTATACCCCGGTGCTTCCTGAAACTCTCTTGGATGGACACCAGACCCTGACAGCTGGAATGGTGTTGGGCTGGGAAGTGCATTTCCTTCAGGGACCAGAAGTATTGAGACTGGGTTTGGTCTGGAGTAAGGACATGGGCTCCAAGCCCTAATGCCCACATAACTCCTTACTTTACTCCAGACTTGAATGCCTGTAATCTGGTCTTTTGAGTTCTCCTGAGATATAATACTAGAGGCTCCACTCTCTCTACTAATTGTCTTGCCTCTGGAAATGTTGGTCCTGCCCATTCAGTCTCCCTTTGTGGAGACAAGCCCATTGCTTGAGACTGGGAGAAGATCTTGGAATAACCAAAAATTCAGGCCAGGGCAACATCTGGTGCTTTCCAAAGGCTCCTTGACTGGACACCAGAAGCCAACACCCCGATGGGAGGTCATGCTAAGAAGTGTACTCTGTTTTTCCTTCAGTGGACAATAATCTGCTGGTGAGACTGGGCACAATCTTGAGTAAAACTATGGGCTCCATGCCCCAGTGAATTCTTATCTTACCTCAGATCATGACTGATCTCTATTTCTTTTTCCATTTGCCTCACTACAATGTGGCCTCTGGATGGTCTTTTTTCTTAACTGCTCTCCTCATTTCTTACAAACTATAACTCCTGGTCCCATGAGTTGGCATTTCCCTAAACACCTGTTCAGTTTTGGTTCAGAATTTGTGTATCCCATTTGTAGATCCAGGCAGCCTTTTTCATCTAGTCATCTGTTTTGGTATAGAGCCCCTTGTGACCTGGGCTTGTGGGAGACAGGTTCCCTGGCATGTTCTCTAGTGCCCTCCTCCCTGTTTTTCAGGTTCACCTCTGTCAAGTCCTTTCTTGATAGTCCATACCTCAGAGGTAGTTCTCTGGGGAGAATTTTTATCTCCCCACTGTGCTCCTTTATTCTTTCATATGCATAGTCATCAGCCTAAGTAGTGGATAGGACTGGTGTTCTCCTTCAAAACTCTAACTTGAAAAACCTTTTTTGAGGTTTTATGGCTCAAGGTTAGGAGGCACAGGACAATTGTTTCTTGTCATGTATGGGGGCAAAGCAGCAACCATATATATTTGCTCAAAACACCAGTCCCAGTTCTAGAATGCTCAAATGTGTGCTGTTCTGGCAAATATATATCCTAGATTACAGGCATGTGTAGAAGGCTGCGCAAGTGTGGGTAACATGTGCTAGTCCCACCTGTGCTTTCCTCCCTTCTCTGTGGGCTTCATTGCATGTCTGGACACCACAGCCAGCAGGAGAGTTTGAGAGATGGCTCAAAATCAGGAGAGATAAAAGCTTAAGGGCACTTCTGTTTTTACCCTCCTGTTCCAGATGGGAAATAAAAACAACTATAGCAGGCAATCCCTTGGGGTGCACCCTCAGATATTTAGATTCATTTGACCCCCCAAAGCTTAAAGAAAAAAAATAAACTAATTTTTGTACCAAACTGGTAGAAGTAGAAAGTTAGCTTTCAGAGGGAAGTATTATCTAAAATGTGGCAGCTTCATCTCCTCTAGGACCATAACAACCTCCCTGTAATCTGCCCATTCCCCTCATTTGTCCTTTGTATCCCCAACTTTTAGTTCCCCCAGAGCTTCCTGCCAATTTACTACCTCTATGACAAATGCCTGGGCGGGGGTTTGCTGGATTCTATTAGGGACCAAATCCCTTCTTCTCTTTGACACAGATAGAAGGATATCTGAGTAGCTTCATAGATGACCCAGATCAATACACAGAGGCCTCCCAGTACCTAACACAAGTGTACGAATTAACTTGGAAGGATGTAGTGCTGTTCTTTGGCCAAAATCTAATAAGTTCACAAAAGCTTGAAGCCATACAGGCAGAGAATTTTGGGGATGAATTGTGCGTACCCCTTGTGCACAACCCTAAAATTGCAATATAGGAACAAAAGGCTCCATTCTCCAACAGGTCAACATGCAGTTTCCCGGAATGACTGTAACTGGGACCCTAACAATCCAACTGATGATTGGAGAAGAAGACATCCTATTTCCTCTGTTATTGAGGGCATAAAGAGAATTAGAGCCAAACCCCTTAACTAATATAAATCATCTCAGATCGACCAAAGGACACAGGAAAATCCATCTGCCTTTATGGAATGCCTGAGAGACTTTAAAGAAATATACCTCATTGGAGCCTGATTCTATAGGACAGGCAATTTTAAAAGAATGGTTCCTGACCCAGTGTGCTCCAGACATCAGCAGAAAACTCCAAAAATTTGCAGTGGTACCTGAAAGCACTCTAGATAATCTCTTAAAGATGGTCACCAGTCTTTTATAACAGGGGTGAGGAGAGGACCCAAAAGCGGGAGCTAAAGGATAGAAGGAGAGATGAGCAGTTGCACAGCCACATTCCTGATGCAGTCATCGTAGAGGCAGTGGACAATTCATCAAAGATTGTCAGAACAGAGCCCCAGTGCCATGCCTCATTTATAGAGATCACAGAAAGTGTGACTGATCCAGAAAGGTGAGAATTCTACGGTTAGGCATTACCAATAGACCTCTAATACCAGACTGAAGGGGCCCAGGGCCTTCTTTACAGGCTCTGGTAATAGATTAGTACTCACAAGTCCTGGGTGATTCTTATAGTATAAGTGAAACCTGTAAATTTCCTTCTATTCACTGAAACAACTTTCTCTGCCCTCCACTCCAGCTTGTTCCCTTCTCCTCTCAAAATGTAACCATGAATGGTGTCCAGGAACCCCTCAAGTTAAATAATTAACCCAACCTTTGAGCTGTCTAGAATGATCCAATATTCATTCACTCTTTTTTATCATACCAGAAAGCCCAGCATATTTGCTAGTTAAAGACCTCCTGGCTCATATAAGAACCACAGTTCTTTTAGGACTGGAAGAGACTTTTTGCCTCCCTCTGGTAGAGATAGACATCAGTGCAGAAATTTGAGTATCCAGGGAAAAAATTGGGCTGTAACTGCTCAGCGTGCCCAAGTTCATCTTAAAAACCCATTCAATTTTCTTCATCAGAGAAATACACATTAAAATCTGAGACTCAAAAAGGGCTAACAGCTTTAGTAGGCAAACTTAAGGTGCAAGGACTTTTGAAATCATGCAATAGTCTCAGCAGCAGTTTAATTCTAGGGGTTCAGAAGCCAAATGCAGAATCAAGACTAGTACAGGATCTTTGCCCCATTAATGAGGCTGTGCTGTCCATACATGCTATGTTCCTAAACCTTATACCTTGCTAAGCAACTCACCCCCATGTGAACTAATAACAGACACCCAGGTATCCAGAGCTCCTATTCTAGTATGTAATGCAGAGGACTAATGAGATTTTACCCAACTTGAAGGAACCCTACTTGAGGCCCCCACCTAAGCCTTCCCATGGGTAAAAGGGAATGACTTTAGGAGCACTAACTCAACTGAGAGGACCAGCTCAACAACCTATAGGATATCTTACTACAGAACTTAATTTAGTGGCCAAGGGATTGCCAGCCTGCCTCTGAGAAGTGGCTGTAATAGCCCTGCTAATTCCTGAAGCCACCAAACTTGACATAGGGCAGACTTAATAGTGTATATGCCCATAATATAACTGGGTTGCTGGCATCAAATAGAAGCCTCTGATTTGCAGACTACCATCTCTTGAAACACCAGATGTTATTAGCAGAGGGCCCTGCAGTTCAGATCAAGGTATGCTCCTCTCTTAATCCTGCCACTTTCTTTTTTTATTATTTTTAAAAAATTTTAATTAATACAAAGAGAACAGATTTTATGCATTCCCTAGGCACACTTCCAAGAAGACAACCACACTTCTTTCACTCCCCAATCCTACCCCCCATCTCTTCATCAGCTTTTGCAAAGACAAAATTTTAATCCATTCTATATTCACAGGCTTAACGCAGCACTAATCATAATCTTCAGTGAGTAAAAGTAGGAAGAGCATAGTTCCACAGGAGTATTAACAAGGGCTAAAAATGTCAATAATATCTCAAAATGACCATTTCACTCCTATATATTTGTCGGTATCTTGTCTTAACTATGACATATCAAAGAAAACATGATAATTGTACTTTTGAGACTGGTTTATTTCACTAAGCACAATAGTTTCCAATTGCTTGCATTTTGTTGCAAAAGGCAGAACTAAATTTTTTATGGCTAAATAGTATTCCATAGTGAAATAACTCTTCCTTTTGATGATTTCATTTCATTTCAGTAACTTCCTAGAGTGAGATTGCTGGGTCATATGGTAGACCTATATTCAGATTTATGAGAAATCACCATACCATCTTCCATGAAGTTTGTACTAGTTTACATTCCCACTTAACAGTATCGAAGGTACCTCTATCCACATGCTCGACAGAATTTATTGTTTTATGATGTAGCAGTGATAGCCATTCTAACTGGGTTGAAGTGAAACCTCATAGTGTTTTTAGCTGCATTTCCCTGATGGCTAGTGATCCTGAGCATTTTTTCCTGTGTCTGTTGGCCATTTGGATTTCATCCTTTAAAAATGGCCTATACATGTCCTTTGTCCATTTCTTAACTGCATTGTTCATTTCTTGAGTTCTTTCTAGATCCTGGGTAATAATCCTTTATTTTTTTTAACTTTTATTTAATGAATATAAATTTCCAAAGTACATATTATGGATTACAATGGCTTCCCCCCCATAACGTCCCTCCCACCCGCAACCCTCCCCTTTCCCACTCCCTCTCCCCTTCCATTCACATCAAGATTCATTTTCAATTCTCTTTATATACAGAAGATCAGTTTAGCATACAGTAAGTAAGGAATCCTGCCACTTTCCTCCCAAAGGTAATGGAAGGTCCTGGACACAACTGCGAACAGGTAGTCTTGCAGACATATGCAGCTAGGATGGTCTTTAACCTCCTCCCAAGAAATTCCAGACCAGGTCATCTTTACAGCTCCTTCAGGGAATATGGAACCTGCAAGTTGGTAAAGGGCTCAGGACATGATGCCTGGATCCATCATAATAGAATATCATAATTTTTGATAATTTTCATTGTAGAAATCTTTCCCTTCTTTGGTTAAATGCATTCCTAGATATTTTATTTTTTGTGGCTTTTGGGAATGGAATTTCTTTCTTGATTTCTCTTTATGTGGATTCATCATAAGTATACAACAAAGCTACTTTACTGAATTGGTTTATCTATTCTTACAGATTTTAGGTGGAATATGCAGATTTTCCCATGTATAACATCATGTCATTTGCAAGCATAATAATTTGACATCATCTTTTCTAATTTTGATTCCTTTTATTTCTTTCTCCTCCCTTATTGTTCTTATTAAAATTTCTAGTACTACATTCAAAAGGTGTAGTGAAAATGAACATCCTAGTCTTGTTCCAGATCTGAGGAGAAATACTTATAATTCTTCCCCCATTCAGTGTGATATTGACTGTTGTTTTAAGATATATAGCCTTTAAAATTTCAAGGAATTTTCCTCTTATATAAAATTTGCAGAGGGTATTTATTATGAAAGAGTGTTGAATCTTATCAAATACTTTCTCTGCATCTAATGAGATTACCATATGCATTTTGTCCTTCATTCTATTGATGTGATTTATGACTTTTATTGATTTGTAAATGTTGAGCCACCCTTGCATTTCTGGAAATAATCCTGCCTGATTGTGATGTATGACCTTTTTGAGGTGGTTTTGGATTCAATTTGCTAGCTTTTTATTGAGAATCTTCACATCTATGTTCATCAAGGGTGTAGATCTGAAGTTCGGTTTTCATGACATGTCTTCGGTTTTGGTATCAAATTAATGCTGGCCTCATAAAAAGAATTTGGCAGAGTTGCATCCTGAGCAATATTTTGAAATCATGAAATAAAAAAAAAGAACTTAGTTGAGAAAGAGAGTCTTTTTTTTTTTTTTTGGCCCTTTACCCAAGAATCTTTGTCATTTGAAAGAAAATATTTAAGTGTCTGTGATTCAAATTGAAATATTCTTTTAGAAGTGCATTATAACTTCCTGGAATCATATTGATGCATTTTTTGAAGAGGAATTCTAAACTCATATAACTAATGCTTTATGTAATAAAAAGGTTGATTAAGAGGTAAAACTCAGTAGTCCAAAAGTGTTAAACATGAAATAGTTATTTTAAAATTTTATTAGTAAAAATGCTATTCTTGCTTCAATCTTTAATGACCAAATCAACTAAAAGAATTATATCTATTTGCCTTTATTTTCATAATCCATTTTGTTAGTAAGTTCCTGCAAATTTTGATGCAATATCTACAAGAATTGTTTCTAAAATTTCCTGTAGAACTTTCAGGTAATTTACAGTGCTTGAAATGGTGAAATAATTTCTCAGTGTATCATATATTTCTTTGAATCCTTAATATAGCAAAGTGAAAATGACATTATTTCTGTGCTTAAAAGATGTAAACGTGATAATCACTGTTCCCAGCTACACATGATAAAATTCCTCTCTGGAGAGAAAAAAATTTTATAAGGCTACCTTATAAATTTTTTAAAAAAATTTTTATAAGGTTAGTTTACTGCATCACTTATAAACTGTGTTTTGGATGAAACACACTAAGATCTTTTTACTTGAACATAGTAGGCCACAGTCATTCAAATCAATAGTTCTTCTCCCCCACAGAAGAAAAAGCAATGCCAGTTATCATTTGCTTTATAAAGTTTAGTCCAACGAGAATAAATTTGATCTTCTTAGGGCTTTACTTCCAGGAGGAGGTCATGGAAATGTTTTCACACTGTTGTTTCTATGATGAGAAGCAAGACAAGTAATTGCTTTATTATGAGGGATTTTTCCCAATAGAAAGAATTTTGGCCACTTTCTACCTAAAGAAAAAGCAACAAATGTCTAACATGAAACCAACTACTAACTAGTACGATGAGTAAAGCAAATAATTCACACATTTAATATTAACTTATTAGGAGTTATTATTTATAATACACATTTATCACAGGTGTGTTTCTGTTAGGGAATCAAAATCAACCCTTGGAGTGGGTATTATGGTGTAGTGGATTAAGCCTCTAGCTGCAATGCAGGCTTCACATATGGACAATTCAAGACTAGGCTGCTCCACTTCCAATTGAACTCCTTACTAATGGCCTATGGAAAGCAGTGTCAGATGACCCAAGTGCTCAGGCCCTTGCCACTCAATTGGGAAACCCAGACGAAGCTCCTAGCTCTGGCTTAGTTCAGCCCTGACTCTTGTGGCCATTTGGGAAGTGAAAGAGCAGATGAATCTCCATGTATCTCTCCCAATCTCTCTGAAACTCAGGCTTTCATACCTAGACTATCACATTTTATTAGGTTTGAGACACACTTCTCTTGATTATAGCAAACAGGTACCATCAGAAGGTAGACGCTAAAGCTCAAGGATCTGGAAAGATCTTCTAGATCTTCTATTTAATGCAGTTGAAACCTGGAGCGAGCAACATCACTGCATTATGCTTCTGAATCAGTTTCTTCAGCTGCCTGATGAATATGCTCATAGATTTAGTGTGAATATTTCATCAGTTATTGTAGTGCTTAGTACAGCTCCTGGCTCACAGAAACTCTCTATAAATGCTAGATACAAGAATCATTGTTCTGCACAATTCAAGTTTCTGTTATGGAAAATTATATACAAAAATTTTTAGCCTTTAAAACACTAGATTTTTGATCATGAGTGTTGTATATGAATATGCCTTAGAAATAAAATTACTGGGGCCAATGCTGTGGCATAGTGGGTAAAGCTCCTGCTGGCAATGCAGGCATCCCATATGGATGCCAGTTCAAGTCCTAGGTGCTCTGATTCCAATCCAGCTCTCTGCTATGGCTTGGGAAAGCAGTAGAAAATGGACCAAGTCCTTGGGCCCCTGCACCCGTGTGGGAGACCTGGAAGAAGATCCTGGCTCCTGGCTGCTGGCTTCAGATAGGCACAGTTCTGGTCATTGTGGCCAGTTGGGGAGTGAACCAGCGGATGGAAGACCCCTCTGTCTCTCTCTGCTTTTCCTTTTCTCTCTGTGTAACTCTGCCTTTAAAATAAATAAATCTTTAAAAAAAATAAAGAAATGAGAGAGCTGGGAGTTGATCTCAGGAAGTCTGACTCCTTATTCAAAAAAAAAAAAAAAAAAGAAAAAGAAAGAAATAACATTACTGATCACTTCCCTCAAGATTACCTTAGACTAATTCTCATTTCTCAATAGGTAAAAAAGTGACAACAAGCATACTAGTAAGTGCTTCTTAACTTCAGGTTGTACTAGAAGAATTTGGTTTTTTAATATTTTATTTAAAGAATACAAATCTCATGCATTTCATACATAGAAATTTGGGAACATGTTGATTCTCCAACCCTACCTTCTTCTTGCTCATAATCTTACCCTTCTTCATCTTCCCTCTCCCATTCCCATTCTTATGTTTTACAAAGATCTATTTTCAGTTAACTTTATCCTCATAAGATTAACCCTACAGAGAGTACAAAGTTCAACAAATAGTACAAGGAAAAAAGAAAACAAAAACAAACAAGCTTGCTCCTCTATAGTTAAGACAAGGGCTATTCAAAATCATTGATCATAAAGTGTCAGTTTCACTCCTATATATTATCATTTGTAACAAAACAGATGCAACTGGAATTTGACTTCTTTTAAAAATTTATTTGAGAGGAGAGTGATGCAGACAGAGTTAGAGACATAGACAGAGATGGCAGATGTACAGAGAGAGCTGATATCTGATGGTTCACTTCTCAAATACTCACACAGCTGGGGCTGAATCCAAGATCTCAATCCAGATCCTCCTGGTGGTGGCAGGAACCAAATCACTTGAGACATCACTAGTTCTTCCCAGTATGTGCATCAGCAGAAAGCTGTAATTAAGAGACGGAGCTGAGTTCTCAACGCATATACTCCAATATGAAATGCAGCATCTTAGTGACTGGCCAAACACCTACTTCTCAAAATATTTCAAAGAAAATATTAAATTAGCATTTAATCTAACAAGTTAGTAAAAGATCTAGGGCAGCATTGGAGCCTGACCATTGATGTTAAGGCTAATTTATTAGAACATATCAACTAAGCTAAAAAGATATGATGTCTTCTCCTTATTTTGCTCTATGTTTTGATTTTTCCTCTTAAATTATATAAGGAGAGATTAAAATATCACATATATGGTGTTAGGATGTTGAGGATAAATTGACAATAAATAACAACACACAAATAAATGCAAAAAAAATAAAGAAAAATTAGGAATTTTTTTCTCTATCCCATTACAATATGTATTTTCCCAGGAATTCACGAAGGTTCTGTTACTCATCATTATCTGTTCGATAATTGAAATTTTTTTCTTAATGCTCACATTCATGGAAAAACTATTGACTTTTATTAAGTTCATTGTCAGTATACTTGTATTCTTTAATATTTCAAACAACCATGTAGAATTCTTTTATTTAATATTTATTCATTTGTTTAAAAGACAGAGTTAAAGAAAGGCAGAGTCAAAGAGAGAGAGAGAGACAGAGTGAGAGAGAGAGAGAGAGGGAAATAGAGAGGTATTCCACCCTCTAGTTCACTCCCCAGATGGCCGCAACGGCCAGAGCTGTGCCAATCCAAAGCCAGGAGCCAGGTGCTTCTTCCTGGTCTCCCATGAAGGTGCAGGGGCTCAAGCACTTGGGCCATTTTCTACTGCTTTCCCAGGCCACAGCAGAAAGCTGGATCAGAAGTGGAGCAGCCGGGACTCGAACAGGCACCTCTATGGGATGCTGGCACTGCAGGCACACAGCACTGGCCCTATCAAACAACCATGTAACATTCTTTACTAGATATCCCAGGCATGGTCAATTCAAAATTCTCAATGTTGAAAGAATCATTTTCTCCATGAGAAAGACTCAAAATTCCAGATTTCTCCATTTCTCATAGTAATATTACTGTTTTCTCAAAGTAGAATATTATATTTGTCTTGTAATCACCCTGTCTCCTGCCTGCTTTCTTCATCTATGAATTAAACAATTTATAAGATCTTGTAAGTATTTCTTTATTCATTTTTCATTTGTATCTACAAAGAATACCTACAAATAACTTACTCATCTGTCTGTATACTATGTTCAGAAGTTATTTTTTGTATGCAAAATTTGCATTACCTACAGAATGAATTTTTTCATGTTATTTTAACTCCTTTCCATTCTCTCCATATACCTTTGTGAAGACAACTATTATGTCTTCTCTAACTATGAAATAGCTTTACTGGCTTTCTGACTGTTTTATTGTATATTCTAGAAGTTTGAAAATGGCTTGTTGAACTTATCTACTCGAACATATCCAGTCTACCTTTATTTAACATCTATATGTAAATTCTGATATTTTTAATATTCAAAGTCTTCTCACTGCACAACCAAAACACTCCCTAATTGTACATCATCTGTTTATGTTTTTCAAAAATTTTAAGTATTTGTTTAATCCAACAGAAAGAGAGCTGAACATGATCATGTCTTTTTTTTTTTTTTTTTTTTTTGACAGGCAGAGCAGACAGTGAGAGAGAGAGACAGAGAGAAAGGTCTTCCTTTGCCGTTGGTTCACCCTCCAATGGCCGCCACGGCTGGCGAGCTGCAGCCGGTGCACCGCGCTGATCCGATGGCAGGAGCTAGGTGCTTCTCCTGGTCTCCCATGGGGTGCAGGGCCCAAGCACTTGGGCCATCCTCCACTGTCTTCCCTGTCCACAGCAGAGAGCTGGCCTGGAAGAGGGGCAACCGGGACAGAATCTGGCGCCCCGACCGGGACTAGAACCTGGTGTGTCGGCGCTGCTAGGTGGAGGATTAGCCTATTGAGCTGTGGCGCCGGGCGATCACGTCTTTAAGTAATATATTTTTTAATTCAACTGCTAATATTTGAAAATGTTATTGAGGAATGGAGTTAATTTTTCTTTAACTTTGTATCATTCCCAAACCCTTAATAAATAAGATTTCATTCTTTCAGTAAAATAAACTGAATTTCTGCTGGCTAAAAATGTCTTTGGAATCTTTATAAAATGCACAGGCAAGATAAAGTTGCTAATTGGAGAATTTGGTGAAAGTAGAACTCATAAAATGTCAGGGTGTGATATTCATGCTAAAACTAAGTATTATGGCAATCCAATAAGAAAATGAAGTGTTTGGAATTCTATAAGGTGTAAGAAGAACAATTTAAATTGATAGAACAATTTAAAATGATAGAAGCAGAATGCTTGGCTCAACTCCGATATTTTTCATCTGAACTGACTTTAGAAATCAGAATGTAGATATACATCATACCCAAGAAGGATTTTATTGAAATAATGCTTTCACTACACCTTGATAAACTCCAAAACTATAATATTTAGTCTCTTATGTTTATCTTCAATCTAAAATATCAGACAATTTTGGAATAAATTTATGGTTATAAATATAAGCCATGATCTATAATCTGCTCCAGAAACTGGTGTATGTTATACAGAGCAGAAATAACCAAAGGATGCAGTGTTCCACCGAACATGTATTCACTCTTTCAAGAATACTTAGCACAAATCTTGAAGAAACAGTGGCATTAGCTTCCCTACCTGCTATATTACTGAAGACACACTGCTAAGTTATGATTTTATGCAGACATCTTCCCACTCTGCTTAAGCTGATTTCTTTCTCAGTACTATTGCCACAGTTAATCTGCAGCATGCATGCTAAAAACTATGAAAATAGAAAGACAAAATACCCATTTCAGTATATACAGTTTTGTGGAAGAACAGGTGGCTGATAAAAAAGCCACTCCTTGGTGTTGAAGCAATAGCAGCAGTTGAAGAGCAAAGGGCCCTCTTTCCTGTGGAGTTTAAATTAAATTCAGATTTGTTTCAGCAGGCCTTTAATAGAAGCTCTATGATTGGGATGCTTTGGCTTTGCTGATATCTCCACAGGCTTGGCTATGTCGAGGCCTATTTAGTCATTTTGTAAACTCAATAAAATGGTATTAGTGATAACCAACTGCTGTATGTATTAAATTTGTGTTCATTATTTGTGACCTTGTGCTACAGTTCTGCAATGTGCCAGTTATAAGAAAAGCATATTAATACTGCTTTCTTTGCCTTTTGTATTTATTGCCAGTATTGTGTCTTCATTATTTTACTTTGTCAATCACAACTGCTAATCCCACTGTCCCATATCCTGATAAATTTGCCTGGCTTAAAGAAGCTCCTGAAAGAAATCAAGGGAAGCTCAGCCTCTGAATCTGCCATTGTGAAATCATTTAGAGGCTCTTGTTAACACATGGTGCTTCACTGTTAAAGACTTTAATTTATCAGTTGTTTTTTGTTTGTTTGTTTGTTTTGTCTTAGGAGAATAGAAGTGAAAGCTGGATATAAATTAAGCAGAGAAGAAAACAGACTCTCTGTTTTCTTTTTCTCTCTTAATTTTCTTACTTTTATAACTATTTATACGGTTCTTTTTTCTGTTTGGAATACTTTCAGAGCCGTGAGCTCCCTGCAAGCATTAAAAGCAGACTAGAGTAAGCCTCCTAAACAATACTGATATTGTAGAAGATAGTCATGCGCTGCCTTTAGGCTGCAAGGAATTCAGGGATGGTCTTAATTCCATTACTGGTTTCCTTTGATATGTGTTAAATAACACAATTCAGAAATGAAGGAGTATGCAGGAAAGGATACTTACCCCCTGGTATGTAGAGTTAAAATACTCTAAAGTCATAAAATGTGGAATGGAAAGCTCTCTATGTCTTACTTGGAGACATTTAGACTATTACGATATGCCTGGATATGGTAAAGTAGAAAAGAGCACTATCAAATATATGAAGAGAAATCATACCAATTATATACTTCATAGAATACTCAAGTTTTAGAGTCAGCGCTGTGGTGTAGTGGGCTAAGCCTCTGCCTGCAATGCCAAAATTTCATATGGGCACCAGTTTGTTTCCTAGCTTCTCTTCTGCAGATCCAGCTCTCTGCTAAGGGCTGGTAGAACAGTAGAAGATGCTCCAAATGCTAGGGCCCCTGCACCTGCCTGGAAGACTCTGAAGAATATCCTGGCTCCTGGCTTCAGATGGGCTCAGCTCCAGCCATCATGACCAGCTGGGGAGTATTTAATGGATGGAAGACTTTTTTTTCTTTGTTTTTCCCTCTGTCTGTAACTCCACTTCAAAAATAAATAAAAAAAAAATCTTAAAAAATGGGGAGAGGGGCAAGATGGTGGAATAGGAAGGGAGCACACTGATAATCTGGGGAGAGACAGTTTAATAAAAGTGGAGATACTGCAGGTTCAAGGAAGAGTAGGAGAGGAAACAGCAGGAGAAACTCTTCCGGAACACGTGATTCACAGTGGACCTGCGTGGAGAGCGTGGGAGCCCACAGTTCGGGACACCAGCAGCAGACTCAACACACCAGCGCTGGAACGTGAGGTGAGCCGAACCTCAATAGCCGGAGACAACGGCAGGCAAGCGGAGAGAGGAGACTAGAGGGAACGACCCCTGGGCGGGGGGGAAAGTTCACCAGGCTAACTGGAAGAGAGAGAGAGAGAGAGAAAAAAAAAGGTGACTGGGTTTCTCTCTCTCTGCTCACCTCTCAAGGGTGAGCAAGACAAAGAGCAGGCGCCATCTTGGACATACGTCATAAGCAGAGCGACCTCAGGTCTGCACCGGCCCTGAGCCTAGCAGAAAAACCTGACTCTGGGCGGGGCGAATTAACAGGAGATTAGGACCTAGTAAATTTGTGGTGCTACTGAACTGAGACTGTGAAAAAAGAGACAGTGGGGGAGAGAACTCACAGAATTCACGTGAGTACTCTCCAGAGACGCTACAATTCCGTAACTTTGGCAACCCAGTGGGAGACTGAAGGAGAATTTGAGCCCACTCTGAGGGCCGAACAAATTCCCTGTGTGATCCTTGGAAAAGAGCTTCCAATCTCTGGCTCCTGTGGGTATATCATTTGCCTGCTAACTACCTCCAACTTCATTCAGCTGTGCGGAATTACTTCCCTTTTGAATCAAAAAAAGAAAAGAGAGAGAGAGAGAGATCTACCATGCCTAACCTGGGAGTGTCACCTTTGGCACACCAAACAGAGCTCTCAGGCCACACCCATCTCAAGCCTCTAAGGCTCCATCAAAAACAGACAGTCCACTTAATCTAGAGACATAGTATAACAAGAAAAAGCACCACAGTGAAGAAACCAAATATCTCCAATATGCCAAATAACAAATGCAAAAAACCGAGGTAATAAAAACAAGGAAGTCACCATGACGCCCCCAAATGAAAAAGACACCCCAATTCAAGATTATAAAGATGATGAGATAGAAGAAATGCAAGAAGCAGATCTCAAAAAATTGATAAGAACATTAAGAAGTTCTCAAAAACAAATTCTTGAACTACAGAAATCCTTAATGGACAAGATAGAAAATCTCTCTCGTGAAAATGAAATTTTAAGGAGGAATCAAAATGAAACGAAACAACTAGTACAACAGGAAACTGGGATAGTGATGAGAAATCATAATGAAGTGAAGAATTCAATAGATCAAATGAAAAACAAATAGAGAGCCTTTCAAACAGAATGGGTGAAGCAGAAGAGAGAATGTCGGACTTAGAAGACAGAGAACAGGAAAGGATACAGTCAGACCAAAGAAAAGAAGAGGAAATTAGAAATCTAAAACATATTGTCAAGAATCTTCAGGATACTATTAAAAAACCCAACATTCGGGTTCTAGGAGTTCCTGAAGGCATGGAGAGGGAGAAAGGATTAGAAGGCCTTTTTAGTGAGATATTAGCAGAAAATTTCCCAGGTTTGGAGAAGGACACAAAAATCCTAGTACAGGAAGCTCACAAAACCCATAATAAACATGAACAAAAGAGATCCTCACCACGACACGTTGTAATTAAACTCTCCACAGTGAAACATAAAGAAAAGATCCTAAAATGTGCATGAGAGAAACGTCAGATTACTCTCAGAGGATCTCCAATCAGACTCACAGCTGACTTCTCATCAGAAACCCTAAAAGCTAGGAGGGAATGGCGAGATATAGCCCAGGTACTAAGAGAGAACAACTGCCAGCCCAGAATATTATATCCTGCAAAGCTATCATTTGTGAATGAAGGTGAAATAAAGACTTTTCATAGCAAACAGAAATTGAAAGAATTTGTCGCCACTCATCCAGCCCTGCAAAAGATGCTTAAAGATGTGTTACACACAGAAACACAGAAACAAGGTCATCAATATGAAAGAAGGTAACGGAAGGAAACCTCACAGCAAAAGATCACAGGGAATTCAAAGTATATATTAGAACTTATCTTTGGAAAATGGCAGGGCAAAGTTACCACTTATCATTAGTCACATTGAATGTTAATGGCCTGAACTGTCCAGTTAAAAGACACCAATTGGCTGATTGGATTAAGGAACAAAACCCATCTATTTGCTGCTTACAAGAAACACATCTTTCCAACAAAGATCCATACAGACGGAAAGTGAAAGGCTGGAAAAAGATATACCATGCCAACAGAAATGAAAAAAGAGCGGGCGTAGCCATCTTAATATCAGACAACATAAACTTTACCACAAAAACTGTTAAGAGAGACAAAGAGGGGCACTATATAATGATTAAGGGATCAATTCAACAAGAAGATATAACAATTATCAATGTATATGCACCTAACTACAGGGCACCAGTTTATCTAAAAGCTTTGTTAAGGGACTTAAAGGGAGACTTAGACCCCAATACAATAGTACTGGGGGACTTCAATACTCCACTCTCAGAAATAGACAGATCAACCGGACAGAAGATCAACAAGGATACAGTAGAATTAAACAACACTATAGCCCAAATGGATCTAAAAGATATATACAGAACTTTCAATCCTACAGCTAAAGATTTTACATTCTTCTCAGCAGTACATGGAACCTTCTCTAGCATTGACCACATAATAGGCCAAAAAGAAGTCTCAGCAAATTCAAAAGAATTAGAATCATACCATGCAGCTTCTCAGACCATAAGGAATGAAGTTGGAAATTAGCAACTCAGGAATCCCTAGAGCATACACAAACACATGGAGATTGAACAACATGCTCCTGAATGAACAATGGGTCATAGAAGAAATTAAAAGAGAAATCAAAAATTTTCTGGAAGTAAATGAGGATAACAGCACACCACACCAAAACTTATGGGACACAGCAAAAGCAGTGTAAAGAGGAAAGTTTATATCAATAGGTGCCTACATCAAGAAATTGGAAAGGCACCAAATAGATGAGCTTTCAATTCACCTCAAGGATCTAGAAAACCTACAGCAAACCAGACCCAAATCTTGTAGGAGAAGAGAAATGATTAAAATCAGAGAAGAAATCAACAGGATTGAATCAAAAAAAAAACATTACAAAAAATCAGCCAAACGAGGAGCTGGTTTTTTGAAAAAATAAACAAAATTGACACCCCATTGGCCCAACTAACTAAAAAAAAGAAGAGAAAAGACCCAATTCAATAAAATCAGAGATGAAAAAGGAAATGTAACAACAGACACCACAGAAATAAAAAGAATCATCAGAAATTACTACAAGGACCTGTATGCAGCAAACAGGGAAAACTATCAGAAATGGATAGATTCCTGGACACATGCAACCTACCTAAATTGCACCAGGAAGACATCGAAAGCCTAAACAGACCCATAACTGAGACAGAAATTGAAACAGTAATAAAGGCCCTCCCAAAAAAGAAAAGCCCAGGACCAGAGGGATTCACTGCTGAATTCTACCAGACATTTAAAGAAGAACTGACTCCAATTCTTCTCAAACTATTCAGAACAATCAAAAAGAGGGAGTCCTCCCAAATTCTTTCTATGAAGCCAGCAACACCTTAATTCCTAAGCCTGAGAAAGATGCAGCATTGAAAGAGAATTACAGACCAGTATCCCTGATGAACATAGATGCAAAAATCCTCAATAAAATTCTCGCCAATAGAATGCAACAACACATCAGAAAGATCATCCACCCAGACCAAGTGGGATTTATCCCTGGTATGCAGGGATGGTTTAATGTGCACAAAACAATCAGTGTGATATACCACATTAACAGACTGCAGAAGAAAAACCATATGATTATCTCAATAGACACCGAGAAAGCATTTGATAAAATACAACACCCGTTTATGATGAAAACTCTAAGCAAACTGGGTTTGGAAGGAACATTCCTCAATACAATCAAAGCAATTTCTGAAAAACCCACGGCCAGCATCCTATTGAATGGGGAGAAGTTGGAAGCATTTCCACTGAGATCTGGTAACAGACAAGGATGCCCACTCTCGCCACTGCTATTCAATATAGTTCTGGAAGTTCTAGCCAGAGCTAATAGGCAAGAAAAAGAAATTAAAGGGATACAAATTGGGAAGGAAGAACTCAAACTATCCCTCTTTGCAGATGATATGATTCTTTATTTAGGGGACTCAAAGAACTCTACTAAGAGACTATTGGAACTCATAGAAGATATTGGCAAAGTAGCAGGGTATAAAAACAATGCACAAAAATCAACAGCCTTTGTATACACAGACAATGCCATAGCTGAGGAAGAACTTCTAAGATCAATCCCATTCACAATAGCTACAAAAACAATCAAATACCTTGGAATAAACTTAACCAAGGACATTCAAGATCTCTACGATGAAATTTACAAAACCTTAAAGAAAGAAATAGAAGATACCAAGAAATGGAAAAATCTTCCATGCTCATGGATTGGAAGAATCAATATCATCAAAATGTCCATTCTCCCAAAAGCAATTTATAGATTCAATGCAATACCAATCAAGATACCAAAGACCTTCTTCTCAGACCTGGAAAAAATGGTGCTGAAATTCATATGGAGGCACAAGAGACCTCAAATATCTAAAGCAATCTTGTACAACAAAAACAAAGCCGGAGGCATCACAATACCAGATTTCAGGACATACTACAGGGCAGTTGTAATCAAAACAGCATGGTACTGGTACAGAAACAGATGGACAGACCAATGGAACAGAATTGAAACACCAGAAATCAACCCAAACATCTACAGCCGACTTATATTTGATCAAGGATCTAAAACCAATTCCTGGAGCAAGGACAGTCTATTCAATAAATTGTGCTGGGAAAACTGGATTTCCACGTGCAGAAGCATGAAGCAAGACCCCTACCTTACACCTTACATAAAAATCCACTCAACATGGATTAAAGATCTAAATCTATGACCTGACACCATCAAGTTATTAGAGAATACTGGAGAAACCCTTCAAGATATTGGCACAGGCCAAGAATTTCTTGAAAAGACCCAGGAGGCACAGGCAGCCAAAGCCAAAATCAACTATTGGGATTGCATCAAATTGAGAAGTTTCTGTACTGCAAAAGAAACAGTCAGGAGAGTGAAGAGTCAACCGACAGAAAGGGAAAAAATATTTTCAAACTATGCTACAGATAAAGGGTTAATAACCAGAATCTACAAAGAAATCAAGAAACTCCACAAAAACAAAACAAACAACCCACTTAAGAGATGGGCCAAGGACCTCAATAGACATTTTTCAAAAGAGCAAATCCAAATGGCCAACAGGCACATGAAAAAATGTTCAAGATCATTAGCAATCAGGGAAATTCAAATCAAAACCACAATGTTTCACTTCACCCCGGTTAGAATGGCTCACATACAGAAATCTACCAACAACAGATGCTGGCGAGGATGTGGGGAAAAAGGGACACTAACCCACTGTTGGTGGGAATGCAAACTGGTCAAGCCACTATGGAAGTCAGTCTGGAGATTCCTCAGAAACCTGAAGATAACCCTACCGTTCGACCCAGCCATCCCACTCCTTGGGATTTACCCAAAGGAATTTAAATTGGCAAACAAAAAAGCGGTCTGCACCCTAATGTTTATTGCAGCACAATTCACAATAGCCAAGACCTGGAACCAACCTAAATGCCCATCAACGGTAGACTGGATAAATAAATTATGGGATATGTACTCTTTAGAATACTATACCGCAGTAAGAAACAACGAAATCCAGTCATTTGCAACAAAATGGAGGAATCTGGAACACATCATGCTGAGTGAAATAAGCCAGTCTCAAAGGGACAAATACCATATGTTCTCCCTGATTGGTGACAACTGACTGAACACCAAAAAGGAAACCTGTTGAAGTGAAATCGACACTATGAGAAATGGTGACTTGATCAGCATAGCCCTGACTGTTAATGAACAACTTAATACATTATCCCTCTTAGTAGTTTTTTTGTCTGCTCTACTTAATATGACTGGTTTAATTCTGTAATTAATACACAGTTATTCTTAAGTGTTGAAATTTAAGTGAAATGTGATCCCTGTTAAACATAAGAGTGGGAATAAGAGAGGGAAGAGATGTATAATTTGGGACATGCTCAAGCTGACTTGCCCCAAATGGTAGAGTTAGAAACATACCAGGGGACTCCAATTTAATCCCATCAAGGTGGCATGTACCAATGCCATCTCACTAGTCCATGTGATCAATTTCAGTTCAAAATTGATCATAATGAAAGGACTAAGAGTCAAAGGGAGCACATAAACAAGTCTAGTACCTGCTAATACTAACAGATAGAATAAATAAAGGGGAGAGTGATCCAACATGGGAAGCGAGAAACTCAGCAGACTCATAGAATGGCGGATGTCCTAAATAGCACTCTGGCCTCAGAATCAGCTCTAAAGGCATTCGGATCTGGCTGAAAAGCCCATGAGAGTATTTCAGGCATGGAAAGCCATGACACTCTTGCAAAAGATCTCTGTGAGTGAGATCCCAGTGGAAAGAACATGTCTTCAAAGAAGGAGGTACCTTTCTCTGAAGGGAGGAGAGAACCTCCACTTTGACTATGACCTTGTATAAACAAGATAAGAATCGGAGAACTCAGAGGGCTTCCATAGCCTTGGAAACTCATGACTGGAGCATAGGGAGATTACTGATGCCATAGACAGGAGTGTCAATTGGTAAAGTCAACAACAGGAGTCACTGTGCACTTACTACTCATGTAGGATCTCTGTCCTTAATGTGCTGTACATTGAGACTTAATGCTATAACGAGTACTCAAACAGTATATTTCACTTTGTGTTTCTATGGGGGTGCAAACTGTTGAAATCTTTACTTAATGCATACTAAACTGATCCTCTGTAAAAAAAAAAAAAAAAAAAAAAAAAAAAAAAGAAATTATCAACTCCCAACTTGACTCTCACTGGGATTAAACATGACAATAGGTCTGATCTGATTTCATCATCATTTAAAAAAGCATCTATTATTTTTCACTTTATGTTTCTGTGTGGGAGCAAACTTTTGAAATCTTTACTTAATGTATGCTAAACTGATCTTCTCTGTATAAAGAGAATCGAAAATGAATCCTCATGTGAATGGAAGGGGAGAGGGAGTGGGAAAGGGGAGGGTTGTGGGTGGGAGGGACGTTACGGGGGGGAAGCCATTGTAATCCATAAGCCGTACTTTGGAAATTTATATTCATTAAATAAAAGTTAAAAAAAATATAAAAAACATCTTAAAAAATGAAAAGGAATACCTCAAGTTTTTAAAACACTTAGCAAAAACTATAAAACTTATAGGGAAATTTCTACCTGAATTGAATAGGATATAATGAATAACAGTAGGGATTATTTTGATAAATATGAAGAATGTTTCTCAAATTATTTTAAATAAATATAAATAAAATTATAATATCTATTGGAGATTGTACAGAACTTCAAGATAAAACATGTAATTCTCATTTAAACTTGTATTTCAAATAATGAATAAATACATTTTTCATATAAATATGTCCCAATACTGGATAGGACAAATTTTTTCTTAGTTAATATGGATATTTTAGGAAAATAGTATTCAGTGATGTAAAAAAAAATTAAAACACCATATATATTTGATATTTTCTTTATCTTGTCATGAGTTGATGGACATCTGGGTTCATTCCATGTCTTAGCTCTTGTGAATTGAGCTACAATAAACATGGTGGTACAAAAAACTCTTGCATATGCTTCTTTCAGTTCCTTTGAGTAAATTCCTAGGAGTGGAATGGCTACATCATACGGTTGTCATATCTGGAAATCATATGGAAATCATATCTGATTTTTGAGGAATCTCCATACTGTCTTCCTTAATGGTTATACTAGCTTACACAACAGAATACTATTCACCAGAAAACAACAACAAAATCTTATCTTTTCTAACATAATGGATGCAACTGGAGAGCATTGTGCTTAGTGAAATAAGCAACTCCCCAAAAGACAAATATATGTTTTGTGATGTGGGATAGTTAGTATAGAATTAAAAAAAGAAGTATGAGAATGAAATTGGCATCTTATGATTTTATTATTGTTTTAAGCCCTTGTCTATACTCCAGTGGAAGAAGTGGCCTTTATACTTTTTACTTGTTGAACATTATAGTGAATGGTGCGTTAAGCATGTGATTTTTTTAATTTTTTTATTTCTTATTTATTTATTTTTTTTAAATTTATCTGACAGGTAGAGTTATAGACAGTGAGAGAGAGAGAGACAAAGAGAAAGGTCTTCCTTCCGTTGGTTCACTTCCCAAATGGCCACCACAGCCAACGCTGTGCCAATACAAAGCCAGGAGCCAGGTGCTTCCTCCTGGTCTCCCATGCAGGTGCAGGGGCCCAAGCACTTGGGCCATTCTCCACTGCCTTCCCTGGCCACAGCAGAGAGCTGGACTGGAAGAGGAGCAACCAAGACTAGAACCCGGCACCCATATGGGATGCCGGCACCTCAGGCGGAGGATTAACCAAGTGAGCCACGGCACCGCCCCTAAGCCTGTGATTATAAAGTTAATTTAAATGTGGTATTGCAAAAATTGAAAGAAAAAAAAAAAGAAGAAGGAAAGAGAGGGGATTGAGGGAGGCAAGAAGTATGGTTATCTTCTTAGATTTGTATCTATGAAATGTTTTCTTTATAATAATATAATTTTTACAAAGCAGCATAAATGACAGAAGGGAGAAATGCATATTGCTGAAAAGGTTCTACTTTTTAGTGATAAAATAACTAGAAATATTCTCCAAACTGTATGCATCTTTCAGGATAGAGCAACTGACTAAAAATGATTAAAAGAGATGTAACTAGGTGTCAGTAAGTAAAAATAAATTTCAAAAAATTTTCTTGCAACCCCCAGAAAGAGGGAAAAGGAAAAATATAACAACAACAACAAACTGGGAAGAGGAAGAGACAAAATTGAAACCAAATAGTGAAAGAGGAAACTTATCTACACATATGAGCAATTATACTCAACAATAATCAACTGAACTTACTATTTACAATACATACAACCCACAAGAACTGCCCAAGTAGAAAAACAGAGGATTAAAGATATACCAAGGGAATAGGAAATCTTAGTGGATCAGAATAGATAATGAATATTGAATAGTCAATATTTCAAAGCACCAAGAAGATTCACAAATCATAAATCTGTAGACAAAAATCGCTTACTATATAGGAAATAAAAATTGAAAGAAGTAATAGAAACAAAAGAAAGAATGTTCCACAAGAAATATAGAAAAATATTTTAGCAAATTCATAGGGAAAAATATAAAAGCATTGAAAATTTTAATAATCCCTGTGGCTTTTATTTATTTGGACTATTTTATCATTACTTTATTTAAGCCATGTAACAAATTAAACAAGCTATTTTGCTTACCTTAAACCCTAAATAGAAGTGTTCCTAAATAGTACTTGTGGAGATTTTAATCACTTACTTCACAAAACTATTGGAATGTACCCCATAATTACAGATGTTAAAAAAAAAAGCAGTGAGTGAAAATCTCTTAACAGTCATCTATCACTATTCAAATGGTCTGCAAGTATTAGCTGAATTTTCCCAACAATTCTAGGGGTAGGTGTTTCTCTTGTCTTCAATTTAAACATTGTACTAATTACAAAAGATAAAATAGAATGATAACTAATGTTTTTCAGGCTCTTATTTTCACAGGCAATTTTTTATGCTTTTGGTTTGTACTAGCTCA
This sequence comes from Oryctolagus cuniculus, assembly GCF_051225735.1. Classification (NCBI taxonomy): domain Eukaryota; kingdom Metazoa; phylum Chordata; class Mammalia; order Lagomorpha; family Leporidae; genus Oryctolagus; species Oryctolagus cuniculus. The sequence continues at coordinate 115,911,318 of NC_142870.1, read as the reverse complement.
ATTAAATTTCACAAAGCAATACATAAACTCTGCTATTATGCCAATTTTTTAAAAAAAAAATGAAGCCTCAGAGCAGCTGAGTAATTTTCTTGAGCTTAACCAATTCTTGGTGAAGGAGTAGGATTTCAACTAAGGTAACCTGGCTCCAGCATCCTTAATTCAGCTATGGAGGCATGCTCAATCTTGCATTTATTACAGAGAAATAAATAGTTGGAGGAGAGAACTTCCACTTTGACTATTACCCTGTCTGAATAAGATTGAAGTCGGCGAACTCAACAGGCTTCCATAGCCTTTGCAACTCATGACTAGAGCCTAGGGAGATTACTGATGCCATAAACAAGAGTGACAAATTGTTAAGTCAACAACAGGAGTCACTGTGTACTTACTTCTCATGTGGCATCTGTCCTTAATGTGTTGTCCAATGTGAAGTAAAGCTATAACTAGTACTGAAACAGTATTTTACACTTTGTGTTTCCGTGTGGGTGCAAACTGATGAAATCTTCACTTAATATATACTAAATTGATCTTCTGTATATAAAGATAATTGAAAATGAATCTTGATGTGAATGGAATGGGAGAAGGAGCGGGAGATGGGAGGGGTGTGAGTGGGAGGGAAGTTATGGGGGTAGAAAGCTGTTGTAATCCATGAACTGTACTTTGGAAATTTAGATTTATTAAATAAAAAATAAAAAAGAAATAAATTGTTGGAAATATTATGAGGAAGAACTACATTTACCCAGAGAATGAAGCAGATGAATTATGTTTATCTGTCTTCCAACACCCAGCTCTAACCTAAATGTGTGCTTTCTGCTATTCCCTGTGAATTGCTGATAACTGCATAACTTGAATTCTTACAATAGAAACTTAACTACCTTGGCAGTGAAGATGGAGTCATTTTAAAAAGTTGAATCTCAATTTGAGAAAGGATAATAAACTGTAGATAATATGTATTTCCAATATAAATAATAAAGTATGCCATATCTAAGAATCAAATAAAGGAGAATAATCAACAGGGACAGAGATTGATTTAGACTAGAAGTAGAGAGCTGAGTCATAAGTGGCCTTGAATTCTGGAAGATGTTTAGAAATTACTTCAGTTTAGTGAGGTTTATTTCAGATTGATGGGCACTGAGATCAAACACATGGAACAGACAGGAACATAAGTAACTGATTTGAAAGGAAAGAAGTTTGTCAACAAATATAAAGAGTTTGGTGTGATTGTAGGTCTTTCAAAAACAATTCAATAGAACCAAAGAAGTCACAGATGTAAGACTCTAGATGCTATATGTGTCATCCTTAAGGATGACAGAAACTTGGAAAATACCAGGATTTGGAGTTCAGAGAAAAAAAAAAAAGTATGTGTACACCTGGGACTTATCGCCTAGAACACAGAGATTCAGATTCCAACAGGCCAGAGCACAACTTGGAGCCCATCTGTGGGTTTACTCACCTTGGTTGTGAGAAATGCACAAGGAACAGCCACTTTCCCCCAACGGTAGCAGAGCCACAGATATAGTCCACTTTTGTGTCTATGATGGTAGTTGGACACACACACAGATATCTACAGTTACACATAGCCACACAGCCACATAGTCACACAGCCACAACCAGCTGCTTACTTGTTCACACTCAGTTACAGCCCCGACTAACTATGTCCTTCCATTGTTGAAATGATTTTATAGACAAAAGGGGCCCAAAGTCAAACTGTTACATTATAGGGCTGTGAGCAACTAGCCATCATTGGAGCTGTCAGTTACCATGACACTAGTTACCATATGAGAACACATAGATAAGGGGTCAAGTGCAAAAGGCATGGATTGATAACTTCATCTTCCCAAGTTCATCTCCTCAACAGCATGAAATGGAGCAAAAGGCTTGAATGAATGTGAGAGTCTTAATAGCTTAATAAAAATGCCAAAAAGAGGGGAATCAGCCAATAGTATGGAGCAAACATCTGCATTACTACACCAAAGAGTTCTTACAATAACTGGAAGTGTTACTATACACTTCGTGTCTTCACCATAAGCAATCAACCATTAACTGGTTTTATTTCTGCTTCCTAGATGTTTCTATTTTTTGCTTTCCAATATTATTTTGTTGTTTCATTTCTTTCATTTCACATTTCAGCATTCGATCTGATCTTACTCATTTTCTTGCATTGTTAAAACAACTATTTATTTCTCACTTCTTCCTTTTATTAATATTTAACTGTTCCTTACCTAAACCCTTACATCATTCTTCCTTGTATTAAGGGAAATTTGTCAAGCTCATTAATGCATCTCGCTATGTCCGCCTTTATGATGTGTTCTCAGTGTGCCTTTCCTCAACTTTATCTCAGGCAAATTGTCAATTAGGTCTTTAAACTTAGCCAGTAGTAAGTTTCTATTATTTCTCAGTATATTATGTAGACTTATTTTGTACCATTTATATATTTTTGCACACAACATATAGAAGATTAAATAATTATTTACTTTATCAATCTTTAAGTTATTTGTAAAGAGACATTATACGAAATCATCTGTAAGAGCAGAGGATGAGAGAAATTCTGTCTCCAGAATTGAGGTAACCTCTTGGTTAACGCAGTCTTCTATACTGGTCCTTGAGGGACGGTTATGATTTTAGTTCTGATACTACTAACAGAAGAGCATTTCAAAAAGTAAAAATAGCTTAACAAAGACTCAGAGTAAAAGTATGTGAAAGGTGGCAGTACCACATTTGCTTTGTGTTGCCAGAGTAGAATATATAGGTAGAATATACAGTCATGTTCAGTAAATGACAGAGCTAGATGAAATAAAAAAATATGTGGATAGATCTGGAGAAAAAAAAAACCAAGTTTACATCAATTTATACAACTTATTGATGGATTTTAACTGAAGTTCTAGAAATTTAAAAAAAATTCAGCTGGATCAAACGATTTTAAGCAGAGAAGTAGCGTATCAGATCCGTGTTTGTTCTTAAATACAATAATCCATACACCTGTGTGGTTTACTATGAAATTTATTATCACAGATGGTAAAGTCTATAAAACAACTTTCATAACTGATGTTATTAACACTTACATACCAAGAGAGTCTGACTAAATGTTTAGTCTTTCCTTGTCTCATGTGGTTGATCAGCTTTAAGTTTTAGCAATTGTAACATGCCAATGAAGTTTGGCATTTAAGTTAATAAGGAATAAATGAAGACATAGCTTGTTCTCTGAATGGTTGTGGCAGTCTACTGGGTTTCATCAATCACGAAGCAGTTCATGCTGGGACCAAATAACAAAGAAAAACATCAACAATGGGGAAGGGAAGGTTGCTGATTCTTTTAAATGGAAAGGAGGATGTATTCGTGATGCTAAAAATCAGAAAATATCACATGATTACTAATAGAATTTCTGAAGGGCTACATGTTATAACTGTTTTTCTTATATGGGCAATTACATAGAATAGTTAAAGATTAAATTTTTACCCCACTATTATATAACTAAAACAAAAATAAATTGAATCACTGTTTAAAATTAATTTTAAGATTCCATATACATCCAAATTATTTCATTCTTGTATGATAAGTAATATTTCCAAGACAGCTTTTTTCAAATTAAGGTTTTGCCTTAAAAATATTTTATAACATACTATTTAAGAGATATATACTTTTTTAAATGCTTTCTAAATCTCTCACTAATACAATAAAAATCTATGTCATATCCTTTGGATTATCCATAATTTTTTTTAGTGTTTATACCAAATCTGGCTGCTTTCTTTTTTTAACTTTTATTTAGTAAATATAAATTTCCAAAGTACAGTTCATGGATTACAACAGCTCCCCCCCCATAACTTCCCTCCCACTCGCACCCCTCCCATCTCCCGCTCCCTCTCCCATTCCATTCACATCAAGATTCATTTTCAATTATCTTTATATACAGAAGATCAATTTAGTATATATTAAGTAAAGATTTCATCAGTTTGCACCCACACAGAAACACAAAGTGTAAAATACTGTTTCAGTACTAGTTATAGCATTACTTCACATTGGACAACATACTGACAGATCCCACATGAGAAGTAAGTACACAGTGACTCCTGTTGTTGACTTAACAATTTGACACTCTTGTTTATGGCATCAGTAATCTCCCTAGGCTCTAGTCATGAGTTGCCAAGACTATGGGGAAGCCTTTTGAGTTCGCCGACTTTGATCTTACTCAGAAAGGGTCATAGCCAAAGTGAAAGTTCTCTCCTCCCTTCAGAGAAAGATACCTCCTTCTTTGATGGCCCTGTTCTTTCCACTGGGATCTCACTCACAGAGATCTTTCATTTAGGTGTTGTGTTTTTTTTTTGTTTTTTTTTTGTTTTTTTTTTTTTGTTTTTTTTTTTGCCAGAGTGTCTTGGCTTTCCATTCCTAAAATACTTTCAGGGGCTCTTCAGCCATATCCGAGTGCCTTAAGGGCTGATTCTGAGGCCAGAGTGCTGTTTAGGACATCTGCCCTTCTAGGAGTCTGCTGTGTATCCGCTTCCCATGTTGGATCGTTCTCTCCCTTTCTGATTCTATCATTTAGTATTAGCAGACACTAGTATTTTTTGTGTGATCCCTTTGACTCTTAGACCTATCAGTGTGATCAATTGTGAACTGAAATTGATCACTTGGACTAGTGAGATGACATTGGTACATGCCACCTTAATGGGATTGTATTGGAATCCCCTGGCACATTTCTAACTCCACCATTTGGTGCAAGTCCGATTGAGCATGTCCCAAATTGTACATCTCCTCCCTCTCTTATTCCCACTCTTATATTTAACAGGGATCACTTTTCAGTTAAATTTAAACACCTAAGAATAATTGTGTGTTAATTACAGAGTTCAACCAATAGTACTAGAACAAAAAAAAAATACTAATGGGGAGAAAGTATTAAATTGTAAATATTTTTAAGAACTATCTTAAAATATATCCAGCTTTCCTAGTAGAAAAATAGTTTTCTTTCTTTATGCATTCAAGTCAGGTTCAGTTCTAAATTATAATATTCTTTAGAAATTATTTTTACCTATTCTTTAGCATAATTAATAAATGAACACTTTTAAAAAAGAAGTCATTCATGTAAGATAAAAAGGAATCTAAAATATACGTAACATATTTTAAAATATTTATTTATTTATTTGAAGAGTAGTGTTATAGAGAACAGGAGAATCAGAGAGAGAGAGAGGGAGGTTTTCCATCCACTGGTTCACTCTTTAAATGCCCATAACAGCCAGGGCTAGACCATGCCACAGCCACGAGTCAGGAGCTCCATCTGTATCTTTCTTTTGGTTGGCAGAGAATTAAGTATTTGGGACATCATCTACCATCTCCCAGGTCCATTAGCAGGGAGGTAGATCTAAAGCTGAGCAGCCACCACTGGAATAAGCATTCTAATGTGGGATGCTGGCTTGGCAACGAGTGGCTTGACTGTGCCACAGCACAGACCCCACAGGTAATTTCTAATTATCAAATATGATATGGAATCTAAATTATATATCAATATTTTAAGGTTAAAGATGAGTTTTTCTTATAAAAATCATTGTGCCATACCAAAATAATTCACTCAGTTCCTTTTGTTAATTCAACAGATATCTCCATTGTAATTTGGTAAAGATGCTGTATACATAAACTATAGAGTAATTAGCTATTTTACCCTAAAATTAAAATAAGTAAACATGCTTTCCTTAAATATCATATTATTAGATTATGTTTTGTAAGTATCTCCCTTATTACTGCCGTGAATATATAGCAATGTTTGATAAAGAATCAAAGCAGCAAATTATATGCACAAAGCTAGATTCAAAAACTAAGCATAGCTACATGATGTAAAATGTGAAGAACTGAACAAGGTAGAAGATGTGGTCAACTAAACTCTGACTTCTGGAAACCAGTGGATATAGCAGGGACTGCAGAATAATAGAAATGCAAAATTATTCATGTCAGTGGTTTGTGGGCCACTGTAGGAGGCAGGTGGAAGAGGGGGATACAAAACAGCCAAGTTTAGAAACTGGAGAGGAGTTAATTTAGTCAAGAACACGCATAAAGAAAACTTCATGCTGTTGCATATTCAATCAACGACTTATTTGCTGCTCCATTAATGGGACGATTGCACAACAAACTAATTCCAGGATGGAGACAATTCACTTATTGGCTTGGATCTGATATCTTTTCAATATCCCATAAATTTAAGGATTGAGGAGCAGTAAAATCCTTTAAATTTAGCCAAAGGCAATGTCAATATCCTGAGACCAAGAGTAAGTCATCACTCAATTATTATACATATTAATATTGCAAAAATACAAATCAAAAAGTAATGAGAAAATAAATATTTCACTCATGATTTTTAAAAAAAACAAATTTCACAAAGATTTTGAAGAATCAGATGAAGAAATCTATTATCAAAAACAGAAACAGAAATATAATTTTTTAAAACATTTGTTTATTTGCAAGTCATTGTTACACAGAGAGAGGAGAGGCAGGGAGACACACAGAGAGAGAAAAATGTCCTCCATTCGTTGTTTCACTCCCCAAATGGCCTCAATGGCTGGAACTGTGCTGATCCAAAGCCAGGAGCCAGGAGCCAGGAGCTTCTTCCGGGTCTCCCACATGGGTGCACGGGCCCAAGTACTTCGGCCCATGACAGAGAGCTGGATGGGAAGAGGAGCAGCCAGGACTAGAACCGGCACCCATATGGGATGCTGGCGCTTCAGGCCATGTGTTAACCCGCTGCACCACAGCGCTGGCCCCCAGATGTAATCAAGAAGATATCTTGGGGCCAACACTGTGGCCAGCGGGTTAACGCCCTGGCCTGAAGTGCCAGCATCCCATATGGGCACTGGTTCAAGACTCGGCTGCTCTGTTTCCCATCCAGCTCTCTGCTATGGCCTAGGAAAGCAGTAGAAGATGGCCCAAGTCCTTGAGCCCCTGCACCCGCGTGAGGGACCCTTAAGAAGCTCCTGGCTCCTGGCATCGAATCAGCTCAGCTCTGGTCATTGCATCCAATTGGGGAGTGAACAATTGGATGGAAGACCTCTCTCTCTGTTTTCTGCCTCTTTCTGTGTAACTCTGACATTCAAATATATAAATAAATCTTTTAAAAAAAAGAAGATATCTCAAAATGTTTTAAAAAATGTAGGTGGACATAAAAGAAATAACAATTGATATGAAAATTATCAATCGATATGAAAATTAAAAACAATAACTGAAGAACAAACTGAATAAATGTCTATATATTTGTGTGTATACAAGCATACTTCAAAAAATTCATAGGAAAATTCAATTAATAAATGAATTCATTTTTATATACAATTTTAAAATCCATTTGTAGTTTTTTATAATACATATGTTCCATGAGATTTTCAAACTAATTTGTATACATGCATATATCAGTTTTTTCATTTTCCATTGATTGTTCTTTATTTTGAATGATTTTGTGCATGTAACTAAAATGTGATCACCAACATAAAAGAGGAAGTGGTGAATATTAGCTCTAGGAGTTAGTAATTTGTAACATTTTGTTTCTTAAAGAAAAAATAATGAAGCATATTTTCCAAAATGACCAAATTTATTATTGTATATTAATTACAGGCTATTTTATTGTATTATATTACCCTCTATACATTCCCATATTATTGAAATAATAATTTGCTGTTGATAAAGTAATTAATGAAATGAAAACAGTTATGATAATTTGGTTGATTTTATGTATCTACAAGTGGGACATCTATATAACTAAAATTTTTTCATGCTTTTATACTTTGATTCTAGAAAGGTCAGCAACAGTAAAAAATTGATTATTTAAATGTACATTTGAAATCTGCATTGTGAAACAGTGGGTTAAGCTGATGCCAGCAATGCCGGCAACCCATATAGGTACTATTTGTAATCCCAGCTGCTCCACTTCAGATCTAACTAGCAGCTAACTTGCTTGGGAAAGCAGTAGAAGATTGTACAAGTGTTTGAGTCCTGCCACCCATGTGGTAGACCCTGATGGAGTACCAAGGTCCTGGCTTCATCCTGGTCCAGCCCTGACCACTTTGGCAATTTGGGTAGTGAACTAATGGATGGAAGGTCTCTCCTCTGTCTCTCCCTCTCTGTAACTCTGCCTTTCAAATAAATAAACAAAACTCTTTAAGAATAAATAATTGTGTGTATATTTATAACATATCATTAATTTATAGTTGAAATGATCATTATCAATACATATTGATATGCAAATGTTTATACATATAAATACAGATATATAGATCATAATAGATACAGATATAGATATACGAGAAAGGAAGAGAGAGAATGAGCTCTTACTGAGAAAACAAAAATGTCTTTGATTCATCAGTCTAGGAAGATAGATACAGAGTATTTAAAAACAACACCATTATTTCCCAAGGTCATTCTATAACTTTAAAGTGTCATAGCAACTGCTGTTTTGAATCACCATTTCTTTCTTAGTCACTTCAGAAGTTCGTTCTCTACTGGGAAAATGAGAGACTACCAGAAACTTGTTTGAAATTGCATCAGTATGAATGCCATGTCTTACTCTTACTGGAAGACCTGATTAGTTTTGACACAGAGAGAGTGCCTTGATTTCCAATCCAGATGAAGAATATCAGATGAAGGCTTTCTGAATACACTGTTCCTTCTTTATCACAAATTTGTAGTTTTCAAACGAATAGGGTGATGGACTTCTTTTGCAGTCCCAAGTTGATATTGATCCTTTTAAAATAGTCCTACCTTAATTTGAGTCCATCAAAAGACCCTATTTAATTTTTATCTAGGTCCCACCCTTCCCCTAAATATAATTGCTCCATTTTTGCCATTTTGGTGAGATGTACATTGTAGATTTAGAATGAGATTTCTCTTGCTGTAAGGAATCAATATACATGGCTTTCATAAACTATAGGCTTTTCCTGATTGTCTCAGGGTAACTGGACTAAAGATAGACTAGATAAACTAGATAGATAGATATATAGATACATAAATAGACAGATAATCCCAATGTTATTCACTAATCAAATTGAGATATTGCACACAATAGTTCAGAAAATTTGAGTTCAAGGAAGTAGAAACAGATATTGTTTATAGCCTAAGAGGATGCTTCAACTTAAAAATTCTTTTTTTTAAGATTTATTTATTTATTTGAATGTCAGAGTTACACAGAGAGAGGATAGGCAGAGAGAAAGAGAGAGGGGGGGGGGTTTCCATCTGGTGGTTCACTCCCCAATTGGCCGCAACTGCCAGAGTTGCGCGGATCCGAAGCCAGGATCTTCTTCAGAGTCCCCCACGCCGGTGTGGGGGCCTAAAGACTTGGGCAATCTTCTACTGCTTTCCCAAGGCATAGCAGAGAGCCAGATGGGAAGTGGAGCAGCCAAGTCTTGAACGGGCGCCCATATGGGATGTTAGCGCTTCAGGACAGGGCGTTAACCTACTGTGCCACAGCACTGGCCCCTCAACTTAAAAATTCTAATGTAGGGCTGGGGCTGTGGTATAGCAGATTAAGCCACTGTCTGCAAGACCAGCATTCAAGAGTGTAGGATCTAGTCCAGGTGCAGGTTAATATTAGAAATATTAACCGATTCTTAGCGAATCAAAAGTAACGTCATAGATATAATCAAGGGTGATCTGATATATACTGCTAACGTCATTATTAATAGAGATACTGTAATTTCCATTAAATTTGAAACTAAAATGTACATGTGCTACTTTATTGTTTCTATTATCCTGAGTGGTACAAGGAAATACAGAGTGACAGTTAAAGGCAGAAAAAAAATCTAATGTTTATATAATGAGAACTTTTACAGGGTGAATATGAGATGATCAAGTGAGCCGAATACAAGATCAACATTTAAAAATCTATATTGGGCCAGCATTGTAGCTCAGTGGCTTAAGCCACCACTTGCAACTCTGGTTTACCATATCAGTGTGCCTGCTCAAGTCCCAGATCTTCTGCTTCCAATCTACTTTCCCGCAAATGCACTTGGGAAAGCAGCTGATAGCTACCACCTAAGTGGGAGACATGAATGGAGTTCTGGATTCTGAGATTCAGAATTGCAGAGTGAACAAACAGATAACGTCTCTTTCTCTCTTTCTGTCTCTCCTTCTTTTTTTTTTTTTTTTCTCACTATTACCTTCAAATAAATAGATTTTTAAAAGCATGATGGAACTGGCACTGTGGCACAGTTTCTGCCTGTGGTGCCATCATCCCACATGGTTGCCAGTTCATGTCCAGGTTGTTCCTTTTCTGATCCAGCGCTCTATTTATGGCCTGGGAAAGCAGTGGAAGGTAACCCAAGTGCTTGGGGCCCTACACCCATGTGGGAGACTCACAGGAGCTCCTGGCTCCAGGTTTTGGATTGGCCCAACTTTGGCCATTATGGCAATTTGAAGAGTGGACCAGTAGATGGAAGACCTTCCTCCCTGTCTCTCCATCTGTCTGTCTGTAACTCTAGCTCTCAATTAAATAAAAAAAAAATCTTTCAATTATGGGTGTACAAAGTTATCATATTTTATATATAAATAATATATGAATATATGTAATATAATATGTTGTATTATAATACATAATATATAAATTATATATAAATATGTATTATATATTGATAAATTATTTATTTATAAAATATGATAACTTTGTACACCCATAATTGAAAATCATTAAAATTAAATGAAAATTAATATAATGAGAAATGAATCTATCCAAGGATGTAAATGATTTTTATCGAGAAATATATAAAACATTTTAAAATATATGTAATACATGAAAAAAAATCAAGGTGCTGCTTTTCTGATATATTTAATTTCAAGGAAATACTTAGAACTATCACAAACATGTTTTTGTTTTAAAATCCTTAAATTGTTCATAAATTTTATATACAAATAAATAGCAAACAAGAGGAAAGACAGCTTTGCAGAATAGAATATGGAAGTTTTCCTATTAAATTTCAGGATATGCTATAAAAATTAGTAATTAATACAGCATCACTATAGAATGATCACAGAGAACTAGATCAATGGTACAGAATAAATATCTCAGAACAAACCCACACATTTATAGAAACTTGATGTTTGACAGAGTGCCTTTACAAATCCCTGGAAAGAGAATAGCTAACCTAAAAAATGTTCCTGAAACAGCTGGGTATTGAATTTTGTTTTTAAAAAAGATAACACACTGTTGCTTTTAGGAATAAAAAAATTCACTTTCATGTTCCCTAAGGACCAGCTTTCCAAGACTGATGATAGGTTCAACATATTCCCAACTCAAGAAACAAAAAAACTGGACTGTTGGACAAGTACAGTCTGTATTTACTATTCAGAACCTTGTGAACTTTTCTGAGTTTGGAGCAGTGCCTATATTTCAAGTTGCCAAGCGTGTGATCTCCAGATGGTAAGAGACTGTAATACATCATTCTATTTTTTTAAATTTATCTTCATTTTAAAAGCAAAATTTTAAATAGACACATAAAGATTAAATTTGTTATGTGCCATGTGGTGTTTCAATATTAGGATTTTAGAACCTTTTATAATCTCTTCTTACTGAATCAAGGCATTACAATCTTTGCTCTCTGAGAACAACATGGGCAGTGAATTTTTCAAATAAATAAGTGTAGGCAGGTATAATTATTTGCATTAATATTTAACATGAGTGTCAGTAAGAAAATAAATACTTCTTGCTTTCTGAATCTTTGTGTTTACTTTTAAAACTAAACATATTATTTTAAAATCAATTTTTATTTATAATGTGCACAGAATGCTCTACCAAGAATGATCTACACATCTGAGAGCAGAAAGGTAGAGTGAGGAAGGAGAGAAGACTGCCTTTTGAGGCTAAGCCTCAGAAAGGACCCAGCTCTTCAAGGATTGCTGGGTGGAGTGTTTGGATGCAGATCAGCAGCAATCTTGCCATCTGGAAGCTTTAATTCCCTGCAGCTAGACATTTTAAAAAAAACTGCTCATCCCTTACGGTAAACTTAGCATTTCTGCTGTCCTGGCAACTATGCGCTTGGTGTGCAGGCTGCCTCTGGCTATTAAGTTATTCTTGTCAGATTACCTCCTCCCCCAGACAGACTGGAGCCCATGGAGTAAAGTCTCTGGCTGGATGCAGCATGCAGTGAGACTGTGCCAAGTTCAGATAGGGTTGTGCTACTTTTCATAAACTTCATTTCCTGGAGATGTGGGGGGCAAGTGAAAGGTAGTATTTTTTGGAGATGTGCAGGAAAAACTTACTACTAAGCCTTCATGTACAGATAGATAGAGAGGAACAACACATGCAGAGGTACAGAGGAAAATCTAATTATTAAGAAAAGGTTTTGGGGGGCCGGCATTGTGGCTCAGAGGGTTAACGCCCTGGCCTGAAGTGCCAGCATCCCATATGGGTGCCGGTTCTAGTCCTGCCTGCTCCACTTCCCATCCAGCTCTCTCCTATGGCCTGGGAAAGCAGTAAAAGATGGCCCAAGTCCTTGGGCCCCTGCACCCATGTGGGAGACCTGGAAGCTCCTGGCTCCTGGCTTTGGATTGGCGAAGCTCCGGCCATTGCGGCCATTTGGGGTGTGAGTCATTGGATGGAAGACTTTTCTCTCTCTCTCTCTACCTCTCTTTGTAACTCAGTCTTTCAAATAAATAAAATAAATCTTTTTTTTTTTTAAAGAAGAATAGGAGAATAGGATTTGGAAGCAATAAATGTACAATTGTTGCTCAAATATTGGGAGACAAAATGAAAGCCAAGTTTTAGATGCCTTTCATAATGTGCCTCTCACATATGTGGAGAGAAAAGGAACTATGTAGAAACATTACACAATTAATTCCCTAAGATGACTTGACATGAAAAAATATTTAAATAGTGTCTTTCTCTTGTTTAGGAAAATTGTTCTCTCAATAGACAGATATAGATACACATATGATAATAATGACATTTATATCTGGTGATGCTGAAATAAATAGTAGATGCTGGTAGAATTTTACAAAGATGTTTCCATAATAGTTCTGACTGGAAATTCATGTAGGAAATCACATGGGTGAAGACTTTCCAGATGTCAATACACAGGTAAAATAGAATTCAAAGGAGAAATTGAGGCAAGCATTTGCTAGTGGTTAAGACACCAATCAAGATGCCCACGTACAATATCAGAAAGCCAGTGATCTGACTCGCACTTTGTCCCAGCTTCCTAGTAATGCAGACCTTGGGAGGCAGCAGAAAATATCTCAAGTGATTGGGTACCTCCTACTCATGTGGGAGACCTAGATTGAATCCTCTGCTTGCAGTTTTGGCCTGAGCCAGCAAAGGAGATGGCGGGCATATGGGGACCGAAAGCAGATGGGAAATTTCTCTGCTTGTTTGCCTCTATTTCTGTCTTTTTTATATTAAGTAACTAATTAATTAAACTTAAATAGTAACTACAATAAACATAAGACTCAATCTACTACAAAAATTGCAAGATTTACTGACTATTGCAGAATCATGTGTAATAAATAGACAATACATTTATTTAAAACACAAAAAGTACTTTGAACTATACAGAAAGTTTCTTCACTAAGACACAAAATATTTTGAGTGTTTACTTGTTCCCTACATCAGTTAGGATATTTCAATATATTATCAGATTTTGGTTTCAGCTAATGTAAAAGAAATCTTACTTGCTCACAAATTATAGACACCTGGAAGCAAGTTTGGAGGATACACAGCAATGGGTAATGTCAAAAGTTATATTACCTAGCAGACACATAAATAGTTTTTGTTTATGTCCTGCTAATGCATCTCTGATGTGACTATCCCTGAATACCAAGAATGTTGATAAATTCACTGCCAACACTGTCACCTGAATGTTCGTGTAGCTGTCTTCCCTGATGTAGACTTCAGGAGAATAGTTTCTTCATAATCATTGCTTTTTCTATTTCCATCTACAACAGATGCAAGTGACTGAAGAGGCCTTAATCACATGCTGTTGTGTCTAAGAAAGCAAGTGTCAGACAGTTTAATCAGTCATAGTGGGAGATAAGCTCTTCCTTAATTTTTGTGGTGTTAATTCATGGTCAGTCACTCTACAGTCTCTTCAACATATATATAACTATGAGTTAGAGTGTACTGTAGTTTGTAGAGTAATATCACTTTTACTCAAAATGCCATGATCTTCCCAAAAGTATTAATGTTCTCACATTTTATTTAATAGTCCAAGAGAGTCTTGTGCTCAGGCTACTTATCCCCTACTTCCCCACTTCTTAACTGGCCTTATATATATGATTTTCATGCTTACAAATATTCCAATAGCTAACTCAAGTGTTATGATGGATTTATGTCATACAATTTTTAAAATTAAATGAAAACACATCACCCGTATATGATGTTAGACATTTAGAATACTCAGTTAAGTCTATTAAAATAACATTCCATAAATGATAGCTATGATACTTCATGCTGATATATGCAACCATTCTTTATAATTTATAATAATAAAGTAAAAATAAAGTGGAATTCTTACATCTGAGTTATATTTCTTCCTCTTGTTCGAGTTGGTAATCAAGAGCATCAAATCTCACTAAGTCACAAATGACTGAGAAGTATGAATTACTGCAATCCATCAGAATGTGTAATTTACCTCAAAGAATTCTACATGGATTTAAAAAAAGGTATAAGCTCAATGTAGGCAGATTAAAACCTTTATCTCTCAATAATCAGGTAGCTGAATGTGCTGAATCAACTAAACTTTACATTTCATTAAGACCTAAACAGGTTTAAAATGTATTCTTATTATTAAGGCAAGCATATTATTTGAGCAAGGTTCAAACAAAGGGTTAAAAATTGTATTGAAAAGTTAAAGTATGTAGTAATAATTATTCTGTACCCGGTAGGGTTTAATCTGAAATAAATTATCTGGGAGTGGCTCTGTGGCTCAGTGAGTAAAGCCATAGCCTGCAGTGCTGGCATCCCATATGTGCACTAGTTCAAGTCCCAGTTGCTCTCTGCTTTGGCCTGGGAAAGCAGTAGAAGATGGCTCTGCATCTGGGTGGGAGACCCAGAAGAAGCTCCTAGCTCCAGGCTTCTGGCTTCGGATTGGCTCAGCTCCGGCCCTCATGGCCATCTGGGAAATGAACCAGTGAACCAGTGGATGCAAGACTTTCTCTCTCTCTCTCTCTCTTTCTCTCCCTCTCTCTCTCTCTCCCCTTCTGCATCCCTGTAACTCTTTCAAATCAAATCAAATCAAATAAATCTTTTAAAAAAGTAAAATAAAATAAATTATCTGAAGAGACCCACATAAAAATCCTGTCATGGGCCTCATGCTTTAGAAGAACCTATGCATCACAAACACTTATGGGAAATAAAAACATTGCAGCAAGTGTGGATTCACTTAAATTCAGTGCTCAATTCAAGGACATCATGTTCTGAAACCATCCCCTCATTACCAACATCATGGAGCCCCGGGGAGTGCAGATCCGCATTCTCAAAATCAAAGGCAATGGTCCTCAGGCAAAAAAGATTGCAGAGTTTGTTGCTACTGAGCCTGGAACTACGCATTGCTTGTAAATATGCAAGACTTGAACTAGAGAAAACATAAATTTGTTATCAAATTCTTCTCAGTTTTCAGGGGATGAAATAGGTTCTTACACAAGTAAGTGTCACTTTTCAATTGAGATTAATATCCATTTTCTTGACCCTTTTTGTGTTCCAGTTTGAAGGAATTCAGAATCATTTGTACAAAGCAGCTGAGAAACATTTTGACCTATTGTACAAATTATGTTATTTTCAAAATTGGGTAGATAATGTAGATAAAACATTTGAGAAATGTGATACTAATTCTTTTTTTTCTTTTTTTTTAACTTTTATTTAATGAATATAAATTTCCAAAGTACGATTAACATAGTCATCTGTAGGAACACCAAATCTTAGAATTGCATATATTTTTATTCTTATCAAATATGTACTAAGGTGCATAATTACATTTTCAAAAATTCAATTTTAAGTATTCCACTCGACAATTTAAATTGAAACCATATATAATTTTAATTTGTGGTTTGTCAAGTACTAACCGAACATTTCAAAATAAAAATGTATATTTTTTCAGGTTTTAAATTTACTTTCCATTCCATTTATAGATTTTAAGCATTCTATTCATATATTTAAATGCAATTAACTTAATTTTGACTCAAATCATTATTGTTAATGGTGATTTTGATTAAATAAATATAAAAATATAAATTACTTATACTATTTTTAAATGATATATATTTATTTTATTACTCATCCAAGTGACACACCCATTAAGAGATTGACTTAACTGAGCAGGTTTCTTCTTGCATCTAGGCCCATCAACTTCCTGTTATCCTGACCATTATGGACCCCATTCTAAATGGCCTAACCACAGACATCTGTCCCTGACTTTTTCTTGGAAAATTTGCTTTAAGAATGTAATTGTAAATTTCTTCTCTGGCCTGTTGAGATGCAAATGCTTTTTAAAACTCCTCTTACTAATTTAAAATACAGGATTATCATTCTCAAAAATATAGAAGTCATTCAAGAAAGATACTGCTGCTGTCTTTCAGTCTGTGTAGGTGGGAAGGGGCCTAAGTTATATGGATATTTTTCTACAAAACAGAAAACTGTCTCCTGTTATGAAGATCATTGAAAATTGATATTTAATGATTAATGATCATTGAAAATTGATATTTAAAGTCACAATATAAGTATATTTTTCAACTATACCATTATTAAAATATTTGTCAAGATAAAGGCATATTTTATTTAATCACTTATTAGCGTGATTTGTATTTCTAAGTACAAAGTGTTCAAAAAGTTCATGGAAATGCATAGCTTGAAATAACTATGCATATATTTAAAATTTTTTGCTCAAAAAAAAATGATACTTGATTTGATTTTCCATAAACTTTTTGAAGAATCTTCAAATCTAGACATATAATATGAAGTCTTTTAGACTTTATCAAAATTTAAAAGCAGGTAGATTCTTTTTTTTTAACTTTTATTTAATAAATACAAATTTCCAAAGTACAGCTTTTGGATGATAGTGGCTTTTCCCGCCCCATAACCTCCCTCCCACCCACAACCCTCCCATCTCCCGCTTCCTCTCCCATCCCATTCACACAAAGATTCATTTTCAATTATCTTTATATACAGAAGATCAATTTAGTATATACTAAATAAAGATTTCAACAGTTTGCGCCCACACAGAAACACAAAGTGTAAAGTACTGTTTGGGTACTAGTTATACCGTTAATTCACATAGTAAGTTTGTCTTCTGTTGTTTTATTTTTTAAATAAAAACATAACCAACTAAACAAAAAACAGGCCCCATTTAAACAGATATCATTTTTTACCTATAATATAAATACAATATTTATGTTATTATCGATTATACTCATTAAATATCATAATTGGTTAGTGGATATAGTGCATGTATATAGAGCCTTTTGGCCCATAAAATAATTATAAAGCTTTCTATCAAGTTGTATTTCAAATATTTTCTTTTTTTAAAAGATTTATTTATTTTATTTCAAAGGCAGAATTACATAGAAAGAAAGATCTTCCATCTGTAGGTTCACTCTCCCAGTGGCCCCAGTGGTGAAGGCTGTGCCAGGTCAAAGCCAAGAGCCAGTAGCTTCTTTCAGGTCTTCCATGTGGATATAACAGCCCAAGTATTTAGACCATTTTAGCTGCTTTCCCAGGCACATTAGCAGGGGGTTGTATCAGAAGTGGAGCAGCCAGGGCTCAAACCAGTGCCCATATGGGATACCTGTGCCACAACTTTAGCCACTTTACCACAGCACTAGCCCCTCAAATATTCTCTACTCAGGCGATACACTTCACAGGCTGTTATAATGAGAACTATGTATTATATAACCTTTCCTTGGTTATATCATTTTAACAACATCATTTTAACAGCAATTTATTTTTCCCAAAACAGTTGCCTAAAATGTTTGGTTCCATAGTATCCTTTCGTACGTAATAGGATGGACTCAATGGATGATTAAACTTGGATTATTTTTTATTAAATGCAAGCCGTCTGATGACACTATGGAAGTCGTATCAACTTCACCCAATTCTTGCACATTGAGAGAAACTTTTGAAAAAAAAAATCTGTCCTTTAAAAAAAATATATGAGCTGGTGTTGCTGAACAATGGGTTAAGCCAAACCCAGCAATGCCAATATCTCATATCTGTTCCTGGGATTCAATTCCCAGTTGCTCAGGTTTGAACCAGCTCTTTGCTAATGTGCCTGGGAAAGCATCAGAAGATGGCTCAAGTTTTTTGTTCCTATACCCACAGGGGTGACCTGGAAGAAGCTCCCAGCTCCTGGCTTCAGCATGGCCCAGCCCCAGCCATTGTGGCCATTTGGGGAGTGAGCCAGAGAATGGATGATCTCTATCTCTCTCTTGCACACTCTATCTCTCTCTTGTCTTTTAAATAAACGAAAAATAAAATGTTAAAAAAATCTGTAACGTTCGCATTTCATTATATTTTTTAAATATTTATTACCTTTTGAGATAACATATTTTTAATTTATATGCACTTAAAGGCTTATATTCACAACATTTACAAACTACAATTAGAGTTAATTAGCATGTGATAGCTTAATAATCAAGTAAAAATCTATAGCAAATATATGTGTAAGCATATTAATCATTTTTGAAGAACAGTATATTTGGATATTAAATAGTTACTGCTAAGTCCTGACTGGCCTACTTTGAGAGAAATAAGAATACAGAAATATAAGATGAGAATTAGACACACAGTACAGAGCTTGTCAATATTATACAACTTTTCCCTGCTTCTTCTGTGAGATAGTAATTTTGCCTTGGTAAGTTTTTCATGAAGAATAAAAAAAAAAGGAATACATGAAAAGTAGTTTAAAATGTCAGAGAGAAGCTGTCAATAATATATTAATAGAATTTAATAATGTTTTAATGTTAATAAAAGTATGACAGTCAATTAAAAATAGAAAAAATAAAATAATGGTGCCTACTGTTTATCCATTACTGGAAAAACTTTAATTATGGTCTATTTTCTCAAAATGAAGATACAAAAATATTCCATATCTTTTTACTGGTGAATTCTGATCCAAGCTTTTAACTTAGCATTATGAACTGTTTTTCACTTTCTTGAAGCAAAGCTGAAAGTAAATTAATATAATATTCTTCTTGGTGTTTTCTTACCACAAAATTTCTCCCATAAATAACTTAGAAGGAAACACCACATGTGTACCAGAGAAAAGGGTTAAAGAAAAAAGAAAATGCATATGATTTACTGAAGCTGAAAGTCCCCTCAATTTCATGACCATTTGAGCATGAAAATTGTTTAAAAATATTTATGGCTTCAAATGAATATATTCCACTCAGGGATGCAAATTGTAGCTCAGGGCATCTTAACACTTATGCAAGTTTATAACTTAAAAACTCTGGGCCAGAAACACAAAACAGATTCTGTGTGAAGATTTATTTCCCAAAGTACAGTTCAATAAACACTGAAGTAATTTGGGAATAAGCATTTGAATAAAAAAAATCATACCTACACTTAAAGAGCTGCCTGATAATCATGTTCATATTTAACACATATGAAAATAGTTCTGAAAAATTCATTCTTTGTGCCATGGACATTAAAAATTTATAGACATACAAACACACACCTACGTATATGAGTATACATATATCATATATTCATTGAATAATTTCCAAAAATATTTAGCTAGAGGTAATGGTAATGAAATTCAAAGGTAGAAATTAAAGAAAGCATGGAATATGAAATCGAAATATATTTTATTTGCTCTCAAAATATGAAGTCAGTCATTGGAAAATGGGAAATGTACTGCCTCATTACCAGTGATAATTACTCTAAAGAATTGAATCACTATTAAGCAAATAAAAAAAGCAAATAAGGCTCAAGAGGCAGATGGTTTGAGGACTATCTTACGGTCTCTGTTTCTCTTTATATAAATAAAATTATAAAAAATCTAAACAGAGATGAGCAAAATATTTACATACAAGATTCATCAAAGGTAAACAGACAAAAATGTATTACTTGATTATCAGTAATGAGACCCAAATTACAGAGAGTATGGTCTAAGTTCAGGCATGGAAGCAGGTTTCCAGTGAATGTCTCATGATATGAACTTGTCTTTAGATTTGTCATTGATATAAAAATTCTATATTACCAGACAAGGACTTGCTCTCAGCTAGTTAAGCTGTAATGAGAAAATAGTCGAGATAGATAAGTAACATAGAAATCATGGATATAAATCTTTAAATTACAAACACAGCAATTATTTTATCCTTACCATAAAATTCTTCTTTAAAAGCCAAAATCATGAATGAGCAACCATGTTGGTACTTACCAGAACTGTTTATTAATTGTAGAAAAGACAATATTCTCTGGCTTTAGATCAGCACAGATATTTGTTTATTTTTCTATAGCTTCTCTGTGTAAAAATCCTACCCAATGAAGAGTACAGGTACATGGGCTGTAATTTAGTGTAATTATGCACTGCTTCCAGGTTAGAAAACAAATGGTACTCAGTAAATCTCACAGTGTCAGTGAAAGGCATGTCTGACTTATTCCTTTAATTCTAGAGACAAAATGCCAAGAACTTTGGTTGTCAATACTGAACTGTTCGTAAGGGCCATAGGGATGGTAGAATAAGAAATCATGGGGCTGGCACTGTGGCACAGCAGGTTAAGCCATGACTTGCAATGCTGGTATCCTTCACCAGAGTACTAGTTCTAGTCCCTGTTGCTCCACTTACCCAGCTTTCTGCTATTGTGCCTAGGAAGCAGCATATGTTCCAAGTACTTGGAACCCTGCCATCCATGAGAGAGATCAGGATGGAGTTGCTGGTAATTGGCTTCTACTTGGCCCACCACCTAGCTTTTGTGGCTATTGAAGGAGTGAACCAGCAGATGGATGATCTCTCTCTCTCTCTCTCTCTCTCTCTCTCTGTGTCTCTCATTTCTCGGTCAGTCCCTCTTTTAAATAAATGATTCTTTTATAAAATGAAGGAGAAATTCTAAGAAATCACTTCTTAACCAGGTATTTACCCATCATGGCCTATGCCAGTTAATATCCCACTACCTAAGTCAACTGTATTAGGAAGATGAGTTCCCAGATCCTGCAGGTTTTGGTAAATTGTACTGTCATTTAAATTTAGTTCAAAGTGTATTTTTGAAAAATTTCCCCTCAGACTCATTCTTCAAAAAGTTATTTATTTAGAATTCTGTCATTTAATTTCTAGATATTTGGAGATTTTCCATCTCTGTGTTTTTTGAATTCTATTTGATTTTATTGTGATGTGAAAAGTTGCTTTGTGTAATTTCTATCCTTTTAAGTATGTTACTGTGAGTTAATAGTCAGATTGTGCCTATCTTTGTGAGTATTCCATGAGAGCAAAAGGATGTTTATTCTCCTGTTGCTTGATGAATATCCTATAAATGTCAATTAGATCAAGTTGATAGATATTACTGTCCAATTCATTTATATTCATATGGATTTTCTGCTAACTTTGGCTTTCAATTACGGGAAAAAGTGTTTCTACTTCTTTCAGTATATTGCTTTTGCCTCATGTGTTTTGATGTTCTTTCTCAGTCCAGATGTATTTAAGTTGTTATACCTCTTAGAGAATCTATCCCTTTATCATTATGCAGTTGTCTCCCTTATCCATTATAATTATCCTTCCCCTAAAGTCAACTTTTTCTAAAATTACTATATTAATTCCCCCACTTTCTGTTGGTTAGTATTATGGTATTTGTCTTTATACATAGCTTTGTTTAAAATTGAGTTTCTTGGTAAAAATTAGATCATTGGCTCTTGTTCATTTTTTTTAAATCTGCTCTCACAATCTCTTAATTTTGTACATTTACCCAATTCATAATTGATTATTTATTTATTATGACTGTAACTGTTTTCTATTTGTGGTATTTTGATTGTTGTTTCTCTGTTATCTCTTGTTTTGCTTTCTGCTGTTTTAATTGAGTTGTATGTATGATTCTATTTTATTTCTCTCTCACCAATTTTGCTTCCTTAATTTTATTTCATTAGTGTATTGTTTACTTTCTTAAATTTATTAAAATTTTTGTTGATCTTGAAATCTACAATGTACCTTTTTTGCTAATATGAGTCCACCTTCAAATAATACTACATCACCTCACATGCAATGCACATAATTTTTTGCTTTTAGTACAATGGCTAACTTCATAGGTCAAACTGACTGGCTGACAGCTAGCTGGTACAACATTACTTATGGATGAGTCTAACAATGTTTCCAGAGGAAGTTATAATTTCATTTAGTAGACTTAATAAAGAGGATTATTTTCATCAATGTGTGTGGACATTATCCAATGCACTGAGGAAATGAATAGTACAAAAAGACAGAGAAAGGGTAGGTTTGATCTCTACATAAGCTGGGACACTTTTTTGCTGCATTTGGACATCAGCACTCCTGCTTCCTAGACCTCCAGACTCACACTGGGACTTACATAATCAGCTCATCTGAGTCCCAAACCTTTGAGCTTAGACTCGAGATGCATGACAAGCTTGCCTGAGCCTCCAATTCTATGTACAGCACATATGGATTTCTAGAATCCATAATCACGTGAACAAATATCTTTTCAGCTTCAGGATTGTATTTGAGTGCTTTTATGATTTCTATCTCCGTCAAATTTACCATTCACGTCATGAAGAGTTTTGCTCATTTTATTGAATTATACATCTTCATCATCTTGCACCTTCCAAGTTTCTTTAGGATTATTATTTTGAATTCCTTTTCAGGCCTAGTCTATTTTCTTTGCATTTAATTTTGCTTCTGAAGAACTACAGTGTTCCTTTGTAAGTGCTATTATTCTTTGTATTTTCCACACTTCTTTGTTCCCTACGTTGTTGTCAGTACATCAAGTCTAATAGTATCCTCTTCCAATCTTATGCAGCAGATTTCATAAGGAAAGACTATCACTTAGGGGTGATGTATGGTGTTAGGAAGGTAGGAGTTTAGGCTTTAGTTCTGAGTAAGAATGGAAGTGTAGCCTTCATGTTATTTCTTCAGTTTGAACATTAGTGGTGTCTACAAGTGTCTCAATGAACTGCACGCATTTGTGGAAGTAGAGGTATGAATTTACAGTGGATAATGACTGTCAAAGACACATCTCCACTGTCCCATAGAACTGAAGGATGAGAGTGGGGTATATGTCATCAGGCCCTACAGATTCAACCACGTATGAGAGCATAACATTTGACAATACCTGCTTCTGTGGCATAGATCATAGAAGGGCATGCCTCAGGAACTGAAGAGATGACAACCTGTGGCAGTGACACCAGCTGTAAAGCTGAGAATATTCATGTTGGGCTGTGCCTGAAGGTCCTGCAGAAGTGACTGCAGATCACAATGGCAGCAGCTATGACACAGAAGTGCTGTCTATGGAAGGGTGTGTCCTTATACCTCTTAGAAGTAAGTTCCAATGAATGCAGAGACTGGCTGTGGTTGCCAGGAGGCTCAAGCCATGGGCTATGGAGAGGCTTGTCCTCAGGCCTCACAAAGCAAGAGCTTGTGGCAGAGGTCCTTCATAGCAGCTACCACAATGACAGAATTTCCTATTGCCACTAGTATAAGATGGACGCTAGCATTGGCTCTGTTGGCAACATGATGCTGTGCTGGAGCAGCCTGCCCTCTGCAGGTTGCAGGAGACCCAAGGTGAGTTTCTTTTCTAAAGGAAGGACATGACAGGGATCCAATGCAGCTCCCCAAACTGGATTCAAAGCCTGTGAGTTCTGTACACTCTCTTGTGGTTCAAACTTTAATACAGATATTATGGGGCTGCTAAGGCTTTATTCCTTTTTCCCAGTAGTGTGGAGTCTCTGCCTTCTACTCTAAGCCGAGTTCAGTGGTTTTAATGATAGAATTATTTGCTCCTCTCTGTGTGTTATCATCCTAATTCTCTGTGCCTGTTAGGATT
Source organism: Oryctolagus cuniculus (assembly GCF_051225735.1). Classification (NCBI taxonomy): domain Eukaryota; kingdom Metazoa; phylum Chordata; class Mammalia; order Lagomorpha; family Leporidae; genus Oryctolagus; species Oryctolagus cuniculus. Next base: position 115,887,393 of record NC_142870.1, on the reverse strand, counting down.
CCTGTCACTCCCTTGGTGAGTCCTAATGTTCTTCAAGTCATTCTCTTTGAAATGCAGTTATCCCTTGTTGTCCTGTTTCTTTTCTGTGAAGAGGCAAACACAAGTCACTTCTAATCAGCCAGCTAGGATTGAAAACCACGATTTTACAAAATTTAACATTCCACTAAATATAGAATTCAGGAAGTAGTAAGCAGCAAAACCACTGTTCCTCAAGAGTATATACAAGAGCTATAAAAATAAATTTCAAATCATCAGTTTTGTACTCTGTAATTAGTTACTGCAAATCAGGGAAAACATGCTATATTTATCTTTGTGGGACTGGCTTATTTTACCAAGCATAATAATCAACAGTTGTACCCATTTTGTGGTGGAATATAGAATTACATTCTTTTTACAGCTAGGTAGTATTCTATCATGCATATATACCACAAATTCTTCATCTATTCATCAGTTGATGGGGACCTGGATTGAATCCATATCTTAGCTATTGTGAGTTGAGCTGCTATAAACATTTAAAGATTTATTTATTTGAAAGTCAGATTTACAAAGAGAAAGGGAGAGACAGAGGTTTCCATCCATTGGTTCACTCTCCAGATGCCCACAACGACCATGGCTGAGTGAAGCTGAAGCCAGGAACTTCATCCAGGTCTCCCAAATGGGTGGCAGGGACCTAAGCACTTGGGTCATTCTCCACTGTTTTTCCTAGACCATTAATTGGGAGCTGATCAGAAGTGGAGCAGGGGCTGGCACTGTGGCTTAGTTGGTGAAGCTGCCTTGTGCAATGCTAGCATCTCATGTGGGCTCTGGTTAGAGTCCTGGTTACTCCACTTCTGATCCAGCTCTCTGCTATGGCCTAGAAAAGCAGTATACGATGGCCCTAGTACTTGGGCCTCTGCATGCACCTGGGGGACCCGGCAGAAGCTCCTGGCTCATGACTTAGCCTAGGTGCAGCTCAGCACTTTGTGGCCATCTGGGAAGTGAGCCAAAGGATAGAAGACCTCACTCTCTCTCTCTCCCTGTAACTCTGACTTTCAAATAAATAAATAGACCTTTATTTTAAAAAAAAGAAGAAAAGAAGAAGTGGAGCATCTGACACACAATTTGGTGTAAATATGGCTCTGTTGGCTCTGCAGGCAGCAGCATTACCCATTACACAAGCTACACAGTAAGCTAGCCCCTTAAATGTGATCTTTAATTTAAAAGTTATGAGAATAGAAATTGTATGGATAAATTTGACCTTAAATTTTGGGTTTTATAATCCTAAGCTTTCTAAACAGTTTTAACTTGTATTTTGATCTTTTCATTCTGTTCATCCTATTTCAATTAGAAATGCAGATGTGAGCAAAATGTTTTTACATAAAAGTTCTCAAATGGAATTTTGTGGGAATCAATTATTTTATTAAATGAAAGCTATTTTCATTGGGTTTTAACCTCATGTTCACTCCTCTAAAATACAGGATAATGTTAAGCTTTGGTTTATAACAAAATATCTCTGCTTGCTTTGGACAGCAGCATGGAAAGGAACCCGAATACTATGAAGATTTAATTAAATCTTGAGATTTTGGGTTAGAAGCAATGATAACATAGAAACATGAGATATTGCTCTTAGACACATTCATAAATCTTGAATTACTATCTTGGTCATCAGGTTGATAATCACAATATGCTTCATATAGTGAGAGTCTTAAACAATTAATGTAGGGGCCAGCACTGTGGTGCTGTGAGTTAATGCCCTGGCCTGAGGCGCCGGCATCCCATATGGGCGTTCCACTTCCACATCCAGCTGGGAAAGCAGTGGAGGATGGCCCAAGTCCTCGGGCCCCTATGCCTGCATAGGAGACCTGGAGGAAGCTCTTGGCTCCTGGCTTCAGATTGGTGCAGCTCCGGCCATTGTGGCCAACTGGGGAGTGAACCATTGGATGGAAGACCTCTCTCTTTCTCTCTGCCTCTTCTCTCCGTGTAACTCTGACTTTCAAGTAAATAAAATAAATCTTTAAAAAATGGCAATTAATGTAGGAAAAAGTAACAAGTAGCCAAAATATCTTTAAGTATACTTATTCATGATTTTCAACTAAATTCAGCAAATTAAAACCATAATGAGTGTTTTGGTGTAGGAGATTAGTTCTCCATCTGTGGTGCCAGCATCCCATATGGATGCTTGTTCTGGTCCTGGCTGCTCCTCTTCTGATCCAGCTCTCTGCTGATGGCCTGGGAAAGCAGTGGAGGAAGGCCCAAGTCCTTGGGCCCTTGCACAAGCATGGGAGACCTGGAGAAACCTCCTGACTCCTGGCTTTGGATCGACATAGCTCTGGCTGTTGCCACCATTTGGGGAGTGAACCAGCGGATGAAAGACCCTCTCACTGTGTGTAACTCTGCCTGTCAAATAAAAAAAAAATAATGAGCTATAACCAAATTCTCATTGGACTAGCAAAAATAAAAGCAAATAATGCTGTCACAAATGCTACCAAGAATTCGCAACAAGACCTGTGTAGAAAAAAAAAAAAATGTGTAGCTCAGGTCTTGGTTTCCTAATACGATTATTTAATAAAAGGATAACATACAACCAGATAAATGGCTCATTTTAGGAATATTATATTAAAAATAATTGGTGAGCCTGTAGCACACATTATAGTGTCAGAAAGTGAAGCACTGCTATAAAAATTAATGCATAAGGCATGCTCCAACTCAAGACTTCCCCCACGGGCCAATTTAAATAAATTTTAAAGATTTGATTAAAATTCTAAGAGTTAAATAAATATCCTAACTCCATAGAAATATAAGCTTGTTTTGATAAATATAAAAATTCAGTAGAAATAACAAGTATCTCATGCAGAAAATTTTGAAATGATAGTTGTAAAGGGAATGAACAAAATAGGAATTCACCACTAACACATGATAATAAAAATTGTTGTCTGCAAGATCCACTTATTAGTGTTACAATTAGTGGACATGGGGCAGGCAATGTGGCACAGCAAGTTAAGCGGCCACCTGCAGTGCCAGCATCTCTTATTACAGCACTGGTTCACTCCCAGCTGCTCTGCTTCAGATCCAGCCTCCTGCAATTGTGCTTAGGGAAACAAGGGAAGACAGCCCTAGTGCTTAGGTCCCTGCAGCTATCTGGGAGACTCTGCTGGAATTCCAGGCTCCTGGTTTTGGTCTTGCCAAGTCCCAGATGTAGTGGCCTTTCAGGGAGTGAAACAGGGTACAGAAGATCTTCCTCGATCTTCCCCTCTCTCTCTCTCTCTCTCTCTCTTTCTCTCTCCCTTTCTTTTTATTTTATTTTATTTTTAATTTTTTTGACAGGCAGAGTGGACAGTGAGAGAGAGAGACAGAGAGAAAGGTCTTCCTTTTGCCATTGGTTCACCCTCCAATGGCTGCCGCGGCCGGCGCACCGCGCTGATCCGAAGCCAGGAGCCAGGTACTTATCCTGGTCTCCCATGGGGTGCAGGGCCCAAGCACTTGGGCCATCCTCCACTGCCTTCCTGGGCCACAGCAGAGAGCTGGCCTGGAAGAGGGGCAACCGGGAAAGAATCCGGCACCCCGACCGGGACTAGAACCCGGTGTGCCGGCGCCTCTAGGTGGAGGATTAGCCTATTGAGCCGCGGCGCCGGCCCTCTCTCCCTTTCAAATAAATAAAATAAATCTTTTAAAAATATTATTGGACAAAACTTTAAGAGAGGGCAATATATTGCCATATTCTCTAATTTTCCTAGAATAATAATGATTCAGTGTTTTGATGTTAGCAGGTGACCACAAAGTCTCTGATAATCTTTCTTTTGCAGATAGAAATTAATTTGAATTTAATGATTCACTTCTTACGAACAGAATAGGAAGAGCCAAGCAACAATAAATTTCATGGTGGAAAATCTGGCAGATACTGTTACCTTAACCAAGTAGTAAAGTTAAACATTTACAGAATTAGTGGAAGTCTCATTGGACTTCTGATATGAAATCATGAGAAGGGCATTTTACCTGTGTGACATTATTTCCTATATTGACAAACAAAGGTTAATCATGACAAAATAGCTAAATCCAATGGAAGTATTTTCCACAGGTCAAATTATCTGACCAGGAATCTTCAGTTAAGAAGGAAAAGGCTGAGAAATTCTTACAGAATAGAGAACATTAAGGAGATACAATGACTGAAAGTTATCGTGACGTCCTGGATTTGATTATGAATCTACAAAATGACATTAATGGGAAAACTTGAAATATAAAGAAAATTTTAGTTTTGTTAATAATATTGTACTATCATCAATTGGCTAGTTTGATCAAGAATCCATGTTATGGAAAAGGTTAACCATAGAGATAACTGGATAAAGGGTATAAAGTAACTCTATTCTGCTTTTAAGCCTTCTTTAGATAAAATATTATTTCAAATAAACTGTTTAAAATTGAAAACAAATCTACTTACCTCCAAGATTATGAAATGGTCCTCTTCCTTATATTAAGCCATCATCTGTATCAATATCTAAAATAATTTTATTAGATAAATCTCACTGTGAACATGCTTGTTTGCTGAATTATCAAGTCCAAATGCATTTGTTTATAGAATGTCTGAAGCCTACATAGAGAAAGCTTTTGCTCCTTCCTTGCCTCTCTTGCTGTTTTCAGCATCTATTAACTTGGAGTCTGGAAAAATTCTTTTTGGGTAAACAATAGAATGTGTTTCTTTCTGTGCATGAAAGAAAGCAGTGTCAACTACAGTATATAATATTCATGCTGGTTGCTTGAGTCTGTGGTATGTTAATGCAAGATGTGAAACCACTTAAATTGCTTCAAAATTTTATCTATTTTTATTGAATTTAGTATGTACAAATGTAGAATAAAACAGCTCTGTATGTAATTTACATAGGAACGTAGGTGTTATACAATGTTTTCAAAATAAATTCAGTAATTCTTAGTTAATATTTTGAATCAATATTTCACAGTGATTGGAGAGATTATGAACATTCCCTATTTAGCATATTATACCTGAAGGTCATACAAACAGAAAAGCAACTGTAGCGGCATAATATTAGTGTGACTAACACAATATCACGTAGCGCATAATGAAAAGGATGGAAAAGGAGTAATTTCTATTAAGGCTGTGAGAAAAATGTTTAATAAATGAGCATTCTTGGAAACTTAATGAAGGGAAATGCTCAGATAAACAATATTATTTCCTATCTCTGTTGTTTGATGTAAGATGAGAAAATAAATCATGTGCTCAACAATGCACAACCTTTCATATGTGCCCACCTTTCCTATACTATTGCTGTGATAAACCAATCTGATCAGAGCCAGTGCTGTAGTGCAGTGGGTTAGTCCTGTGCCTGCAGCATCGACATCTCATATGGGCACCGCTTCTAGTCCTGGCTGCTCTTCTTCCAATCGAGCTCTCTGATATGGCCTGGGAAAGCAGTGGAAGACGGCCCAGGTGCTAGGAGCCTGCACCAGTGTGGGAGACCCAGAAGAAGCTCCTGGCTCCTGCTGGCTTCCGATCAGAGCAGCTCCAGCTGTTGTGGCCATCTGGGGAGTGAACCAGAGGATGGAAGACCTTTCTCTCTGTCTCTCTCTCTCACTGTCTGTAACTCTACATCTCAGATAAATAAACAAATTCTTAAAAAAAAATCTGATCTTCATTTCCACTTGAATAACTGCAAGAAGGAAAAGGAAACAAGAGTGTCCTTGGTAAACATACAGATTAAACCATTAAAGAAAAGCTCCCGGAGGTGGGGGGACAGAATAACTCCCATGCAAAAGTAAAGGTGATGTAAAACTGATTTCCAGCAATGTGATGTGGTGTTGAGAGAGTTGTCTGTACAAGAAGAATCATCCTTCGGAATGGAGAGTAGCTGAAGCGCATGCTTTGTTTATTGATAATAAATGCACAGAAAGAGAAAGCTTCGTGCCCACACTCTGTGTGGATTCAGACATGATTTCTTGTGAATTTAATAATGGAAACATCTCTGAGCAGCTGTAGGGGGCTTGAAATATGACCAAATGTGAAATCAAGAGAGAAATTAATATCTATGAGAAAAGAGATATGTACATTTTAATAAAATGTAATTCTCAGACTTCCTGATTTTTAATTTTTACTAAGTTGTTCATGCAAAATATCAGTCTAATATGCACAAACCACTGTGCTAGTTACAGAGGATCAAATAATGTACAAATTAGGATAGTCTCCACCTCTGTAGAGCTCATAGTCAAATAATCAACATAAATAGGGAAAAATGAAAATAACTGTCTATTTATTTTTTATTTGAAAATGAGGGAAAGCAAGAGAGAAAGAAAAAGAGATAGAGAGGTGGGGGAAGAATGATCTTCCATCCATTGGTTCATTTCCCAAATGGCTGTAAGGTCTAGGGTTTGGCCAGGTTGAAGCTAGAAACCAGGAGCTTCTTCTGGGTTTCCACATGGGTACAGGAGCCCAAGCACTTGGGCCATCTTCTGCTGCTTTCCCAGACACATTAACAGAAAGCTGGATTGGAAGTGGAGCAGCCAGGTCTTAAATGGTGCCTATTTGGGATGCTGGCATTGCAGGTGGCAGCTTAACCTGCTACATCACAATGCCAGCCCCAATAATTGTGTATTTATACAATTAAATCATAGCTTTTGAAAGAGAACAGCAGACAAAGAGTCTAGAAGACTGAAGAGGTTGAACTTTCTAGAAAGCTTCCTTTATCAAAGTGTTAATTATGGTATAATGTGAAGAGTGGAGAAAAACCGTAATGCGAATTCTTCTTCAAACAGAGAGAACAGCATGTTCAAAAGCCCAGCGGTAAAAAGAATCTAGAGTAATTCAGAAAAAAAAAAAAAAAAAAAAGAATGTGGGACCAGTGCTGTGATAAAGCCACTGCCTGCAGTGCCGCATCCTAAATGGGTGTCTTATTGGAGTCCTGGATGTTCTACTTCCAATACAGCTCTTTGCTATGGCCCGGGAAAGCAGTGAAAGATGTCCCAAGTCGTTGGGCCCCTGAACCTGCGTGGGAGATCCAGAAGAACCTCCTGGCTACTGGCTTCAGATAGGCGGAGCTCTGGTCACTATGATCATCTGGGAAGTGAACTGACAGATGGAGGACTTCTCTCTCCCTCTGCATCTGCCTCTCTGTAACTCTGTTTTTCAAATAAATCTTTAAAAAATTAAGCATATACATTGTAATAGGTTGGGGGAAGAGTGCTGGAGAAGAAGCCTATTAATGAACAAATTGATGAATTTGATTATTCGTCCAGTGATTACTTATGGAATTATTAGTAAATCAATTTTAGAACAAAACTTGTCTGGCATGCACTTTTGAAAGACTCAGAGTATGTGGGGAATAAATATGTTAATCACATCATCAAGAAAACAAATGTATACATAAATTGTCCAGGAAGAATTCTGGGAAGGAAAGTGCTTTGGGACCAATGACGGGAGGGACTAAGTTGTCCTCATCAGGAAAGTTAAAAAAGTTCCCTCAGGTAATGAAACTGTCCTGAGAATTTAACAATGAATGCAAATGAACTGAGCAATTAAGAATGAAAGAATTTTTCAAGTATAGCTGTAGAATTTTATCGTGGTGGGGAAAATTATAAGGAAACCAAAGAAGTAAAAACAAGCAGTGTGCAGGGCTGGCATTGTGTGGATGCCACTGAGTCCCTGGAACTCCCCTTCTGATCCAGCTCCCTGTCATGCACCTGGGAAGGCAGCAGAAGATGGCCCAATTACTTGGGCCCTACACCTACATGAGAGACCCGAATGAAGCTCCTATATTCTGGCTTTGGCCTGCTCCAGCCCTACCCATTGTGGCCATTTGAGGAGTTAATCATTGGATGGAAGATTTGTCTTTATATATCCTTTTGATTAAAAAAATAAATAATTAAAATAAGTAGGTATACCAGAGTGGCTAGGAAGAGTAGAGCACAAAGCAAGCTTGTGTGACAAAGGTGACCAGAAAGGAGCCAAACATTGAGGTCACATAGGTCCTTTCAAAGATTTGCTTCCTTATCCTAGGAGCAAAGAGTCATGGTGGACTTGGAGAAAGGTGGTGATATTCAGGGTAAATATAGTTGAGCGTGAAATAGGTAAGCATAGAGGTAACATTAACCATTCTAACATAAACTGACGAATAACAGGAAAACTCACTGAGATGTGGAAATACAGTGGCTTGGCAACATATCTGATAAAGGAAATTAAAAGTTGAGTTTTGCCTAGGCCCTGCACCCGCATGGGAGACCAGGAGGAAGCACCTGGCTCCTGGCTTCGGATCCGCAGAGTGCCGACCACAGCGCACTGGCTGTAGCGGTCACTTGGGGGGTGAACCAACGGAAAAGAAAGACCTTTCTCTCTGTCTCTCTCTCTCTCACTGTCTAATTCTGCCTGTCAAAAAAAAAAAAAAAAAAAAAAAAAAAAAAAAAAAAAAGTTGAGTTGTAAGCAGCCTGTGAGAAGTCCAACTGGAAATTTCTCAGTTCATTCTGTCATTTTGTTTATGTGTTTGCTCAAATGACAACTCTTTAGAATGCCCTTCCCTAATATCTCTTCCTAAAATTACTCTCACAGCTAGTAGTTTTTATCCCTCCAACTACTTAATATTCTATAATACTTTATGATGTTATATGATAAATTTTTGTCTTTATTGTAAATTTCCTCCAGGAAAAGTTAAACTCCATGGGGGTAGAAAATTGTCTGATTTTTAAAATATGAATTCCCTAGCAGAGTGATGGGGACATGGTAGGTAATAAAAAAATTTTTTGAATGAATACATGAATTAATGGGTAGATAAGTAAATGATAACAAGTTGAATGTTTCTATTATTCATATATACAGAAATAGAGTCTTTCATGAAAATAATGAGAAAATTATCCAAAGCTTACAACAACAGACAAATCATTGCCTATTTGTGAGGGTGCTTATATCAAGAGACTAAATAAAGGAGAAGCATTTTGCTCCAGTGCGTATGAATAAATTTTCATAAAAATAAATATTGAGTCAATTCTAATTGAAAGGATCTCATTATTTCTAAAGTTTATGTATGTGTTTTAGTTTACAATAAAACTTATGAGTTGGTTTTAGATTCCAGTAAGCCAGATAACCTTTTATAAATCCTGATATTGGGTTTACATTAATGGAGGATATTGTAATAGAACTGAGATTCCTTGATCCTAAGTGGCCTAAAATGAAAGACTAAAATTTGCTTCAAATATAGTACCAGTATTTTACTCAATAAACAATAAAAATAGATGTTATTGGCCAAATTCTGTCAGTGAATGTAAATATAATTATTTTATAGATGATAATACAATTAAGATAGGATATTTTAATAATGTTATTTAAGAGTTGCATAACTGAAATGGGTCATTGAATTGTATTGTTATAATACACACTATAGGCCAAATACTCTTGCACTTAGAACCCCACTAAATAAGAATTATAAAAAAATTATGCAAGTGCTATAAGTGAGCCCTATTACGAGAGTAAAAAAGAAGGTCCCACACATAGTCCTACTTGAAGACTACAGAAAAGGTAATATGAGTTTAGTTTTGGCAAATTAATGAGATTAACAGGACTCTATTGAAGTGGAAGCATGTAAAGAGAGAATAAAAGAGAACAGAAGATAATTTGTGGGAATTCATGGAGATGTGAAATACGTGACACGTTCACAAAATCTTTACATTTTTACCTCAGCATAGTTTTCTTTGGAGGAATAGCAGGGAATGGTCTAAGCAAACAAGGCAGGAATTGCTTAGAGAGGGAATGGCACAGTCAGCTAAGTACCGTGGACTTTACACTTTATGAAATGCAGTGCCATTTAAGGATTTTAAGTGGGCTGACAGCATTTATATTTTAGAAAGGTCACTTCTAATTTGATTTGAAGAAAGGTCTCTAGATGAGCAAAGAAAGATACTATTTAAAATCCCTCTTTAAATATTGCCATTGAAGCACTCCTCACAGCAGAGAAAAGTGATTCAGATCTAGGAATCTAGTTGGGGAAACCCAGAAATGCTCACTGGTTGCAAGAAGGAATCAGAAGTGCAAGTTTAAATGTAAATATTCTAACCTACTTGTAAAAATAATATTTGCAATTCTCCACTAATTGTTAACACTCTATTTTCCTCTAAAAATTCTTCTGAATAAAATAGCCCAAGGGAAAAAAAAAAAAAAAAAAAACTTCAGTTTCGCACTTGGCAACCCAGTGGGGGAGACATATGCAATTTAAGAAATAATACCACAAACACAATTTTATAAATTGAAAATGAGGTATGCCTAGCAGAGAAATTTTACATAGGCACATATACACCATTGACAAAAACACACAAAACACAGCAGAAACAACATAAAATTTTACTAGCAAATTAACATATGAATAATCGCACAAGAAAATATTATGGAATACTGTATGAACAAATCCATATTCCATCTTAGGAAAAATTACATTTTAGAGATGCTATTTTAAAGACCTTAATTTTCAAAATTCATATATTAAGCAATCTTTATCTGCTGATTGCATGCTATCTTATAAAATGTATTTGATATTTGCATTTAGTTTGCATTATCAGTAATTTAAAATTTTGAACCATGAGTAGGATACAATCCCATCTTAATGACTCTGGTGCCACTTTTAAAATGAAAATTCAAAAAATAAGTGCCTAGAAAAGACCCTTATTATAACTGATTATCCCATTTACATTTCTCTTTCCTGAAAAATAAAAATTACATTAAAATTTAGTAATAAATGTAGAACTTCATTTTTGCTATATTCTTCTATACTGTTAGGAATTTTTAGATTCTATGATATTTCATCCAATCTCATAAAAACCTGATATTTAAGGTTACATCTGGGTCTGAAATCCTATGCTGTTTTGATATATATACATCAGTTTATATATATATATATATATGTGTGTGTGTGTGTGTGTGTATATTCATTTACTATGTTAAAATACAATTGAATAAATATCTGCTTGTCTGAAAAAGGATGCCTCAACATGCTAGCTGAATACTGTCTGGTATAAACTGATGACATCTCTATCACCAAACTTTTCTTCTGATTTGAGGAATATCATGGCTTTGTCTTCTGATTGCCAAATATTCTCCATGTAACTGATACTCTATTATCTACATGTTCTTGAGTGATATGCTTGCAAGTCCTAAGGCAAATTTGTACTGGACCAACACTGATGTGCTCCAGAATAGTCCTTGCATCCCATCTGATTCATAGGAAAACGCACTCTTGCTTTCTTATGCAAAAATCCCATTCTTTATACCAGTTCTTTCCATTTTTCTATTCTCTTCTTCACCACAAAATAGGTAGACTTTCATGGAGTTGTGTCTGATGTCAGCATGTGTATGGGTAGGAAACAGTGGGAAATATGGAGATTGTTTTTTTTTAACTTTTATTTAATGAATATAAATTTCCAAAGTACAGCTTATGGATTACAATGGCTTCCGCCCCATAATGTCCCTCCCACCCACAACCCTCCACTTTCCCACTCCCTCTCCCCTTCCATGCACATCAAGATTCATTTTTGATTCTCTTTATATACAGAAGATCAGTTTAGCATACATTAAGTAAAGGTTTCAACAGTTTGCTCCCACACAGAAACATAAAGTGAAAAATACTGTTTGAGTACTAGTTATAGCATTAAATCTCAATGTACAGCACACTAAGGACAAAGATCCTACATGAGGAGTAAGTGCACAGTGACTCCTGTTGTTGACTTTACAAATTGACACTCTTGTTTATGGCATCAGTAATCACCCTAGGCTCTTGTCATGAGCTGCCAAGGCTATGGAAGCCCCCTGAGTTCACTGACTCTGATCATATTTAGACAAAGCCATGGTCAAAGTGGAAGTTCTCTCCTCCCTTCAGAGAAAGGTACCTCCTTCTTTGATGACCCATTCTTTCCACTGGGATCTCACTCGTGGAGATCTTTCATTTAGGTTTTTTTTTTTTTTCCCCCAGAGGGTCTTGGCTTTCCATGCCTGAAATACTCTCATGGGCTTTTCAGCCGGATCCGCATGCCTTAAGGGCTGATTCTGAGGCCAGAGTGCTATTTAGGACATCTGCCATTCTATGGGTCTGCTGTGTATCTCACTTCCCATGTTGGATCATTGTCTCCCTTTTTTATTCTATCAGCTAGTATTTGCAGACACTATTCTTGTTTATGTGATCCCTTTGGTTCTTAGTCCTATCATTATGATCAATTGTGAACAGAAATTGATCACTGGGACTAGTGAGATGGCATTGGTACATGCCACCTTGATGGGATTGAATTGGAATCCCCTGGTATGTTTCTAATTCTACCGTTTGAGGTAAGTCAGCTTGAGCATGTCCCGAATTGCACATCTCTTCCCTCTCTTATTCCTACTCTTATATTTAACAGCAATCACTTTTCAGTTAAGTTTCAGCACTTAAGAAGAATTGTGTATTGATTACAGTATTCAACCAAAAGTATTAAGTAGAACAAACAAAAAAAATACTAAGAGGGATAACATATTAAGTAGCTCATCAACAGTCAGGATGAGGGCTGATCAAGTCACCATTTCTCATAGTGTTCATTTCACTTTAACAGGTTTCCTTTTTGGTGCTCAGTTAGTTGTCACCTATCAGGGAGAACAAGTGGTATTTGCCCCTTTGGGATTGGCTTATTTCACTCAGCATAATGTTTTCCAAATTCCTAACAGGGATCACTTTTCAGTTAAAATTTAGACACCTAAGAATAATTGTGTGTTAATTACAGAGTTCAACCAATGGTACTAGAACAAAAAAAAAATACTAAAATGGATAAAGTATTACATTGTACATCAACCGTCAGGACAAGAGCTGATCAAGTCACTGTTTCTCATAGTGTCCATTTGATTGTATAATCAGATAATTGTCAAGTTTAGAAGCTGCAATGTACTATCTGACATTGTTTGTAACATTTACTCCTGATATTAATTTCCATTTCAAGAAGATCTGTACTTGGAGTCCAGGCTCATTCAGGGACACCCATAGGATTCCATTTCCTAAAGGAAAAAGTAAAAACTTAATAGGATATTATTCTAACATATACAAATAACTATAATATAAGATAAATGAATATTGTCAAACATTTCTTATTGTTGACATTTCTTATGAAAACAGAAGAGATGGAAACAAATTTCGCCCAGAATTGGGACTTGAGTTTAAACAAAGTTGCATTTGACATTTAAAAAATTGATAAAAATAAAATGAACGAAAAGGAATATCAAGCAAACTCAAAAATAAAGGTATGGAATTAAAAATGATTAGAGAAATGCTTTCGATTTATTTCATAGTAAGTTATTAGAAATGCAAATTCTTTTTCCAGCCCAGATCTATTGAGTGAGTAATTCTGGGATAAGAGACTGGTTATATGTAAACTAACATGGTTTCCAGATGATTGTGAAGCATGTAAACATTTGAAAAACATCAGAGAAATATCTTTCTAAAAAAAGTAAATATTATAAGGGAGTGCATTAAAACAGTTTTGGGCTTAGCCAGTAATCACCTATGAAATATTTTATGTCTTAAACATATGATCAATCTGCTCATAATAGACTTTACAAGAAAATACCCAATGAAAAAGGCAAGAAGGAAGTTGTTAGTGTCACCCCTCTCCTAACCCCAACCTAGGGCAGACAATAAAGAATCAAAATTCGTCAAAAGAATAGTATGAAAGGAAACTTAATTCAGTCTTAAAACTCTGTGACCACCCCTCTAGAGTGAGATTGAGCACTAGATAGAGCCCTGAGGATCCTTTACTTAGGCCAGTAGTGACAGATGCCACTCCAATGCTTGCACAAGAATCAGATGTAAATCTGCACTCTGGACAATGGACTAGTGTTTTAGTCTATATCACCCTCAGCCTCATGAGGACCTGACACATATCTTCGAGACAGTGACAGATCCTGCGACTGAGCCTAGGCTGTAATCCAGTTTACTGCCAGCATGGATGGTCAAGGCACTTTCTTCACCAACCCTTCCTCAACTTTGGGTAGACAGCGAAGTGCAAGCCTCCAGCAACTTGGAAATAGGACACCAAAGTGAGCACAGGACTGCTCCCTTAGAATTTGGTAGAAGCCTGGTAAAACTCATCATTGAACAAATCTTGATTATCTTTGTTTTCAGGCCAGTGCATGTACAAAAGAGTTTCTGCAACAAATCCATTGCCAAGAGTAGATATGTGGCCCCATTGATTAGATACATATCCTGGTCAGCATCATGTGAGGCAGGTTACAGCAGTTTCAACCCACAAGACCACCTTAGCAGCATGTAACCCATAGCAAACTAGCCCTTGATTGTAACCCATACTACGCTAGTCTTGGAGGGCTGTGGGCTCTGGTAGAAATTTAGCATTGTGGCATCTGTGGCCACAGGACTGCTCACTCCATTCCTCACCCTTACCCAGACAGCATAACATAAAGGGAGTTAATTGTCTAGCAAAGGATAAAAATACATTTCTTAGAACCTGAGGCTGAAAACATGGAGGCCCAAGAATCCCTACTGGACTTTGGGATGGCACTACCAGAACATCAGATGTACTCCTGTCACCTCAGGGACCTGAATTATGACTCAGGAATTCCAGGCCAACCCTTCCATGAATTCTACTAATGAAGAATGAAAGAGACACATGACTTTGAGCCCTACCCTATAGGCTACCACCAAGATCCATGTACCACTGTAGAGAACCAGCAGAACCTCCCACGCTCCCATTGCTGATGTCATCAACTATAGTGGAAGAACATATTGGGAAATATAATTCAGAACCCATCTGGAACTAATGCCAAATAACTGACAGAAGACACATCTTTAAAAAAGCTCCTGTTAAAAGTCACAGAGTCAAGTGATCAACAAGGTATTCAAATGTCAAGGTAGGCATACAGGAAATATAAAAAAGCAAGGCATTATATGCCCACAAAGGAAAAAATAAACACATTAGCAATAGATTCTAAAGAAAATGAGAGTGATAAGATGTCTTATCAAGAGTTCAGGCCGGTGCCGGGGCTCACTAGGCTAATCCTCCGCCTTGCAGTGCCGGCACCCAGGGTTCTAGTCACGGTCGGGGCACCAGATTCTGTCTCACTTGCTCCTCTTCCAGTCCAGCTCTCTGCTGTGGCCGGGGAAGGCAGTGGAGGATGGCCCAAGTGCTTGGGCCCTGTACCCGCATGGGAGACCAGGAGGAATCACCTGGCTCCTGGCTTTGGATTGGCGCAGTGTGCCGGCCGTAGCAGCCATTTGGGGGGTGAACCAACAGAAGGATGACCTTTCTCTCTTTCTCTCTCACTGTCTAACTGCCTGTAAAAAAAAAAAAAAAGAGTTCAAAAGAATCAGGAAGATGTTACAAGGAATAAGAATACATAGACAGTTTAATAAAACAGAAAAGCAATGCCTGATAGGAATGACAAAATCAATGGAAAGCAAGATCTTTTTTTTAACTTTTATTTAATGAATATAAATTTCCAAAGTACAGCTTATGGATTACAATGGCTTCCCCCCCATAACATCCCTCCCACCCGCATCCCTCCCCTTTCCCACTCCCTCTCCCCTTCCGTTCACATCAAGATTCATTTTCGATTCTCTTAATATACAGAAGATCAGTTTAGCATACATTAAGTAAAGGTTTCAAAAGTTTGCTCCCACACAGAAACATAAAGTGAAAAATACTGTTTGAGTACTAGTTATAGCATTAAATCTCAATGTACAGCACACTAAGGACAGAGATCCTACATGAGGAGTAAGTGCACAGTGACTCCTGTTGTTGACTTTACAAATTGACACTCTTGTTTATGGCATCAGTAATCACCCTAGGCTCTTGTCATGAGCTGCCAAGGCTATGGAAGCCCCCTGAGTTCACCGACTCTGATCATATTTAGACAAGGCCATGGTCAAAGTGGAAGTTCTCTCCTCCCTTCAGAGAAAGGTACCTCCTTCTTTGATGACCCATTCTTTCCACTGGGATCTCACTCGTGGAGATCTTTCATTTAGGGTTTTTTTTTTCCCCAGAGTGTCTTGAAAAAGAACCAAAGAGACATCTTGAAAAAGAACTATATAAGTTAGGTAGGAAGTACAGTTGAAGTGCCACTACCTGTGACACTGACATCACATGTAGGCACCAGGTTATATCCCAGTTGCTCCACTTCTGACCCAGCCCCCTGCTAGTGGCCTGGGAAAAAGGAGCAAAAGACTAACCAAGAGTGTTTGGGCCTCTGTCACTCATGTGGAGAGACCTATATGAAGTGTTTACTTCCTGGCCTGCCCCTGGCTGTGGCTTCAGTCATCTGATGAATAAAACAGCCGCTGAAAGATCTCTCTCTTTCCCTCTCTCTCTCTCTCTTTCCCTCTCTCTCTGTCTCTCCCTCTCCCTCTCTATGTCTATTTCTCTCTCACACTCTCTGTCACTCCTGCTCTGTAACTCTAACTTTCAAAAATGAATAAATAAATCTTTAGAAAAATAAAAAGAAGTATAGTTGAAAGCCTCTTTTTGAAGAAAGAAAAGGTAGGTGTGTGAAATGCACTACATCTAGTAGAAGAAAGAGAATTTGAATTTGAAAACAGGTTTTTTGAAATGTATGAATAAGACAGAAAAAAGGGGGGAAGGAAATTAAAAACAAGAAGAATGAAAAGATACTCAGATTTTGGAGCTTGTCTAAATGAATAAATATCTGAATGTTAAGGCTCTATGAAGGAATAAGTGAGGAATAAAAGCATAAAAAATATATTCAATGGAACTATAGCCGAAAATTTTCCAGATCTTGAGAAGGATATTGATAACTGTTTCAAGAGGTCCATGTGTCCTGAAACAGACATAAAAACAAAACTTTCAAAAATATAACACAAAGAAAAAATTCTAAAATTTGCAAGAGAAAGGCACAAAGCCAAATTTCAAAGATATCCCCTTTAAACTATTAGAAGGTATATAAGCAGAAATATTGTAGACCAGAAGGGAATGGTATAATGTATTCCAGGTTCTGGAAGAAAATACAACTATGAATGTTGTGCCTAGCAAAGTTAAGTAGAAATGGAGGGATTTCATTACCACCATATCAGCCTTACAAAAGATATATTAGGGAGTCACATATGTAGAAGCAAAAGAAAGCTAGTTACCATCATGAAAACTTGGGACAGTATAAAAATCATTAGAAAAAAAAATATGTTCAAAATAACCAGAAGTTGTTTTTAATGACAGGATTATGACATTACTTACCTGTAATTTCCCAAGCTAAAAGCTACAAACTGAATGGATTAAAAAAATTACCAAACAATATTCTGTTTGAAAGAAACCTACTTCACTACAAGGATACACACACACACACACACACAGATGAGAAACAAAATTATGCCAAAAAAAAAAAAAAAAGAAATCAGAAGTCTCTGTACTTACATCAGACAAACTAGACTGTAAGTCAAAAACTGCAAAAAGAGAAAAATATCATGGCATGATGATCAATGAATAGATTAAGCTGTAAGGCATGACAATTATAAATGTTTATGTACCTAAAACTGTAGCATCAAATTTCATAGAATAATACTAGACCTAAAGGGAGAGATAGCTCCAAAACAATAATAGTAAAGGTTTCATCATCTCATTTTAATCAATGGGCAGGTAAACTAGACAAAAAAAATCAACAAAGAAACATCAGAGCTCAACTTCTTTAAACCAAATGGACCTTGCAGACAGACCTCTCTAGAAAATATTATCAAACAGCTACAGGATACAAATTCTTTACATCAGTATGTAGATTCTCTAAAGTCAACAATGTATTAAGCCACAAAGCAAATTTCCACAAATTTTAAAATTCAAGATCATATCTTGCATTTTTTTTCTTAGATGATGGAATAAAATAAGAATTCAATAATAAAGCAAACTTTATTAATTATACAAGTGCATTGGCTGGCATCATGGCTCATGTGGGTAATCTTCCACCTATGGTGCCGACACTCCAGGTTCTATTCCTGGTTGGTGCGCCGGATTCTGTCCCAGTTGCCCCTCTTCTAGCCCACTACTCTGTTGTGGCCTGAGAAGGCAGTGGAGGATGGCCCAAGTGCTTGGGCACCTGCACCCTCGTCAGAGACCAGGAAGAAGCACCTGGCTCCTGGCTTTGGATCGGCACAGCACCGGCTGTAGCGGTCATTTGGGGGTGAACCAATGGAAGGAAGACCTTTCTCCCTCTGTCTCTCTCTCTCTCTCACTGTCTAACTCTGCCTGTAAAAAAAAAAACAAAAAACAAAAAAAAAAAACAAACAAACAAACAAAAAAACAAGTGCATGAACTGAACAACATACTTCTGAACAAACAATGGCTTACTAAAGCACAGGGACATGTGTTTTATGTAGCTGTTGTATCTTTCAGAATGCCTGTGTTCCATATTGAAGTACCCAGCTTTGAGTCCTGGCTCTGTTACTGATTTTAGCTTCCTGCCAATGCACACCCTTGGAGGCAGCAGTTAATGGCTCATATAGTTGGATCCCTGACACATTCATGGGTGTCCTGGTTGTGGTTTCCTGTTACAACTTCAGCTTACTCAACCCTGGCAGTTGTGAGCATTTGCTGAGAAAGCCAATAAATGGGAGATCTGTCTGTTTGTTTCTTTGTATCTCTGTTTCTCACATTAAAAAGAAAAAATGTAAATGGTCCTTTGAAACAAATAAGAATGAAAACATATCAAAACATATGGGACACAGTAAAAGCAATAAATAAAAGAATGCTTATAACAATAAGCACCTATGCCAAAATTGTAGGTTTTCAAGTGAACAACCTCACTATGCATCCTAAGGATCATAACAAAGACTGGAATATAAATAAATAAAATATAGACAACCAAAAATATTTTGAAATCAATGAAAAGAAGGGCTGATTTTTGGAAAAGATATAATTGTTTAGTTATACTAACCAATAAAAAATCTTCAAACAAAGTCAGAGATAAAAGGAATATATTACAGCTGATACCACAGAAAGAGAACATCATTAGAAACTGAAATGAACAACCACATGCCAATAAATTTGATAATTTAGATAAAATGCATAAATTACTGAGCATGTAGAACTTGCCAAAGTATAACTATGAACACATGGACAACCTCAACACTCTAATAATGAGTAATCAGAATGAATCAGTAATCAAAGTTTCCCAAGAAAGAAAAGTTTGGGGCCAGATGGCTTCTCTGCTGAATTCTACCAAACTTTTAAAGAAAAAAAACTAAACAAAACACAGAGTCTTCTCAGACTACTCTAAAAAATTGAAAGACAGGGGACCTCTCCCAACTCATTCTATGATGTAACGTTACCTTGATTCCCAAACTAGGCAAGGGTACAACAAAAAAAGAAAAATAGACCAATCTCTCTGATGAATGTAGTTGCCAGAATTTTCAACATACTATTAACAAATTGAATCCAACAACATCAAAAGACTCATTTACCTTGACCTAGTGGGATTTATCCCAGCACTGTAGGAATGTTTCAGTACATGCAAATGATTAAGCATAACACATCATCAGAATGAAGGATAAAAGTCAATAGGCACATAAAAAGCATTCAGTAAAATTTAATATTCATCCTAAAAAAATTTATAACAAATTGTGTTATCCCATTACACAATAAGAGCCATATATGAAAAGTTCATATTCAACATCACATTGAATGGGTAAAAGCTGAAAGCTTTTCAACTAATATCTCAAACCAGACAAAGTTACCTACTCTTACTATTTTTATTAAATACGGTACCAGTTTAAACCAGAATAATTAGGCTAAAAAAAGATTTAAAAGGCATAGAAATAAGAAAGGAGAATGTCCATCTGCAAATGCCAACATTTTATACATAAAAAGACTCAATCAAAAGACATGGGACTGATAAATAGGTTCAGGAAATTTTGTAAGATACAAAATCAATAGAAAAACTCAGTAGCATTTTTATACATCAATAAGAAACTTACTAAGAAAGAAATTTAAAGAGTAATGGCATTCACAATAGCTATAGAAATAAAATAAAATACTTTGAAATAAATTTATCTAAGGATATGAAAGACCTCTACAATGAAAACTGCAAAACAATAAAAACCTGAAGGAAACATAAAAAATAGAAAGGCCTCCCATGTTCATTTCTTGGAAGATTGAGTGTTATTAAAAGTCTCCTTTTATCCAAAACAATTTACAGATTCAACCAAAATCTCTTCTAAGTGACAATTATTTCTTCACAAAATTAGATTCTTCCAAAAATATAAAGAAAGCATCTTATAATTCACATGGAAACACAAATGACCTCGAATAGCCGAAGCAATCTTGAACAAAAGAAATAAAGCTGGAGTCATCACAACACCTCTTCCAAAGACATAATATGAAGTGATTGTAAATAAAACAGCATGTGCTGACATAAAAGCAGATACATAGACTAATGGAGCAGAATAGAGACATCAGAAATAAATCTGCACATCTACAGCCAGCTGATTCTTGACAAGTCAACAAAAACATATATTGGAGAAAGTACAGTCTCCTCGGTAAATCCTCCTAGGAGCATGGGCTATCCATACGCAGAACACTTACTCTTGACCCCACTGCCCCCATTCCCTAAAAAGAGGATCAAAAACCTCAATGCAAACATTGGGGAACACTTTAATACTGGCAATGACTTTTTTTTTCTTTGATGAAATGACAAAAGCACACCTAACAACAGCAAAACCAGACATTTTATCAAACAATGAATACAGTGAAGAGACAAACAGCAGACTGAGAAAAAATATTTGAAAACTATTCATCTGACAGAGGATTAATATCTAGCATATGTAAGGAACACACAGACACACACACACACACACACACACCCCTCAGCAACAAAATTACCAAACAATTCAGTTAAGAATAACGCATAAAGGAATTGAAATTTAAAAATGTATTTTAAAATATTCAATAACATTAACCATTGGGGAAAAAAAACCTCAAAATGACAATGAGGTATCATCTCATTCCAGTTAGAATACTATTATCAAGGGGCCAGAGTTGTGGCACAGCTGGGTAGGCTGCCATCTGCAGTGCCAGCATCTCATATGGGTGCTGGTTTGTGTTCCTGCTACATCACTTCCTGATAATGTACTTGGGGAAGCATTGGAAGATGGCCCAGGTCCTTGAGCTCCAGCACCCAAGTGGGAAACACAGAAAAAGTTCCTGGCTCTTGGCTTTGGCCTGGTCCAGCCCCAGCTGTTGCAACCATTTGGGGAGTAAACCAGTGGATGGAAAATCTCTGTTGCTTTCTCTCCTTCTGCCTCTGTAACTCTGCCTTTCAAGTAAATAAAGAAATCATTTAAAAATATGGACACAATTTTTTTCAATATTTATTTATTTATTTGAAAGTCAGAGTTACACAGAGAGAAAGAGAAGAGGTAGAGAGAGAGACAGAGAGAGAGAGAGAAAGAGGTCTTCCATTAGCTGGTTCACTCCCCTGTTGGTTGCAACAGCCAGAGCTGTGCTGATCCGAAGCCAGGAGCCAGGAGCTTCTTCCAGTTCTCCCACATTGGTGCAGGGGACCAATGACTTGGGCCATCTTCCACTGCTCTCCCAGGCCAAAGCAGTGAGCTGGATTGGAAGTGGAGCAGCCAGGACTTGAACCAGTGCCCACATGGGATGCCAGCACTGCAGGCGTTGGCTTTACCCACTACACCACAGTGTTGGCTCTGGAATACATTTATAAATAAAAAAGAATACCATTAACAAAAATACAAAACATAGCAGATGCTTGCGAAGATGTGGAGAAAGGGGAACCCTTATGTATTACTGATGGGAATGCAAATTAGTACCATTATGTAGTTTTCTCCAAAAGCTTAAAACAGATGCATCACAGGATATGGTTATCTCCACTTCTAGGCATGCATTCCAAGCAAATAAAATCAACGTATGAAAGAGATGCTTGCACTCCCATGTTCCTTTCAGCACTATTCAGAATCAGCAAATGTAGAATCAGCCCAGTTCCCATCACTGAAAGAATGCATAAAGAAAATGTGGTATGTATACATAATGCAAGGTTGTTCAGCTATAAGAAAAATGAAATTTTGTCATTTTAAGCAAAATGGATGGACATGATGATCATTATGTTAAGTGAAATAAACCAAAGACACAAAAGTACAAATACTGCCTGTTTTCCCTCATATGTGAAAGCTTAAAAAAGTCCATCTTAGAATAGTGACTACTTGAGATTGGGCAGAGTGAAGAGGAAAAGCAGAGGATGGATAACAGGCACCAGAGCACAGTTAGACATAACCATTTCTACTCTTCCACAGTACAGTGGGAAAACAGTATGATTCACAGCAGTGAAGCATATATTGTAGAAATAACTGGAAGAAAGAACTGGTAGATTCCAAACATATAGCAAAGATAAATAACTGGAAATTCTACTTGCATGATTTGGTAATGTACAGTGTGTGTATATATATATATATATATATATATATATATATGTAGGTGTGTGCTGAAATATTGCATACATGTCATAAATATGTACAAGTGCTATATGTTATTAAAATGTAAATAAATAAAAATGAAATTAGATATGTAGAATTTCTCATATAATGTGTAAATTTTCAACATTTTCTGATGACATAAAAACAAAATTTTAAACCAAATAAAATTAAACATATTAAATTGTAAGCACTTAAGGATTGTTGATGGTGAAATGACAGCAAGAGTTACATTGCTTGAAGAGACTTTGTGCTACCTATAAAGCAAAACTGACCTTTTTATTATAGAATGGCCCGTATGCAATTTGAAGGAAATAAACAAGAGACACTGTCTTCTGTTCTTTGTCTTTTTTCAGCCTGGACTGAAAAAATATTGAACTTTCTGTCTATAATATCATTCCTCATTTTCTATCCACATAATTCTAAATGTAATTTCATTGTTTTCAGATCTATTGCTATTGATTTAACTGTATTCTCATTTTAAATAACTTAGTTGATAAATCAAGTAAATTTTTGTTATTTCCTTATTTCCACAGGTTTCATCCTAGTATCCTCCTAATGTACCTTACCACTAGAACAGAAAAGTTGATGGGGCCGGCACTGTGGCGTAGTGGGTAAAGCCGCCACCTGCAGTGCTGGCATCCCATATGGGCGCCGGTTCTAGTCCTGGCTGCTCTACTTTCGATCTAGCTCTCTGTTATCGCCTGGGAAAGCAGTAGAAGATGGCCCTAGTTCTTCGGCTCCTGCACCCTCATGGGAGCCTGGAAGAAGCTCCTGGCTCCTGGGTTCAGATCAGCACAGCTCTGGCCGTTATGGCCAACTAGGGAGTGAACCAGCAGATGGAAGACCTCTCTCTCTCTGCCTCTCCTCTCTCGGAGTAACTCTGGGAATTTTAAGTAAATAAATAAATCTTAAAAAAAAAAGTTGACAATCTTGGGTTAATTTGCACATCCTCAATTGACATTTGCAAGTTAAAATTATTTAATGATGAATGGCAAGATTTTTTTTTTACAGGATTAAGCTGGTCATCCTGCTCTGTTCATATAACTTAATCAAATATGCCATAAAATTTAATATGCTTTGCTATTAAATGATAGAAAAATATTATCTTTGTATCCTGGTTATCCTGTCTTTACATGGCACAAATCTGACAAAATAAAAGAAAAAGCAATTAGGAAGACAAAATGGATATATATAATCTTCCAGTCATCCCCACATTTTCTCTCAAAGTTAATAAATAGTTATCCATTTATACCTAGTGGTGATTTCTAGTAACACAACTAAGCTGTAGTTAGTTATTTATATAATATTATCTAAGTGTAATTTGGCTTCACATTTCACCTTAGTCTGAACAAGCAAACTCACAAAACTCTGAGTTTCTCTTTAATAACTATTCAGGTAGTCTTTAGAAAAATGAATCAATGATATTTACTGAATGAGGACCAGATTATAATTCAAAGAAGCAAAAAATATTATCATGGCTTTAATCGCTTGCAAGTGTTTCTCTAACGCATTTACTCTGGAAGATACTGATGCGCTAATCTTTCTTTGGGAATAATTGGAAGTTAAAAAAGAAAACAGCGACTGAAGTGTTTCTTATATTTAAAAGAATATATTTATAAATCTTTATTGGAATTTAAAAAGGCTTCAAATAATAAAAATAAATTAGTTTGCCATCAAGTCTCTATATATTGGTATATTAATGAAGCATAATATCGTAGAAATAAAAATTATTACACAAAGCTTTTTAATTTAGCTTTATCATGAATCAAAATAATAATGGCAATGAGAATTATCAGACTTTGCTACTCATGAAGCATAAAGTCATTATTAATTTTAAGATCTATAGCAGAATTGTGGGTGAGTATAGTTTCAGATATTAACACACATTCAAAGCATCTTCATTAGAGTATAGGCAAACATAGGAGTGAAAATGAAATTAGGTAACAATGGACCCAAAATTTTTCTTAAAAATAATTTGAACTTTTTCAGATGATAAAAACAAATTATATCCATCAAATATTATGGGTCAGGAAGTGAGTATTAATATCCCAAAGGTGTAAAAAGGGTTTGGAACTTCTGGATGAATTGGTTTGAGAAACTAAGTAAAACTGATGGGCAGAAAATTTTGATTTGGAAAAGTCTCTCCTATAGCAGATCCTATTCTATAAAATAACAGACACTGAGCAATTTTTTTAAAATATTAAAGTGATCATATCCGGGGCCGGCACCGTGGCTCACTTGGTTAATCCTCCGCCTGCGGTGCCGGCATCCCATATGGGCATTCTAATCCCGGTTGCTCCTCTTCCAGGCCAGCTCTCTGCTGTGGCCCTGGAAGGCAGTGGAGGATGGCCCAAGTGCTTGGGCCCTGCACCCATGTCAGAGTCCAGGAAGAAGCACCTGGCTCCTGGCTTTGGATCGGCGCAGCGCCGGCTGTAGCAGCCATTTGGGGGGTGAACCAATGAAAGGAAGACCTTTCTCTCTGTCTCTCTCTCACTGAATAACTCTGTCAAATAAATAAAAAAGTGATCATATCTATACATCTCCCAGAAATATACTGGAAATATGAGCCACAAAGTATGGACCTGACTCAGAAATAATCTCTTTGAACTAGAATTAGTGGAAGCAAATTTAAAATCAATTTAGGAGACATGACACCAAAGCATACTAGCTGATATCAAATCCTCCTTTCGTCTTAAGCAATAAAAAGTTTCAGTTTCTTTTCCTGTAATAGAATGCAGTGATTAACAAACATTAACAAAAAACAGTTCAATATGGTATTTGTCAAACAAACATTTATTGAGAACTCTTACAGTGCCAAATAGTATTCAAATCATTGAATAAGAAATAAGATTCCTTTTCTCTCATAGCTTATGCAGGCTGCTGTGATCATGAGCTGATAAAGATAATACACTTAACATAGAACCAAGAATGTAGTCAAAGAACAGAGCTCTTGTGATAAAGGTTGTGGTGAGTATGTTATAACTTCATCAAATAATGATATAACATGAAATCCCTTGGGATTTGGTGGGGTTTGATATCATACAAAATTGGAAATGATAACACTTGATGGCTGACAATAATCACATTTCTTATATATCATTACATAATATACATTACTTTGGTGATAAATGAAATATTATCTGAATTCATATCTACTGTTAGTTGACCACAATCTGACAACCTACTGAAACATGTTTAATCATTTCATTTATATAGGACCATAAGTTGAGTCTATTTCTTGAAAGTTTATTTATCTTAATGTACAAAAAGCTTCTGGAATCATAAAGTTTAATTTTTTAATTAAGCTAATATAAAGGACAGTCAATGAAACTATGTTGACTAATCTAATAGATTAGAAATCAACATTTATAGCTGCAGATTACATTTTATTCACTGAATTTCTGGGAAGATAACTCAATTTTAGATAAAGAATTACTGACTTACAGAATTGTATTTTGAATAATACCAAGTGTCTGGTAATAACAATAGATAGAATTAAAAAGGAGAGTGTTCCAACATGTGAAGCAGTCCACATAGCTGACTCCTAGAATTTCAAACACCCTAAACAGCACACTGACCTCAGAATCAGCCCTTAAGGCATTCAGATCTGGCTGCAAAGCCCATTAGAGCATTTCAGACATGGGAAGCCAAGACACTGTGGCAAAAAATGTTTTACATGAATGATCTCTGTGAATGAGACCCCGGTGGAAAGCAGGGACCATCAAAGAAGGATGTACTTTTCTCTGAAGGGAGGAGAGAATTTCTAGTTTGCTTTTGGTGGTGTCTAAATACTGATAGAGTTTGTGGACTCAGAAGGCTTCCATAGCCTTGGCAGTTCATGTCAAGAGCCTCATGTGATCACTGATATCGTAATAAGAGTATTAATTGTTAAATCAGTAACAGGAGTCACTGTGTACTTACTCCACATGTAGGACCTCTGTCCTCAATGAGTTGTACTATGAGAAATAACTGTAAAACTTGTTCTCAAACAGTACTTTACACTTTGTGTGTGTTGTGGGGTGGAAATTGTCGAAATTTTTACTTAGCATAGAGTTGGTGTTCTTTATATAAAGTTAATTAAAAACAAATATTAATGAAGAATGGGATGGGAGAGGGAATAGGAGGTGGGACATGAGTGGGGGTGGGAGGTTGGGTGGGGGGGAGAACCACTATATTCCTAAAGCTGTAACTATGAAATTTTTATTCATTAAATTAAAACTTTCTTAAAAAGAAATATAAAAAATTGTATTTTTAAAATTTCAATGAAATGAAAAAAATAATTCTGACTGAATGATAAAGAATGAAAAATAGCACTAGTTGATTTTTATAATTCTAAATTTTGCTCCTTGGAATCTACTCAACTTGATTTCCTTTTTAATTAGGTTCATTTTATCATTTATTTCTTTAAATTTTAAGCTCCTTTGTAAATAAGCATACCATTGTGTTTGTATGTATTATTTCTTTTTGAATGCTATAATAAATTAGCACAAACTTGGAAACTTACAACAATTAAAATTTGTTATCATGCAGCTCACCAGGTTAGAAATCCAAAATGAAGGTGTCAGTAGGGCTGTATTACTTCTGGACACTTCAGGAAAAATAAAACTCTTCCTTTCCTTTCCCAGCTTCATTCATTGTCTTCTAGATCATACAGGATTACATTCCTGTAATTTCCTGAAGCCAGGAAAGATTCTTTGCTTTTAAGATTCCATTTGGCTTGATTGATTCTCGCCACCTCAAATCCTTTACCTTAATCATATTTGCAAAGTTTCTCCAGCTAAGTAAGGTAACATATTCACAGGTTCTGAGGATGAGGCTGTGGACGTAATTTAGGGACCATTATTACCTAGCCATGATGTTTGAAATGAACAAGCACAATTTTTAAAAATCGCTAAATATATAGGCTAAGACAAAAGAAAAACAGTTTTCAGTGAGAGCATTTTGTATTAAATACTCAAATACCTTAGTATTGAATTCCAAATGGGTATACTATTTGTTTAAAATTTCACATAGTCTGCTAATAAATTTCAGGTGACTTCATTATCTTTTTCTTAATCTGATCACCTTCTTTCTTATCGTTATCAATATTTCTTTTTCATTCCTCCCTTTTACAAACTACAGTGCTTGGTACATATACTGGTTAGTGTGTAATCTCTGGAAGGTATGTTGTACTCATTTATATGGGACCATACTATAATTTCACATACACATGATTATGTCATTACAAGTATAGAAATTTTAATATTTTAATGAAAGAACTAAAAAAATTTCAAAAATACACATTGGTACAGGGACTACTTTAATAAGTAGGTAAATTTTTATGCCCCCACTACCCCTACTACATTCTTCCAACAGCTCTGTCTTTAAAGCTGTTGCTTACTTTGGGATTTGTCTTAACAAGGCCACTCATTATAGTCAAGGTCATTCAAATTTATTGGCTCCATGTGGGCTGATGACAGTCCAAAGGATAGTGTTTACTGAATTTACCTGTACTTGCATCTTCATGGCTTTTCTTTTTTTAAAAAAAGATTTATTTATTTATTTGAAAGTCAGAGTTACACAGAGGAGAGGCAGAGAGAGAGAGAGGTCTTCCATCTGTTGGTTCACTCCTCAATTGGCCTCAACTGTGGGAGCTGCTCTGACCTGAAGCCAGGAGCCAGGAGCTTCTTCTGGGTTCTCCCACGTGGGTGCAGGGGCTCATGGACTTGGGTCATTCTCTACTGCTCTCCCAGGCCATAGCAGACAGCTGGATTGGAACAGGAGCAGCTGGGACTAGAACCGGTGCCCATATGGGATGCCGGCGCTTCAGGCCAGGGCGTTAACCCACTGCACCACAGCTCCGGCCCTTCATTGCTTTTCAAAACCTTTCTGACAAGCATACAGAATATTCTCAAATTCTGTTTAATAATATACTCAATTACTTGCATGCTCATTTTTTTTTGTCACCTGCTGCCTGACCCATGGATAATTTCATTTTAAAATTTATCATCTACAATCAAACAAATGATCTAATTAATTTTGCAAATACAATATCACAACATGTATTAAAGTTACATAAAATCTATTTGTTGGACCCCTGTAATTTACTAAATTTTATGTAGCTAAATAGTAAGCAGAGAATAGAAAATTATTCACAAAGACATTTCAGCCTGGTGAAGGAAATAAGTATTAATAGAATAGTCATTATACTGGATTTATAATAATAAATGTAGTATATGCTCTGGAGAAAAAGTCCCTGGGCTGTGTGAGCACGTTATAAGGACTTATGCTAGATAAGATCAGAGAAAACTTTCTGAGAATGTACCACATGAGAAAAAACAAAAACAAAAAACAGTGTTCTAGTAAATAGAGTCTTCTAGGAGCTGGAAGATGAATGATGATATGCTCATTGCTATAAGAGTAAAGAGTACATAGCATGTCCGAGAAATCTAAACAAATTCTGTGGTAGAATCAATTAATCATAGCAGAGATACATAATGAAGCTTCAGAGTGAGGCAGGGACTAGATTAAGTAGAGATTTATGGGTCATACCAAGCAGCAATAGATTTTAAGCTAAGAAAATGGCATCACAAGCTTTGCAAACATCACAGAACTGCAATGTGGCGGGGAGAGGTCAGAGTGGATGGGAGAGGCTACCCAGGGGGTTATAGAAGAATTCAACCACAAGATAGATAGACTGGGACATTCTATACATACAGAAAAGATTTGCTACACATGTGCCAAATGTGTCAGAATTCAATGTGTAAAATATAACCAATATCCATTTCATCCAATATGAAATAGCTCATATAGATAGCAATTTTTCACTCAATAAAGCACTCAAAATCATCTTTGTTTTGTGTTTATGTGTGCTTCTTCTAATTATCAGAACTATTTTGTGAGGAAAGCAGGGAACTCTCTCCCCATTTTTTCCAAGTCCAGGTAGTTTTGAAAAAAAATGTTTTGTCAGAGGTTACACAAATTATAAATGTCAAGATCATGCCCTTCTGAATCCTGGGTCCCATTTATTCATCATGCTAATTGATTGCATCCATGGAATTTACTATTTTTTAATTAATGATTTATTTATTTATTTGAAAATCAGAATTACAGAAAGACAAGAGAGACAGGGAGAGAGGTCTTCCATCCACTGATTAATTCCCAAATGGCTGCAATGGCTGAGATTGAGACATACTGAAGCCAGGAATCTGGAGCTTCTTCCTGATCTCCCATGTGAGTGCAGGGCCCCAAGCACTTGGGCCGTCTTCCTCTGCTTTCCCAAGCACATTAGCAGGGAGCTGGATTGGAACCAGCACCCATATGGGATGCCGGTGTCACAGGCAGCAGCTTAACTCCCTATGCCACAGTGTAAGCCCTGCATCCAAGGAATTTAAACCACTCCTCTTTCTGTATAAAAATCTATCCCCACTGCAGGACAATTAACAATTTTATGTAGGACAATTAACCAGCTCAATTGCAATTGCCAGTTTTTCTTTAGCTTCCTTAGGGTCCTACTCTGCTAAACACTTAACAGCAATGACAACATCAATGATGGCAATAAACCCACAAAACTATATTGAACCTTCCCAGTGGTTCAATTTCTCCTCTTTGGCATATGTTCACTAATAATTTTGATTCCACATGGTCAAGAATTTAAAAGCATACTTGTAGCTCCAGCAATTTTGAAGTGTATTTTAGAACCAATAAACACATTTTCGACATGATCCAATATGAAATGTATTACTTTCAAGTCTATGACAGGAAGCAAATACTACTCAACATCATTTAAGAATTATTTTCTTAATTAAACTTTCTCCCCAAAGTGATCAAATTAAAATTTAAAATATCTAAAAAGAAGACACACATTTCCTATCACTTATGTAATTACAAAATCTGAAGTTTAAATTCATTAAATAACTGCGGAAAAGTAGAACAGTCATATGCAATCAGCTAAAATTGCTGACACAGTATTTTTTAAAGAATTATTTATTTATTGAAAGGCAGAGTTACAGAGAGGCAAAGTCAGAGAGAGAGGGGGGTCTTTTATCTGCTGGTTCACTCCCCGTTGGCCGCAAGGGCCAGAGCTGCATTGATCTGGAGCCAGGAACCAGGAGCTTCCTGTGGGTCTCCCACATGGGTGCTGGGACGGAAGGGCTTGGGCCATCTTCCACTGCTTTTCCAGGTCACAGCAGAGAGCTGGATGGGAAATGGAGCAGCCGGGACTCGAACCATCACCCACATGGGATGCTGGCACTGCAGGCAGTAGCTTTACCCACCAGGCCACAGTACCTCCCTGAAACAGTTTTTATAATATGTTCTTTCCTACTTTCATTACAGTTACTTAAGAGATCACTTATGAATTTTAAAGAAGCTTTCTGAATATATATTTTTGAGAGATATTAACAGGAAAGTACGGGAAATTGCTTAAAATAATTTAATGAATGAACATTTGGGCATATATAGACACTGATCTAACTGACATTTTCTTATTTATTCAAAATTCAAGATTTTCAAAACTTCCTGAGGTAAAAATAACTTTAAATTTTATAGGAAAACATAAATAGATTTCTCAAACATTGAAAAAGGACACTTGAATTCTGTTTTTTATCCTTGTGGTTACATTTCTTTTTTTCTGAAATTTTAATGGAAGTATACAGAAAACATCCTTCAATACAATTGCTTTTGTAATGCTTAGAATTTGAAGAAAATTAAATTTTACAGGTTTCTTTATGTTTTTATCCTATTCATCTTTCCTCTTCATAATTAATTCTGACTTGTCAGTAAGTACTCTGTTTTTGCTTCTCTTGAGAGGTTTTTGAAAAAATGGAAAATTTCTCAAGGTAAGCATATGCAATTCAAAAGAAAAGCATCCTGGAAAATTAACATTACACCATACATAATTTTAAGAGTTTTCCCAAGAATGAGTTTCTTTCTAGAAAAAAAGAAAGTACATATTACACATTTATGTTCTGAGAAATTAAGTTTTGGCAGAGAGAAAAAAGATTTAGAAAAAAAAAAATGTAGGTTTAGATGCAGAAGCTGGGTTTTATGAACCTGACAATGGCTATTATTTCAAACCAAGGTCTTTGTACTATTATTTCACACAATTTATAGATTTTCTTTATGAAATAAAACAAAATAACTGAAATAGATAAAATAAGTGATTTACTAAAATATTTTAAACATAAATATGTTATAAAGGATCGTTAATTTAATGTCTGCTTCTGAAAGTTTTTGCAAAAATACTTATTCAAATTCACAATATCTAAAAACAGAGAAGTGAAAAACTGGAAAGTATTTATTTTCAACTGATTTTTTAAGAACATTTAATTTTTTTTTTTCATTTTATTTAGACGACACGCAGAGCGTGATATCTCCGATCAGCTGTTTTGCTCTGAAAATGCTTTCAACCTCTGGGGGCGGACAATGCTGAAGTCAGGAGCAGGTCTCTTACTCTGGGTCCCTCCTGTGGTTTTCAGGGATCCAAATACTTGAGCCACCTCCTATCGCCTCTCAGGCTAAGCATTGGCAGGAAGCAGGAATTGGAAACTGAGCAGAGACTCTAACCCTGCCACACTGATACAGTATGGATGCAGGCTTCCCAAGTGACATTTTTAACCACTGGGTTATACACATATCCACATTTGATGTTTTTCAAAGGTGATGAAGGTAGACTTTTCCTGAGACTCCCAAAGGAGAGGAGTTCTTACAATTATGCTTGGTTGGCCTTCAGTCATATAATACAAACAGACTAATTTTTATCAACATAGCTAAACACAATGTTTAAAAAAGTGGTCATACAGGAAATTGGTTAATTATCATATTTCTAAATTAAATTATTAATGTCTTCATTTTAGCTGACGTTAGTTTATTGTGCTTTGAGACATCTATACAAAAGTTCATTCACACATGATATGGAAAAAGATTAAAAGTCTACAATCTTATCCAAGTAAAGGTTAGTCTCAGGCTAAATTGTGTTAAATTCAGGCCACAAAACACACCCCACCTCGCCATGCCTCAGTAAAGTCATGATAAGCTTTGTAACTTATATTACTGTATAATGGAGTCATCTTTAGATCTAAAAGTTTCAAATTGAATTCAATGGCATCTAAATCGAGAACATGCTCTTGCATTAACATCTTCATTTCATCATAAATTGAATTATCAAACCTTGTGATGAAAGAAGAATCCTCGCTGAAGGCCATCGAATAGTTTCTCTACGCGAACCATATTTTAAGTAATTCTACAATACCGTTGCAATGAATGTCTCAAAACCTTTGTGTCTGAAATTATTTAAAGCATCACCATGGCAACAGGAATCTAATAAAAAGATATTTTATAGCTTAAGAAGTCTGAAAAGTAAATGTCATAGACTCGTAAAAGGACTTTCTGCTCTTTAAAGAATTTCATATATTTCATAAATATTTAAACATATTAAATCTTGGGGTACAAATAATAGCAAGTGTGAATTTATTTCTTAGTTAAATTACTAACCATGGTCTCATTAAATCAGTGGCAGCTTCTGAGCGTTGTGGATTTTTTTTTTTTTCATTAGAAAAACCGGGCCAACGTGCAAGAAATGAAGTCTAAGGGACCCACAATCAGCATCAATCTTGGCACCACCTACCCTGTGTAGGTGTCTTCCAGCATGAGAAAGTGGAGATAATAACAACGACCATGGCAACTGAACCAACCCAAGCTATGTCACCTTTACTGTCTCTGAATGACTGATCAGTGATGCTGTCAAGTTTCAAGTTGAAATGAACCCGACCAGTGTGATTTTTGATGCCGAATGATTGATTGGACATAAATTTGAGGATGTTGTTGTCCTATTTGATAGGAAGCAGTGGCCCTTTGTGGCGGTAAATGATGCAGGCAGGTCTAAGATCCGAGTACAAGGGAAAGACAAATTTCTATCTGGATGAGGTGTCATCAGTGGTCCTGACAAAGGTGTAAGAAAGCACAGAAGCTGACCTTGGGAAGACTGGTACCAACGCTGCGATCATAGTTACAGCTTACTTTAATGATTCTCAGAATCAGGTAACCAAAGATGCTGAAAACATTGCCGGTCTCAATATACTTCAAAAGTTGTACTTTTGAAATTTATATTTATTAAATGAAAGTTTTCTAAATAAATAAATAATAGAGTCAATTGTTAAATCAATAATAGGAGTCACTGTGCACTTACTCCCCATGTAGGACCTCTTTCTTTAATGAATTGTACTATGAGAATTAACGTTAAAACTAATCTTCAAACAGTACTTTATACTTTGTGTGTCTGTGTGGGTGCAAACTGTTGAAATCTTTACTTAGTACAGAGTTGATCTTCTGTATATACAGATGATGAATCTTAATTAAGAATGGATGGGAGAGGGAATAGGTGGTGAGATGGCTTGGGGATGGGCAGGCATGTGTGCGAGAAGAAACACTATAATCTAAAAGTTGTACCTATGAAAATTATATTTATTAAATAAGAACTTTCTATAAAAAATAAAAAAAACACACAAAAGCTTTCCCCATTTCCTGTTATCCTGCCCCTCTTATCTACACTCAAAGTAGGCTCAACATAAACAATTATGCCCTCCTTCACCAAGTTTTCACAATAAAAATGATCTTAGGTCTAACGGACATTTTCCCAATTGCAATCTAGCCTCGTTGCTGGCAGTTACTGAAATCTAGACTTGGTCCTGTTTTCTGACCAGTATACGTAATGACTTAATAAATCCTTTCATTTCACTATATATATATATATATATATATATACATATATAGTGAGCTAACTGCTGCTGCTATTGCTTGTGCATTAGACAAAATGGTTGAAGCTGAAGGATGTTTGCTAATTTTTGAATTGGGAAGCTGCCCTTCAGAATTAAAGATAGAAGCTTTGAGGTCAAATGCACAGCTGGAGACACCCATTTAGGTGGAGGGTACTCTGACAAGCAAATGGTCAACCATTTTATTGCTGAGTTCAAATGCAAGCATAAGAAACACATCAGTGAGAACAAGAGAGCCATCAGATGTCTCCGTACTGCTTGTGAATGAACTAAACGTACCTTCTCTTTAGCACCCAGATGAGCATTGCTGTATATTCTCTCCATGAAGGAATTGACTTCTATATCTCCATTACTCATGCTCAATTTGAAGAGTTGGATGCTGTCTTTTTCAGTGGCATCCTAGGCCCTGTAGAGAAAGCTCTTTGAGCCATCAAATTAGATAAGATGCAGACCCATGATATTGTCCTGGTGAGTGATTCTACTACAATTCTCAAGATTCAGAAGTTTCTTCAATGCTTCTTCAATGGAAAAGAACTAAATAAGAACATCAACCCTGATGAGACTGTTGCCTATGCTGCGGCTCTCCTGACAGCCATTCTATCTGGAGACAAATTCAAAAATGTTCAAGATCTGTTGCTGTTGGATATCACTTCTCTTTCCCTGCAGTGTTCCTCATATTGAAGTCACTTTTGATGTTGATGCATATGTAATCCTTAAAGCTCTGCTGTGGATAAGAGTACAGGAAAAGAGAACATGATTAACATTACTAATGACAAGGGCTGTTTGAGCAAGGAAGACTTTGAACATATGATCCAGGAGGTTGAGAAGTATAAAGCTGAGAATCAGAAGCAGAGGGGCATGGTTTCCTCTAATAATTCACTTGAATCCTATGCATTTGACATGAAAGCATTTGTTGAAGATGAAAAAAACTTCAAGGCAAGATCAATGATGAGGATAAACAGAAGATTCGTGACAAATGCAATGAAATCATCAACTGGCTGGATTAGAACCAGACTGTCTAAAGAGAATTTGAACATTAGGAGAAAGTCTGCAACTCCATTATTATCAAGCTATACCAGAGTGCAGGGGGCAGGCCAGGAGGAATGCCTGGGGACTTGCCTGGTTGGGGTGCTCCTCTGTCCAGTTGTGCTTCTGCAGTGTCTGTGGTTGAGGAGATTGATTAAGCCAATCCCAGTATAGATGCAGCATTTTTCCAAACAGTAAAAAATGGAAGGACCCAAATCTGCAGCCAATTCTGTAGCAGTTTAAAGTTCAGCTACTATAGTAAATTACAGGGTATTCTCAACACTTGAATATAGAACATGTGCACATGGAAAAGAAATAACATTGCACATTTTAAGGGTTGTATCTAAGTGGAGAATGCAATGTCTTAAATAAACTTGTATTTAAAATTGGAAAAACAATTACTGGCCTCATACTAACAAATGTAAAATATATTATTGTTGTGGTGTATTTCTGAAATGGATGCAAATATATCTTCAAGTGTTTTCACATTTTTGCTTCTAAATACATTCAATAATCAATATTATATTTCCAGTATATTTCAAAGTTTCAGAAAACTTCTACTTACATTATAGAGAGTTCTATCATGGTTTATTTTATACAAAGAATTCTAGACTCCATAAAATTATGATACATTTGGGCATACATATATTTGTACATTAAAGAGACATATATGTAGTTTCAAAGAACAACCTTAGTCCTTGAATCTATTTTACTTGTCTTTTTGAAATAAAAATAATCACTTCATATTCTATTATTCTTATTAAATTATTTATTTTCTAAAGACAGATCAATATCTTAGTCCCATATGAATAACTTGATAATGTGCAAAAGTCTTCTCTTCGATGACTGAGTAGAAACATTTCTCAAAATCTGAAAACATAAATGAGTAATAATGCCCTCTCAGCAGACCTATAGTAATATTTAAATTTTTTTGACTTTCATTTGTTTTGTGGTAGTAGAGGTATTTATATGCAAATACATATTCATAAATACAAAAAACTTAAAATTGTATATTAATTTATTTGAACACATGTAAAGATCGGAATTATGTTATATAACATTAATATAACAATATACAGAGACTATATTTTCTAATATGCAACAACTTAGCAGAATAATTCAAAAGACTTCTATTATAATGTTAAAATTTTAAAGCTTTTGGAAAAGTGTTCAATGATACTCTACTATAATATTTTGTTTTATAATACCAATATCATTATATTGGTCATTATATTTTCTTGATAGGTTATTTGTTTAAAGATAAAAGTAATATATAAAATATTATTCTCAAGTGTGTATATATATGTATATTTATTTAAAAATTTATTTATTTATTTGAAATTCAGAGTTACACAGAGAGAGAAGGAGAGGCAGTGAGAGAGAGAGAGAGAGAGAGAGAGAGAGGTCTTCTGTCCGCTGGTTCACTCACCAATTAGCTGCAACTGGGGGAGCTGTGCCGATCTGAAGCCAGGAGCCAAGAGCTTCCTCCGGGTCTCCCATGTGGGTGCAGGGGCCCAACAACTTGGGCCATCTTCTACTGCTTTCCCAGGCCATAGCAGGGCTGGATCAGAAGTGGAGCAGCTGGGAACTGAAACTGGCACCATGTGGGATGCTGGCACTGCAGGTGGAGCTTTAACCACTATGCCACAGCACCAGCCCCCAAAGCATACATGTTTAACTCTCAATATTTATAAATACTTTCTGAAACTTCTTCAGGTTTTGAGTTGTTATCAGAATTTTCTTGTATATGTAACAGGAACTATGTTAAGATAAAATGGAAAAACAATCTCAGACATACCACTGGATGACAGCATATGAATTTTAAAAGAAAATTACTGAAAAATAACAGAAAGAAATGTAATCTATGAACTTGGCTTTGTTTCTCAAATCTATCAACTTAAGAATTGAAGGAATCTTTTAAATGAAAAAAGCATTGGGAAAGAAAAACCTAACCAAAATTATTATTTTTGGGTAAAACAAACTTTTTTAAACACCAAGCCTTTTCATGACTAGAATATGAATTTGGAGCACCACTTAAGCTATAAAAACTAGGTTGTGAATTGTCTGTCATAGCAATATAGATTTTTAAAAAAGAGCTTAATTTATTTTTTTACTGTGAAAAGCTTCCACAAAAGTCATAGAAGTGAAATGAGATTAATTCAAACAACATTATGTATTTCATTACACATGTAAATATTTATGATTAACTTATTTAGAGAATTGAGTTCATAATTACCCAAAATTCAGTACAACTTTATTTATTATTTAAGAAAATAAGAAAGAAGTTGAAGAAATCGGCTAATCCTCAACCTACGGAATCGGCACCCCAGATTCTAGTCCTGGTTGCTCCTCTTCTGGTCCAGCCCTCTGCTGTGACCCAGGAGGGCAGTGGAGGCTGGCCCAAGTGCTTGGGTCCCTGCACCCGCTTGGGAGACCAGGAAGAAGTACCTGGCTCCTGGCTTCAGATCGCTGCAGCACCAACCATAATGGCCATTAGGGGAGTGAACCAAATGGAAGGAAGACCTTTCTCTCAGTCTCTCTCTCACTGTCTCTAACTCTGCCTGGCAAAAAATAAAAGACGTGGAATTATTCACGTGATACACTTATTCAACAAATGATTATACAAAACCTTCTCTGGATTACATAATAAAAAACACTCAAAAAAAAAATCACAGATCAGTTTCCTTCTTGAAGAATTCTTAATGAGAAATTCTATTTTTCTTAGTTACTGAATTCCATTGTGTGAGCCCTTTTCTTTCAGTCTGCATGATCTGGAAGTCTTCAGTTTGCATGGCTTATGTAGATGAAGCTTCCATTGTTTGTATTTTTCCAAGTACCTAAATTCCTCCAAGTAGTATTTTGGCATCTAGGACAGCAAGCCACTTTAGTCCACAGGGGAATCGCTTAGAGTGTTATTGCTGCAGTTCATTACAAGATACCCCTATTGGCTTAGAGTTAATAGGTTTTCTAAGCACCTAAGTCACTACCAGCGAGGAACTATGCCCACAGAAATGTTTACACTTGGATAATGAGGTTGACTACAAAAAGGTCAATTTGTCTTCTGCCCAGAGATACAAAGGAACTACTAAGCTTAGGTTCAAACTAACAAATTGAATGTTAGTCATCCAAACAGAGAAATGTCCTTGACTCAATCAGGATGCCCCGGCTTGCTAAGAAGTATTGATGATGCACATGTTTACTATTTGCAGCCCTATTACTTACATTGGTTGTCGTGGTGTATTGTGTTAAAAATCACCATTGTTTTAATATCTAAAATGTTTGTTATATGCTAAAAAGAACTTCATTATTTTAACTGTTCCTAATACTTATCCTAACAAAACTATATTTCACAAAGTATCGTACATAAGCTGAGGAGAAATTAATGCTATACAGCAATAGTACGTTACCTGTATTTAATGAAAGAGAAAAATGTGAGTATGTACTTATATATATTATTGTCTTCATTGAAAAATAACAGATCAATTATTTAAATGAAAGTTTATTTTTATTTTATATCTTAATGTGTGTTGATCAGTTATCTTTAATTATTTCTCAAAATATAAGGAAAGTCACATATTCTATATACAATACAAATATTGCATACACTAAGGTACCTCAAAAACTCATAAAAATGGAAATAAAATATACAATTTTGATTCACCAATTTCTTTTCTTTTTATTTTATTTTATTTAAGGAATAAAACTATGCATTTCATATATACAAACGTGGGAACATAGTGATACTTCCCACCCTACCTACCTCCCACCCATATTCCCACCCTTTTTCTACCTCCCTCTATCATTCTTATTTTTCATAAAGGCCTATTTTCAGTTAATTTTATATGCATAAGATAAACCTTAAACTAAGTAGAGTTCACTGAATATTATGAAGAAAAAGAAAAAAAGAACAAAAACAAACAAAAATAACTTTGTTCCTCAACAGTCAAGTTGGGGCTATTCAAAATAATCATATCTCAAAGTATCAGTTTCACTCCTATATATTATCTTTTAGGTACTCTACTAGTTACTACAAATGAGAGAGACAATACGGTATTTCTCTTTTTGTGACTGGCTTATTTCACTAAGTATAACAGTTGCCAATTGCATCCATTTTGTTGCAAATGACAGGGTTTCGTTTTTTTAACTGTTCTGTAGTATTCCATTGTGTATATATTCCTAATTTTTTTTTTTTTTTTGACAGGCAGAATGGATAGTGAGAGAGAGAGACAGAGAGAAAGGTCTTCCTTTGCCATTGGTTCACCCTCCAATGGCTGCCGCGGCCAGCGTGCTGCAGCCCGTGCACGGCGCTGATCCGATGGCAGGAGCCAGGTACTTATCCTGGTCTCCCATGGGGTGTAGGGCCCACGTACCTGGGCCATCCTCCACTGCACTCCCTGGCCATAGCAGAGAGCTGGCCTGGAAGAGGGGCAACCGGGACAGAATCCGGCGCCCCAACCGGGACTAGAACCCGGTGTGCCGGCACTGCAAGGCAGAGGATTAGCCTAGTGAGCCGCGGTGCCGGCCTGTATGTCCTAATTTTTTAATCCAGTCTTCATCTGGGTTGATTCATATCTTAGCTATTCTTAATTGAGCTGTAATGGTAGATTAGGGTACCCTTTTCTCTCTATCTTCACCAGCATTTGTTGTTTGTTGATTTCTGTGGTTTTGATTTAAATTTCCCTGAGGGAGACCAATCCTGAGCATTTTTCATGTGTCTGTTGGCCATTTGAATATCCTCTCTTGAAAAATGTCTGTCCAGGCCTTTGCCCGTTTCATAGCAGCTTTGTTTGTTGTGTTGCTGTTGTACTTCTTTTTTCTTTTTTTAAGTTGTTTTTTATTTATTTGAAAGAGTTACAGAGAGAGGTAGAAACACCTAAATTGTGCATGGTAGCTATCTTCTGGTTAACATGATGGAGGAGAATGGCCGCTTCTGTTGGTGCGATCAACCCCTCACCTCCTCTCCTCCAAGCTGATCTATGCCTGGGTGTTAGTTCAACACTCATCCTCATGCCATTTGAACCTTACAAATGATCTGTGCAGTTCCCACTGTTAGCATGTATTGGCTGCAATGAGTTGCACTGTGCAACCAATGAGCCCTGAGAGTGTTCAGTAGCATCCAGTGATTGCCCAGAAACCCAGCTACACCCTGCTATCTCTCACACAGTCGCAGTGTTTTCTCAGTCTCAGCACCCAGTGTTCCCATGGTCAAAGACAGCAAGAGTAATCAGGCCACTGTGCTAGCCTGTCCTGTCCACAGAGAGAATGAGGGGTTCCCATAGTTGTTGCCCATGTGATTTCTGCCCTGACAGATCAAGCCCAGTCTTCCCAAACAGACTCAAAATCAGAGGAGAACACGGGTTTTTCCCTCTGGTAAAATCCCTGGATCACACACACACACATTATATCCACTGGCCTCAGCCCCACTCTCTTTACAATTGTGCTGGGTACATACAAGAGTTCCAGCCAGTTGCTCTTGAACAGCTGTGGTTGCCCTTGCCAACCAGGTGGAGAGTGTTCTAGATGGTTGCTGAGTGTATGAACAAGAGCTGGAGCAGATGTTGCCTGCTTATGTCCAAAATGAGGCCAGCCACTCACTGTTGTGAGCCCTGGGTGGGGGGGGAGATGGAAAGAGGGATACACTGCTTTTATTTTTCTTCCATATTTTATTAAAGATTTAATTCTTTTATTTGAGTTACAGAGAGGTAGAGCTACAGAGTTAAAGAGAGGCAGAGGCAGAGAGAGAGAGGTCTTCCATCCACTAGTTCACTTCTTGATGGCCGCAATAGTGGAGGAGCTTTGAAACGAAGCCAGGAGCCAGGAGCTTCTTCTGGGTCTCACACATGGACGCAGGGGCCCAAGGACTTGGGCCATCTTCTACTGCTTTCCCAGGCCATAGCACAGAGCTGGATCAGAAGTGGAAAATCTGGGACTTGAACCGTCATACATATGAATTGGGAAGACCTTTCTCTCTGTCTCTCTCTCACTGTCCACTCTGCCTGTCAAAAAAAAGACAGTTTAGTCCAATAGGTTCTCCCTCCAGAAGCATCAGCTATGGCCTTGGCCCGTGCATTCACCTTGCCTTGCTTTCCAGAGCAGGCACTTTTCGGGATCCAAGCTGCTGGATCCTTTGTTGTATCCTTGCTCATTGTTGCATGTCTGCACCTTCCACACAGGTCCGGGTCATTTCCACTGCTTTGCAGAACCTCCCACTGAAATTTCCCATGCAAATTTATCTGATTTACCCTGAGAGTGAAATTTGTCCATTTTTTTTCCTATTAATTTCGCTTAGCCTGGATTAGACTACCCTGTCTGTATTCTGCCATCTTGGAACAAGCTTGATTCAACAATTTTGAAATCCATGCATAGTTTTTTTCAGAATATATATTTTCCATGAATCTTTTGAAGAGGTATTGCAAGAATCAATTTCAATAATTCCTGCATAAAAATTTTGTCTTTGAATTTAATTTACCACAACTTTATATTTTATCTTTTATCTTCATTTTATTTGAAAAGCAGACAAAAAGCAGCAGGTAGACAAACTGACAGTTTTATCTTCTGGTTGACTCAAAAGAGCCCACAAGACTGGAACAAGCCGAAACCAGGAGCTGGGAACTCAATTCAAATCTCCCACCTGGGTGAGAAGAAACCAAGTACCTGAGACATCACCTACTGCTTGGGGGATGCACGTTAGCAGATCATAAGAATGCTTATAAGCGGCCAGCACCATGGCTCAACAGGCTAATCCTCCGCCTAGCGGCGCCGGCACACCGGGTTCTAGTCCCGGTCGGGGCGCCGGATTCTGTCCCGGTTGCCCCTCTTCCAGGCCAGCTCTCTGCTGTGGCCAGGGAGTGCAGTGGAGGTTGGCCCAAGTGCTTGGGCCTTGCACCCCATGGGAGACCAGGAGAAGCACCTGGCTCCTGCCTTCAGATCAGCTCAGTGCGCCGGCCTCGGTGGCCATTGGAGGTTGAATCAACGGCAAAGGAAGACCTTTCTCTCTGTCTCTCTCTCTCTCACTATCCACTCTGCTGTCAAAAAAAAAAATGCTTATAAGCTAGAGCAGAAGCAGAGGAGCTGGGATTCAAACGAGGCACTCTAATATGGAAAGAAGGCAGCCTAAGCCATGACTTAACTACTAGATCACAAACACCTGCTTCTTTCGTCACCTCTTTGAAGTGCCCTCATATACAATGTTGGTTTATTTAAAGAATCTATTTCTATTCTGGCTTACAAATATTCCATCAGATTGTCAAGTCAATCTGATTTTAAATTTGCCAAAGGACTCATTTAGCTATTATCTTGTAGAATTTACTGCAAAATATTTGATTTTGGAAAATGAAATACTTTTAAAAATTTTTCTTCTGATAGTTATAGTCACTTTCATCCAGCTATTCATTTATTCCTTCAATCAAGAAAGATTTATTAAATGCCTACTGTGTACTAAAATCTCTTTCTAGCATAGAAATGTAGTTGAAAACATGAAAGATACTTTCCCAGTTTCCTGGAACCTAAACCCTAATGGAAAATCTGAGGAATCAGATGAGTAAACAAGAGAATGAATGAATGAATGAACAGTAGAGTGATATGATTAAAAATCATGGTAAATAAAATTTAAGATGCCTGAAAAGAGGTGTGAGATTTTGCCTCCTCCACCACAGATCAAAAGCGCAACAAAGAATAGCTACATCTTGAAGTAAGTTCCCAATGAAGAATACCAGAAATCAAACTGATATGGGCATAATAGGAACTTAGCAAGGATGCCAGAATAGAGTGACAAAGAATGCCAACTGACAACTGAGATCCCAGTGCCCTAGTTGGGATGGCAATCACTGTTACAGTGTAAAGGGGTAAAGGATAATGATGACAGCCTCAGCAGAGCCCATCTACATTGACATTTTATGTGAGAAATCCTTGCTATGAGAAGACTCCTAAGATGATGAATCTAGTAAGAGCTACTTGTATAACTCATAGTCACTTTGCTGCAGGCAAACAGCACACATTTTCTACCCCGACACACACATTGCCAAGTTTGCTGCAATATGACACCATTGTGAGAAAGGGCAGAATCCACACTATCCCACAAAACAGAAGTCCTTACGTTATCTGCATACTACCCCAACCCCGATATTTCACCACATGAACAAGGCAGTTTATAGCCTCAAGAGTTCAACCAGACCCAGCAGAGCGTGTGTGACTCTGCACCCAAGCCCACACAGCAATCTGCACTAAGGGGAGAGGGGC
The DNA here is from genome assembly GCF_051225735.1 of Oryctolagus cuniculus. NCBI lineage: Eukaryota > Metazoa > Chordata > Mammalia > Lagomorpha > Leporidae > Oryctolagus > Oryctolagus cuniculus. Next base: position 115,843,963 of record NC_142870.1, on the reverse strand, counting down.
AATGAAGGCAAACTGGGTTCTTTACTCACACAGAGAAGAATTTCCAGCTCCTTACTGATGCAAACTGTGAGAGGCAGCCAGCAAGTGATGGCTCAAGTATCTGGGTCCCTGCCACCCACAAGGAAGACCCAAATTCAGTTCTGGAATTCTGACTTCTACCTGTCTCCGCCCTGCTTGATGGAGTCATTTAAAGAAGTGAACTATCAGCCGGCACCGCCGATTGCTTAGCACCAGTACGCTGGGTTCTAGTCCCTGTCAGGGCGCCGGATTCTGTCCTGGTTGCCCCTCTTCCAGTCCAGCTCTCTCCTGTGGCCTGGGAGTGCAGTGGAGGATGGCCCAAGTGCTTGGGCCATGCACCCGCATGGGAGACCAGGAGGAAGCACCTGGCTCCTGGCTTTGGATCCTCACAGCGCGCCAGCCATAGCGGCCATTTGGGGGGTAAATCAACAGAAAAGGAAGACCTTTCTCTCTGTCTCTCTCTCTCTCTCACTGTCTAACTCTGCCTGTCAAAAAAAAAAAAAAAAAAGTGAACTATCATATGAAAGAGTTTTCTCTCCTCTCTCTCACTCACACACACACTCACACACACACACACATACTCTTCTCTCTCTCTCTCTCTCTCTCTCTCTCTGCATGTTTGCATGTTTATTTGTGTGCATCAGACTACAAAGAAAGGGAGATTGATGAAGTACCTGACAAAGAATTGAAAATAATGATTATAAGGATACTGAAAGAGATACAAGAGAATACTGACAGACATTAAATGAAATTAGGAGATCATGAGCAAAGAGAAAGATCTTGAAAAAGAACAAAACAGAAATATTACAATGAAAAACTCAGTAAGTCAAATTAAAAAAATACAATGTAAAGTCTCAACAACAGAATAGGCCAAACTGAAGAGAAAGTATCTGAATTTTAAGCTATATATATTTTTTAATATTTATTTATTTTATTTGAAAGTCAAAGTTACACAGAGAGAGGAGAGGCAGATAGAGGGAGAGGTTCTTCATCTGATGGTTCACTCCCCAATTGGCCGCAACAGCCGGAGCTGCACCGATCCGAAGCCAGGATTACTATAAACTAATATACTGAGGATGAAAATGCAAATTAGTAATAAAAAACAATAGGAAATTTCCTACAAAAAACAAAAATAGATCTACCATATGACCCAGTTATCTGACTTTGGGCATGGATCCGAAGGACATATAATGAGGATATCAGAGATAAGCACACTCCCATGATCAGTAAAGCATTATTTAGGGACTGGCAATTGGGAAGGGCCACCATCTGCATTGTCAGCATCCCGTATGGGTGCCGGTTGTAGTCCCAGCTGCTCCACTTCTGATACAACTCCCTACAGTGCTTGGGCCCCTGCACCCACATGGGAGACCTAGAAAAAGTTTGACTCCTGGCTTTGACCCAGCCCAGTCCAGGCTATTTTGACCATTTGAGAAGTGAACGAGCAAATGGAAGATTCTCTCTGTCTCCCTCTCTCTCTCTCTGTTACTCTGCCTTTCAAATAAATACTTGAATAAATATTTCAATTAAATATTTATATATATTTAAATATATATTTATATAATAAATTATACACATTATATATAACATATTATATATAAATATATATTTCAAATAAATATACATATCTGAAAAAATAAAAATAAAACAGTATTCACTATAACTGTGGCATGACATAAACTCCATTACTATCAATTGATGAATAAAGAAAATGTGCTACATAGGGAATATTGTTCAGTCTCAAAAAATGAAGTCCAGATATTTGCACCGAAATAGATGGAAATAGCAGTCATTACATAAAATGAAATAGAAAAGACAAAGAAAGACAAATACCGCATATCATCTCTCATATGGGGAAGTCAAAAATATTCATGATATGAACTTAAAATAGTGATTAGGATGTTGTCACAACAGGTAAAGATAGGTTTAGAAAAGTTTGCTTAATGAGTATCAATACACAGTCAAAAAATGTTCAGTATCAATACACAGTCAGAATAAAGTAATGCATTCTGGTGTTTCACAAAAATGTAGAGTAACTTTAGTTCAGGATAAAAGAATTGGAAAGGCTAATTGTATTGTATGATTGGTTTATGCTGTGTATATGTGTTAAAATATTGCATTGCATTAAATACATAGAAAATTTTAATCCAATATTTACAAATAAAATAAGTTAAGGTGAATTCATTCTGGATGGGCAATGAAGATTCTCTGAGAAAATAACATTTACTGAGACCTTAATTATGAATAGATTATATTCATGTTAAGATATGAGAAAAAGATAGAGTACTAGGCCTGAAGCTTCACATGTCCAGTGTCCATAAATTTTAAACAAGAATGGGAGTTCTCAGAAACAAACACACACAAATAGATATAGGGTAGCTATATGAAAGAGGGAGGGCCAGTGTTGTAAAAAATGAGATTTGGAAAGGAGGTAAAGCAATTGATGTGGTTTTTAAAATCAAGGTAAAGAGTTTGACAAACTATTTAAGTGCAAACAAAAGTTAACTGAGGAATTACATTTGGGAGTGGCATTACTTGGTTAGAGGTTTTAAAAGACCATTCTTGCTGCTGGGGAATGGGTAACCTAGGACAAAAGACCAGAATCAAGAAGACTGATGAAAGGAGCCAGGGAAGACAAACAGGACTTCAGCTCAACCGTCTGGGTACATTTTTTGAGACAAACAGTGTTAAATGGCTGCCTTGATTGAGTGTGAATGCTAGCATTACTAAAATTTTGAGTAATTACTTTTAAAAATAGTATAAACCGAAGGCCGAAAAAAGACAGTTCTATACCAATAAAAGCTTAAAATTATAGAATGTCAATTACTTCCTAAATTTTCTAAGCATAAAATCTTTCAGATATGAGAAGAGGTTACACATATGTTTTCCAAATTCTTATGTTTAAAGATTAATGTGTTGCAACTCTCAAAACCAAATTCACAACCTCTTAGTGGAATATCACTTTAACTGCTCCAATGGAGGTTACTTGGGAATAAAGCTCAGCTTCAAATATTCCATAAAGAAGTAATGGTTCCCAATATCTAATGATATATCACATAATTCTCTGAGGATTTCACACTGCTAAAAGTTTTATAGGAAAATTACCAGCTGGGAACTAATGTCCTTCAAAGGACACATTCTTATCATCTGAGGGCACTCAAATTTTGTAGCTATGTTTAACCAGGGCTGTGTAAAATATTATCTTCCCAGTAGATGCCTCAAATAGCTTTGGAAATAAAAAGTGCAATAATTAAGTTACTTAGCAAACAATGAAAACTCTCAACCTCAGACAAATGTGTTTGGTGTTAGTCAAATGTCAGAAAATGATTACTTAATTATTTGTACAGACATTTTTATCAGCTTTGTTCATACTACAAAGAACATACTGGAGAGTGGGGTGAGGACTGAAGGAGATTAGTCAAATACTGAATATAGAAAGTTATATTATTGTCTGTCCAAGAAATTTCTATGAAACATACAGATATTTAGGTGTCCAATTTGCGTGTATCTTTATAATACAATGCTTTCCATTCCCCTTTTATATTAAATGGTCCACAATTCGTAAAAATTAAAAGATCATAATTTTAATATTTGTCTTTTAACACTGTAAATTTTTTCTAGTTTCACCCCAAACTTTTGAAAAATAAACCTAGCAATTCTTAATATATACATTTCAGACTAAAGGATAGCTTTTATTCCACTTCAATTCAAACTAAAAGTAGAGGCTGGCGCCACGGCTCACTAGGCTAATCCTCCACCTACAGCGCTGGCACTCCAGGTTCTAGTCCCGGTTGGGGTGCCGGATTCTATCCCAGTTGCTCCTTTTCCAGTCCAGCTCTCTGCTGTGGACTGGGAGTGCAGGGGAGGATGGCCCAGGTCCTTGGGCCCTGCACCCGCATGGGAGACCAGGAGGAAGCACCTAGCTCCTGGCTTCAGATTGGCTCAGTGCGCTGACTGCAATGCACCGGCTGTAGCAGCCATTGGGGGGTGAACCAACGGAAAAGGAAGACCTTTCTCTCTGTCTCTCTCTCTCTCTCACTGTCTAACTCTGCCTGTCAAAAATATAAAAAAATAAAAAAAAACTAAAAGTAGAAATTACTCTTGTTATAGTTATTGAAGTTTCTGAAGTCCAGTAATATGTTCAAAATCACTCTATTATTGTTATCTTAAAATCATAAATATTTCACTACTGTCATTTATTTAAAGAGACTATCTTTAACCCACACCAAATATCTTAGGGCTGAATCACTGAAAATCAGCCGTAAGTCAAAATCAAAATTTACCTGCAGACTGTGCAGAGTATATTCTTAGTGAGATGCTAAGCTCCATGCCTGGGCTCATCCTTTCCTCTGCTGTGCCCACAGGCTAGCTGGCTAGAGGTATGTAGAAATCATGAATACACGATTGTATGAGGTATAGTAATAACTGTGGGAATCTAAGAAAAAAGTAGCATTATCTCCTGGTGGAAGTAAGATATGAAAAAGAAGGATGTGAAAGGAAGGAAGGAAGGGGGGAAGAGAGGGAGGGAGGGAGGGAGCAGGGAAGTGGGGGAGGAGGGAAGGGATGAAGGGAGGAAGGAAGAAAGGGGGGGGAGGGAGGAAGGGAAGAAGAGAGGAAAGAGAGGGAGGGAGGGATGGAGGGAGGGAAGGAAGAAGGGAGGAAAGAAAGGGAGGGAGGAAGGGAAGAAGGGAGGAAAGAGAGGGAGGAAGGGAGGGAGGGAGGGAGGAAGGACTGAGGAGAGAAGAGGGAAAGAAGGAAGGAAGGAAGGAAGGAAGGAAGGAAGGAAGGAAGGAAGGAAGGAAGGAAGGAAGGAAGGAAAGTCTAAAGAGGGAAGAAGGAATGAAATGAGGGAAGAGGGGAGAGAGAAAGAACATTAATTAAAGTGAACTTCATCAGATGTAAGTGTTCACATCTTGGATTCGTTTGGGATAATACTTGAATGGTACACTTGCTGGCACCTTCTACTGCCCAAATGGATTTTGTATTCTTGTATTCCCAAACCTTTTTTAAACCTAGAAACGTTTTATTTAAGGTATATAAACTTCAAGAATTTCATATGCACAAATTTAGGAACATAGTGATTCTTCCCACCTTACCCTCCCTCCTCCTTCCTGCAGAAACTCCCACTCTTCTTCCTCTTTGCTCTCTTATTCCACTTCTTATTTTCTACAAAGATCTATTTTCAATTAACTTTATACTCTTAATATACTCAAAGATTAAACCTGCACTAAGAGTTCAAAAATAGTATAAAAAAAAAAAAAACTTTTCCTCACGTTGAGACAAGGGCTGTTCAAAATCATTATATCTTAAAGTGTCAATTTCACTTCTATAGATTACCTTTTAGGTACTCTATTAGTTACTACAGATCAGGGAGAATATATGGTATTTGTCATTTTGGGAACTGGCTTATTTCAAATCATTATGCTTTTTTAAAATGAGAAGACCACAGAGAAGGATAATATATTAGACAATGATAATGATTTTTTGTCCAAAGAATTTGTTAAGCTGGTGCTTGAATAAGTAATTATATTTTTTAATAAGAGATAGTGGCATAAAATTTTTTTCTCTGCTTTCCATCTTACTAAACGTACATCCTTTGTAGGCCTTTATTTTTCTGAGAATAAATTTCATGTCATATAATAGAAATACAATTTTCCACTAACAGGATGAATGAGACCACCAAATGAAATCATAAAAAGAACCAGAAGAACTTGTTTAGTGCAGTAGATAGTTGAAATACATTAGGTGACTCTATTAGACAGTTATCAGAGAGTGAACATTATATGTTGATGATGTTCAGAACATGAAGCATGACTCTGGAAAGAATTTGGAAGGGCTTATGGAAGAAGAGTGATGAAATCATATGGTTTGTGGATCATGTAAAGAAAGAATTCTTTTGCATGTTAAATATTATACAAAAGGGGTTGAAAAATTATTGAAAAAGCCCAATTTACAGTTGTCATAGGGTGGTAGAAATCATAGTGACTACAATAGACTAGATTACAAACTCAGACACAGAATAGATTCTATTTCCTTATTTTCTTGGCATTCAAAGTCAGTTTCTACCTGGTATCTAGAAAATTAAATTGCAGAACTTACTGGGGCCTCTCCTAATTATTGGCTTTGCACAAGAATTTTGTAGGCTTAAGTCACTCTCTCCAATATGGTAGCCTCCAGTTCCCAGTCTACTGCAATAACTAATGATATTTTATTTTGTCCAAGGACCCTCAGTGTCTGGAGCAATGGACAATGTCCTTTGCAGCACAGAGTATTAGTTTTTTGTTGTCCTATAATGAACTGCTAAAGACTTAAAACATCACATATGAATTATATAGTATTTCTGAAGTTCAGAAGTCCAGGTTGGTTTGACTGGTTTCTCTGCTCCAGGTTTCAAGACTAAAATGATGAAGTCAGCTACCAGGATTCTTGACAGGGTGCTCAATAACAATACACTTGTAAACACCTTCAGATTACTGGCAGAATCCAAAACTTGTGCTTGTAAGACTCAGGTCAAGTTTCCTAGCAGAATTTGATCTTATGGCTGCCCTTGGTTGCTGGGAGCATCTGTCTTCCAAGATCTTGTGCATATGCAGCTCATCTTAGAGCCAGCAAGGATATGCCAAATCTTTCAAATACTTGGATTTTTTCTTCCACCTTTTACCTCTTGAATGCCAGAATTCTTTATTCTGCTTTCACGGTCTGAACTAAATGGAATCCACTCAGATAAATCAGAGTAATCTCCATATTTTAAGATGGTAACTTAAATAGCATCAGCAGTTATTTCACAGCAGTACCTATATTTGTGTTTGATTAAGTATCTAAGGAATAGGAAACTTTTGGTATATCGTTACACATCCACCAGTCACAATAAATGCTTTGAGTGTGGTCAATAAATTATGTCTAAAATTTACTTCAGTCATATATCTGCTCAATTATTCTATCATGAGGTTTTATACACCTGATGGATTTTTCAAAGAGATGAGAATTCCTACTAATCTGCAAAACATAGGCATCTTCAATATCCTTAGTTTTCAGGAAACCAACTCCATCTACTTTTTCATCCTTCTTCAAACATAATATCTTCAATGAGATGAAGCAGCCCAAATGGCAGTTGGAGAAGCGTCTTTAGTAGATGATGCTACATAAGATCTAAAATCCTAAGTCATCCATTCCCTTGAGACAAAGAAATACATTAAAATAACTATATTTGCATAATGCCAAATTATAAGGAAATAAACCAAATTTTTTCCAAAAATTCTCTTCTCAAATTGAAAAACTAGCTTTGTTGCAATTTTAATTTTTACTGAAATTGATCTGAAATTAATATTCTATAGACAAGTATTACAACTAAAATAATTGAATAGCTAGAATCAACAAATATATAAAAATTTTTAAAAATTCTCAATAAGATTAAGAAATTATTAGATGACTCAGTTAGTTTGCATAGTTGTCATAACAAAATTTCATACCACCACTGACTTAAACCACAGAAATTTATCATCACACAATTCATGAACTTAGAAGTCTATAATCAAGATGTTTACTATGCAATGGTTTCCCTCAAGGCATTAGGAGAAAAATTGTGCTAATCCTCTCTCCTAGGTTGTGAAGATTCTTGAATTATGCCAACATAATCCCAATCTTCATATGGTGTTCTACCTGAAGGAGTTTCAATTTCTGTGACTAAATTTTCCTTGTCATAAAGACATAAATTGAACTGAATTAAAGTCCACTTTAGCAATCTCATTTAACTTGATTACTTCTAGAATTACATTATCTCCAAATAAAGTCACATTCTAAAGTTTGCAGGGCTAATGATTCCAACATCACTTGTTTTAAGGTGGGCACAATTTACCCCGTAACATTGTCTTTTTCCTCACTTAACAAAACATGCTACACTTGCATATTTACTCTTGTGTCACCCTATGTATATATAAGCGAATGTAAGAATTGCATTTGGAGTTGAATAGAGGGGGTTTGATTTTAAATTCTAATACTTATCTCATTTTTGGGAGTAATGTGTGAATGAAGAGACAGCCTAAAGAACACTGAGCATAGAGTAGCCCGTTTGCAAGCTCTTAGCTTGCTCTTGCCTCAAACATGTTTCTTGGGTGATAACATAACTAAATAACATTGTCCCATTATTGGGGTCTAGAGTGGGGATTAAATAGGTCTGGGAATCAAAATGAAACTTCAAGCACAAGTTTCCTAGAAGAAGGTATAGTAATGATTTCTCGTGTGTGTGTGTGTGTGTGTGTTTGTATACATGCGTGTGGGAAGTGGTGAGGGTGGGATTAGATAAAGTAAAATCTTCATCGATTAGGATATTAATTCCCTTAGGAAAATGAATTTAACTCATAAAAAAACTAAGCTGTGGGTTTTTTTGAGGAATGATGAGCTTAGTGAAATAACTGGAACAAACCCACTAGCACTGGAAAAGTGACTCCTCAAGCTATAGAACACTCTCAAAACTGGTTGGAGAAATTGCTACATAACCCCCAAAACTGGGTTCACTTGCCTGACATACAGAAAGTCAATCACTGTTATGGGGAAAGTAGAAAAAAGGCAATGTTTATTGCAAAGCTCAGAGCAAGGACTTGGGTACCCTGAGACGTTAGAGGTAAATGTTCTTACAGATAAGGTTGGGGCTGAGAGGTGAATGTTAAGCTCATGTCCAAGTTCCTGGCTGATCTATCTTCAATGCTACTGGCCATTCTTTAACTGGTCAGTGATATCATATAATCTAAGAAATTTTCATGATGACAAAGTGGCCTCCAGTCAGTTTGGGGGCCATGAGCAAGCCACATTTACTTTTTGTTCAGAGACCTGGGTTAATAAAAAGGAAACCAATCAACATCAGACTCAATATCAAGTTGCTGTCTAGATAGGAAATAAATGACCCCATGTGTTGAGTGTTTAAAACCATTTAAGTCCATTGTACTACTCTCTCAATTCAGTGAGTTAATTTTAGTATGTTTTTGGTTTGCAATCATAGAAACAGAGTGAGGAAGTTTTAAGCTAATGGAGGGAGGCTAGAAGACTCAGACCAGATGGTATCCTGCACCTGAATTCAAGGCACTGTGTAAGGGTGCTGTTTCAATCCCCCCTATTTCTTGTTACTCCTCACTCCTTTAGGAGTAGGCATGATGCCCATCCTGGCTACTTCCTGCTATTAACTTTAAAGTGTATTTTTTCAGATTGGAGGAAAGGAAGCTGTAGTTGTACTCTATAGGAAAATTCCTTGACCTCAAATTATAGGGAGAGATTTTCTGCATCGTGATAGAGTTTGACCCAGTTATTCTCCACCTAGCTTTGTCTTGCAGGTGCATCACCATTGTACACCAATAATAAAAGCAATTACACCCTAGTATTTCTATATGTAATCTAAGGCATAAGGCATGAATGGAGGCTATGAATTCATCCCTGTGTACCAAGTTATCTGGCAGCAGTGCTTCTACTTCCAAAGTCTCCTGGAGTCTTACTGCAGAACACCCAACCTTCTTATTATTTTCTGTTCCACTAAGCTGTTTCCATCCATGCAAATTTCCTGATCTGCAATACCTAAGGGGCTAGGTATAGCTTTCTAAGACATAATCATTCATTAACCTGTAAGCATGTAGGTATAGATTCACAGGAGGTGTTTCAGCAAGCCAGTAACTTTTCTTTTATTACAGAAATGGTAGTACATAGTGAACACTACACAATCAAATAGGCTAACCAAAAGTTAAAAACTCAGTCTCCTGCAGTACATCACAACAGGGTGTTATTACTCTCAGACACATCAGGTAGTCTTGGGTGACAATGTCCAGATTTTTGAAACATATGCGTTTGGTCACTTTAATTTTTCAATGTTGAGTCAATACTCCCAGTCCTAATCCTTGCTTCTCAGATATTGAGAGACTGAAGAGATTCCTCAGTATCTCAGTGTGGCTGCTGTCTATATGTTCTGGCTTTAAGTGTGAGAATACCAAATATCATATCTAGTTAGCATTTGTCTTTTGAAATAATGATTCTCTATGGAAGTTGTAGCTCTGACAGAGTTTTGTGTGTGTGTGTGTGTGTGTGTGACAGTTACTCTAAGACAATCATTCATAAAAACCTCTTGGCTTTATCTAATTTTATTTGAGGTTGACATCACTGACTTCACCTTGATATTTATTCCCTTCTTGTGATCAAGATCTTTTTCTGAAAACACTACTGATCAATCATCCTGAGCTAGGCTCTGTTTGTGCCTTATTGCCAGGCTGCATTTGTCCCGGTTGTTGATCTGATCTAGTCCCACATCGAGAGGGAAATGATTGATCACCAGGAGTCAGTATCAAAAATACTTTTACCACATACAAGAAACAAAGAAGTTTTAGAAGTACTCCTTAGGATAAATTTACCTGTAGTTCATTGTCAAACAATTTTATCTGCTCTTAGGTACAAGTTATCATCTCAAAGGGCCAGACCAGCATTATTTTGCTAGGAGGTATATTTCTGTAGAATTCAGGCAGGCTATAGGTACAAAAACTGAAAAAGGAAAATGTAACAAAAACAAAAAGAACAAGACAAATTCAATTTGTATCTTAAAAACAATAAACAATTACAATTTAAAAACAAGGTGTATTCTAGTTTGGTCATTGACTACTTGCAATAACTACTGTAAGAAAAGCTTAATTACCATATAGTAATCTCAGATATTGAAAACTCTCTAAGAAGTCAATTCAGGGCTGACTTAGGTTGTTTCTTTTCTTTTCTTTTTAAAGATTTATTTATTATTTGAAAGTCAGAGTTACACAGAGAGAGGAGAAGCCGAGAGAGAGAAAGAGGCAGAGGTCTTCTATCCGCTGTTTCACTCCCCAATTGGCCGCAACGGCTGGAGCTGCGCCGATCCGAAGCCAGGAGCCAGGTGCTTCTTCTTGGTCACCCAAGTGGGTTCAGGGACCCAAGGACTTGGACAATTTTCTGCTTTCCCAGGCCATAGCAGAGAGCGGAATCGGAAGAGGGGCAGCTGGGACTAGAACCAGTGCCCATTTGGGATGCCAATGCCACAGGCACCTACTGCACCACGGCGCCAGCCCCTCTTTTCTTTTTTTTAACTATAGTGTTTAATCTTTTCAAGTAGTGATAACTTCATTTACTCACTGTAATCTTGGAAATATGTGAAGCCAAGTGTTGTGTGCATATTTTAAGAATATGCCAATGTTTCCCGATATGTACTATTAAGAAGAGAACAGATCCTTACTGAATTCATGGGATCACATTGCCATGAAAACAAACAAACAAAAAAAAAGATTCTTAATTTTGAAGGAATTAAGTAGGAGGAAAAGGGTAAGTATTTTCATCTTTGCTTGCATAATTGTTCTTTAACAAAGAATTGTAAACCACTGAAATCTCAAAGAGTACTTCTGAGCCATAAGACGCAGTATTTAAATACAGAAACAATGATATTTTAAATAAAAGACATAGAAATATGAAAATTTCATTAATTCACTCTCATGGGGCTAATTCTGTTTAATCTCTGCTAGCAGTTTATTTTTTCTTTTCAGGGATTATTGTAAGTTCTGGAAATTCATATCTAGCATATTGATCTTAAAGCTATCACAAATCATTATTCAGGCGTGTTTCTTAGAGTCTTCTCCAAGACTGATTGCAAATACTTCTTAGGAAAAATTCAGAACTGTGGATGACAAAAGACTTGAAACAACCATGGTTAAAATTATAAATCTCAGCATTTGACAAGGAAAGCCAAGTATTAGATACAGAATTTTGGAAAGCATCTGTCAAGTTTTGTAAAACTTCTGTCCCTTTTGACCTCTAGGCCTGTGATCAGAAGGGCAGACTCAAAGGTCTTCTGGGGCTGACGCTGCGGCTCAACAGGATAATCCTCCACCTATCGGCGCCGACACACCGGGTTCTAGACCCGGTCGGGGCGCCAGATTCTTTCCCGGTTGCACCTCTTCCAGGCCAGCTCTCTGCTGTGGCCTGAGAGTGCAGTGGAGGATGGCCCAAGTGCTTGGGCCCTGCACCCCATGGGAGACCAGGAGAAGCACCTTGCTCCTGCCATCGGATCAGTGTGGTGGGCCGGCCACAGCGCGTGCCAGCTGTGGCGGCCATTGGGGGGTGAACCAATGGCAAAAAGGAAGACCTTTCTCTCTGTCTCTCTCTCAAACTATCCACTCTGCGTGTCAAAAAAAAAAAAAAAAAAAAGTCTTCTGGGTCCTCTTTCTTTTAATTAAGATGCTATGATTGATTATATAACACCTAGACCACCAACCTTTGATAAATTTTATATAATCTCTAGAACATTTTGATGAATAATATGCCTATGAAATTAAGATAAAGCTTAGCATCATTTTACAACTCTAGACTACATTCCATACAACCCAAATAAGCTGAATTAGTGATTATCGCTACAAAATGAGAAACTCATCCTTTAATTATCTCCAGGAGACTAACTGAAACACTCAAGATCAAAAGAATTTAAAACCTCCATCTTGACAAAGATGTCCAATGGGCTTAAGACATTTGATCAAAATGCAATCAGATCGCTGATAACTGTGACGTGCTAGTCATTCATTTAATCAGTTAATCAGTGTTATTTAACTATAGATAAGATTTAATCATAGCTATAAAGTGATGACTTCAATATTTCCAAATAAAAATCTCTTTTAAAGTTTCAGTGTCCCCAATCAAAACCTAACAAATACTGATGAAAATACAAGTGATTACCTAGGCAAAATAAAAAATTTTAATTTACTTTACAAGTTTCCAAAATGTAAAGTCACTGGTATAGAATGAAGTTACTCTACGAGCCAGGCTATTAAGATACACAGTATCAGATCATACTAGACTCAGGAATGCAGTGATCTCTTTCTGCATCCTGTCAGTGATGGCCAGGTGCATGGGGGCGCCCCCAGACAGCACAGTACTGGTGTAGAGGTCCTTGTGTATGTTGATATCACATTTTATGACAGAGTTGAAGATGGTCAAATGGATGCCATAGGACTCCATGTCCAGGAAGAAGGTTTGGAAGAGTGACTTGGAACACTGGAACACCTCTTTCACGATCATGATCACCTGGCTGTCGGGCAGCCAGTGGCTCTTCCCTGGGGAGGAGGAGGACATGGTGATGGCTGGATCATGCTGGAAGTCCAAGGCGACATAGCACATATCACACACAACTTTCCTCTCGACCACGGTGGTGAAGCTGTAGCTGTGATTCCTGAGGATCTTCATGAGGTAGTTAGGTGCAGACCAGTCAGGTCCAGATGCAGGATGGTGTGGGTGAGAGCGTGCCTCTTGTAAACAGGCACCATGTTGGTGACTCCATTGCCAGAGTCCATCACGCTGCTGGTGGCATGGGCAGTTTACAGGGTCAGCAATGCCTGGATGACCGGGTACATGGCTGGGGTGTTGAAAGTGTTGAACAGGACATGGATCGTCTTCTCTCTGTTGCCATTGGGGTTCAGGTTAGCAGCCTAGGGCACTCCTATGCAGCTTGCTATAAAAGGCGTCAGATCTCCATGTCATCCTGGTTGGTAACAATGTTCTGCTCAATGGGGTACTCAGAGTCAGGATGCTGCACTTGCTCTGGGCCTCCTTGCCCACATGCAGTTCTTCTGGACCATGCCCACCATTATGTCTAATGCCTGGCATGTGTCACATAGAAGGGAACTTGGCCTGGAGGTAGCATCCTCAGCAAAGCCAGCTTTACACACAGCAGAAACGTTGTGAGCCGAGCGATTTCCTGTCCATTGTAATTGGTGGCAGAGTGAGCCAGGACCCAGCACTTTAGGGGATTTTGGTGATGGCAAAGAGGATTGAGTCAGCCTGGGGATAAGTGCAGGTGGTAGCTGCTTCTCTGTTCAAGGCCTGTGGTGGGGAGGTGGGGGTAAAGGAACGACCTTCCAGGGAAGACCAAACTTCAAAATGAGTCCAGTTGATTAGGCACCTTGTAGGAACAGCTCAATTGACCAATTCAATGAGTTACTGTTTGGTAAATTATTGATTACATCCAATAACTCCACAATCTGTGCTGATGCTACCATCCATCATCATTCATCTTTTCCTACACACAGAACTAAGAACATTTCTTTATTTTCCCTCTTAGTTCCAGTCTTACTCTTCCTGAAATGATTACACAGTGAGGACCGAAAGAGATGACCAAAGTATAGGACTGAGCACTTCTCAACTAGTAAGAATTTTCTCTAAGTAGTCATTGACCTACCCATTTTGGGACCTCATTCAGCTCATCTCTTGTAGTTCATCTCTTTTCATCACTTCTATAACAATATTAAGCTTCAACTTAAACTAAGCTCTTTTCTTTAAAGCTTTTTTTGAATTCTCTAGGGAATTTGAAGAGTTCATTTCTTCAACGTTGCCACAAAATACCTAATTGTAATAATTTGGTAAAGGTAGACAGGAACCTGGATTAGAGAGATTTAAGGACTTGACCAGAGACTAGGAACCATTTGAATACTGAATTAGACCTAACCCATAGTTATATTTAGAAAAGAGCAGATCTGCGTAATTTACTTGATGAAACCAACACATGACGGTGACTACGTTTTATTTTTTCTGTCCATATTGTGTAGAGCATACTGCTGTAAGCAGAAGCTTTGCTCTGTAAGGTAGCACAGAACCTCATTAAGCAGTTATACTGCTTTAATTTATGCACTGGTGTTTATGATTGCCTGTATTTGATTGTCTGGCAAAGCTTTGTCTCCAGAATACTTGTTAAATTACATACAAATTATTTGAGAAATTCTACATTTCTAATTTTTTTATTCTTGCCACACTTTCCATCCTTCTTGCAAGTATCCATGATCAGCCTTTAATCATAACCTACTGATGGTCTCTAGTCTCTTTACCATGTTGACTAAATGTGGAGGATAGCACAAGGATTATTTTTTATGAGCATTTTTCCTATAAGTAAGACAGCACATATTTCCCAGTTGACTAGTGGGTAAAACCTATGACCATTTTGATTTCATAGTCCCATGGTCTACATATAAGTTTGTTATTTATTTTTAAGTTGGCCTCTTCAAAGATATTTCAGAATCTTCTGGTAGACATGTTAAACACAGATTGCTAGTACCCACTCCCAGAGTTTCTCATTCAGTGTGTCTGGACTGAGTCCAAAAATTTGCATTGCCAACAAGGTCTTTTGTAATGTTAATGCCATGGATTCTGAGCACACAACTTGAGACAGTTTTTTCTGACATTTAAATTTTGATTCCTTTTTCCATGCTGTTTTCTTTGCCTAGCATTGCTTTTCCATCTTTTCACTTTAAAAATAACTAACAACATGGCACCTTCCAAAAAGATATTACTGTTTGCAAGGAATACATTTTATCTCCTTCATTTGTTCTTATAACAGATATACCTTTTCTAAAATTATTTGATGCATTTGCTTATCATAATAACCATTATGTCATGTTCTTTTTTTGTTTTTTGTTTGTTTGTTTGTTTTTCATGTAACAGTCACATCTTGCTACATCTCTTCTAGAAAACTGAATTCTTGCACACCCTCTCTGGCATCTAGAAAAGCAGATACACTATGTAAGTTAATAAAATACATGAATAAATGCTTGCATGGGAAAATAAGTTTAGAAATAGTGTCATTTAGGATGGGTTAATTCATCACGTTTGCTAGTAGACAAAAATATTGAAAGAAAAATTCTTCCAATTTTGGCATAATATGAAGGAGTAATTTTGAAGAGAGAAGGATTGGTTGAGCAGACATGCTTGACTGTAACCCTTAGGACATGGAAGTCAGAATGATAGTGGTAGTGTCAGAGGCAGTTGCCAGCTTGCCTTGGTTCCTTTTCATTAAAGGAGTAATGGAGTGTAGTTTAGAGAGATGAAAGTAAGGATAGTAAAACAAAATTTATTGAAATATGTTCCAAGGGACAAATAGACCTGTGAAAAGAGCGTGTGATCCCATTCCGATGTGGGGATGGGCCTATGGAGCACATACAGCAATGTTTTTTCTGGTTTGGGGTTTTCATACCTAAAGTAAGATGAGCATTGACTGGTGATTGGTGATGCTCATGATTGGCGTTTGTGATTGACATATGGGAAATTAAATTACAAAGTCAGTGGTCTTGGATGGATCCTGACAGAGGGCGGAGTCCTTGGTCCCTCCCCTGGATGAGAGTTTTTATGACCCCTCCCCAGTCACTGATGCCTGTCTGCCCGACAGTAAAATCTGACTGTCCTGGAAACTGGCAATTTAAAAAGAGGGAAAGAAGGGCCGGGCTAGCTCAGTCGGTAGAGCATGAGACTCTTAAAAAGACAGAAAGAATATGCAAAGATGTACCTTGCATGCTTTTCAATCATGTGCAGTATAATATTTCAGGCAACCAGTTACAATATGTAAATATTTAAAAATCTGCTAAATAGGGGCTGCAAGGTGTCTGGCGCATAACAAATCTTCCCAGGCAGACAAATCAATTAATTCACAAGCTTTTATTGGGATTCCACGCCCGGGCGTGGTTCCCCCTTCCCAGCAGAGCAGGACCCAGGGAAGTCACCCATCAGAGATTGGGAGGGTTCCTTTTAAAGATTCAGGGCATGGAGGTCAAAGGTTGATGTGGGTCTGATCCTCATTGGTTGACCTTTAGGCACCCACGGGGAACCTTGACAGGGACTCTCCATTCCCGGAAGTATAGGCCTTCCCTCCTTGTGCATCCCAAAGCTACCAGGGGCCTTCTCAGATCTGCTCTCATCTGAGTTGGGATACCTCTCCTATATTTGAACATTAAGCATCCATCTTTCAACATCTTACACATTGTCCCTGATTCAACTTGAGTCTTCAAATAGACTATAACTTGAATGACTCATACCTGAAAATAGAAAACATCCCTACTCAAAATATATTCTAGGCTCATTATTTATAGTGCATAAGCAAAATGTTCATTTAGGGGAAATTTCTCTAGTGGATCAAAATAAGATTTTATTTACTTTGAAATTAGAAAAGTGATTGCATATGTTTTATATTCAAAATAGCTATCAATAAATCATAGAGAAATGTTGTCATTGCAATGTATCTTTCTGCTGCATTCAAATGATTTGGTACATAACCATCATAACATTTTCTTTAGTCATTGTGCCGATTATTCTGATCTTTTTCTTCATTCTCATGTTTTTGTGAGGTTAATGAAACAATATCATCAAGAATAATTTATTCCACATCCAACATCATCTGCTGCTCTCATTGCTGGACTTTGAGTATCTTTTTAAAAATTATGGATTTCTTTTTTTTTTATTTTGTTTAGTAAATATAAATTTCCAAAGTACAGTATGGATTACATTGGCTCTCCCCCCCCATAATTTCCCTCCCACTCCCACCCCTCCCATCTCCTGCTCCCTCTCCCATTCCATTCACATCAAGATTCATTTTCAATTATCTTTATATACAGAAGATTGATTCATTATGTATTAAGTAAAGATTTCATCAGTTTGCACCCACACAGAAACACAAAGTCTAAAATTACTGTTTCAGTACTAGTTATAGCATTACTTCACATTGGACAACATATTAAGGACAGATCCCACATGAGAGTTAAGTACACAGTGACTCCTGTTGTTGACTTAACAATTTGACACTCTTGTTTATGGCGTCAGCAATCTCCCTAGGCTCTAGTCATGAGTTTCCAAGGCTATGGAAGCCTTTTGGGTTTGTCTACTTCAATCTTATTCTGACAAGGTCATAGTCAAAGTGGAAGTTCTCTCCTGCCTTCAGAGAAAGGTACCTCCTTCGTTGATGGCCCCGTTCTTTCCACTGGGATCTCACTCGCTGAGATCTTTCACTTAGCTCTTCGTTGTTGTTTTTTTTTTTTTTTTTTTTTTTTTTTAGGGTGTCTTGGCTTTCCATGCCTAAAATACTCTCATGGGCTCTTCAGCCAGATCCAAATGCCTTAAGGGCTGATTCTGAGGCCAGAGTGCTATTTAGGACATCTGCCATTCTATAAGTCTACTGTGTATCCTGGTTCCCAAGTTGGATCGTTCTCTCCCTTTTTTATTCTATCAGTCAGTATTAGCAGACACTAGTCTTGTTTGTATTATCCCGTTGACTCTTAGACCTATCATTGTGATCAATTGTGAACTGACGTTGATCACTTGGACTAGTGAGATGGCATTGGTACATGCCACCTTGATGGGATTGTATTGGAATCCCCTGGCACGTTTCTAACTCCACCATTTGGGGCAAGTCCGATTGAGCATGTCCCAAATTGTACATCTCCTCCCTCTCTTATTCTCACTCTTATATTTAACAGGGATCACTTTTCAGTTAAAATTTAAACACCTAAGAATAATTGTGTGTTAATTACAGAGTTAAACCAATAGTACTAGAATAAAAAAATACTAAAATGGATAAAGTATTACATTGTACATCAACCGTCAGGACAAGAGCTGATCAAGTCACTATTTCTCATAGTGTCCATTTCACTTCAACAGGTTTCCCCTTTGGTGCTCAGTTAGTTGTCGCCAATCAGGGAGAACATATGATATTTGTCCCTTCAGGACTGGCTTAATTCACTCAGCATGATGTTTTCCAGATTCCTCCATCTTGTTGCAAATGGCCGGATTTCATTGTTTTTGACTGCTGTATAGTGTTCTATAGAGTACATGTCCCATCATTTCTTTATCCAGTCTACTGCTGATGGGCATTTGGGTTGGTTCCAGGTCTTAGCTATTATGAATTGAGCTGCAATAAACATTAATGTGCTTGCTTGTTTGCGAATTTAAATTCCTTTGGGTAAATTCCAAGGAGTGGGATGGCTGGGTTGAATGGTAGGGTTATATTCAGGTTTCTGAGGAATGTCCAGACTGACTTCCATAGTGGCTTGACCAGTTTGCATTCCCACCAACAGTGGGTTAGTGTCCCTTTTTCCCCACATCCTCGCCAGCATCTATTGTAGGCAGATTTCTGAATGTGAGCCATTCTAACCGGGGTGAGGTGAAACCTCATTGTGGTTTTGATTTGTATTTCCCTGATGGCTAGTGATCTTGAACATTTTTTCATGTGCCTGTTGGCCATTTGGATTTCCTCTTTTGAAAAATGTCTATTGAAGTCCTTGGCCCATCTCTTAAGTGGGTTGTTTGTTTTGATGTTGTGGAGTTTCTTGATCTCTTTGTAGATTCTGGTTATCAACCCTTTATCTGTTGCATAGTTTGTAAATATTTCTTCCCATTCTGTCGGTTGTCTCTTCACTTTCCTGACTGCTTCTTTTGAAGTACAGAAACTTCCCAATTTGATGCAATCCCAAATGTTAATTTTGGTTTTGACTGCCTGTTCTTCTGGGGTCTTTTCCAAGAAGTCTTTGCCAGTACCTTTATCTTGCAGGGTTTTTCCAATGCTCTCTAATAATTTGATGGTGTAGGGTCATAGGTTTAAGTCTTTAATCCATGTTGAGTGGATTTTTGTGTAAGGTGTAAGGTAGGGGTCTTTCTTCATGCTTCTGCATGTAGAAATCCAATTTTCCCAGCACTGTTTATTGAATAAACTGTCCTTACTCCAGGGATTGGTTTTGGATCCTTGCTCAAATATAAGTTGGCTGTAGATGTTTGAATTGATTTCTGGTGTTTCAATTCTGTTCCATTGGTCTATCCATCTGTTTCTGTACCAGTACCATGCTCTTTTGATAACAACTGCCCTATAGTATGTCCTGAAATCTGGTATTGTAATGCCTCCGGCTTTGTTTTTGTTGTACAAGATTGCTTTAGCTATTCGAGTTCTCCTGTGTCTCCATATGAATTTCAGTACCATTTTTTCCAGATCTGAGAAGAAGGTCTTCGGTATCTTGATTGGTATCACATTGAATCTATGAATTGCTTTTGGGAGAATGGACATTTTGATGATATTGATTCTTCCAATCCAAAGCATGGAAGATTTTTCCATTTTTTGGTATCCTCTTCTATTACTTTCTTTAAGGTTTTGTAATTTTCACTGTAGAGATCTTGAACGTCCTTGGTTAAGTTTATTCCAAGGTATTTGATTGTTTTTGTAGCTATTGTTAATGGGATTGATCTTAGAAGTTCTTCCTCAGCTGTGGCATTGCCTGTGTATACAAAGGCTGTTGATTTTTGTGCATTGATTTTATATCCTGCTACTTTGCCAAACTCTTTTTTTAACTTTTATTTAATGAATATAAATTTCCAAAGTACAGATTATGGATTACAATGGCTTCCCCCCCATAACGTCCCTCCTACCCGCAACCCTCCCCTTTCCCACTCCATCTCCACTTCCATTCACATCATGATTCATTTTCGATTCTCTTTATCTACAGAAGATCAGTTTAGCATACATTAAGTAAAGATTTCAACAGTTTGCTCCCACACAGAAACATAAAGTGAAAAATACTGTTTGAGTACTAGTTATAGCATTAAATCTCAATGTACAGCACACTAAGGACAAAGATCCTACATGAGGAGTAAGTGCACAGTGACTCCTGTTGTTGACTTAACAAATTGACACTCTTGTTTATGGCATCAGTAATCACCCTAGGCTCTAGTCATGAGCTGCCAAAGTTATGGAAGCCCCCTGAGTTCACCGACTCTGATCATATTTAGACAAGGCCATGGTCAAAGTGGAAGTTCTCTCCTCCCTTCAGAGAAAGGTACCTCCTTCTTTGATGACCTGTTCTTTCCACTGGGATCTCACTCACAGAGATCTTTCATTTAGGTTTTTTTTTCCCCCAGAGTGTCTTGGCTTTCCATGCCTGGAATACTCTCATGGGCTCTTCAGCCATATCCGAGTGCCTTAAGTGCTGATTCTGAGGCCAGAGTGCTGTTTAGGACATCTGCCATTCTATGGGTCTGCTGTGTATCTCACTTCACATGTTGGATCGTTCTCTCCCTTTTTTATTCTGTCTGCTACTATTTGCAGACACTATTCTTGTTTATGAGAGTTCCAATAGTCTCTTAGTAGAGTTCTTTGGGTCCCCTAAATAAAGATGCATATCATCTGCAAAGAGGGATAATTTGAATATTCCTTCCCAATTTGTATCCATTTAATTTCTTTTTCTTGCCTAATAGCTCTGGCTAAAACTTCCAGAACTATATTGAAGGGCCAGCACCTTGGCTCACTAGGCTAATCCTCCACCTTGCAGCGCTGGCACACCAGACTCTAGTCCAGGTCGGGGCACCGTTTTCTGTCCCGGTTGTCCCTCTTCCAGGCCAGCTCTCTGCTGTGGCCAGGGAGTGCAGTGGAGGATTGCCCAATTGCTTGGGCCCTGCACCCCATGGGAGACAAGGATAATTACCTGGCTCCTGCCATCGGATCAGCGTGGTGCACCCGCCGCAGTGCACTGGCCGCGGTGGCCATTGGAGGGTGAACCAACAGCAAAGGAAGACCTTTCTCTTTGTCTCTCTCTCTCACTGTCCACTCTCCCTGTCAAAAAAAAAAAAAAAAAAAAAAAAAGAACTGTATTGAGCAGCAGTGGTGAGAGTGGGCAACCCTGTCAGGTACCAGATCTCAGTGGAAATGCTTCCAACTTTTCCCCATTCAATAGGATGTTGGCCATGGATTTTTCAGAAATTGCTTTGATTGTATTGAGGAATGTTTCTTCTATACCCAGTTTGCTTAGAGTTTTCTTCATGAAAGGGTGTTGTATTTTATCAAATGCTTTCTCTGCATCTATTGAGATAATCATATGATTCTTCTTCTGCAGTCTGTTAATGTGGTGTATCACATTGATTTTTTTGCGAACATTGAACCATCCCTGCATACCAGGGGGATAAATCCCACTTGGTCTGGGTGGATGATCTTTCTGATGTGTTGTTGCATTCTATTGGCCAGAATTTTATTGAGGATTTTTGCATCTATGTTCATCAGGGATATTGGTCTGTAATTTTCTTTCAGTGCTGCATCTTTCTCTGGCTTAGGAATTAAGGTGATGCTGGCTTCATAGAAAGAATTTGGGAGGACTCCCTCTTTTCGATTGTTCTGAATAGTTTGATAAGAATTGGAGATAGTTCTTCTTTAAATGTCTGGTAGAATTCAGCAGTGAATCCATCTGGTCCTGGGCTTTTCTTTGTTGGGAGGGCCTTTTTTACTGTTTCATTTTCTGTCTCAGTTATGGGTTTGTTTAGGTTTTCTATGTCTTCTTGGTTCAATTTAGGTAGGTTGCATGTGTCCAGGAATCTATCCATTTCTGATAAATTTCCCTGTTTGCTGGCATACAAGTCCTTGTAGTAATTTCTGATGATTCTTTTTATTTTTGTGGTGTCTGTTGTTACGTTTCCTTTTTCATCTCTGAGTTTATTGATTTGGGTCTTTTCTTTTTTTAGTTAGTTGGGCCAATGGGGTGTCAATTTTGTTAATTTTTTCAAAAAACCAGCTCCTCATTTGGCTGATATTTGTAATTTTTTTTTGGATTCAATCCTGTTGATTTCTTCTCTGATTTTATTTATTTCTCTTCTCCTACTAGATTTGGGTCTGGTTTGCTGTAGGTTTTCTAGATCCTTGAGATGCATTGCAAGCTCATCTATTTGGTGCCTTTCCATTTTCTTGATGTAGGCACCTATTGATATAAATTTTCCTCTTAACACTGCTTTTGCTGATTTCTTTCATGTATAATGATTCCACACTAGGTCAGCTAAGAACTGGCTAGTCACTTTATATATCCTGAGAAATCACACTGAACATCTAGGTCACTTTCTGAGAATGGATTTTTGAAATAAAGAAGGGTAAAAAAATACCAGAATTAGAACAAAATTCTGGCCTAAAATATCCGTTTACACATGCACACACATACATACACATATGAATTTCTTTAATTTAAACCCAAATGCTTTGTTAATTTATTACTCTTTTTCTTAATACATTACATTTACATAGGCACATACATAAAATTATTGCGTTTTCTTCTTTTGATTAATATTTTGGTGTTAATGTTCAAATATAGTTTGCTTAGTATTATTTTACTGAAAAAATAACTAAAAGATTATATTGTAGAGAGTTTGGGCATGTCTGTGTATGTGTGTTAACACAAAACAACAATAATTTAAGAACTCCTACACATGAGATCAGTTAAGCAGTTTTTTTCTCTTAAAACAGTTTCTTGTATTCCCTCTCAGAGTAAGTACTAAAAAGCAACAAAAACTAATCTGTCTTTATAAAATATGTTTTAAAAAAAACTTAGCTACCTTTGGTAGAATTCTCCTTCTGTTTATATAGACCATGGTGTATGCTTTCTTGGGACTTTGTATGTTTTTTGATAAGAGTTATTTTTGGGGTATTTAGTGAATAGAGGGACATCTGTGTGATTATTGAAATAATGGCTATTTTTGAGAACTATTGTTACAGAAATTCAGAAACAACTATTTTAGCCATCTCAAAGTACATAGAATGTTTATTTCTGAGATATTAAAAGCTCCAGCAATATTGAAAAAAAAAATAACACCTGTAGAAGTTTCAAGACAACGGTTGTAGCAAAACAGTGAGCTTGAAATGTATCTTCTGTACGCACTCCTTATGACAACTTTCTGTATATCTATTTCTTCATCTGTGAGACAGGGATTATAAAACCTACTATGCATGTTTCCTTAGAGGAAGCAAGATAAGTAATATGCCTTGTAGCAGTTACTGAGCAGAAACTTTTTATTAGTCATTATCTTTTTAATATTATCATTACACATCTTACTTTTGCAAACCTTCCTATAATTCCCCTAAGCCTGATGCTGATAAGGTTAATCAAGTTAATTAAGTTCATATTCAAACTTTCCTATGAGCATTAGGGATTTGAGAGAAAGAATTACAATAAAGAAAATGAGAAGTCTTAAATATCAGCTACTTTAAAAGTAGCTGAATCTCCTTGGATGGTAATGTGTTGAGAGTTGGCTGGAAAATAATAAAATAATCTGAGATCAGAGCTTTCCCTAGATGGGTCTGTTTAGGACATGTTCATAGAGATACCAGTTTAAGGAGTTCTATTTTATTAGATCAACAAGTGAACAAATTAAGAATGAGATTCACAAATCTACAAACTCATCACATATTTTACTATATTCACAGAAATTACATTATCTTGGCTTAGGTTTTTTCTTTTCCTTTTGAATACAGACTTCATATTTATTCAAATCCAAATATTACTTTCATAAAATTAGGAAGAAAGCACATCTTAACTTACCGTGAGGCACAAATCCACAGAAATTTTTCTTGTTTTATATTTTCTAGTTCCATTCTCAGAAATACCTGCTACAGTAGCTTCAAAGATAAAATGGCCTACAATGAATAACTCTGTATGTCTTCATATTTTTCAACAGACATCAATACCTTTACCTCCACAGTAATGTTAGTAGACACAGTGAATCAAAGATTAGCTTCTTTATTCCCCAGAGAACTCCAAGAAAGAAATAAAGAAATGATTACAGTATTGTAAGTACAAAGTTAATATTAGTTCCTGGCAACAGCAAATTAAACCAGGAATTGGCTACCATCCCATTAGGAAATTGGAGGATGATAAACTATTGAATGAAAATGACTCAAGGTTCTCTTATTGAACATGCAATTGTTCTTTTCTTTATTAAGCATTCACGTGATTTATATTCTAGAGATTCAAACAAGTTGCTTCTATTAGTACTTGCCTTCTTATGGTTCTTTTTGTGGAGAGTGATTCTTTGAAAGAAGGGTGTATTGGGGGGGGGGGAGACAGAGAAAGAGAGATCAATATTCCATCCACTGGTTCATTCTCTAAATATTGGCAACAGCAAAGGCAGGACCAGAATGAATACAAGAGCCTGAAACTTAATCCAGGTAACTCATGTAGGTGGCAGGAATCCAAGTACTTGAGCCATTCCTTGATACCTTCCTGTATGTAGGTAAGCAGGAAGCTGGAACTTGAATCAGAGCTAAAACTTTGGCATGCTGATGTGGGATACATGTGTCCTAGGCAATATCTTAGCAGCTATGTCAAACTCCCACCCCAATGTTTTAATCTGATGGTTTGGTGAATATATGTCTTAGGTTGACATATTATAACAAAATACCATAAACTAAGTGGTTTATAAATACAGTCCAAATCCGTACTCTGATATGGGTGGATAACCCAAGCCATGGCTTAATCCACTATGCCATAATGCCCAACCCTCTTATCCCATTATTATTTGCATTTGAATTTGCTAATGACTAGTGGTGCTGAAAATTCTCTGATGTGTTTATTTGCAATTTGCTAACTTTCTTTGATGAAATATTCATTGAAATCCTTAGCTGTTAAGAAATCAGGATGTTAATATCTTTGCTATTGAATTATGATGGTTCTTTACGTATTATGATACAAAGTTTTAACAGATATGTTTTAGTGAATATTTTCTGTGAGTCTATGATTTGCATTTTCATTGTCATGCCAGTGTATTATGAAGGAGAAGCTTTTTAAAGTCTTTAAAAGTTTAATTTACTGTTGATCTCTCACATGCGAGACCCAGATGGAGCTCCTAGCTCCTTAGTTTGGCCTAGCCCAGCCTTGGCTGTTGTAGTCATCTGGGAACCAACCAGCAGATGGTAGATCTGAGTGTCTCCTCCCCCACTTCTCCATAACTCTGACTTTGAAATAAATAAATAATTTTTTTTTTGACAGGCAGAGTGGACAGTGAGAGAGAGAGACAGAGAGAAAGGTCTTCCTTTGCCGTTGGTTCACCCTCCAATGGCCACCGTGGCCGGCGCACCATGCTGATCCGATGGCAGGAACCAGGTACTTCTGGTCTCCCATGTGGGTGCAGAGCCCAAGTACTTGGGCCATCCTCCACTGCACTCCTTGGCCACAGCAGAGAGCTGGCCTGGGAGAGGGGCAACCGGGACAGAATCCGGCGCCCCGACTGGGACTAGAACCCGGTGTGCCAGCGCCGCAAAGAGTAGCATTAGTCTAGTGAGCCGCGGCACCGGCCTTAAATAAAGAAATCTTAAAAAAAAAAAAAAAGTAGTAGTATTTGGTGGCCAGAGAATTTGGTCAAATAATTATTTAAATCATTTCACATTTATACATATAACTGTATTTTTAAATTTTCATGTGGCACATTTTCCATGAATTTTTTTTTTTCAAAATCCCCTCAAATGCAAACTTTCAAAAGTTTTTGGTACAAAAATAAACTGATATTTTAATTCCTGTTTTCCATAAAGACTGTAGTCCCCGCGTGTGGGTAGGTATATATGATAGCAATGGTAGCATCTTCTTTCAAATGTCTAATTGAAATAATGAAACAAAATAAAAAATAATCAAATAAATAACTAAAATTCCTGAGAATTAATTGAAGTGAAGGATAAGAGGTCTTATTATCATTGAACACTCTTCGAGTGGTCTAGAAAAAAGAAAATAAATGGTCACTTCCCATAACCAATTTCCTGGGATTCTGTCTATAAAAGTGATCTTTCTCTCTCTTATCCTCCTTCCCTCTCTCTCTCTTTCACTCTCTTTCTCCCCGTCACCTTGTTATTTGCCTTCAGCTCCACATCTCTCAACATTTTATTGAATAGTGTAGGCTCTGTTCATCACCTTTACACCTGTGAGTAAGCAAGCGCCTATTGTTTAAAAACTTAAACACGTGCATGCTGCAGCCTGCAGAACCCTTAGTTTTTGTTGCATCATCGGCAGAGAGTTTCTCCACAGGGACTGCTGTACCCCTGCCAGTCCCAAGCCTCTGGTATTCACTTCAACTGATTTTACTGCCAGGTTCAGCACTCGAGAAGAGAATAACCAGCTCTGAGCAACATGCTCTTTTTCTGCAGACTGACAAAGCTCTGCTTTAACCTCCTCCTGTGTCTCATAACAGAAGCTCTTATAACAGCTTTTGCTGTCAGACGACTCCAAGCCACTCTTCACAATCCAATGAGGGGAAATAAGAATTTAGAATTATTTACATCTAGTTGACATAAGGATGTTTAAAATGAAATGTACATATGGTAAGATGGTAGAGTATGTTTTAGAAGGCATATTTTGAATAGAATTTTCCTTTAAAATTGGACATTATAGAAGGGTTTTTTTCAGTATTTAAAGAACACAAACTTAAGTATGACATACATCATGAAGTGGAATTGTTTTAAATGAATCCTAGATATTTTTAAGCAATTCTTATTTATAAGTTCATTTAAATAAATTATCCATCTATACTAGGTTTAACTCCAGCATTTCACCATCTTCACTCTTCTTACTATAGAATAAACTAAAAAAACATCTTCTTAAGAATGTAGAACTGGGGGCCGATGTTGCAGCATAGTAGGTTAAACAGCCATCTGCAATTCTGGCATCCCATTTGACTGCCAGTTCAACTCATGGCTGCTTCACTTTGATCCAGCTCCCCGCTAATAGCCTGAGAAAGCAGCAAAGCAGCAGCAGATGACCCAAATGCTTGGGCCACCCCGTACCCCTGTGGGAAATCCAGAAGACGCTCCTGGCTCCTGGCTTCAGACTTGCCCAAATCTAGCCAGTGCAGCCATTTGGGGAGTGAACCAGCAGATGGAAAATCAATCTCTCTCTCTCTCTCTCTCTCTCTCTCTCTTTCATCAACTCTGCCTTTCAAATAAATAAATCTTAAAGATAAAAAGAATGTAGAATTTGGGGATTCACTGTGGCATAGCAGAATATACTGCTGCCTGCAATTCTGGTATCCCATGTGGGTGCCATTTCAACTCCTGGCTGCTCCAGGTCTTATCCATCTCCCTGCTGGTGCACTTGCAAAAAAAGCATAAGGTGGTCCAAGTACTTGGACCACTGCACACACATTGGGGACCCAGATGAACTGACTCCTGGCTTTGGCTTGGCCCAGTCCTGGCTCTTGAGAACATTGGAAGAGTGAGCAGTGCATGAGAGATTTCTGTCTCTCCTCTCTCTCTCTCTCTGTAACTTTGCCTTGCAAATAAATAGATAAATATTTGTAAAAAAATAACAAATGCAGAATTTGAAGACTATTGAAGCAAGCTTAGCGTGGTATATACTGTAGTATACAAGGATTGTTTGTTTACTTAATTTCTAACTTCAGCAGTTTCACAAAGGCCCTCTCTGAATGTTCTGAGAATCATGTATATGATATATCTGACATGGTAGTAGTTGCCTGGGACTAGTGATGTGGTCAGGCTCTCCCTCTCACACTAATTTTGAACTCTTACCACTTGGCCTTTTTGACATCAGTTTCCTCAGTAATATGTGGAGTTTAACTAAGTTAGAAGTTACACATTTTATATCCACTCTCAGCTTCAATGTCGTCAAAATAGTTTATTTTTTTTAAACTGAGGTCACATATCTACATCTAAGTAATGCTTTAATTGTCATTTTTACATAATAAGCCACTCCAAAATTTAGTGTACTATAACAGAAATTTATTACTTCTTATGATTCTGTAGTAGAACAGGTTATTATTCTCTGCAGATGGCATAGAACAATAGGCCGGCAGAGCTGGAATAGTATAGAGGTAGAAGTGGGATTTCAAATGGGGATAATGACAGGTTGTCTTAGTGTTTTCTTCATGTGGATATCTCCTTTGAGCTGTTTAGGCTACTTCATATCATAGCAGTGGACAGAGACTTGGATTGACTTCCTGGCTCCTGGCTTTTATCTCAGCTGGGTATCTGGATAGTGAACGAATGGATGGGAGATCCCTCTCTTTCTCTCTCTCAAAATAAATAAATAAATAAGCAAACAAACAAGTAAATAAAAGTCTAGCATTATCCATTGTCTTCATTCAGCACAGATAATATTTCTTTGTTAGATCCTGGGTTTACATTAGATTTTGATAAGGTCTGGAATATATGCTGTTAAAATTACTTTTTAACAAATTTGACATGATATATGTCAAAGTCTCTCAATGCTTTCCTTAATCAAAACATTTGTTAACACTAATATGAGGTAATTATAGTCATACAAAAGCCCAATTGCTTTGAGTGTTTGCCAGTGAGTTACTTGTAAATGTCATAAAAACAACCTTTTTTTTTAGCTTCAGTTTCTAGTGATTTATTTCTCTAAATCTAACATACTTATCTGTGTATACTGATGGGACAAAATCAAAATGTAAAGCTCTATTGAATATGTGTTTTTCTAATGTATAGAATTTCTAAGTATTTTTCTGATATTCATTTCGTCATTGTTTATTCTTTGGATATAGTCAATTATACACACTGGATGGGAAACAGTGAAATGCATTGTTAAAATTCAAATAATAATATTAATTAATTTAAACTTAAAGTAAACTAAACTATAAATAAAGTTGGTTTGAAAATTAAACACTTGACCAGACGTCCAGAGGTATGGCAATGATCCAAAGGATAACTCAGAGATGGCTTTTAAAGGTATACATTCCATTTGCATATGCTGCTCTCTTTATTGTTGGGCTTTGTTCCTTATGCTTTTTTTTTTTTTTTTTTTTTTTGACAGGCAGAGTGGACAGTGAGAGAGAGAGACAGAGAGAAAGGTCTTCCTTTGCCGTTGGTTCACACTCCAATGGCCGCCGCGGCCAGCGCGCTGCAGCCGGCGCACTGTGCTGATCCGATGGCAGGGGCCAGGTACTTATCCTGGTCTCCCATGGGGTGCAGGGCCCAAGCACCTGGGCCATCCTCCACTGCACTCCTTGGTCACAGCAGAGAGCTGGCCTGGAAGAGGAGCAACCGGGACAGAATCCGGCGCCCCGACTGGGACTCAAACCCCGTGTGCCGGTGCCGCAAGGCGGAGGATTAGCCTAGTGACCTGCTTAATCACTTTAAACTTATTGATTAGATGTAGTCATCATATGTAGTATCATTTCCAAGTGGAAAAAGAGCATGGCAAGGATTATTTTTCTTGCATCTCTTTTGGAGCACAGAAAGCTTTCTCAGATGATAAACATTATATTTCATTTCTATTTTGATTGGCAAAATGGTAAACATTGTTATTCCTCAGCAAGGCTTTACCAAAAATATAGAGAAAGAAATTACCATGAAGGTATTATTCATATAAAATGGAATAGGTATTGGAGAATCAGCCATCATGGATATTCTATAGAAAAGTCAGTTTTTCAGTTATCCATGTATGATTTTGATTGGATGCATTTTTGGATAGGAGGTAGCCTTGAGTAATAGAAAGGCTACAAAACCTAAAAGTAGGAAATAGTGGGTTCTAGTCAGCCCTCTCCTCTGTTTCAAAATGTTTACAAACCATTATTGACAATATTTTGGATATATTCTGTTTTTAGCTCACTTTTTAAAAAACATTAGATAAATGCATATACCATGTAACAAGCCTTCAAAATGTTCATGTTAAGAAAAAAAAAACTGAACGAATTGCAAAAGTTTGGGAACCAAAATAAATTTTTTTAAAGACTTATTTTATTTATTTGAAAGACAGAGCTATAAGAGAGAGGTAGAGGCAGAGAGAGAGAGAGAGGTCTTCCATCTGCTGGTTCACTCTCCAGATGGCCACAATGGCTGGAGCTGAGCCGATATGAAGCCAGGAGGCAGGAACTTCTTCTGGGTCTGCTACATGGGTATAGGGCCCAAGAACTTGGGCCATCTTCCACTGTTTTCCCAGGCCATAGCAGAGAGCTGAATTGAAAGAAGAGCAGCCGGGACTAGAACCGGCACCCATATGGGATGCCGACACTGCAGGCCAGAGCTTTTACCCGCTGCGCCACAGCACCGGCCCTAAACTTATCTTTTAATTTCATTTTCCACAAATGTTTTGTAGTACCCCCAATATTACTTTTTTTTTTTTTTGACAGGCAGAGTTAGTGAGAGAGAGAGACAGAGAGAAAGGTCTTCCTTTTTCCATTGGTTCACTCCCCAAATGGCGGCCACGACCTGCGTGCTGTGTGGATCCGAAGCCAGGAGCCAGGTGTTTCCTCTTGGTCTCCCATGCGGGTGCAGCACCCAAGGACCTGGGCCATCCTCTACTGCACTTCTTGGGCCACAGCAGGGAGCTGGACTGGAAGAAGAGCAACCGGGACAAAATCCGGAGCCCCGACTGGGACTGGAACCCAGGGTGCTGGCACCACAGGCAGAGGATTAGCCTAGTGAGCTGCGGTGCCGGCCCCCCCAATATTACTTAACATTACCATTATATATGGAGAAGCTCTCCATAATCAAATATGTTAATATTTTAGCAGCAAAATATATTAGGAGTTATATTAACTGGAATTAAATGAAAGTTAAAAATTGCCTGTGGCATTTTAGTATAAATTATCACCTTATAGATTTTTAAAGATATTTTAAAAATTTAAAATAAATAATAATAAAAATAAAATTTATTTTAAAATAAATTTTAAAATTTATTTAATTTTTGAAAGGCAGAGCTGCAGAGAGGCTGATGCAGAGTTGAGAGAGAGAGAGAGAGGTCTTCCATCCACTTGTTCACTCCCCAAATGGCCGACAAGGGCAGGAGCTGAGCTAATGCAAAGCCAGGAGCACGGAGCCTCTCCTTGGTCTTCCACATAGCAGCAGGAACCCAAGGATCCTGGCCATCTTCCACTGGTTTCCCAGGCCATAGCAGAGAGCTGGATCAGAAGTGGAGCAGCTGGGACTCAAACTGGTGTTCATATGGGATGACAGCGCTGCAGAGTGCCATCTCTGTGATAGGTTGTTAAAAACTCATTTCACAGCATATTTTATTTTAGCTTTGGAATAACAGATAATACACCTTGGTGTCACCCAGGTTTCTTCCAGAAAAAAAAAAATTGTTTGTATGAATTTATATGCTTTTTGAAACTTTTTCTAACATGGATGGATTCTCTGAATCCATAGCTACCTTTTCTTTTCAACTTGCTTTACAATAGATATAAAACACAGTAGTGGAATTTCCAGAAATAGATTACACAAGAGTCTTACCTGGAAGACAATTCCGGAGGCCTAACTCACTTCTTCCTCTTCATGTCACCCTGGTAGTCTATGCATAACTCAGCATAAGAGGTTGCACAATGAATAACTTAGCTTTCCCTTTCAGAAAGGATCAACACTATATAGTTAGAATTAACACAAAAGATCAGAAAATATATTTAGATGCTTTTGAAAATTACTGAGTGTGGTACCCAAAAGCTTGCATAGTGGTTCTGAGTTGCTGAAACAAGGAGAATTTGTGACCCCGTCCCTTCTCTTTTATGAATGTTTAGACTCTTTTCTTTCTTTCTTTCTTTTTAGATACATTTATTTATTTGAAAGACAGAGTTACAGAGAGAAGGGGGGGTAGGGTGGGAGAGAGAGAGAGAGAGAGAGAGAGAGAGAGATCTTCCTTTCATTGAATTACTCCCCAAATGACCACAATGGCTGGAGTTGCACTGATCTGCAGCCAGGAGCCAGGAGCTTCTCAAAATTTCCCATGTAGGTGCAGGGGCCTGGGCATATTTTCATTCTGCGTCCATTATGAACTTTGGAAGTGAAACACAAAATCCAGATTACAGATTGTCCTTTATTCTCAATGAAGGAACATAAGAAGAACAGAAGATATGAGTGGGTAGAGGAAAATTGTCATTATCAAATGTGAATGTCCTTCTCAATTTCACAAAGCCTTCAATATCAAAGCTTTGAAAATCTGAAGCAGTAGAGGAAGCTTAGATCTTTTTCATTTGTATTTTGCTGAATTAAGGGGGCAACTGGTTTCAGAAATAGGGCACCACGGTTTATTTTATCAGGACTCAA
Source organism: Oryctolagus cuniculus (assembly GCF_051225735.1). Taxonomy (NCBI): domain Eukaryota; kingdom Metazoa; phylum Chordata; class Mammalia; order Lagomorpha; family Leporidae; genus Oryctolagus; species Oryctolagus cuniculus. The sequence goes on along the minus strand of NC_142870.1, from coordinate 115,811,367 downwards.
CAATTCTAGTGAGTAGTCCACCCTCAGTCCTGCAAGCTTAGAAATATGATGCTTTAGAACAAAGGAAATGCCTCGCTATAGTTACCTCAACCTAACCACCCACAATATCAAAAAAGTATTGGTATTTGTAAGCACATATAATTTATAAGCCAGAATGACAATTAGTTAATTTAATTTTTCAGCAGAAAGTAAAATTATAACCAAAATATGAAATCCACAACCTAGTGAAGGTAATTATCAACAAAGAAGTTTATGTGTCATTTTGTCAAGAGCATTCTCTTTCCGTGAAGACAAATTGTGCAAGAACTTAAATTCTCAAAAAGATGTATTATTTTTAAGTGAGAAAGGAATCAGAACATAAGGATCAAGATGGCATTCAGATTTGTGTCCCCAGTGTGATGGTTTAAATCACTTTCAATCACCAAGGAAATTGTGATATTCAGCCAAGACTTCTTCTATCCTAATCAGGACTCAAAGTTAGCATCAACATTGACCTCAGAAAATCACTTGTTTTATGCTTGCATGACTGAACAATCATCCTTTTATCTTTATATAAGTCCATTGAATGAACTTAAATTAAATTATTTCTGTACTGAGAAGAAGCCTGTCTCTGAGGAGACTGCTTTTTCTCTGCTCTAATTCACACATTAATTTTCATGTTATGCAATGAGGATAACATTTATTAACTGAGAGTTCTCAGATTCTCACCTCCTACTATCTGTGAGACATTATACAAAAACACAAATCTTCCCCCTTAGTTGGAAGGTTAAGTGAAGTTAAATTCTATCCATTTTCATTTTTACATATAGATAAGAACTACTGGTTACTACATTAACCCAGATATCTCCTGTTCTTTCCCTTCTTAAAAGCACGTGAAGCATTTTAAATCCAGAGAGATGTCAGAAAGCCTTCCCAAGATCACTTTGTTCTCCATACTATATTGTCTAACCATCATTTTTATGACAGCCCTAACAATAAACTAAACAGGAATCCCAACTTCATGTCACATTGTCTTCCAAAAATGAAGAAAATTAAAATTAAAGATGATAAAGGTAGGAAGGGCCAAGCTTAATGTGACCACAATATAGAATGAATTCATTTCGGTATCAAAATTTGTAAACATCTGGCTGGCGGCGCGTCTCACTAGGCTAATCCTCCGCCTTGTGGCGCCAGCACCCTGGGTTCTAGTCCCAGTCAGGGCGCCAGATTTTGTCCCGGTTGCCCCTCTTCCAGGCCAGCTCTCTGCTGTGGCCTGGGAGTGCAGTGGAGGATGGCCGAAGTACTTGGGCCCTGCACCCCATGGGAGACCAGGATAAGTACCTGGCTCCTGCCATCGGATCATCGCGGTGTGCCAGCCACAGCGCGCTGGCCGCAGTGGCGATTGGAGGGTGAACCAATGGCAAAGGAAGACCTTTCTCTCTGTCTCTCTCTCTTACTGTCCACTCTGCCTGTCAAAAAAAAATTTGTAAACATCTTTTCAATCATCCTCATTATTTTGTTATGTGCATGGCATTTTTATTAAAGTAATATGTGCTCCTCATTTTGTTTATTGATAGAATTGATGTGCAAAGAAAAATAATAATCCCCCATACCGATTCTCCCCAATACTGACAACTATTCTCCGAAGAAAAATACTTTTTAAAAAATATTTATTCATTTATTTTAAAGTCAGAGTTACACAGAGAGAGAAGGAGAGGCAGAGAGATAGAGAGGTTCTCCATCCTCTGGTTCACTCCCCAATTAGCCACAATGGCCGGAGCTGCACCGATCCATAGGAGCCAGGCACTTCCTCCTGGTCTTCCCATGCAGTTTGAGGGACCCAAGGAGCTGGGCCATCTTCTACTGCTTTCCCGGGCCATAACAGAGAGCTGCATTGGCAGTGGAGCAGCTGGGACTAAAACCAGTGTTCGTACGGGATGTCAGTCTTACCCGCTGTACCACAGCTCCGGCGAAAAAAAAACACTTTTAATTCTTAGCTATTTTCTGCAGCATTTGTCTCCACATTTTAAGTAATTTGTTTTTGTGTCTCTTCCATAATCTTTTCAGTTTTAAAACTACTCTTTAGATACGAAAGTTACTATGAAGGTAAGGTTTTATACTTATTCCAATTATTCTAAAACACACACACACACACACAGAGAGAGAGAGAGAGAGAGAGAGAGAGAGAGAAAACTCCTGAGGCTCATCCCAACCTTCTAGATTGTTCATGTATTCCTTTCCTGAAGTAGCCATGACTTTGTGAGAATACTGAATCTTATTCTTAAATATTGGCCCTACTGCCATGTTATTTGAACAGCCTCTTCTACCTTCTATTCTCACGACTTATCATAAAATTATTGCTTCATTTCATGAAAATGAGTTTAGTGATATCATATATTGTCTTTTTTTCTCTTTGACTTATACTTTTAGAAATAGACTTTATATAGTCTGTTTAATCTAAATTGCCTGTGATGTACAATGCTTCATTATATGGTTTACCACTAAAGAAAAACGATGACAATTATAACTTTCAGACTTTAAACTGTGAAACACATCTTAATTTTAACATAGGAAAATCATTGGCATCAATGAAATATTTTAGATGGTTTATCCCATATAGTTTTAAAAAATCTGCAGAACTATTCTGCTACTGGTTATAAGATTTGCATGGCAAAAGTCTAAAGAGTAATAAATTATCTGACACTAACTTTAGTTTATTCTTAGAATTTACTGATGTCTTTCAGCTAGAATACAAAGCAAAGTATTAAAATTCTTTATCCGGGGGCTGCTGAAGTGTTGTAATGAATAAAGTTGCCACCATCCCTTATGGGGCCCTGGTGCATGCCCTGGATGCTCCACTTCAGATCCAATTCCTTCCTAAAGTGACTGGGAAAGCAGTGGAGGATGGCCCAAATGCTCTACACCCATGTGGGAGATCCGGAAGAAGCTACTGGATTCTGACTTGGGACCAGGCCAGCACTGGTTGGTGGGGCCATCTGGATAGTGAACCATTGGATGGAAAATGTCTCTTTCCATCTCTCAATCTGTTTCTATGTAACTCTGCTTCCCAAGTAAACAAATAAATCTTAAAAACAAACAAACAAGAATCCCTACCCCACAGAAACAGATAATTTGAATTAAGCTTCATTTTTAGATGATTAAGAATGTGGTATTTAGTTGCACTTTCAAATTTTCATACTTAAAAAGCCTGTTAATTTATCTCTGCTATTATCTATTGAATTTAGTGGGTTAATAATTTAACTCTAAAGCATAAAAGGAGCAATATTTTCCTTCCATATTAATCATATATATTCATTCATATTTTTACATCTTCATATATAATGATATATCATTGTTTACAGAAAACTATTTGAATAATGAAAAATTCTATCTGTCATTATTAGAAGTGTATGGGACATTTAATATACTAATAGATATTTAATTGAATTTAAGCTTTATATAAATGCTAACATTATTGCTGAATTTAAAAAATATTTCTCAGCAGAATTACTTATCATCATATTTTTAACCTAGAAAATGGAAGAAAGGTAAAATTTGGGGGTTTCTTGACATGCTTAAGTGCCACTGCTCTAGGCAAGTTATAAATGAGAAAGAAATGCAATAATAAAATCACCTTGTCTTGTCATTTAGAATTACATAATTTGAATTTTCTGTTCTTGTCATGTTCTCATCTACTCATAGACATTTTTATGGTGGAAATACAGTCTTATGCATAAATGCAATGTATTTATGAGTATGTAAATGATATATTTAATATAAATGGATAAATTCTTTAGCAATTGAATTCTCATACCAAGCTTAAATCAATAGATGATATAACCAATGGACAATCAGCATGTTAAATCTAGAGCAGTTAACATCTAGTTTGTGGTCAAGGAAAAAAGTAATTTTTATTTCCTTATTTGAGATGCAGTGACAGAGTAAGTGAGAATTTCCATTTGCTGAGTCATCCCCCAAGTGCCCACAATGGCTGAGGATTGGCTGGGGTTGAAACTAAGAGACAGGAAGTCAATCAAGTTCTTTCATGTGGGTGACAAGAATCCAATCCCTTGAGCCATAATTGCTGCCTGCAGGGTTTGCATTAGCAGGAATTAGGAAGCTGGAACCAGGAGTCAAAGCCAGGAATCAAACACAGGTACTCTGTCTTTTACTTGCTCAGGAAACAGTAATATCTACCTATATATTGCGTAAACCATACTTGTAACTAAGTCATATTGTATAGCATTTATTTTTATGTTGTTTATAAAACTTTCATTAATAAATAGCTTTCAGTATCTTGCACAACATATTCTGGAGATGAAATATTTATAAAATAATCCTTTTAATCCCTAATAAGAGTCATCTGGAAAGGCATTGATCCTGTTAACACACTGGTTTCTGTTGAAGTACAGAAGAAAGGCTTCCGTTAAGATAATGGGAGGAAGCTGGTGAACCTTTCCATATACACAGAGTATAAAAGGGGATAAAATTGTAAAAAGCAAAAAACAACAACAACAAAAAAACAAAAACAAAAAAACAAAACAAAAAAAAAACCATTCTTTTTGGCTTTGCAAGTTGCCAAAGGCAGATGGAAATTGGAAATAGTTTGTTCTTGGGAAACTCTTGAGAATTTTGGGTAAGAACAGCTCTCTGTTGCTAACTTGCCTTGGGCTACCGCCACCAACAGCCCTTGTTTGAGAGACAAAATAATATCAGCTTTACAATGGAAAAGGATGAAGGGATAAGGGATCATTAGTACCTTTGCTTCCAAAGGGCTGGAATTAATTCACGTTGAGGCACAAAATCCTGCAGTGTTGTCACTTGAAAGTGAACACTTGATAGACTGTAAGAAAGGGAAGAAAGGAAAGCTTTGCAAATGTGTAGCTTTCCTGGTTAGAGTAAGAAGCAGACTCTAGAAAATTAGGAAAAAGATAATAGAAATGAGAGCCACAGAAGAGAATAATTTGTTGAATACAAGTTCCGTCCAAAATACTGAATAACCATTGAGGTAGACGACCAATAAGCTAAGTAATCAGTGTTAAGCCAAGGACATGTAGGAGAAGGAAAGGAGGGCAGGAAGGAGGAGGGAATGAGAATAGGAGAGAGAATTGAGCAGAGATGTCAAGAACTATAATAAAAAGGGAAAGTTTCTAAAATTGGAGACCATAAAACATTTAAAATTAAAGCAAATAAAATTCAGATATGTTTTCTGGAATAGATATTATCTAAAATGTCTAGTTGTAATAAAATAGGCAAGAAAGAAGGAAAATGTGGGGGCCTGCACTACGGCGTAACAGATTCAAGTCCTGGCTGCTCCACTTCCTATCCAGGTCTCTGCTGTGGACTGGGAAAGCAGTGGAAGATGGCCCAAGTCCTTGTGCCCCTGCCCCTATAAGGGAGACCTGGAGGAGTCTCCTGGGTCTTGGCCTTGTATTGGCGCAGCTCCAGCAGTTGTGGCTACTTGGGGAGTGAACCTGCAGATGGAGGATCTCTCTCTTTATCTCTTCCTCTCTCTCTCTCTCTCTCTCTCTGTGTGTGTGTGTGTGCCTCTGCCTCTCTGTAGCTCTGCCTTTCAAATAAATAAATGTCTTTAAAAGAAAAGTAGGCAAATGTGACCTATTCTCAAGAATAAATGCAATTGGCCGGCGCCAAGGCTCAATAGGCTAATCCTCCACCTGCAGTGCTGGCACACCAGGTTCTAGTCCAAGTCAGGGCGCCGGATTCTGTCCCAGTTGTTCCTTTTCCAGTCCAGCTCTCTGCTGTGGCCTAGGAGTGCAGTGGAGGATGGCCCAGGTCCTTGGGCCCTGCACCTGCATGGGAGACCAGGAGAACCCGGCTCCTGCCTTCGGATCAGCACGGTGCGCTGGCTACAGTGCGCTGGCGGCAGCAGCCATTGGGGGGTGAACCAACGGAAAAGGCAGACCTTTCTCTCTGTCTCTCTCTCTCTCACTGTCCACTCTGCCTGTTAAAAAAAAAGAATAAATACAATCATTAGAATCTCATTGAGTAGGCACAGATATTAGTCTTCATATCCCCAAACTTCAGACAGTGTTACAAATGTGTTCAAAGATTTAAAGCAAACTATAATGATAAATCAATCAACACATAGTGATTTCTAAAGAGAAACAAAAACTATAAAAAAATCAAGTGGAAATTGTAGAGCTGAAAGGAACTAAAGCAGAAATGAAAAATTCATTAGATGACTCATCGGTAGATATGTTATAGAGGAAGAAAAATAAATGTACCTTAAGATAATTGATAGAAATTACTCAGTAAATAGCAAGAAGTTTAAAAAATCTGAAATAGAATAAAAATATCTTCAATGACTTGTATAATAGTTTTCAACCTTACAACATATATGTAAAGGGCACTTAGATGGATAAGAGAGACAGAAAGGCAGAAATTTTATTCAAATGATTAATGACTAAAACATTCAACATTGTATTTTAAAAATATATTATTTTCAATAATTTATGTAATTCTCCAGCTCTTGAGGAGTAGAACACAACTTCTTATACCTTAAGTGTAAGTTACATTAATGACTTTCTTCTGGAGAGTACAGATGCTGAGGGAGGGGGAAAGTAACTTTGAAGTAGAGAAACTTCATGAATAGTTCCTAAAGCCACATCCATCTAGATTAACATTGACAACGATAAGTCATATTGGTAGTCTATGCCCTTAATGTGATAAAAATTATAATTAATATGATTTTTCTCTCAGAGACATGTTATTTCAGTGTAATCATGAGAAAAAAACTAATCAAAATTGAGAGACATTTTACAAAATAATAATCAAACCTGTTGAGGTCATCAGAAACAAAAAGTCTATGAAAATATATTTTTTTAAAAATTTATTTATCATTTTATTTGAAAAGCAGAGACAGGGAGAGAGAGAAGTCTTCCATCCATCTGTTTACTTCCCAGATGGCCACAATGGCTGGAGCTGTGCCTATCCGAAGCCAGGAGCCAGGAGCTTCTTCTGGGTCTCTCACATGAGTGCAGGGGCCCAAGGACTTCAGCTGTCCTCTACTGCTTTCCGAGGCCCTAGCAGGCAGATAGATTGGAAATGAAGCAGTTGAGACTCATCCACATGGGATGCCAGCACCACAGGCAGCTCTGGCCATTGTGGCCATCTGGGAAGTGAACCAGCGGATGGAAGACCTCTCTCTCTCTCTCTGCCTTTGCCTCTCTGTAACTCTGTCTTTTAAATAAATAAATAAATAAATATTTAAAAAATAGTGAATGATAAGATAAAAATGTAGTAGAGTAACATTAATTTCATGGTCCCCATGCATGAGATAAATTGTTTATGGGAGCAATAATCACGTAATAGACAACTATTGAGAAGTGATTTGCAACAACACCAGCATGAGCTGAATAAGCAGGAAGAATTTGAAGGAATAAGTGTCTGAGTGGATGCAAAAAATGGGGTGCAGGATGCTTAGAACAAATAAATGAGAAAATGGGTCATAGGAAAATTGAGAAACTGCATAGAAATCACTATGCAAAATTCTCTATTATCTCATACCAAGTAACCTGTCTTGCTTGTCCTTTTCTGCCTTTACTCTAGTTCAGAAGTTCTACCAAAGAGAGCAATATGCTGTTTTCTAGTTATGTCATGAATTTTTCATCTCTAAGGACATTGACTTTAGATGCTTTTATACTTTGAATTGCACAGATTCTAATTCCAACGGGTTATTCATTCTTTGAGTAGCATCCACCAGGTATTCTGAAGTCACTTGCTGAGATTTCCTAGGTTCAATGGAGACCATTAAGTGAAGGAAGCAAACTATTAAAAATTATTCTAGTAGAGTGAGATAAGTGATCTCATAAAAGCATATAAAAGCTTCTTGGAAGAGCACTTTCTATGCTTAAGTGCATGACAATCCATAAGGCAGGACTCAAAGAAAAAGACAGCAAGATCTTTTTGCTCAGAAATCTGGTTAGATTTTATCCTCAAGATCTATTATTTACAAATTGGATAACAAACAGTTGTTAAGGCTACTTAAGTTTCCATGACAGAAAATGATTTTGGCAGACAGAGAGAAGAACATTGAGGGCATTAACTTTATCAGCAAATTAAATAGTTGGGAACAATGATTCAGGCATCCACGGTTGTTTGAAGACAAAGGAGGAAAATTTAGAAAATTTGGGTAGTTCTACAAATAACACCCCCTCATTGAGATTTTCATTGATAATTTTAGGAAGACGGTATCTCACTGCATCTTGCTCAAGTAACTCAAAGCATGTAACTATGAATAAAAAGTATTTATATTTGGTATCACCACCTTCCAGATACAAAAACTTCTGTGTGCATATGTGTGTGTTGCTTGTAAGTTCTTTGACGAGGAAAGATAAGTTTATCTTGGAATGAAATGTTGTATGGAGTTGTTGCTCAACTACCACTTACTAAATAGCTAATTAAGCAAGACCTACATTAGTATTATAAAGGTAACTAATAAAATAAAACTTTAATTGAGGAGAGATCTGTGTAACTGGATAGAATTGAGGCTCAGAGTTCCGGGTGAGTCACTAACTGTTCTTTTTCATCATTTTACTATTTTTTCCCCACTTGTAAAATGGGAATAATAGTGCTTACCTGCCTCAAAGAGGTGTTGTGAGAACTGGCTAGTTGACAGCTTAAACTATTTTGAAAATGGAATGAATGCACTATAAATGTTCCAAGGAAACTTTTAAAATCACAATGGGATAAAACTCTTTTAGGTTAGCAAATTCTACCAATAAAGAATTCAAAGGAGAACTAATTTCACAACATACTTTTCTTTCATCTTTTCTACTTTCTTCTAACTAATATCTACCAGGTGACTTAATTCAACAGAAAAGTTGTAATTCCTTTATATGCTGAAATAGATGTTTCTCATAAGGAAAGATTCAGTGAAAATTATAAACAGTCATTGATCATCTGCATAATTTGGTCTGTTCAAAGACAGAACTATATTAAGAAATTATTAGAATGATTTTAAATTCACCTTATCGTTGGAAATTCAACAGCATATAGCTATAGTTACCAGAATTAAATGTTCACTTTGTGTAGAAATATCAAATAATTTTCCTAGAATAAATATTAGAACTTCATCAGAACTTTATTATTTCAAAATAATTGTTTATTGCTTACTTCCAAAATTACTTAAAATTAAATTATATTGTACAACTAATCTTCCTGGGAATTTTTACACATTTTATGCATTACATACTCCATTTTGAAAACCAAAATAAGTATATATATATATATATATATATATGTTAAAACATAACAATTGCATAGCAGAAAATATTTGTGAGAAGTAGATTCCCATAGATGGAAAGTAATAACCAATTTTGCAGGTACATGAATAAAGATGGGATACAGCTTCACCAGTTTATGTTCTTAATTTAGAACATTGACCTATGAATCTGACTTTCTGATCATTATAACAAATAAACAAAAACAAAAGTTGGTGAAAAAAATCAAAATTCTAGGTAGGTAGAAATATACACTGCATGTGATTAGTTCATTAGTGTCTCCACAAAGAAAATGTCAGACATTAACTTTGGGTTTTCAACTTGAATGCTAAATTCAAAAATTAAAAATATATATTCTTTATTTATTTATTTATTTATTTGAGAAGTGGAATTACATACAGAGAGAGGGAAAGACAGAGAGATCTTCCATCTGCTGGTTCACTCCCCAAATGGCTGCAATGGCAGGAGCAGAGTTGATCCAAAGCCAGGAGCCAGGAGCTTCCTCTGGGCCTCCCACATGGATGCAGGGACCTAAGCATTTGGGCCATCTTCCACTGCCTTCCCAGGCCATAGCAGAGAACTAGATCAGAAGAGGATCAGCCAAGATTTGAACTGGCTCCTTTATGGTATACCGGCGCCACAGGCAGCACCTTTACCCACTACACAACAGTGCCAACCCCTTTTATAAAAAGTATTTTTATTTCTTAATTATATATTCCACTTTATTAAAATATCAGAACAAATATATTAACTCATTTTTAACATTCAATATTATGGTTTGGGGACCACTATTGTGGCATACTAGGTTAAACCGCTGCCCGCAATGCCAGAATCCCTTATGGGAATTGTTCCAGTCCCAGCCGCACCTCTTCTAATCCAGATCTCTGCTAGTCTGCCTAGGAAGGCTGCAGAGAATGGCCCAAATGCTTGGAGTCTCTCTCTCTCTCTCTCTCTCTCTCTCTCTCTCTAACTCTGCCTTTCAAATAAATTAATCTTTAAAAAAATTATAATATTTTTTTACTCTCATATCTATTAATATCATTCATCAAAAGCATCTTCTGTTTTTAAAGGTCAATGAGATGTTCATTAGATACTGAATAAACATCTAGAAATTAGGTAGACATTTAAATGAATTCATTACAACAATGTGAATGTATTCCTGGAAGTCAGTGACTGGTTAGGAAAATAACAGATATGGATACATTAAATAATTGAGTTAAACTGAATACTGGTAATTGTAACATAACTGTATAATGCAGTAAAGCTAGAAATCAGATTTTTAAATGAAATAGAATTTAGAACAATTGCAATAATTTAGATGGGCTAAGGAAAGAGGAATGGCCATTCAGGTAATGATTAAGAATTAGACGAAGGGTGAAGGATTTTAAAATCAGTGATTTATAAGTAGAGGACTGTTAGGATATACAAGAAAGCAAATGTAATTTCCATATTAGATGGGTTGTGTATTCCAAATATAAATTCTGGAGAATTTGATAAATCAAATGTAGAGGTATAAAGCACTTATCTATATTCATTACCACTGTATTTCCATTCCCTAGAAGGGTTTCTTTCCTAGGGTAGGAGTTCAATAAATATTTGTTGATTCAATAAATAAGTGAAAGATGAATTTGTAACTTGAAGTAGTAGGCAGCATGGATCAATTTTAGCTCCTTGAGCAGCAGAGTGGCAGCATGAAATGTTTTTAGAAAGCTTATTTTGGCAGTGGATATGTGAGATGACACCAGAGAATAATGACACGACACTGTTGATGGAACTATTTTTATTGGAGATTGTTTCTTTACTCAGCCATGTTTTGAACATCTCATCATCTGTGCTTTCAAATGCAAAAAATCCAACATTACAAATACTATCAATTGAATCAATCTGACATTTATGCTTTATGATATCTTGCTGAGCTATCACAGCATTTGCATTATACATAAGCAATGAACCAAGTAGGAAAGGCTTAGTATCCACTACGTTTGGCAGATAAGTTATATAAAGCAAATCTGTTCTACACTGATATTAAAGATGACATCAGTGTGTCTGTGCCTCCAGAAAACAGAAGCCCAAAGAGAAAAAGTTTTCCTGAGTTTTAGTCTTAAAATAAAACAATCAGAAATAAAACTAAGATAGGCCAAAATAAATTCTTTTAAAAAGCCACAAGTATCCTGATCTTGTTAATATAGAATTTAATTTTTAAAGAATCAAAAAATAAGGGACTTTCCACTTTTTTTGTCTTATGATGATTGAAAAGTAAGATAATAAATAATTTCTTTTTCAATTTCATATCTCTTTCTTGGCACCAATAGGTTCAGAGTTGTTATAATCTACAGGTGCTGATTTTATTATCATTGGTATTAGTGAATATTATGAATACAATTATAAGTACATTAGCAATGTTTTTACTACTAATAAAACTCTTAATTAACCATTGTATAAGGCTCTGTTTTTACATGCATTATTCCTGTTTGCTTCAATAAACAAGTTGTTAAAATGAGGCATGTGATGTTTTTAATTTTCTAGATAAGGAATCTCTTAATCAGAGATACTGGACAATTCCATGTCACCCAATCACTATACATCTGGTCTTTTAACTACTAATTTATTTTACTTCACCACCTTGCTATTCATCCCATTGTGTTGCTTTCTCTAGGGACTTCATTTCTCCCTCAGTCACAAGCTGGAATTAAAATTTAAGAAAGAATACCTCACTTCTCCAAATTCATTATTGATCTAATTGAGAATGAAAATTTTTTTCTAAGTGTAAATGACAAAATTATTCTTGATGTACAAACTCTATTAGATAATTTAATTGTTACCCTTCAAAAACATAAACATTACTCCACAATCTGATCTTTTTCCTACTGTTGTGAGGGAAAGGAATTTAGAAGCTTGGAGGATACACTGGAAAATTTTAAAAGTCTTTCAGTGAACCATATTTTAATTTACCTTTATCTCTAAACCTTGGAATAAACAGTTCTGTATTAACTTTAATAAAAGCAAATTCAGATAAGTAACATTGAGTAGCTAACTACTGTGTGTAGAAAAGTTCTTTCTTCCCTCTATTTGATTAACCAATCTTAAGTTATCCTGCCCACCAATACAGGGTGAAATCTAAAATATACTCTACTGTATATCATATTATGCTGTACAAAAGTTGTGTTTGGAAAAGTATAAATTACTACACAGGCAGTAAAGATGTCAATTAGCTCCTACAGCCTAGAAATGTCTCCTTCCATCATATTAAAAACTTGAGCTAAATTATTATTATCATATATTAAATCATGTCAAAGATAAAACACTTTAAAAACAATTATTATTTTTGAAATGACCAAAATGTCATTAAATATTTAACATAATTAAGAAAAAAACATACTTTTTTGAAGATGAGTCCTTAACTTTGAAACCATTGAGAATCCAAATTTTTCACATATTCATTCACATACCAGGATATTTGTCTGGTCTCTTTTATGCAGAAAAATCTGTGTCTTAGGTATAAATTAATCTGGTTGTCTTGGAGTGATACTTTCTCATGCATTCAAATCACACGCTACTTTCGGTTTTTTGATTCTATGCTTACCAAACACATTTCTGATTGTAATTTGACTGTTAGTCTAGCATATATACAGATAGCATCTTAGTCATATTTGAGGCTTTAGTGTGGCTTGTCAAAGAAGAGAAAATGTGCTGATCTACCTTTGAGTTCAGGCATTAAACATCTGTTCTCTGGGGGCTTGGTTAATGTGAGCCTGCTCCCATGAGACAAATCTATTCTTAGTATGTTGATACATCCAGTCTTGTGCTTGCCAAGGCTAAAGAACTGACTGCAGGCAGCTGTACTGAACAGTCAAAAATAATGAGGACAGATGAGGCATCCTAGAGAAAGCCAACATCTTTCTTGAAATTCATGAGTCCAAACTTTTATTTCAAATTCAGTATTGAATATTTACTATGTAATCAGAGCCACACTCTTCATTCCTGAGAATTCAGAGTCACAGTTTGAAAATCAGGTATTTTTCCAAAGAACTTAAAACTCTTTCATGAAATAATTACATTCTTATACTATGAAAGGCAGTGATTGAGAAGTTGAAAAATGGAAGGCAGCATAGTGTTAAGACTAAAATATCATCATAAAAAGAAATGTATGACTTTATTTTACATTAACATGTAGAATGTTTCCTTTCTATTTCTAAACAGTGATCAGAATGATTATCTTAAATTATCGTTGATAAACCCTCTGTCAAAAACTCTTGATTTTTTAAAGTTATTTATTTATTTATTTGAAAGAGAGAGGGTGAAAGAAAGACCTTCCGGGGCTGATGCTTTGGTGTAGCAGGTTAATCCTCCACCTGAGGCACCGGCATCCAATATGGGCACCGGTTCTAGTCCTGGCTGCTCCTCTTCCAGTCCAGCTCTCTACTGTGGCCAGGAAAAGCAGTACAAGATAGCCCAAGTCCTTGGGCCCTTGCAGCCATGTGGGAGATCTGGAAGAGGCTCCTGGCTCCTGGCTTCGGATGGGTGCAGCTCTGGCCATTGCAGCCATCTGAGGAGTGAACCAGTGGATGGAAGACCTCTCTCTCTCTCTCTCTCTCCTCTCTGTGTGTAACTCTGACTTTCAAAAAAAAATCTTTGAGAGAGAAAGAGAGAGACCTTCCATCTGCTGGTTCACTCCCCAAAGGCTGCAATGGCTGGGGCTGGGCCAGGGCAAAGGCAGAAGCCTGGAGATTATTCCAGGTCTCCCACATGAGTGCAGGGGCCCAAGCACTTGGCCATTTCCTCTGCTTTCCCAGACACATTAACAGGGAGCTGGATTGGAAGTAGAGCAGCTGGGTCTTGAACTCATGCCCATATGAGATGCTGGTGTTGCAAGCAGAGATGTAACCTGTTATGCCATAACATCAACCCCCAAAAATCCTTTAATGACTTCTGTTGTGCTTAGAATATAGTGTATCATCTTTAACCTGAGATGTTCTTACGTCCGTATGCGTACAATAATTTCATACTGCTTTACCTTTTCCAACTATGTGCTGGTTCAATGGCCTTTTTTCTGTCTGATTCCTTGTAAATGAAATCTAAGACAGGGACCTGGAGTTCTGCTGTGTGGGGAGCAACTGGGAGCAACTCATACTAGACTAAGTTACTGGAATTAAGACTTATTCTATGCATCTGCTCTCCCACAATATGGTGCTGAGAAGGGAGAAGCAGCTTCTACGCAGCTGCCTCCAGTTCAACCAATAAACTGTAGGACCTGCTCCTGATTGGAGGAGAGCAGCGTACTCGGCGTGTGGGCAGCAGAGTTGGGATTGGTGGAAGAGGACTATAAAGGAGGAGAGAGACAACACGCACCAGGAACATCTATCTGAAGGAACACCTGTGCAGCCCCCAAGAGAGCCGGCCGGCGGTGTGCAGCTCCCCCGCGGAAGTGGGGAAAGTGGCCAGGGGGAACCGCCCTTCCACGGAGGTGGAAGGGACGGTAGCCAACCCGGGAAGAACCAGCAGCAAACCCGGGGAGGGCCAAGCAGACAAAAGAACAATGCAGGGTCCTGTGTCGTTCCTCCACGAAGACGGGGAGCGACATAATGGTGCCGTGACTCGGATAGGAAGCCTAGGCAGGGTCTAGTGTCGTTCCTCCATGAAGAGGGGGAGCGACATGCTGGAGCTGCAAGGAAGGAAAGGAGGAAGGAAAATTAGGCACAAAGAAGCTGAATGGAGATGCATTTCATTAAAGCCTCAGCTGACCCCACAGGGTCCTCTAGGGCTTGGATTATCCATCGGAGTTGTCTGTGAGACAAGGGACATAGGCATAGACCTGCATCCCGAAAGTGGAATCTAGACAGTTCTTCATAGCACCCACTATATTTGATTTACCTGAACAGCTCCACTCCCAACACACAGCTTTTGCACATCATTTTCTGTTCTTTTTGCCTCCTCTCCCACTGCCTACACATTTTGGTTCATTTTTTTTTTTTTTAAGGCCAACTGGAAAGTATAGATTTTTCAGAAAGCTTTTCTCTAAATCCCCAGTCTAAATTACGTCTTCTTAAACTGTTTCATATAACCTTGCATTTACTTTTATACAAAATTGCTGAAATATGTAACAGTATTCCTTTATCGTATTTATGCTTAGTACTGCTCTTCTCCATGTGTATTATACTGCAGTGTCCAAGAGTGCAGCTTTGTCATGTCTATAGTGAGCCCATAGTCTCACCGATGCCTAATAAATGTCTTTAAATGAATGAATGTACCATTCTTCTTCTCTCTCTTAGTCCCTAGTAGTAGCAAACATTTTTCATATACTGGAAAGAGTACAACATAATTCTTTGTCTAGTTTTATTATGAATTTATAATATTTATATTTATTGTATTCTATTTATTTTAGGGTTGTTTCTTATATTATAATGCAAAAATTCTTACTTTGGTTTGCAATAGAATCACCTGAGGGATTTATAATACCCCAAATACAGACTCCCAATCCTAACATTTCTGGTTCCACGGTTCCGTTAGGGCCATGCATTTACATTAATGCTGAGTTCCAGGGATGGCACTTTGATATCTGAGAAAACAGACCCAGAGGCATTCATTTCCAGTATTCGGTTCATTATAAAATGGAAAATCAAGGTAATTTAGGATACCCTTTCTCTGTCTATAGACACTCAGGTAAACTTTATTGAAATAGTCTATAATAATTTATAATAAATATGTAGATAACAATAAAGGTTTTATGAATATATGCCATACAGCGATAAACATTATTTACTGAATACAGCAAAATCATCTGTATCTGCTATGTATGCCTTTGCTTGAATATTTAGAAAGAGAAAATATGTAGATGCCTTATAATGTAATAGCTCTGTATTTACTCTTTAACTGGTTGTTCTGGGAAATTGCTATTTTATATGCAATGAAATACTTTTAATTAACTTTAAAAATAATATTTACAAAATTTAAGAAATGAATAAAATTATCTTTAAAATGCCATATCATTCACAAAACATTTGAAAACATAATATCTTTCCCAGATATTAAAATATTTTAAAAAATAACTGGGGCCAGTGCGGAGGCACAGCAGGTTAATCTTCCACCTGTGGCGTCAGCATCCCTTAAGGGCGCTGGTTTTAGTTCCGGCTGCTCCTCTTTAGATCCAGCTCTCTGCTATGGCCTGGGAAAGCAGTGGGACATGGCCCAAGTCCTTGAGCCCCTTGCACCCATGTGGGAGACACAGAAGAAGCTCCTGGTTCCTGGCTTCAGATCAGCGCAACTCTGGCTGTTATGGCCATCTGGGGAGTGAATCAGCAGATGGAAGACCTTTCTCTCTGTCTCTCTCTCTCTCTCTCTCTCTCTGTAACTCTAACTCTCAAGGAAATAAATAAAATCTTAAAAAAAAGATCACTGAAATGGACTCAATCTATATTAAGTAGAGGAAATAGTGTATGTGTTTTATTTATTCATGTTTTGTTTGTATGCACAGGGTATAATTTACAGGATTTTACCTGCAAAAGTACCAACTAACATTTGCAAAATCTGATTTTAACTTATTAACTCAATATTATTATTAACATCTGTATTTCAAGAGTTTCGATATATGTTGGATGCTGAGTCTTGCATCCAAAATATCGATTCCATTTCTCACACAATACATTTATTGAAAACAGAAATCAACATTAGAGACAAAAGCAGAGACTGAAAACTCATTAGAAGTTTATGTCACCTCCTTATCAGGTATCCTGTGTGTTTACCTTTTGAAATGTCTGATTGTGAACCCATCAGATCACAGTTCTGTATAACTAGCCTAAAATATATTGTGTAAAATTAGCCTAGTATTATCTGAAATACATGTTGTTATGGAATTACTTGAAACTATGTGTGAATCTAATTTTATCAGATAAATTTTATCTCTGATAAAGATACTTATAAAGTATCTTTGTGTAATGATAGTTTTAGAATTTGCTTGGAATTGTACATCAACAGTCAGGACAAGGGCTGATCAAGTCACTGTTTCTCATAGTGTCCATTTCACTTCAACAGGTTTTCTTTTTGATTATGTACAATTTAATACTTTATCCCTTTAATTTTTTTTTGTTCTAGTTAGTAGTATTGGTTGAACTCTGTAATTAACAAACAATTATTCTTAGGTGTTGAAATTTAACTGAAAAGTGATCCCTGTTAAATATAAGAGTGGGAATAAGAGGGAGGAGATGTACAATTTGGGACATGCTCAAGCTGACTTGCCCCAAATGGTGGAGTTAGAAACGTGCCAGGGAATTCCAATACAATCCCATCAAGGTGGCATGTACCAATGCCATCTCACTATTCCAAGTGATGAATTTCAGTTCACAACTGATCACACTGATAGGTCTAAGAGTCAAAGGGATCACACAAACAAGACTAGTGTCTGCTAATACTAACTGACAGAATAAAAAGGAGAGAACGATCCAACATGGGAAGCGGGATACACAGCAGACTCCTAGAATGGCAGATGTTCTAAACAGCACTCTGGCCTCAGAATCAACCCTTGAGGCATTCGGATCTGGCTAAAGAGCCCATGAGAGTATTTTAGGCATGGAAAGCCAAGATGCCCTGGCAAAAAAAAAAAAAAAAAAAAAAACAAACCTAAATGAAAGATCTCTACCAGTGAGATCGCAGTAGAAAGAACGGGCCATCAAAGAAGGAGGTACCTTCTCTGAAGGGAGCAGAGAACTTCCACTTTGACTATGACCTTGTATGAATATGATCAGAGTCGGCAAACTCAAAGGCTTCATAGCCTTGGAAACTCATGACTAGAGCCTAGGGAGATTACTGATGCCATAAACAAGAGTGTCAAATTGTTAAGTCAACAACAGGAGTCACTGTGTACTTTCTCCTCATGTGGGATCTCTGTCCTTAATGTGTTGTCCAATGTGAATTAATGCTATAACTAGCGCTCAAACAGTATTTTACACTTTGTGCTTCTGTGTGGGTGCAAACTGATGAAATCTTTACTTAATACATAATGAATCAATCTTCTGTATATAAAGATAATTGAAAATGAAAAAAAAAGAATTTGCTTGGAATTGATGTCATGATCATTAGTACATACTTCAAAAGGTCAACCTACTTCCCATCTTAAAAAATTTACTAATGCAATTTTCTATTTCTTCTCATTAAAATATTTTCAGTGATAAACAATAAACTCCTACCATGTAAGAAATTTTTCTCAATCCTCTGAATTCATTTACAAATGGAAGCAGAAATGTCCAATATTTTTCACTCATTAGGAGTCTCTTAAAATATCTTCACATATGCAATACTTCCATAGCATCTTATTCTTATTTGTTCCATAATTTCAAGAATGAAAAGCAGTTGTGGGCATTGGCAACCAGTTAACCTGCCGGTTGAGGTGCCTGCATCTCATATCCCAGTACATTGTGTCGTCTTGCCTCTACTTCCTTCTAATGATCCAGGGACACAGCAGTTGATGCTCAAGTACTTAAGTACCTGCCACCCATGTAGGAGACCTGGACAGAGTTCCTGGCTCCTGACTTCAGCTGGGCCTGGCTTTGGGTGTTTGAGGCATTTGGAGAGTTATCTAGTAGATGAAAAACTCTCTCTCTCTCTCTCTCTCTCTCTCTCTCTCTGTGTGTGTGTGTGTGTGTGTGTGTCACTCTGCATTTTATTTTATCTTGTTTACAGAGAGAAGGAGATACACACATACACAGAGAGCGCACGTGCAAGAGAGAGAGAGAGAGACAGAGAGAGATGGAGAGAGAAAGAGAGAGAGATTGCATCTTTTGTTTCATTCTCCAAATAATCAGAAGGGCCATGTCTGGCCCAGGTGGAAGCCAAGAGCCAGGAGGTTTTTTAAGGTATCTCACATGGGTGCAGGGGCCTAAGGACTTGGGACATCTGCTGCTGCTTTCCCAGGTGCATTAGCATGGAGGTAGATAGGAAGTGGAACCACCTGTAATTGAACCCATAAGGGATTCTGGCACACCAGGCAGCAGCCTAACCCTCTGTGACACAATGCTGGAGCCTCTGTCTGCCTTTTAAATAAATTAAAGCAGGTATGCATTTGTTTAAAAAAGGAATGAAAAGAATTTCTCCTAACAGTACATTTTAAAATATTGTGTAGTCATTCTGCTTTCCTTAATTTAATAATTACCATTTTTAAATTCAACAATATCCCATTCATTTAATCCTTAACCTTGGGTTCCCTCTTTCATACTTATGTCCTTGAAAGTTTATCCAAGACTCAGTTAATTATGAGCTTTAGCTTCTCTAACACAGATTATTTTTAAAGGCAGGATGACAGAGTGATGGGTGTGGGGAGAATCTTCCATTCTCTGATTCACTCCTCAAATGCCTGTAAAAGTTGGAGATGGACCAGGTTCAAGCCGAGAGGGAAGAACTCCATCCAGCACTTCTTCATGTCAGATAGGAACCCAAATACTTAGGCAATCATCTGTTCCCTCCCTGGAGCATTGGCAAGAAGCCAGCCCTCCCCTTACACTATTATAGGAGTTACCAGTCCTATTTAGATAGGCATTGGTTATGTGCCCTGTTCCACAGTTTCACTTTTTTTAAAGATTCATTTTATTTATTGGAAAGAGTTACAGAGAGAGGCGGGGGGGGGGGGGTCTTCTATCTGATGGTTCACTCCCCAGATGGCTGCAACAGCCGGAGCTATACTGATCTGAAGCCAGGAGCTAGGAGCTTCTTCTGCGTCTCCAATATGGGTGCATGGGCCCAAGGACTTGGGCCATCTTCCTCTGCTGTCCCAGGCCACAGCAGAGAGTTGGATCTGAAGAGAAGCAGCTAGGACTAGAACCGGCACCCACATGGGATGCCGGCGCTTCAGGCCAGGGCTTTAACCCACTGTGCCACGGCAGCCGCCCCTCCACAGTTTCTTTTCAAAATCTGAGTTCATATGGACATGCCCTGCCTAACAACCTAGACCAACATATTTCTTTAAATCTTCCTTGTTTTATCTTATGTGATTAAACAGTCAAAAGCTAAGTCACTCCAAATCTTTTACCATTTTTTCATTTTAAAAGAGGGATATTTTCCTTTAGAATTTTGAAGTTTCTTTTTTTCATGAACATATTAATTACTGTCAACTCATCTGTTTTCTTGACCCTACATTTCTTTTATTTTTTAACTTTTATTTAATGAATATAAATTTCCAAAGTGCGGCTTATGGATTACAATGGCTTCCCCCCCGCCCATAACGTCCCTCCCACCAGCAACCCTCCCCTCTCCCACTCCCTCTCTCCTTCCATTCACATGAGGATTCATTTTCGATTCTCTTTATATACAGAAGATCAGTATAGCATACATTAAGTAAAGATTTCAACAGTTTGCTCCCACACAGAAACATAAAGTGAAAAATAATAGATGATTTTTTAAATGATGATGAAATCAGATCAGACCTATTGTCATGTTTAATGCCAGTGAGAGTCAAGTTGGGAATTGATAATTTCTTCTTCTTCTTTTATTTTGTTTTACAGAAGATCAGTTTAGTATACATTAAGTAAAGATTTCAACAGTTTGCACCCCCATAGAAACACAAAGTGAAATATACTGTTTGAGTACTCGTTATAGCATTAAGTCTCAATGTACAGCACATTAAGGACAGAGATCCTACATGAGGAGTAAGTGCACAGTGACTCCTGTTGTTGACTTTACCAATTGACACTCCTGTTTAAGGCATCAGTAATCTCCCTATGCTCCAGTCATGAGTTTCCAAGACTATGGAAGCCCCTTAAGTTCTCCCACTCTTATCTTGTTTAGACAAGGTCATAGTCAAAGTGGAGGTTCTCTCCTCCCTTCAGAGAAAGGTACCTCCTTCCTTGAAGACCTGTTCTTTCCACTGGGATCTCACTCACAGAGATCTTTAATTTAGGTGGTTTTTTTTTTTTTTTTTTTTTTTTTTTTTGTTCCACCCCCCCCCCCAGAGTGTCTTGGCTTTCCATGCCTGAAATACTCTCATGGGCTTTTCAGCCAGATCCGAATGCCTTTAGGGCTGATTCTGAGGCCAGAGTGCTATTTAGGACATCCGCCATTCTATGAGTCTGCTGAGCATCTCACTTCCCATGTTGGATCACTCTCCCCTTTATTTATTCTATTGGTTAGTATCAGCAGGTACTAGACTTGTTTATGTGCTCCCTTTGACTCTCAGTCCTTTCATTATGATCAATTGTGAACTGAAATTGATCACTTGGACTGGTGAGATGGCATTGGTACATGCCACCTTGATGGGATTGAATTGGAGTCCCCTGGAATGTTTCTAACTCTACCATTTGGGGCAAGTCAGCCTTAGCATGTCCCAAATTGTACATCTCTTCCCTCTCTTATTCCCACTCTTATGTTTAACAGGGATCACATTTCAGTTAAATTTCAACACTTAAGAATAACTGTGTGATAATTACAGAATTTAACCAGTCATATTAAGTAGAGCAGACAAAAAAAAAAACTACTAAGAGGGATAATGCATTAAGTTGTTCATTAACAGTCAGGGCTATGCTGATCAAGTCACCGTTTCTCATAGTGTCCATTTCACTTCAACAGGTTTCCTTTTTGGTGTTCAGTCAGTTGTCACCGATTAGGGAGAACATATGGTATTTGTCCCTTTGGGCCTGGCTTATTTCACTCAGCATGATGTGTTCCAGATTCCTCCAATTTGTTGCAAATGACTGGATTTCGTTGTTTCTTACTGCGGTATAGTATTCTAAAGAGTACATATCCCATAGTTTCTTTATCCAGTCTACCGTTGATGGGCATTTAGGTTGGTTCCAGGTCTTGGCTATTGTGAATTGAGCTGCAATAAACATTAGGGTGCAGACTGCTTTTTTGTTTGCCAATTTAAATTCCTTTGGGTAAGTTCCATGGAGCGGGATGGCTGGGTCGAACGGTAGGGTTATCTTCAGGTTTCTGAGGAATCTCCAGACTGACTTCCATAGTGGCTTGACCAGTTTGCATTCCCACCAACAGTGGGTTACTGTCCATTTTTCCCCACATCCTCGCCAGCATCTGTTGTTGGTAGATTTCTGTATGTGAGCCATTCTAACTGGGGTGAGGTGAAACCTCATTGTGGTTTTGATTTGCATTTCCCTGACTGCTAGTGACCTTGAACATTTTTTCATGTGCATGTTGGCCATTTGGATTTCCTCTTTTGAAAAATGTCTATTGAAGTCCTTGGCCCATCTCTCAAGTGGGTTGTTGGTTTTGTTTTTGTGGAGTTTCTTGATCTCTTTGTAGAGTCTGGTTATTAACCCTTTATCTGTTGCATAGTTTGCAAATATTTTTTCCCATTCTGTCGGTTGTCTCTTCACTCTCCTGACTGTTTCTTTTGCAGTACAGAAACTTCTCAATTTGATGCAATCCCAATAGTTGATTTTAACTTTGACTGCCTGTGCCTCCCGGGTCTTTTCCAGAAATTCTTTGCCCGTGCCAATATCTTGAAGGGTTTCTCCAATGTTCTCTAATAACTTGATGGTGTCAGAACATAGATTTAGGTCTTTAATGCACGTTGAGTGGATTTTTGTGTAAAGTGTAAGCTAGGGGTCTTGCTTCATGATTCTGCACGTGGAAATCCAGTTTTCCCAGCACCATTTATTGAATAGACTGTCCTTGCTCCAGGAATAGGTTTTAGATCCTTGATCAAATATAAGTTGGCTGTAGATGTTTGGGTTGATTTCTGGTGCTTCAATTCTGTTCCATTGGTCTATCCATCTGTTTCTGAACCAGTACCATGCTGTTTTGATTACAACTGCCTTGTAGTATTTTCTGAAATCTGGTATTGTGGTGCCTCCGGCTTTGTTTTTGTTGTACAAGATTGCTTTAGCTATTCGAGGTCTCTTGTGCCTACATATGAATTGCAGCATCATTTTTTCTAGATCTGAGAAGAATGTCTTTGGTATCTTGATTGGGATTGCATTGAATCTATAAATTGCTTTTGGGAGAATGGACATTTTGATGATGTTGATTCTTCCAATCCATGAGCATGGAAGATTTTTCCATTTTTTGGTATCCTCTTCTATTTATTTCTTTAAGATTTTGTAATTCTCATCGTAGAGATCTTTAACGTCCTTGGTTAAGTTTATTCCAAGGTATTTGATTGTTTTTGTAGCTATTGTGAATGGGATTGATCTTAGCAGTTCTTTCTCAGCCATGGCATTGCTTGTGTATACAAAGGCTGTTGATTTTTGTGCATTGATTTTATATTCTGCCACTTTGCGAAACTCCTCTATGAGTTCCAATAGTCTCTTAGTAGAGTTCTTTGGATCCCCTAAGTAAAGAATCATATCGT
The DNA here is from genome assembly GCF_051225735.1 of Oryctolagus cuniculus. Taxonomy (NCBI): domain Eukaryota; kingdom Metazoa; phylum Chordata; class Mammalia; order Lagomorpha; family Leporidae; genus Oryctolagus; species Oryctolagus cuniculus. Next base: position 115,787,859 of record NC_142870.1, on the reverse strand, counting down.
CTGCAAAGAGGGATAGTTTGACTTCTTCCTTCTCAATTTGTATCCCTTTAATTTCTTTTTCTTGTCTGATGGCTCTGGCTAAAACTTCCAGAACTATGTTAAATAGCAGTGGTGAGAGTGGGCATCCCTGTCTGGTGCCAGATCTCAGTGGAAATGCTTCCAACTTTTCCCCATTCAATAGGATGCTGGCTGTGGGCTTTTCATAAATTGCTTTGATTATATTGAGGAATGTTCCTTCTATACCCAATTTGCTTAGGGTTTTCATCATGAAAGGGTGTTGAATCTTATCGAATGCTTTCTCTGCATCTATTGAGATAATCATACGGTTTTTCTTCTGCAGTCTGTTAATGTGGTGAATCACATTGATTGATTTGTGAATGTTGAACCATCCCTGCATACCAGGGATAAATCCCACTTGGTCTGGGTGGATGATTTTCCTGATGTGTTGTTGCATTCTATTGGCCAGAATTTTATTGAGGATTTTTGCATCTATGTTCATCAGGGATATTGGTCTATAATTTTCTTTCAGTGCTGCATCTTTCTCTGACTTAGGGATTAAGGTGATGCTGGCTTCATAGAAAGAATTTGGGAGGATTCCATCTTTTTCAATTGTTCTGAATAGTTTGAGAAGAATTGGAGTTAGTTCTTTAAATGTCTGGTAGAATTCAGCAGTGAATCCATCTGGTCCTGGGCTTTTCTTTGTTGGGAGGGCCTTTATTACTGTTTTAATTTCTGTTTCAGTAATGGGTCTATTTATGTTTTCTATGTCTTCATGGTTCAATTTTGGTAGATTGCATGTGTCCAGGAATCTATCCATTTCTGATATATCTCCCTGTTTGCTGGCATACAAGTCCTTGTAGTAATTTCTGATGATTCTTTTTATTTCTGTGGTGTCTGTTTTTATGTTTTTTTTTTCATCTCTGATTTTATTGATTTGGGTCTTTTCTCTTCTTTTTTTAGTTAGTTGGGCCAATGGGGTGTCAATTTTGTTTATTTTTTCAAAAAACCAGCTCTTCACTTGGCTGATTTTTTGTAATGTTTTTTTTTTTTGGATTCAATCCTATTAATTTCTTCTCTGATTTTAATTATTTCTCTTCTCCTACTAGATTTGTGTCTGGTTTGCTGCAGTTTTTCTAGGTCCTTGAGATGTGCTGAAAGCTCATTTATTTGGTGTCTTTCCAATTTCTTGGTATAGGCCCCTATTGCTATAAACTTTTCTCTCAATACTGCTTTTCCTGTATCCCATAAGTTTTGATATGTTGTGTTGTTATCCTCATTTACTTCCAGAAAGTTTCTGATTTCTCTTTTGATTTCTTGAATGACCCAGTGTTCATTCAGGAGCATGTTGTTCAGTCTCCATGTGTTTGCATACTTTCTGGGGTTTCCTGAGTTGCTAATTTCCAGCTTCATTCCACTGTGGTCTGAGAAGCTGCATGGTATGATTCTAATTCTTTTAAATTTGCTGAGACTTGCTTTATGACATAGTATGTAATCAATCCTAGAGAAGGTTCCATGCACTGCTGAGAAGAATGTAAAGTCTTTAGATGTAGGATTGAAAGTTCTTTAGATATCTGTTAGATCCATTTGGGCAATAGTGTCGATTAAATCTGCTGTTTCCTTGTTGATCTTCTGTCCGGATGATCTATCTATTTCTGAGAGTGGAGTATTGAAGTCCCCCAGTACTATTGTATTGGGGTCTAAGTCTCCCTTTAAGTCCCTTAACATATCTTTTAAATAGACCAGTGCCCTGTAATTAGGTGCATATGCATTGATAATTGTTATATCTTCCTGTTGAATTGAACCCTTAATCATTATATAGTGTCCCTCTTTGTCTCTCTTAACAGTTTTTGTGTTTAAGTTTATTTTGTCTGATATTAATATGGCTACACCTGCTTTTTTTTGGTTTCTGTTGCCATGGAATATCTTTTTCCAACCTTTCACTCACAGACTGCATGCATCTTTGTTAGAGAGATGTGTTTCTTGTAGGCAACAAATAGTTGGGTGTTGTTCCTTAAGCCAGTCAGCCAGTCTGTGTCTTTTAACTGGACAGTTCAGGCCATTCACGTTTAATGTGACTATTGATACGTAGTGACTTTGCCCTGCCATTTTCTCGGAGATATTTTCTAGTATATGCTTTGAGCTTCCCATGCTCTTTTACTGGTAGGTGTTCTTTCTTTCCCTTCTTTCATATTGATGGCCGTGTTTCTGTGTTTCTGAGTGTAGCATATCTTTAAGTATCTTTTGCAGGGCTGGATGAGTGGCCACAAAGTCTTTCAATTTCTGTTTGCTATGAAAGGTCTTTATTTCACCTTCATTCACAAATGAGAGCTTAGCAGGATATAATATTCTGGGCTGGTAGTTTTTCTCTCTTAGCACCTGTGCTATGTCTCGCCATTCCCTCCTAGCCTGTAGTGTTTCTGATGAGAAGTCTGCTGTGAGTCTGATTGGAGATCCTCTGAGAGTAATCTGACATTTCTCTCTTGCACATTTTAGGATCTTTTCTTTATGTTTCACTGTGGTGAGTTTAATTACCACGTGTCGTGGTGAGGATCTCTTTTGTTCATGTTTACTGGGGGTTCTATGGGCTTCCTGTATTAGGATGTCTCTGTCCTTCTCCAAACCTGGAAAGTTCTCTGCTAGTATCTCACTAAAAAGGCCTTCTAATCCTTTCTCTCTCTCCATGCCTTCAGGAACTCCTAGAACCCGAATGTTGGTTTTTTTAATAGTATCCTGTAGATTCCCAACAATATTTTTAGATTTCTAATTTCCTCTTCTTTTCTTTGGTTTCCTGATCTCTGTCTTCTAAGTCCGATATTCTCTCTTCTGCTTCACCCATTCTGTTTTTAAGGCTCTCTAACGTGTTTGTCATTTGATCTATTGAGCTCTTCATTTCATTTTGATTTCTCTTCACTATCACACTTTCCTGTTCTACTAGCTTCTGCGTTTCATTTTGATTCTTCCTTAAAATTTCATTTTCACGAGAGAGATTTTCAATCCTGTCCAATAAGGATTTCTGTAGTTCAAGGATTTGCTTTTGAAAACTTCTAAATGTTCTTATCATAAATTTTTTGAAATCCGTATCTTGCATTTCTTCTATCTCATCATCTTCATAATCTTGGGTTGGGGTGTTTTGTTTATTTGGAGGCGTCATAGTGTCATCGTTGATCTTGTTCCCTCGATTTCTGTGTTTATTGCTTGGCATGGTTAATTCTTTTACCCTTACTGTGAGGTGTTTTTTTTTTTTTTTTTTTTTTTTTTATATACTATGTCTGTGTTAAGTGGACTGCCTGCTGTTGGAGGAGCCTTGGAAGCTTGAGATGGGTGTGGCCTGAGAGCTTTTCTTGGTTCTTCAGGGTTACAGGTGTGCAAAGGTTATGCGTGGTAAATCTCTATTTATTTATTTATTTATTTTATTTTTTATTCAGGAGGTAAGTAATACTGCAAGGATGAGCAGAATGGGTGGTATTTAGCTTCAGATCTCTGGCTTCTACCCAAAGAGTCTGTGCAGGCTCCGTTTCTCCTGCGGACTCCCACTGGGTTGCCTAGGCTACTGAATTGTAGCCTTAACTCTCCCCTTTTATTATGTATATCCCAGCTCTTTGTCTCTTGCTCGCCTTTGCAAGGTTGGATGAGAGAGGAACTTGTGTGTACCAGTATGCCTCCACCTTTTTTTTTTTTTTTTTCCCCTTCTCTCCTGTAGTCTGTTGAACTTTCCTGCTTCAAAGCCTGCTTCCCTCTGAAATTCTGTCTGCCGTTTCCTCGCCAATGTCTCTGGTTACTGAGCTCACCTCCGCTTCCAGCGCCCATGTGTGGACTCGGAGCCCTGGGCGTCCCTCCTCTCCCGCTGGTGTCTGTGTCACATCGACTCCCCTTCCCGCACTGGCGCTGAGACTCTGCGGCTCCCGCGGTTCGGCTTCCGCGTGGTGGGCGACCCTGCTCTCCCAGTAGGTTCTCTATGTCACTGCCACTAGCTCCAGAAGAGTTTCCTCTGCAATTTTTTTTCCTGATCCTTTTTCTGAGGCTACCGTAACTCCACTTTTATTAAACTAAATTTTCCCAGACTATCGGTGAGCGCCCTCACTATTCCGCCATCTTGGCTCCACCTCGACTCTACATTTCTCATAAAATATCCTTAAATTCTACTTCATTAACAAGTCTTCCCTAATAAGGAGAGATCTACCCCTTCATCTTAATATTTGTTCTCTGACAGAGCAATAAATATTTTTATATGCACAATGAGATTATATATTTTAATTATGGTGTAGATATGTGATAGGGACAAAGATGAAATCAAGTAACAATAGAGTGGGGAGAAGTACATTGTGAATTGATTATTTTAAAATATCAATAGGAGGGAGCATTTTGCATAGCAGTTAAGACATTGTTTGGACCATCTGCATCCATATTACATTGCCTCGTTTGAGTCCCAGCTGCTCTACTTCAGATTCCAGCTTCCTGATAATGTATCCTGGGAGGTAGCAGGTATTAGTCTATGATGTAGCATGTAATGCTGCTGCCTGCAGCGCCAGCATCCCATATAGGATCTGGTTCATATTCTAGCTGCTCCACTTCCCATCCAGCTGTTTGATAAGAACCTGAGAAAAACAGCTGAAGATGGCCCAAATGTTTGGGACACTGCTCCACATATGGGACACCCTGACAAAGCTCCTGACTTTGGGTTTCTGCCTGGCCTAGCCCTGGACACTGTGGCCATCATGGCCATCTGGGGATGAACCAGCAGATAGAAGATCTCTCTCTCTTTCTCTCTCTCTCTGTTCCCTTCCCTCTCTCTCTCTTTTCCCTTCTCTCTCTCTCCCTGTTTCTCTGCCTCTCCCTCTCTCTCTGTAACTCTTTCAAAATAAATAAGTAAAATATTTTTAAAAGTTGAAAAATCTATAATCAAATTAATAACATATTAATAAACATATCAATACATTAAATATTAATATGATTGGCTTGACCGCAAAAATTAATCTTTGTTATGTTCTATGTCCAGAATTTGAATTTGTTTTAAATTTTCATTTAATTTAAATTTCTAATGTCACAGTTTCCACAGTTTCCACAATCCACAATTTCCACAATGTTGACTTTTTATTTCAGTTATATAAAATTTTTCTTTACACATTTTTAATGGCATGGTATTTTGAGGAAAGAGGATGTTATGTTTGCAAAATAAATAGATGTTTAAGGAGAAACAATATTCTAATGGAAAAGTTACCTAATTTGCCTTACGTGACTTGCATGTTTTAACTTTGGAACATTTTTTTTATTATTATTTATTTATTTGACAGGTAGACTTATAGACAGTTGTTAGGTAGGAAGTCAGTTATGAGCCTATTTGTGTGTGACATAAAGGCCTAAAGAGAAGACATCTATGTCCAGCATATGCATCTGCTGACAATGTTTCAGGGGCAGCCCGGTATTCACATTCTGCCCTGCCCCCTTCCACCTGATAACCTACCAGGTGGGGGTCCCCGCCCCTTCTGCCTGACAAATCTTCCACAATCTACCAGATGCAGCCCAGTATCTGCATTTCAAACACCTTGCTCCCAGATCCCCATTCTCTAGGGCGTCCTGCTCACCCTTCCTCTGAACCCAGGATGGTACCAGCCAGCTAGGCTTCCTCCTGTCTGATACCTTCAAGGGAAAACTCAGATAGGAGCTTCTTAATATTTACAGCCATAAAAATCCTTTGTTCAAGAGGAGATGTGTGCAGACAAAGACCCATCTCCTTAAAAACTTCCAGCCTCAACCGGACTGTGCGCTCAGCCCTCTGCCTCTGCTGAGCTGCCTGCCTGCCTGGCCAGGTGTAATCTCTCCACTCAACCATGTAACCTCACTCCTCCCCCACCCCCAGTCCAAGCAACTGCACTCTCTCCCAGGTCCTGTCTGGAGAGGTGCCCATCCGTTCTTATGGATGTTCCTTCCCTAATAAACTTTGCACTTTTACTTTCCACTACTCTGTCTCACGCCTGAATTCTTTCTTGCACGAAGACAAGAACCCTGCATTTCTCTGGTAACACAGTGAGAGAGAGAGACAGAGAGAAAGGTCTTCCTTCCATTGGTTCACTCCCCAAATGGCTGTTATGGCTGGTGCTGTTCCAATCCGAAGCCAGGAGCCAGGTGCTTCTTCCTGGTCTCCCATGTGGGTGCAGGGGCCCAAGTACTTGGGCCAAACTCCACTGCCCTCCTGGGCCACAGCAAAGAGCTGGACTGGAAGAGGAGCAACCGGGACTAGAACCTGGCACCTGGAATATTGATTTATAATTATAACAATCAGCAGCATATTTTAACTACTATAGTAGTAGAAGTATAAGGCATACATTTAATTGTAGTCTGTTAATTTAAAATCACAAAAACTACAAAAACAGTATGGTAGTCTTATTTTGGTATATGATGAACAGGGTTAAAAGTTATAATGAAATTTCTGAATTACAACAATATTTTAAAACTCCACACCCAGAGAACACATGTATTACTTGGCAACATATGGAATGTTCATTGCAAGTAAATATTTCATCTTTCAATTGTTCTACTCAAATACCACGCAATTATTTTATTTTATTTTTTAAATTCACCTTATTTGAAAGGCAGAGAGATACAAGGAGGGAGTGGAAGGGGAAGAGAGGAAAGACAGAGATGATAGAGTTAGAGATGATAGAGATGGAGATAGAGACAGAGACAGAGACAGAGATAGAGATGATAGAGAGATAGAGATAGAGATAGAGATAGAGATAGAGATAGAGATAGATAGAGCTATAGAGATAGAGATCTTCCTGTAGCTGATTCAATCCTTTCCCAAATGCCTGTAACAGCCAGGGCTAGGTCAAGAGGAGACAGCAACTCAGAATTCCATTCATGTCTCCCTTGTGGGTGGCAAGGGACCATCACGAGCCATCACGTGCTGCCTCTCAGGGTGTGTATTAGCAGGAAGCTGGAATTGGAGGTGGAGGTGGCATACTGATATGGGATTTGGGCATCTTATGCAGTCACTTAATAGCTGTGTCAAATATCTACCTCTATTGTCATGCTTTCTATCACACAATTAAAGAATTATACTAAAGATCAAAAATATGTTGATAACTCATAAGTACTAACAAAAGAACATAAATACCATGCCATACTGAAGCATACATTTTGTCAAACTGAAATACACAATAAATAAAATTTTAAATCTGAATTACTATGCATTTGCAAATTAATGTACTGAAGTGGAAAACAAAGGACTGAGCCAACTCAGATTGTGTTTTACAGAAGATTTCTCTGCTTAGTGAATATTTAAGCTTAGAAATGAAGGGTGGAAAAGATAATGTGTTAGAGTGAAAGTAGCATGCGGTGAAATTACAATATGGGATATGGTGGAAACAACAGCCTAAAGGCCCACAAATCATAGGCATGGTGAGCAAAGAGGTGGCTATTACAGCTGCAGGGTCCTTAGGAAGAGGTGACACGGGTTAAGAGGCAGTGGTGAGTGGCACCGGTTAAGTGGCATTGAGTATCCTAAGAGTATCAGGAAACCAGCGAAGTGTGAAAAGTCGAAATATGATGAGGTTCGAGACACATTTTGTGTGTTTCAGGTGAGAGTATTCACTTTAAGGAAGCTATAGTTGAATGTTTCTATCTCAGAGGTGTTAGGCTCCAAAGCATATGCCCAGATTACTCTACACATACTGCCATGTATATCCTGTCCATAGGTCCTATTGGAAAATGCCCCTGCAAAATGTGCTTTGCATTTGCTCAAGAAGTAAAGCAGAGATACGCTAAGCTGTGACACAAGATAGCAGCCTGCCTCTACAAAGCCTGTGACACAAGATAGCAGCCTGTCCTTGCACCTGCCCCAGCACACAGCCAGTTTCCTATTACCCCAACTGCTGGCTGTTCCATCCCACAAGCTCCCTCCCTTAGCTAAAAGCACACATAAAAAAACACCTCCTTGCAAGGACAGTTGCTGTTCTCCCTTCTTGACACAGCCAGGTAGTTTTACCCTTAATAAACTCTTTTATTCTCTCTGTTGGGGTGGTCTTGTTTGGTGGTCTCAGTCACTTTAACTTCACAAGAGGAAGTTCAATATTAAACTCAAAACACTTCAAGGCATTAAAAAATTAGCACTTAGAAATTTAAAATGTAATGAATGCACAGAACATTAAAATCAGATGATTATTGTACAAATTAAACAGAATTTTTCCATTTGCTTCATCCCTTTCTTACCTGCATCAAAGCCATGGTTATTATATATAGCCTGAAAATAGGGAAAAGAGAGAAAATGGGCAAGTTTAGGAAACAGGCCATAATGGAGGACAAAAACTTTGAATTAGATGATAATTTTTTTCTTTAAATTACAATGGAAATTTTTACCACCAATGAGTCACAATAAATCTGTAGAGCCTACAATCGGATTTATCCCAGGCAAAGATAAACTAGATATTAGAGTATGATGAAAGGAGATTGCTGACAATAAATAAATCATTCTTTACTTGTTGAACCTATCTCTGTAAGCAAATACTCCGCTTATGTACTGAAAGTACAGGAAGCAACTGATTTTTTTTTTTTGTAAATAGCAATGCAAATTATTTTAAACTAGTTTTCTAGTTTTGATACATCTAGTTTTGATACATTTTCTAGGTTTGATACATCCATAAAATGTGATTGCCACGTGAACTACATTAGGATAGAAACTTCCTGAAGAGGGAATTTACTGTTATGCTTGATTGCTACACCTCCTAGTGTTTTCAACAGTGCCTTGGGCATGGTACATTATTTGAATGCTTGAATGCAACATGCAAAGTTGGCTTACTCTACAAGATTTTGGAATTCTCAAAATAAAACTCCATTATTATGTAATTAAATCTGGTGATCAAAACTATAGCCAAAATCCATTTACGAGAAAATTGGAAAGCAGACATTTGGTCTAGTGTTTAATACATCAGTTATGATGCCTGTGTTTTGCTTTGGAGTGCTCGAGTTTGATTCCTGGCTCTGGTCCCTGACTCCAGTTTCCTACTAATGTGGAGCCTGAGAGGCAGCAGTGATGGCTCAAATACTGAATCCTAAGAAGCCCCATTCTAAAATACTTGAAGACAACAGAATCATTGTACAAAATTAAGCAAAATTCATTTACAAGGAATATATTAGATGTCTGTTGGGAAAAGTATTATTTTGTAATGTTATAGAAGATGAAAATCTACCAAAGCCATAGTTCTGTCTTTGATTATCTAATAATTTTGTTATTTTATTTTTTTTATTTTTAACTTTTATTTAATGAATATAAATTTCCAAAGTACAGCTTATGGATTACAATGGCTTACCCCCATAAAGTCCCTCCCACCCGCAACCCTCCCCTTTCGCACTCCCTCTACCCTTCCATTCACATCAAGATTCATTTTCCATTCTCTTTATATACAGAAGATCAGTATAGCATACATTAAGTAAAGATTTCAACAGTGAAAAATACTGTTTGAGTACTAGTTATAGCATTAAATCTCAATGTACAGCACATTAAGGACAGAGATCCTACATGAGAAGTAAGTGCACAGTGACTCCTGTTGTTGATTTAACAAATTGACACTCTTGTTTATGGCATCAGTAATCACCCTAGGCTCTTGTCATGAGCTGCCAAGGCTATGGAAGCCCCCTGAGTTCACCAACTCTGATCATATTTAGACAAGGCCGTGGTCAAAGTGGAAGTTCTCTCCTCCCTTCAGAGAAAGGTACCTCCTTCTTTGATGACCTGTTCTTTCCACTGGGATCTCACTCACAGAGATCTTTCATTTAGGTTCCCCCCCCCCCCCAGAGTGTCTTGGCTTTCCATGCCTGAAATACTCTCATGGGCTTTTCAGCCAGATCCGCATGCCTTAAGGGCTGATTCTGAGGCCAGAGTGCTATTTAGGACATCGGCCATTCTATGGGTCTGCTGTGTATCCTGGTTCCCATGTTGGATCGTCCTCTCCCTTTTTTATTCCATCAGCTAGTATTTGCAGACACTATTCTTGTTTATGTGCTCCCTTTGACTCTCAGTCCTATCATTATGATCAATTGTGAACAGAAATTGATCACTGGGACTAGTGAGATGGCATTGGTACATGCCACCTTGATGGGATTGAACTGGAATCCCCTGGTATGTTTCTAACTCTACCGTTTGAGGTAAGTCAGCTTGAGCATGTCCCGGATTGCACATCTCTTCCCTCTCTTATTCCCACTCTTATATTTAACAGTGATCACTTTTCAGTTAAGTTTCAGCACTTAAGAAGAATTGTGTATTGATTACAATATTCAACCAAACGTGCCGCAGCTCACTAACTAATCCTCTGCCTTGCGGCGCCAGCACACCGGGTTCTAGTCCCGGTCAGATTCTGTCCCAGTTGCCCCTCTTCCTGGCCAGCTCTCTGCTGTGGCCAGGGAGTGCAGTGGAGGATGGCCCAAGTACTTGGGCCCTGCACCCCATGGGAGAACTGTATAAGTACCTGGCTCCTGCCATCAGATCAGCGCAGTGCGCTGGCTGCAGGCTACCAGCCGGGGTGGCCATAGGAGGGTGAACCAATGACAAAAAGGAAGACCTTTCTCTCTCTCTCTCTCTCTCTCTCTCTCACTGTCCACTCTGCCTGTCAAAAAATTAAAAAAATAAAAAAATAAAAAATAAATGATTATCTAATAATTTAATTGTCTAATGAGAGTAGGAAGAGCATATGTAACTCATGTTTCAGGTTTCACTCTGATCGATTGAGGAATAGTAGTTTGCATGATTCTGTGGAACATGTAAACATGTGCAAGTCATTCAGATTCTAAGAGGTCTAAGGATTTAAGTCAAATTGCTGAACTGTGAAAAACTCTGACAAATTAGCAAGGGAAGTACATTTGATTGAGAGTCCCATGTGACATTAGTCCTTAAGGCAGAGAAATCCAAGCAGTTAAGCTGATTAATATAATAACACTTAATGTTACAAGTGGGCAACTTAGTGAGTGTCGTTAAAAAAAATTGTCATAGCCCAAAATATGGTTTGAGGAGAGCAGGACTAGGTAGGTAAAATGGAAAAAAGTCTTTTCACTAAAACTCTATGAGATATTGGTGCTGTGAGCAAATATTCCCTTTGGTAATCACCTGGAAAAAATAAAATCCTCAATGAAGAAAACACTATCTTCTGTACCAAATATATATGAATTTGAACAAAAACACTGCTTCAATTGGCAGAATATTGGCAGTAACAGCAGCGTTCTGTGCAGGTAGGCAATTGCTGTAAAAACTCACCAAAGGGGAGGCAAAATTGGTCGCTGGAGAAAACATTTTATACAACAGGAAAGCACAATACCTGTAACTGATAAAATGTCACATTCCTAGATGGAAGCATACTTGATGTTTATGAACTATTCAATGGAAAATACCAAAGGTGGGGATTGGAAGAGAAAGTAGCAGAAATACAGTTTGTAGATAAATATTTGACAAATGTCAAAGATACTGCAATGGAACTTCAAAGATATTGCTCTAATGGATGATAAAGAATCATCAAAACACAAGCTTAAGTTATGCCAATATATGTATCACTTGAAATAGATACTTTCTTCATTCTTTATATTTCCTGCTTTCCTTTGTACCCTTTTCTCATTGAACAGCACCATCATCCCTTTTATGGACTAAGCCAGAAACTGGTCGTGTGAACTCATCTTGTCACTTGACACACAGTATTGATATGAAATAATACAGATTCTACCTGATATAATGTCTTGGCAAGAGCTTTAATTTAAGTCTATGTTACTTTTCATGTGAACTGCAGTAGTTTTTTTGAATACACCTACCATATTTTCCTGTCACATTATTGTGACATTACCATAAAAATATAATTTTATAAATCCTTAGATATTCCCAACAATATCAATATAAATTCCAATCCTTAATATTGTTCAAATCTATCTGAACAAAATCTAACCTACTATTCTTTTCTAGAATGCTTCAGTATACATAATTTTTAAAATAAGATTTATTTATTTATTTATTTGAAAGGCAGAGTTACAGAGAGGCAGAGGCAGAGAGAGAGAGATAGAGAGGTCTTCCATGCCCTGGTTTACTCCCCAAATGGCTGCAGTGGCCAGAGCTGTGCCGATCTGAAGCCTGGAGCCAGCACCTTCTTCTGGATCTCCCACACGAGTGCAGGGCCCAAGGACTTGGGCCATCCTCCACTACTTTCCCAGGCCATAGCAGAGAGCTGGATGGGAAGCGGAGCAGTCGAGACTTGAAGCAGCACTCATGTGGGATGCTAGCACAGCAGGCGGCAGCTTTTACCCACTATGTTACAGTAATGACCTCGATACTGTTTTGAATGTGTAATTTGGTAAATTACATGAGCTGTTCAGTTTTGGTCAGTTATGGGTTTACACTCACCCACTCAAACATCAACTACTGCATTCAAAAACAGCCTTAAATTTTTAAATTACATATATACAGCTTTAGGAAGTTTTCTTCACTATCTTTATCTCCATTTGTAATAGAAGGACAACATCATTAACAAATAACATAAACTATCCTTTAAAAAATTATGGGGGAAAGGGAGTTGGCCTAGCAGCTAGGTTGTCCATGTCTCATACAAGTGCCTGAATTTGATATCCACCTCCCATTCCTAACTCTAGATTCCTGCTAGTATGGAACCTATGAGGCAGTGGAGATAGATCAAGTGATTGGATTCCTGCCACCTACATTGGAGACCTGGATTGAGTTCTGGCTCCTGGCTTTTCCCTCTCTGACTTTTTTGGGCATCTGAAGAGTGAAACAACAGATGAAAGAACTAACTCACACCTCTCTCTCTCTCTCTCTCTCTCTCTCTCTGTCTTCCTCCTTCCCTCCCTCCTTCTTCTCTTCCTGTTTCTTAAAAAAATACATTTAAAAAACCCAATTGTGGTGGAATCAGAGGCTAAATTTTTAAGAAATTTTCTACTTTTTGACACAGTTCGTTTGTTTTTTTGTTTCATTTGTGAGTAAATTATGACTTTAATACTAGCATTGTGGCACAGCAGGTTAAACTAACACATGCCATGCCAGCATCCCACATGGGGATCAGTTCCTGTCCCTGCTGCTCCATTTCCAATCCTGATCATGGCCTTCAAATGCAGTGGAGGATGGCCCCAGTTTTTGGGTCCATGCCACCCAAGTAGGAGACCAAGAAGCAGCCCCGCTCTCCTGGCTTCAGCCTTAATCAGTTAAAACACACAGCCATTGTAGCCGTTTGGGCAGTGTACAAGCAGATGGAAGTTCTCTCTCTGTTTCCCACTCTCTCTTTGTAACTCTTTCTTTTTTAAATATTTTTAATTAATTAATTTTGTTTTATTTATTTGACAGATCCGAAGCCAGGGGCCAGGTAATTCCTCCTGGTCTCCCATGTGGGTGCAGGGCCCAAGCAATTGGGCTATCCTCCACTGCCTTCCTGGGCCACAGCAGAGAGCTGGACTGGAAGAGGAGCAACCGGGACTAGAACCTGGAGACCATATGGGATGTGGGCGCTGCAGGCGGAGGATTAACCAAGTGAGCCCTAGTGCTGGCCACGGGGCTTGTTTTCATTTCTGGCTTCATTCTCCTCCAGTGTGGACAATATAAATGCTGGAAATTCAGAATAATCTCACCCCACTTTAGTTCTTTTGCAATGTGCATGCCTCAGTCTCAACTGCGGAGAAGACACGTTTAGGACTGATGATCCCAAACCATTCACAGTGGTTTGTCTTGGAGTTGAAGACCTGATTCTTGATATTCTTGGAACACAGCCTCTTTCGTTAAGTGGTAGAGCAGATTAGAAATGGATAATGTTTGTTGATATTCTCAAAGGAACCACGTGGTGTAGAGATAGAGATATCTAAGTAAACCAAAAAGAGATTTGGTCAATTAAAACACACACACACACACACACACAAAGTGCACAGGTATGGCAGTCCAATAACTCCTTTTATTCCTGAAGATGGAATGGTTGTATCTGCCCTATGCTTTTATCGAATTTTCCACACAACCTTGCCATGGTCTTTTTTTTTTTTTTCTTTAGCTTTTCATATTCTGGTAGCTATTAAATTTCTCTCTTATTGAACATTTTTTAGAATTTTTGTATCACCAATACTCTGTGTGGGCTGGCAAAAAATAAGTTTTACAAAAGTTTGATAAACAAGTAAGTGTCAAAATTATAGCATGTATATCATGTTTTTCTCCTAAATTATAATTAATTGGAAACTAACTGTTCATTTGCCTTTTTGTTATTTAGTGAACAATGGAAAGGTCTAATTCTGAACTTGGTAAGAACTTTCACTGTGTGAACTACATGTAAGATTTAACATTCCCGATTTCAAAAAATGTGACAGTGGCTTTCCCAAGACATTTTACAGACCCTAATATTAAAACTATTACTTTTATCAACTTTAGAACATCAGCATTAGAAAATTAGATTATTGCCATTTAATCCTATGCTGCATTATATATTATGAGAAAGAATTTTTCTTCTTTCCTTCTTCCTTTCTTATCCTTTCTTTCCTCTTTTAAGCTTTCATTTATTTATCTGAGGGAGGGGTAGAGTTGCAGACAGAAAGAATGAGAGACAGAGAGAAAGGTCTTCCATCCACTTGGTTCACTCCCCAAATGGCCACAACACTCTGAGCTGCACTGATCCAAAGCCAGGAGCCAGGAGCTTCTTTCTAGGTTGGAGGGGCCCAAACACTTGGGACATCTTGCACTGCTTTTCCAGGTCATAAGCAGAGAGCTGGATTGGAAGAGGAGCAGCCAGCACAGGAACAAGCATGCACATGGGATCTCGGGCAGAGGCTTAGCCTAATACACCAGCCTCCCTTTCTTTCTCCTTCCTTCCTTCTTTCCTTCTTCTTTCCTTCCTTTCTTTGTTGACATTATCTGTGTTGAATAACACTGAAAAAAATACAAGTCTAGTCATAGTCATATCAATTTTTGTGAATATAGGACATGAAAAATACTTCTGCATTAATGATTATTAAGAGTACATTTAAATCATTATTCATTTATGTAATTGCATTACTTTTTCAGTAATGTGGCATCCTAGACAGATTCAAGACAAGGCAGTATCTCTTGAAGTCATTTAACTCCTCATTATATCAGTATATCATGCTCTGTTGCCACCCACTGACATTTCTCAATTTGAAGTCAGTGTCAGTCAAATGACTAGAAAAGATTTCCTAAACAACAACATTATGCTTTTAAAGTAGTAAATTTCCAGAAACCCAAAAATCTGCTTTGTGTTTATTCTGAGGCTACTTGCTAGGGATGTACTAAAATACCATTAAATTGATTTCCTTTTACTAATAGGGAATTTTCAATTATTTTTCCCAGTAAATAAAAATTCTGTTTTCATTTTATAAGTATCTCATTTACTATAATGCAAACAATCTTAATGGCAACAAAAAGACTTTTTCTTATCAAAATATCAGGAGATTTATTCTTTCATTTTTTTTTTTTTTTTTGACAGGCAGAGTTAGACAGTGAGAGAGAAAGAGAGAAAGGTCTTCCTTTTGCCGTTGGTTCACCCCCCTGAATGGCCACTACAGCCAGCGCACTGCACCAATCCGAAGCCAGGAGCCAGGTGCTTCTCCTGGTCTCCCATGCGGGTGCAGGGCCCACGCACTTGGGCCATCCTCCACTGCTTTCCTGGGCCACAGCAGAGAGCTGGACTGGAAGAGGAGCAAACTGGACAGAATCTGGCACCCCATCCAGGACTAGAACCCGGGGTGCTGGCACCGCAGGCAGAGCATTAGCCAAGTGAGCCTCAGCGCCTGCAGGAGATTTATTCTTGGAAATGACAATAGCTAAAATTTTAATGTATCTGCTGACTTAGGTTGTAATTATTATTTTGTGTATTGGTATCATGTGTATTTATTGGTAAAAACAGAAAATAGACTATTGTGTGTGTGTGTTAATATTGGAAAACTTAGTTTATATGGAATTAAATATCTATAGACATTTGAGGTAATAGTCACTATCATTATTGTAATCAATATTCTAATGATTATGAAAAATACTATGCATATTCATTAATATATGCTAGTGGTAAATCAGCTTAATGGATTGGTTAAGAGCACAACTCTGAATTCATAGACTCTGCTGTCAAAATACAAAATTCCCTTCTGTCTGTGTGAAAGGCATTGTATCCTTTTGTGCCTCAATTTATTCATTTGTCAGACTAGAATGGTAATCACAATGCCTAAGTCACAAGGTTATTGTGAAGATTGTTGTAATTAATATTGATTTTTTTCTATCAGAGAGCATGATAAACATTTATCAGTTGAAGCATACTTTCATTACTGATATGAAAAGATGAAAATGTGATGGGTAGGCTTTTGGTCTGTTCTGTTAAGATGCTGGTTAGGATACCCTCACCTCATGTTGGAAGACCTCTATTTGTACCTTGGCTCTAGCTCAGGATTTTAGTTTCCTAATAATACACCTTGGTATACTCAAGCTTTTGGTTCCTGCTACCCAAATAGGGAAGATGGGCTGAATTTCTTGCTTGCAGCTTTAAATCACATCCCAACTCAATCCCCACCTCCACTGGCCATTTCATTAATGGAGTGAACTATGGGATGAGAGCTCTCTCTGTTTCTCAAATAAATCAATTAATTAATTAAATTAAAGACCGGCATGCATTACTACATTTTTAATGTATAAAAATAAATCAATTAACAGATTTTATGTGAAATTATTTTACAAAATAATTTCATAAATATTTTACAAAAATAGATGTTTACCATGGTGTAATTTTCATAAGTGTTTAGGAAATAGGTTAAGAAAACTTGAAACTAAAAATCTGTCATTTTTAAATCATCCAGTCAAAATACAAACTTTAATTTTAAAATATGATTTTAAGCAATATTATCAAGCTTAAAGTTTCAAGTTCAAGATGCAAGACTTTTTTTACAACTGCATTTTTTTTCCTTTGTCTTAAAAGTAGATTTAAATCTTCTCTGAACTATCATTGACATAGAATCCATTTGTACATGAATCTCCTTGGAAAAACTGGTTTGAGATATAGATGACATCAATCCATGTCATCGGATCAGTATGTGTTTGTGAATTTTGTGGGAAAATATACACAGAAAAAGGTAGCCAAGCAGTCTACAGACTTAGAGATTTTTGTTGGACTATGTAGAAAATTGCTTTTTTTCAAAAAACTTTTTTGAAGTATAATTGATATATAAAAAGCTATATGTATTTAATGTAAAGATCTTGATGATTTGGGTGGATATGAATGAACCCATGAAGCCATCAGGGCAACAAATATATCCATCACCTACAAAAGTTTCTTTCTACCTTTGGAGAAATGATCTACCTTAATTTATTATCATTGTTATTACTGGGTAGCTTTAAATTTTTTTTTTGTTTCTAAAAGCATTAAATATCTACTTAATAATATTAAGCAAGAAAAGAATATTATTTTCCATTGCAGCAGTAGATCATTTGAACTGATTTTCGTTAATCAAAGTTCATTTAGGTCTTCTGTAGGTAGTATATGGTTGATCTTATACATTTTCAAATTGAAGAATTTAAGTCATTTACATTTAAAACAATTGTTCATAGGGCATGCTACTCCATTAATTGTTCTCTGTTTTATGGTATTTTTTATTTTGATTTTTTAAAATACTATTTAAGTTATACAAGTTACAGGTATTTCCTATATATATGCTCTGATCCTTCTCCTACTCTCTCTCACATTCCCACTTTTAATGTTTACAAATATCTATTTCCAGTTTGCTGAATTATCATATAGTTAAACCTACACTAAATAAAAGAGTTCAAAAATAGTATGAGTAAAAAAATAAATGGAAGAAACCAGGGCTATAAACAGTCATTAAATCTCAAAATGTCTATTTCACTCCAATACATTACATTTCAGATAATCTATTAGTTGCTTCACTCAGAGAAAACATACAGTATCTGTATTTGAGGAACTACCTTCTTTCTTTCTTTCTTTTTTAACATATAGACTTAGACAATGATAGAGAGAGACAGAGAGAAAGGTCTTCCTTCCATTGGTTCACCCCCTAAATGGCCACTACAGCCGGCTCGCTGTGCCAATCTGAAGCCAGAAGCCAGGTGCTTCTCCTGGTCTCCCATGCAGGTGCAGGGCCCAAGGACTTGGGCCATCCTCCACTGCACTCCTGGGCCACAGCAGAGAGCTGGACTGGAAGAGGAGCAACTGGGACAGAACCGGCGCCCTAACTGGGACTAGAACTCAGAGTGCCGGCACAGCAGGTGGAGGATTAGCCTAGTGAGCCATAGCACCAGCCAGAACTACCTTATTTCAATAAATATAATGGTTTCCAGTTGCAACCAGCTTATTGCAAAACAGGATTTCATTTTTTTTAAAGTTGAGTAGTACTCTATAGTGTACATATATAATAATTTCTTTATCAGTCAACAATTGATGGATATCTGGGTTGATTCCATATCTTAGCTATTGTGAATCATGCTGCAATGAACATGGGCATATAAATATCTCTTTCATATACTGATTTCTTTTGATTTGGGTAAATTCCCAGGAGAAGGATGGCTGGACTATGATTGCTCTATATTTGGATTACTAAGGTATCTCCATACTTCACTTTCACAGTAGTTGTACCAGTTTATTTTTCTACCAACATGGGCCAGGATACCTTTTTTTTCCCTCACATTCCTACCAGCACTAGCCATTTGTTGATTTCTGTATGAGAGCCATTCTAAATGGAGTTAAGTGAAACCTCACTGTAGGTTTGTTTTGCATTTCCTTGATGGCTAGTGATCCTGAGCATTTTCTCAAGTGTCTGTTGGCCACTTTAATTTCCTTTCTTGAAAAGTGCCTGCTCAAGTCCTTTGCCCATTTCTTCACTAGATTGTTTGTTTTGTTGTTGTTGAATTTCTTGAGCTCCTTATAGATTCTGGATGTTAACCCTTTATCAGTTGTGTAGTTTGCAATTATTTTCTCCCATTCTGTTGTCTCTTCACTTTGCTGAGTGTCTCTTTTGCAGTGCAGAAGCTTCTCAAATTGACGTAATCCCATTTGTCAATTTTTCCCTTAATTCCCTGTGCTTCTGGGGTCTTTTCCAAGAAGTCTTTGCCTATGCCAAAGTCTTAGAACGTTTCTCCAATGTTCTCTTATGCTTTGATGACATCAGCTCCTAGATTTAGGTCTTTGATCCATTTTGAGTGAATTTTTGTGTAAGGTGTAAGATATAGGACTACTTTTATACTTTTGCACATGGAGATCCAATTTTCCCAGTACCACTTGTTAAAGAACTGTCCTTGCTCCATAGATTTATTTTAACTAATTTGTCAAAAATAAGTTGGTTGTAGATAAATGGATTGATTTCTGGAGTTTCTATTCTCTTCCATTGTTCTACATGTCTATTCTTGTGCCACTGCCAGGTTTTTTTTTGAATATCAGTGCTTGTGGTATGTCTTGACATCAGGTATTTTATTTAAAGATATAGTTACAGAGAGAAAGAGAGAGATAGAGAGATATGTAGAGAAAGAGATCTTATATTTGTTGGTTCACTGCCCAAATGGCTGCCAATGTAAGGGCTCTACCTGGCTGAAGCCAAGAAACTGAAACTCCATCCAAGTCTCCTACATGGTGTCAGGGGCCAAAGCAATCTGGCAGTTTTCTATTGCTTTCTCAGATATATTAGCAATGAATGGATTGGAAGTGGAGCAACTGTGACTGAAACTGGCACTCATATGGGATGGCAGTGTCATAGACGGAAGTTTAATCTAATGAGCCACAACACCGGCCTTGAAAGTTGTTTTTATTGCTATCTTTTATTTGCAATTCAGAATTGGGGGAGGAAGAGAGAGAGAGAGAGAGAAGAAAAGAGAGAGAGAGAGAACCTTTGATCTGCTAGTTTAAATGACTGCATCAACCAGGGCTGAGATGGGCCAAAACCAAGAGACTGTAATTCAATCTGGGTCTGCCATGAGGGTGGCAGGGATGCAATTTCTTGAGTCATCACTTTCTTCTTTCCAAATTGTGCATTAGTAGGAAACTGGATTGGAAGCAGAGCTGGGACTTGAATCCAGGGAGTTCAATATGGGATGCATGAATCCCAAGCAGTGATTTAACTATACCCAGGAAAGGTTTTTTTAAGTTATGAATTACAGTGGGCAAACATTGTTTTGTCTGCCTAACATCTCTCTCTCATTTCCTTGGTAACAAAACACAAGTTTTCCTTTCATGGTATGTGCTTCCCACTGTCTTTGATCCTCTGCTAATCACCAGACACTTCAGCTTTACACGTGGAATGAATCACAGTTACTCATTCAGCACTGATATGATCTCATGTGATCATCATACACATAGCCTGGGAATTCTGCTTAAATTCCTATGGAAAGTGGTTTTTTCTTAGCATTAATAAGGCAGTGGCAAGGATTTGCATTAGAATATTGTCAAGGGCCACACAAGAGATATTTTGAAAGGTTTGCTTTCTAAGAACTCTGAAGAAGTGAAAGTGTAAGAAAATAAGGGTAGTGAGACAAATTAAACATCCTAGTTACTATATCTGTGTCCAAAGTGGTATGAAGTGTCAAGATCACCCTAAATCTGTGTGGAGAGTTAGTCCAGGAATGCAGTCCACTGAAGGTGACATCACAGGAAATGAGTCATGAAAATCTCCACAATTTTTCTTCTTCTGCTCCACAACACCCATTATTATGATCCACACATGTCGGCCTTTATGAGAAAAACTGAGAAGGGTGGAAAGCAGCTTTGGACTAGGGTCATAACACCTAAAAACATGGATTAAAAATCAACATAGACATCAGAATAGACACAATTCTCCTAATATTGCCAGCCTTGAAAAAAAAGCCACATGTATTAAGAAGATTCTCTTAGAAAAATTATTTCTTTAAAGGTAGTTATCCAAGGGTGGTTCCAAGATGGCAGAATAGGGAGGGAGCTCACTGATAGTCCAGGAAAAGATAGTTTAATAAAAGTGGAGATGGTGTAGTCTCAGGGAAGTTAGGGGAAAAAACTGCAGAGAGAACTCTTCTGGAATTAGAGGGACACGGTGGATCTACATGGAGGAAATAGGCACCCACAGCTCTGGAGCCCAGCAGCCAAGAATCTTTTCTTCCACACCAGTGCTGGAAACAGAGGTGAGGTGAAACCACAGTAGCCCCAGACACTTGCGGAAAAATGGCAGGAACAGCCTAGAGGGAATGAGGCTTGAAGCCCCATGGAGGAAAGTACACCAGCCTAACTAGAGGATAGGAAAAAAAAGGAAGGTATGGACACAATTCTCTCTCTCCACACACCTTACAAAGGCATGTGAGACAATAGAGCAGACACAATTTCGGACATACATAACAGCTGTGTCAGCTCAGGGCTGCAACTGCCCTCAACCAAAGAGAAAAACTTGACTCTGGTTGGGAATAATAACAGGAGACTAAGACCTAGTGAGCTTATGAACTGGAACTGTGAAAAAAGAAAATTAAGGGTGTGTGGGAGAAGTCAGTGTGGATGAGACGTGAGTAGTCTCAGTGAGAGATGCCACAAACTCGGTAACCTTGGCTACCTGTAAGAGACATTGCAGGGGTATCTGAGCTGACATTGAGGACTGCACAGATCCTTTGTGTGGTCCTTGGGAAAGAGCAGACAAATATTATATCCACTGGGGCTAGCGCTCATGCACTGATTGCCATTAAGAAAAAGAGCTCAGCTGAGGAGAATTACTTCCCTTCTGAATAAAAAAAAAGAGGGAGAGAATCTTTATCACGCCAAACCTGGGTATGTCACCTTTGGCACATCGTTAACACTGAAGAACTGAATAGAGGCCACACACACAACAAACCTAGATTCATAATAATCTAGAGTCATAGTATAATGAGAAAAGCCCCTACAACGAGAAGAAAAAGAAGAAACCAAAGAATATTTCCACAATGCCAAACAACATACACAGAAACAGATGAAACAAGAACAAGGAAGAGATCATGATGCTCCCAAATGAACATGACACTTCAATTCAAGATTATGAAGATGATGAGATAGAAGAAATGAGAGATACAGATTTCAAAAAATTTATAAGAGCATTTAGAAGATATCAAAAACAAATGTGGCTGGCACCACGGATCAATAGGCTAATCCTCCGACTCCGACGCCAGCACCCCGGGTTCTAGTCCTGGTCAGAGCACCAGATTCTGTCCCGGTTGCCCCTCTTCCAGTCCAGCTCTCTGCTGTGGCCCGGGAGTGCAGTGGAGGATGGCCCAAGTGCTTGGGCCCTCCACCCGCATGGGAGACCAGGAGAAGCACCTGGCTCCTGCCTTCAGATCAGTGCAATGTGCTGGCTGTTGCACATCGGCCGTGGCAGCCATTGGAGGGTGAACCAACGGCAAAAGGAAGACATTTCTCTCTGTCTCTCTCTCTCTCTCTCTAACTGTCCACTCTGCCTTTCAATAAAAAAAATGCATGAACTACAGAAATTCATACAGGGTAGGACAGAAAATCTCCCTCATGACAATGAAATCTTAAGGAGGAATCAAAATGAAATGAAAAACTTAGTAGAACATCAAATTGAGATATTGAAGAGAAACCAAAATGAAATGAAGAATTCAATAGAACAAATGAAAAACACATTTGAGAGTCTTAAAAACAGAATCAGTGAGGTAGAAGAGAGAATATTGGATTTAGAAGACAGAGCACAGGACACAGAGTAGAGTTCTCATCAGAAACCCTACAGGCTAGGAGGAAATGGCGAGATACAGCCCAAGTACTAAGAGAAAAAACTGCAAGCCCAGAATATTATATCCTGCTAAACTCTCATTTTCGAATGAAGGTGAAATAAAAACCTTTCATAGCAAACAGAAATTGAAACAATTTGTCACTACTCATCTTGCCCTTCAAAAGATGCTTAAAAATGTGAGACACACAGGGCCGGCACCGCGGCTCACTAGGCTAATCCTCTGCCTAGCGGCGCCGGCACACCGGGTTCTAGTCCCAGTCGGGGCGCCGGATTCTGTCCCGGTTGCCTCGCTTCCAGACCAGCTCTCTGCTGTGGCCCGGGAGTGCAGTGGAGGATGGCCCAGGTGCTTGGGCCCTGCACCCCATGGGAGACCAGGAAAAGCACCTGGATCCTGGCTCCTGCCATCGGATCAGCGCGGTGCACCGGCCGCAGGGTGCTGGCCGCGGCGGCCATTGGAGGGTGAACCAACGGCAAAGGAAGACCTTTCTCTCTGTCTCTCTCTCTCACTGTCCACTCTGCCTGTCCAAAAAAAAAAAAAATGTGTTACACACAGAAATACAGCCATCAATAAGAAAGAAGGTAAAGGAAGAAAATTTCCCAGTAAAAGATAACAGGAAGTTAGAAGCATATTTTAGAAATATCTTTGGAAAAATGTCAGGGCAAAGTCACTACTTATCAATAGTCACATTGAATGTAAATGGCCTCAACTCTCAAGTTAAAAGACACCGACTGGATGAATGGATTAACAAATTTGCTGCTTACAAGAAACTCATCTTTCCAACAAAGATGCAAGCAGACTGAAAGTGGAAGGTGGGAAAAATATATTCCAGGCCAACAAAACAAAAAAAGAGCCATCTTAATATCAGACAAAATAAACTTTAACACAAAAACTATTAAGAGAGACAAAGAGGGGGACTATATAATGATTAAGGGATAAATTCAACAGGAAGATATAACAATTATCAATGCATATGCACCTAATTACAGGACAATGGTTTATTTAAAAGATATGTTAAGGGACTTAAAGGGAGACTGAGACTCCAATACAATAGTACTGGGGGAATTCAATACTCCACTCTCAGAAATAGAAAGATCAACCGGACAGAAGATCAACAAAGAAACAGATTTAAATGATACTATAGCCTAAATGGATCTAACAGATATCTACAGAACTTTTTATCCATAAAGCAAGTCTCAGCAAATTCAAAAGAATTAGAATCATGCCATGCAGCTTCTCAGACCACCATGGAATGAAGCTGGAAATTAGCAACTCAGGAAACCCCAGAAAGTATGCAAAGACATGGAGACTGAACAACATGATCCTGAATGAACATTGGGTCATAGAAGAAATCAAAAGAGATCTCAAAACCTTTCTGGAAATAAATGAGGATAACAATACAACATATCAAAACTATGGGATGCAGCAAAATCATTGTTAAGAGGAAAGTTTATCGCAATAGGTGCCTACATCAAGAAATTAGAAAGGCACCAAATAAATGAGCTATCAATGCATCTCAAGGAACTAGAAAAACCGCAGCAAAGCAGACTCAAAACCAGTAGGAGAAGAGAAATAATTAAAATTACAGAAGAAATCAACAGAATTAAATCAAAAAAAAACATTATAAAAAATCAGCCAAATGAAGACCTGATATTTTGAAAAAATAAACATAATTGACACATCATTGGCCCACTAACTTCAAAAAAGAAGAGAGAAGACCCAAATCAATAAAATCAGAGGTGAAAAAGGGAATGTAACAACAGACACCACAGAAATAAAAAGAATCATTAGAAATTACTACAAGGACTTGTATGCCAGCAAACAGGGAGATATATCAGAAATGGATAGATTACTGGACACATGCAATCTACCAAAATTGAACCAGGAAGACATCAAAAACCTAAACAGACCCATAACTGAGACAGAAATGAATCAGTAATAAAGGCCCTCCCAAAAAGAAAAGCCCAGGACCAGATGGATTTACTGCTGAATTCTACCAGACATTTAAAGAACTAACTCCAATTCTTCTCAAACTGTTCAGAACAATGGAAAAAGAGGTAATCCTCCCAAATTCTTTCTATGAAGCCAGCATCACCTTAATTCCTAAGCCAGAAAACGATGCAAAATTGAAAGAGAATTACAGACCAATATCCTGATGAACATAGATGCAAAAATCCTCAATAAAATTCTGGCTAATAGAATGCAACAACACATCAGAAAGATCATCCACCCAGACCAAGTGGGATTTATCCCTGGTATGCAGGGATGATTCAATGTTCATAAAACAATCAGTGTGATACACCACATTAACAGACTGCAGAAGAAAAACCACATGATTATCTCAGTAGATGCAGATAAATCATTTGATAAAATACAACACCTGTTCATGATGAGCAAATTGGGTATAGAAGGAACATTCCTCAATACAATCAAAGCAATTTATGAAAAATCCACGGCCAATATCCTATTGAATGGGGAAAAGTTGGAAGCCTTTCCACTGGGATCTGGTACCAGACAGGGATGCCCAATCTCACCACTGCTATTAAATATATTTCTGGAAGTTTTAGCCAGAGCTATTAGGCAAGAAAAAGAAATTAAAGGGATACAAATTTAAGAAGAAGAAGTCAAACTATCCCTCTTTGCATATGATATGATTCTGTACTTAGAGGATCCAAAGAACTCTACTAAGAGACTATTGGAACTCATAGAGGAGTTGGCAAAGTAGCAGGATATAAAATTAATGTACAACAATCAGACTTTGTATACACAGGCAATGCCACAAGGGAGAAATAACTGCTAAGATCAATGCCATTCACAATAGCTACAAAAACAATCAAATACCTTGGAATAAACTTAACCAAGGACGTCAAATGTCTCTATGGTGAGAATTACAAATTCTTACAGAAAGTAAAAGAAGAGAATACCAAAAAATGGAAAAACTTTCCATGCTCATTGATTGGAAGAATCAATATCATCAAAATGTCCATTCTCCCAAAAGCAATTTATAGATTCAATATGATACCAATCAAAATACCAAAGACATTCTTCTCAGATCTGGAAAAAACTTGATGCTGAAATTCATATGGAGGCACAGGAGATCTCGAATAGCTAAAGCATTCTTGTACAACAAAAACAAAGCCGGGTGTATCACAATACAATATTTCAAGAAATATGTCAGGGTAGTTACAATCAAAACAGCATGGTACTGGTACAGAAACAGAAGGATAAACAACAGAATAGAATAGAAACACCAGAAATCAATACAAACATCTACAGACAATTTATAGTTGATCAAGGATCTAAAATCAATTCCTGGAACAAGGACAGTCTATTCAACAAATGATGCTGAGAAAACAAGATTTCCACGTGCAGAAGCATGAAGCAAGACCCCTGCCTTACACCTTACACAAAAATCCACTCAGCATTTATTAAAAATCTAAATCTATGACCCAACACCATCAAATTATCAGAGAACATTGGAGAAACCCTGCAAGATATAGGCATAGGCAAAGACTTCTTGGAAAAGACCCCAGAGGCACAGGCAGTCAAAGGCAAAATTAACAATTGGGTTACATCAAATTGAGAAGTTTCTGTACTGCAAAATAAACAGTCAGGAAAGTGAAGAGACAACCAACAGCATAGGAGAAAATATTGCAATCTTTACAACCGATAAAGGCTCAATAACCAGAATCTACAAAAAGATCAAGAAACTCCACAACAACAAAACAGACAGCTCACTTAAGAGATGGGGCAAGGACCTCAATAAACATTTTTCAAAAGAGGAAATCCAAATGTTAGAAACATGCCAGGGGATTCCAATTCAATCCCATCAAGGTGGCATGTACCAATGCCATCTAACTAGTCCAAGTGATCAGTTTCAGTTCACAATTGATCATAATGATAGGATTAAGAGTCAAAGGGATCACATAAATAAGAATAGTGTCTGCTAATACTAACTGATAGAATCAAAAAGGGAGAGAACATTCCAACATGGGAAACAGTGTACACAGCAGACTCATAGAATGACAGATGTCCTAAACAGCACTCTGGCCTCAGAATCAGCCCTTAAGGCATTCAGGTCTAGCTAAAAATCCCAGAGAATATTCCATGCATGGAAAACCAAGACACTGGGGCAAAAAAAAGAAAATATGACCTAAATGAAAGATCTCTGTGAGTGCGATCCCATTGGAAAGAACGGGCCATCTAAGAAGGAGGTACTTTTCTCTGAAGGGAGGAGAGAACTTCCACATTGACTATGGTCTTGTCTAAATAAGATCTGATTTGGCGAACTGAAGAGGCTTCCATTGCCTTGTCATCTCATGACAAGAGCCTCAGATGATTACTGACGTCATAAATAAGATTGTCAATTGTTAAATCAAAACAGGAGTCACTGTGCACCTGCTCCTCATGAATTATCTCTGTCCTCAATGTGTTGTACTATGTGAATTAATGGTATAACTAGTACTCAAACAGTAGTTTATGCTTGTGTTTCTGTGTGGGTGCAGTCTGTTGAAATCTTTACTTAGTATATACTAAATTGATCTTCTGTATATAAAGATAATTGGAAATGAATCTTGATGAAGAATGGGCTGGGAGAGGGAAAGGGAGATGGGATGGTTGTGGGTGGGATGGTGGTTATGGCAGGAAAAGCCTCTATAATTCACAAGTTGTACTTTCATAATTTATATTTATTAAATAAAAGTCTTCAAAAAAAGAAGTAGATCCATAAAAATAAGGTAGTTAACCGAGAGTCCTTATAACACAAGTATGATTTCTGTAAAATTTTAATTAGCTTAAACCCAAATATGTTAAATCCAGACCAACCAGATACTAATAAACTGATCTTTTCTCTTTAGCATGCCCAACCTGCACTTTCCTATGATTTACCACAACAGTAACATTAAAAAGAATCAGATTTTGAGTTACTAGTATGTATAAATTTAATAAGCCATGAAACTGTTTTAGGACTGGTAAAGGCAAAAGACCAGCAATGCTCAAAATAATACAATAGAAAAGTAACTACTTGGTCTGGTAAAGAAAGACAACTTAGGCAGATGGACAGAAAAGTAGAGCTTCATGGAAAGTATCAACTAAATGTTGGACATCCTGGGCTTACCTAAAATATAATTCATTTTCTCATATTTGTGATCTATAGAGATTGCTCTATTTACTGTGACTACTTTTCTTCCTCTTTCTCAGTTACCTGGGATTCCTTATCTAGTTACTTCTTACTCATGGTAAAGTTTTTCTGTGTCCTAGGGGAATATACAGGGTGAGGTCCCTGTGACCCCCTGGTTACAACATCTTTCTTAACCTATAAATACATAATCTCATTTTATGTGTGTTACTACTTGAAGATACCTTATTTAACAATACTCTCAGCCAAAAGGAATATAATTCATACCTGAAGAAAGCCTATGTAAAACACATGTTTTCTCCCAAATGTGAAATCGATTAGTTCTTGAGCTTGGAAACAACAGAAAACATTTCAATACTATTCATGGGGAAGGTGCATTTTAAATAATGAAATCACCAACAAAAAATCACGAAACTGCAGCTCTGAGTATGTCATCGAAAGAGCCTTCACTCCTAGTATGAAATCTGAAACAAGAAGGCAGAGTATCCCTTGCTGGTTTCTAAGAGGGCCAGGCAAGTCATTGTTCATCACTACACACACAGACCTGTCCTCAAATGACCATAGTATCACCAAAAGCATGATTTGGGGATCACAAATAAATTTGAATTCACTAATACAGGATCAGTGAATAATGAGAAATCACCTTATTTTGATTCGTGACTTCCATTCCATTAATCCTCTGCCCTTTTGCCTTCTACTACACTGTTGTAAAATTAATCTTTGCTACATGCTTCACAGAGTGCCATATTCATATATGTTAGTGTAACACTTACTCCATCACAGTCAAGATATGTAGTTAATCTCCTTTCCAAAACCGCAGTGATCATCTTGAAAGTGTAGATCATAGCTGACCCTTTTAATATGAACACAACCTAAATATCTGACACATAGTAGGCATTAATTTAACATCTGAGGACAAAAGAGAGGAAAGAACAGGAAAAGGAAGGAGTTAGAATGAAAAGTGAATGATTCATTCTTAGGAAGCTATGACTCTGTTAATATATATCTATATTTTATTCCTCTATCACGCAGTGTCCTCCAGGAATTCATTTTAACTATTTTTCATCTTTGAAACAAAAATAATATAATCACTTATTTGGCAGGAATCTGTAGATACTTGAGGGAAAATGAAATTAGTTTGAACTTTTTAGAAAATCTTATCAAAAGTCAAGCCTAGTGATATTATTTGTGGAATACAATTATTTCCATAAGGAACACTAAAGGAATACATAAATAAAACCTCATACTTTGGTAATTTTACTTGAGATAGAATAAAAAGAAATGAGAATTTTTTTTTGTAGCCACGATGTCTTAAAAAATGAGCCTTCATGGCTGGTGCCGTGGCTCAATAGGCTAATCCTCCACCTGCGGCGCTGGCATCCCATATGGGCACCGGATTCTAGTCCCAGCTGCCCCTCTTCCAGTCCAGCTCTTTGCTGTGGCCCAGGAGTGCAGTGGAGGATGGCCCAAGTCCTTGGGCCCTGCACCTGTATGGGAGACCAGGAGAAGCACCTGGCTCCTGGACTCAGATCAGTGCAGTGCGTCGGCCACAGCACGCTGGCCACAGCGACCACTGCGGGGTGAACCAATGGAAAAAGGAAGACATTTCTCTCTCTCTCTCTCTCACTGCCCACTCTGCCTGTCAAAAAAAATGAGCTTTCTTGGTTAGGAAAGAAAAAATAAAATGATCTCGCCTATGATATAGCAGTTTCATCCATACACAAGCTGCAACCCTCATTTGTAGAACGTTCTACATCTCCTGTCTGAGTGGAGAAGGCATGCTTCTCATTAGTTCTCTGGCCTTTGGAGGTTCTCTGTGCATAAAATATAACTATAGACCATATTTAATATATATCTTCAGGACACAAGTCTGATTCCTTTTCTTCTTTTAAAATAAGTTTAATAAAAGTCCTTGCTATTCAGCTGCCTAATATTAAGGTCTCAAAAAGAGGAAAAAAGAGACTGGCATTGTGGCAGGAGAGGTCGCTGCCATATGCCAGCATCCCATATGGTTGGTGTTTTAAGTCCCAGCTGCTCCACTTCTGATCCAGCTCCCTGCTCATATGCCTGGGAAGGCAGCAGAGGATGGCCCAAGTATTTGGATCCCTGCCACTCCCATGGAAGACCTGAATGGATTCCAGGCTCCTGGTTTAGTCCTGGTTCAACCCCAGTTGTTGTGGCCATTTGGGGAGTGAAGTAGTGAATGAAAGATCTCTTCTCTCTATTTGAGTCTCCCTCCCTTTCTCTCTGTAACCCTGCCTTTCAAATAGATTAATAAAAAAAAAATTTAAAGGAGGAAATGAGCCCAATATACTTATGGCTTGTGATTAAATGGATAAAAGGAAAACACTTATCTCCATACACTTAGGATATACTTCCTGTATTATCTATAGATACTTCTTTCAATTTGCAACAAGGGATTTACATCATGATTATATGAAGGCACAGATGAGGTTATCTTCTTTAATGAAATAGGTGATTATTTTTCTCTGATTATAGCATCAAAAGAAACACTAAAGATAAATTAGCATGGTTTCTTCCATATATTGCACCATTAGCATTCAGGCAATTTATATAAAATGGATAATATATCTAAATATTTGAAATTAGATGTACACAATATATCTGGTCTGATCCTTAGAAATAAATGTTGTTTATGAAAAAAATGAAAAACAATTTCTTCCAAATTTTAAAGAAAATCAAATAAAGCAATTAGTAAGCTATATATTTCAAAACAGGTTGTTGAAGCAAGTTAGTAGATGGAACAACAGTAAAAAGTTTAATTAATATAGCATTTTAGGATTTCTTAGATATTGAAATTATACTGTTCTTGGCTGAATTTATTTTTAATATTGTTTACCTAATAATTATAAAATTTGAAATGATTTTATTCAGTTAGTGGTGAGCAAATTATTTGTTCATAATGGGTTGTGTATTTTTTAAAATTTTTATTTTATTTAAAAGACAGGAAGACACACACATACATATATACACACACTGAGAGGGAGGGAAGGGAAGAGGTAGAGAGAGAGAGAGAGAGAGAAATTTTTATTTTATTTAAAAAACAGAGAGGCAGGTACACACACACACACATACAAATACATACACACTGAGAGGAAGGGAGGGGAAGAGGGAGAGAGGGAGAGAGGGAGAGAGAGAAAGAGAGATACAGAGAGATCTTGCATCAGCTCTTTCACATCACAAGTTTCCACAATAGTTCGGGCTGGGCCAGACTGAGCCAGGAGGCCACAACGCAACCTTAATCACTTTCGAAGGTGGCAGGGAACCCAGCACCGGAGTCTGCATTTGGTTCCTTCTGGTGTGCACGTTAGAGGAAGCTGGATTGGAAGTAGAGGCAGTGCTTGACATATAACATTCTGACATGGATGCAGGTCTCCCAAGCAGCCACACAACTGCTTCACCAAAGGATTGCGCAAAAGTGGCTTCATAGACTTAATATTGGTTATGCTCAAATATGCACAAGTACCAAGACCATGAATGAGCAGAGGCAACTATAATTTGAAACATTTTCACATTGACTATATCATCTCCACTATTTGAATATCAAACTAAACAAATTTTGTCTCAGACTTTGTTTTAAATTCAATGTAATGGCTTAAAACTATGACAACATCTATTTTGCTCAAATATCTATAATTAGTCAGGCCTTCAAGAGGACAGCCCATCTTTGTTGCACTTGACATTAGAGGCTGAGGGCTACAAGCTTCACAGACACACTTAATCATTGCTCTGCTGCTTCTTTATCAGCTGAAACTGCCACCAGGAAATCTTCACGTGTCCTTTACATGGAAGAGTATGGCTTTTTCACAGGACAGTGGCTGATATCCTATGAGTAGCACAAGCCTGGGTAAGGTAACCATGTGCAAGACGTATTGTTTATTATAAGACCTGCTCATATGTTGTAAAGTATCACTGTGCTGCATTCTATTTCTTAGACAGTTACTAAGGTTATCCCAAATTAATACATTAGGCTTCATACTGTAAAAGCAGATGGGACGGCATACACTGGATATAGCCCTCTTCAGAAAATAATATTCAGCATGATCTCTTTAGCATAATTCCAGCAACTTATCTTAATGCTTTACTTCTGTATTTTTCACCCTGTTTTTATTCATTCAACAAGCAGAAGAAAAATGCATCATGTCCAAATGACTCTGAGAGAGAAGAAAGCATTTCCTGGAAAAATGTCACTATAACTGCATGTTATCTGCTTATGGTTACCACCAACAAGAAATTATACAGTTTTAAAATCTTGATACTTTTTTCCATCTTCTCTGATATATGAATTCTATAATATTTATTGCAAAAATGCATAGTTATATGATAATCATTGCATAAAAGCAGATTCTAAGAATTAAATTCAATAATAATAAAATAACTGTTCCAGGATTGTAGGTAAATCTGTAAATCAATCTTTACTTTGCATTTTCAAAAAAGGCTTATATAAGTAACATCTGAAACGGATGATGAAATTACGTGGTTGCTGAAGTTATTTTCTCAAGAATATTTCAAACTCGTAACCTCTGTTGTTTCCTGTCACCTGTAGCTGAGGTAAAAGGCTGCTTCAATATAAATGAATGAGAGAAGGCATCATAAAAGATTTATTTCTGCTGCCCCAGTTTTCTTATTTATTTCTAACACTCTGCCCATTTACCACAAGCTTCCTCACATTTCAAAAACAGCTAGTCATCTTTGGGAAACAAATTGTGCTATTTACTTCGGTCCTCAGAGAAAACCAGTGCTTTAGTGGGTGAGGTGTCCAGAACAATAAGGGGAGTGTGCGCTGTGTATTCCCAACAGAAGAGATACAGCTTCCGCAAGTAACTCCCAGCACAATCATGGAAGGTCTCAGAACTGCAGTGCTATGTTTATTATTTCTTTATATAACTCGAAAGCTTTTCAAAAGAAAAAAACACAAAATGTTGTTATGATGCAGATACATAGACTCAACACAAAGTCGTGGAAACAGAACATAACAACCAATGTGTTTTACTTATATTTCTATGTTCTTCAATATATCCACACACAAAAGTACTGGTTTTCAACTTCAGTGACAGTAAAGTAGCGAACACAATTCCTCAGTAGTAGAAGAAATTTTCTGGAATCAAATAGTGAGTCAAGAAATAAACACACGTCTATAGTCAACTGAATTTTGCAAAGATGGTAATATATTCACCAGAGAACGACAATCCGCTCAATCAGAGGTGGCAGTCAGATTAAACATTCACACACAGAAAATGGAAACTAGACATATACATCTTAGCACTAAAAAAAAAAACTTAAAATTGATTAGACTTAAATGTAAGACATGAAAGCATGAAATTACTAAAAGAAAATAGGATAAATGTTTCATGACATTAGAATGGGAAAGAACATTTAGGTAAAAATCTAAAAGTACTGGAAACAAAAGCAAAAATAGACGGGATTTTATCAAGTTAAAACAATTTTGGTACAGCAAGGTGAACAATCAACAAAATGAAGAGACACTACGTATCTGATAAGGGGTTAATATCCACAATATATTAGGAACTCAAACAGATGAACAGAAAAAAAAATAATGAGATTTAAAATGGACAATGTGGCTGGCTTTTGGCATGCTGATTAAGTCATTGCTTGGGATGCTCACTTCATCTTGGAGTGCCTTGTTCAAGTCCCGGCGACTCTGCTTTCAGTTCAGCTTCCTGATAATATGCATCCTGAGAGGCAGCAAATGATTGCTTAAGAACTTGGGGCTCTTGAGAATTCAGTCCCTAACTCTTGGCTTCAGACTGGCACAGTTCTGGCTTGGTGAACATTCTGGGGGGATTGAAACAGTGGATGGAAAATTCTCTCTCCCACTCGCTCTCAGTCTCACTCTCACTCTCTCTAACTTCCAAAGAAAATGAAAATTATTAAAGTTAAAACTAAGTAGATAAATGGAAATGACAATACAGCAAACAGATATTTCACAAAAGAAAACATACAAATGGCCAAAAAGTACATTAAAAAGTGATCCACGTAGCTAATTATCAGGGAAATGGAAATCGCAATATTATTACCAAAACATAAAAAATAAGAACTTTTGGCAAGAAAAGAGAAGGGATACACACTGTTGGTGAGAATAAGAAATGGTGCAGTCATTGTGGAAAACTCTATGAATATTCTCCTAGAAACTATACAAACTAAACAATCTCATGATCAGGCAACTTCAATATTGTGTGTACAAATATATCCAAGGTACAAAAATCAGTATGCCAAAGAGAAAGCTACACTTCCATGTTTATAAAATCATCATTTGCAATAGACAAGAAGTGGGGTCAATCTAAGTGTCCATTACTGATGAATCAATAAAGAAAATTTATATATATGTGCGTGTGGATATTATTCAGTAACAAAAGAGGATGAAATCCAGGGACTGGCATTGTGATGCAGCAGGTAAATCTGATACCTGCTACAGCAGCATCCCATATGGGCACCAGTTCATAAACCAGCTGCTCAACTACTGATCCAGCTTCCTGCGGGTGTGCCTGGGAAAGCAGCTGAGAATGGCCCAAGTATTGGGCCCCTGCACCCATGTGGGAGACCTGGAAGAAGCTCCTGGCTTTGGCCTGGCCCAGCCCTGGCTAATGTGGCTACCTGGGCAGTGAACAGCACATGGAAGAAATTTCTCTCCCTTTCTCTCTCTCTCTCAACTCTGCCTTTAAAAAAAAAAAAAAGAAAGATAAAATTAAATAAATATAAAATGATGAAATCATGTCATTTTGGGCAATCTGTACAGAGCTGAAGGCTATTATTATTTGAAATAATACAGGCACAGGAAGGCAGGCACCACGTACTTCATACAAATGCAGAACATAAGATAGCAGATCTCAAGAAAAAGTTAAGAGCACAATATTGGTTACTAGGGACTGAGGAAACTATGAGGTAGGAAACTATGGCAAATGTTTTTCTGTAAGTACAAAATTATAGTTATGTAAGACTAAGAGGAATGAGTTCTGATTTCTATTTTTCAGTAGGGTGACTATAGGTAATAATTGAGTGTGTATTTCAAAAATAGTAGAAAGAATCATGAATGTTCTTGCAGAACAGAAGTGATAAATATTTGAAGAGATGGGTATGATTACTCTTATTTGAAAATTATATAATATATACATACAGAGAAACAATTTTTAGGTGTCTTTAAAAAAAGAATAATTTCCTTTTTATTACACACCAAAATGGAATTGATTATACACAGTGTGTCATTATAGTATATGGTATATGGTCCAGATAAGGGATAGTACCTCTGGTATGGAAACATTTGCGAATTCAAAATGTTCTTACTTTAAAGTTATTACATAATTTATGAAAATTTAAATTACATTATTATAACTCATAGTTTGCACATTATAAAATGTAGTATATAACCTCATCCTAATCATATTTTATATAAAATAATTTCATATAAAATGATAAATAACTTAAAGATAAACATTTTTTAAATATTTATTTTATTTATTAGAAAGTTACAGAGAGAGGTAGAGCCAGAAAGAGAGAGAGAGAGGTCTTCCATCCTCTGGTTCACTCCACAAATGACTGCAACAGCCAGAGCTGAGCTGATTCGAAGCCAGGAGCCAGGAGCTTCTTCCGGGTCTCCCACGTGGATTCAAGGGCCCAAATACTTGGGTCATTTTCTACTGCTTTCACAGGCCACAGCTGAGAGTTGGATTGGAAGAGAAGCAGGGACACAAAATGGTGCCCATATGGGATGCAGGTGCTGCAGGCTGGGGCTTTAACCCACTGTGCCACAATGCCTGCCCTGAAAAATGGGCATTTTAACAAAATACATTACTTCTGAATTTGTTTATATCTCTTATACCATTTACATAATATAAGGGAGATTTAATAGGGCAAAGCTTATACCTCCATATAAAACTCAGTGTCAATTAAAATTTCTTTTCCTTTTATACCTTATTATTGCCATCTTACAAACAGTCTTACAAGTATCCCTAAAGAACTCGGTATTATAATTCATTGAGTCTATTCCACATGTCAGACTTTTTTTTTGACAGGAAATATGCATGTTTTCCAAAATGTAATTTTCACAGATAATTTGTGATAGACATTTTTATTCTTATTATTCCGATGAAGGTATTTATAGCTTAAGCATTTCCTCACACAAAAAAGAGTTAAAGAAATAATTATTCCCAGCATGTGAATTTGACTCATAATTTAGTGTTTTTAAGGAATAACACAGTTGGGCCGGCACCGCGGCTCACTAGGCTAATCCTCCGCCTAGTGGCGCCGGCACACCGGGTTCTAGTCCCAGTCGGGGCACCGGATTCTGTCCCGGTTGCCCCTCTTCCTGGCCAGCTCTCTGCTGTGGCCAGGGAGTGCAGTGGAGGATGGCCCAGGTGCTTGGGCCCTGCACCCCATGGGAGACCAGGAAAAGCTCCTGGCTCCTGGCTCCTGGCTCCTGCCACCGGATCAGCGCGGTGTGCCGGCCGCAGCGCGCTGGCCGCGACGGCCATTGGAGGGTGAACCAACGGCAAAGGAAGACCTTTCTCTCTGTCTCTCTCTCTCACTGTCCACTCTGCCTGTCAAAAAAAAAAAAAAAAAAAAAAAAGGAATAACACAGCTGATGTTGAAACATTTGCAGAATTCAAGATCACTCTCACATCTGATGCCAAGAGTGACTTGTGGGATCCTAAACCCATGAGAATGTTCAATAATTTTCTAAAAGAAATAACAGAACTCAGAAAAACTATTCTACTTTCAGTTGGGGTTTATTATATTGGAAGGATACAAGTTAAAATTGGAAAAGGAAGAGGGACATGGGGCACAAGCCATCAGATACCTAGGCATGAAGCTTCTAGTTTTGCTCTCCCAGAAAAGTTGTGCCAACAGCATTTGTTTCTCCCAGTGATGATGCATTTCACGTGCCTGTACTATTACCAGAAAGAGAAGGTCATCTGAATATTTGTGCCCAGAATTTGTATAGGGCCTTGGTCATATATAGGCATGATTGACATACTGTGTGATGGACTTTAGTCTCCAACCCCTGCAGAAGACGTTGAGCTGAGTGGTCCAAGACCCTCCATAATAAACAGCACTACTATTTTAGATTACTGGGCAAGGCAAAAAACCACTGGGAAAACAAAATCTCTTAGCATGCAGGGCATCTCAAAGGCTTTGAGATTATGTCTGAGAACAAGGACACAGGTCAGAACTCTATTTGGTCAAGGCAAGGTTAATCTTTTGTTGCATAGTTGTCCAGACACAATAGGAAATGAGTAGAAGTGTAGCCCAATGATTAATCAGCAACAAAGTAATACATGATTTCTAAATAGTATACTTCATTTATGTTTCCATTTTGAATTATAAAATGATTGATTGGCTCAAAGTTTCTTCCAAATTAATTTTTTTAAACTTTTATTTAATGAATATAAATTTCCAAAGTACAGCTTATGGATTACAATGGCTCCCCCCCCATAACTTCCCTCCCACCCGCAACCCTCCCCTTTCCAACTCCCTCTCCCCTTCCATTCACATCAAGATTCATTTTCGTTTCTCTTTATTAAATTTTAAAGGCTACTTATTAAACTCTAGTTTGTCTTCAATTTTATGTCAGAGGAAAGAATTTTTAAAAGCTCTACTATAAAACTATTTGACAGACTAATATAGTTTCTAACTTTATATTTAAAAAATACTCAAAAATCCTATATTCTCTGAGTTCAAAATGACTTATTGGTTATCACTGAGCCTCTTGTTTTCTACATACACTGACAAACCCTTTGCCATTGTAGTTTTCAAATCATGATTATCTTGTACAGACAACTCCAGAGAGTGTACAAAGAGCCATAAAACAGGTTAGGTGACTTCCCAGCAAGAAGCAGATTTAAAGGATCTCTTTATATTCTTCCATAGTTATAAGCCTATATTTTCCAAAAGTGTGCATTAATTTTATCTGAAAATGAGTTAATATATTAGTTGGACTTGTTTTAATAGGTGAACAAGTTCTAGTGAAGCTGATAGCTATAGAAGATTTTCTGTGACATACTCACATGAGGATTTTCAGATGCATTTTTAGTTACAAGATCAAATTTAGAATGTACAGTACAGTCCTGAGTGACTGACTCACTTGTTTTTTCTTACAAAGATATCTTGTAAGCAAAATATTTTAGATTCGTAATTATATGTAGATCTGTTACGCTGAATGCCTATGTATGTTTCACATAAAGTATATAATAGGGTGTAATATATCTGAATATGTAGAGCATATTTTGATTAAATGATAATGCTATGCCATGGAGATACAGATTTCAGACAGAACACAAATGATTTTCTAGATGAAATTTTGCATAACAAATTCCACTTTCAAGTAGAATCAAATTTCAAGGTAATCAGTGCACAATAGCATTAAAGTTATGTTATTTATTTTTTAATGCTACTTAATACTGTCCCTTGAACTCTATAACACACAATTATTCTTAGGCATTTAAATTTAACTGAAAAGGGAGGAGATGTACAGTTCAGCACATGATCACTTGGACTTACCCCTAATGGTATAGCTAGAAACATACCAGGGGATTCCAATTCAATCCCATCAAGGTGGCATGTACCAATGCCATCTTACCTGTTAAAGTGATCAGTTTAAGGTCATAATTGATCAAAAAGATAGGATTAAGTGTCAAAGGGATTAAAAAATAAGACCATTGTCTGCAAATAATTGATAGATTTAAAAAGGAGAGAACGATCCTACATGGGAAACAGGGTACACAGCAGACTCATAGAATGGCAGATGTCCTAAACAGCACTCTGGCCTCAGAATCAGCCCTTAAGGCATCTGGATCTGGCTAAAAAGCCCATGAGAGTTTCGCAGACATGGAAAGCCAAGACACTGTGGCAAAAAGAAAAATTACCTAAATGAAAGATCTCTGTGAGTGAGATCCCAGCAAAAGAACGGGCCATCAAAGAAGGCATTAGCTTTCTCTGAAGGAAGGAGAGAACTTCCACTTTGACTATTGCCTTGTCTAAATAAGATTGGAGTTGGTGAACTCAAGAGGCTTCCATTGCCTTGGCAGCTCATGACAAGAGCC
This sequence comes from Oryctolagus cuniculus, assembly GCF_051225735.1. Taxonomy (NCBI): domain Eukaryota; kingdom Metazoa; phylum Chordata; class Mammalia; order Lagomorpha; family Leporidae; genus Oryctolagus; species Oryctolagus cuniculus. The sequence continues at coordinate 115,748,957 of NC_142870.1, read as the reverse complement.
TCAGGTGATTACTGATGCCATAAATAAGAGTGTCAATTGTTAAATCAACAACGGGAGTCACTGTGCACCTGCTCACATGTAGGACCTCTGTTCTTAATGTGTTTTACTATGAGGATTAATGGTAAAACCACTGCTCAAACAGTATTTTATGCTTTGTGTTTCTTTGTGGGTGCAGTTTGTTGAGATCTTTACTTAAGTATATACTAATTTGATCTTCTGTATATAAAGATAATTGAAAATGAATCATGATGAAGAATGGGATGGGAGAGAGAGTGGGAGATGAGATGGTTGCATGTGCAAGTTAGGTTATTGGGGGGAAGTCACTATAATTCAGCAGTTGTTCTTTGGAAATTTTTATTTATTAAATAAAAATTGAAAAGAAAAAATATAAAAATAAAATAAAGTTGATATCTCTTCTTGTTTAATGATTATTACTGAAACTAAAGTTCAATAAAATATTGAATGACATTGTAAAAATAGTTGATTTGATATGCTCTCTCTATGCTCATATTATTATTTCTGATGTAGAGTTTTTTGTTTGAGGATGCAGTCATTAGTTTTAAAATCCAAGACAAATTTCTTTCATGCCTATCTCCTTTCTGATTACTTGGTAATAGAAAATGTTATATTTCTTTTCATTTGAATTGTGGAGAGAGCAGTTATTTTGGGGATGGAAGTGCTAGTGAGATTTCTGGACTGAATGGAGATAAAAATTGCTGTTACAAATGTCAGATTACATCAAGTTATTCAGCTTCATACAGTTTAAAGGGATAATGGATCTTGATTCATTTTGACATATATGCCTGGCTTGAATATAATCTGCAATGTGTGTCATGTTGCTGAGGAGAATTTAATGGAAAACCTTGCTTCCTTGGGAGTGGTAAAGTATGCTTCATGAGCTTTCCCAGATATGTTATACTGTTCTTGCTAAAATTAAAATAAGAGACATTAAGTTTACCATCATAGCTGAGAATATTACATGAGAAAATTCTGTTATTTTATGGAGAAGTAGATGAAGTGTTAGAAACAGTTGTAAATACTTTAAGCTTTATATTAATTATAGGCTTCAAAGCATAATATAGTTAGGAAATCACATTTTAATTTTCTGAAAATAAAGTCATGCAACCAGAATGAATAGATGTTGTAGACCACTGTACAGCCAATATTGTATGTAAGAAAAGAATAAGAGCTTCCTTTTGACTTCAAAACTGCAGAATATCCATGCCTTTGCTAACGGTGTGGAGAATTTCTATATTGCCTTTGAAAGATAGACAATAAGAGTGTTGCGTACACAATTCAGGCTTAAGTTATATCCTTATTAGATTATCCAAAATTGCTGGAAATCAGCTATTTTGTCTTTTTATTTGGAATAATTTTGAACTATATAAATTTGCCAGAGTATACCAAAAAACTCATATTCCTTTTACTAAGATGTACTAACTTTTAATTATCTTGTTATAATTGCTTTGGGCACTTTTCTTTTTGGGAGATATATATGTATATGTTTATATGTAATTTTTTTCCTAATGCACTGAAGAGTTGGTTGTAACTATTCCCATTTGTCACTTAATACTGCTGTGTATTTCCTTTTTTAAAAAAAAAGATTTATTTATTAATTTGAAAGGCAGAGTTACAGAGAGTCAGAGAGAAAGGGGGGGGGGGAGAGAGAGAGAGATCTTTCATCCGCTGTTCACTCCCCAGATGGCTGCAACAGCCGGAGCTGCACGGATCCAAAGCCAGTAACCAGGAGCTTCTTTCAGGTCTCCCACATGGGTGCAGGGAACCAAGCACTTGAGCCATCTTCTACTGCTTTCCCATGCCATAGCAGAGAGCTGGATTAGACGTGGAGCAGTCGGGACTTGAACCAGCAGCCATGTGGGATGCTGGCACTTCAGGTGGCAGCTTTACCTGCTATGCTACAGTGCCAGCCCCTGTGTATTTCCTAATGATAAGGTTATTTTGCTGTCTAACCACAGGTTCAGATCCTTGTATAATGAGATTCAGGGAATTTAACATTGATACAATTCTTAAATTCTGTGAATTGTCCCAATCGTCCTCCAGGTTAATGAAGACTCATTTTAGGAACATGTATTATGTTTAATTCAGTGGCTCTTCAGTATCTTTTAATATGGAACAGTTTCTCTTTTTTGTCACTCACAACTTTTTTAAATATTGTAGGCCAGATATTTTATAGAATGAATCTCAACTTGAGTTTGTCTAATGTTCATGATTTAAATGGAAGCATTTTGAACTCCAATGCTACATCAGTGATCACCTGCCCTACTGAGAGTAGCACATCATGCCCAGTTACATGCTGCTGCTTATCACACAGGTCAATTCACAAAAATATTGTCTGGTTTCTCCATTGTACAGTTAGTGTTTTTCACTTTATAAGCATTAGTTTGTACATGACTTTAACTGTTACTGACCTATAAAATAGTAAATTCATGTAGTTTCACCTAATACCTCACAGACTTATTTATGAGGTTTTCTTGTTTCAGAAGTGTCTTTACACAAAACTTTATCCAATTAGATTGTCAATAAACTCTTTTTTATGATGATGTTAACATCTTGAGCATTTTTTAGGAGAAATTGCAACAAATTGTTTGATGTGCAACAGCATTCAAAATAACATTCCCCCCTTTTATTTCCATCAGTCATATGACAGAAAAAAAATGTGTCTGGGGAAATACTTAAATTAAGGTCAATATTATGTTTAAGTCAGTAAGAATTTTATTATTTCTTATAATTAAGAACATTCTTTTTTGGCCGGCGCTGCAGCTCAATAAGCTAATCCTCCGCCTGTCGCGCTGGCACACTGGGTTCTAGTCCTGGTCGGGGCACCGGATTCTGTCCTGGTTGCTCCTCTTCCAGTCCAGCTCTCTGCTGTGGTCCGGGAGTGCAGTGGAGGATGGCCCAAGTCCTTGGACCCTGCACCCACATGGGAGAACAGGATAAGCACCTGGCTCCTGGCTTTGGATCAGCGTGGTGCACCAGCTGCAGCGCACCGGCCACAGCGGCCATTGTGTGGATGAACCAATGGGAAAAGGAAGACCTTTCTCTCTCTCTCACTCTGTTCACTCTGCCTGTCAAAAAAAAAAAAAAAAGAAGAAGAAGAACATTCATTTTTATAGGATCTGTAAATATCAGGGCAGCAGTGATTACAATCAAAGCATTGCAATCTTCTTTACAATCTTCAATACTATAAACATCACTTTCAACATATAAATATTTCATTTTGAAAATACAAAATGCTAAGAATCGCAAGTGATATATATGAAAGGGAAACAACCTTTGATTTCAAGTTGCAATTCTTAGCTTCTCATTATCTCCAAAGAGTGATATTCAAAAAGTACATTAAAAATACACATTATCATTTATTTACCATTTTTTCATTGAATTCTCCTCACATATATATATATATATAAGTAAATGATTAAATGCCAGAATATTTTATTGAATATCAACTAAAAACTATAACAATATATATTGAATTATAAATGCAGACACCATTGAATTATGACCCTTTATCTACATTAAATTACATAAAAATGTTTTAAAAGTTGCCAGAAAATATTCTTATTTTAATACTGAAAATAAAGTCTATGAGGAAAAGCAGAAGTAACACTCAGGTGCTATCTAGGTTGACAGGTTTTTCAAGTACAGAGTCAGTGACAACACAGAAGAGATACCCACGTCTACAATTTCCAAACTTCAATGATGAACTCCCCTTTAGTCTAAACATTTTGTCTAATATGTAATTACCTCATTTCCTAGATGCTTACTTAAATATTATCAATACTATTATCAAGGACTTAAATAAATTTATATATATATATATGTACATATATATATATATATAAAGGCAGAGTTACAGAGAGAAAGAGGGAGACAGAGACAGAGAGAGGGAGATAGTGAGAGAGAGAGTGAGAGAGAGATCTTTCATACTCTGGTTCACTCCCCAGATGGCTGCAAAGGCCAGGACTGGGCACAGCTAAAGCCAGGAGCTTCAAATAAATGAGCTATCAATGAACCTCAAGGACTAGAAAATCAACAGCAAGCCAAACCCAAAATTAGTAGGAGGAAAGAACTAATTAAAATTATAAAATAAATTAACAAAATTGAAACCCCCACCAAAAATTAGTGAAATGAGGAGTTTTTTTTTTAAATTAACAACATCAATATACCACTGATGCAACTAACCAAAAAAAAAGAAGCCCTGATAAACATAGATGCAAAAATTCTCAACAAAATCTTAACTAAATGAATTCAACAACACATCAGAAAGATCGTTCACCTGGACCAAATGGGATTTATCCCCGGTATGCAGGAATGGTTCAACATTCACAAATCAATTAAAGTGATACATAACACTAACAAACTGGAGAACAAAAACCATTTGATAAAATACAGAATCCTTCCATGATGAAAACTCTAAGAAAAAAATTGGGTATAGAAGAAATATTACTTAACGCAACCAAGGCACTTTATGACAAACCGACAGCCAGCATCCCATTGAATGGGAAAAAGCTGGAAGCATTCCCCCTAAAATCCAGAACCAGACAAGGATGCCCACTCTCACCTCTGCTAGTTGATATAGTCCTGGAAGTTTTACCAGAGTCATTAGACAAGAAAAAGAAATTAAAGGGACACAAATTGCAAAGGAGGAAATCAAACTGTCCCTGTTTGCAGATGTCATGATCCTCTATATAGGGGATCCAAAAGACTCCACTGAGAGACTATTGAAACTCATAAAAGATTTTAGTAAAGTGATGGGATATAAAATCAACACAGAAAAAAATCAATAGCCTTTCTATACACAGATAATGTCACGGCTGAGAGAGAACTTTTAAGATTAGTCCCGTTCACAATAGCTCCAAAAAGAATCAAATATCTTGGAACAAATTTAACCAAAGATGTCAAAGATCTCTACAATGAAAATTTAAAAACACTATAAAAAGAAATAGAAGAAGACATTAAACAATGAAAAAAATCTTCCATGTTCATGGATTGGAAGAATCAACATCATCAAAATGTCCATATTACCAAAAACAATGTACAGATTCAATGAGATCCCAACCAAAATACCAGTAATATTCTTCACAGTTCTACAGTAACTATGCTGAAATTCATATAGAAACACAAGAGATCCCGAATAGCTAAAGCAATCTTTTACAACAAAAACAAAGCCTGAGATATCACAATACCTGATTTCAAGACATACTACTTGGTAGTTACAATAAAAACAGTCTGGTACTGGTGCAAAAACAAACTTGCAGATAAATGGAATGAAATAGAAAGTCCAGAAATCAAACTTTGCAGGTCTAACTAGTTTATCTTTAAAAAAGGAGCCAAAATCAATCCATGGAGCAAGGACAGTCTCATTAACAAATAGTGCTGGGGAAACTGGATCTCCACCAGGGGAAATATGAAACTAAACCCACACCTTTCACCTTACACAAAAGTCCACTCAAAATGAATCAAAGACCTAAATCTGCAACTCAATACCACCACATCATTAGAAAACATGGAGAAACTCTCCAAGATATTGGCATAGGCAAAGACTTCTTGGTAAAGACCTCAGGAGCATAGGCAATCCAAGACAATATTGGCAAATGTGGTTGCATCAAGCTTAGAATCTCTGCACTGCAAAAAAAAGCACTCAGTGAAGTAAAGAGACAACTGACAGAATGGGAAGAAATATTTGCAAACTATGCAACTGATAAAGGGTTAACATTCAGAATATACAGAGAGTTCAAGAAAGACAACAAAAACAAACCAAACAATCCAGTGAAGAAATGGCCGAAGGACTTAAAACAGGCATTTTTTAAGAGAGGAAATTCCAATGATCAACAGACACTTGAGAATAAGCTTAGGATCACTAGCCTTCAGGGAAATGCAAATCAAGACTACAAGGAGGTTTCATCTCACTCCAGTTAGGATGGCTCCCATACAGAAATTAACACACAAAGGCTAGCAAGGATATGGGGAAAAGGTACCCTGATCCACTACTGATAGGAATGTAAATAGGTACAACCACTGTGGAAAACAGTATGGAGATATCTCAGAAATCTGAATATAGTCCTCCATTATGATCCAGCCATCCCAAATGGGAATTTTCCCAATGCAAAAGAAATCGGTATATGAAACTGTTATCTGTCCCCCATGTTCATTTCAGCATGATTCATAATGGCTAAGACATGGAATCAACCCAGATGTACATCAACTGGATATAGAAGTTATGGGATATATATACACTGTGGAGTACTACTCAGCTATAAAAAAAATTGAAATATTCTCTTTTGCAACAAGATGGTCAAAACTGGAAATCATTATACTTAATGAAATAAGGCAGTCCCAAAAACATATATCATGTGTTTTCCCTGATCCCATGTAACTAACAGAATATTTGAAATGTAATGTATTGGAGTGAAATAAACTTTTTGAGGATAGATGATTGTTTATAGCCCCTTTCTCTTCCATTGTGGAAAAATGTTTTGTTTTGTTGAGCTCCTTTACTTAGAGTAGTTTCGATGTAGGCAGGCAGCTCCGATAAAATTGATTAGATTTGTGAGCTGGAAGACCATGGCTTCACCATGCCCCCTGTAAGATCTCATGCCCCTACCTGACCATTCCTGTATGCCCACCTGCCAATCAGACTAACTAACCACTCCCCTGTGGAAGTGGATAAAATACCTGGAGCTATGTGGGCTCTGCACTTACATTCCCTCACTGCCCCTGATCCCCTTGTTGCCCCATGCCTTCAGGGCGCATGGCCTTTGGGCCACCCACCCTCTCTGCCTTTGTTTCTCTACCCATGCTAAGCTGCTTATAGCTGCTGATAACGAAACGCCTACTGCACTTGGCTTCTGGCCTGCTCTCTGCTCAGTATGGCCTCAACTTAATTTCCAGACTTTCCTTTTTCCCTTAGATAAAGCCCTCATTCCCCTATGTATTGCTCTCACTAAATAAAAAGCTTAAAAAAAACGTATCATGCTGCTTGGTCTATTTGAGACAGTATTCAGAATTCTTCTCCGAATTTATGTAAAGAAACCACACAGCTTATTAATTTTAGAAATATTGATAAGCATATGGGTTTAAGTTTTAACTATATGATCATTAAGTATACTGAAAATAGATGATTGTAAAAACTAAAAATGGTATTCTAGGGGCCAGCACTGTGGCGTAGTGGGTAGGGCACCGCCTGCAATGTTGGCATCCCATATGGGTGCAGGTTTGAGTTCCCACAGCTCCTCTTCCAAACAAAATCTCTGCTGTAGCCTGGGAAGGCAGTGGAGCATGGCCCTAGTCCTTGGGCCCCTGCACCCACATGGGAGACTGTCAGGGAACGGGACAGCCTGGCCAGCTGTGCCCCTCCCGACATGTACAAGCACAAGAAGTTTAGTGCTGGGCTTTTTCCACCCTGCCCGTTGCTAATTGCAAGATCCTGTTTTGACTTTAAGCATCCTGTTATTGCATGTTTCCCACACTTAGTTGGTAACATGTTTTCCGTGAATGATATATATATAAATAGGTGGACGGTGGGCGGGGGGAGTGAATGAACGCTGGTAAAAGACGGAGGAATGAATGAACGCTGGTAAAAGACGGAGTTATGAATGAACGCGAGTAGTAAGCGGGAGTGGTGAATGAAGGAGTTGTGAATGAATGCCGGTAACAGGGCGGGCGTTCGCGACATGTAACGTGAGTCTGCTGAAAAATAAAGTGGAAGCTGAAAAGCCGATAAACGCGTCTGGTGTCTCCGAGGTCTCGCCGGCGTTAACCTATCCGGAAGGTGTACGCCTGCAGGAGACCCTGAGGGGGCTCCTGGCTTCTGGCTTCGGATTGACACAGCTTGGCTCTTGCGGCCAGTTGGGGAGTCAACTAGTGGATGGAAGACCTCTCTCTCTTCTGCCTCTCCTTCTCTCTCTGTGTAACTTTGACTTTCAAAAAAGAAAAAATAGATCTTGAAAAAAAAATAAAAATGGGATTCTGAGAGGGAGGAGGAAGAAGGGTTGGAACATGGGCGAGGGGATGGTAGGGAGTGAAGTCCCATTATGTTCCTAAATCTGTATATATGAAACATATGAAACTTGTATATCTTAAATAAAATTAATAAAAAAAATGGAATCAATCAGGCTAATTGCCTGTGAAAACAAGAAATATTTATAAAGTTCAGGATACAATAAAAAATTTCTCAACATATAAAAGGCCAGTAAAATACAAGTGAAAAGACATTCATATGAGGTTAATCCTAAAACAAGAGACTTAGCAGACAAAGATTTTAAGACATCTAATTGTGCTTTAAAATGAAAGGGAAACCTGACTCCTATACCTCTCTGTGATCATCCACACATGCTCCACTATGGCCAGCCTCCAGCCTCATTAGACACCAGCAATGAGACTACCTGATATTGGAACATGAACCTACAAATCTGTGAGCCAAAATAAGCCTTTGTTGATAAGTGGCTATTCTCAGGCATTTGTGCTGGGGACAAAAAGCTCACTGATATAGCTATCCAACATCTAGCTTCCGGGCTATAAGTTTCTCAGGGTCTTGCTCTGCCTTCCTAATATTGCAGGGGAAGCCTCACCATGAATGTTTTCTCTGATGAGCCCTGCTTACTCTTCTAGTTTACAGCAGGGCTGCATAGTATGCAACTCTGCTTCAAGACAAGCTGGATGTTTCAGTGTTAACAAGCTACCTGTCCACTGTGAGTCAGCTGTGGGGAGGAATTGGCATTGCTGTGACCCAGCCTAGAGATCCTGAGGAGGTGCTCCCATGACTGCTGATGCCACAACAGGGATGTGGTGAGTTACACCTGCTCTCTGGGAACTTTCACCTGGAAGTAACATTGCTCAAGGCCACACCCAATTCACTGACCACAGGAAGGCAGTGTTCCAGGAAGAAAGTTGGCATCCGGTAGAACAGCACTGATGGACCTCCAGGTATATGTACTCCAGATGCCATATGTCAAGCAGGTGATGTGAAGAAAGCAGGACCTGCACTTGAAAAGGATGAAGGGGATGTCCGGAATGGCCAGCTTCATTTGGAGAAAGAAGGCAGAAGGCCCCTGAGGTCTGTTCACCCTGAAATTCATGGAAGAACATTCTACAGCCTCCCCTCTGTCATCAGCCCCTCCCTTTCAGCACCCTTCATTCCTGCAGAACTTCAGTCCAATTGGCCCAGTCTGTGCATGCAGCACACAGCCTGGCTGCAGCTGCCAAGAATGAGTTTAGGAAGAAAAAAGTCAGACAGCACCCTATTTGCAATACCACCACACTGGTAGAAAAAAAAAAGGAGCTTGCTTACAGAGATTGTCTCCAATTGCTTTTGTGGAAGAGGAGTGTTACTTGCTTCTCTATTAATTAAAATTGATATATTCTCAACTGCATTTCAGCCAGAGAGGGATACCACAGAGGCTTGCTTTTTTTTGGCTTATAATGCTCGCTTGCTTGAATTTCAAAAACAGAAAGAGGGACCATTTTTTAAATAACATATTTACTTATGAAATCCTCATAAGAGCCCAGTGAGGTAGTGCTATCATTATTTCCTTGTTTAAGATTTGCTTATTCACTTGAAAGTCAGAGTTACAGAGAGAGGGAGAGACAGAAAGAAAGAGATTTTTTATGTACTGGTCTCCTCCTTAGATGGTCTCTATGGCCAGGGCTGGTCAAAGCTGAAGCCAGGAGCCAGACACTTCATCCAGCTCTCCCATGTGGGTGCCAGGCACCCAAATGCTTGGACCATCTTCTGCTGCTTTATCCCAGGCCTTTAGCAGGGAGGTGGATTAGAAGTGGAGAAGCCAGGACAATGTCGGCTTTACCCACTACATCATAATGCCTCCCTAGAAGAGGAATCTTTCTAACTCCTAGATATGCTTGAAACATCTGGTTAGAGAAGGTATTAATCTGGGTAGTTGCATGGAACCATAATCTTGTGTCTCAGTTCAGTGAGTTTCCATTCCAATGCCAGCCCTCCTTGGGCTGACTATCAGGTCCTAGTAACTGAATTCAGTACAGGTGTGGAATGAAGTAATAGTTGCTCTCTAGCCTGGAGCAGATACAACAGTAGCCATCCAGCAGCACATGCAGGTCAAAGCTGCAGGGGACATTGGGCATCTCCAGAAACAGCAGACAAGCGCAAGTTGCAGGCAGTTGCACAAAGTGCAGTAGCATTTGTGCAGCCCTTTCATTCCCACTCTGGGCTGAACCCGATGTTCTGGGGAAAGTGAAAGGAGGTTGTAACTGAGGTTTCTTTCCTAACTGAATGGAAAGTACACCTCAAATTAAAAAAAAAAAAAAGAGAGGAAAATATGGCCACAATGAATACAGAGATGAATATCTCACAGAATCATAAGTACAAAAATGTGTATATTTTACAACCAAGAGTGACAATATATGATATTTTAAAAGTATGCTGCATTGACTAAATATCAGAATAGAGATGCCAAGGAAAAGAGTAAGCATCAAGAGTATTTACAGTAATTATCCAACCTAAGGTAGAGTGAACAAACAATATCAAGATTATAAGCAGATTTAGGCATAATGTTCAAGAAGTTTGCTGATTGGCACTAAATTTGAAATTATCAGTTTTCTTGTTCATAAATTAATTAAGAATATAAGAAATATTTCTGTTCTGTGGTTTATTTCTTTAATCATTCTCAGCAAAATCAGAGCTATTTTATCAATCCTCATATATTCGAATATTACAAATAATTTGTCGAAAAGCAAATGCATTATCTGGTAAACCAAATGACTATGCTCTTTTGTAAATTAAATTGAAATTGAAATCATTTTGGATGAAGCACAAGAATATATTTAGCAAGTATTTAAAGGGACCAAGAACTTTTATTCAGATGTATAGAAAAGTATAATGAATACTGAATTTAAAGCGTAATTTGTGATTAAATTAAATATTTGCTTGGTCCTGCATTGCCTTTATTTACTCAGAGTAATTATTTTCAGTTTCTTATTTTTAACTTTTTTTAAGGGTGTAATATTGCTATATTATTATCTAATACAATACTAAATTTTAATATATAGTATATATGTAAATTGGAATTATTTTTATTTGAGTGGCAGAGATAAAGAAAAGAAGAAAATGAGGTGGGGGAGGAGAGAGAGGGAGAAAGTGAGAGAGAGCTCTGCCATGCAGTAGCTCACTCTGTAAATACCTGTGATGGGACTGAGCTAAACTTGGAAGTGTGAAACTCAATCCAGGTGTCCCACATGTCTGGCAGGAATCAAATTACTTGAGCCACCACCACTGCCTTCCAGGGTATGTTAGTAGGAACTGGGAGTCAGGACCTGGAGCCAGATATTGAACCCTTCACAGTTACTCTGAAATGTGGTGTAGCTATCTCAGCTGGCATTTAATTGCTTAGCTAAATGTCCATCCAGTATGTTAAAAAATTAACAGAGATCTGATATTTTATGAACTTCCTTCCTTCCTTCCTCTCATTCTTTATAGAATAATGAAAAGATATGTTTTGATTTTTCAATTCAAGTCTTGGAAAAATACTCTAATGTGACACAATGTATTTGTCAATTTTTTGTCACTGAAATAAAATGTTTGAAGCAGATAACTTTATAAAAAGGAAAGTATTGGAGATTCAAAGTTCAAAACATACGGCCCGATCTTATTGACTTCAAATGAGAGAGCCAATTTTCCTTCTGCTGCCAAGTTAGCTTATCATAGTGGGAACATGTGCATGCTTAAGAGTGCACATCACCAAATGGTAAATCAGAGAGACCTTGTACTCAAAGTCCCATCTGAGGCCACACCCCAGTGACACACAGACCTCCTACCTGGCCACCTCACATCCCACCCCCTCCCAGATGAGCCAGCCTGGGATCTAAGCTCTTAATATTGTACCTTTGTGGGGAAAATAATCCAATATCCAAACTTGGGATTCCACCCTAACCACTAAAGGTATATGTCTATCTGGCAAAGCAAAACAAATGCATTCTGTCCCAAGAATCCAAGTCTTAACTATTCTCAAATTGCTCATAAGCTCAAGTCTCATCTGAGGCTCAAGACAAATTATTTCAGCTATGAATCTCTGTAAAGATTAAAGCAAGGAGTTACACACATCCCAGACACAAGGGTGACACTTGCACAGGGTATGCTTTCCGATCCCCAAAGGTATGACTAAGAGAATAAAAGGGAAATTGGCTCAGAGGAAGACCGTAGTCCAATACAAAAGACATTGAATCCTAAAGTTAAAATTCGGGCATCCTGATCACTTTGCAACCGATGATGGGCTCCCAAGGATTTGGACATTCTTACCCTATCTGTTTGATTCACTGCAACCTACATAGCTGTATTCTGAGGCCATTTTTGCAGCCTATCTGCAGCTTTCCCCAGTGACCTTTGCATGTTTTTGGCTTCTAAATTTACTTTCTTGGGTATTTACTGTGGCTTCAGCCTTATTCTCACAGCTCTACTAGCCCTTGCTCCAACAGGGCTCCATGTTGAGATTCCAACTCTGTGGCATAGCTCTGCCTAGCCTTGAAGGCTTGTCTTTGAAATTTGGTAGAGGCTGCTATGGTGCCATAACTCTTGCACTATTGACATTTGTAAAACCAGCATCATGTAGATGCTGCCAAGGTCTGCTGCCAGTAAAACTTACACATTGGCTTCCTTTGAATGGTAGCAGTAGCAGTGACAGAGTACTTTAGTGGAAAGCAGGAATCCTGACTTAGCATTGGCCATGCAGGACGCCTTGGGGCTCTTTCCTAAAACAATTATTTCCTGGAAGGTCTCTAAAACACAGTTATACTTTAAGATTTCCCATAGGCCTGAGATGGAAGTGCAGGTTTGGAAATTCCTGAAGTGCCATCAAGACATCTTTCCTCTTGTTCTGAGAATTGTCATTCTTGCATATATCTCTTTTTTATTTGTTTGTTTGTTTACATTTTATTTGAAAAGCAAAGACAAAGAGACAAAGATATAGATAGAGGGAGATCTTCCATCAGCAGGTTCACTCCCCCACATGCCAGCAAAATCCAGAGCTGGGCAAGACAAAAGCCAGGAGCCCAGATCTCAATTTGGATCTCCTACATGGATATCAGAGACCCAAGGACCTAAGACATCCTATGCTGCCTCGAAGAGTATACACACTTGTAGGAAGCTGGGTCAGAAACAGAGGAGGCAGGGTTCAAACCAGGAACTCAAGAAGGAGATGCTGCAGTCCCAAGTGACATTTTTAAATTTTTTTAAAAGATTTTATTTATTTATTTGAGAGATAGAATTAGACAATGAGAGGGAAAGACAGAGAGAGAAAGGTCTTCCATCCGCTGGTTCACTCCCCAAATGGCCACAATGGCTGGAGCTGTGCCAATCTGAAGTCAGGAGTCTCCCACATGGGTGCAGGGGCCCAAGCACTTGGGCCATTCTCTACCACTTTCCCTGGCCACAGCAGAGAGCTGTATTGGAAGAGGAGCAGCCGGGACTAGAACTTGCACCCAAATGGGATGCTGGCACTGTAGACGAAAGATTAACCTACTGCACTACAGCACCGGCCTCGCAAGTGACATTTTAACTCTACACTAAATGCCTGGCTCTAGCAAGAGGCCATTCACCTTCCTTGGCTATAATGAATCACATTTTTCTTTATCCTTCTCTGTGAATTTTCCAAATATTTCCTCCTACTTCTCATTGTAGAATGACTAAAATTGGCCAATAATATTTATACTGTAGTTTGAACGTTGTGCTGTTTTGAAATCTCCCCGGCCAAATAAACTACTCCAGCATCATTAAGTTCAGTCTTTCAAAAAGTATCAGACATGGACACAGCCCATCCAATTATTCATCACAGTGTAACAATGGTGGCCTTAGTCCAATTCCAAATAAAGTCTTCATTTACATCTGGAGCCTCATTAGTGTGGCCTTTATTGTCCACATTTCGGTCAGCTTTCTGGTCCTCTGGGCCTTCACCAGAATTGCCTGTAAAGTTTAACTGCCAAAGTTTCCGTCACCCTGAGGACGAAGCCTCAGGCAATGTGGGGTGACACCAAAACCAAATTTCAAACCATAGCACAGAGAATTTAATCTATATCTTAGAGCTTCTTGCCCATGTTTGAAAACTCTAAATGGATGTAACTGTGGCTGGACAATGACCTAATGGCAAAGAGTAGTTGTTGACTTGGATATCATTGAAATTTTCAATTTTCTTGTGAAGGTTACAGGGAAAAAAGGATGTGTGTGTGTGAGTGTGTGTGTGTGAGTGTGTGTGTGTGTGTGTTTAAGTGTTTGTGGATCTCATATGGACTACTCAAGACAGAGCAGCCAGAGAGTTTGAGTTGCACCCACGTGGGAGACCTGAAAGAAACTCCTGGCTCCTGTCTTTGGATAGATGCAGTTCTGGACATTGCAGCCATTTGGGGAGTGAATCAACGGAAGGAAGACCTTTCTCTCTGTCTCTCCCTCTGTCTGTAACTCTCTCAAATAGAATTAAAAAAATACATATTGTTTTGTGTTGGAAAATAAGACTGAAAATGAGAAATAAACAACGAGGATACATCTTTCATGAGAGAACATGCTTTACTTTAAATACTAGCCAAGCCCACATAGCAAAAAAACCAGCTTGTGATAATATTAACAAATATATTTTTTACTCTTCTTGCCTTCTACTCCAAAATTAGTTCACTGAGTGGGAAGTGGAACTTACACTCTTAATTTTATTATTCACATTTTCAAAAATGTTATTGATTCAGACTTCTAATTGCATGATAAAGAATTTCCATAAATTCTCCAGACGCACACCCTGTAAATATTTTTAAATGATCTGAATACAATAATATGTTGGCTAATTCTCTCTCTGAGATAGTGAAGCAAATTAATTCTTCTGAGCAAGTGTTGCCTGCATCACAGGTCTTGAGTTTGTATGTACTGAAAAATCTGTTTTTCCAGATCTTAATTTTTGCTGTAGATTATTATAAGTCTGATTAATCTTCAGTGGCTTTCTACTTAGCTTATGATCCCATTTTATGAGCACCTTCAAATGTCCCTCCAATTTAGCAATGTTGCTGTTCTACAATGCCTTCTTACACAGATCTTTGTGCTTTAGAAAGTCAATTTTCTTCTCATTTCACCTTTCTCTTGATACTACATTTATGTGGCATTCAGCCAAAACTGAAATTTTCTGAGGTGTGTTTCTTTTCATTAGAAAAGTTGTATGTCTTTCATATCTTTCTTCAAAAGTTGACTTGAATGATCTTGGCCTTACCTTATTAAATTGCTACATCAAACTGTCATCTGTACACTTCAAATCACAAGACTTTAAGCACTGCTCTGTTGAGGACTTATGATATGTTAAAGGTTGAGCAGAAATATGATATCATCTTTGTAACCTAATATTTAGTATTCAGGACTACAAATTTATTCAAACACAGTGTAAGTCACCTGAGAGAATCCAGTTGACTATATTGACGTTGAGACTGATTATGATCAAATTTCATTTACAAATAAATGAATAAATAGATTGCAAGTGGGAGTCAAAACATCAACACTCGATTTTTTTAAAGATTTATTTATTTATTTGAAAGAGTCACACAGAGAGAGGAGAAACAGAGAGAGAGAGAGAGTCTTCCATCCTATGGTTCACTCCCCAATTGGCTGCAATGGCCGAAACTGTGCTAATCCGAAACCAGGAGCCAGGAGCTTCTTCTGGGTTTCCCACACGGGTGTAGGGGCTCAAGCACTTGGGCCATCTTCTACTGCTCTCTCAGGCCACAGAAGAGAGCTGGGTCAGAAAAGGAGCATCCTGGGCTAGAACTGGCACCCACATGGGATGCCAGGGCTTCAGGCCAGGGTGTCAACTCGCTGAGTCACAGAGCTGGCCCTATCACTGGATGTTTTGAAGTAAAATTACATTTCCCAAATCCTAATATAAACTTCAGTAAGACCTACATTGATTTCTAATGTATTACTTTTATTTTCTACAATTTATTTAATTGATTTTCTACTTTCTAAATATCTTACCATTTGATCTATACAGATGACAATTCCCTAATTATGTTGAGGTGATCAGAGAATTCATGTGACTTCACTTTAATTTTTTCTTGTCCACTTCAAAATTTCATTACATTTTTCTTCTGAAAATAGATCTTTCCTCACATTGTCAGAAACTACATTTTATTTCTTCTGAGTTTATTAAAAAATTCCAATTGTATCTTTTTATATTCATGCACCACATAATTGTTAACTTACATGTGTTTTAAAGTTTTCTATGATAAATGATTAATTTAGGCCTATTGACAACAATTACTATCAATTCTACAACTTTGCTACTTGGATTCTGTCTTAATCACTTTATAAAATGTTTCTCTTTGAGGTGACAAATGATTCCCCTTCTCATTCTACCTCTCCTTTGACTTCCAGGAACTACTGGTTATCTCCTTACAGTTTAGTTCAATACAACAAGTAACAATACATCAATTATGTTCCTGGAACTAATTTATCTGTATGCCCTCTTTTTTTTTCCTCTTTACATAGATCTCCAGGTTGCTTTGGTGATTTTATATTTTCAGGAAAATTGAGTATCAAATTAAACATTAGCTCTCCAACTATAATTTCTCCGAAGGAAAGCTTCATCTTGTGCCTTAAAGGCTAACATCTATAAGAATACACTGATAACTTTCATGTTGTGGAAATTGGCTATTTCTGGTTGAAAACTCTAATTCACACATGAGCATTTCAATTAAGAGATATTAAGAGAGGAAAGATTTCTGTTGCACTTGAATCTTCTATGAATAAATAAAATGTGTTATGCTGTTTTCCAATAGGCTGATTTATATACTTTTGATTTGACTATTACCTCAAGCTTAATCCTCTCTTTGAAGTCATACTTTTCTCCTGAAAATGTCTCAAAAAAACCTTTAAACCAATTCAAATGTTTGCCTCTTGAAGAGGCATATTAAAAATTTGATTATACTTAAATTTGCATAAAATATCATGCATTTAACAAAAACATAACAAGGATTCTAAAGGTTATTTAACATAGTCTCCACATAGGTGAATCAGGTGACATATTAGCACATATTAATATTATTTAAAAGTTTAACTTGTATTTAAAGAGCCAAGCACTAAAAGACATCCAAGGTGGCTGAATAGGGTATGGCCACACAAACTTAAGCTGTTCTGGGACACGAAAAGAACAAAGGAAAGACTAAGTGTCCAGGTATTGGACTGACAGAAATTTTCAGTGAAGAATTGTAAAAAAAAAAAAAAAAAAGATTCTCTGGAACAAGAGGCAAGAAGATAGAGATAGAGATACCTCTGCAGCCAGCCATGTGGCTCAGCCAGCTTCTGTGTGGAGAAAAAGTACTTGGATAAAGAGCAACTGGGACAGAATCAGAACTCCAATACAGGATGCTACCATTGTAGACTATGGCTTGCTGTACCACCACACAATCCCCATAATGTATTATTTATGTGTATTCTTTCCTGTTTCTAACTCTATTTCCATTGCAGAGTTAAATAAATGAGCTTCTGAGATACACAGAACACCACAGTATTTATCTAAACCTGAGCTGACTGTGCAGGTGTCGTACAGAATTTTAACAATGCTTATATTAAAACAAAAAGCCTACTTAGCAGCTTCTTAAATCACCACTCATTATTTATAGTTTAAAATAAGACTATAATGCCTAAAGGAAATTTAGACTAAAATCCTACTTCTTGGTCAAACTGTTTCCACAGGGAATCTGTATTATAACAATTTCTGGAGGGCATCGTTGACTTCACTTAAATTTAAAGAAATAGGAGATTAATTCTGAAAATCGCATTTTATGTTTTCAGAATTGGACATTTATTATTTTTATCTCATGGAACATAAGTAAAAATTCCACAAATACTTATCTGATTATGTTTTTACTTTGATATTTATCTCACACTTAAGGATTCTCAAATTCTATACAGTTAATAATGCATAACATCCATGCTACACATTGGTAAATATTCATTTTACCTGAATGATCTCTTCAATAACCTTGTTATTAGGCAAATGCCATTTTTGTAACATGAGATGACAAGCAGTCATAAAATCAGGCTACTGCGAAATATCAGATCTAGAACTTCACATTTCCCATTAGCAGCGTAAGTTCTTGGAAACCTGAATCAACTTGTAGTGACTGAATGTCAGACATAAAATGATATCTAAGAAGGCTGTTGCCAGAAAACAGTTGGAGGTCAAGACAAGCAACATGCCTAAAGATAGCCAAATGTGACAAAACACTTAAAGAAAGTCTAATGGAGTCCAGTAATAGGAAGTCAATGAACAGGCAAGAACTAAAGACTCCATAGTCAGGAAACAACAGAGAAGGTTTGTGAAAGGGTCTGAAGTCAGACATTTTGGCTCTCAACCTTAAGGGCAAAAGTAAAATAAAATTATCTTCAGTTATAGGAGTACAGACAAGAATATTAAAATAATGGCCCAAGGTCAGGAAAACAAAGAAAACTTGAGATTAGTAAAGCTGGAATAGAAAGTAAGTTATGGCCGGTGCCGCAGCTCACTAGGCTAATCCTCCGCCTTGCGGTGCTGGCACACCGGCTTCTAGTCCCGGTCGGGGCGCCGGATTCTGTCCAGTTGCCCCTCTTCCAGGCCAGCTCTCTGCTGTGGCCCGGGAAGGCAGTGGAGGATGGTCCAAGAACTTGGGTCCTGCACCCCATGGGAGACCAGGAGAAGCACCTGGCTCCTGCCATCGGATCAGCGCGGTGCACAGGCCTCAGCGTGCCGGCCACGGCGGCCATTGGAGGGTGAACCAATGGCAAAAAAGGAAGACCTTTCTCTCTGTCTCTCTCTCTCACTGTCCACTCTGCCTGTCAAAATAAATAAATAAATAAATAAAAATATAAAAAAGAAAGTAAGTTACGTTCAACTTTGCCAAAACTTCTTGACAGGACCTTTGCTCTCCAGTGGTCCACATCTGCTTTTGCTACAGTGGTTCTATCTCTTAGTAGCTATTGTTTTGATTATGCTTTGTCTTCGGGATGAAGCTGGTGAAATCTGTTCAATAACCTATTATAATTCTTCAAAGAAATTTTCAGAATCTTGATCCAAGTTGTTTAAAAATTTCATGGATTGCAATTTTTAACATAATTTTATTACAAATTTTAAAAAATAGAATGCAACATCCTTAAAAAAAAAAAAACACAAAATTTACTATTGAAACTAATTCCTACAAGTTTTCTGTGCTACCATATATAAGCCAAGAAATTAAAGAAACTATTAAATATTTAGGAAAATTTAACATCAGAAGCTTTAAAAATTTAACCATATGTGGTAGCCCCTCAAAAAAGCTACCAACTGTGTTTTTTAAAAAAGTATTTTCTCTATGAAGATTTTATCAGCTATAAAAATCTGTAGTTTTTTTATACTAAAGCTTATATTGAGCTGCAATTACATTCTTAGCAAGCAATTTTCTGAGCCAACATGCATACTATATGCATCATTACAAGATAGCCATTTAGTTTTCATCTTCATCCTCTTCCTCATCATCTTCATCTTCTTTCTCATCTTCAGATTCATTCTTCTTTGAGCCTGGATGCCTCTGGGGCCCTTCTTTCCTGCTTCACTTTTGCCCTTGGCATGGTATGCAACAATATCCTTTTCATATCTCTCCTTTAACTTAGCTGCTTTCTGTTCATTTGGTTCTTTATCCTTGGCTGACTGTTCAGACACATGTAACCTAATTTTTTGTAGTATCCTCAAAGGAAGGGCATAGGACTTGTGAAACTGGACAATGTTCAGAGCAAAAGAGGAAAAGGCAGATGGTGGTCTTTCGGTAGCATTGGGGTCTTCCTTCTTTCCCTTTTTTTCACTTTTGGGAGGACCGTGATTTTTCATCTCCCTGTCATAGTGAGCTTTATCACTTCTATCCATAGCTTCAAATTTGGACTTCTCATTTGCAGATGTGGTCTTCTCTCTCTCCAGTCATTTTTTTGGAGAATTCAGCAAAATTGACAGAAGAGTCTCTAGATGTTTCTTCTTGTGGTCTTACTGGCATATCTTAAGGAAGAAGCCACAGGAGGACATTTGCTCCTTGCTTATCGGGGTCTCTTTTATCCATGATGACAGAATGGCAGCCACCTGGTGACAGTGTTTCCTCAGTCCCACTGAGCAGCTAGATCGAACAGCCCCATTGAACACTGTTCTTTTGTGCATATTTGATCCAATTTTGTCAATTATTGAGTGGGAGATTTGTTCTTTAACTTTTCAGTCATAATTGTGTAAGCTCATCCAATGTAGATATCCATGTTGGCTAATCTTTGGTCCTTTTAATTATAACACAAACAAAATTAAATGTTTTCTCCAAAATTTATGTAAATGATCTTCCGCTGTGGATCTATTATTAAAAATTGCCTTATCAGTAATCTCCCTACTGATGCCATAGACAGGAGTGTCAATTGGTAAAGTCAACAACAGGAGTCACTGTGCACTTACTCCTCATGTAGGATCTCTGTCCTTAATGTGCTGTGCATTGAGATTTAATGCTATAACGAGTACTCAAATAATATATTTCACTTTGTGTTTCTATGGGGGTGCAAACTGTTGAAATCTTTACTTAATGCATACTAAACTGATCCTCTGTAAAAAAAAAAAAAAAAGAAAGAAAAGAAAAGAAACTATCAACTCCCAACTTGACTCTCACTGGGATTAAACATGACAATAGGTCTGATCTGATTTCATCATCATTAAAAAAAATCATCTATTAAAAAAAAATTGCCTTATCCTTTTTTGAGGAAAAAAATCCCCTTGTAAAGTGCTGAATTGAAGGGTTGAGGTGAGGGGAGCTTTGAAATCAAAAACTTTTATTGAAGCAACAATGATTTAATTCTTGCATCCAAGATTCACCTTAAACTTGGTATTTATTCTTGCTTCAATTTTAGTGGAATTCAAGTTGATCTCACAGAGGCCTTTTTCTAACTGATGTCTTATTTTTCTTAGTTCCTCAAACTAAATCCTATTCAAATATGTTATAATAAGTTAATAGGAGTTGATTTTGATGCAAAAATATTTGAAGATATGCATAATGCCCACTTTCCATGAGCACTTTGAACACTCCCTGGATATCAGAACAAGCCGAAGCCCACTGGTGGAAGTGGGATAAACAAATAATGATATCTTATTGTGTTGAAAAGAAATTTTGATATTAAATATATTTTTCAAAGATACTATTGTAATCAGAAACTATGTGGCTGAGAGATTATCTAACAATTAAGTATTTGTTGATAGTGATAGCCATAGGGATACTGATAGTGATAGGATAGAGATCTATATCTACTATTTTCTGAGAATGTTAATATTTTAAAATATGTAAGTTACATGAAATATTTAAGCCTATGATAAAAAAGTAAATTATTTATCTCTTAAAACAGTTTTATTTTTTCATATATAGCTCCGCTGAGGTAAAACAGACATAAAATAAATTGTTGATATTAAATGTGAAATCTAATACATTTCGATATATTTATTCCCACATGAAATGATTAGCACGATGAAGTTCAATACATATATCTGTCGTTGGCAAATTTGCTAAATCTTATTCCCTGCTTTCTGATCTAGTCTTCAGTCAACACTAATTTACTTTCTGCTACTCTAGGTTTGTTTTCATTTTCTGGAGTTATTATGAATATATATATATATATATATATGCAGAATGCATTCTTGTCAAATTTTCAAACTCAGCATAATTGTTTTGAGATTGATCCATGGGAATTGATCCATGTTGATCTGTTAGTAGTCCATCAATTCCCTGGATGTATGTGGATTTATTTTTAAATTCTCTATTCACAATTCATTCCCCAACTTCAAAACTATATAAAGCTACAATAATCAAGACATAGTGGTAAGATGTGTAAGAATAGACATATACAGAGATGTATATGGTAAGATGGTAAGATGTGTAAGAATAGACATATACAGAGATGTAAGAATATTAAAGAAAATCCAGAAACAGATTTCGTATTTATTGTTGGTTTATTTTTGTGAGTGGCACTAAGAACATTCAATGTAGAAAGCAAAAAAATTTTGAGAAATAATCTGGAAGAGATTGGATTTAAATAACATTGGACTTAAGGGCTAGGAATGTGGTTTGTGATGTTGTCATCCCATACTAGAGAGCCAGAGACCTGGTTTCTCAGCTTCTGAACCAGCTTTCTGCAAACGCACCTGGGAGGATAATGGAAGAAGACTCAAGTACTCTAGTTCCTGATACCTATGTTGGAGACTGCAATGGAGTTCCTGCCTCCTGCTGTGGCTTGACACAGACCAGACTCTTGTGGCTATTTGGGGGCAGGGATCATCAAATAGAAAACTTCTCTCTCTCTCCCCTTGTCACTGTGCATTTGAAATCAAGTAATAAATACATCTTAAAAAATACTGTACTTAGATTATGACATTATATCATTTTCAAAAATTAATTCAAAATAGAGCTTACCCTTGAATGTAAGCTCTAAAACCATAAATATTCTGGAAGAAAATGTAGGAGAAACACTTTGTGACTCTAGTCATTATGAGGTAAAATAGGTTGAGGATTGTGGATTATCAAGGCCATCATTGTGGTACAGAGGGCTAAGCCACCACCTAAAATGGCAACATCCAATATGGGCACCCATTTGAGTCCCAGCTATTATGCTTCTGATCTAGCTCTCTTCTACTGCAACTGGGAAAGCAGTCAACAATGGCTCAAGTGATTGGGACATTGCCACCTATGTGGGAGACCATGATGAAGCTCAAGTCCCCTGGCTTCACCTTGGGCTATCCCCAGGTGTTGTAGATATTTGGGGAATGGACCAAATGTAACCCTCTACAACTTTCTTTCCCATATGGATGCCGGTTCGCGTCCGGCTGCTCCTCTTCTGATCCAGCTCTTTGCTATGGCCTGGGAAGGCAGCGGAGGATGGCCCAAATCCTGGGGCTCTTGCACCCATGTGGGAGACCTGGAAGAAGCTCCTGGCTCCTGGCTTCGGATCAGCTCAGCACTGGCCATTGTGGTCATTTGGGGAGTGAGCCAGTGGAATGGAAGACCTCTCTCTCTCTCTGGCTCTACCTCTATCTGTAACTCTGTCTTTCAAACAAATAAAATAATTTTTTTAAAAAAAGAGAGAGACAGAGAATTGCTTGTTATCAAAACAACAATCAAAGCTGACCATTTAGACATATTGTACATTCCTTGCTTATTTATTTATTATCCTCTTTACAAATGTATAAATTCTATGAAAACAAGGGCTTGCTATGCTTTTTTTCTATCTTAATCTTAGAATTTATAATAGTATTGGATACATGGTTGATACTTGGTAAGTGTTTCGTAATGAATGATTGAATAAACAAATGATATATTTGATAGACTAGTACACACTGCTAAATATTATCAAATAATAAATTTTAAGTACTAAATTACTTACTATCATTGCTATATCTTTTTAACTTTGATAGTCTCAATGGTATGGAGCTGAAAGCTTTGCATGTAGTATGTGCTTAGTATAAATTTTCTGAACATAATTAAATTGATATTTACCATCAGTTGGTGTCAGAGGATAAGGAATTTCAAACATGTTTTTAAATTATTAATGGCTTTCCAAAGAAGTGTTGATTCTAATCTCTTTACAGATTGTGAAAGATATATTTAATTGACTCAAGCTGTCTGCTGATGATTTGAATACTAATAAGTCCCTTGTAGGCTTATCTTGGAAAAATCATGATACCTCATTCTTATTAAATATTAATATCAGATTGGATTTAATATGTCAACAAAGAAGTATTGAGGATTTATTACATGCAAGCCCCATACAATCAGTTGTGAAAATAATTTAAAATTTGATTATAGATGCATACATATTCTCACTAAATCACATATGCTAGTTAAAAGGTATATGAAAAAGTGGAATATATTATATTTGAGCCAATATATGCCACAGAACTTTTTTTAAGTTCTTAATGAAAAGGAGAAAACAAACTTGTAAGAACTTTACTTTTATTTTGCATGATATTTTCATTATTCTGAGTAACATTTCTATTTACAAGATTTTTACAAAATGTTAAACATTACTTAATTCACACGCAGCATCTATTTAGTTCAAGGCTATATGTCGGAATTTGTGCACTAAGACACTGCAGAGACAGTTCCTCCCCTCAAGAAGTTTCAAAAGAACAACTTCTTATAAAACAATGAAATAATTCTGTGAAACTGTAAATCAGCTAACTCTAGACTATGGAAAGTGGGTATTATCTTCTAATGAAGAGGAAAAAACAGTTTTTAAGAGGATGGGTCTGAGAGATCATGAGATGGTAAAATTCTCAAGCACACTTACTACAGTTCAGATTAACTTTATTTGTTTTCAGTAGTGTGTCACATAAATATTAGCTTTTTCTACATGCATGGTAATGTGGTAAAATTTGGGAACTAATAATTTTGAGAGTTTCACTATGCTATAAGAATGGTTAAAAGTTTTGAACAGACTGTTACTATTAAATAAAGATATAGATATTGATAGATGTATGGATGTTTCTACCCCCTGGGTCCAACTTCAGAAGTGTTCTAGGCTAAGTAAAAACAGATTTATAATCTATTACTGTGTCTACAATACTTTATGCTTGACATTCAGTGTTTTTCAAATTTATTTATTTATTTTTGAGGATTTATTTATTTATTTGAAGGTCAGAGTTACACAGAGAGAGGAGAGGTAGAGAGAGAGAGAGAGACAGAGAGAGGTCTGCCATCTGATGGTTCACTCCCCAAATGGCCACAACAGCCGGAGCTGCATTGATCCAAAGCCAAGAGCCAGGAGCCTCTTTCGGGTCTCTCACATAGGTGTGGGGGCCCAAGGACTTAGGCCATCTTCTACTACTATCCCAGGCCATAGCAGAGAGTTGGATCAGAAGTGGAGCAGCTGAGTCTCAAACTGCCGGGCTTCCCATATGGGTGCTACGCGACAGCACCGGCCCCTCAAATTCACTTTATCATACACAGCTTTTTGTTTCTTCTATTAGCAGTTGAGTAT
The DNA here is from genome assembly GCF_051225735.1 of Oryctolagus cuniculus. Classification (NCBI taxonomy): domain Eukaryota; kingdom Metazoa; phylum Chordata; class Mammalia; order Lagomorpha; family Leporidae; genus Oryctolagus; species Oryctolagus cuniculus. The sequence continues at coordinate 115,723,951 of NC_142870.1, read as the reverse complement.
TTCATAGGAATAGCATTCAACAAAAAATAGGGAAACATGGATACTAACAACTCAAAATTGTGAAATTTTCAACTATTCCAATACTGATGTCAACATCCAATGCAATCTCAAGCAAAATTTTATTTGTTTACTGCTAATTGATAAGCAGAATCTAAAATGTATCTAGAAATACAAGGAATTTAAATCAACTGTAGTATTTCAGGTATCAATTGCTATATGTATTCTTTAAAAGTTCCAAAAGGTAGAGGGTTAATACAATAATTATTAAATAATTTATTAGGTCACATTTGTTGAAATTTGGGCAGAGGTTAGCAAGTTCTTCAACTGGTCTCACCTGAATTCATTCATGCTGTGAGAATGAACTGACAGCTTACAGGCTGGATTGTCTAAGATGGCATTAGCCACTTGTTGGCTGCTGGTGCTGATGGTCATTTGGTGCCTCTCTCTCCAGGACATGTCTAATCATGTTGGAGCCTATAACAGACTTTCTACCCTTCAGTGTAAGGACAAAAAGAAAGCGAGAGCAAAAGCTGAAAGACCTCATGAGACCTAGGTGTAGAAGTTACATAGCGCTATGGTATAGTGGGTAAATCCACCATCTTCAGCCCCTACATCACATATGGGCGCTTCTTTGAGTCCCAGCTGCTCCATTTCGAATCCAGCTCATTGCTGATATACCTGAGAAAGTAGCAGAGGATGGCCCAAGTTCTTGGGCTCCTGCATCCATCTGGGAGTCCTGGAGGAAACTCTTAGCTCCTGGCTTCAGATCTGCCCAGCTCAGGCCATTGTATTCATTTGGGGAATAAATCTGCAGATAGAAGATTCTCTCTCTCTCTCTCTCTGGCTCTGCCTTTCAAATAAATAAATCTTAAAAAAGAGAAATTAAGTAGTAATAACTTCTACATTTGTTTTGTAAAAGCAGCCTTCAAAGGCAGATTCAGATTCTAATAGAATTTGTGACAATTTTTAATCTACCACAAAGCAACATCTTGAAAAAGAGTCAAAAAATTGGAGGACTACATTACTAGATACCAAAATTATTCTAAAGCTGAAATAATTAATAATTTGTATTAGTGCAAGGACAGACAACTCAGCTAGTGGGACATAGAAAGTACAAAAGAAATTCATTCTTGATTTATCACAAAGATGAGACTTGAGGGAAGAAAAAGAGGAAAGGGAAGAGTCACTGGATTTGTCTTTATTATGGTTTCTCTTTTGCAGGATATTTTTATTAGATATAACATACTGTTTGTGGCATGCATTGTGGTGTAGTGGGTAAAGCCACTGCCTGTTGTGCCAGCATCCCATGTGGGCACTGGTTCAAGTCCCAGCTGTTCCACTTCTCTGTTATAGCCCAGGGAAGCAGTGGAAGATGACCCAAGTGCTTGGGCCCCTGTGTTGCATGGAATACCAGAAAGAAGCTCTTGTCTCTTGGCTTCGGATGGACCCAGCTCTGGCTGTTGTGGCCATTTGGGGAGTGAACCAGCAGATGGAAGACTTCTCTCTCACTGCCTGTGCCTCTCTGTGACTCTTTCTAATAAATAAATAAATATTTCATAGGCATACTTTTTATATATATATGAGGCACTTTCAATATTTTCTGTCATTAATGTTCAACATATGTGTCTATGTATGAATTTCCTGTTTTTCCATTTTAAGGTCCATAGTAAGTATTGCATCCAGAACAATTGTACTTCAAACTAAAAAGTGAGAGTAGTAAATTATAACACTTGAATAAAATAACAATTCACAAGCCCAACTGATATTAGATAGATATGGGTAGACAAACAGATAAGTACTTAAAGGGGATAGGGTTAGGGTTAGGGTTAGGGTTAGGGGATAGTTTACAGCTATAATAACAAATTTCAGAAAAAAAAATGATGGCAAACCTGAGCGTTAAGATTTTAATGAATGGCAGACTGTTCAGTCTTAATTGAACATATTGCTTATTAATTTCAAGAAGAATAGTTAACCATTCAGTGAAGAAACTGGATTGCAAATTGTCAAGATGATCAGAATTCACCGATGCAGCGTAGAGGAGCATCATGAGCTGCCAGATCTGATAACTTGAGATCATTCTGTTTGCAGATGTAGAGTGAATCTAACCTAGAGAAAAATATCCTGCAAACCCAACTTGAGGGACATGACTGATGAGTAGTCTTCAAAATGATCAATCTCAGGAAAGGCTGAATTACTCATCAGAAGAAAGAAAAAATAAAGATAACAACTAAATGTAATAAAATGTTATCAAATAACCTGATTGGACAAATAGAATATAGATTATCAATTATATAAAGTTGCTATATTAATTTTAAATTTGAATTTAAGTATAATGCAGCTGGATAAGATAACACCCTTGTGTTTGCGGAATTCACACTAAAAATCAAAGAATTTAGCAGCAAATGTTTGATACTTTTTATGTTAGTGTAATATCATTAATACAAAGGGAACAGATTCAGTGTCGTTCACAGATACAATTCTTAGAAAATAATGATACTCTCTTCTTCCCTCCCAACCTTTACCTCCTTCCCTCTCCCTTTTTTCTTGCTTCCTTAGTTCTTTTATTTCCTCCCTACCTTCCTTCCTTTCTTTCTTCTTTCCTCCTTTCTCTTTCAGTTTTTGAGATAAGATTTTTAATTAACATTGCAGTCAAGGGCTCAATGCTCCACTAAATAAAGAGATCAACAAGTGAAAAAGTAAAAGGATACTAGCAATTTAGTGGTAATATAAGCAACGACTATAAACAATAATCTAATGGAAAGATCAAAATTAAAATAATCACAGATCATTATAACTATAACAGTACAGCATTCTTAATAATTGGATTAACAAAAATACAAAGCAAAAAGCTTGACAAGAATGTTTGCAGCAATCAATACTGATATACACAGGCATTTCTTTTTTTTTTTTTTTAATTTTAGTTCTCAACTTATTTCACCCAATCATGGGTGGGAATTTAATGCCATTATAAAATAGCAAGTTTGGTCTTCTCTTGCTTTCATCACCTTTCTGCTTCCACCACATTATGTAGTCAGAAGGTCTGTTGCCAAATGCGGTACACCCTTTGAACTGGGGAATAAATTCTCAAGTGTTTCATAAAACCAACAATAATTGTATATATGTCCCTTTATAGAAATCACAGATGTGTCAAAATATTAATTTCAATGTGAATGAAGAGTCTGGGGAATTATTTGTATTATTCTTGTAACTTTTTTAAAAATTTGAATAACATCTTAAAGTAAAAGCATTTTTTTAAAAAATTGAACAAAATAGCAGAAATAGGTAAATGTAGTAATGCATGAAATAATGAATTTTCTTTTAAGAAGATTTTTGGACGGTTTTGTTTATAAATAAGCCAGATGAAGTATTTAATATTTTAGAGAAAAGAAAACTCTCTGTAGTGCCATAGTAACTACTCAATGTGCATTCTTTCTGGGGATGCACATTTGTCTTTTTTATTTTTAGCTTTTTGTAAGATGTTAACTTTTATTGATCATACACATATATATTATTTTATTTTAACTAACACATAAAATGTACATTTATATGGGATATCAATCAATGTTTCTATACATGGGTGCACTGCATAATTTCTAATCAACATAAACATATATTCAAACATGTAACATTTATTTATAACAAAAACATTTAAAATTCTTTCTTGTAGAATTTTCTTTTGAAGAAATATACAGCACATGCCGGCGCCGCGGCTCACTAGGCTAATCCTCCGCCTAGCGGCGCCGGCACACCGGGTTCTAGTCCCGGTCGGGGCGCCGGATTCTGTCCCGGTTCTCCCTCTTCCAGGCCAGCCCTCTGCTGTGGCCAGGGAGTGCAGTGGAGGATGGCCCAGGTGCTTGGGCCCTGCACCCCATGGGAGACCAGGAAAAGCACCTGGCTCCTGGCTCCTGCCATCGGATCAGCGTGGTGCGCTGGCCGCAGCGGCCATTGGAGGGTGAACCAACGGCAAAGGAAGACCTTTCTCTCTGTCTCTCTCTCTCACTGTCCACTCTGCCTGTCAAAAAAAAAAAAAAAAAGAAATATACAGCACATTACCATTAACTATAGTCACACTGCTGTGCAATAGAACCCCAGAACTTCTTACTCCTACCTAATTATAATTTAAATTCATTATTCAATCTTCCCCCTTCTCTTCCCAATGTCTGATATCCACCATATGGCCATTTTAACTTCTCTGAAATCAACTTGTTGATATTTCTCATACTAGTGATATTATATGGTATTTGTCTTACTGCGCTTGGCTTATTCCAGCAAAGTTAATGACATCTGAACCCGTCCATGTTGTTTTAAATGAAGAGATTTTACTCTTTTATGGCTGTGTAGATTTCTAATGTGTGTGTGTGTGTGTGTGTGTGAGAGAGAGAGAGAGAGAGAGAGAGAGAGAGATTTTCTTTATCCACTTATCTGTTCACAGATACTGAAACTGCTTTCATTTCTTGGGTATTATAAGGAAGAAACATGTACTGTAAGAAACATGTGCATGCAGATTTCTCTTTGACAGAGTGATTCCTTTCCCTTGCATGTGTAACTAGTGGTGGGATTGCTGGATCATCTGGTAGTTCCATTTTTAGCTTATTGATGAGCATTCATACTGTTTTCCACAATGACTGTACTAATTTACATTCCCATCAACAGTATGTTTCCTTTGATCCATATCCTTTCCAGTACTTGTTATCTTTTGTCTTTTTTTTTTTTTTCTGAAAATAGCCAAACCAATTGGAATATAGTGATATCTAATTGTGGTTTTATTTGCATTTCCCTGATGATTAGTGATGTTGAGTATGTTTTCATGTACCTGTTGACCATTTGTATTTTTTCCTATGAGAAAATTTGTTTAAAACTATATCCCTGGCCGGCGCCATGGCTCAATAAGCTAATCCTCCGCCTGCGGTGCCGGCACACCAGGTTCTAGTCCCAGTTGGGGCGCTGGATTCTGTCCAAGTTGCTCCTCTTCCAGGCCAGCTCTCTGCTGTGGCCCGGGAAGGCAGTGGAGGATGGCCCAAGTCCTTGGGCCCTGCACCCCATGGGAGACCAGGAGAAGCACCTGGCTCCTGGCTTCGGATCAGCGTGGTGTGCCAGCCGCGTGCGCCGGCCACGGCGGCCATTGGAGGGTGAACCAACGGTAAAAGGAAGACCTTTCTTTCTCTGTCTCTCCTTATTGGAAATCAGTATCCCTTTTTCTAATACATACTGAATGAATCTTTGTCAAAGATCAAATGGCTACAGATTCATGGATATATTTCTAGAGGCTCTTTCATGCTCCAATTATTCGTATGTCTGTTTTTATCCAAATAACATGATGCTTTAGTTACTGAACTCTAATATATTTTAAAGTCAGGTAGTGTACTGCTTCCTGCCTTGTCTTAAAAATGATCCACAGGGGGCCAGCATAGTGGCATAATGGGTTAAACCCAATGAACCAATGGCTTATCTTCTTAGAACTTTACATTCTTTGATACATTTCATTAGAAATTCCATCAGCAAACATTATTGAAGGATTTGATACAAGTCAGAGTGTGAGGAGTTTTTGAGGAGAAATCAATAATCCTACTGAAGGAAATATTTTTAATCCCCATTTTACAGAAAAATAAATTATGAATGGACATGAAGTCTAATGAGATGTGTAAACGTGACTTTTAACATGTATTTCCATTATTTTAGCAATGTGAAGCTATATGGTATGTGGCATAATGCACACTAATAGCTAAGTGATATTCACAAAGTATAAAAAATTATCCTTAGCTTTCTCAGTACTACCTGTGTTCATATTATTTTTCCTTGTTCAATGAGATAAAGATATATATTTGTAGTCATTTAAGATGAGCTGGAGATAGACTCAGTGTCATTTTCTATATACAAGCTCATTTGAACTTAAAAAATAGAATTAATTTATTGAAAAATTGTCTTGAATATATCAAGCACTTGGCACATGTATAACCACAATAATGAAACATCACTTTCGAAAATCATCAATAATTGTTATCACAAATATTATTTCTGTTGTCCTCCCATTATTCTTGTACAATAGATACTATTTTCATATAAGAAGCGAAGAAGTTAAGGGGCATGACCTGCTAAATGAAGATGAGTTCAATATTACATAAGAAATTTTCCAGCCAGCATTCTTCTCAACTCACCAAAAGTAAATAAACATTCCTTCTCAAAAAAAATGAAGCAAGAAGATGAGAAATCATCTTATCTTCTCAACTTAAAAGTCTTTAGGAATGAATATTAGTAGGTGAGACTTTAAATCATGGAAAATTTGAATTTCATTACCCCGGTGGAAACTACAGACTTCTTAAATTTTTAAATGCTATGGCAGTTGTGCTAAGTTGTTCTTGAATACTTACAAGGGTTAGAGAAGAATTAGTGGCAATGCTTCAGAGATTTGATTCTGCTAGCGTAAGACACAAGTGCAATGAGTGGTTAGAACTATGCCCTACTACTTCTAGATATTGGCCTGAAAGTTGAGGAAGAAGCTGTAATTCCTGAAGACTGGACAAATCAAAACCACCTTAAAAATTATAGTGAAAATTCTAGTTCTAAGACCAATGGATAGGCCAGTGCTGCAGCTCGCTAGGCTAATCCTCCATCTGCAGCGCCAGCACCCCAGGTTCTAGTCCCCATCGGGGTGCTGGATTCTGTCCTGGTTGCTCTTCTTCCAGTCCAGCTCTCTGCTGTGGCCCAGGAGGGCAGTGGAGGATGGCCCAAATCCTTGGGCCCTGCACCCACATGGGAGACCAGTAGGAGGCACCTGGCTCCTGGCTTCGGATCTGTGCAACGTGCCGGCCATAGCGGCCATTTTGGGGGTGAACCAGGGGAAGGAAGACCTTTCTCTGTGTCTCTTTCTCTCTCTCACTGTCTAACTCTTCCTGTCAAAAAAAAGAGAAATGGGTGGAGGAAGTGAACACTCTTGAGTTGTGGAATAATCTAAGTCTTAGTAGGCTAAATAGACCCAGGCACTGAGAGGATCAGCACAAATTTTCATGAAGTAAAGTGCAAAGAAGTTATCAAAAAAATAGTCACATTGAATTTACCATGGGTTCTGTGGGAGCTACAGTTCCCTAGAAAACAGAGTCAGAAAAATGCCCTAAATAGCACTCTAACCTCAGAATAAGCCCTTAAGGCATTCAGATTGGGAGAAAAGCCCATGAGAGCCTCTCAGGCATGGAAAGCCAAGACACTGTGGAAAAAAAGAAAATGATCTACATGAAGGATCTTTGTATGTGAGATCCCAGTAGAAAGTAGGGGCCATCAAAGAGGGAGGTACTTGTGTATGAAGGGAGGAGAGAGCTTCAACTTTGCTTATGGTCCTGTCTAAATACTGACAGAGGGTGTGGACTCAAAAGGCTTCCATAGCCCTGGAAGCTAATGACAAGAGCCTTGGATGGTCATTGATGTCATACATAAGAGTGTCAGTTGTTAAATCAACAACTAGAGTCACTGTGCACTTAATCCCTATGTAGGACCTCTGTCCTTAATGAGTTGTACTATGAGAAGTAACAGTAAAACTTGCCTTCAAACAGTAGATTATACTTTGTGTGTGTGTGGGTGTTGTTGAAATCTTTATTTAGTATAGAGTTGGGCTTTGGTATGAAAAAGTGTTCAGGATCACTAGCCATCAGGGAAATGCAAATCAAAACCACAATGAGGTTTCACCTCTCCACGGTTAGAATGGCTCACATACAGAAATCTACTAACAACAGATGCTGGCGAGGATGTGGGGAAAAAGGGACACTAACCCACTCTTGGTGGGAATGCAAACTGGTCAAGCCACTATGGAAGTCAGTCTGGAGATTCCTCAGAAACCTGAATATAGCTCTACCACATGACCTACCCATCCCACTCCTCTGAATTTACCCAAAGGAAATTAAATTGGCAAATAAAAGAGCTGTCTGTACCTCAATGTTTATTGCAGTTCTATTCACAATAGCTAAGACATGGAATCAACCTAAATGCCCATCAACAGAAGACTGGATAAAGAAATTATGGGATATGTACTCCATATAATACCATACAGCAGTAAAAAATTGAAACCCAATCATTTGCAACAAAATGGAGGAATTGGAAAACATCATGCTGAGTGAAATAAGCCAGTCCCAAGGGACAAATATCGTATGTTCTCCATGATTGGTGACAACTAACTGTGCACCTAAAAGGAAAGCTGTATAAGTGAAATGGACACTATGAGAAACAATGACTTGATCAGCCCTTGTCCTGACTGTCGAGCAACAACTTACTACTTTCTTCCTTTTAGAATTTTTTTGTTCTACTTAATACCATTGGTTGAACTCTTTAATTAACACACAATTATTCTTAGGCATTTAAAATTAACTGAAAAGTGATCCCTGTTAAATATAAGAGTGGGAATAAGAGAGGGAGGAGATGTACAGTTTGGCAAATGCTCACTCGGACTTACCCCTAATAGTAGAGCTAGAAACGTGCCAGGGGATTCCAATTCAATCCCATCAAGGTGGCATGTACCAATACCATCTCAAGTCAAAGTGATCAGTTTCAGTTCATAATTGATCATAATGATAGGTTTAAGTGTCAAAGGGATCACATAAACAAGACTAGTGTCTGCTAACTCTAACTGTTAAAATTAAAAAGGAGAGAATGATCCAACATAGGAAGCAGGATACACAGCAGACTCATAGAATGGCAAATGTCCTAAACAGCACTCTGGCCTCAGAATCAACCCTTAAGGCATTCAGATCTGGCTAAAAGCCCATGAGAGTTTCACAGGCATGGAAAGCCAAGACACTGTGGTAAAAAAACAAATAAATAAAATGACCTAAATGAAAGATCTCTGTGAGAGAGATCCCAGCAGAAATAATGGACCATCAAGGAAGGAGGTACCTTTCTCTGAAGGGAGGAGAGAACTTCCACTTTGACGATGGCCTTGTCTAAATAAGATCAGAGTTGGTGAACTCAAAAGGCATCCATTGCCTTGGCAGCTCATGACAAGAGCCTCGGGTGCTTACTGATGCCATATAAGATTGTCAATTGTTAAATCAACAACGGGAGTCACTGTGTACTTACTCCCCAAGTAGGACCTCTGTTCTTAATGTGTTTTACTACGAGAATTAACAATAAAAATACTACTCAAACAGTACTCTATATTTTGTGTGTCTGTGTGGGTGCAGTCTGTTGAAATCTTTACTTAGTATATGCTAAGTTTATCTTCTGTATATAAGGAGAGTTGAAGATGAATTTTGATAAAGAATGGGGTGAGAGAGGGAGTGGGAAATGGGATGGTTGCAGGTGGGAGGGCGGTTATGGGGGAAAAGCTGCTATAATCCAAAAGTAGCACTTTGGAAATTTATATTTATTAAACAAAAGTTGAAAAAATATTAAAAAAGCAAAAAGAATTAAAAATGAATATTAATGAAGAATGGGATGGAAGAGAGAGTAGGAGGTGTGATGGGATTGGGGGTGGGGTAGATATGGGTGGAAGAACCACTATATTCCTAAAGCTGATTCTATAGAATTTGTATTTATTAAATAAAAGCTTTCTAAAAAAAAGCAGAATCAAAAAAGGGGTTAATTTCATGGGTTTTATTTCATAATGTGATCAGGAAGCAAGTGTGAGGAAGATATTGATGTAAAACAGAGAGTGCCTATACAAATATGCAAAATGCAATGGGTCAATAACTGTCCATTCTAACAGAAACAGCTAATGGGTCAAGAAATATCAGGACTGGTCCTCAGGGAATCAAAAGAATTATACAGTGTTGGTTAAGGTTTTCACTACAGTTATGAGCATAACAAACTTAGGAAATACTGGAACTCTTCTCAGTATTTCCTCTTCAACCTCAATAGTGGAGTCCAAGGGCAGAAGTGAGAGAGACTTGCAACATAGGCTGTAAGACAGGTTACAGCATCAGTAGGTAAATTAATAAATCGGTGAGGGCAAGAGCATATTAAACAATGTACAAGATAGCTTCCAAATTAGCTACTCTCTTGCAATTCAAATACACACATACCCTTATTAAGACTAATACATCACAGTATTCTCACAAAGGAAGAGGTCTTCTCTGGCCTCTAAAAAGAATTAAAGTAAGGAGAGTGTGGAAAAAAATCTCTATTACTGTATTTATTGTGCAGATACTCATTACTATTCCTTCCCCATTTTCACTTGCCTACACCCACAGCCAGCATTCTGACTGGTCAACATTGCTCAATTTTATCAGCATGACATCTGGGTGGATATTTGCGTTACCCTCATCAATCTGTGACTGTTTTAACTGTGCATTTGCCAGTTAATCCTGTGAATCTGAACATGTTCCTTTTCGTGGTTCTGTTGTCTACTAGCAATTCTGATTCCTGATGGAAATAGGGGCTCAATTATTCTCGGCAATAAAGTAACATTTTTCTATGGCTGATAAATTATCTGCAGTAAGAATGTCCATGTTACCAAGTTGTACTATTGGTTTTGGTTCTGTGGAAGCTTTGTTACATTCCTCGAAAAAGGGAACCTTAATCCTAAAAATTCAGCTTGCCTAAAACTGTGTCCATGAGAATACATTCAAGCAGAAAATTGAGAGTGATGGTAAAATGGGCCAACACCACTTCTTGGTTTCTAAGACCTACATGTTCAAGACAAGGAAGAAGAATGTCACATAGCAGAAATCATCACATACTCAACATCCTAGAGGGCAGTATTCCAATCTTCAGGGTGTTGTTCTTAAACTGTCACTTTAGCTAAACCACCAACAGTCCCCTCCATGTTATATTAGATCAGCTGTGTCTGAGAAACACCGATAGATCCTTGACTATGCATCCATTATGGCAATGTAGGATATGATATTCAATAGATTATAGTTGTGTGACCCCAAAATGACAGCATTGTGATACTATGGTAGTTTACGAGCAGAAGCAAATTCCTGTGCATAACAGATGTGATCTGCAAAGTTCTGGGGTAAGTGAGTCAGACGCAAGAACCAGACCTGACTCAAAGTGTTCTTAGGCAGAACGCATGGGAAGCTAGTCAAAGCCCACATGCTAGAGGTTGCTGCAGCATGGTTTCATGTGTATGAGATGTTTCATATTATTCTTTTGAGTCAGGGATCTTGATATCAAGGAAGGAGGGTCTTAAAATTACTAAGATTTGATTTTCAGCCCAGCTGAGATACACTTGAGCCATTTAAATTTTTATAAAGATTTTTATTTATTTATTGGACAGGTAGAGTTACAGACAGTGAGAGAGAGAGAGAAAGGTCTTCCTTCCGTTGGTTCACCCCCCCCCCAAATGACCGCTACAGCTGGCTCTGCACCACGCTGATCTGAAGCCAGGAGCCAGGTGCTTCTTTCTGGTCGCCCATGTGGGTGCAGGGTCCCAAGCACTTGGGCCATCCTTCACTGCACTCCTGAGCCACAGCAGAGAGCTGGACTGGAAGAAGAACAACTGGGACTAGAACCCGGTGCCCATACGGGATGCCGGTGCCGCAGGCAGAGGATTAACCCAATGCGCCACTGTGCCGGACCCAAGAGCCATTTAATTTTATTTAGAAATGTGACCCCTGTTTTGCCAAAGTATCTTGTAAAAAATGCATACACTATATATTTGGTGATACTTACAATTTTGGAAAATAATGACATGGATATGAAACTTTTATTTCGAGGAACACATAGAATATTTCTAGAATGCACATCCTACACAATCCTAAAGTTATCTACAGAGTTGTTGGAATTATGACTGCTGTGTAGGTACAAGATATTTAGTAACATTTGGGCAAATATTCCAGGAGCTTATCCAAGAGCATTAAGTTACAACATTTCTCATGTCAAGAACAATGCTTTGAAATACAACTGTTACTAATCTTGCTTTTTGGGAAGCTGGTTTCTCTCATCAGAATATACCTTCCTAATAGTAAAAAAATTAAATTAAAAAAAAAAAACAAACCACGGGTAACATTAACCTTGTGGTGATCTTTTCTTGTTAAATTCTTGGTCACTCAGCTTTAATCGTGGAAGTCTCTCCTTGTTTATTATAAAATCAAAATAGCCTGACATTTCAGCTGGTGACATTTGTTTTCCTATAGGGAGAATCTAGTTCACAGTAAAAACCAGACTACAAGTGCTTTACAGGTACTGCTCAAATTCTTTTCTTCAACCGAATTACTGATAAGAATATCGTTAATATTTTGTATGCGTGGTAGCTGTTACAACACTTGAAAAGAGTGAACATGCTAAAAAGTAAGAATACACACATCTTTATGCTTCTGGAATCTTCTTCTGTAATCATTGAAAGTCTACTGTAATCATTGAAATTCCGCATATGTAAAAAAAGCTGTCAAAAAGTTTGTCAAAGGGTTTTCACACATCCTTTCATCTGACCTTCAAAATGACTATGTGAGGTAAACTTCATAATGCAAATACTATCATCTGCAATTCAGTGCACTAAACCCCAGGATATTATGCACTTTAAGCCTTAAAAATAATGTCTGAAATGCAAGTTTACTTACTGTAATGAAACATTGATTTTCAGATATTTTTCCTTGTACTGTATGCCAGATCCATGGAAGAAACAAATTCTCATAATTTACATGAATATCTTCATACATTTGACAAACGTAAGAAGGGGAGATGATTTAATAAAGATAGGAAAGAAGGATGTTGGGTGGGGGGAGAAGGCATAAATGATGGCCCAAGTGCTTGGGTTCTTACACCCAATGGGAGACCCAGGCGAATTTCCTGGCTCCTGATTTCAGCCTGTGCCATCCCTGGCTCTTTTGGCTGCCAGGGATGAAATCACCAGATGAGAGATTTCTCTTCTGTTTCTGTCTCTCCCTCTTTGTCATTATGCCTTGCAAATAAAAGTAAATAAATCTAAAAAAAAAGTTATTTCAAAAGTTCAGTAGTTAAAACAGTTGAGTTGAAAGGTATAGAGAATTAATAGGTTATTTAAAACAAGGGACTGATATTCCAAAAGTGTGGTGTTAAGATGAGAACCCTTGGGGCTGGTGCCGTGGCTCACTTGGTTAATCCTCTGCCTGCTGCACCCGCATCCCCTGTAGGCAACTGGTTCTAGTCCCCGGTTGCCCCTCTTCCAGGCGAGCTCTCTACTGTGGCCTGGGAGGGCAGTGGAGAATGGCCCAAGTGCTTGGGCTCCTGCACCTGCATGGGAGACCAGAAAGAGGCACCTGGCTCCTGGCTTCGGATTGGCACAGCGCCGGCCATAGCGGCCATTTGGGGAGTGAACCAGTGGAAGGAAGAGTTTCTCTCTGTCTCTTTTTCTCACTGGCTATAACTCTACCTGTCAAATAATAATAATAATAAAAAAGATTAGAACCCTTAAGCATGTATTTTATATAACACTTTACGTTCATATCTCACATATCTGAAATCATACAATATTGGCACAGTGGACTGATTTATCACCTTCCAAATTATTTGCATGGTTTTGTTTTATATTCCTTTAATGAAAACTAAAAGGAAAGAAAAATGACATCATATCAGCCAATTAAAAATGATATTTTTTGCAGACTTGAAGAGTAAAATTAGGAAAGAGAAGTTTTTGTTATGTAAATCCATGTCTGAGCAGATAACATTGTCAATATGAAAACTGAACATTAAATCTTGGGTTTCAGTTATCATGGAATATATAACATATGAGGTTTGCGCAAAAACTTGTATAGTACAATCTTGAATGAATTAAATGGGTATATTTTATTGTTTTAGGCTGGATTCCCACCATATGATAAGTATTTGAATGTACATAATTGATTTAAGACTTGACTCCTGGAAAAATTGGTGAGATAGTGAAAAGATCTGACAGAACAGTGAAGTAAACCAATACAGTCTATTAATTAACTTGATCTGGTTGTGAACTTCTGAGAAAAAGAAGATAACCTGATTCTGGTTGTTCTATTTTGGAATAACTCAGAGGTATTTATAAGCTAATTCCTGGATATGATATTTTAGTTTATATTTATTTATTTGGGGGACAGAGAGAAAGAGAGAGAACTCCTGTTTGCTGGTTCACTCTCCAAATACTCACAATGACCAGACTGAAAATGCTAGCTCAGACCTCTATCCAGGTCTCCCAAATGGATGATGGAAACCAGATTACTTCAGGATCCACTGCTTCCTTGAAGGATCTGCATTGGCAGGCAGCTGGAGTCAGACCTGGAGCTGGATGTCAGTTCTAAATACTCAAATACAGAGCATGAACCTCTTAGCTACAAGGCTAACTGCCTGCTCCTGGACTGGTTACTTTTAAGTCATACTACTTATTTTGTTAGTTAGGCTTTCCCTTTACATTTCTCTGCATTTATTCCCCATTTTCCTATGTTCTTCTTTGATGATTGCTTCCTTCCTTTGCTAGAAAGTAACCTCCAGTATTTTGCTAATGAAGAATGATTGGGATATAAACATGCTTAGTTTTTGTACACATCTCTATTATACCCTTTTTAAAATCATTTGAGTAAAAGCCAGTGCTGTGGCATAGAGGGTTAAGCTGCTGCCTGCAATGCTGGCATCACATATGAACACCAGTTCCAATGCAACTCCCTACTAATGCACCTGGGAAATCAGCAGAAGATTCTCCAAGCATTTGGGCCCCTATACTCACATGGAAAACTGGGATGAAGCTCCTGATTCCTGATTTGGGTCTGATTCAGCCCTGGCCTTTGCAGCCACTTGGGGAATGAACAAGTGGGTGGAAGACTTTGCTCTCTCTCTGCCTCTGCCCCTCCTTCTCCATAACCTTGCATTTCAAATAAATGAATAACTTTAAAAATAAATAAATAAATAAAATCATTTGAGAAGACTATTTTAATTTGAAAATATTTTCCTCATTATATGTAAGGCATTACTGCATAGTTTTCCCTATGTTGAGACTGAAGAACCACTGTAATTTCTTTTTAAAAAAAATCTGCTTATTTTTATTCATTTTCTTTCTTCATTTTATACATTTGTGAAATAGTTAAATTTCTTTTTATTTCAAAATTTTTGACACTTTGTGGTGTTGTACCTTAGCTTGAGTCTTCCCTCCTTCTTCTCCTCTCCCCTCCCTCCCTCCTTCGCAGCTTTCCTCTCTCTTTCCTACTTCCCTTCCTCCTTCCCTTCCTCCTTCCTTCCTTCCAAATTTTTGGAATCTAGAAACAAGTCAAGTAATTGAGCTATGAAGTGTGTTTCCTTAAATCTTAGAATTAACAAAAAAATTCATGTTTTCCCTCCATTTATCTTCTTTTTGAAAATGATTTATTTATTTATTTGAATATCAGAATTACAAAGAGAAATGGAGAGACAGAGAGAGAAGTCTTCCATCTGTTGGTTCACTCCCTAAGTGTCTGTAATGCCAGGAACCAGGAACTCCATCTGGGTCTCTCACATGGTGCAGAGAGGCCATCTTCTGCTGCATTAGCAGGGAGCTGTATTGGAAGTGGAGCAGCCAGGACAGAAACAGGCACTCATATGGAGTGCTTTACTTTGTACACCAAAATGCTGCCCCCTTTCATTTATATTCTAAATATTTTTGTAGTCAGTTTGTTGGACAAAATCTACATATCATACAGCTTGGATAAGCTTCTTCAAAAATTGACTTTGTCTTGCAGTGCATTGAATCTCTAGTGAATTAATTAATGGCAAGAGTCCAGAGTTTGATGACTGCTTCTAGCTGGAGCTCAGATGGATTCTCCTGCACAGCATCCTCTCATAGTCTTGCAAGGTGTCTCTTTCTGATCCTTTTACATTCTCCAAAGACTCAGCAACTTCCAGACTTCTGACCAGCTTGGACACTTACTCAAGATGAGTTCTGACTGTCAATTATCTGTTCCACAAATCAATCTGTTTTTCTTTCTTTTTTCTCTCAACCTTCTATGGTATTTCCATCTCTGTCTTCATGCACAAGATATCAAAAATTTCATGTTACTCCCTTTTGTTAACAATAGAGATTGATTTGTCACCGAAAAAAAAAAAAAAAAAAACACCTAGAAGTCACAAAGCTAAAAGCTTCTCCACTCAAATTGACAAAGGGACTCTACAATCACGATTAAATATGAACTTAAAAGAACTTAAAAGTCAGTTTCTGTCTGCTGCTGTCTGAAGAAATGCATCACACAGCCGTGCCAGGAGAATATTATTTTTTCCTGTTAAAAAAGTTCATTTGCATGAATAAGACCATGTATCCTTGATCAGGAAAATCATGAATCAAGAAACCAAAGAATACATTCATTTACCAAAATATTGGCACCAATATAATATAAAAACCGTAGTGCTTAGTACTTACAGAGGGACATGCAGTGAATTTGTAAATAACTTACAGTGTAATGAGTAAAAATCAACCCACAACCTTTGAAAACACTGCATGAGTATATAATTATTTACCATTTGATATAAATATATAAAGCATCTATCACAAAAACAGTCAAGGATCATTTTTCAAAGTATCAGTATATTTAAAATCAAGCCAATACACCCACTGAAATCCCTAGAAACTGTATAAGTTAAGAAGGTACCTCTTATGTTCAATTTTGGGTTTGCAACACAGGGCACTTTTCGCCTAAATGTCCTCCTAAAAATATGACAGTCATTAATTTTTAATTGTTGTTTCAGTAGTCTTATCTCGATTTTGATCTAAATAAGTTTGGTGATAAAAACAGGAAAATATTACACTTCAAAAATTATTCATTCATAAACCCATTCTTTAAGTATTCATTATGCACCTGTTCAAAATTTTTAACCAAATTGATTTTTGATTTTATAGGCCTTTATAGGCCAGTTCAGAAGAGTTTTATTTATTTTAATTATATATGATATGGATATACGAATCCATACACATTTATATATATGCATATATATATACAAACACACATACACACACACACACATATATATGAAAATTTTAACTGTGAGACTATGGAGAAAAAGTACATTGTTTAAATCTATAAGAGAGAACATTGAATCATTGCATTTGTTTTAAAATCTGCTATGGTAGTGCCTGGTGGAAAGGGTCAGATTCTGTACATATTTTTGTACTTCTTAGATGACAGTAGAAATAAAATGTGGAATTTATTGGCCTGATTCAAATCCTCTGATATCCCAAAATGGAAATGATTTTATGAAAATAGCTTTTACTCTACATATCAACTACTAAAGAGGTAAAGATTTAGGCCACCCGATCTCCTACCCATAATAGCCACACAATGTAAGCACCATTCTATGAAAAGCCAGTGAAAGAAGTCCCTTGCAATGTTGATCAAGGAGAACTCCTGGTGCTTATGCTTGTAGGGGCCAATGAACAATGGCTAGCAGTGAGTCTCTTTTATATAATTTAAATAATTTAATCTTTTGAGAAAACACACTAAAAATCAAATAAAAATATTCCTTCTTTAAGATTATTTTGTTTATAATGCAATACTCACTAAGCAAAGAGAAATACTGGTATATTTTTTAAGTATTACCTACAGTCTTATTAAATTTCTCATAGCCCCTTTCATAGTCAATTTCTTTTGTGAAGCATTTATTTGAAAATGAAAAAAAACTTATTTTATTCCAAATGGAACCACTTTATTTGAAATCTTCTCTGTTTTAAGAACAGCTTTTGTAGCTCTCTTAGCAAAATCTTTGCCTTCAGAATCTTCTTCCTTCTGTTTGTGTGAGTTCTAGAATAAGTTAATAATATTTAGTAGGCAATATTAAGCTCTGGCAAAGCAACTGTTAACTTTTCTAGAGATATTTAAATTATTATTTTAAGTATAAAATCCTCTGTCTTCATTTTTCAACCCAGGATTGGCATTGTGGTGTAATGGATGAAACTGCCAACTTGGATACTGATATCCTATGTGGGTGCTAGTTCAGGTTCCAGCTGCCCCACTTTTGATCCAGCTCCCTGCTAATGGCCTGGAGAAAGCAGCATAAGATGGCCCAAGTGTTTGGACCCCTACCACTCACGTGGGAGACTCAGATGAATTTCCTGGCTCCTGGCTTTGGCCTGGCTTCAACCTGGGTATTGCAGCCATTTGGAGAGTGAACTGGTGGCTGAAGAGTGCTGTTTCTCTCTCTGTATAACTCTTTCAAATAATCAATTAAATTTTAAAAAATTCCTGTTGCATGACAGACAATAAAGATATATTTATTAATAAATATGGAATCTAGAAATAAGTAACTACTATTAACTGGTCTGATTATATAGACTTAATTTCAGATAAAACAGGAGCTTCCAGAGTTTTATAATTTACTATGGCACGAAGAGCCTTAAGTGGGCCACATTTATCCAGTTTGTTGCCCATTAGTAAAATGATCAAATATGCAATTTAAACAGAAATATCAGATAAATTAGGGGGTTTGTCAAAATGTGGAATTATCAAACCTGAGGAAGACGGTGTATAAGATTCCAGGTATTTAAAATCCTAGTCAGATTCTGGGTATCCAATGAAAGGAACTGGAGAATAATCATGCAATTGTTCCATAAAAGCTTTTCTCTACTAATCAAGGGCTGGAATCAACCATCAATAATAAAGAAGTATAAGAAACTATGAATTGTTTTTATAAATAAGCAGAGGAAACAGTAAGAAAATCCCCAAATCCTTGAAGTGCCTTCAATCACAAATGTTAGACTTCTTCATACGCAAAAGAAAAAAACTGAATTTATATTTGTCTAGTGTAAGAATAGGAGACAAAATAAAAAGGGAAGAAAAGAAAAGAGATAGAGAGAGGAAGGCACTAAAGGGAAAGAGAAAAAGGAAGAGGAAGAGAAAGAGAAAGGGGGGGTGGAGAGAGAGAAACAGAACATAGATTGATTAGAAATAACCTTTGCAGACAGTGGGGGCAAAATAAGAAGTCAGAATTATTCAGAATAGTTGCAAGCTTCAGATTAAAGAGTTAAAGTCTTGTACAAATCTGTATAATAATTGACTACATTTATCAAATTTGACTTCCTTCTTTACAGGAAGTATGTTAATATTAGTGTGAGTGTTCCTTTAAAAGTCATTCCTTGATTTTCTAATTCTTCCATAGCCATTTATATTTTTTCAGTTGACCTCTTCAGATGTTTTATATATATATATAATATATATATATGTACATATATAATCATCTATTCTGATGCTAAACAATTTTTATTGATTCTTCATCTCAAATTAAGCCAGTGTTTTTATATTCTCAGGCTCGATACTTTCAGATGTTTCAAAAGTTGGTATTTTTCAAGTTGGTGTGAAATGCCACTCTACTAGGATTCTCTTTTTTTCACAACGGTCCTCATGGTCAGATCAGGTGCCTTTCCCTCTGAGGAGCCACATAAACTCTATCTGGACTGTAGAATATGGTAGCCTTTACATTGCACAACAGATGTCTTTCCTGATAGATTTACAAGAGAATCAGAGAAGGCAAATACTCATTTTTGTAACAAGAGGATCTATCTGTATAGGAACAGTAGAGCACTAAGAGGAAGTCAAAGGTTAACTAAAACATTAGCAACCTATATTTATCTACAACTAAGTGGAAAGCAAGAAATTTCTGAGGAAATTGCAGGATAAATTGCAGCAGTGCCTACCAGAATAGGCTTTAAGCATAGAATTAGCTTGAAAGAAATTTGCTGGTGGGTGTTCCCATCTCTGATTCCCTCAATCTGTTGATTTGGAATCATTTGCCAATTATTTTCTAAATGGGACTTTTACTCTTCTAGGCTTTGTTGGCTCTCTTTTGTCTGTCATTCTTAAATCCCTCAGAGCGTCTCTCTATGATTTCTCTTCTAAAATCCTGGCTTCCTGCAACAAATGACATACCATCTCTCTTCTTTCTTTATCCCCTTTATAGACTGACCAAATAAGGGAATATTCACATTAGAAAAAAGTGTAACTGAGCAGCCCATGGAGCTGTCTTTAATGCCTTCGTTTCCTCTTTGTCTTTCTTTAGATTGTCCCCAAACTGAGTAGCTGCTGCCAAGATTTGAGTAATATCCTGTCCTTGTCATTCTACCACCATTTCTTAAATTAAATTTGTATAATTGGCAAGGAGAGTTAAGCCAAAGATTCTTAAGACCAAAGTGCAATTTTAATCTGTCCAGGGTCCATGCCAGTAAATTTTGACAAAGTCTTAAACCGGTAATGAAAGTCAACACAGGAATGCACTCATCTTCTGAGTACACTACTAACCTCCACCAGAAAGGGTTGAATTATTGCCATTAGCAACATATTTTGATCAGTCCTAATATCCCTAAGCTCTTCCATAGATGTGGGAAGTGGCAAATAGTTTCTCTTGGCCTCCATAATCTCTCTTGTACTGAACATCTGGACACCAAGCTGTCATCAAATGAGCAAACGGTTGCAGAAATCCATTCAGTAGCCAGTGCATAACATGTACAAAACATAAAATGAAAACATGTTTTATAATTTATTTTAACTTTCCCCCAGCTTAACATCATGTTCAGTTAACCTATTTTAAGTGACTAATGCCATTACTGTCCATTCTGTTGCCTTCTTATTGGAGGTAGCGGGCACATTATATCATCCAAGTTTTCAATTACTCCTTGCTGTGGACTCTTAATCATATGTTTTCTGCTACCTACATGGTATATAATGAGAAGGGACTCTTGGACTTGGAATATGGAGAAATACACCAGTCATACAGACCTGTGCTCTCAAATGATGCAGATAATGAATCATCCACCACAAAAGTTCTGCCATGGTTTTGCTTTAAAGGGAAATTCACTAATGAAGGGGACTAGTCTAAAATATTTTCACATCTCCATTTCCAGGAATCAGTTTCAGACTGAGACAGATATACATGGGGAACAGATAGAGCTATGAAATAGTGTCTTTAATTCTCATGTTTCCTATTCCATTTTTTCTCAACTTTTTCTAAATAAGTTTTTTAGATTTTCTTCATAAAATCATCATTATTCCATAATTTGCAATAATTCATTATTCTTGGGATGATATCTAAGAATCCAGCAAGTATACTAATTTATTAACATCAAAAGGACTGTCCTTACACTAATTTAAGACTTGATTCTTATATATCCATTGCAAATGTAACAAAAATATGCTAACTCTTTAAGAGAAAGATCTGCACTCAGTTCTAAATGCCATTTTCTTTGTGCAAATGACAACTGTGTGTCCAAATGACCTTATTAGTTGGGCGATATAACACAAAATTGGTAATAGACATTTGTGCTAAGGTGAATGTTATTCCATGTGTTAATCACATCTATCTGAAAATACACATTATATAAATTGCAACCCACTGTGACAAGTTTGGGGGCAAATATCCATCATATGATCATGATAAGCCACTTCTCTAGCCAAAGAACTGTACTGAAATGAGCTGTCCTCTGACAATAGTGTTAACTCACATCTCTGATCAAATGTTCTTGAAAACTCTAGATATTTGCAAAATGACCATACGGCTTAATTTTCTTAAGATGTATTTTATTATTTGAAAGTCAGAGTTACAGAAAGAGATATGGGGAGACAGGGAGAAAGAGGGGGGGGGAGAGAGAGAGAGAGAGAGAGAGAGATTACTCCTCAAATGGCTGCAATGGCCAGAGCTAGGCCAAACCAAACCCAGAAACCAGGAGTTTCTTCTGGGTCTCCCACAAGGGTGCAGAGACCCAATCACTTGAGCCATCTTCTGCTGTTTTCCTAGATGCATTAACAGGGAGCTGGATCTTATATGGAGCAGCGGGGACTCAAACCATTGCCCATGTGGGATGCCAGTGCCTCTACACCACAGTGCTGGCCGCAATAGAGTTTAATTGTTTAAAAATTTATTTGAGAAAAAGAAAGGATGAGGCAGACATTTTTATGAACTTTTTTTTTAATTTGAGGGTAATCAGAATGTGCATAATCTTCACAATCTGAATCTTTCATCATATTCTGTGGGCACTGATTTTGCTATAAGAAAACAAAAATTCCATGGAGCTATTATCCATTTATGTAAAAGGAAATGTATTCAAACAGTTGTGAAATCTTTATTCTCCTTAGCAACAAAGTCACTCAAGCATTTTATTTCATTTATATAACAGCTTCCATACCCTGGATCATATTCAGAGGTAAGCCATTGTTTGCATCATCACTGGCATTTATATGAACAGTTTTAATCTAAGACCTTATTTATAGCCAAAAATTCCATTCCTTATTTTAATTCACAGTATCTTGCCTTCAGTGCTTCTTGTAAAATATCTTTTCATATTTTATCCTCTCACAAAACAGTTTTCATTAACTACAAGTATGTACTTAAACTGCAATTATGTTTTATTCATTTTCTTGAGAAACTCAAGTTAAATATAATTATAATTTGTAATTATATTTTCTTCTCTACATGATTATTATATACCCTTAGGGCTTGTTGATCCATCCTAGTCCATCTGGCCTTATTAGATGCCTATTATATATTAACCAATACTAATCTCCTCTAACTATATTAGTATGATGTTATAATAACTGATACTATGAATCACATTAAATTTATTGGTGGTTTTTTCTCATATTAGATGTGAGTAAAATTTAACTTTTAATAACAAAATATTCATTACTAAGAGAATGCCTGCAAGTAGCAAAAGTCTAACTTTATAAAATATGATGCATAAATGATCTTTAAATATTAGTCTTAAACTTGTGCCACAACATGATGTGTTCAGTATCTTGTGTGAATACAGATTAGACAAAACTGAGTTTAAGAAATAAAAACAATTGCTAATAAACTATACCAAGTAGAAGATACTGCACCAAGATTCTAAGTTACTTGCTAAAAATAACACATTTTCAATAATATTTCTATTTTCAACTCCTTATTAATGTGTGTAGCATTTATAACAAGTTCCAGGGTGAGGCACCATATCCTTATTTATAAATATGTTCTTTTATTGCTGAAAATTTGATCAGCTGTTACATAAGTATCTGGGAGTGTCTGTATTGAGAACAAGGCCATATGTTCTTACTTGACAAGGTATTTCTTCCAGTTGTCAGTAAAACCCTCTTCATTATACACTTTTTACATCTGATACATAATAATCATATCAAAATATTTCTGGGAAATCACCAATGCCCACACAAATATAGGAATACAAAAAAAGATTATAAACACTACTTTGAGAACTACATAAGTAAGGTATATATTTATTTAGTAATTTTCATTGATTGCTTATCAAGTAAAACATGCTATGCTAGACAGCAGGGATAGAAAAATGATTACTAGTAGGGTTTATCTTTCCAAGGATCTCAGTTTAATGGGCCTATATATAACTTCTGTAGGAGAAAACTATGAAACATCAAACTTTGGACCCAGTAAAGAAGTTGTTTTTGCTGTAGCTCTTATTTTTCATCAGAATTTAGAAGTTGCTGTATGTCTCACTCTCCCCTTTTATTAATCAAATAAAAAAGTAGATACACTCACCTGATATACATTAAGCACAATGAAATTAGGAAGGATGAAATATAAGGTCATCTGAACTGTCTCAAATTCCTCTTAAGGGAAGTGTAATGTTACTAAATTTTTAATTGGCCTCTAGGAAAAATGAGCTTATGATAGGAGAGAGAGATGATCTACCATGAAACCAGAGTTGGAAAATCAGTATAACTATCAGCTACTTCACCATTAGCAGGGAGGAATACGTCCTAGCCAAGTCACTAGAATTTCAGATCCATTAAAATGACTATGACCATTTTTAATATGGATTTTGATACCTCAGGCAAATTTTGACTAGTTCTATTACAAATTCAAACTATATAGACTACTATGTTTTGTTTCTGAATTAATTGATCTATTTTTATTTCTTTTTTTTAAATGGAGGCTTTTAAAAAAATTATTTATTTATTTGAAAGTCAGAGTTACACAGAGAGAGGACAGGCAGAGAGAGAGATTTTCCATCTGATGGTTCATTCTCCAGATGGCCACAACGGCTGGAACTGAGCCAATCCGAAGCCAAGAACCAGGTGTTTCCTCTGGGTCTCCCATGTGGGTACAGGGGCCAAGGACCTGGGCCATCTTATACTGCTTTCCCAGGCAATAGCAGAGAGCTGGATTGGAAGTGGAGCAGCCAGGTCCCAAACCAGCGATCATATGGGATGCCAGCACTTCAGGCCGGAGCATTAATCCACTGCTCACAATGCCAGACCCTAATTTTTTTTCTCACAAAGTAAATCACATTTATTCAGTAAGACTTTACTGTGAGAATGTAGCTTGATCTATAGAAGGCCTAAATATCTATTTTGGCTGTCACTTTGTCAAATGGTACAAGTAAATTAAAATATCCTGGAACTTGCAGGAATGTTCTGAACAATGTTAGCTAAGTGATTATTTCAACTGATTTTACTCCTTGCCTCATTTTGATTTAGTGTTATGTATAAACCACAAGGTTACATATGAACAGCTAGATAATGGGAGATGTCCACAAAATGCTAGTCATAAAATGCTCTAAGAAAATAATCTGGGCCGGGGGCCGATGTCGTGGCCCACTAGGTTAATCCTCTGCCTGCGGTGGCAGCATCCCATATGGGCACCAGGTTCTAGTCCCGGTTGCTCCTCTTCCAGTCCAGCTTTCTGATGTGGCCTGGGATAGCAATGGAGGATGGCCGAAGTCCTTGGACCCCTGCACGTCATGGGAGACCAGGAGGAGGCACCTGGCTCCTGGCTTCAGATCGGCATAGTTCCAGCTGTTGCGGCCATTTGGAGAGTGAACCAACAGAAGAAAGATCTTTCTCTCTGTCTCTCTCTCTCTCTCTCTCTCTCTCTCACTGTCTGTAACTCTACCTGTCAAATAAATAAATAAAATCTTAAAAAAAAATAAAAGAATCGGCCAGATTTCAGACAGATATAATATCTTAATCATCTCATAAATCTAGAACTAATATGTTGCATTAATGATATCTCTTGATAACATGTGATATTGCAGAGAAGGGGAAAATCTGTTTTTAGGGGAATGAAATCACCAACTTTGAAATTTGAAATAGTTTCTAGTTTTAGTTGTGATTTTGTGTGTAGCTTTCACCGTGCAATTCTCAAAGTGGAGAATGCCCAAACACTGTGTGTTCTGAACACAGAGAAAGACAAGTACAGACCAATTTCCCAGATGTATATAGACAAAAAAGCCTCAAAAAAAATTCTAGCTAATCAAATCAAACAGCACATCAGAAAGATCATCCACTCAAACCAAGTGGGATTTATCCCTGGTATGCAGAGGTAGCTCAACATTTGCAAATCAATCAATGTGACACATCACATTAACAAACTGAAAAACAGAACAATATGATTATCTCAATAGATGCAGAGAAAGCATTTGATAAAATACAACACCCTTTCATCATGAAAACTCTAAGTAAATTGTGTATAGAAGGAAGAGTCCTCAACACAGTCAAGGCAATTTATGACAAACCCACGGCTAGCATCTTAATGAATGGGGAAAAGTTGGAAGCATTCCCACTGAGATCTGGTACCAGACAAGGATGCCCACTCTTACTGTTGCTATTCAATATAGTCCTGGAAGTATTAGCCAATGCCATTAGGCAAGAAAAAGAAATCAAAGAGATACAAATTGGGAAAGAGAAAGTCAAGCCATCCCTATTTGCTGATGACATGATTCTGTGCCGCTCCCCCTCTTCACGGAGGAACGACACTAGACCCTGCACTGTTCTTTTGTCTGCTCGGCCCTTCCGGGTTTGCTGCTGGTCCTTCCCGGGTTGGCTGCCAACCCCTCCACCTCCGTGGAGGGGCGGTACCCCCTGCCACTTTCCCCGCTTCTGCGGAGGAGCGGCACACCGCTGGCCGGCTCTCTCGGGGGCTGCTCAGGTGTTTCTTCAGATATTCCTGGTGCATGTTGTCTCTCTCCTCCTTTATAGTCCTCTTCCACCAATCCCAACTCTGCTACCCACATGCCGAGCACGCTGCTCTCCTCCAATCAGGAGCAGGATCAGTTCCTGCAGCTTATCAGTCAAATTGGCAAGAGGCAGCTGCGTAGAAGTTTTACTCCTCCCCAGCGCCATATTGTGGGAGAGCAGATGCATAGAATAAGTCTTAATTCCAGTAACTTAGTCTAGTCTCAGTTGCTCCCCACAAATCTGTATATAGGGAATCCAAAAGACTCCATCAAAAGACTATTGGAACTCATAGAAGAATTGGTAAAGTAGCAGGATATAATATCAATAGACAAAAATCAACATCCTTTGTATGCACAGACAATGCCAAGGCTGAGGATGAGCTTCTAAGATCAATCCCATTCACAATAACTACAAAAAATATCAAATACATGGAATAAATTTAACCAATGATTTCAAAGATCTCTATGATGAGAATTATAAACTATTAAAGAAAGAAATAGGAAGAAATACAAAAAAATGGAAAAACCTTCCATGTTCATGAATTATAAAATCAATATCATCAACTGTCCATTCATCCAAAAGTAATTTACATATTAAATGAAATAGCAATGAAAATACCAAAAGCATTCTTCTCAGATCTAGAAAAAATGATGCTGTAATTCATATGGAGGCACAGGAGACCTCGAATAGCTAAGCAGTCTTGTAAAACAAACCAAAGCCAGAGGCATATGAATACCATATTTTAAGACATGCTTCAAGACAGTTATAATCAAAGCAGTCTGATACTGGTACAAAAAATAGATGGATAGACCAATGGAGTAGAATAGAAACATCAGAAATCAATCCAAACATCTACAACCCACTTATGTTTGACCAAGGTGCTAAAACCAACCCTTCTAGCAAGGAAAGTCTCTTAAACAAATGGTGTTGGGAAACTGGATTTCCACATGCAGATATGAAGCAAAATTCCTACCTTATACCTTACACAAAAATCCACTCAACATGGATTGAAGATTTAAATCTATGACTCAACATCATTGTATTATTAGAGACCACTGGGGAAACTCTGCAAGACATCAGCACAGGCAAAGATTTCATGGAAAGGGCCCCAGAGGCACAGGCAATCAAAGCCAAAATTAACAAATGGGATTACATCAAATTGAGAATTTCTGTACTGCAAAATAAACACTCAGGGAAGTGAAGAGGTAACTGACAAAATGGGGGAAATTATTTGCAAACTAATGATTAATTACCAAAATATACAAAAAGATCAAGAAACTCCAGAACAATAAAACCAACAACCCAGTTAAGAAATGGGCAAAGGACTTAGACACTTTTCAAAAGAGGAAATCTAAATGGCCAAAAGACACATGAAAAATGTTCATGATCACTTGCCATCGGGGTAATGCAAATTGAAACCACAATGAAGTTTAGCCTAACTCCAGTTAGAATGGCTTTCATACAGAAATCAACAAACAACAAGTGCTGGTGAGGATGTGGGGAAAAAAAGTTCTTTAATCCACTCTTGGTGGGAGTGTAAACTGGTACAGCCACTATGGAAGACAGTATGGAAATACCTCAGAAATCTGAATATAGATCTACCATATGACCTGTATCCTACTCCTGGGAATATACCCAAGGAAAATGAAATCATTAAATAAAAGAGTTATCTGCATATCCATGTTTATTGCAGCTCAATTCATAATAGTTAAGACACAGAATCAACCTAAATGCCCATCAACTGAAGACTGGATAAAAAATTATAGTGTATGTACACTATGGGATACTATACAGCGGTAAAAGTAAAAATGAAATCTGATCTCTTGCAACAAAATGGATGTATCAGGAAAACATCAGACTTAGTGAATAAGAAAGTCTGAAAGGGAAAATACCAGTTGTTCTCCCTGATCTGTGAGAACTAATACAGCACATAAAACGAAATCTGTAATAGTAAAACTGACACTTCTAGATGGGATGACTTGAGAAGCCCTTGTCTGGACTGTAGAGGAACAGTTTTGTTTTTTATTTTATTTCTTTATTTGTGTTGAACTCTTTAACTAGCATAGAGTTAATCATATGTGTATAAAGTCAATTGAGGATGGATTTCATTTAAAAAAAAAAAAAATGCGGATCCAGCTGAAAAGCCCATGAGAGTATTTCAGGCATGGAAAGCCAAGACACTCCGGGGAAAAAAAAAAATGAAAGATCTCCGCGAGTGAGATCCCAGTGGAAAGAATGGGTCATCAAAGAAGGAGGTACCTTTCTCTGAAGGGAGGAAAGAACTTCCACTTTGACCATGGCCTTGTCTAAAAATTATCAGAGTCAGTGAACTCAGGGGGCTTCCATAGCCTTGGCAGCTCATGACAAGATCCTAGGTTGATTACTGATGCCATAAACAAGAGTGTCATTTGTTAAGTCAACAACAGGAGTCACTGTGCACTTACTCCTCATGTAGGATCTTTGTCCTTAGTGTGCTGTACATTGAGGTTTAATGCTATAACTAGTACTCAAACAGTATTTTTCACTTTATGTTTCTGTGTGGGAGCAAACTGTTGAAATCTTTACTTAATGTATGCTAAACTGATCTTCTGTATATAAAGAGAAACGAAAATGAATCTTGATGTGAATGGAAGGGGAGAGGGAGTGGGAATGGGGAGGGTTGTGGGTGGGAGGGACGTTATGGGGGGGAAGCCATTGTAATCCATGAACTGTACTTTGGAAATTTATATTCATTAAATAAAAGTTAAAAAAAAGAGTGAGAATAAGAGAGGGAGGAGGAAGTTTATAAGTGTAAAGCTGTATAGGTCTGCATACAATTCCATGGTCTTACTTCTTAGGTTACAGTTTGAAAAGTAGCCATGATACCTCAAATCCCATTAACCTTGGTGGTAAAAATGCCATCTTAAGTGTTAAAGTAATCATATTAAGTGTTAAAGTGAACATATAGATAGGATTGTTAAGGTGATCATAGTTAAAGGATCAAGTGTCTGGTAGATAGAATTAAAAAGGAGAGAATTTTCCAACATGGGAAGCAGTCCACATAGCAGAATCATAGAATGGAAATTGCCTTAAGTAGCACTCTGACCTCAGAATCAGCCCCTCAGTATCCTGTTCTGGCTGAAAAGCCCACAAGAGCATTTCAGGCATGGAGAACCAAGGCACTGTGGCAAAAAAATAAATGTCCTACATGAAGGAACTCTGTGAGTGAGACCCCAGTGGAAAGAAGTGGCCATCAAAGAAAGATGTACTTTTCTCTTAAGTGAGGAGAGAACTTCCACTTTGCTTATAGCCTTGTCTAAATACTGACAGAGTTTGTGGATTCAAAAGACTTCCATAGCCTAGGCAGCTCATGTCAAGAGCCTCTGGTAGTCACTGACATCATATATAAGAGAATTAATTATTAAATTAACAGCAGGAGTCTCTGTGTACTAACTTCTCATGCAGGACCTCTGACCTTAATAAGTTGTATTATGAGAGTTAACGGTAAAACTTGTTCTTAAACAGTTTGTGTGTGTGTGTGTGTGTGTGTGCAAATTGTTGAAATCTTTATTTAGTATAGAGTTGGTCTTTTGTGTACAAAGTTAATTGAAAATGAATCTTAATGGAGAATCAACCGGGAAGGGAAGAGGGAGGAGGTAGAGAAGCTAGAGTGTAGGTGGGAGGATGGGTATGGTAGGAAGAATAACTGTATTCCTAAAGTTGTACTTAACGAAATTTGCATTCAATAAATAAAAGGTTTCTTTGGGAAAAAATTTTAAAAATAAAATAAAAAAAATAACTGAAAGAAATTGAAAAAAAAAGAATTGTATTTTTGACTTTGTGCTTTCAATTATAGAAGCCTGTACTTAAAATCTTAGGGCATATAAGCAAAACAAGAGATACTCGGGAATGCTTGATAAAAACTCTCTTGGCCAGCGCCATGGCTCACTAGGCTAATCCTCCGCCTGCAGCACCAGTACTCTGGGTTCTAGTTCCAGTTGGGGAGCTGGATTCTGTCCCAGTTGCTCCTCTTCCAGTCCAGCTCTCTGCTGTGGCCCAGGAAGGTAGTGGAGGATGGCCCAGGTTCTTGGGCCCTGACCCACATGGGAGACCAAGAGGAATCGCCTGGTTGCTGGCTTTGGATCGGTGCAGTGCGCCAGCCGGAGCAGCCATTTTGGGGGTGAACCAAAGGAAAAGGAAGACCTTTCTCTCTGTCTCTCTCTCTCTCTCATTGTCTAACTCTGCCTGTCACAAAAAAAAAAAAAAAAAAAAAAAAAAAAAAGAAGAAAGAAAGAAAGAAAAACTCAAAAAATATTTTGAGAAATAGTGTGTCAATTAAATGATACACAACCTTATTTTTACAGCATTTTGAAGTTCTAGTGGGAAATAGCAACACATATATCTACATTATTTTTATGCAAACCAACAATGATAATTTTAGTACACATAAACGGGATAATTGCTCAAAATCTTTTTTTCTTTGGCTTTGTAGATATAGATATTAGTGCTAGACATGAACATTATATCAAAGTTTATCTTCATTCAGAAGTGTTAAACAATAGCCACTAAATTATTATTACATGTATGTCTTGTAAGTTCCTGAGTCTCTTTTTGCTGAAAATTGTCTACATTGTAACAATAACTTTAACTAAATAGGTAGGATTTATTTACTTCTTATATACCTATTTAGGTTTGAATTTTATAATTCAGAGAATTATCACAATTCAGAGTCATCTTTTTTGGTATGAATCATAACCTGGGATAACCTGTTCTGGTTATTATAGAGTTAAATATTTTCCTCTCTACTCAGTGGAGTCATGTATAAAAAATAACTTTAAACAAAGGTGTTTGAGGCTAATGGGATCTCAAAATACTATTCCAGGCAACTAAGAATCTTTGAAAATGAGAGCTATTGATGGGAGATTATTGTTCATATATGATCTGCCATGTTCCCAGACAGCCTGATCAACCTTTTTTTGAGTGGATCTCCTCTGAAATCAGAGCTATTCCTAGTAAAATTCTCTGGCTACAATTGTGTGCTTTAATATGTTCAGAATTCAGGTTTTCTGAGTGAATTCTAATTTTAAAAAAACATATTCTAGCATATATCTTGTTGGACTCCTGTTTTATTTTGAAAATATGAACTCCTAAAATCCCAACCTTAATCATCTCTAATTATAGCTCCTAAATTCCATAGTCCTTCCAGGGACAGTTAGTTATGTTTCAATGGAAGGGAGATATTGGGTTAAGAGTTTTTTATATGTCATCTTTTAAGTATAAAAAATAAATAAATATGAGAGATATTGCTGTTCCAACTTAATGATAGAAATAAAAATTTTAATTCTTTATGAAAGATTACAAGGATAAATAAATGGCACATGTAAGATTAAAATCCTGGCCTAAAGTGCTGGAATTATGGGACAAAAGTTAAACTGCCACTTGCAATACAGGCATCTCATAAAAAGTGCCTGCTCCCATCCAAACTGTGAGGCAATTTTGGGAATGAACCAGCAGATGTAAGACCTCTCTCTCTCTCTCTTTCTCTCTTTCTCTTTCATTTTTTTCTCTCTCCCATTCAAAATAAATCAATCTTAAAAAAAAGCTTGGGTGTATATCCAAAATTCATCCTCTTTTTCCAAAACTGAACATTTATTCTATATCTTAAGCCATATTATACATGTCAGATAAAAATAAAAATAAAGTATATATGCAGCATATACAATATTTTGTAATGTTACATATGGTGGTTAAAATCACAAGTACTGGCCAGAGCAACTTGGTTTCTTTCAGGATATTTTATGTAAATTTAAAAATAAAAATATATTACTAATTATTCTACAACTATTTAAATAAAAATTGAAAAAAAATTAAATGGAAGCAATGTTCTTTGACTAGTAATTGTAGTTTCCTATTGTTAAAAATAGACTATTCAGTAAATCCAGATATGTGAATATATCATATTCACCTCCACATAAAATAAGGACTTGGATTTTTATTCAATTTAAAAAGGCTTCTAGAATATGGAATACACACTGATAATTTTCCCTTATATAGTAATTGGTCTTCAGTATGAACCAAAGATCAAAGCCATGTTACATACATTTTTGTCAAAGGAAAAGGGATAGCTACTACAGTTGACAAAAAAATACTGTCACAGGTAGATATTGTTAACTATCTACATACATTGGAATTATAACTGCTATAAAAATTATGAATTATTACTTTTTTTTTTGACAGGCAGAGTGGACAGTGAGAGAGAGAGACAGAGAGAAAGGTCTTCCTTTTGCCGTTGGTTCACCCTCCAATGGCCTCCGCGGCCGGCGCACTGCGGCCGGTGCACCGCGCTGATCCAATGGCAGGAGCCAGGAGCCAGGTGCTTTTCCTGGTCTCCCATGGGGTGCAGGGCCCAAGCACCTGGGCCATCCTCGGTGCTTTTCCTGGTCTCCCATGGGGTGCAGGGCCCAAGCACCTGGGCCATCCTCCACTGCACTCCCTGGCCACAGCAGAGGGCTGGCCTGGAAGAGGGGCAACCGGGACAGAATC
The DNA here is from genome assembly GCF_051225735.1 of Oryctolagus cuniculus. Taxonomy (NCBI): domain Eukaryota; kingdom Metazoa; phylum Chordata; class Mammalia; order Lagomorpha; family Leporidae; genus Oryctolagus; species Oryctolagus cuniculus. Next base: position 115,691,651 of record NC_142870.1, on the reverse strand, counting down.
CGGCGCCCCGACCGAGACTAGAACCCGGTGTGCCGGCGCCGCTAGGCGGAGGATTAGCCTAGTGAGCCGCGGCGCCGGCCAATGAATTATTACTTTGCGCTGGAGCTATGGCATAGAGTGTTAAGTTACTGCACGTGACACTGGCATCCCATATTGGAGAGCTCGTTTGAATACCTGGGACAACAGTGGAAGATGGTCAAAATATTTGGGCCCCTGATATCCATTTGACAGACCCAGAGACGAAAATGGAGTTTCTGACCCCTGACTTTAGCTTGACCCAGATCTAGCTTTTGAGGTTATTTGATGAGTCTGCTAGTAGGTAGAATATTTCTCTCTCTCTCTCTCTGTCTCTTTTATTCTCTGTCTCTTCCTCTCACTGTTACTATGCCTTTCAAATACATACATACATACATACATGTTTAAAATAAACAGAACCAAAATATAACAGATTCTAATATGAATTTTCATATAAGAGGAACAACATAAATATAATACGGTGTAAAATTGGTCCTTTTGTGCCTTTTGATATTTTGTGTACAATTTAATTTGAATTGAATTTGGGGTCAGTTTTCAACCCTTCAAAGAACAATCACAATAATAAATAATAAATACAATATAAATATATATTTATATATATACTATAATAAATATAATAAATAATAAATAATTGTTTAATTTCCTATTTTTTCTAGTGATTTGTATGTCCATTGCTGTCTAACAGCTCTGCAATTTTATTCAATCATGTTTGTTTTGTAAATCATTATAAATAATTTTAAGATACATTATATAGTATATACTGCATTTTATTTATAAGAGTTTATTTTATTTCATTTATTAATTTCAAAGGTAGAGCGACAGAGAAGAGATGGAAAAAATGAGAGAGATCTTTTATCTACTGGTTCACTCCCCAAATGCCTTCAATAGCCAGGGTTGGGCCAGACCAAAGTTAAGTGTCAAGAATTCCATTCTGGTCTCCATGTGGGAGACAGGGTCCCAAACACTTGGGCTATCTTTCAGCCTTCCCAGGCACATTTCGGGGAGCAAGATCCGAATTAGAGCATCTGGAACACGAACTGGCACTGTGATATGAGATGCAGATGTTCTAAGCAGTGACTTCACCCACTGCACCATAGCACTCACCCTGAAATATGTATTTTTACTCTTCTTTAATTAAGTTTCTCAAAGTGGCTTGATATTTTATTTCTTGAGTGATATCACTGATTTTTTTTACCTTGCACGTCCCCAGGAGTTCAAACCAAATATCTTTTCATTCTTTGTCTAAAATATGTGGCATAATGATTCAGAGCAGAATTGGATCGCACATTCTCTTGGAGACAGAGCGATAACAATGTACATTACTTTGTCCAGCATGTTCCTGATTTGCTTTTGCCTTGGTTAGTTGACGAGCGTTGAAAGATCTGATTAATTTGCACAAAAATAATATCAACCAGACAGGATTCCATCCATGAAGGACTTAGTTATGGAAAATACATTAAAATTACTGAAATAAAGCAAAATGACCCTAGGAAATATTCACCTTCTATGTGCTACAAAGTTTTACTATTTGTCATTATTTATAGGCACTATTAAATAAAAACCATATGCTAAAACTAAGATTATATTGGAAAATGATTGTGGGAAATAAATAATGTATATAATTGTGGTTTTTTTAAAGATTTATTTATTTTACTTGTAAGTCACAGTTACACAGAGAGAAGGAGAGACAGAGAGAGAGAGGTCTTCCATCCTCTGGTTAACTCTCCAGGGGGCTGCGTTGGCCAGAGCTGTGCCGATCCGAAGCTAGGAACCAGGAGTTTCTTCCAGGTCTCCCACTTTGGTGCAGAGGCCCAAGGACTTGGGCCGGCTTCTACTGTTTCCCAGGCCATATCGAAGAGCTGGATCGGAAGTGGAGCAGCAGGGACTCGAACCAGCGCCTATATGGGATGCTGGCACTGCAGGCAGTGGCTTTACCTGCTACGCCACAGCGCTGGCCACGCATAATTGTGTTTTATTACACATTGCATTGCCTAGATGTTTTTATAGTATGGAGATAAAAACAGGAATCCAAGTTGGACAAATATTAAAGGTGAAAAAACTCTGTAAATAAACATGAAGAAAAGAATATGAATGTGAGTGCTGGTGTCATCTCTGATGACAAGAAGTAGAGATTCATAATCCAAAGCTGTGAAACCCATTCAGGCAGAGGAAGGTGAGAGAAGTCATGAGACTGGGGAAAAATCTCAAAGTGGAATTTCTTAGATGGAAATCCATGAATGGATCTGATCTTGATAATGGACTTTGATATATGGCAATTAAAATAACTGAATAGGATCAGACTCAGAAGTAATATATGATGCCATCCACTGCTCTTTTTTCCTCCAATTTAATAGGCAGCTGGCCTGAGTAATGCAGCTCCTGATTTGAAAAACATTTCTCTGGCCTGACCGTAGACAATTACAAAGGCTTTAGCAGGCAGGCATCATGAGGGAAATCTGCATCAGCACCAGATGTGGTACACAGCAGATGCATTGTGGTTTCTAAGGGAGTTGCAGCCAGCGACACAGGATTACAGAGCAGCTCATGCTCTTCTAATATTTACATTCCTAATCCTTGCTCTTTCCCTCCTAGGTGTCTTTATCTGATGTCTCAGCAGAGGCCTTTTTCATGTGTCTCTATTTAAACTTCCAATGGAGGAGTGAGATTTTTGATGATGTTTCCCCTGACTATGATTCAGTATCCAGTATATTTCACTCCTAATTCTTCTCCTTTTCTTCGCTCCCACCCTGCAGTCCATATAACTGCAGCAACTTTTTGTTCTGGGACCTCTCAGCAGTGAAATCCTCTGCATGAATGCAGCAATCGACCTGACTCTTACCAAGTATATGCTTACACTAAGGAAAAATCAAACAAGAGTTGAATTAGTGCTTCCTCTTATTTTTGACTTTTGCTTTTGCAGAAGTAATTAAAAGTTGGGCCAGCACTGTGGTGTAGCACATAAAGCTGCTGCCTACAGTACCAGCATCCTATGTGGTTGCCAGTTTGAGTCTTGTCTGCTCCACTTCTGATCCAGCTCTCTGCTATGGTCTGGGAACACAGGAGAAGATGGCCCAAGTCCTTAGACACCTGCAGCAGTGTGGGATACCCAGAAGAAGCTCCTGGGTACTGGCTTCTGGCTTCTGATCCGCTAAGCTCCAGCCGCTGTGACTATTTAGTTAGTGAACCAGTAGACGGAAGATTATCTCTCTTCTCTCTCTCCTTCTTTCTCTTTGTAACTCTGCCTTTCAAATAAATAAATAAATATTTTAATAAAGAAATTGAAAATAACTAACAAAAGACTTAATTTTTCATATTTGACTTGTTTTATCAGCTACTCCAATAGCACCTGAAAGATCTCTGTTACAGCTAGGATAAAAGAGTGACATACCCTTGAGAAGACATAAATCTTACAGAAGAATATGAAAGAAGTGACAAAGATATATCAATATTTCTCACTTCTGGTTCTAATTTAAAAACATTAGAAGCAAGTTTAATATATACGGTTTAATTATATTTATTGAAGATGCAGAGCTACAGAGGGACAGATGGTCAGAGAGACAAAATGTGTATGTATATGTGAGAGAGAGGAGAGAGAGAGAGAGACCAAAAGAGAGAGAGCACTCATGTCTGCTGATTCACTCCTCAAATATACATAATGTCTGAGACTGAGCCAGAGCAAAGATGGAAACTAAAAAGCAATCCAGATTCCTCACATGAATGACAGGGATCAGCTACTTAAGCCATCAATTACTGCCTTCAGAATGAATGTTAACAGCAAGCTGGAATCAGGAGCAGTGTTGAGCCTTGATCCCAGACACTATGATAAGGGATGAGGGCATCCCAACCAGAGTCCTAACTACCGGGCAAAATGCCCACTTCAAAATATTTTTAAGAAAATGTCTGCAGAACTAAAAAAAATAAATAGTATTCTATAAGTAGCTAATTGCTTTCAGTAACTCAGATACCACAATATTGGAGTCAAAAGAAAAATCTAATTAATAGGAAATTCTTATATGGTGTATTCAGTACTCTGTTTGCTGTAGCCCTGACATCCAAAGCAAACTATGATTTTACTAACCCAATTACAGAAAGTGGAACTAGGTCATTAAAAAGTTGTTTAATTCTCTAGTAAATCTGAATACTTTTTGAAACTAAAAAATAAATAGACACATGGTTCTATACAATTTCCCATCAGGCTTCAAAAATGTCATCTCATAAATTCATATATAATCTAATATTTATATTCTAAACAAAAGCAATGTATATGCCAATTCTCTGGTCTGTTATAAAATTTATATTGCCTAATTAATTCCACTGCTATAAAATTATAGGTTTTAGGTGGAATATTGAAATCGTTCATTCTTCAGGCATCTGCTTTGGCTGTTGAAGATTTTCCATTTATATTCTCACTCAAGTTCTTTCTGTTAATACTTCCCTAACACAGAAACCAGGTACTCTTATCTTGCAATTCACACTAATCTTCACTCCCAGATATACAAATACATTTACTTCAATCATGCTTGTGGTAGATATTTAGCACAGTGTTTAAAACACGGCATGGGACATTTTCATCCTATATCATATTATCTGGGTTCTAATACCAGTTCAGCTTCCTAGTCCAGCTTCCTGCTGATGCACAAGTACGGGGTCTCTACCACCCATGTGGGAGGCTCAGGCTGAGTTCCAGTCTCCTGGCTTCCTCCTCGCTAAGTTCTGATAGTAACATACATTTGAGGAGTGAACCAGTAAATGCAACATTCTCTCTCTCTCTCTCTCTCTCTCTCTCACACACACACACACACACGCACACACACACACACCACTGTCTCTGCATGCTAAATAAAGAAGTAAATTTTTAAAAAAACAACCACTCTTAGGGCCGGCATTGGGGAGCATGGCGATAAGCTTCTGCTTGTGACACTTGGGGTCTCTGCTACTGTACTTGGGATCCAGCTCCCTGCTGGTGTGCCTGAGAAAGCAGAGGGAAATGGCTTGGGTTCTTGAGCCCTTGCAACCCACATGGGAGACCTGGGTGAAACTCCAGGCTGCTGGATTTGGCCTGGCCTAGCCCCAGATGTTGTGGCCATTTGAGGAGTGAACCAATAGAGGTTAAGAGTCTCTCTCTCTTTCTCTCTCTCTCTCTCTCTTTCTATGTGTGTATGTGTGCATGTATGTGTGTAACTCTGCCTTTCAAACACACAAATACATAAAATAAATCTCTTAAAAATCATTCTTCATTCTGAAAAATCAATTTCCAAGCAATCAATTTTTATTTTCACACTCTGGATTTTTGCAATTTATCACCATAGTAGGTTTTTTTGTAAAATCTACCACTCCCTTCCCACTTAGAATTTTTTAGGTCTTTGAGAGTGTTTCTTAATGGAGAAAATATAAAAAGACATATGTAAAGTATATTTTTTCTCTTTGAACTTTAAAACAAATTATTACCCGTGTTTTTAATACTGCCACTCTGGAGGTATCAAAATCAACACACTTCTTCTGTTCTGTCACCCTCTTGGTAGAAAAATCAGCTTCTTAGATTTCCTCTGAGAGATTTCTGCCAGTCTAGAGGGATCGGCTCTAACAGTGATTCTTCTGAAGTGCTACTTCCATTTTATTATTTTATCATTCCTGCTCAGGATTATGGAGTCTGAAGTTGCTATAGTAGGAAAAGTAGATTTGATATTAAGGTCCCCTGAAGGTGCCAGCCAGTTGTCCTGCTGTTATCATTTGCAGTAAATGTGTCAATGCCCCAAGTATATAGAAGTGGCTTTTACAGTAGGAGAATAAAAGTCCAGGGAAGGATCAAAAGTGTAACTGTAACCATAGCTAGTGTTGATTGCTTTTGTTACTTATTCGTTGACCATCAAGTGTGAAATGATTGCCTTTTGCATCCCACCATTCATGCTTGAACTAATGCTCCTGTTGGTGTCACACTGATATTTTATAAAAAATAACTTCTTGCATTTAACAAAATTGTTCTTTTGCAATTTTTTACATAGCACCTGTCTATAAATATCAATGAATAATCAGGACATATTCAAAAAGTCAGACATTTGCAGATCTTAGAATAATCTAAATCTTCTAAGGATTGTACATTTTTTAAAAAACAATATTGTGATCTTTCCTAGCAGAGTCTTTGTAACATAGAGAAGTAAAATCCAGTCACTCTTTGTCAAGTAGATTTTCTTCCTGCTAAAATAATTGCAGTTCAGGCTCAAGCTGAAAAATCTACTCTACCGAACTCAGATACCAAAAGTAACATTTTTTTTCTAACTAGAGTTTAGATTCCAGGCATTATATGTCATGGAAAAATGATGAAATTGATCTTTGAAAGATAATTTGTTGTAAAAATTTCAAAATGATCATTATGGAATTTATCACAGGTCTTCATGAAGTTTTGATGGTGTGTACCACTTCCATACTGCTCCTTTTACAAAATAATACCATAATATTAAGGTACAACCTTGGGTACCTTGTTATAGAATGCTAATATCTTCTAGACTGGCTCCATGTGATTTGCCACCAATACCTGAAAAAGCCTAAAAAAGTAGTAAGTTATTAATACTACTAATGATTAGAAGTGTATAGTAAGTACCTCTGCCTTTTCCTATTGAACTGTATATATGTATTCTGGGATTTTTTTTATTTATATGGCCTTGATTAGAAATTTGCCACCCAAAGTATATTCTCTGGAACAATAGAAATAATATTATCAAGGAGCTTTTGAGAAACTCAAAGCCTCAAGTTTTACCTGAAACTTAATGAACCAGAATCTGCATTTCAACAAGATCCTTTTTTTTTTTTTTTAAACTTTTATTTAATGCATATAAATTTCCAAAGTACGACTTATGGATTACAATGGCTTTCCCCCCATACCGTCCCTCCCACCCACAACCCTCCCCTTTCCCACTCCCTCTCCCCTTCCATTCACATCAAGATTCATTTTCGATTATCTTAATATACAGAAGATCAGCTTAGTATACATTAAGTATGGATTTCAACAGTTTGCTCCCACACAGAAACATAAAGTGAAAAATAATAGATGATTTTTTTAAATGATGATGAAATCAGAGCAGACCTATTGTCATGTTTAATCCCAGTGAGAGTCAAGTTGGGAATTGATAATTTCTTTTTTTTTTTTTTTTTTTTTTTTTTTTTTTTTTTTTTTTTTTTACAGAGGATCAGTTTAGTATGCATTAAGTAAGGATTTCAACAGTTTGCACCCCCATAGAAACACAAAGTGAAATATATTGTTTGAGTACTCGTTATAGCATTAAATCTCAATGTACAGCACATTAAGGACAGAGATCCTACATGAGGAGTAAGTGCACAGTGACTCCTGTTGTTGACTTTACCAATTGACACTCCTGTCTATGGCATCAGTAATCTCCCTATGCTCCAGTCATGAGTTTCCAAGGCTATGGAAGCCCTCTGAGTTCTCCAACTCTTATCTTGTTTAGACAAGCTCATAGTCAAAGTGGAGGTTCTCTCCTCCCTTCAGAGAAAGGTACCTCCTTCTTTGCAAGATCCTTAAGAGATTTTTATGTATGTAAAATTTTATAAATGTTTATAAATTGTTCATTGATTGTTACTTAGTCATTCCAAGTGGATGCCTTTCTCCTTTTTTTTTTTTTTTTTTTTTTTGGACAGGCAGAGTTAGACAGTGAGAGAGAGAGACAGAGACAGAGAGAAAAAGGTCCTCCTTCCATTGGTTCACCCCCAAAATGGCCGCTATGGCCGGAGCACTGCGCAGATCCAAAGCCAGCATCCAGGTGCCTCCTCCTGGTCTCCCATGAAAGTGCAGGGCCCACGCACTTGGGCCATCCTCTACTGCCTTCCCGGGCCACAGCAGAGAGCTGGACTGGAAGAGGAGCAACTGGGACAGAATCCGGCGCCCCAACTGGGACTAGAACCCAGGTTGCTGGCACCATAGGCAGAGGATTAGCCATGTGAGCCCTGGCACCGGCCAATGCCTTTCTCCTTGAGCCAATAAAATGTCAGCTCTGTTTCCAAATGACATCATTCCTAAACATTGATATCCTCTAGCTTTCATTTTATTCTCAGAGTGTCTCATGTAAGTCTGAATTGAACGACTAGTTAATAAGCAATGCAAGTTGTGAATACCATTATTTTAGCTTAAAACTATGGAAACTTATGATGGACTTGCCACAAAGCCATGTAGATAATTTCCTCCCTAATTTCACCTCAAGGCTTCCCAATTATTTTGTTTTTTAAGTAATTTTTCAAATTACTTTTTTTTACCAGAAAGTATAATCATAAAATGACTTGTTTCCTATGTGTTAGAATCTACCCATTGCATTCTAAAAATGTCTTGGCTATTTAAAGGGCATACTTTATTTTTCTGGGTTTATGGCACTCCCAGAGCTCTTAGAATTGGACACACATCACAATGAGAAGTAGTCATAACAGCTCATAACTGACTTTTACAACCAGAGGTTTCAATTAGATAGCAGTGAGTTAATAATTAATTGTGTTAATATTTCCAATAGTTGTAGTGATTCTTTGTGTACAAGCATTTTGAGGAAAGAAAGAATCAGAGAAAGAGAAAGAGAGAGAAGGAAGGGAGGGAGGGAAAGAAAGAAAAAAAGAGAGAGAATGAGAAAGAGAGAGAGAAAGAGTGAAAGGAAGGAAGAGGATATCTCAACCAATGCTAAAGTTAAAAATAGTTAAGAACCACTACCCCTAATTAGCAACTAGTGATCCTTTCTGCCCCTCAGGCAAGCACCCCTCTTCACCATATGTAATGCATTCAACTTTGCTGGAAACTCAGAGTAGACCTTTACCCAGATAAGAGGAAAGTGCCTGTTTCCAAGTCGTAACTGATTTATATTTCTATGTGCTTTGATTGACTTTCAAACAAAGATTTCAGCATCTGGGGACTGGATTTTGTTCCCAAAGCAACAGCTTCCCTCAACAAACCACGCCCTCCTTTCTGTAGCTGTCTCAATCAATATACTCACCAGCTGCTTGGATTTTCACTGATTACCTCCTATTCCTCTGATAGGATAGCTTGAATTTTAGCTAATTACTCTGCATACATTCTTTCTAGTTGTGTAACAGAACTTCCTTATTTTAAAGAAATACATTTTAAAATATTATTTATGTATAGAGAAGCAAAGATGCAGAGATGAGACAGAGAGAGAGAGGGAGATGAGAGATCTCCCATCTGCTGGTTCACTCCCTAGTTACTCATACTGGCTAATGGTGGACCTAGCCAAAGCTGCAAAGATAGTCCATGTTTCTTACTTGAGTGACTGGGATACAGCTACTTGAGTCATCACCACTACATCCCAAGGTGCACATTATCAGGAAACTGGAATTGGGAGAGCAGCTGGGACTTGAACTAATGTGCTTCTATGTGGGCCATGGGAGTTTTAACTGTTAACCAAATGTGTGCCCCTTTTGCTAGGTTTAAAATTTTTAAAAAACCCATCTCTGATCTTCCTCTGAAGGAAGAACAGTCATCCTTGACTTTTCAAAAACAGGCTCTCCCAAACTCCTGTTTGTAGTGTGATATAAAATAGTAAAAACCCAATCTATCCTCCAAACTGCAGCTTTGAAAATGATGAGAAGAATCATTATTTTGGATAACAGATAAGGTGTATAATTTCAGTGTGACAAATTGATGCCAAGAAATATGATAAAAAAGTCTTTAAAGATTATTTTATTATTCTAAAAAATAGAAAATAGCTACAAACAGTCCAGTTCAATTAATGGTAGAATTTAGATTAATTAATCAAACCTTAACTGTTTTCAGTTAGTTTTTTCCTTTAATTTGGCATCGTTTCTATATTATTGGTAAGATGACATTGGAAAAGTTCACTATTTCTTTTAGCTTCTGTTTATCACTTATTTTATTAAAAAAATAGAAAGTACTATAAAGGGACTTTAAAGCTAATCATATTTCCCATGTGCCATCTTAACATTTTCCAAAAGCATCCAAGGACTCATGTAAGATTTCTATATTTTTCCAAGTAAAACCAAAGTAAACTCCACATCTATCTCCACTATGATACAATAAAATGAAGGCATTCTAACACAAAGACATTCTGTAAGCTGAGAATAAAAATGAAATTTTACGAATGTAAAATATATGTAACTTTTAAAAATATAATTATCTACATATTGTTTTTCTTATTTTACTTTGGACTTTTCAGTATTTTTTCTCTGAACAGAGCACAATATATACAGCACAACATTAGCCATAGAACAGCTGTTCCAAGGTGATTATTTCTTTTCCTTTCTAATAGTACAAATAGCTAGAAATTCCAGGAGAAAAATTATTTTCCTTTGTAGAAGATTAAAATTTCCCAACTCATTGCTTAGACAAGTACTTATTGCTATTCTTATTACATTTCCTGTATCATATAATGAGACTCAAGGGTGAATCCCTTAATAATATTCATAGTATACTCAGATAATTTTTGAGAAAATCCAATTTATCTTTGAATCTCTATCATATGCATTACAATGAGAAACAATAAGGCTAAAAATCACAACACCCTTGGAATTTCTATGGAATTTTAAAATATGATTATTCTAATAGAATAAAATATTAACCACAAAAACTAATTAATGGCAGTTTACTGCAACTTTAAGATCTCTTTGAATCTAATGAACACAGTTCTGCTAAATTGTTTAAAAGAAACACTTTAAATGCTTCAAGGAGGGTCTTTCTTTATCTCATCATTAATGTCTATTAGTCTCACAATTGGATAATCATTATTTCTGCAGCTAGTGTTTTTATTTATAGGAAGAAACCAACTGTTTAATTTTATAATTCAAAAGTGCATTCTCTTTTTTTAAAGATTTATTTATTTGAAAGTCAGAGTTACACAGAGAGAGGAAAGGGGGAGAGAGAGAGAGAGGTCTTCCATATGATGGTTCACTCCCCAGATGGCCGCAACAGCAGGAGCTTCACCCATCTGAAGCCAGGAGCCAGGAGCCTCCTCCGGGTCTCCCACTTGGGTGCAGGGGCCCAAGGACTTGGGCCATCTTCTACTGCTTTCCCAGACCACAGCAGAGAGCTGGATCGGAAGTGGAGCAGCCTGGATTCGAACCAGCACCTATATGGGATGCCAGCGCTTCAGGCTAGGGTGTTAACCTGCTGCGCCACAGCGCCGGCCCCAACATACTCATTTTTGACTAATAAATGTCACATAATTCCTAACAGACTATTTCCTTGACTAATATCATAATGTATTTCCTTTGATGATTTTATGTCCTTGGCTGTCAATTAGCTAAGTAGAAACTGTCATTCTTTGCATATCTTTATTTCTAAAACCAGAGCTTTTCTGATATATCATCTGTCAAAGCATCAACAAAATTGGTAGGATTTTTTTTTTAATCTTTGAGAATATTTTGCAGAATCACTATATATTGTGTGGCATAACTTCCAGCCATACTCTGTTTAAGTGATTGTGTTAAGCCAAATGATATCAAAAATTCATATGAATATACCAGAAAAAGTTCCAAAAAAAGTATCTTTGACTGTATGAGTAAAGTTAAAAACTAACTTGTAGAATTTTTGTTTAAGAAGCTTTGTGAGAAGTGATGTCTTTTATTGTAAAGAGTAAGATTAAAGAAAGTTAGGTCTGGAGAAGAAAGATTAAGATTTCTTCTTTAGACAAATAAAGTTCAGAAATTTAGAGAATCTATTAGACATGCCAGTGTATATCAGGAAGAAGAATAAAGACTTGAACATTACTGCCAGCTATGAATTATTTAGTTATGAAATTGGACAAGATCATTTGGGTATAAAGTAAAAATAATGTTCTCTGGAGCCTCCTATATTTATAAGTAAACCAGAAGTTGAAGCAAAGAAAAAGAACTTGAAGAGGAGAAGCCTGGAAGTTTGGGGTGAAAGAAGGAAAGAAAAGTGCTACAAAAGTCATGGGAGGAATCGTAGAGTAGCTCAGTTTCTCACAACCTACTAAGAAATAAATAAAGTAATGGGAAAAATAGCATTAGTGTTGATCATGATACTTGAAACCTTAATATAAATAACCTCAGTGAAACTGGGGGAATTAAATCAAAGTAACAGCTGTTTTCAAATATTGAAGAAAAACTCTGGGGCTGACATTGTGGCACAGTGGGTTGAGATGCTGCCTGCAACACTTACATAGCAAATGAACACGGGTTTTATCCTGACTGCTCCACTTCCTTTCCAGCTCCCTATTAATTGATGGAAGATGGCCTAAATTCATGAGCCCCAGGCAGCCAGGCCGGACCCGAATGGAGTTTCTGACTCCTTATTTCCACTTCCCTAACCTTGACCATTGCCCATTTTGTGAGTAAGCCAGCAAATCTCTCTCTCTGCTTTCAGTTAAAAAAATAATTATTTTAAAAAACAAGATGAGCTCTGCATGAATTAGAAAATTTAAGGCATTTGAGAAGCAAATGATATAACAATGTTTTCTTATAGAACTTTCCAAATTTTCACATTATAGTATGATTTCATTCCATGTTTAATATAGCAGGTGTGCTGTTCATGTAAAGCAGAGATTCAGACATACCTAGACATATTTGGTAAATGTTGATCTGGGTTTTGAAAAACATGATTTTTCAGAACTGACTAGACTTCAATCTTTATTTTTCTTCAAATGGAAATAGTAAGATGACTTGTGGATGTAGGCAGATGGAGAGACATACTGGGGATGCCCAGAATTTTTTTTTATTCAAACTTATTGATATCCAGTCTTCTGTGCTTTGACTCTGGAACTATACCAATTGCAATATCTCCAGATCACTCAAACTATTACAAGCTGAACTAAGTATATATTTACTTGCACATCTATTTCTTGTTCATCCTCTCTAATTTCATGTACCTAGCTATGCAAAGAAGAACTAGGAAATAAAATTTTAGGTTAAGACTAAGTCAATCATTAAACTCCTAAAATATTCTCATATCTACCCGCTTTGTCATATCAACGGTTACCATTATATTTCATGCTACTTTTATTTCCCCCATCCACCTTTTTCTTCCCCAATTCACTATTAAACAGTTGTAACCACAGTGTTTACAAATGAAAATATAACTGATATCTTTATACAATCTCAATGCCTCTTTATAACCCTTTGGATAATATATATTATTATAGAGCCATACCTACTGAACCTACTAGATTGTGTTCAAAATAGTCATCCTCTTTAATGTAGGGGCTTAAAATATTTTAAAACTAAAAATTAAGACAAGTAAATTGGCATCAATTTTCTAGTCCTTCTGCTAAATGTTATGATTTGAACATACACTGTTAAATCTTTACAGTTTTTGGAATTCCTTGCAATTTTCTCTTCAGGTTGTTCATACATGCTTTTCCAACAGATTGGATTACTGTAGCCTTTCTAATGAACAAATTCAGTTTTTCAGTGATATGCCTAACGGGAGACCCAAATAAGTCTAAGTGAACTGTTCCAGCAAATCAAAGGCAAAAATCAGAAAAAACTTGTCACTCATTACAACAAATATCTTGCATTATAGCCTTTATTTCAATTAATTGTGACTATCCATTTCTCTCTCTTAATCCTTCAATGAACCTTCAAATCAATGTGTTCCCCCACCCTATCCCCAGCAGTTAGCATAATCACATAATCACATGTATATGTTGAATGAATGCCTCAAAGATTTTTTTCTACATTTTCACTTTCATAGTATTTATTAAATGTACTTTTATAAGAAGTTCATTATCCCATGGGTATTTAAATTTTTGCTGATTGCAGAATTTGACTGGAACCTCTCTCAAATATTTTCTCTATTTTAAGGGGACTAAGCAACATAGTGGCACAGTGGGTTAAGTCACTGCTTGTGACACCCACATCCCATATGAGAGTGCCAATTACAGTCTCCATTGCCCCAGTTCCAATCCAGCTCCCTGAAAATGCTCCTAGAAAGCAATAAATGATGGCCTACATGCTTCGGGCCCTCTCATGAATGCGGGATACCACGATGGAATTCTCCCAGCTCTGACCCCTGAGATCATTTGGGGAGTGAACTAACAAAATAGTCTCTCTCCCTCTCTCTCTCTCTGAGTATACCTTTCAAATAAATGCATACTTATTTTTATTTTTTAAAGTCATATGTATTTATTTGAAAGGCAGAGTTACAGAGAGAGAGGGAAAGATGGCAGATTGGAATCTTCCGACTGTGTTAGGTGGAAGCCAATAGCCAGGAGCTTCATCTAGGTCTCCTATATGGAACATCCCAAGCACTGGGCCATCTTCCACTGCTTTCCCAGGCACATAAACAGAGAGCTGGATTGGAAGCAGAGCAGCCAGGACCCAAACTGGCGCCCAAATGGGATACTGGCATTGTAGGCAGTGGCTTAATCTACTGCATCACAATACTGATTCCAATATATCTTTTTTTTTTTTTTTTTTAAAAAGGAAGAAGATATCACGGTTTCTCTATAGATTTTGTTTCAGTGTTAAAACACAGGATATTTGTTGGGGGAATTTTCTAATAGTCAGTTAGCCCTCAATCATTATCTGGAAGTTAATAGATTTATAAGTGGAAGAGAGGTAGTCATAGGGTGTCACAGGTACTTGATACCAGTTATCTGACAATCAATAAATGCTTATTCTTCTAATAGAATCATTTATTCAAATCCCTTTCAAATAAAAACTCAGCCAGTGCATTCAGATATGGTAAATAAATTTCACAAGTGGCATGTGTTTCAGAATGAGTGCAAAATCTGAACTATGCTAACAGCTAACCATGATGGTTCTTTTCCATTAACATTTCCTGATCTTATGATGTTAACTAGAGACAATTTTTCCCCAATATTTTCTTGAATAGTCTGTCCAATGGGCAACCTATAGATATGATTAATCATGCTCTAAAATGACATGATTATTTGGGCCCCTGCCACACAAGTGGGAGACCTGGATGAAGCTCCTGGTTCCTGGCTTTGGCAGGGCCCAGCACTGGCCGTTGCAGCCATCTAGGGAATGAACCAGTGAATAGAAAATCTCTCTCTCTCTTTGTCTCTCCCTCTCTGTAACTCTTTCAACATAAATAAAATAAATATTATTTAAAATAAAAAAGAGAAAATAATATGATTTTTAAGGGAGCAGTTATCCAAGAATGGAATCTGAATTTGACTTGAATACAAATAATTTTTCAACAGCCAATTAGCTATATAAATTTGAAAGTGATAATCATAGCTCTGTGCCCCAATATTGTTGGTTGTAAAATGAAGATGCTAAAAAAATAAAATAAAATAAAATAAAATTATCCATAAAGCTAGCAAAAAAAAAATGAAGATGCTATTTTAGTGTACCCTGATATCACTTCTTACAGGATGATATCCCTTAGGAGCTTCCAGCGAATGTTGCTTGATTACCCACCTCAGACCTATTAAACAACATGAAGGTTCTATGTTGTAGAATTCATTCTGTGATGAATTATCCCCTCGTATTGACGTTCTCTCTCTTTTATCTTAACTAAACTGTAAAAATAATATCTTACTTCATTGTGTACCCACCACAAATCACATATCTGGCATGCATTTAATCAGTAGGAAATAATAGATGATTAAATGAAGATGAATATTTTTAACTTGGATTTTGTTATTTTCATCTTACTGAATTCTCATTTCAGTCATTTAAAGTTTTTGTTTATTTGTAACAATGCACATTTGATTCACCATTTATTCATCTTTGATTTTGATTCAGAATTTTGGGGATTTTTCTGTACTTCATGAAGGACTGTATATAAATGTTCTTTTTCAAATCTACCTGTCACATTAGTTGCACAAATGCTAAGTATATATTGTCTACTAAATAAAGTATAGTTCCTTGCTTTATTGAAAGTAATTAGCATGAATGGAATTTATACTTTGACAAGATTATATTACATAATTCTGTCCTTTGTAATCTCTCTAATGGATATTGTGGGGAGCAACCCGGACTGGACTGAGTTACTGGAATTAAGACTTATTCTATGCATCTGCTCTCCCACAATATGGCGCTGAGAAGGGAGAAACAGCTTCTACACAGCTGCCTCCAGTTCAACCAATAAACTGTAGGACCTGCTCCTGATTGGAGGAGAGCAGCGTACTCGGCGTGTGGGCAGCCGAGTTAGGATTGGCGGAGGAGGACTATAAAGGAGGAGAGAGATGGCATGCACCAGGAACATCTAAGGGGAACACCTGAGGAACATCTGAGCAGCCCCCGAGAGAGCCGGCCGGCGGTGTGCCGCTCCCCCGCGGAAGTGGGGAATGTGGCAGGGGGAACCGCCCTTCCACGGAGGTGGAAGGGACGGTAGCCAAACCGGGAAGGACCAGCAGCAAACCCGGGAAGGACCAGCAGCAAACCCGGGGAGGGCCGAGCAGACGAAAGAACAACGCAGGGTCCTGTGTCGTTCCTCCACGAAGACGGGGAGCGACAGATATTATCAAGGGGATCTTAAAAACTGGTTTCATAACACCCAGTTTCACTCAAAAATCATTCCTTAACTGTGTCACTCTCTCTTTCTTAACAGAGGAAATGAATATTCATGTCATCATAAGATACACACAGAAAAAAAATACAAAAAGTTTTTCATTTAGCTAATAGTTTGTTCATCACAATTCTTTGAAACATGTAATTGATAAGCAATGCTGGACATCTATATATACCTTCCTACATTAGTCTTTGCAAGCTTAGCAATTTTAATTGTTTTCTTTCTATGTTAAATTTTGAGAAGAAAGTGCTAATAATACAATAGGTCATTACATTGAAGGGACATGTATGGAAAATCTCTAACTTCAAATATGTGTATCCTATAATAACCAATAAGATTCCCCTTCAATTTTAATATGTGGACAGCAATTAAGAATTGGTTTGAGAAGCGGGTGCTGATCTCATTGCAAGCAAGAATATTAATAAATTCTCTACGGTGAATTCTACCACACACCGATCTCCCAATTCCATCTCTGTAAAATGACAAATTACTCTATGATCATTTAAGCTCACCTGTGACTAGTCAAGTCATAAATGTTAAAACTACAAATTCTAAAGGTCTCCAGTACCAAAACCTTTTGCACAGTCAAAAGCCATTTTACATTTTATTCACTGCTCCTTCTCTCCCTTCTTCAATCAGGTAGCAATAGTACATCCATAACTCATTTTATAAAAGCACCTATTTTTAAATAATGACTCATACTTACATTTCTAAATAAAGTACATGTGTTTACAAAGGCCAATAATTCTAGAATTTGTGATTCATGGCCAAGGCAACCTAGAGGAATTTGAAAAATTTGAACATAAATGAAATCATCACATTGAAAGTGACTTTCAAAGTAGATACTTATCATTTTCCCCTAAATGACAGATTTTATAAAAATGGAATTTTGTTGTGTCTATTAAAAATCATCATTTATATTTTCTAATACATATTCTTCTGGTAATTCTGACCTTGAAACAGATAGTTTTCTTTGGAGGTAAAGAGTGGAATAAACAGCTTCATAAGGAATCTATCTTTGACAGTTACACAATTCATGCTTATATGGTATCAGTTAAACACTTATCACTAATCCCCTGCCATTTATACAAATGTTTTAAATTCTAAATATAGTTTCTCTAGGTTCCTTGGCATAATGTGTTAGATGGGGTTGCTGTTAAGATACGTATCAAATAAAATGAGTATCATATAAACTGCTTTGCAATGAATGTTAATGAGATTCTAAATGCACACATGCCAAATATCAAGTGGAACTGGAAGCAGAAAATCAGTTTCCAGGTAAGGCAAATAAAAATAGGTAAGACATGGTGTTCAAGTACATAGCTATATTCAAGAGATCATGTCAAATATGTAGGGCAAGAAAAGTCAGGAGAAGACCTGTGCTTTGTTTTGTTTTGTTTTGTTTTTTAACTCTGTGTTGTTCTGGTTTTCCTATTACAAATGCTTCCCCAAATTCTGGTTTCAATAATTCTAAATGGTAAAGGAATTGACAATAAGCCTATGAAGATAAAATGAATAATGTTACTGCTAATGATGGAGAGCAAGGAGACATTAAGAGAAAACAAGACATCAAGATGGAAGGTTTATTTCATGGAGGCTGAAATGTTAATGTCAAAACGTTAATTGGTCCAATAAAGCAATGACAAGAATAAAACACAGAGAATTGGCAAAAATTAGACTCTCGAAAAAGACTTTGCTGGTTCTTTGCACAACTTCTTAACCTAGGATCAACAGTTCTTTAGAGTGAACATGGATGAGCTTCAGAATTTTTTAAGGAAAGGGCATGGCAGTCTCTTAGAATTCATTAGATTGTCAAAGGCATCAGTTAAAAACCACCTGCAAGCCTAGAGAGGAAAGAGAGTAATCTGAATATGCAAGCAAGGACAAACCTCCAGGGGTATAACTCAAACACAGGAGAGTAAAAGATATTTTGAGCAGAAACACCAAAAGCATTATCATAATCTGATGGTAACTGAGTTTACATAAGTATTATATTTAGAACATAATATTGATTAGTTTCAGCAGTTTTCAACTAGTTTCAGCTGGGTGAGCTATATAATATTTTCAATATTTTATTTAACACAGGTGAATAAATTCTGCTAGATTTGCTTGAAGGAGGTAATTGAGAAAAATGTCCTTGTAACTAATGTTTACAGTATACATGGTCCTAAACTTATGAACACCAACAATCAGCTCTAGTGGTGATAAAGATCTATGCACAATCGAAATACAACAAATTCCATCTAGATATGATTAAAATAAAATCGATGCCCCATTGCTTAAACATATTTTGGTAACTAAACATTTCTACAAATTTTAAAAGGTATATTTATGTATTTGAAAGGCAAAGGAAAAAAGAGAGAAGGAGATACACACACACACACACACACAGAGAAGTTTTATTCTTTAACTCATTCTTCAAATGGCTACAACTGAGTTGGGCCAGGCTGAAACCTGGATTCAGAAACCCCACCTTAGTCTCCAGCATGTATAACAGAGGTGCATATTCTTGGACCATCTTCAAATGCCTTGCTGGAAGGATTAGCATGGTGTTCAATTAGAAGAAAGGAACCAGGATTTGAACATTTACTCTGAAGTGGATGGTAGTATTGCAAGCAGTAGCTCATCCTGCTGTGTCACAATGCTAGTCCCATTGATACACATTATTATAATCTGATATTAATTTATCAATGACCAATGAATCAGATCTTCTTTCTTCCTAAATATCAATACTATCAATCTGGAAAATGAATTCTTTAACCAAAAATTAATAATGATGTCATCCTACTGTACTAGGTTAATAAAACCTGCCATTAATCTAAAGAAAAACTTTACATTATCATGAACTCCTATGTGAAACTAGCAATAATATTATACCTGAAGAGTAATTGCTTATACTCAGAGAACTGTCAAATACTTAGCACACTACTGAATTGTAAGAACTTTAAAAGCTAATAGGAGAGAATTTACTTCTTTTTTTTACTGATAAAAAGAAAGAGAAACTGAGATTAATTAATTTTGACAAAGGTAACACAATGTGAGACCCATAGAAATATATCTGTGGTTTCCTATTATTATTACAGAATCTTCCTCTATTATCACAGGTCATACAGTATGAATGGAAAATATATTTTCCCAGAGTGGTTTTAACTTTTTGTTCTAGCATAGCCTCTGTGTGTATGTCTGTCTGTCTGCCTTCAAGAAGAGGCTTTTATGTGAATAATTACTCATTTTTCATCTACCAGTCGAGTTAGTTACCCATGGTACTTTTTGTTTGTGATGTACATATTGAAAAAATTTAAACATTACAACTATGATTTCATATTAATTCTTATATACTTATACACTTATATTATTTCTTATATAATTATATAGAGCACTGTGGTACAAATTTTGTAGGACAGAAAATGAATAAGAAGAAAATCTGTAGGGAAAGAGAAGATGTTTTTTGGAAGAAAAGGAAGGCAAATGCAAAAACTAATCTGACAAAAGGAAGAGCAAGATAAGTTCACAGGGCAGGTAAAAATACTATGAGCTTTCAAAGCACAGAGTCTCAATTGTGGGTGAAATTTTAAGAAGAGTTTCATGGAAGACTTGGCCTTTCAAATCATATTTCATATGAAACAATGAGTATGCAAGATGGGATTCAACTTGCAGCAGATTGAGTGGAAGAAAATCTCTGGGTATTTTGATTCCTAAGTAGAGTTCGCATTCAAATTGCTCTGAGAGAAATATATTGAAACAATATACGCCAAAAAAGATAGTTACTTCAAAGGACTGATACATAAGATTACCAGTCTATAATATTAATGATGACCCATTAAAATTGTTTCCTTTTAATTATTTAGATAAGTGAAATTGATCCTCTAGTAGAAAAAATATTTCAGCTTACTGTTAATACAAACTTTACTTCTTTGAAAATGAAATCTTTTGAAACGCTTTCAAATACCCATTATGACAAAAACAATATAAAACATTTAAAGCATGTTTGATATTTCTTTATAAATGTAGTAACACATGTATAAGTATTTAGGAGCTTATTCTTGGATCGAAAGCATGGATCCATATTATCTAAGAGACCACAAGATGAAAAGGAAACCTTATCCAAGACAGCATAAAAAGGGGATATTGCCCAATGATTCTCTGCTCTATCCATACAACGATAAATTAAAATGCTCTTTATTGGCTGGAAAGTAGATATTTTATACCATAGATTTCTGTTCCTTTCACAAAAACAGTAAGGTTAAGCACATACTCAGTTTTTCAAAGAAAAAAATAACAATTCCATATGTAAAATGAATTTACTTCTATTTCATATACTGACAACTTTCAGAAAAATACTTGCAATGACTTATGCTAAAAATGAAAGATAAAAGTATTAATACATGAGGCCAATTTTGATATGCAAACATCAGAGCAGAACACAGCTCCAAGCTTACAAAGAAAATTATCAGGGGAAATTTTTATATAGTAACTCATAATTTATAAAAAAGATTTATTTTATTTGAAAAGCAGAGTGGCACAGAGAGAGTGATAAGGAGAGATGGAGAGATAGAGGGAGACCTTCCATGTTCTGGTTCACTTCCCAAATTGCCACCAGGATCAGAGCAGGGCTAGGATGTGCCTAGGAACCAGGAACTCCATCCATGTCTGCCACATGGGTGGCAGGGGCCCAAGTACTTCTGCTGAATTCCCAGGAACATTCCCAGGGAGCAGGACTGAAAGCTGAGCAGGATGGAAAACAGCACCTGGGACTAACCTGTGCTCTGTTATGAGATGCTAGTGTTACAGGAGACAGCTTAACCTGCTACACCACAACACTGGTCCCTAACTCATCTTAAAAAAATCCCTTAGAAATATTCTAGCTTATTAGTATAAGTCAACTTTTTTTTAGCTATGAGAAGACTTTATCTCAGGAGTTTGAAATAAGAGATCTTCAACTAAATATAGAATAATTGCCTAAATGTTCCTTTTATAATGATAATTATATAATGATATTTGGTAATTACTTCTAGTTACTAAGTAAAAATCAAGTATTAACTAGTTAGTGCCTATACTCAAATTCACTTCAGTCCACTTTTGACTCTCAATTGATGTGTTTATTTTGAGGTTGAGGTAGAGGCAATAGTGAACATAGTTGACTATGCTTTCTCTTTGTTATAACTTGAGAATTCTCTCCTTTTCCTTTAAATAGGGTAAGAGCTCTACTAATTCATTTGATTTTCAAAGCACAGTAATGTAATATGGGAGTACTCTGTTTTTCAACATTCAAAATATATAAGCATCAAGTATATAATAGAAGACAGTTACATTTAAGGAAATAAGATTTATAATTCAAGATGATAGAGTAAACACAGGAATTTACTTTCCCAAATTCTATTTACATACCAAAGGATAAGTTTTGCCAAAAGAAAAAATAAAGTCCATACAAATCGTTGAGAATATAGACAACAAGCATCCAAAAATGCATGGGAATAAGTGTTTGGCACAACCATTACAACACTGCTTTGGACAATCACAGCTCATGGCGGGGTGGGTGGTGGGTGGTACATGAGTTCAGGTCTTGGCTCTGCTCTCTGATCCAGCTACCTGCTAATGCACACCCTGGAAGGCAAAAGGTTGATGGCTCAGGCACTTGGCTCCCTGCCACTCAGATGGATTGAGCTCCAGTTTCTGACTTCAACCTTGCCCAGTCTCATGTGATGTGAGCACTTGAGAAAAGAATCAGTGAATGAAAGATCTATTTTTGTCTGTATGTCTTTGTCTCTCACCTTTCAAATAAAATAAAAGTCCTCAAACCATTTTAAAAAGAAAAATAGATGAAGGAGCTTGGAATTTCATTGAATTCCCAGCAGATGGAACACAGGAATGGCTGAATCAGTGAGTAGAGGTGAGAATATCACAGCCTGAAGTTTGTGATAAAATTCACATCACCAGTGAGCTTTGTGAGGTGTGGAGGGGGCAGTAGATTGGAAGCATAGTAATCAGAGTATTTTTTTAAAAAAGCAACTATGACACAAATAGACAAATAGCTGGGGTATGTATTTTTACTCCAAGTAACTGCCCAGTCACCCATAGGCAGAGCTGGCAGTTTTTAAGAGAAAGCAGTGTCTCTCAGGGAAATCTTAGCTCCTTATATTTAGTTACATGCTGGAAAAGAGCTAACAAAGTGGTGACTGAAGGCTGGCGCCTTGGCTCACTAGGCTAATCCTCCCTCCGCCTGCGGCGCCGGCACTCCTGGTACTAGTCCCGATTTGGGCGCTGGATTCTGACTAGGTTGCTCCTCTTGCAGTCCAGCTCTCTGCTGTGGCCCAGGTCCTTGGGCCCTGCACCTGCATGGGAGACCAGGAGGAAGCACCTAGCTCCTGGCTTTGGGTAGGCACAGCGCCCCGGCCATACCAGCCATTTTGGGGGTGAACCAATGGAAGGAAGACCTCTCTCTGTCTCTCTCTCTCACTGTCTAACTCTGCCTGTGCAAAAAAAAAAAAAAAAAAAAAAAAAAAAAAAAAAAGTGGTGACTGCAAATGTCAAAAATATCATGGAGCAAGTACATGGTGGTTGGGGTGGAAGAGGATTAGATCCACTAAGGCACCTGAGTTCTAAGGAGATCACATGATCATAGTTTCCAGAAATAAAACAGCACTCAGGAATATGGAAAGCCAGGAGTCAGGACCTTCCTCCAGGTCTTCCACATGGGTCCAGGGCCCTATTATAATGAACACTAGATTATGTTTAATACAGATTGGCTCTGCTAGTGGGAACTAGGCTTGTTTGTACATCTGTGCATTTGATCAGGATGAAACCACTGACTCAGCTCAACTCCACAAAATCTTATGTTCCAGCACATAGCTTCAGTTTGTTCATGTGGCAGACTTCAGGAGTCCAAGAAAAAGAGTAAAATTGTACATGTATTTATCTTAAGGGACAGGCTCAGAACTGATGTATACTATCAGTGCGGCCACATTCCTTTGAACCATATTGCCAGTGTCTTAGGATCCACTTGCTTCTCTAACCTGACTGGCTTTATTATATATTGTTTTTACTTTTCATTTAGAGAATTGCATAAATTTTTGAGAGTATTTTAGGAGACCAGGGTTTAAAAACTCTTCTGGCTCTTCCCAGATATTTCTTTTTTTTAAAAAAGATTTATTTATATATTTGAAAGGCACAATTAGATGGAGGCAGAGGCAGAAAGAGAGAGGGAGGGAGGGAGAAAGAGGGAGGGAGGGAGGGAGAGAGAGAGAGAAAAAATGAATGAGGTCTTCCATCCACTGGTTCACTCCCCAGGTGGCTGCAATAGCCTAAACTGTGCCCAGCGGAAGCCAGGAACCAGGAGATTCTTCTGGGTCTCCCAAGCAGATGCAGGAATCACTTGGGCCATCTTCTACTGCTTTCCCAGGACATAGCAGAGAGCTGGATTGGAAATGGAGGAGCCAGGAACCTAGCCAATGCCCACAATCATCCCAGATATTTCTGTACTAATCTCCATAATCCTACCTACCAAGATGCCTATTAATTTGCTTCCAGAAGAAAGATAAGTGGGGAACTGGGACAGTGGATTAATCAAGATTTGTGAGTAATGCATTTATTTGAACCACTCTGATCGCAATTCCTTATAATTTTTTCCTCAATATTATGCTCAGCTTTTCATCTGAGCCCAGCATCTCTTATAGCACTCACTAATGGTGTAAAGAACTGATTTAGACTTTATTTTCTTAGTTTTTTAAACTAACTCACCCAAATCTTCCTGATACGGAAATGGCCTGATTTCCAAATATGAAACTGAAGAATTTCACCAATCATTTAAATCCCATCATCTCATTCAGCCATGAGAGTATACATAGCAGTGCCTAAAAAGTCTTCACTCAACCAATTCTTACTTACTTTCTGAATATTATTTACTTGTAACACAACTTCCCATGAATATTTCCTATATCAATCAGTTGAGCAAAAGAAATATCTACATATCTTACATACTTGAATATTATGACCACTTAAACACTTTTGATGCATAAGGTGTATGATTATATCTCATAAAACATTTGGTAAAATAGTTCTATAGTTTTATGCATTGTTCCCATACACAAATCCCTGGATTGTCAAAATATATCACTTTATCTATTCATCAGAACAATACCATCCATTTTATTGTAATTAAAGAATTTTGTATTTGATTAAATTGGGAGAAGGCGGCAGGAGCAAAAAAGTCACAGCTGTAGGCAAATATCTCTAATTAGCTATCCATCCAGAATGGATTTCAAATTATACTGTTGACCTAGTTTATTTACAAGTTTTGCATTGCTATAAAAGCTGAATTTTTAAATACACAAAAAACAAATGTGTGCCTGCTTATATGTGTGTATATATATATATATGTATAATTACAATTTGAAGCATACTCTAATTCAATTGATAATCTAGAAAAGATCACTAGCTAGATAGAATTTGTCTGACTAGTCAATTATATATTATTTCCATATTTATTATAAGATCTGCCATTTTTTAGTTATATTAGTCATACTCTGTTCTCATTAAAAACGTGTACCCTTTGTGTTGTGAGACCTTACTATTTGATATATGTTAACTCATCAAAATAGATTCCATGAAAGCTATTCTCATTATTCTAGGTGCAGAAGGCGTGCTATAAAAGTTTTCCTTAAATCTGGCATTTACTAAATTAAATTAATATCCATTCTCAGTAACAGCTCTGCTTCTCATATGAATGTCTAGAAATTAAACAATTACTACCTCTGTTCTTTTATGTTATGATTTCTCTTTCAAAGACAGTTCATGTCACAATGTGTTGATGCACTGTTTATTCAAACCATCAGTGAGGATCTGTTCTAGATATCAGTGATATTGTAATAAGAGTTCATCCATGCAGACAATGGCCACTGAGTTGCAATTACCTGAGAAGTTGTCTGAACCCAGCTACACCTGCAACATACAAAGTACAAAGTACCACCTTTAAACACTGTGTGATAAGTAGAGATTTGGGGCATGGGAAGTAACTGTGGTCACTGAGCAGTCAATTTGTTTATCTTGCTGCAGAACAAGGAAATGTTTGGCACAAGTAAACTTTAGGTAGCTCTGATCTAATTTTTTAAATTGACAAAGCATTTGGAAATTTTATTCTAGGAAATATTTTAAAAGATAAGAAAGGCAAGCATAACAGCATAACGAAGGTAAGTATAATATTGCTATCTTTAAGTTTAAGAAATTTATATTGTCCAAAGGATGAGCTTTTGTAATAACTATCTAATTCTTGCTGTAAGCATCAGTGATGGAATTTATATTTATACTTTATTACAAAGCAAATAACTTGGCTTTTATATAGATTGATTAGGACTATCAAATTCACTTTTCTGTGAAAATATAAGCAGCTAAATTATAAAAGATAATAAAGAAAATGCATGTTTCCTGATGGAAAGTCTAGCTAGATTAATTCAAGGCAATTTTGGTTTACAGTGTTCTGTAATTAAATCAAAGTGACGGTGATGGTTCATCCAACCTAATTTTCTAGATCTGAAAGATGGTAGTATGTACATCAATTTAAAGAATTCATAAAGGATTTTAAGTTGAGCTGTATACAGAAGTTCTGTAAGTTATTAAATATATATTATCACATCAACATTTTTAAGTGAAACAAAACACTTTAAGGAAATAAATTAGCATATTAAGGGACAAATGCACCGATTGCTTCTATCTTAAAAAGGGAATTTTTGGGAAGAGGAAGGCAAAACATGGAAGGAAAGCAGGAAAAAAAAAAAACCTGGTAACTGATTGCATTCTTTTATCCACTTTAGTGAAGTAGTCATGGCTTATATGGTATCTTTCTTCATATTCTGCTATTTTCCCCACAGATAGCACTCTTGTTTCCGTAGTTATTATACTTCAAAAATCATATTCTATTTAGTTCTATCAGGAAATTATTAATAAGAAATTAAAATGTGTCAAGAAAGGAAAAATGTAAGATGTGTTAAGAGTTAAGTTGATCTGCAAATTGAAAAAGACTTCTGTAACTTACTGATTTCTTGCTTGCTAATGTCTTCAGAAAGAAATCAGTGGTTGTAACGTTTCCTGGGCTATTGCAGTATCACTGATTAGAAAAGATAGACTACTCTTTACACACAGATGATCCAAACAAGGATATAAATAGACTCTATCTTTTAATAAAGTTTTTTATGGGACGTGGGCATCCCAAGTGGTATCTTTTTTATTTATTTTTTATTATTTTTAGTTATTTGAGAGGTAGAGTTACAGACAGTGAGAGGGAAAGAGAGAGAGAGGTCCTCCATCCGATGGTTCACTCCCCAACTGGCCATAATGGCTGGAGCTGTGCCAATCAGAAGCCAGGAGCCAGGAGATTCTTCCAGGTCTCCTACATGGGTGCAAAGGCCCTAGGACTTGGGCCATCTTCTACTGCTTTCCCAGACCATAGTAGAGAGCTTGATTGGAAGAGGAGCAGCCGGGACTAGAACCGGCATATTTGACAGGTAGAGTTACAGACAGTGGGAGAGACAGACAGAGAGAAAGTTCTTCCTTCTGTTGGTTCACTCCCCAAATATCCACAAAGGCCGGAGCTACACCGATCCAAAGCCAGGAGCCAGGGTCTTCTTCTTGGTCTCCCATGTGGGTGCAGGGGCCCAAGCACTTGGGCCATCTTCTGCTTTCCCAGGCCATAGCAGAGAGCTGTACTGGAAGAGGAGCAACCGGGACTAGAACTAGCACCCATATGAGGTGTTGGCGCCACGGGCGGAGAATTAACCTAGTCTGCCACAGCACGGCCCCCAATAGACTCTATTTCTAACAATATATCATGGAGAGAAATATATTGCTGGAGAGAAATAAATGTGTTGAGGTTATGCTTTCCAATTTTCTGGGCAATCCAGTTAAGAAAAATCCCTACTTTATTTCTGGGAAACTTAATAAAATCCTTCTGTAATTGAGAAAATTAATGATGTTCAATATCCTAACCTAAGATATTAATTTTATTTACTTGACAATAAAAATAAAACTATGGATGTGTGTATATTAATATACATAATACTTTGTTTTTCTTCATTTACAATATATAACACGGTGCTGATGAGAATTTACAAGTGAGAAACCAAATAGAGCTTATTGTTGGGGCTTCACAAAACAAAACCTTAATCTACAACAACTAAAAAGTGTTGACATTGTAGTGGAGAGGTTCACACCAGCATCTGTGATTCTAACATCTCATGTGTTTGCCAGTTTGAGTCCCAGGTGCTCCACTTCCAATGCAAAGGATCCAACTCCCCACTAATATGCCTTAGGAAGCCACAGAAGATGGATCAAATATTTGGATATTTGACACACATATGAGAGACCTGGACAGGATTCCAAATTCCTGACTGCAGCTTGGCCCAACCCTGG